>NC_140453.1:21024536-22287036 GCF_963576455.1 Neolamprologus multifasciatus
CAGTGTTTGAGTTTCAGACGTGCTGTTCTCTTTGATATTTCTTATTTTCCCTGCCCTTATTTCCTGAACAGGCTTCGCCTTTTCTGGTGGAAAATGCAATTAACAACATTCTTAATGACTTTCCTTGTTAAATACGGGTTGTATTGATTCACTTTCTCATGATCCTGTGGTGCAAAGTGGTAATCTACTGCCCTTTGACTTCAACTTCTAAAATATCTTCAGCACATCACATAAATGTTTGTGATATAAAGTCAGTGGTTGTCTCTTCACATTCTGTTGATAGTTTTAGTTAATTTGGGAAGATTTTACATCATTTTTAACAAAGTCATTTTTAAAAAGAAAACCTGAATTTATACCAAATGAATTATTTGCATTTCTTTCGGATTTCTTTAGGATTGCTTGGCACGCAACCTGAGGAGAATGAAAGCAACATTTGGTTCAGCTCTCTATGACTTCAGTCCCACCACTTTCATCCTCCCCAATGACTACACCTGCTTCCTGGCTGAGTACAACAGACTGCGTCTGGCCAGAGGAACATCGGTCTACTGGATAGTTAAGCCTGTGGATCTCTCCAGAGGTCGAGGGATCTTTATCTTCGAGGATATTAAGGACTTGGTTTATGATTGCTCTGTTGTCATTCAGAGGTACATTAGCAGCTCTCTGCTGATCTCCGGCTACAAGTTTGACTTGAGGATTTACGTGTGTGTGAAGAGCTTTCATCCACTGACTGTGTACATTCATCAAGAAGGCCTGGTGCGTTTTGCCACTGAGAAGTTCAACCTGTCATCTCTGCATAACCTGTATGCTCACCTCACTAACACCAGCATCAACAAGTTCGGTCCCTTCTACAAAACCGAAAAAGGAAGCGTGGGCCGGGGATGTAAGTGGACCATGAGCAAATTCAGACATTTTCTCCACAGTCAACAGATCAACGAGCTGCTTCTGTGGCAGAGGATCAACAACATCGTCACTCTGACCCTCCTCGCCATTGCTACATCAGTGCCCTCCTGTCCTAACTGTGTGGAGTTGTTTGGATTTGACATCCTCATAGATGCCAAGTTTAAGCCCTGGCTGCTGGAGGTCAACTACAGCCCTGCACTCACACTGGACTGCCAAGCTGATATTTCAGTGAAGAAAAAGCTAGTCAGTGATGTCATTGATATGATGAACTACACATCGACCGACAGCTTAAGAGACAGAGCTTATCAGAAACATAGGTACAAGCAACCTTGTTTTAAGGCGAACCACCCGTCTGCACCTGTGCTCTCAACGTTAAACCATCAGAAGAAAAAGAGAGGTAACAAGGGCTCGCACACTCAAATTCTCCCTCTGCTAAAAACGTCTCATCAGCCTGAAAAGACAAAACGGGGTAAGCTTAAACAGCGTGATCTTGAAGCCAACTACCAAAGATGCCTTCCCCCTTTTGAATTATCAAAGATACGTGAAGCTAGATGCAGAATAATTAACACCAGTGCTATCAACCTCCACACCAACCAGACCCAAAACCCGATACTGGGCCAGGATTCAAGGACAAATGAGTCAGCGTTGAACAGACAGTCTCGTCAGCCTCTTGTATCGTACCTCATGAACAACGGGTCTCTTTACAGGTCTGATGTTACAAACCATGACAACTCTGAAACAGAAGCTGAGAGGCAGTGCTCAGGAGAGACAGACGTTTCCTCTTTGACACCTGACACCCAGGAGAGTGAGGAAGCATTCACACGGCCTGCTGCGTCCTGGAAGCTCCCAAACATTTACAGGTACTGTAAATTTGCAAAATGTCAAACGAAGAACAAATCGTTGGTTTTAAAAGTGGAAAGTTTGACCTATTACTGTTACTTAAATTACTTCTGACTTGGAATATTTTACAATTTTGGTGAAAATTGCATTTTTATGCCTTGAAATTCATAAAACTGAAGCCAGTTTGAGAACCTTTAAAAATCTTTAAAAAAGGATGAAATTGACTCTTTTCAAACGTTCACAGCACAAAGCCAGTTCGGATCACTGCGGAGAAAACCACAGGGAATGGGCAAAATATCCCACCAGTGAAGGTTGGAGACTTCATAAGGACGTTTCCATTTAACAGGGCTACTCTGAAAGCCTCGCAGCACGAACTGGACATAAGGACAGTCCTACAGGAGATTCAGAGCCTAACTGGACAGTTGGTTTCGGGCAAAGGACACAAGATGAAGAGCAGGAGAGAAGAGAAGGTGACGGCAGATAAGGATGCTGATACTGACTTTGATTCACTGTTGTGGGGACCAAAAGATCCTCCACTGATCAGCCAATGCTTCAAATCAACTTAACCTGTGGCATACTCTAGCTGGTGTAAATGAATACTCACTTATACTGCATGGTGCTTTTCTACTGTTTTCTTTCAGGGTTCGTTTGTTTATTTGACCTAACACATCATTAGTGAGGATTGTAGAAATGTTTAGCTGATTTAGAGTTTAGAAATGTGTTAACATAGAATCTAGAATTATTGTAGAGACATTGACACTGCTCTCAATGTAATAAAGGCCTGATGGTGTCCTGAATTTAGGAGCAGAGTATAGGAGACCCTCCCCAGTTGAACTGTGAAAGTAAAACAGAGAGGAGTTAATCCTGAGAGGAAATTCCCCAGAGAATGTTTGGGTGGGGGTCTCAACATTTGACCTGGATAACTGTGGTCTGGAAGGGAAATGGGTTTTTTATGACCTCTAGGGAGTCACCTACACCCACAGTGTTTTAACTGTCACGCACACTCACTTACGTGCACACACATACACACAGGTATGCGTACACAGTCACACACGAGCACTCACATAGACACAGACACAGAGTTTGCAGCACACCGTAGGGGGGTTTTATGATGGGGACACCTCTATAAAGCTGGCTGTAACTAACAAAGTGGTGAAGATTTTGCAGAGGGACACACCGGCCTCGTCTTCCCTTCTAGAAGTGCATGCTTAAATGAAGATGAATAAAGATGAATAAAAGTTTTGTGAAAATGACTACTGAGTTCCGGTGCCGTCTCTGGAAGTTTCGACGAATAAAAGAACAGGGGTAAAACTGATTTCGCAACAGGATCCTACAGCCCTTTGTGTAGCTTGCATCAGAACATATTTCATTTATATGTTAAATATGATCAAATTTGCTGGTAAATTGAGTTTCTTTATATGCTGTAATCATGGGAACAAGATTAGCTTTAATGTTATAACACACGACCCACACGAAAACCTGCGGTTGTTAAAGAAAATTTTAGACAAACAGTATCTGTGATTGATTGTTTTTATGATTATAAAAAAGCGTTATTGGTTAGTAGTGGACTTTGACAGACTCACACGTGAACACACATTTTAATGGGCTGTGAGACAGTGACTCTTTTCTAATTAAAGTAGTTAATGTACACATTTTTATCGTGTGGCTCTGAAATGTACTGTGGCTCTTTAAGTTGTAACTCAATGTTTGAAACTTTGAAAACATCTATTAGAAAGAGGGGATTTGCCATGAACTCTGCTGCTCTCACGCATCTGATCTGGTTCTGCACAAAACTGGTGAAAATGTGGACTTCTACGGAGATCACTAAGGCTGCAAAAGTTCTACAAAGTTGCCAGATGGACAGGTATATAGCATCAAAGCTGAGTGGAACAGTGGTTAGCACTATTGCCTCACAGCAAGAAGGACCTGGGTTTGACTCTACCATAGGGCTGGGCCATATCATACTGTTCACGGTAATACTGTGTACACGGTATAATGTCGGGCAACGATAAGAAAATGAAATATCGCAATAGAATATGAGTAAAACGCGCATGCGCAGTGCCTTTGTTTTCATACGCACATGGCAAAAAGGGCACGGCGGGGTATTGTGTGTGTATAAGCTCTTTTTAAGTTTTGTGGATATTATACATGGTTATGCTGATTATATGTCGGCCAATTTCCACTGGAAATGTCTTTTGGTTAAACTGTCAGCAAGGAATTTGCACTTGCACTGTTATATTTTTATATAACTTTAATGCAAAAAACAGCTGCTGTTTAAGTGAAAATACATTGATGGGGGTTTTTTTTGCACTAATAAAATTGTGGAGTTGTAAAGTATTTTGTCTAGTGTCAATTATATCGTCAGTTATATCGTTATCGCAAACTTTCAAATGTATATCGTGATAAATATTTTGGTTGCTCTACTCTACCATCAGGCTGGGAACTTTTTGTGTCGAGTTTGCTTGTTGTCATAATAATGAGTAACAACTCAATGCAAAGCTTCAAATATCAGAAGGAAACTGTATGTGTAGGTGATATTTCTCTGGTTTACTCTATAAAGCAGAAAACAATAAATGTTAACTTGACTCGCCACGTGACTAACAGTGTGTCTGGTTGCCACAGTCTCCACCTTACATATGCTAGCTGTTACGTGTGTGTCACGATCAGCTCTACACACAAACTGTATATAAAAGACAGATGCAGCCATTGTGAGGTCAATCACTGGGTTAGTTAAACCCCATTTATGAAGCCTTCGGCCGATTTTTTTCACAATCAACTAGGTTTGCTTTTTGAACGCAAACATAATGGACACGGGAGAGGAGGATCTGATGTAGTAGTTTGAAACATTAGCTTAAATGTTAGTCAACTGACTTATTTACACTATGCTGCTGCAATTTGTTGATTTATTTTTAAATCATGTTTTTATGCTCCATGTGAGGAACTAATGCACTTTGGGAAGTAAAAATCAAGTTTGTGCAGCGACTGAACTGGCACAGGGAACATATCAGTTTGCACCACATGAACTTATAATGAGGTCAGTCAGTGCTTTGACATCATCTTTTGTCCTTTCACATAAATTATTGCTGGGGTGCTTAATAACCACTTAACAGTCCTTTATATACCTGGATAATTTGATACTGACAAGATTTGCACTGCAGACACAAAGGTGGACTCTAGAATTTCTGTACAATAGAAACAAGTTGTAAAGAGGGGGAAAAAAAACATTAAAACAAGTATATTCAGCAACATGATACACACTTGGAATCTATTATTGCGTATCTCAGTCCATTTCCTGTCTTCCATGGCATGTTAGGCATACTTACTCAAATAATAAATGCTTAATATATTTCTGAGATATAAAATTGTCTTTCCAGCAAATCTCTCTTTATCAGAGAAAGTGGCATCAGCAGAGGGCAGCGTGGAGAATAGTCATAACAACACAAGTGAGTCCTTCTCGGTCTCTGTAGAGTACATGAATGTCTGAAAGGCACCAGGAAAACAGTACCATAGAAGCCACAATGTCATTTGTTCAGTTAATAGCTGGTTAAGAAAAAAGTGACCTCAAAGCACAGCTTGTCTGAGTGACTATCTACTGTTTTGGTGTTGATTTTTAGGGTTTGCAATGCCAGGAATAAAAACCACTTGTATGAACTTTCATTTCTTATCTGACATTTAAATACGATTAATACTATGAATTCTTAAATTGTTCCATTTGTTGTTGGGAACACATGCAAAATGCCTCAGTATGCATGAATTTTACACAAGACACAGACATCAACAAAGATATTTGAACTACAGTCATTTCTCTCTGAAAAAGCACTTGGCGAAGGTGAGAACAGGCACAAAAGCACAATATGTAAGCAGAGAGATGTTACAGGACTGATAATCCCATCATGCTTTTGCTTGCTGAGATCAGAAACTATTTAAAGCCCTGTGGTGTGAGATTCTTTTTAATCTCCTTTTTTGTGAGATGAACGCCTCACAAACGGAGCAGAAAGGTCGTCCTTATATGGTGAGTTTGTTGCGGTGCTGATTGTGCAAATGAGTGAACGTGCATGAGCTTTTGATCAGGTGGCTCTAATCAGGTTCAACAATCTGAAGAGGTGAATCTAAAGGTGATTATTGCTTGTGGCTGCTTGTCCATGAAATTCTTTCAGCTCTATGGGTAAATTCTGACATGCTGCAGATTGTTACAAATGGTGCTGTTGCACTCGTGCACGTGCACAGTAGATTCAGACCAGTTTAAACTGTGTGGTAACATAAATATCTGTGGTCCAGCAGCCTGCTACATACTACTCTGCTAATTACTTGTGGTTGCCTGTGTATAGTTTCTCTTTCCTGCTTGGTCGACATTCACAATGTGCTGTAATGGGCTCAACCAGATATGTTGATCATGCTGCTGAAACCTTAATGTGGAATTTTGCCGTCCAAAGGAGGCTAATTTATCAATATTTGAGTGGTTTTTAAAAATTATTTTTTCAAACTGATGCTCTCCGGTCAGCAAGGCATGCTTTTAGAAGAATTTTTGGTTAAATTCATAGTGAGCAGTGAGGATGAGACACAGTTGACAGGTCAAAAATTAAAGAAAGAAACTGAACTTTTGGCCCGTATACTGAGCTTTGTATTGCTATAGTTTATGACACTATTTTGTCAGAAAATATTTAATTTCAGATAAGCAACAATAGTTCACAGTTCTGGATACTCAAAAACTGTTTCGAATGTGATACATTTACATCACACAAAGTCACAGACTGTATTTTACTTTACAGCCTGCTGTATGCCAGTCTGCATTCAGTAGTTGATGGGGCAGTACATAATCTGACCACTAGTCAGCAGTGTGGCATAACAGAGTTTTCTAATTAGGGCAGTTTTCACTCAGCAGCTGCCATTTGATTACAAACTGTCTCTCTGTTTAAACTGCTGCTGAAAAGCCTCCACCTGCTGCCTGTGGACCTGCGCACTCACACACACACACACACACACACACACACACACACACACACACACACACACAGAAATACATGCACAGTCACAAGACAAACATACAGTGTAAACTTGTTAAAACATGTACAGGACCACTGTGTGTGACTCATATGTGGACTTCAAGAAGTACAAGCGTATTTGTAAATGTTTGTGCAGATTTACACCATGCTGTGTCTAACTGCCGCTTTACGTCACACCGTGAGTACCAGATTGAATTGCTACAAGGCTACTGCATCATTTCTTCACTCAGATTTTTGGTGGGTTTTTGAGGTCAGGCCTCTGCAGGTTGCTAATTTTTATTTTCAATAAATAAATGAAATGAAAATTTTATCAAACAATTTTTTATCAAACTGTTTTCTTCTTTTTGTTTCTAAAACCTTACCCATTTCATATCAGTATGGATACCCAACATGATTTTATTTTTCTCATTTAGATCTCATGTGTTTTCAGAGTGTTCCTTTAATTTCTTTGGGGAAGTATGTATTGAGCCAAGATTTAAACATGTGCCTCCAGGTGTTTAGGGTGGATACAAACCATATCCAAGCCAAACGTAGATCTGTCCAACGTGTTCAGCATCGTGCCTGATGTCTCCTCTCAGTAGGAGGAACACTTGTCAGAAATCTGAATCACACTGGCTGGCTCTTTTTAACAAAAAGGGTAGTGGTTTTATGCTGAGCCCCTCCTCAATATTACCATTTGGCCAGTAAGTGGTGTCACTTGATGAGTCATGAGAGCGACTCCTTTACAAAAATCAAGACCGTCATTTTTTTAAAACTCTCCAACAAGGGAAATGACTGCACAAGAACCAAAACTGTGGTTGTCTTCATGCATGCTCAGTCATCCAACTAAGTAAATCCTAAAAGGTTGATTCTGTTCATCTGGACGTAGCGCTTTCAATGGGAGAAAATTTTCATCAGTCATCCAAGGACTTCTTCAGCCTCAGCTGAATTGATTGCTACATTGATCAACAGTCACTGATAAAAGCCCATCAATCAATGGCCATTGATCAAGGGACAATGATCAATGGCCATGAGTACCATTCACAGAGAGCTGGGGAATGGCTGCAATCACAGCATTGTAAGATGGTGAAAGATGTACCCTTAGGCCCCCCTTGATTCAGAGATGGTCTTTCCCTTTTCACGTAAATGGCCTTCTTGACTCCACGCTTAAACCAGTGTTCCTCCCTGTCCAGGATGTGTACATCCTCATCATCATTCATTGGCCTGTAGGTGTAAATAGACCACAGAGTCCTGGCCTGATGAGGTAGCTTTTCTGTGTTGTGCCATAGGCTTCACCAGAGGTTGTTTGGTTTCCCCGATGTATAAATCCTGGCAATCCTCCTGGCACTTAACAGCGTACACCATGTTACTCTGTTTGTGTCGGGGGACCCGATTCTTGGGGTGGACAAATTTTTGACGCAGCGTGTTTTGGGGTTTAAAAGCCACAGAGACACGGTATTTAGAAAAAAAAAGTGTCTCAACTGTTCCGATACTCCTGACACATACGAGATCCCTACAGGTTTTCGCTTAGGCAGCGGTTGTCCTTCTCTCCTGGATCGGCTGGAGCTTTCTTTAGGTGCCTTCCAAGCTTTGACAAAGCTTTAATGAATCATTTCAATGTAAGCAGCTATCTCCTGGAAGTTTTCAGTCTTTTGAATATGTGGCTTCACAGCTGAAGGCCCCATCCAAAGTTGTGTTTCTTAATGTTTACAGGCCTCCCAAATACTGCACTGACTTTTTAATGATCTCAGTGAATTTCAGCCCACACAAATATATCAACAGCAGTGATCACAAAATGGTTTATAACTGAAAACAGTAGTGAGATCTTTAGCCAGATCTTCCCATTAACACCTGACCTGTCCAGGGGTTCAGTCAATGAGTTCGTCAATAGCTTCAGTGCTAAAATGTTAAATGTTATGGACACTATTGCTCCCATTAAGGTGAAGGTTATCTCTGGAAGGAAGAAGTCTCCATGGAGAAACTCCACACTGGTGAAAAATGAAAAAAGAGAGTGTCTGAAAGCTGAGCGCAGATGGAGAAAAACAAACCTCCAGGTTCATTATGACATCTATAAAGAGAAACGTCACAATTATAGACTTCCCATGCTGTGCTAGACGAGTCTTCTCAATGAATTCAAACACCTTTTTGAGAATATTCTCATCTAGAAGCATTGCAAGTCTCTGTCGGATCCACTCCACTTTAAATTTTAGCAAGTCAATGGTAAAATCTGAGCAGCTGGTGCTGTGCCTTATGTAGGCTTTTGGTTGCTCGGAGACCCTTAACTGAAGAGCTCCTTTGCAAACTTTTAGGAGTAACCTTGTTTATGTCTGCATCTGAGGCTGAATCTCAGGTGGTTCCTGTAATCAGCCACCTTACATGCTGTTTGCTCATACTGACGTACAAGCTTTAGCCAGTCCTTGCCAAAGTGGGTCGAAATGGCTTGATGCATGCTGAGTCATCCAGGTAAGGAAATCCCAAAATGTTGATTCTGTTTATCTGGACGTAGCGTTTTCAGTGGGAGACACGTTTCGTCAGTCATCCAAGTGACTTCTTCAGTCACTTTGATCAGTGGTTGTTGATCAATGGTCATGACAATTTGCATATTTATGATCAAGGAACTGACTTCATATCCCATTGTTCATTCAGTGGGCTAGTTTCAGTTACTGTGCAAATGTACTCTTTATAAGGTTGGGGAAACCTGGAGGCAAGCCATAGACCAAGCGGCAGATGCACCATTGCCTTGACATCTTTCTTTGTTGACTTTCAGCTGCATTGTTATATCAACACCCTGCTGTCTATATTTAGGAAGTTCGTGGTTTAGATTTGCTCTGTTAAAATTGTAAAGGAATTGGGGGATTTTCTTTCCAGGGTGGTAATCTGGTCAGCCAGCTCGCACAGTGCGTTGTTCGGGTTGGCCTGAGGAGGGATGTAAACTCCAACAAGCATGAAGGAAGAAAACTCCTACGGTAAATAAAACGGTTTGCAGTTGATGAAAAAAGTTTTCAGGTAGTATTTCTGTAACACTGTGACAGCAGTACACCAACCTTTGTTAATCTAGAAGCAGACTTCACCACCCCTTGTTTTCCCTGAGAGCTCCGTTTTGCGGTCTGCCCGGTGAAGTTGGAAGCCTGGCACATTTGAGACAGCGTCTGGGATTCGTTCATTGAGTCAGGTTTCAGTAAAGCACAGGGCAGCAGAGCATGCAAAGTCCTTGTTAGCCCGGTTTAAAAGCGGTAATTCATCCACTTTGTTTGGAAGAGAGCAGAGATTTGCAAGATGAATGGAGGGGAGTGCCGTGCGGAATGCCAACATGATTTCACCAGTGCACCAGCACAGGTCCCCCGTCTGCATCTCCTTTGAGCGCCACAGAGAGCTGCTGTGCCTTGACTACAATCTCCGAAAAACTTTCCAGGTTTATGAAAAAAGGATAAGAACTATTTTGAGATGACTGTCTGATGTTTAGCAGTTGATCTCTGGGAAAAAAAGTGATGTGGTCTGAGTGACCAAATGTACAGAATATAAACAAAACCAAGGAAAGTGCAAGAGAACGCAGTACCAAGGCTGCCATCTGCGGCGCCATTTTGATTCAGACCATGATGTTTTTAGCAATGTGAGATATGAACTTATTAACAGTCTTGAATTTTTTATTATATTCGGAAAATGTTGTGGTTTGAGGAAAGATAAATAATATTTCAGATTTAAAAACCTCTCTCTGACGACTTCCTGATGAGTCAAGAGTTAAAGCTCACTATGTGTTCTCCCAGGATCCTGTGATAGTAAATGACATGAACAGTCAATTACCAGCAGCTGTTGCTTTGTAATACTTTAAGGCTGACAAAGCTTTGAGGCTTTAGAAGCGACAGCACCTCTAGACAGACATAATATTTTGAGTGTCAGGGATAAGTTCACCTGTAACCTGCAATCTTTCAAATCTCTACTAAAATCACTTACAGCTACAATTTTATTATACCAAGAGGCTGTTTGCTTGGACTAAATCTTTGCCTGTCACATAAGAATTGCTGTTACCACGCCTACTTACACTAAATTTCAAAGCTGCTATGTTAATTATCTCCAGTCTGACAGGCAGCAACTTGTCCAGCTAAGTACCAACAGCTGAAAACACACAAAGTAATCATCAGTAGATGAGACTGCAGACTAATGCCAGAATGTAATTTAATCTCAATACTCAGTTATTTCAAATAAACACAGAAAACCAATTACAAACAGATGGTCTTTGACAGGTAAAATGAGGATTAGTCATCAGTGGTAATTTCCCAAACGAAAGGAAGTGAACTATCAGCTTCCCCATTATTGTCATATTTTTAACTCTTGCACTGAAAAACTAAATTTAATGTGAAAGAGCTGTTGAGGTACAGAGATCCTTAATGCAATCGACCATGCAACATCAGTGGTACCAATTCTCCAACCCACACACTGAAGGAATTCTCAGTGTGTTAATTATTGAGGTATGCCTCAGATATACTGCAGTTTCACAAGGTTCCCCTCTGTTATGCATCAAAAGGCCATACAAGGTGTTTCAAAAGCCAAGCGGGAGAGTTGGTGTTGTGAAACAGGCTTCTTTAACCAATGTGGAGCAGTTTGTTAAGCAATGCTGCAGAATAGCTGTCAAACCAGTAGTTTGTGGCGTAAAGAATGTACAGGTGTGGTTTCATTCATTCAACCAAGAATTTTACATGCCAACAAAAACTAATAATTGCAGCAATTGCAGCAAAGCTACTTAAGTGTATAACAATGTTATATATGTATATATATATATATATATGTATGTATGTATCATTAGTTGTATCATTTTCCAGAGTCTACAATAAACTGCCCTTTTGAGTTAATTCCTGTGTTGCGAATCCTGCATTTTGAGTCCTCACCTCCTGCCTGCACACAGCGATTCCTGACATCCGCGCTTTGTGTTTACATCCCTTTTGCACTAGATTCTGAAGTGGCAGGTTTTATCTCTCTCCAAACAATATTGACTGAACCAGCAGCAAAAGAAGATCCAAACTAGGCTTCACATTTCGCTTCACATAAACATTGTCATGAATTCCCTCTTACTTTTACTGATTCGCTTCCAGCACAATAAAATCTCACTTCAGGCACATCTCTCTCTCTCTCTCTCTCTCTCTCTCTCTCTCTCTCTCAGTATACTTCAAGAACAGCTTCCCATTTAAAAATCTGTGTTTTCTGCATTATTTGCTTGCTTATTACGCACAAATCTACCGTTGTTTACAGCACTGTCGGCAGCTGTCTTTTTTTCCCCTTTTACTTACTTCCGAAAAGAAAGCCTGATTTGTGCTGTTCAATAGACTACTGAACAAATTTAAACTTTTTAAAATTATGCAAAATTGCAAAATGATTAGCTGTGTCTCTAATAAAACCTCTGTAACTTTGCTCTGCTTCGCTTCAGCAGCATCAGGTAATGTTCATCAAATCAAATCATGGATCGAATCGATTCGGGACCTTGTGAATCAGAATCGAATCGATTCTAGAAATCAGTGACGATACCCAGCCCTACAAGGCAGCTTTCTTTTTTGTTACTATGTGACCTGCAAGTCTGCAACAGTCTCTCACATGGGACAGAAGTGGCAGGACTAATCAAATACTTGCGGGCCAGGACAGTCAGCTGTGGGTGGGTCTCTGCTCGACTGGATTCTGCTCTGTACAAATTCAGGGCCCTGTTACACAGGGCTGCCTCTTCTGAATCAGAGTCTGAAGACAATGAAGAGAGGAGGAGGCTCTTTGTCTTTGTAGGTTCCTTTGTGGTGGCATCTTTACACTGTACCTGCAGCAGGGCCTCAAGGCTGCTCAAAACCACTTCTCGCTCTCCTCTTGCAAGACACTTTAAATCAGGGGTCTCAAACTCATCATTCGTCATTAGTAAGACTCTATAGCAACGGTTCCCAACTGTTTTTCCGCCACGACTGGTTTAATGTCAGACAATATTTTCACGGACCGGCCTTTAAGGTGTCGCGGATAAATACAACAAAATAAAATGATACGACCAAGACAAAAACTGTGGTATTTTGTAAATATAATAATAAACGCAAATTTGCTGTGTTATTGTGTAACTTTATTAGCAGCGTCCTCCTGAAATGCGCCAACAACATTGAGAGTAACATCCTCCTCTCTGCCCCTTAATGCTCTCTGGACGCTATGGTAATGCATAAATATTTCTTTTAAAATAAGATACACAACTACAACACGGGAAAAGACCCAGAGAAACCAAGTTAACGATAAAAACCTTGGAAACCAGTACCCCGGTACCGCTGCTCTATAGAACTTGACTGCATACTGAGGGGGCAATTCAGCCATTTGATTCATGTTACAGCAGCTCATGAGTAAATGAAAATGGTGCAATAAAAGTACTTTTAGAAGTAAGTTTTTCCAAACATTAACATTTACTTAAATTTACTGGAGTAGAGTTAGGGGTTGCCACTTCAGCATTCAGGGTTAACTCTGGTTTTTCTGTTCTGAAAAAGGCCTTTTTCAGGGAACACAAAATGGGTTAACAATTTAAAGCTCTTCTGCAGCAATGGTGGTTGACCAAGCCTTAAAAGCTGGTGCTACTAATTCCTACAGGTGTTCCAAATTGCCTGGATTACTCTGCCTGCATAAAAGTAGTGTTGGAACACACCTTGGTACCATATGTTTATGAGCACCAGTAAAACAGTATTGTACTGCAGAAAGTAGTGTGATGCTACAAAAACGGTGAGAAAAAGGCAATTAACAATGGAAGAGAGAAAGACCCTCATAACATTTAAAAATTTAGGTCTTTCTTCCACAGAAATTGCAAAGAAAGTCAAGGTGTCACTGAGTAGAGTTTCCTTCACAATCAAAAGCACTCAGAAACTGGGGCAAACTCTGACAGGAAGAGGTCTGGCAGACCCAAAGCCACAGTTGAATCAGAGGACATGTTTCTGAGAGTTAACGGCTTACGTGATAGGCGGCTCACAGGACAACCATTTCAAGCACAGCCTTAATAGTGGTCGTAGTAAGCAAGTCTCAGTTTCAACTGTGAAGAGAAGACTTTGAGCTGCAGGTTTGACAGGACGAGTTGCAGCAAGAAAGCCACTGCTAAGATGTCAGAATAAGACAAAGAGGCTTGCCTGGGCCATGAAACACTGTCATTGGACTACTGAAGACTAGAAGAAGGTATTATGGACCGATGAATCATAATTTGAAATCTTCGGTTCACCACGCAGGATCTTTGAATGCCATCGAGTATGGTTCCACAGTGTGTGGCATCAACTGTCAAACATGGAGGAGGAAGTTTGATGTTTTGCTGAATCCAAGGTCGGTGACTTGTACAGTGTGAGAGGCACCCTGAATCCTACCTTAGTTATGTTGTAATAGGTGTAGGCTGCTGGGGGATTCCCATCATGCACTGAGTATTTCTTCTTTAGTCACCTTTCTCACTATCTATGTGTTAATAGACCTTTCTGCATTGAATCATACTTGCTATTAATCTCTGACTCTCTTCCACAGCTCATCTTTTGTCCTCTCTTCCTTCTCTCACCCCAACCGGTCGCGGCAGATAGCCCTTCCCTGAGCCTGGTTTTGCCAGAGGTTTCTTCCTGTTAAAAGGGAGTTTTTCCTTCCCACTGTTGCCAAAGTGCTTACTCATAGGGGGCCATATGATTGTTTGGGTTTTCTCAATATGTATTATTGTAGGGTCTACCTTACAATATAAAGCACCTTGAGGCGACTGTTGTTGTGATTTGACGCTGTATAAATAAAATTCAATTGAATTGAATGTAATCAAACTAATCAACATTAGTTTAAGTACAACATTACAACTGAATGCTAGTGGACTCAGAAGTGGGCTTGAAAATCTGGAAACAGCAGATAGATTGTTAACGTCTGACAGGCTACAAATATTGATTAAAAAGCATTGATCACGTGGTTTTACAGTATTGCTCTTAATATTTTATAAAAGCAGAAGCATCTACATCTAAGTTTTCTATTGACAGTTTTCTCTCTTTCAAGATACTTTTATCATAAGAACATCAGGCCTTAATTTTTTATATGTTTTTAAACAAAAAGAAAAATTAAAGATAGTAAAAGAAAGTTAAAAGACTATTTAAAACTGTCTTTCAGCCAGTCTTGTTAAAATCACGAATAGTATTGTTTTCACAATGACCCTGGAGGGAGAATCTGACTCTTTAGACATGCTTGGACTTGCTGAAGCAGTGAAGGCATGCAGAGCAAAGTGAGGCCTAAGGCCAATACACCCCCCACCCACCCCCACCCCGTGTTTTCCCCCAAACATCCCCAAGCAGCATTTTTAGCATCTGCATAAGAGACCTGCACTTTTAAAAGTGACACAAACGCAAAAATCTCTGAGCTGAGATGCTTGACAGCTGTCATTCTAGATAAACTAAGTGACACAGTCGCTTCAGAGATTTACTGAACTCCCACAAAGGCAAGATGATTAATTCTTTCTCAAAAACCTGAAATGTTCCCACAATGTTTCCCCATACAGCTGTCACGCTGTCAAAAGTCAAGCTGGTGCTATCAGTGCTTGTTTTAACTTGGTTACACAGACCTTGTCAGGGCTTAACGAGGCTACACAGAAAGTTTGTTTACATGCCATGATTAAAAAACAAAGGTGCTTTTGCTTCGTAGTTAGATGTTTGAATTGTTTGTATTCTATATTCTATATCTATTTTATAAGTGACTTTTAGTCTATGTAAGTCCCATTGGTCTAACAGTGCAATAACAGCTGGTGACTCACCCCCTCATGCAATAAGGAGGAGCTACAAACTGGGGGCAGAGCAGCAGTACAAAAGAGATGCCTACTGTACCTGCACACTTACATTACTTCCAGATTTGATTGGAACTGGTACTGACTTTCGCCTGAACGGACATAAAGTAGCAGTGACTCAAGGACTGAAAGAAGAAACCTAAAGTTTTAATAAGGACCAAAACTAAAGACACAGAGGAAACCTGTTTGACAGGATTTTTTCTGTTTTGATTGCAGGATGGAACTCGATCTTTGAAGTGATTTCCTCTTCAATTTAGAGACAATGCTTTGCTCTATGCTTCCAGGGTAGAATCAGTTTCTGTTTTCAAGTTTGGAATTAATATTTGCTGACCCCCAGGCAATTTGTTTTTTGACTGCTAAAATGGAAAACACCAATGGAACTGAACAACCTCTTGAAGACGATGAAGCTGCCGAGATGCAAGTGTACAAGTTCTATGCAGCTGCAATAATTGTGATTTTTATCTTGGCTTTGCCTCTGAATGCATCTGTCATCTACCTCTTTATTTTCAAGCTCAGGTTTTGGAAATCCAGCACAAATAATATCTTCCTCTTCAACCTGGTTTTGGCTGACATCCTCCTACTGATCTGCTTGCCCATAAAGGCCTATACCTTCATCCAAGGAGTTAGAAATAGTAACAATGACGCTGTCTGCAAAGCCATGCTTTTCATGTTGTTTTTAAACCGTGGAGCTAGCATCGCCTTCCTAACAGCAACTTCCATCCATCGGTATTTTCATGTGGTGCACCCTGGTCGAAAAAGTCTCCTAAAAGCGCTTAAGAAGTCTCCACAGATCTCTGTCCTCATCTGGGTGCTGCTTCTGCCTCTCACCATCCCCACCATGCTCAAAAACTTTGACTGCTCTTACAGCCTCATTAAAGAAAATGCTACCGTGATCAAGGTAATGCTTACTTGTTTCATGCCTTATTCTCTCTTATTGTAGACAACACGTGCATAAACTAAGGTCATTGTGTCTTAATACTTATAACAGTTTAATAAGAGTTTAATTTTGTTTTAAATCTAGGAATCCTCCACAGCAGTCATGCAAAGTGATTTTTAAACAGAGGTTAGACTGCTGACATTCCCTTTTATTTTTATCCCCCTATCTAAGGATGTGGTGGATGGCATCAGAGAGACTGTAATCTTTACTCAGATCCTGGTCCCGTTTGTCATCCTGCTCTACTGCACTGTGCGCATCGTCAACCGACTCAGGAAAAAAACAGTCGGGGATAGGACCAAGCTGAAGAGAGCAGTATTTCTGGTCACTGCTGTCATGGTGCTCTTTTCATTCTGTTTCCTCCCCTGCACCATAGCCAGGATGGTTCTGCTTATCATTCGGGTCAAAGATATGCCTGATTACATCGAGCACAAAGCTGTAGTGGCCTTTGATGGCCTCATGGTCCTCTCCTACATAGACTGTCTGCTCGACCCACTTGTCTACTGCTTCTCTAGCACCAAGTTCAAAGCACTTTATCTATCCAATTACTTCCCATTTTTAGTAAAAGAAACTCCACAGGTCAGCTCAACAGGAAAGACATACAGAACTACAAACACTACTGTCATTTCAGGTTTATGAAAACAAAGAAGGGATAGTTCCCATACAGAGTGTGGTTTCTCTCTATAGTAGCCACAGGTTGAAAAAAAATGGTTCAATGGTTAAAATGTGTTATGAGGACAAGGCATATAAATATTTCAATTCCTACTTTCTTAAGATTTTCAAATATACAGAAGTAAAAAAATGAAAAAAATATATTAGTTTATCAGCCCTATGGATATAGCACAGGGGTCAAAATTTTAAATTTCTTTAGGAGAATGCCTCCCAGCCAAAGTATGCACATCTGTTCTTCCTGTTTCGCTTGGACAGTGAAGGAGTTCCTTTCAAAAATACATTCTGTCAAATTATACCAACACAGCTTTTATCTAAGCCACAACAGTGAAACAAGTTTTTGTTTTTCACACCATCTGTTAGATAACATTTAGGGGATCCTCAGTCTGCAGGTGATTAATACGTCATTTTAAAAGTACATACAGGGAAATTATCATGACAGGGGATTTAAAATGCTAATTTCCAGCTCCTAACAGTTCAATATAATAATTATTTTTTATATTTATATTTATTTTTTCTTAAACTGGGCCATGTAGCAGACATTCAGTTTATCCACAGTCAGAAGTAAGTCTCGCTCTCAGTCATGTGTCTTCTGATTGGCTTCACATCATCAAATGGTGGAATGAGAAGGATCTACACAATTTTAGGCAGGTGGCTTTAACATTGTGGCTGGTCAGTACTGAACTGTTTGTGATGTGTGTATAGAGATATGTATATATATTCATCCTGAGATTATTTCTAATAAATGGATTATGGTATGTTGGGAACACCTTGATGATACCACCTTGAAAGCTCTGCTCACAAAGTGCCACGCCCACAAATGACTCTTACAACGTAAAACGTGAGTCATACACTCAACCTGAACTTATCTTCACCCTGAGCTAGTCCCAGAAATCCCAGAATTTCTATATAAGTCACATGGGTGAAATTACTCACCTTAATGACACCATCAGTAGATGTAGCGCACCGAGTGAGCGTATGTCTGGTGTAACTGTCTGTCAGTAAATAGACACCTCCCTGATTTAAGTAGTCAATAAGCTGGAATCTGGTGAGTCTATGCTCTCTGCTTTCATCTACAATTTAAATCATCTGTGGGTTAACAATGAGTCACTGCAAGGTACAAACACTTATGCACTTATATGGCATAGCAGTATTTGTCATAGTTCTTCATTGTAAGAAAATAATGAATAACTACAAGTGTAATAACAGAGTTAAATAACTCTTTTGAGTTATGGGTAAAAAACAAACTGAGGAGATTGATACATAAGCTAAGGCAAAAATGTAAGCTGAATATTTACATCTACAAATATGACATCTGCTTTGCCTGACAACGAGTAACTCACGCAGTGTAAACAGGAAATAAATACCAAGTAAAGAGAGAATTGTATAGCTTGAGGTCAAAAATGGTATGACTTTAAATAATAAGGAGACAGAGTTAGAAGCAATAAAATATTAACACTCTGCAGTGATTACTTTGTTTACTTGTCTGAAAGTTGTGTAAATGTGACATTTTGAAAATATTATTTGTTTATCTGTGACCCTAATGAATTCAGCTGCAACGTCAATATGCTTCATTCTTGTATTACCGTATCATCCAATCTGCATTTTACATTTAAAAAGTACATTTAGGAATCCACACTAAAAAAAATGGCCTTTTGAGGGATGACTACACAGTCTGGACATGAAGAAAAGAGAGTAAAAGAGTAGGAGGGAGTCCTTACCTTCCTTGAAAGGAATCTTTGCAGAGTCCTTATTTTTTATTTCTGTCCTTTTGAAACAGATGGTTAAAAAACATTACCACCCTGCTAGCTTTCCTTTGGGGCTGCCAATATTTGGGTTTTTTGGTATGCAGAAAAAAACAACAACATAATTCTCCCCATCAGCACAAATATGAATACAACCGTGCCTTTTTTGTGGATAAGAATTACATTATATTATTCAGATTTAAATCACTTCACAAAAAGTGACACTTATTGTTTTCTTAGAAATTCTGAATGTTTTCTTACCCTAAATATATTGTAGCAGTAAATTAAGTTGTGAAAACTTTTTCTTGGCCGTTTAGTCTCTCCTTGCACAAATACATTTGAATTTAGACTCAAGAAAAGAAGAGAGACAGATCAAGGGTTGCTTGGATACAAGCAGTCAGTGTGACACAGAAACATGTGGTTATGGCGTGTTGACACGTGTAAAAAAGACCAGTTCTGACAAGTTTTGGCAGACATCAAATTAGAACACATTACATAGCTTTTACTGACAGAGATGACACTGGGATTTCTAAAGAATGTGAGACCATGTAAAGAAATAAGATAGAAAGAGAAGAAACTGCATCTGAGGGAAAAACATGACATTGAGACTTTAGACAGAAAAGGGAGAGATATGCCATTTACTGTTTACTGTATATAACTACATACATTAATATTTTTTCAAATATAAATTTTGTTTTAAAAAAAATAGTTAATTTTTTCCTTTCATGTGACAAGGTTTCTTCCCAGTCCCAAAATCTACTGAAAGAAGATCGACCCACAGTGACATCGTTCAACATCCCACACAAGCCACAGAATTGCTGCCAACGCCTTGGTGCCAAAGAACAGAGAAAACCCTCTGGGAGCCCACATGCATGTCCATACCCAGATCTGTTAGAGTTGTTTTGGCAGTAGGATAGGGACCTGAAAAGTGTCAGGCTGCTGGTATTAACATTGTGTTTAATTTATAATTTAGATGTTGCCTGGTTAAGTAATACTGTTTGTTGCATTATCTGTACTCTATGAGATTATTGTTTACAAAGCTAAATCTTTTTTTTTTTAAACTAGCTCAAAATAAAGACAGACTCAGATGTAGGAATCATTGCAAAGCAGAGATAATTCACAAGCAAACAGTTGACCGGTGGCTATGTTAGCGGCAGGCCTCTGGGTCCAGGCTTGTCCAAATATTTCCCTGTGCTCCTTTAACTGCAGTTTGTTACAGCTGTTTTGGATTCTTGTACATATGCTGTTCGAAGTTATTTAGTTTATGTCTTGATGTAAGATGTTTACTTTGTTACACCTTTTGTTCCCTGTGTTTTGCATTTAGTTTTACTTCATTTATCTTGTTATCCTGTGATTGTTTGGACCTGTTTGTTTTCCCTGTTCCACATTCTCTTGGGGTCCAGGGTATAGTTGGCCATTTTTGACTACTTTAGATTTTACCTTTATATTTCCCCTTAAAAAATTGTTTTCTTTGCCTTTTTTGTGGTATCATTGCTTTCAGTACAACCTCACATGTCTAAATTTACAGTTATTTTTTCATGTTAACATAGTGTATTTATACAATTGGCCTAAAATAATAATAATAATAATAATAATCAAGTAAGAAAAACATATATTTTTTATTGTGAGAACCACAAACATGTTAAATGAATCATTTTCATAACTTCATCAGGTAGTGGCCTCCAGCTCACACTGGAGCATCTCGCAGCCGAGAGTGACATGGCAGGAAAGAGAATCAGCACCTCCAAGTCTGAGGTCATGGTCCTCACCCGGTCAAATGCCCACTCCAGCTTGGGGATGAATTACTGTGTGGAGTTTAAGAATCTTTTGTCTTGTTCACGTTTGAGGAGAGAAGGGAGCTCGGATGAGAGATGAGATTTGTTCATTCAAATCAAATTTTACCGTAGTTTAGTTTTATTTCACGATAATAAATCAATACAAGATATGAACTCTTATTTATTCTCCTTTCTTTTAGCAGCTGCTCTGGAGAGTATAGTGATGATGGTTTTGATATGAGTCATGTCTGTACGGAAGAAGCATGTTTTTATTAAAATATTACAAAATATTACTGATTGTCTATTTAACTTGAGTAATGCTGTTGCAAAATACTCACAACTTGCTGTAACACTAAAACTAATTTATTTTTAAACTGCTCTTATATTATCTTGGTAAGAACTTATAAATAACATAGCAAAGAACAGGGAAACAGTCAGAACCCATCTCCGATCTGAAGGTGCAGGGAAGCAACTCTCTTGTCCACTGGGGACAAAGAAATCCAGAACAAAATTAACCTGGTCATTTACATGGTAATTTCTATGATGCAAATGAATTACACTGTAAGACAATATGAATTAATTTCCCCATACAAAACAATATTTATCCCATAGGTATGGGAGTCGAGAACCGGTACTTGCAGAAAATCGGTTCCCAGTAGTCCAATTCCTGCTTTCTGCTCCAATTGTCTGCTTGATCTCAGTCCCGCTTATCAGTTCTTGCACTCACACTCACAGTGGGATGTAAAAGTTGGCCAACCTTGTTAATAGTCATTATTTTCCTGTAAATATATCATATAGGAGACACACACAGTGATATTTGAGAAGTGAAATGAAGTTGATTGGATTTACAGAAAGTGTGCAATAACAGTTTAAACAAAATCAGGCAGGTGCATAAATTTGGGCACTGTTGTCATTTTATTAATTCCAAAACCTTTAGAACTAATTATTGGAACTCAAATTGACTTGGTAAGCTCAGTGACCCCTGACCTACATACACAGGTGAATCCAATAATGAGAAAGAGTATTTAAGGGGGTCAATTGTATGTTTCCCTCCTCTTTTAATTTTCTCTGAAGAGTAGCAACATGGGGGTCTCAAAACAACTCAAATGACCTGAAGACAAAGATTGTTCACCATCATGGTTTAGGGGAAGGACACAGAAAGCTGTCTCAGAGATTTAAGCTGTCTGTTTCCACTGTTAGGAACATATTGAGAAAATGGAAGACCACAGGCTCAGTTCAAGTTAAGGCTCAAAGTGGCAGACCACGAAAAATCTCAGATAGACAGAAGCAACGAATGGTGAGAACAGTCAGAGTCCCAGACCAGCACCAAAGACCTACAACATCATCTTGCAGCAGATGGAGTCACTGTGCATCGTTCAACGCACTTTACACAAGGAGATGCTGTATGCAAGAGTGATGCAGAGGAAGCCTTTTCTCCGCCCACAGCACAAACAGAGCCGCTAAAGCACATTTGGACAAGCCAGCTTCATTCAGGAATAAGGTGCTGTGGACTGATGAAACTAAAATTGAATTATTTGGGCATAATAAAGGGCGTTATGCATGGAGGAAAAAGAACACAGCATTCCAAGAAAAACACCTGCTACCTACAGTAAAATATGGTGGTGTTTCCGTCAGCTGTGGGGCTGTGTGGCCAGTGCAGGGACTGGAAATCTTGTGAAAGTTAAGGGACACATGGATTCCACTCAGTATTTGGGAGACCAATGTCCAGGAATCAGTGACAAAGCTGAAGCTGCGCTGGGGTTGGATCTTTCAACAAGACAACGACCCGAAACACTGCTCAAAATCCACTAAAGTAAGAGGAACAAGTACAACGTTCTGGAACGGCCATCTCAGCCCAGACCTGAATATTATTGAAAACCTGTGGTGCGAGTTAAAGAGAGCTTTCCATGCTCGGAAGCCATCAAACCTGAATGAACTAGAGATGTTTTGTAAAGAAGAATGGTCCAAAATACCTTCAACCACAATCCAGACTCTCATTGGAACCTACAGGAAGCGGTTGCCTAAACTTTTGCATCCCACTGTAAATCACCTGATTTGGGTTCATGTCTAAGAAGTGAAAAATAATGGCGCAGTCTAGAGTGGAAGTGGAAAACTGCACCCAGGACAGAAACGGCTGCATTATGCTGCTAAGATAACTTCAGTTTCTTTACAAGCATCTGCCAAGATGCATGCTAACGCTAAGCTAGCCAAGAACCCAGAGTGAAAACTGAGTGAATGCCGACCCCTCAACTTTAACAGGTAACAAAGCAGATGAGCAGTCAGGTTGCAGCCTCTCTCTCTTCCTGTTCACTTTTCCAAGTCCTGCAGGTGCGTGAGCCAAAGATGGGAACCCATAATGAGTCCCGTCCTGGATGGAGAGAAAGAGAGAGAGAGTAACAACAACAAAAACACTGTCACAGCTGACCATCCTCAGGCAGGCCTGCTGGGCCATGACATACACTCATATTATTGGTGTAGAAAAGTCACGTTGCAATGGCTGTAATGGGTTAAAATTCTCACTGTTACAGTCAGACGTGCAACAAGCCATAAAGTACAAAACGTACTCAACTGTGTTCATGTGTCTGTTGCAGAAACCATGTGGCATAGCTCATTTGTGCAACATTGTGTCAGAAAATGACACAGCTTACAGTTAAGTAAAGTGAAGTAAAGATGCCAGTGCATGGCTTAATAGGATTCAAATTTATATTGAAGTTTGAAATGATTCGGGGTTTTTTGTATTTTACAGCAGAGGAGAGCTTTAGAGAGGAGGAGGAATGGTTACTTTAAAGGTTAACATGAACAGAGCAAAGTATGTTAACTTTGACAAGATTGCATGGTTGACTTAGTTACCAAAAACGCTGTTATGCATTTTCAGGTTGATTCAGGAGTATTTTGTAAGAATGACCAAAGTGTTTGTCTATGATTTCCTCAGAGTTTTCATAGTTGTAGAAGACTCTTTATGCTCATCCTAAAGCATAGACATGACTTTTCCACTGCTTGCAATTCTCTAAATTCCAGTATGCTCAAACAATGGTGTACTTGAATAAGATGATAATGACAAATAGTAATCTAATCCATCCATGAACTCCTGTCTGTATTAGAAAGCTGTAATATTTCCTTAAAGAATCCTCTTATATACTGTAACAAAATGTATGCAGTGTAAACTCATCAGATCTTCAGACAAACTTGTATTCTGGCTCAACCTCACCCCATGAATCATACAACTATTTCTTTGAAAAGTATTCACAACCCTTCACTTTTTTTGTTGTATCTTTCATGTTGTACAGTTTTCCTATATGTA
The DNA here is from genome assembly GCF_963576455.1 of Neolamprologus multifasciatus. Taxonomy (NCBI): domain Eukaryota; kingdom Metazoa; phylum Chordata; class Actinopteri; order Cichliformes; family Cichlidae; genus Neolamprologus; species Neolamprologus multifasciatus. Next base: position 21,048,459 of record NC_140453.1, read on the forward strand.
TGCTCAACAACACTTAGCCAAACATGCATGAATTCATGATGATACCATTCCTGTAGAGTGTCATTTGGGTCTAGAGAATATCCCAGCTGGAACTGAGGAAGAATACAGTCTGGAAAAATCCCTCCTCTACGACAAAGCTAATCCAAAAACACAATATTTCCTCTATTTTTTTGCTCCAACTCTGGCAGCCAATCGAAATGATTACAATCCAAAATGAGTGAAAATGACTCTTTTAGAGGAAAATAATGTTAACTCTGGAAAAATTACTCTCTTCATTTTCCTGTGTACCATTTAACCCGCTGTGCGCCAGCACACCAGCACAGAAAACATTTAGAATATTAGCAGGTCAGATTGCAGAACCTTCCGAAACTTTTCAGTATCACAGAAGCACAATGGTCTTAATCATTTTGAAATGGAAAAAAAAAGTTTGAAATCATAAACAAATCTGGAATTCCAACAATGGAGGGGTGATTTCATTTGAAGATAATTATCACGTGCACACTTTCCAAGCTATGAAGCTGATCCTTCACTCATTATTTCTGTGGCACCGGTGACATATTGATAAAATAGAGGTATAGGTTGGCACTGCCCATAATCCTTCAACCAAATAACAAAAACACCTGATATACATAACCAAAGCAGGTTTAACCAAGACAACTGATAAGTATTAATCCAACTTAGATTAGCTGGCATGGAGCTGAAATACAGACTCTGCCAGTGACTATAAAGTAGCAGCTCAGTCAGATTGGCTTTCCATGCCATTTCAGAGAGATTGAAAAGATGTGTCGGGAAGAGTGGAACAAACAGCCTGAATCCAGATGTGCAAAGATTGAAAATATCTATCCTTGAACATAGAAGGCTGTAGCTGCTGCCAAATGGGGCTTTGACAAAGCACTGAAATAAGGTTTTAAATGTATCTGTCAATAAGACACAGGTTTATGATTTTATTTTAAATCTAAAACGTAAAACTTATATGTGTTTGCATGTTTTTTCCATGAATGTCTCCAAACATAACACTGCAAATGTGCAAGCAGGATTTTCTCATATTGACAGTCCCCTGAATGTCACAAGGAGTTTAGCCAGTCTGCTGATAAAACCACCTTGAACTACCAGTTTCCAAATAGCTCTCTCTCTCTCTCTGTAACAGCGAAATTACAGTCAGATTCCTTTTTTGCAGTAATAATTTAGAGTTTGCAGATTGAAAGATTCATAAATGTAACTCTCATGCTTAGTTTCTCAGTCAGTTGAGTAAAGCTCCCTAAACCACACCTCCAGCACCTCCTGAATGTAAATACTTCTTCGCAAGTAACCAGCGTGGCAGCATCACATAAACAGAAGCTAAGAGAGGGCATTTTCTCCTTTCTCCTTCGCTGCATTGAGAGTGTGCTTCCTCCGTATCTTTTGCCATGGAAAAAACAGCCTTGACAGACATCCACAATCACTGTAAGGCTCTCTTAAGGGGACTGTTCAATTTAAGGAACTAGAAGGAGAGTGAGAAGGAGCCATCTGTCCCTGACAGTGAAGATTCAAGATCATAGGAACCTACAACAACCTCCAGGATAAAGGATTTAACTGCAATGCTTGCTTTCTCAATATACGACATATTAATTTGACCGTAGCTTTATCTGCTATACAAGGTGGACATTTTTTGCCATTTATATGATGATTCAACAAAACATGTCTGTAAATCGATCAGTTGACCACTGCAAAACACCCAGTGACATTACATACCAAGTCCTCTCCTGGATAATGGTGGGAGAATTTACACTGGGTCTGCCTCTCAACCTGTCCGTTCTCTACATCTTCATCTTCAGGTACGGGAAATCTTTTCACTCGTTTAGATTTATTCTTGTTTTAGTAAAAACCAAGAGGAAAGCTGTGCTGGATTCTCGTTACTGGGGGCAAAGTTTGCTAAATGAAGTGTAAACCAACTGAGTTACTGGTGTGGTGAAGAAAGCGGTTTTATGTTTATCTTTAAAAGACTGTGACCACTCTGATGCAACCAATTCAGATGCCATATAAATAACAAGACCTACCACAACTCTATTAAACCTTTGAAATGGACAGATGAATCCAATTTTGTTCTTGAAAAGTTAAAATAGAAAGTGTAGAACAAAAAAGCTAAGCTGTAAGTGTTACACTGAAGTGCAAACAAAACAAAAAAGCAGCACTTGCAAGTCGCTACAAAGTAAAATCTACATATGTTACCATGCTGGTCTATCAGTTTTGAAGAGTTTATCTGACATGAGTCATCCTCTCCTCAGAGAGCTGAGTAAAATGTTGGACAGTCGCACTCAGAGGTCGTGTAGATGGCAGAAACAGCATCATAAGCTTAGGTTTATTGTTTTCCTGTTCCTCTTCATTCGCTCTTGATACAAAGCAAACTCACTGGCTGTGAAACAATTAACTGTTTTATGACCTTTTTAGATACAAGTTCTGGAAGAACAAAGCGATCTTCTTGTTCAATATTGTGGTTGCTGATTTCTTGCTGGTGGGCTGCCTTCCTTTCAAGATCCATCATTACCAGCACAACTTGAGGCGCAGTGAGGACACTGTGCTTTGTAAGATTATGCTCTTCATGCTGTTTCTCAATCGAGGAGCCAGCATCGCCTTCCTCATCACAATGTCCCTCGATCGCTACTTCAATGTGGTCCATCTTGGAAGGAGAAATTTTGTCAACGTGTTTAAGAAATCTCCTCAGATTTCTGTCGTCATCTGGATCCTCTTGCTTCCCCTCACCACTCCTACAATGGTCACAACCTTTGAGTGCTGCAACAGCCACGGACGGGAAAAGGAGACATTCTTACATGATGTGACGGACACCTTTAGAGAGGTACGGTTTCAGTGTATTTGTTTGGATTTAGTGTTGTTTTATGTTACCTAACAACATATACTGGGGACAACAGACTAAAAACAGGTTGTTCGCTGCCTCGCTCTGACAGATCAGATGGAATCCAGAAAGAAAATGGGTGGATTTGGATTCAGAAAGATTTTAATATTTATATTTGAACATATAAGAAGAACAGCAGAGATTAACACAACTGCTTCAACTTCCTATAAAGCTGGCATTAGAGTCAATATCCAGTTCAGTTCCCTAACTGGCAGTTCCTTTCCACAAGACATAGATACACTCACCCAGGCATGGCAGAACCGAGTTAGAGTTTTTCTGAAGTAAAAATTGGAGACAGCGTATAAACCAAAGTTTTAATTAATCATTTACATTTATTTTTAAGCACTTTTTTCTCTTTGTCCTAATTATTAATATTCCTTTGTTTATGTAACTTTTGAAATAAACCCAGGATTTTCAGGGTCTGGACCAGTGATGGGATGAGATGTCGAACGTGTGCAGATAAAGATAAACGCTTCTATAGACACTTTTCACAATATTTGGAAATCTTAGAGACCAGACAACTGTTAACTAATGTTAGAAAAACAAAAATCACCAGTTATTCTTGAAAGAAAGAATTAATTTGAATCGTTTCAATTTCTAACTTAACATCATAACTTAAGTAAAAGGCAGGATAGCTGGAGAAGCTAAGGAGGGGTTTAAAGGGGTCGAAATATTAGTTCATAATTGAAGACACAGTGTTTAAGTTAGGAGTGTACATGATAAACTTTCCCATGTCTGTATAGAAATCCAAGTTGACTGTGTGACACATAGGGCTATTGTAACGAGTCATACCTAATAGTGGGGTTTTTGTTTGTTTTGGGGTTTTTTTAAGATTGTTTTCTTCTCCCAAATCATCATCCCCTACATCATCCTCGTCTACTGCACGGTCCGCATTGTCAGCCGGCTGAGGAAGAAGACGGTTGGGGAGAAGACTAAGCTGAGGAGGGCTGTGTGCTTGGTCACATCTGTTGTCGTTGTCTTCTCCTTCTGCTTCCTTCCCTGCACTATAACTAGAGCAGCACTGCTGTTTGTGCGGCTGAAGAACTGGCAGGATGCAGAAAACATAGCTGTCCAGGTGTACGACGCCCTCATGGTTTTGTCTTACAGCGACTGCCTGCTGGACCCGTTGATTTACTGTTTCTGTAACTCAGGGTTTAAAGATGTTTACATATCTACCTTTTGCCCTGCATTTATTCAGAAGAGACTGACAAATTCTGACTCTGGCACCCCAAACACAACAACATGTACTAGTACTACTGCTCGCGCTAGAATGATTTTTTTGCCTATAACGGAGAAATAATCTCTCTGTGATACTTGACGAGAACATGGGCTCTTCATTTTATCATCATCCAACACTGATTGTGTAACCACTCATCCACCCACATAAGTGTTTTTAGCTGGGGAAGAAGTGCTGACAATTTGAAGTCATCAGATGACATTTACTAGGTAGTAAACACACAGCACTCAGTAAACACCACAGTTACTAAACAGAGTTAGTGAGTAGCTGACATGCAGTTCAAAGATTTTTATATTTTCTTCCTTGTTAAAAGATGATTAGTTTACAGATTGGGGCACTAATGTAGGCGGGAGGTTGCTTATTAAATGTAAATATTTTTCTTGTGTGCATGTATAGTTATTTCTTGGGTTATTTTCCACAGGACGCCCGGTGATACTGCTAAATGAGTGTTTATTAAGGTTTTCAGGTGCCTCTTATCCTTCTGTGCAGTTGGCTAGTCTGATACTTGTTTGATACTATTACTGAAGGATGGTTTTTATCTTTCCAGTTAAGGAGGGCTGTTTTTGTAGCCACTGTTTAAGGTTTGTGTGTATTTGTTCATACTCATGCCAGACCTGCAGACATGGGGATAGAGAGGGTGGAATGCTATGAGCTACAGCTGAGGATAATAAACTTGTGATGTTTCTATATAACTTGAATGGGCAGAGCGCCATGGACATATTATTGATTATCAAGGGACAATGCTATTGTATACTTTTAAAAAGAGGTTATTCAAAATGTAAAAGTTTTCAATACAAATATTTATGTTATTATTCCATTTCTAAATCTTAGATGTGGAAAATTACATGATATTTGAAAACATACATATATTTATGGGGTCACAAATGACTCCACACAACCTCCCATTAACTTTGCCACATCAGTAGACCGATTCTTTTGTTTGGACAAAATCTTTAAACAACCTTCTATTGAAAATAGAGACTTCCTTTTAAGGATTTCTTGCACTGCATATGAGTATGTGTCACACAGTGGAAATTGTGTTTTTATATTTTGTTTTGTATCAGACTGTGTGTTGGTACATAGTGTTGATTTTATTTGCATGATTTTATTGTGATATTTATATTGCACGTTTGTTTATTCATATTTATATTGCACGGTTTTATCCTCATATTTATATTATGTGTGTTAATGTTGTTGTACCATATTCCTTTAATCCACTGTGGACTAAACAGACAATTGTAATTTTAGCATATGGAAAACATTTTTTAGCTTTGTTCTAATAGTGTATAGTTATTTCTGCCGGCAGGGTTTTTAGCGCATTGAGAATACTTTTTTTTTTTATTGTTTACGGGGGATTTTAACGTGTGTGTGTGTGTGTGTGTGTGTTTTTTTTTTTAATGTAAATAAATTCTGTGTGTTCAAAGCCAGCTTAGTTTCTGTGCCCTGAGCGCTGACCCGCTCACTCCCCCTTTTCGCTTGTATGTATACAGACGTGGTAGTGAAGATTTAGGTCCAGCAGTCTAAGCGGCTACATATGTCCTCAGTAATCTGTTGTGAGGAGCTGCCTTCACATGTACACACAGTCCTATGAAGACAATAGCTTGGTTAAAGTAATACTAACCAGCGTGACCATATAGGGCATTTCAGTGGATTAATAGGGAAGTGTATAAAATTAAAGATCCTGTCTGAGTAGTCCACTCAAAGGTTTGTTTTTTTTTTGCCTGTCCTGTTTGGCTCTTTTGCCATCAGAATTATTGTCTAAAGGCGAGGAAAGATGCCCAACGGATTTACTTTACCAAATTGACCATCCCAGCCTGGTATTTATTTATTTTTTATTTCCACTTGCTAGATACGGGACAGACTTGAATGAGGAAAAGAAAAGGGAGAAAGGAAGAGGGGAAAAACAGCAGAGAAGAGGGACGGGGATAAAGGGCAAAAAACAAAAACCAACTAAATAAGCAGACAAAAAAAATACATATATCAATCACCTGGATCACCTGTTGAGAAAGAAAAAAGAAAACAAGCAGAAGAAAACGAGAGCAATACAATAAACAACATCATGATGATATATGGGAATATAACAGTAAATACTAAATATTAAACATTATTGTGCAGCACGTAAGATCGACAGCGCACAGTGTGCTTTGAGGTAGGAGCCAAAAAGGGTGTAGTTTGTGTGTGTGATCACCCGCGTGTACACCTGTGAGCATGGACGCGCTTGTTTTTTAAAAGGTTCCTTCATGTAATGATCTGCTAGAGGGTGTGGGGAGCCACAGCCCCGTCCTCCAGGGCATGAAGCAGGTATGGAGGAGATCATAAAAGTTAACATACAGTTTTTAAAATTATTTGTGCTAGGTGGAAATTTAGACTTCAACTGCCTGTTTTAAATAGTAAAATGTATATGCATATTGCATGTCAATATTTACTTAAATATAAATATTAAAGCATTTTTAGTTATTAGGGTTATTTTCAAACCAGCTGACATGATATGTTAGTACTTCCTGTAATAAAGCCAAATCACTTAGCATTGGTGATATCTATTTTATCTCTCTTTCATTCATCCTACTAGGAGAAGGCCTTCTTAAGGCTGACCTTCTAAATATGCACAGGTGTCATTTATCACTCAGGAATCTCTATAATGCTGAATGCTGAGCATCGTCTCTGTCATTAATGCCTCAAACCTGCAAGTTCACCCGCAGTGCAAAATGTTGTGAAATCTACCAAGTGTTCTGATGGTGCTCAAAAAACTGCATTTGACCTCTGAACTTTGAGCACTTGTTTCAGTTACTTGTGGAATTTTATTACTGTGGCTATTTTTACATTTTCCATCACAAAGTGTTCTTTCTTATTATATGAATAAACTAGTGAGTGCTGGTGTTATTGATTAACTGCCACTACAAAAATGTCAACCCTTACCGGACAACATGTTGCACTGTACACATTTTTTTGTAGCACTGAAAACTTAAATTATCTGCCTGTATGATGATGATGGTGATGTGTGCATACTGCTGATGTAACTACACATCTGACAGAGTTTTTGCAAGTGAAGAATGTTACCTTTTCTGAGTAAAATGTTACCACAAGAAATACACAATCATACAATGTTTACTGTTCAGCTTTTTCTGACACGGTAAGCCTTTACCAAACATATACAAAAAGCAGAAGTAGCTGCCTTGCAACGTCCAAATACTGACACTGTTATAGAAAGATGCTAGAGTATGTTCATGAGCACAACATGAAGTCATTTTTATGTTGAAATAGCATTTCCTCACATGCGGTCAGTTATTCGTGGATGAGGCCCACACTTTGACAGATTCTCCACATTTTATGGTCTCCAGCCTTTGCACTGTGTGGGTATTATAACAGCAGGCAGAGCAGCTGCATAGCCTTGAAGCCGAGACTAGTAACCCCTAAGCCAGGATATCATAGCAAACATAACAGCAGAGAACAGAAGTATGAAAGCAAATGCAAAGAAAGGCCTAAATGTAAAACAAACACGGAACGTTATTGAATTACTGTTCTTGCCATCGCTGCAAATTGACTTTCTGCTTCCTAAAAGCCTGTAACGACTTAATGACACACCCTCAGCCTGAAACGTTTTATGGGATTTGGGTCATTAAGGTAAGTGACAAGTGCAGCATTGGAAGCTTGAGGAGTCTACTATATTCCTTCAGGCCTTGTGGACCTGCTCTACTTGCATGAAAACGAGCTCGTACGGTTCCTTTACAAATACATTTTTGGAAACAATCAATGCATAAATTTGTAAATTAGACACAACAGGAACACAGAACTCTTCCATCTGGGAAGCTTGAGAAACATTTCTGCTTTACTACACCTGCACCACAAATGTGCTGTGTGAAGAGGAGTATCTCATGATACAAAATATATCATTATCCTCCTTGGCATATAATTAAAGAAAAAAAAACCTGACATCATCATCTGGGACACCACACAAAACGATCATTAAAAATTAGGGATTTATGAGTTAAGATTATGATGGGAAGAGAAAGCACGTGCCGGCAACAAATGGCTAAATATGCGTCTCCTACAGTAAAATAAATGTGAGGCCTTATATACGGTGGCCCTGAGAGGCCAAACGGACTGCAACTTCAGAAAACACTTGCAAAAAGAAAAATGCTGCAAAAAGAAAAATGCTGCAAAAAGAAAAACACCTGCAAAAAGAAAAACACTTGCAAAAAGAAAAGCGCTGCAAAAAGAAAAACACTTGCAAAAAGAAAAGCGCTGCAAAAAGAAAAACACTTGCAAAAAGAAAAACACTTGCAAAAACAAAAGCGCTGCAAAAAGAAAAACACTTGCAAAAACAAAAAGCGCTGCAAAAAGAAAAACACTTGCAAAAACAAAAAGCGCTGCAAAAAGAAAAACACTTGCAAAAACAAAAAGCGCTGCAAAAAGAAAAACACTTGCAAAAAGAAAAACACTTGCAAAAACAAAAAGCGCTGCAAAAAGAAAAACACTTGCAAAAACAAAAAGCGCTGCAAAAAGAAAAACACTTGCAAAAAGAAAAGCGCTGCAAAAAGAAAAGGGCTGCAAAAGCACACACAACACAACGGAAATAGGAAAAAACACAACGGAAATGTTTCTGGGGAGACAATAATCGGACGGACCAGTTGACCAAAACATGCTAACAAGTGCACTGGGACTGGGAGACACTTCAACGAAGTGGAAGCAGAGCGGCCAAAGAGTAAACTTCCAAAAGTAAGTTCTGAATATTATGTCACTTATTTATGTGCAAATGTTTAATAACGAGGAACATTAAAACATTACTGTTGGCCACATGCCGGCAAAGTTATGTGACATTAGCGATGTTTGTACTTTCAGCGTTTACTTTGTTTTAAAGTCTTTACTTTATACGCCGTTAGATAGTCGACCTTAATCTTACAGAGAATGTGATGATTTTGTGGATAATTAAAGTCAGTCATATATCCACAAACACAACAGGCTGAAAGTCAGTGATGCTGCTCTGTTTGCAGTCCTGAATATCACGGCACAAGCAGGATTCACTGCACTGTTAATGTTAACTATGTTATATTGCTGCCTCTGTTCGGTGGTGTTGAGCCAAACGGACTTTAACGTGTGTTTGAACGAGCTGACGGTTCACTCATTGTAGCGACTTCCACAGTCGCTAGAGCCCGGGGATGGAGCCCGCCTATTTGCCTGACGCGCTGTCAACTTTAGCAATAATGCGAGAGGTGGAATTGTTTGCTTGTTTATTAAAGTGTTTACAGAGTAATGTCATCTCGAGATTTGGACTCTTACAACGTCACAGGCTCTAATGTAACAAGACGAAACATGTTGTGCAGCGGTCAACAAAAACTACGGCTACCCAGCCCTCCTCTCTGTCAAAATCAAAACCAGTGAATGACAGACTGACAACGCCCTCTTAATGTCACCGCTAGCACCCACGTGACTCCCATTACACATCACCATAGCAACCAAACAAATGAAAACCCAGTGATCATCAAAAAATTCAGTACATTTAATTATGGTTCCTACACTCATTAAGCTGAAAGAAAGATGCTTTAATCACAGCAGTCTCACATGTGTCCACTGTACCAGCTGGGAACTCTTCTTGTTCAGCACTCGTAATAACACTAAATCCTCCTGTTTGTAGCAGTGTATACACCTGAGACTGTCACCTGTCTGTCTGTCCTGCACTCTGTCTCTGTTTCTTTCTCTCTGATTGTGGAATAAAAGTATGAACATGTATTTATAAGTTACACTTGTGTTTGAATCCTGCAGCTTATCACACATTTGATTTACTACTCAGGGCCTTCAAGTTACACACTATGAAAGGCAGCAACAAGTTTAATATTCAGAAACCTAAAGTATGTATCAGCAGCTGAATGGAGCTAAAAATAATTGTTTGTTTCAGTTCTATGAAGCTTTGAGTATTTTGGATCAGTAGCACTGCTGTGTTTGTTGCATCATATCGCTGTAATTGTTTATATGCTTTATATATTCTGAGGTAAGTTGATCTATAGTGTTACATCATATTCTATAAGGATGTTATGTGTTTGTAGACTTTCTGCCCAGTTTGACCCATTTAGCAGAAATCAGCCTTTTTAAGGCTCTGATATCTATTCTGTATGACTTAAAGCAGTTATGACATGGTCTGATTTTCTCACCCAATAAAGGAATATTTCATATATCAGTCTACTCTTCATTCTATCAGAAACAGTTATCACAGCTCGTACATTTGCTTCTTCCACACATATATGTAAGCATTGAGCCAAATTTAGTAATAATGCCAACATATTAAAAGAACAATATTCGTTATTCCTTCATTTCTGTCAACCACATGTTTCCCGCTATCATGGTTGCTAGGCAACCTGGGCAGCGCGACGGAGGCTAGACCGTCCCATTTCACAAGCCTGACACTTCCGGCCTTAGCGGTCTTTGAGTATGGAGTAGCCTCCGTCGCGCTGCCCATCTATTCAGCAATATAACAAAGTTAACATTAACAGTGCAGTGAATCCTGCTTGTGCCGTGATATTCAGGACTGCAAACAGAGCAGCATCACTGACTTTCAGCCTGTTGTGTTTGTGGATATATGACTGACTTTAATTATCCACAAAATCATCACATTCTCTGTAAGATTAAGGTCGACTATCTAACGGCGTATAAAGTAAAGACTTTAAAACAAAGTAAACGCTGAAAGTACAAACATCGCTAATGTCACATAACTTTGCCGGCATGTGGCCAACAGTAATGTTTTAATGTTCCTCGTTATTAAACATTTGCACATAAATAAGTGACATAATATTCAGAACTTACTTTTGGAAGTTTACTCTTTGGCCGCTCTGCTTCCACTTCGTTGAAGTGTCTCCCAGTCCCAGTGCACTTGTTAGCATGTTTTGGTCAACTGGTCCGTCCGATTATTGTCTCCCCAGAAACATTTCCGTTGTGTTTTTTCCTATTTCCGTTGTGTTGTGTGTGCTTTTGCAGCCCTTTTCTTTTTGCAGCGCTTTTCTTTTTGCAAGTGTTTTTCTTTTTGCAGCGCTTTTTGTTTTTGCAAGTGTTTTTCTTTTTGCAGCGCTTTTTGTTTTTGCAAGTGTTTTTCTTTTTGCAGCGCTTTTTGTTTTTGCAAGTGTTTTTCTTTTTGCAAGTGTTTTTCTTTTTGCAGCGCTTTTTGTTTTTGCAAGTGTTTTTCTTTTTGCAGCGCTTTTTGTTTTTGCAAGTGTTTTTCTTTTTGCAGCGCTTTTTGTTTTTGCAAGTGTTTTTCTTTTTGCAGCACTTTTTGTTTTTGCAAGTGTTTTTCTTTTTGCAGCGCTTTTTGTTTTTGCAAGTGTTTTTCTTTTTGCAGCGCTTTTTGTTTTTGCAAGTGTTTTTCTTTTTGCAGCGCTTTTTGTTTTTGCAAGTGTTTTTCTTTTTGCAAGTGTTTTTCTTTTTGCAGCGCTTTTCTTTTTGCAAGTGTTTTTCTTTTTGCAGCGCTTTTCTTTTTGCAAGTGTTTTTCTTTTTGCAGGTGTTTTTCTTTTTGCAGCATTTTTCTTTTTGCAGCATTTTTCTTTTTGCAAGTGTTTTCTGACGTTGCAGTCCGTTTGGCCTCTCAGGGCCACCGTACTTATAGGATAATATATGTAATACTTGGTTGTTAACTTTTTTACTCTGGGGCTATGTGAGGTGGAAACACCGACAGAGAATGTGTGCTTTTACTATGGGGCCAATTATTTGTTATCCTAAATTCTCATGTACTTTCAGCCATGTTTGCATTATTGTGGCTGCTACAAAACTGAAATCTGTAGATAAGATGATTTAATACGCAAGAGAAAGTACTGTGATTCTTAACAAATAATAAGTGGACTCTCTCTGAAAGCAAAAATGTGGCGACACCTCTGATGATATTGGATTAATCCTGAGCATGCTGCCTTTAGTTTCACGGCTGAAACTTTGATTATTTTAATTTTCTAGTTTGTTTTGTTACCGGCTGCTGTCTCTGTCTGGCCATGCTATAAATCCTGCTGCTGTGTGATGTTACAGCTCTTTGGTAAAGAGCAATTATTCAGGGCTGTATGCAGCTGGCATTGCTGTAAAGGGGATAGAGCAGATTGTACTACAGCTGCAGGGTGCTCTATCCCAAATTAACCTAGTGCCATTACTGATGACATATGTGCCTGGGCTGCTGTTTTTCACTAAGACCACAGAATATAAAGTAGTTTTGAGATCTAAAAGGTTAATCCAGTGCAGCAGTTTTGTGAGCTTGCATTCTTTCTAATGGCCAGCAGGGGGCAACTCTTGTGGTTGGTTAAAAAAAAAGCAGGTTATACAGAATGTATTATTTTGACATTAATGAAAGCAACTTTTGCAAATTGTGATCCTTTACATTCATAAAGGAGAATAAAGCAGGGTATGCTTTGGAAGTGGAGGGCCTAGCTTGAGCTTGATAAGTCATCACCACATGAGAGTCCATTGTCTGATCTGCCCCTTACTCGTCGTAGCTGGTTTCGCCTACAGGTCGATGCATCCAGGTATGGTCTGGGAGCCGTGTTGATGCAAGATGGTCACCCAATAGCATATGCTTCAAAGACACTTACCCGGACAGAGGTTAATTATGCACAGATTGAGAAACAACTCTTTGCAGTGTTGTTCAGATGCAGACGTTTCCACACCTACATATACGGCAAAAGAGTTGTTGTCAAGTCAGACCACAAGCCACTGGAGCACATACTGAAGAAGCCAATCTCTGTAGCCCCGGCTCATCTGCAGCGCATGCTTTTACAGCTGCAGAGATAGGAAACCATTGCTCGACCAAAACAGCACGCTGAGCGAAGGCATGGAGGACCAGGTCCACTCAGTGATAAACAGCCTTACAGTAAGTGACAAAAAACTCTCAGAAATAAAGGCTGCGACACAAGTGACCCACAGCTCACCCTGTTACAGCAAACAGTGCATGCTGGCTGGCCGGAGGACAGAAAGAAATGTCCCAAAACCCTTTTGGATTTCTGGAATTTCAGAGACGAAATTTCGTACTACCATGGCATCATCTTCAAAGGTGACAAAAACATAGTGCCAACAGCCCTGAGAAACAATATGCTGGAGAGAATCCACATTGGGCATATGGGGATCGAGTGGCGTAAGCAGGGAGCTAGGGACGCCCTCTTCTGGCCATTCATGGGCAAAGACATTGCTACCACAGTGTAGAACTGTTCTATATGTCAGTAAAGGTGTGCAGCAAACCCTAAAGAACCTCTCATTCCACCTCTCATAAATGCTCAATCAACAATCATTTTATTCCATACAATTCTCATTATTCCATACAACACTTTTGAGCTTAAACCATCCGGAGGGGAGATGAGCCCGGGAGGGTGTCCGCCTGATCTCAAAGTGTCTGAGCGTTTCTCACATTCTTATAGCTTCGGCCCCCCTCCAAAGTCATAAAACCTAAATATCCACATACTTTCTAACTCTCAGTGAGCCTGAGTTATGGCCTTGGCTCCCTGTTTTTCTGCTTCCAACAAAGGTGGGAGTGAAGCTCCTGTGGAATGTGCTCTGTCCTCTCTACTATCAGAAAAGCAAGGCTCTGACTCTCTGCACACAGTATTTCTTATAACTCAGCAGTATAATGCATCATAAAACAATATCATTCATTCACAATAAATATGCAGTCTAATGTAAAACAAATCAGTTTAATAAATCTAATAGTTATCACCTCTTCTAAGTCAGGAGAATAATGCAAACTAAAACTACATAATAATTTCACAATCTTAAATGAGTAATCTAACATGGCATAAGATAATATAATAATCTCACAATTCCCCCTTTGATCTCTTTTTAAACACCTTGCAATCCAGTGTTGCAGGGTTCATTTCTTCTTCAGGTGATTCTCCACTCCTCTTCTTTCTTCGACCTCAGGGGTTAGACCACCCTTCCGTCGTTGCACAGATCAGGGGATTATTCTGCCCCGATTTTCAAACAACGATCTATGTATTCTGGGGTCACAGCCATGTCCCCCTTTTTACCAAGAGCCTCTCAAACCTCGTTGGTCTGGTGTTCCTTAATTTTCGCCAATCCCTTCGTGTTTATTGCTGTGCTTATGGGATCCATCCTCTTGAGGTGACTAGCCGGAGCCCAAACGCCATGACACTTCACCCCAGTTGCTGTCTTGGCAGTCTCTACGTCTGTCTCTGCTGCTAAGGATCCTCGTATCTCCGTGACCTCGTCTGGTGTCTGTTCCTTTCTCTGTAAGGCAGAAAACCAAAACACCTCTCTGTCTAGCCTTAATAATCTAATGTTGTTATCCAATGTTCCTCTAGTGATTCAAAATTGGTTTAGCATATCATGTTTGGGACTCTCTGACCCAGAGACTTATTCTAATCATAATCTATGTGTGTAAGCGTGTTTGCATTTACCCCTCTGCACTCAAAGTCAATACCTACAATATATTAGTCCGGACCGTCACGCCGAACGAAGCTTATGACCTTCAAAAGACTGAGTGCCAACCAGTGTTGGGTAAGTTACTTTAAAATAGTAACTTAGTTACATTACTAGTTACTTCTATCAAAAGTAACTCAGTTACTTCAAGTTACTCGTTACTTTCAAAGTAACTAGTTACTAGGGAAAGTAACTTTGGTTTTACTCAGAATTCTCTTGTTAATGTGTTGCTTCCACAACTTTGCCAGTCTTCTAGCTTGCTTACTTGCCACAAGTGCACTGTGCCACCTACCAATAGAAAGGAAAAGATAATGTGCATATTTCCACGAGAGAAATCCCATGCCTGGACCGTTATTGACCGCTGCCATGATTCTAGCCTACGTCACAGTGTCATGTGTGCCTTTTACATCCAACACAAAAACTGCAGTCGTGATGCTTTGATTGTACTCAGAACTCGGAAATTCTGCCTTCTGAATAGGAAGATGTAGGTAACACCAGACTGCAGATGAGCTGCATACAGGGCTGGATGGGGACAAAAAATCGGCCCGGGCATTTTGACTAGAGACTGGCCCACCATTATAGGAAAAATTATAAAGCCTTTGAATGAAAACAAACGCTGTTGTGACAGTGATGTACACTGTTTTGATGGTATATATGCATCAATCGTTTGTTGTAAGAATGAGATAATTATTTTTTAAAAGCTAGACATTTTAAATGAGAATAAGAAAGAAAAGTATTTCTTTGTGCCCCCCTCTCGCTTTTAATGCCCTACCTGGCCCCCCTGGCAAAACTTTGCTAGATCCGCACCTGCACAGTTACCAGCTGTCAACTACCTAAAAAGGATCCTGGGGTTATCTGTCTCTCAGAAACAGTTCATAATTTCCCTTCAACTCATTTATGTCACCTAAAAGGTAAACCTGTTTCTCCATCACCTGTTCAGCTCTGATGATTCAGTAAGGACGTCTCCTGGTTTCATCTTCATGTTTCCCTCTCACCAGATAACCAAACCGATATCATGACCAGCAGCTTTTTTGCAGCTGTGGCTCCAGCAAACATCAGCTGATACTAGAAATTAATATTAAATCAATTCTAACAACAGCTGATCAAGCTTAAAAGTGCTGCTGGTGTTTAGCGCGACATCGGCTGGTTTCTTCTTTCTGGCGCAAAGTGGGCGATAAACAAACAAGAGAGCTGATCAGCTGATCATTGATCAGTTTTCATGATTGAAGTAGAAACGGGAGAGGGAGGGTAAGAGGATGAGAGAAGAAGAGGCAGCTGTGCAGCGTAAAGACAGAATAACTCCAGCTTTGTGCCTTTTTCATTGTAGCTGAATTACGGAACAAACTGTTCCTTTTCGCCTCAATAAGAAACGCGTAATGTTTTCTCTGAATACCAGACGGGACGGTTGGCAACTCTAATAACTTATGAACAAAATAAAGTTCAACATCATTAACTTCATAGCACCCACCCAGCTGTATAGAAACTCCGTCATGCTAGCTAGTACGCAGTATGGAAAAAAGTCAGAATAACGAAAATAAACTGCACCTAAACTTGGTTTATATCTGACCCAGATAGACTGCAGGTCACAACTTCTTACCTGAAGTTCAGTTCACACTTGGACCGGCGGCCGCCTCGGGTCTCTTTTCCTGCTGTGTCCCCTTTCCCTCATCCACCTGCTGCCTCCACCACTTGCCAATGTTACAGAATCTGTGGTGGAAGCTCCGCGATAGCCACCACACGAAGTAACAAGTAACGACCCAATCTAAATCCCAGTAACGACTAACACGTTCCTGATTTTGGCATAATAACTAGTTACCGTGCTCGTTACCACAATAATAACGTAGTTACTGTAACGCGTTACTTAATAACGCGTTAGTCCCAACACTGGTGCCAACTCTTATGAGCACATTTGCAATGTGTGTATGAAATTAATTATAACCACTTAGTTTTGTAAAAGAAATCAAAAACTAATGAACCATTTTTACTTCTAATATTTGCCCCCCTTTTCACAAAAATCATGTGTTTCATTCAGCCTGCCGTCCCATGGTTTCCTCTCCAGTGTGATACTCAGCTCCTCATGAACACAGGCATTTTGTCTTCTAAACACTATTCAGTTTATTTCAATCATTAACGCTTAAACATGAAAATAATGC
The DNA here is from genome assembly GCF_963576455.1 of Neolamprologus multifasciatus. Lineage (NCBI taxonomy): Eukaryota > Metazoa > Chordata > Actinopteri > Cichliformes > Cichlidae > Neolamprologus > Neolamprologus multifasciatus. The sequence goes on from NC_140453.1 coordinate 21,065,129, forward strand.
TTCTCACTGGCTCTCTAGAAAAGGTCTGGGAACTTTTGGGTCATTATAAGCTTAAGTTTTACCATACCTAAATTATTAAACACACAAATAAAGTCATGAAATGTTCATACAACCATTGTTTGATGTTAAAACGCAATTTCTCCCTTTTTGACACACTCCCATGTGTCAATTCATCTGAGCTAGAAAATTAAAAGAAAAGGTTAGTGACATCATATCTCAGAAAACATCAGAAATTCTCCTCTCCAGTATCGTTGCTCCAGCCCTGCCATCCTGTGTTGGGGAATTAAATCAGTTTAGTTATTATGTTAAATCTGTAAACTCCTGGCTCCGCCCTGAGCCTGCATCCACAGAACTACCTAGAAACAAAACCTGTATTAATATGAACTTCACATTTGTCACTCAGTTTTTTTCCCACTGTCTTTCCCTCACTATTTTCAATCTGTTAATTAGAGTGCTTAAATGTTACATCCCCCAGGAGGATGTCTCTTCTCCCTACTAACTCTTTGTTTTGTCTAGGCTCCACCTCCTCTGTCCTGATTGGATGCTGCTCAGAGTCCGGCTAATTGTTAATCAGCAGAGCGCTACTTAAGGCCTGTGGAGCTGTGCTTCTGTGCCCTCTGGCCATTTGGGTTGCCATACCTGTACAGGCTTGCATGCCTTTGTGATTTGTACGTGCATTGTTGTTTTCATGTTCAGACTGCTTGTAGGGGAGAGCTGCCTTTTGTTTTGACTTCCCATTTTCTCCTGTTTATGTGTTGTTAGGTAGGTTATGGTTATAGGTTGTGTATTTTGTTTTCTTTGGAGTTAGGTAAGTTTCTTTTATTTTTACATCAGGGATGTTTTGTTTGTTATGTTGGCCTTGTCTCTCCCTGAAGTTATACCTCAGTCTGAACCCACCTCAGTCTGAACCCAAATCTCATCACCAGCATTAAATAAACCTTTTAAAGTTACCATCTTGGCTCCTCCTTCACCATCCACCTTTATGTTCGTCCCTTCAACCCCCTAGACTAGCCAGGGGACGTAACATAAATTGGGGGCTCGTCTGGGATAATATTCTGTTTAATCCATTTTTAGATGGTGAAGGTTTGGAGTTGTTTGTTTCTGCTGGTGTATTCGGCAGAGGTAGTTAGTATAGCAACTGGTGTTTTCAATTTGAGTGCATTTTTGAGTGGTCCTTCTTGGGAGGAGTTAAACTTGTGTAGAAAAGAAGATTTGTTTGCTATAGCAGCACACTTTGACTTAAATCTAACAAGACAAATGGTAAAGGAGAACTTGAAAACTGCTGTTTCAAACAAACTTGTGGAAGAAGGCCTGCTTCCTGTTTCTAAATCACCTCGTTTCCCAGTTCCTCTTGACAGGATCCCTAATGAAGGAGTGAAGCCTGCTGTGTCAAAGGGAGAAGGGCAAAACCCTGCTGCTGTGGAGCAACAAACGGTGGAAAATTTAAGTACTAATGGCTCACCTTCTTTTGCTACTCCATCTTCTCCTCGTTCAAGACAAGACGTATTACTCAAGGTACATTTGGCTAAATTACAATTGGAGGCTCAGGATAAAGCCCAAGCTCGCCTTTAAAAAGGTGTTAAAGCTGAAAAGGTTGGAGCTGGAGTTGTAGACTGAAAGGGAGGTCAGACTGTGCCAGTTGGAGTTACAGGCATAAAGTAGACTGCGTCCACAACAACTCAATACAGCTGTAAATGTGGCTAATTATCAATCTATTACCAATCAATAAAAAAAATGATAGCTTTTATTTTATGCATGCTTTAGTCAACCACTTACCCAGAGGACCTTCAATCCCAGAAAATTCCTTCTCCTCATTTAATAAAGTCTGTCATCCTTCCATGGCCTGGTAACTGGCCCATCCAGAGCTGTATCATTTTGAAATATACATACAACAAGCCAAACAACACCTTGGTCACACCAACCCTTTTCCACCCTGTGGATGTCCAACGCCATCCTAGTTTGGACTGTCAAAGGTGACTTTAACACTAACTTTTTTTTCTGACAGTCCTGTTTATTGCATTACCTGGTCAGATTAGCCAATGTCTGCACATTAGAACAAACATAATTAACTTAACTGCGTGTTATTTCACAATATTATAGATTCCAAACCTCCATCCTTATGTGGTTTGCCAAATTATGTTTATCCAGAACTCCCTTCTGTCTCTAAGTTTTGGAGAAATTTTATGTTTGGTGTCAAATTTTAAGAATTTGACCATAAGTAAAATTGATGGTGTTATCACCCCCATCGGGGCTTATCTTTCCCACTTCTGGTGATATTCCTCCCTCGAACATTTGTAATTACCCTCCTTTATGCGTGAAAACTGTTGGTGTGGTCAAGCGGGTGCTATAGAAAACAAAAGCTCAGGACAGAACAGTTATCAGTCATGTGCTTCATACAGAATTTGCCTATATTTGATTTCATATTGATCCTCTGAGTGTAATGGTACATTTTAATTTGAATTTATCAAAACTAAACACAGTAAGTTTTTCTTTCTTTACTTTGCTCTTGTTCTTTTGCATGTTGCTGATAATGGAGTCTCATGCGCAACCTATTCGAGCATCCATCACCAGCAAGATGACGACATCATTTTAAAGGAAAACAATTCCTTGTTATTTTGGACTGGATTGACTCGCTGCAATCCTTTCAGACTCAGGACTATCTCATGTGATCAGTGTCCCATATAAGTGAATTTCTCCAGAGCCCATTATAATCATGGAGAAACACACTTTGTGACTGTTTCCAGTAAGAATATTTCATAGCACTTTAAATTTCAATCTTTCAGGTCTGGTTTAAAGAGCTGATTGTTAAATTATGAACTCACAAAATATCACCACCGGTGGATCACACCTCTCAGATGTTCCTATCTCAGTGCACTGTAACAAAAGCAAAAACAGACGTAACCAATAAAATACTAATAAAATAACACATACTAGGGCCCGTTGCAAACATGTCCAAACATAAAACAATCTCTCTCTCTCTCTCTCTCTTAGAGAAAGAAAACAATCCAAATCTCACTGATAAAATCAACCTAGTGTTAAGCAAAACCCCAAAATCAACCAGAAATTCACAGGAAAGTTTTTGCTTCCTGCTGGGACAATATTGTGTGGGAACAAGAACCTCAGGTACCGTAGCACCTTTTGTTCCTCTTTGAATTAAATCTCGATCACAGAAAATGCGGCGCTCCAACATAAAACTTACACCATTAGTTCATCATTTTCACTCTGTACCACTGCTCCTCATCAGGCTGTGTGAAGCACAGTAAACAATTCAGTCAAGGCCTTGAGCCATAAACAGCCTTAAATCTACATAAATGCCCTCTGGGTGACATAAAACGCATTTAACCAATTAAGTAATCAATGGCTTCTTATAACAAATTCTGTATTTTGATGTTTGTGTGCAGCATTTTGCATATCAGCATAAGCATTTGTTAGCAAAGCATTCTTCATTGCATCAGCATGTGTGTGTGTGTGTGTGTATGTGTGTGCGTCACTCCTCATTGCACAAGCGTGTGCATGTGTATGTGTGTGGATCACTTCTCAGTGAATCAGCATTTCGATTTAGGTATGTCTGTAATTTCTCACTCAATCAACGAGTGCACATGTGTTCATGTGTGTATTTCACTTCAAGCTGAATCAGTGTGTGTGTGTGTGTGTTCATCACTTTCCTGTTCTGGTGTCTTGGGTAAACCACGGAAGCGTGCCCTGGGGTCCTGCCCTCCTCCTCTTCAGTCTATTTGTGACCATTGCTGCTGCTGCTGTTCAGAGTTCAGTCCACCCTGGTTCTGACCCCAATTGGGGCAGTCCTTTTCTCCAGTGTCCATGCTCACTGCAGGTGAAACCTGCATCTTCCTCTGTGTTTTGTCCGTTCTGAGGTGCCTTTTGACCTCAGTTGCTCCTCCTGTCTCTGGCCTCACTTTTTATTCGGGCTTAATGGGCGTCTCATCACAGCTCTGTCAGCTGAAGCTGTCTGGGAATTTTCCCCCATGTAGTGAAACGGGCCTTAGGTTTAGCGCTCTCCGTCTCCGCTGCATGAGATCCTTTTCCTGTAGCACTGTTGAGATTTTCAGGTTGTTGTTGTGGATCAAGCTGCTGCAGCATTTGGTCAGGGTCACGTCAAAGATGGTAGAGGGGAGAGCAGGAATCCAGGTCAGCCTCGGCTTTCAGGGCCGGCTGTCACAATCCTGGGTCTTATGACCCAGTGTTTTGAGTTTTAGTTTATTTTGATGTTTATAGTATATGGTTAAGGTCATTAGTTTTTCTATTTCATTTGTTATTAGATACCCCTTGTGTCTTCCAACCCCTGTTAAGTCTCCCTTGCCCTTCATGTGTTTCATGTCTGTGTCTTACGTTGTCAAGTTCAGGTTGTCATGTCTGCGTCTCATATGTTTCCTGTTTTATTTTGAAGGGGTCCTGTGTTCCTATGTTCAATGTTTTTAGTTTTACTCTCCCCTTGTGACATCGTTATGTTCATGTGTGTCAGCTGTTCATTATCCTCATTATCCTCCTGTGTGTATTTAGTCCGTGTGTCTTCAGTCATTCCTTGTCAGGTCGTCTGCTCATCCATGTTACAACTTCGGGTATCCATGTCAGTTCAACATGTTTAAGGTTTTTTCGTGATTAGTTTTAGTTCACCCAGGCTAGGTTATTGTTTAGTTTATTGTTTGTACCTTGTTTCCTAGCCATAATAAACGGCTTGTTTTTTGTTAAATCCACGTATCACTTTCAGTTTTTGGTCTGCGTTTGAGTCCTCTCTTTCAAACACATACAGTTTGCCTCAGCCAGACTGTGACACCGGCAAAGCAGCCTGTAATCAAGCAAAAAGAGAAAAAACAAAAAACAAAACAACAAATGAACAGGAAAATGATGTTGTGTTGACTGTGTCACAAAGAGAGGGGAAAAACACCGGGCCAGGCCCTTTGTCAGCCTTCTCTCTCCCCCCCCCCCCCCCCTTTTTTTTCCCCTCACGATATAGTCAACTCATAGCCCACCAAGTTGACAGGACAACACTGGTAGATATTTAAATTCTTAAGATCATGTTTAAACTCACAAAAGAGAATTTTCAGCAGAAAACATCTCACAATTTGACTCTTAACCACTAAATTTATTGTTTCCTCACTGGTTGGTCATACCAGTCTTTTCTTTCTTCTTTGAAGTTAAGTTATTGTCCTGCAACCCAGAGAGTTTATTTGTTAGTGGATAAACTTCACCATTTAACAACAGGTGTATGTTAAGTTTCCCTTGTTTAACTTTGCTGAAAAATCTTCACGTGTTCATGAGTGTAAGCTGCTCTTCATTGCGTGTGTGTGCATTTGTAGGCAGGTTAATTTTATGTGTGTTCAGTGGAGCTGCAGATCCAGCTAAGTCTCTCTCTGCCTTAGCTTTTTTTTTTTCAAACAAGGCGTTTCCTTAAAAGGTCCCTTTCTCTCACATTTCTCTGCTTGTGTGTGTTTTTGTTTCACCTTTTGTTGCGATGCTCCGGGTGCCTTCCCAACCTCCACAAGTCCGTTGGCCCCAAATTTCAACCCAGTTTTTTGTGTCACAGCTTCTCTTAATTTCTCCTCTAATTCTCTCCTCACTGCTGTTGGTTCCACAGCTGCTGATTCTTGCTGGGTTCCCATTACTATCGTTTTGCTTCGGCCGCTGTGCTTGTGTTGGGCTTGTTGGTTCAGGTCCGTAGCCACCTGTATTAACACACTAAGAGATCTATTTGATATCATTTTCATCACTGTTAAATAGACAAGCAGGCAACACGCCCATCTTTACAGCGCAAACTGCACGCCAGTCTCACAACACATTCCTCTCTCTGCTTCTCCATAATTCTCCACTCTCGCTTTATTTCTCCTTTCTCTACATCAGATTTAAAACCCAACATATTTCACACCACTACTCACCTCTTACTGCTTTGACTCCTCTTTTTTCTTTACACCACAGAGAATGTCACCCAATTAAGCCCGTCTATCTCTATGTGGCTCCAAATTACCCTCTTTTACTTATTTAAGTTTACACACTCGTCAGGGGACAGGCACAAAGCAATCAACAATTTCTACCACTGAAACGAGTAATTCAATCTTTTTTACCTAATATAGAACTCAACCTTTGATGTCAAAATATCCTCTTGTTCTATTCCAGAATAAATGTAAACCCGTGATTACACAGCGGTTTCAGTGTTATTCTGTAGCTAATGCGGGAGTGATCAGTTCCCAAGTCGCCACCTCAGCTAACCAAACACCGTTGGACCGGCCTGTGCGTCCACAGACAGGGGGGTTGCCACACCATGAACAAAATCAATTTCCACAGGTCCACTAGGCGTCAACCTTAGGTCTTAAAATATCCTCTTCGCACTAGTGTCCTCAAATTCACGCATTAACCGTCACTGTCACCATGTTCATATTTCACACACTGAAGCACACAGAGTGTGTCTCACACGCAGAAACCTCTGAGCTCAACTTGAAAATCACAGTTTCTTGCCACAAAAGCCAGTCAGAGACAAAGTTAAATGTGGAATTTAATTTGGGCTGCAACTCTAGTCTCAATGTAGAATGTTTTTAGTTTCTTGCTAGAGCCAGTTCCTATGACACACTGGAATTCAGCCTCAACTTATGATGTTAGTATTTCGCGCCGAAAACCTGACACCGACAAAATTTAATGTGAAAATACGTGTAACTCAGCAAACAGATTAATTTAGAATTTCCAATATGCACATTTGGTACATTTGTAGTTCTATTTTGAAATGCATTACCGGCTATACCATTGGCTGACATGTTTTTTTGTTGTTTTTTTAAAAAAGGGAGATGTTGTATTGTTTGCATATAGTGGCAGGAGGACGGGTATGATTACAGAATTGGAGGTGTGTCGTTATTTCTCCAGAACGTGTGGCAACAAAGAAAATGGTGGCTCACGCGGCAGAGAGTTGGAGCATTGGGAGTGCGGTCGGTTGTTAAGTTTGGGAGTGGAATTTTTTTTCAAAGTGTGCAGCATAGTTGTTGTAGTTAGTGTGGGTTTGGGTGTAAGGTGTGTTTGGTTGGTGGTTTGGTGTGTGAGTGAGGTAAGTAGGAGAGCCGGCCAAAGGCCTGTACAGGTCTGGTAATGGTCTCCCGCAGTCTTCTTCTCACAGACCAGGGTTGGCACAGTTGGAGGGCGGAAACAGTGAGTGGAATAGTATTGATGGTAGTGAAGAGGAAGAGATCAGGCGGTCAGGGTGAAGAGGGTGGGAAAAAGTTGGAAAGGGGGGAAGAGGCGCAGAGCTAGTGAAAGGAAGAGGAAAAAGAGAAGTGGGGGTAGTACGGAAGGAACTGATAGTGAAAGTAATGAAGAGGGAACGAGTCCAAGTATGAATGTAATTGTCAGGTTTGAGGAAGAGGGTGTGAAGAAAATAGATCCACTTAAGCTAACAAGAGCACTTAAGGCACAAGTTGGGGAAATCAAATATGCTAAGATACTCATTGGTTGTAACACAGAAGTGCAGATGGAAAAGGCACGGAAACTTGTGGGGGTGTGCAAAGTCAAAGTGAAGAATACTGTAAGAGTAGGGGAAAAGTGCAAAAGGGCAAAAGTCAGAAGTACAATAAGAAGAACAAAGAGAACATACTGGAGAGATTTCTGCAATACAATTCCTAGGAATACTCAAATAGGGGACATGTGGGGGATGATGAGGGGAAATGGGGGGAGACAGAAAAGAATGGAGTTATTCAATACTTGATAAGAATAATCAAGTAGCTGTAACTGATAGGGAAAAAGCTGATTTCTTGGCAAGTACTTTTGTTGATATACATAGTGGGAGAAATTTATCAGAGGAAAGTAAATGAGGAAGAGAGGGGACCAAAGGAAGAAATCTTGAAGCTTTAGGGAGGAAGGAGAGTACTGAAGATGTAATGAGTTGTCCCTTTTCTATTGGAGAACTGAAAAGAGCTCTGGCTAGTACCAGGAATAGTGCTCCAGCGAAGGATGAGGTATGTTATGAAACATCTGTGACAAAGTGGTTGAACATGTGCTTATTAGTTGCAGGAAGTATCTAAGTTACAGGAGGGTGAGGAGGTGGTGGAATGGAACTGTGGTTAATCAGTTAAGTCATGGTGAAGGGAAAGGGGCGGTTCTTCGTTTTTTTTTTTGAGAAATACTGGTCTCATCAAGAGGATCTGAGGATTCAGAAGTGAAGTAAGAATAAAAGCCAGGAGATGGCAGTAGTGCAACATCTTTGGATCTAAGCTGCTGTTAAACATGAAAGACGAAGAAGCAGTTTAAGAAGATGTTCTTTATAAGAGTAAAGAATGTTACAGTAGAGTCATACATGGTGCTATCAGCAGATGAGGTGGAGGAAAGCCCAACATTAAGGAAAGAAGGTGACAGCACAGACAAGGACACCAAAGCTTCCGAGGAGCATCAGAAGGGTCAAAAGGAAGGTAAGCTAATAGTCTCAGGTTGTGGGATCTGGTTTTCAACTGTCATACAGGACACCGGCCTGTGACCTTTCTTTCCATGGCCTCGGCAGATTGAGACAGCCTCTCCGTTTTAGTGATCTCCAGATCATTTGTGACTCTGGTGGACCTCCCAATCTTGAATAATTATTATCAACTTATTGTATACTATATATACTATAACTGGGAGCCAGTAACATCAAATCCGAGATTACCTGAATCATGGTATCAGGACAGCAGGACTCTCACAGGTTACACAAATGGAGCTTGACATAGAGGTCTCAGACCACAACAAAGGACAAAAATTAATTTGGGGCTGGTCTAAATTTACTAGGCCACTTGTCAGAAAACATAATGTCCTGCAGACGTAGGAGGCAAAATTGGATCTTAACAAAAAGTGAGCCATTTTATTGCAGCTGAATAAAGATACAAAACAAAGGCAAAAGGACGTCAAGACAACTAACCAAACTGAGTGAAACTAAACACTGAACACATGGAGCATGATGCAAGATACATAAGAAACATGAAAGACCTGGACCCTGGAGGGAGACAGACAATTTACAAAATTCATGGATAATAACAATAATTACATTTTAGCATTCACATTTTAATTTTGATTAAAGACTTTGTGCATACTGATGGATTAACCATTACAGAAACATAAACAATGAGTATGCTCATTTGAATATTCAAAATTTTGGGCAGCTGTGGCATAAACTTTACACTGGCTGGTGTTAGTAAATTTGTAAAACACCATGCATGTTTCACATCAAATATTATATTAATGCACATATACACATGCACATTTCTGCTGGAGGTTTCTTCCTGTTAAATGGCAGGTTTTTCCTCCCCACTGTCACCAAAGTGCTTGCTCATAGGGGGTCATATAATTGTTGGGTTTTTCTCTGTATGTATTATTGTGGGGTCTACTTTACAATATAAAGCGCCTTGAGGCGACTGTTGTTGTGATTTGGTGTTATATAAATAAAATCTAATTGAACTGAATTTAATTGAATTGTGCTTATCATAGACCTGAAAGAGTTAATTTTTTTATGGACTGCTTATTATGGACAATGGACGGCTTATTATGGACAATGGACTGCTTATGGATTATGGATTATGGACTGCTTACTCTTCCTTAACTTTATAAATTATTTGATTTAAAAGAAAGGACACGTGAGACATTGTTTTCTAATTCTTCATTCAATACAATAAATCATCTATAATTGCATTTTTTCATTGTGTTTGCCATGTTGTACGCATATGGTAGGAGGAAGGAGCACTGTCCACAATAAAAATCACCATAACTCACCTAATTTATAACCAATTTTCAAATAATTTGTTTTGATATTTATCTCTGATGTCATATTCTGATTTACTGGCTTTTGATCTCATCCCATTAAAAAAATCTCCTGTGATCTTTTATATCAAATTGTCAAATTGGACCAAATATGGGGTTTGACCGCTGGGCTTGATTCATGTGCTACACTGAACATGCCACAGGATGACAGCATAGTCCAATAATCTAACCAGGAAAATATTCTGTGGCAGAGTGTGAGCAATGACGATTATATAAATGAAAATGATGCGTGCCAGTTCATGTAGAATATGAGATAATAATATGCTCTTTTCCCTTGTGAGAGTCGAGTCACTATCAAGTCACTTACTGGATATATATATATCTCCAATCTCCAATGTTGGTCAATAATAGTATGTCTAATATTAGTGAAAGTCTTACAGTTCACTTAGGGTCACATGGCTATCTCAGGTACCATGGGGCAGGGTAAACCCTGGATAGGTGTCTGTCACAGCCTTTCACTACTACCATAGAATCAATTAACCTCAAATTAAGGAACAGGTGTAGGCACAGGGAGAAGATGCAAAGTATTTTTAAAAACGCCCCACCCTGGATTCAAGACAGTACCTTCCTGCTGTGAGGCAACAGTGCTTACTACTGTATCAATGTAGCAACCCAGTTAAGAAAGCCAGCTAAAAAATTGCAGTAAGTGCACAGACCAGGAACAGAATGGGTTAAATGCTGTAGGTCTCCAGAAACGTCTGTGGCTATCATTTCTCACATCCTGAAGATCTGAATGTTACCAAATAATATTAAGAAACATATTCCTCATAATTACAAGAAAGTATGTCCAATTTTTAAAATAAAGGTTAATTGCTTCTTGAAAGCAAACATGATACTTTGAGCTTGTTCTTCATCAAAAAGAAACAAAGCTTTTCTTTAAAACAGTAATACGTTTAGCAGGTGATGCATTTTGTTTTGATTGGCTTTTTAAAGGTGAAGATATTAACCAATCCGATTAAAAAACAAGCTCTTTCAGTAGTTTTTAAACACCTCTGAGGATCTTTTAAAAAAAATCTTTGATAAGAATTGAAGGAACACGCATGAATACACATTTTAGGTCTTACTGGACCTAATTAAACATGGTGCACATTTGAACAAAATCTCATATGATAAACTCCTCCATTCCAAAAATAGTGGTCAGATTTGGCTTTAAAAGCCGGTCGAGCTGTGGTCCTGAAGCACCATGGAGGTGATCCAACACAGCACAGATCCTCAGAGGTGGCGCTCTGCCATTTCCAAAGAGACTCATCTCTTCCATCTCTTTTGCTTTGTGATGGTGATGCCAAGTTTTGGAGGGCCTGGCACCAAAATGCATCCTCCTCCTCCTGCTGGTGTGTGTGTGTCTGTGTCCAAGCTTTACCATCAAAACACACACATTCACTGTACAAACACAAATGGTTGGAGATTAACAGTGATGACAGACGAGTCACGGTTTGCAACATCGCTTCAGGCAAAGATCAGAGTAAAGAGGTCATCCATAATCCCAAACCCGAAACACAGCAGTCACAAGCCAAACAAAAGAGCAAACCAAAGTGTTCCAATGCATTTAAAAGCATGATATCTGCTGTTTGTATCTCATAGGTTGCTGCACATTTAAGTGAGAATTTGTTTTTATTTTTGTTTTTTTAATTAAACTAAGGTCAGGCACTCGTGGTGAAAAAAATCCTCCAATCTGTGTAAACCTGTAACATTAAACACTGTCTTTGTTTCTCTCTTTCTTTTTGCAGAATCCATCGAAGTGACTGGACAATACATCTGGTTTTGATAAGGTTCTAAAATGATTTAATTGCAACCTCAGATAGCAACACACATTGCAGCCGGACTTGTATAACAAAAATTTAGACAAAATGCAAAAGCATTGTAAAAAAGGTAAGTACTGTACACCCCATCATTCACCGTTTTAATTAAGTAATCATGACTTTATCAGTCCCTCACATCCTTGTGGACACATTTTGGTCTATGATTCTTTACAGTGCTTTAATGCGTTGATGCTTACAAGCATTAATTTATGCACAACACTCTAAAGGTTCTGATATAGAATTTCAATCAGTTTGAGGTCTGGACTTTAAGTGGGTCATTGCAACACCTTGATTCTTTTCTTTTTCCGTCATTCTGTTATAAATCTGTCAGTGTTTTTGGAATCACTGTCCTCTTCCATGGCCTACTTTCAACTTAGTTTTGGCTAGCAGATATATTTGACTCTAGAATACTTTGGTATACAGAGGACTTCATGTAGCACTCAGTGACTGCAAGGTGCACAGATCCTGTGGCAGCAAAACAAGCCCAAATCACCAGCCCTTCCTTCACCACTGCGCTTGTGACAGTTGGTGTGAGGTGTTTGTGTTGGCATGCTGTGTTTGGTGGCACTGCGCATTATGGCCAAACATCTCCAATTTGTTTCCAAAGGACAAAGTCTTGTCGTTTGTTCAGATTCAGCTTTGGAAACCTAAACTATGTTGCTGTATTTTTATTTTTTTGAGAGGGAAGAGACTTTCTGATAGCAGCTCTTCCAAACAAGCCATGCTAGTTCAGCGTCCTTCTCATTTTACTGTCATGAACTTTAACATTTAACTGAGACTCAGAGTTTGCTGAGATGTACAGTGGGGCAAAAAAGTATTTAGTCAGCCACCAATTGTGCAAGTTCCCCCACTTAAAATGATGACAGAGGTCAGTAATTTGCACCAGAGGTACACTTCAACTGTGAGAGACAGAATGTGAAAGAAAGAAAAAAAAAAAAAAAAAAAAAAAAAAAAAAAAAAAATCCATGAATTCACATGGTAGGATTTGTAAAGAATTTATTCGTAAATCAGGGTGGAAAATAAGTATTTGGTCAATAACAAAAATACAACTCAATACTTTGTAACATAACCTTTGTTGGCAATAACAGAGGTCAAACGTTTACTATAGGTCTTTACCAGGTTTGCACACACAGTAGCTGGTATTTTGGCCCATTCCTCCATGCAGATCTTCTCAAGAGCAGTGATGTTTTGGGGCTGTCGCCGAGCAACACGGACTTTCAACTCCCGCCACAGATTTTCTATGGGGTTGAGGTCTGGAGACTGGCTAGGCCACTCCCGGACTTTCAAATGCTTCTTACGGAGCCACTCCTTTGTTGCCCGGGCGGTGTGTTTTGGATCATTGTCATGTTGGAAGACCCAGCCTCGTTTCATCTTCAAAGTTCTCACTGATGGAAGGAGGTTTTGGCTCAAAATCTCACGATACTTGGCCCCATTCATTCTGTCCTTAACACGGATCAGTCGTCCTGTCCCCTTGGCAGAAAAACAGCCCCATAGCATGATGTTTCCACCCCCATGCTTCACAGTAGGTATGGTGTTCTTGGGATGCAACTCAGTATTCTTCTTCCTCCAAACACGACGAGTTGAGTTTATACCAAAAAGTTCTACTTTGGTTTCATCTGACCACATGACATTCTCCCAATCCTCTGCTGTATCATCCATGTGCTCTCTGGCAAACTTCAGACGGGCCTGGACATGCACTGGCTTCAGCAGCGGAACACGTCTGGCACTGCGGGATTTGATTCCCTGCCGTTGTAGTGTGTTACTGATGGTGACCTTTGTTACTTTGGTCCCAGCTCTCTGCAGGTCATTCACCAGGTCCCCCCGTGTGGTTCTGGGATCTTTGCTCACCGTTCTCATGATCATTTTGACCACACGGGATGAGATCTTGCGTGGAGCCCCAGATCGAGGGAGATTATCAGTGGTCTTGTATGTCTTCCATTTTCTGATAATTGCTCCCACAGTTGATTTTTTCACACCAAGCTGCTTGCCTATTGTAGATTCACTCTTCCCAGTCTGGTGCAGGTCTACAATTCTTTTCCTGGTGTCCTTCGAAAGCCCTTTGGTCTTGGCCATGGCAGAGTTTGGAGTCTGACTGGTTGAGGCTGTGGACAGGTGTCTTTTATACAGATGATGAGGTCAAACAGGTGCCATTCATACAGGTAACGAGTGGGGGACAGAAAAGCTTCTTACAGAAGACGTTACAGGTCTGTGAGAGCCAGGGATTTTCCTTGTTTGAGGTGACCAAATACTTATTTTCCACCCTGATTTACGAATAAATTCTTTACAAATCCTACCATGTGAATTCATGGATTTTTTTTTCACATTCTGTCTCTCACAGTTGAAGTGTACCTCTGGTGCAAATTACTGACCTCTGTCATCATTTTAAGTGGGGGAACTTGCACAATCGGTGGCTGACTAAATACCTTTTTGCCCCACTGTAGCTCTTGGGTTTCTCTGACCTCAACTCCTGACAAGAATGGCAAGTATCTTGAATGTTTTACACGTACAGTATGAATAATCTTTCTCACTGCAGAATGGTCGATTAAATTGTTTGGAAATGACCTTATACTGTAACCCTTCTCAGACTGATGGTTAGCAACAGTCGCTTCTCTAAGGTCACTGATGTCCATCCTCTGTGGCATTGTGTTAACACACAACTAAATCCTCCAGACCAGCAAACTGTCAAAGCTTTGGCTTTTATAGAGGTGCTCACAATTAGCAGCAAATACTTACACTGTTAGCTTCTATGGAAGCAACAAAGTGTATTTAGTTTTTCACACGCTCCTGTATTCTTGGGTTAATTTCTGTTAAATAAAAGATGACACTCTGTAATATGTTATGTGTTGTTCAGACCTGTTAAGTTTCTTTCAGCTGTGGAATGGTGAGATTTCTTTACCTGTAAAGAATTACTCTTATCTAAAAAAAAAAAAAAAAAAGCATGTGTAGTATACACACGGGGCAGTGTAAAAGTCATAAAACACAAAAGACGCAGCAAGTTCTCAAGCTGTTTTATTCATTTTAGTCTTTCGACTGCAGCCCACTCTCAAATATGTTTTTAAAGGAACTTAAGTAACAAACGTATAATTTTCCCAAAGCAGTTGCAAATTATAAGAGCTGATTAAACAAACTAATACAGTGAAAAAGCACTCCACACACTAAAAATTCTTTACTTAATGCTGTGCAGGATTTCACTGCTCTCTAACAAGATTTCGTTTTAAACACCACTTTTTCAGGATGCATGAAATTACTCAGAATTTCATCATCGATTATGTGTCGCAGAACTTTTTTTGGACTACACCTTTTTTAAAAGGTTTTTTTAAAAGACTGTGAAGAGCCTTTACTGGCTTTCAAAGTTTATGTGTCAGAGGGTGACATCTGGCAGGTACTGATCCTTAAAAAAAAAAAAAAAGAGCTGAAGCTCCAAATTTTTTGAGCATCAGATAAATGTGGACTATAATCCGATGCCATGAAATATGTCAAATGGTAGGAATTTAACCATCTGAAACACAAAACTTGGCTGTTTTTGGCTGTCTAGGCCTTCGACTTGATTCCTATCGGACACGCGACACCTGTGCCTCCCAGGCCACAGTATCCATCGGGGTTTTTGCTCAGGTACTGTTGATGGTACTCCTCAGCATAGTAGAACTGCTTGGCCTCAGCAATTTCTGTGGTGATGGAACTGTGACCTGCCTGTGTTAGTACCTAAAAGACAGAGGAAAAAAAGAAAAGAAAAGAAAAGACAAAAACACAAATTACTGGACAGGTCATTATGAAATGAAAAACATGAATATATGAGCAGTCCAAGGCTAATCCACATCCTGCACAAACTGATGGATCCAAATCAGTTTGTGATTGTTTCTTGAAAACAGCAAAGTGATCTCTGCCGGTTTTCTTTCTTTTAAAAAAAAAAAATTATCTTAAGTTGATCCGTATTTTTGATGATATGACAATAAATGTAGTATTTAGCCACAGTTGTGTAAAATCTTTTGAAAAATGACTGGATTCAGATCTAGCCTGACCTCAAAATTAAACACCTCTAAGTTGAGGCAATCTCAGACTCCCACGGTCATATTAAATCTTTAACTTTTAGCATGATTCTGATAAACAGACAAAACAGATCCACTTGTACAACTGAGTGGTTTCCAAATCTTCCACCTTGAGGCAGGTCCACACATGCTTTTATCTCACCCAAACACTTACTTTAATTCATTACTTTTGGTTAATTTATTTTAAATAGTATATCTATAAATCATATGTTCTTACTGACACTCCATCAGACAGACTGGGGATGTTAACTCGGCCTTCAAACTTGGTGCACCCTTTGTTGGGTGCCGTTAAATGGCACTAACGTTGTACAAGGGGAGCTAAAGAGGAACTTAGAAACCAAACGTCCTTTCTGAAAGAAACTTTGCCTGCTTCAAAAGAGCAGTGAAGACAAACAACAGGCAGAGAGACTGAGAAGGTGATGGACAACATCCTGTAAAGGAAAAAAAAACATTTGTAATGCTCAAAAGTGCTTTTATCTGACCATTGAAACAAAAAAGCATATCTTTCTAGCTGCTCAAGAGATTATTTTCTGCAGATATGAAAACTTGTGTACTCAGAGACTTTGGTTTGCCCTTTTGTGTGACATGGAAACAAAAAGGTTGAAATTCACTGAAATAATCTCATGTTAGCAGTGCAAATCATATACAGTACATTACCCCAGAGACACAATTCAGTTCAGCAAAAACAGATATGGTGACAATCACACACTGACTCTAATAAATTCGACTGGATTTATAAAATAAGTTAGAGTCATCAGGTTCCTCAAACTCAGGAAGGATAGATACTGAGACTGAGTTTCCCACCATTCATCAATAAAAATATTCTTGTTAGTCTGCACCGAACCAATTTAACTGCAAGAATGATTTGACTTTGAGCAGAACTCATCTTATCAAGGTTGTTTTCTGCAGGTACTTATTAGCATCTTGTCTCTCTCGAATGTGTTTATTCAGCTCCAGGTGGGGCGGTACCTACAAAACAGACAATGCGCTCACACGTATTCAGTGTGTAATCATTTGGTGATGACACCCTCTCCTCCTTGTGATAAAAATTACTCAACCAGATGGCGTGTGGGTTAAATAAAAGACAGAGAAACAGTAGGCATGAAGACGATGAAACTTTTGCTTCTGATGGAGGGATGTGTGTGTGTTTTTAGCATGTGCACAGACATCATGAGGCTTTTTATTGGATCGCACCCTACAGTAGATGTTGGGAGACATAAATTTGGCAGAACATTTACAGGTTTAGCCTTTTATCTGCAGAGCTGCTGTTATTCTTCCTGACATGAAAGCTGCTAAAAGGAATACAAACCCAGAGCCCCTGTAGCCACTGCACTAGGTTTATGCTAATTAACCTAAATAATCATAAAACAGAGCAATTTTTCATGGTTCAACTCGGGATCTTTACGAAGGCTGGCTTTGGTTTATTTATGTCAAACTCCCTCCATGTTTATTTGGTTAAAATTTTATTTGAACGCCACACGATGAGGTTAATTATTTAAGCACTCAGTGCTTCAGAACATTCTGAGCAGCTACTCCAATGGAAACATACTATAATTCACAGCTTGATTATATGCTCCATATCCTGTGATTCTATGGCTTATGTGGCTTTTTCTACTTGATAATGTTATAAACACAGTGAAATAAAAACACAATTCTTTTAAAAGACTGGAGTGGAAGGAGTATAGTATTTGCTGTAAGAAAATTAGGAAAATCTGTATTTTCTGATATTCGTAATTAATGATATTCAATGAAAATATGCAACAGTAAAATGTTTTACTCTTGATTATTTTATTGCTAATATAACATCTAATCCTTTTACTGAATATTCTGTTTCTTATTTAAGTACCATGAGCTTCACAGACATATTGATACTTATTGGAAAACTTTGATTCAACATCATGTAACTACACGCTTCATCTGTGTTTAGTTTGCCGATTGCATCCATCATCCTTCCCTGTTTTTATTCCCCCATGCAGTGTTTTTGTCATTAGCCAAAGACCCAAAGGCCTCAAAGAGGTGACCTAGACCTGAAGCACAGCAGGGTCCTTCTGCTCTGGTCTGAATGCAGTTTCATTGATACTGGGCAACAGCAAGCAACAGCCAGAGTGTAATGGTACAAGATTGGTTTAAATGATTGGGTTACAGTTCCTGAAAGCCATCAATTTATTCTGATTCAGGTTAATTTGGGTCTTTAAAACCAGGAATTAGAAAAAAAAACTCATCCCAAAGAAATTCCCAGTGACATATGTGTTTGATAAATTGAAGTCTAGCCTTTAACATTTTGTCATGCGTCTCTTTTTATGTGTTTAGATGAGGAGGGTAGGTTTTCATTAGCCTTGACCCTTTACTGCCAAGTGTATTACTGTCAGAGCCAATTAAAAGTTAATTTTATTGGTACTTGTAAAATGATTGGAGGAGAGATATGCATGTTTGATGTTGGGAGTGTGATTTCTAGTTGGTTTCAATTACATTTGCATACATTTTTAACCTCAGCTGTAAAAGGCTGGTGGGGTATTGCTGTCACCCGGCTGGTGGGTGGGCAGGAAGTGTGGACACCCAAATTTGTGAATGCAATAACTCAAGAATGAGGTGAATGGATGTCACCTGGAATTTTCAAATTCACGTGTCCATCTAGTAGGGGGCTGAGGGGTAGCCCTCAGGAATTTATACTGTTAGTACCATACAAACAAGCAATTAATAGAGCTGCAGATAGTAATTAATGGCTATCTCCAAGACCATCTTACAGGGTTCTTCGGGACAATTTTCAAAGCAGCTGCCAGTTTTATATCACTTGGTCCTGTTCCATGTTTTTGAATATGGTTCAGTAAAAAGGTTGTCCATCATCTTGATTTTCATTTGCAGGAAGAAAAAGCAAAACAGGGATAAACTGGCACTCGTGTAGCTCTTTTTTAGGCCAGCGAGTGTAGAATCCCAATATACCCAACAAGCATGTCTTTGGGAGGAATCGCCACAAAGACACAAGCAGAGCATGCAAATTCCACACTGAACTTTCCACATCAGGGTTTAAACTCGGAATCTTCTTGCTGGAAGGCAACAGTACTACTCAGTAACCCACCATCACACCCAAATGAAAACCAGGTCCAGGTGGTAACCAGACATTGTGTTGGTATAGCAAAACAAAAGCTTCTACTATTTAATGTACTACACGGCAGTATATGTGCATTAAAATACTTCTCCTTTCAAGTTTCTCCCTGCAGGACGCATTCACGGTGTATTCAATTCCATGAATGCTGGAAAAACCAGCATGCTCACAGACTCTACAGCTTGAGATCTCTCATCACGACCACATGACCTTCAGGTTTGTTTGTGCAAGTGGTCAGAAAGGGATTGGCTTAAAAATAGCAGCTGCAAAGGCATCTGCCTGGACACAAGGTTACTTTGAATGTGAAATCAGCCAAATTCAAATCAGGTAAGGTTTATGATTTTATGGACATAGTGTCATGACTTTTTTTTTTTTTTTATCACGTCTCTTATATGAGAGAAAATAAAGAAAAACATAATAGTTCATTTAATTGTTCCTTAAGGACTATTCTTTCTAGCAGCTTCTGTTTGAATGGATATATTGGTGCGCTGACGTCTACCAGTCGATTGCTTTGATAATATGGCAAATAGGTATAATGTGAAGCCCCTGTTTGGACTGCACTTCCAGTTTGAACACAAAGAACTCTTTGGGGAAATACTAAAAAGTTCTCACTTTATTTTTAGTACAAAAACAATCAAACTAAAGCTGCAATTTCACACATTGGTGCCTCTAATACTTAGTGAGAGGTAATTGTTTGCAAACCATTTTAACTTCATTGACGTCAGCACACGGCAGTTGTTGAAGAAAATGTCAGCAAACATACCCAGAGGGTTTAAGCAGCTTTTATAGCAAAAGACAAAAAAACTAAACAAAAACACAACAGGCACATAAACATGTGACGCCGGCAAGTTCTGCTCTTAATGCAGTTTGCTCACTGCTGTTTGATTCATTGCTTCCTGTGAAGATTCCCCACCATGACTGCACTGACACCACAATTTAATTTGAGTAAGAAGGGTGGAGGTACAGCACAGCAGCAGTTAGTCAGAACGGGATTCTCTTTTCTGCTGCAGCTTGTCATTCGTGATTCAGGCTGGTGATCTGGATTCACAAGTGCAGGTTTATTTTTAGAAGCTTGTAATTATCTTTTGAGTGTTTATAGTTATGTCATATCAAACATAATATAAGGTATATAGGGGTGGGATTCACCACACGATATCGGCAGATTGTCTCTGACTGTTTGCTGTCTGATGCGCTCCAATTTATTTTCTTGCTGTGACTTTCTTCTTTTTTACAGCAAGCTAGTTCAGTTTTCTTCACATTACTGTCACTCATGTGATAAGAGCCACCACAAGGAGTCATGACACAGTCACTCTAGTCAGTTAAACTGGTGAGATACAAACTAAAAATATCAGTATTTACTGTCAGTGAATCCAGAGTTTTATGGATAGATTCTACATCAGTATATGCCCCAAAATATGCTTTCATTGACTCCTTTGAAAATCATTTATTTCCCAAGTAATTTGGGACAAAATAACTAGCTGCCTTTCTATCCTATCATTCATACGAACTGAAACTCCACCATCATGAACTGCAATAAGCACTAGTAGTCCTTGTTCTGCCCTGCATGAACCAGATCTCCACCTGCTCCCGGTTCTTCCAGTTTGAGCAGACCTCTAAAGCAGAACAAGGACTACCATTGCCAGATGAAGTCCCAGATGGTGGAGTTGGAGTACATCTGACTGCAGGACGAGAACCTCTCTGGGAGAGCAGCTGAATATAACTGAGCAATCTGCCCAGTGAACCAGCCAGCAGAGAAAAAAACAGAAAGGAAGTGTTATCAGCATCAGAACTTTCAAAATAAGACTACTAAATGAATCGTGAATGGTGTTATTCTTTCACACAGAAGGGGAAAAAAAGACTAAAAGAATAATATTAAGTAAGCTATCAAGTATACTTGGTGGGGAAAGATAGGCTCAAGTAAAACCAAACTGTGGGAAACTGATTTTGATGCAGTGTCATGAATTAAGATTTAATTTATTATTGATATTTTGTCACACCTGTACTTACATATATGGATGCATCAAGCTGCAGATTCGGGAAAATCTGGTTCTTTTACAGTAACCCCAAATATCCTGATTTTAAATGTCAGCCACATTCAGAAATAAAGGAATCACCTTAAATCAGCAAGTGGAGATCTTGGAATTGTTATTTTACTTACCGAGTGTGCGCCTACAGTAGAATTACAAACACCAAGTGGATTAAAAGCTCTGGCAGCTATCAGCCTCTCAAACTATGTTTTGTTTCTAACACTGCTTCTGTTCTCCACAGGAACAATGTGCACATCAATATTCATGAGTGACTTGCATTGACCATTGGTTGTGGGAGTGTAGTGGGCGGACTATGTGTGAACATTTTGAAGTTGATTGTGATCTGTAAAGGGAGCGGTGCACTCACAGTTCCATAAATTAGATTATTTTTTTTTAGGTTCTGACATTCTTTTCAGGAATTCTTACCATGACTTGGCCGTGAGACATGACTGACTGCTGACCGATCACAGTCTGACGTCTTTCGTGACCTTTGTTTAGTGATTGGGAAAGTGTTGCCAGGACAAATGATTCTGTATATGAATATGCAGAATCTGTGGGCAAGAGGAAAATGTTTTGTTCCAGAAGCTTTAAGGGTTGTGTTTGTAGTGGAAGTACTATTGACCAGTTGCCTTTGAGCAGGCTTTGGTTGACTGCTGGCAAACAATCTGTGTTTAGAGAACAAGACAGATGGCATTTGCCAAAATGCATCTGACAACTATTGGCTATCGAATGACAATGATTTAGCTTTCAATTATTTATCTGCATTTGTAAACAATGACCAGTGGATGGAAATGGAAATCTTGGCCCAGATATCTGCTGGCTACACCGGAAACTCTGAAAAATTGGCTTCAGCCGAGGGTGACCAGGTGTCCCACTTTATATACAGCATTTTTATTCTTTATCCAACCGCCGAAGGTAAACAAATGCCTCATTAGAAATGTGTGGCTCAAAAAGAGAAGTGTTGATATATGTGGGGATGATGAATGCATCCCTGCTGAAACCCAAACAGAACAGCACGACAAATAACAGATAACAACGTTAACAGTTACTGTGATAGAAAAAGGGATGAACAAATGTAAAAAGACAACACGACCACGTTTACCCTGAGGTTTCATTCATTCTTGAACACGTTAGGAAATTTGCAATCAGATAACTGTTGAATGGAATTGATGCAAAAGACTTTTAAGCGTCAGGTTTTAGTAATCCTCCAACATTTACTATACAAATATACTCTTTGACAATATCGCAGCCAGCAGCACGGCCCCCCAGAGTGGGCAAGATAAACTACATGAAACAGGAGGAAAACTCGGTGGGTGACAGACGGAGCACGATGCCGGCTACTTTCCAGACTTAGTTAAATGGTAACTAAGTCTGGAAAGTTCATTTTTAAGGTGCTTTTCAGAGACATGTAGTCACAAAGCACTGTGCAACAAAACAAACAAACTTCATTAAAGAACCAGAAAGAGATACAAGAAAATGAAAACCACCCTGGGTTCCAGTTGGTTCATTTCCTTGCTTGTTTTGTTTATTTGCCTTAATCTGGCATACAGACACATTCACATTTAACTCACATAATAACAATGGTACTTATGCCTCTTTTTCTGAGCTGGTGTAAGAGCTGTCACTCATACTCTGCTATGGAGACCAGTTGAAAAGGAGAGTCGCTGTTTGTTGTGCGAAAGCGCGGATCAACTATGGGGTTACAAGACAATCCTCTCGTGTGATCTCTGTGGTGAATTTGAACTGTTTGCGATGCAATCTAATCAACAAGTGTGTATATATTTATGTATGCATATATTTATGTGAAATCTTTTTGTAACCATGGTAACATGGTAACCATGAGTTTCAGCACGTCACAACCAGACAAAGCTGGAGTCTGCTGTGTCTGAATTCTGCACTCTGAAAAAGGCATCAAACTGCTTTACATCATCTCCCTGGTATTATTATAACCTGTGGTTTATGTGGGGTCAAATAATACTAATAGAGCTAACAATGAATCATTTCTGTATGAGTTATTTGCAAAACCAAATACATTAGGGACTTTAAAGTGCAACAAAACCTGAAGCCAATAACCAGATTTTAATCTCTCCACATCAGGTCCTAATGATGCTCGATGACAAACTGTCTAATCAGTGCTACCTGTAAGGCTGTGTGGCTTCATGTTTACCTCTTGCCTGCTTTGTTAAAATGAAAAATGTTTCCACACATGCACTGCAACCCTGAACTACGCAAGACATTTTCTGATTGACTGTATGTCAATCTGAATCATTTTAAAATCAAATTGAAAGACTTATGTGTGTAATATCACATTACCATGAGCAGAGTAGGAATGTAGTCAGCTGAAATAGTGAGAATTATGGGGGGGAAATGACTTGATCTTTAAGTAAATATAAAATGATAAGATAAGACAAATCTTTATTAACATTGTACAAATTTCAAAAAGCTACTATTTCCAGCACTGTAAATCATCAAACTATCAAAGTGAACATTGACAGATTTATATGTTTATATAATTTTGTGATAACAGACCTTATCTGCTACTGAAGAATGTATGTTAAAAACATCTTCTGGAATTGTCCATCATGTTTTCAACAAATGAGGCAACAGACAGCTGCATTTTTAGACTTTTTACAGGTTTTGATTACAGTAAAACACCTTTCAGTGAATATTAAGGATGCACGGCACCATGAGCTACTTTAAAACTTCTGCCAGTTTCAGATGACGAATGACAAAATGAGCATCTGTGGAGAATTTCGAGCAGCCGCTAACTCTGATAGAAGTCACCATCAACCACCACAACCAGCTGTTTCGGAAGTTTCTGTTGTGGTTTAACTACACTTCGAACATCTGTTTTCGTTTTCATTTGGAAATGGGTGGTATTGAGGGAATTGTAAATATCATAACTGATCAATCAGCATGCATTAGGCAGAATGCTGGTGTTTTATACGCAAAGCTGGCTTCACTGTAAGAAAAACTAAATGGGCATGAGGTTGTTTTATTTCAAATCAGAAACACTTATATTGTAATTATGAAAACTCAAATAAAATATGGGCTGTTTTCTGTAGAAACATGTAAATAATTACTTTAGCCATTTAACTCCATTCACTCCTACTCATTGAGCACTGGCTCTATAGCCCTACAGCACCCCCTGCTGAACCCCAAATGGGATTAATGGAAGTGTAATGGCTCTCCTAGAATGGCTCTGGTTAGACAAAGCAATCACCATCAGGTAGGATGAGGTCAACATGTCCTGCTTCCTGCACACCTCACGTAAACCATGGACGATATCCTTTTTGTGCTCCATGTGAGGAAGATAAACCTCATAAAGACCTAAATCTCCTTCTATCATGACTCATTGTGATATGTTCTTTTCATGATCTGCTGGTTGAATTTTTTTAAAGTCGCTTTTCAAGCCAACTGTGATTATTTAACACGCACACGCACAAAAAAGGCAAGCTTTCATCTGAGATAATAAACACTGGTTACTGGACAAAAATATGCATGCTAACAATAACTCGAGGAGGAAACCTGTAATACCCAAAATGGCTGCATTCTCCATTATGCTGCTGTAGTGGCATCTTTAACTGTGTTTCCTGCCTTTGCCAGTGTTTCATTGCATTTGTTTGTGCTGGTCCTGCTGCTGTGTTAGCAGCCTGCTATAAATGCATAATTCACATCCATTAATTTGCATGTCAGAGAAGTAGATTGCTCATTTGGAATGCAAATACCTTGACTGCTCTGGTAAAGCAGGAAAACGTGAACAACACTGATAAGCACCCATGAGACAGAGAGAGGAATGAAAAAAGGTGAAGCTGGCATGTTAAAAGAACTAGAAAGGGATTTCATAGACAAAGAAGAAATGGAAAGAAAAGGAAATAGGAACGGGAAAACAGCTATTTTGTGTTCAGAAGTGGATACATGAATGTTCATGAAAAGAAAATGTAGCCAGAGAGGTGCATCAAGAGAGAAAGAGGTGCCAGAACAATGAGTACAAACTGCTTTAGCACCCATGCTTGCACCCACAGTCCGAGCACACATTATTACATAAAGCGAGCATGCAAGCGTGCGCGGGCACACACACACACACACACACGCTTACCAGTTCCACCTGCCATTTTAGACGCAGTGCACACCCTAATGATGGGTAGGAGGCAAGAAAAGAAAGGGGAGGCTCCTTTCATGCTTTCAACCACCAGCCGCCTGCAAGGTAATTTACTGCAGTGCTGTTGTACCTTACACACACATATATACACACCAAATTCCCCAATCACTCTCTGTGTGAACAATACAATCAAGCCAGGCGGCGAAGCGAAAGTAGTCAATACCCTACCCTAACCCCTAACACCAAATTAACCAGACTCTTTCTTCTCTTTTAACCCTCTCATCTCTCTTTATCACCAGTCCTGGCCTAAACTTTATCTCCGCATTGCTCTCCCCTCTACATTTTTTATACTGGCACGTGTAGAATAAGGCAATAAACATTACGTTTGTGTCTGAAAGGCACGTCCTGGGAAATTCCTCTGTGCTGTGATGCAGTTTGCATTCTCGCTTTGTTTGAAAGAAGAGAGAAAAAGTAGGCGGTTGGCGTGAGCATGCACAGCCACTGTGGATGCAGAGACAAAGACTTTAACAAGATTTTTTTTTTTTTTTTTTTGGAGGGGGGACATACATTCATAAATATTTTAAGGACAGCACTGTACCATTGCGTGCCAATTTAATGCACAGAGGTAAACACTGGAATACGATGCATCTACTATCTCAAAATGAGGAGGGGGAAAAAAGACACTAAATAATTCAAATTTAGCCTGATTTTTGGCAGGGGAATCCTTAAACTTAAAACTGTTGCAGCTTTATGTAAAACATTACATATGGAGGACTGCAGACCCAATACCTAACCTTCAGTGTATGTATACGTGTGTGTGCGTTATTTTGCAACTAAAGCGATTTTCGTGGAGGACAGATTTAAGACCCAGATGGTTTGGCATGGAGTCTGTTTGCTATAGGCCAACTGCTTGCACACACACGTGCATGCATGCACACACACACACACACACACACACAGATGGGAGAGGTGGGGTGGCCAATCTGGTGAGAAAAAAAATGAGAGAGGAAACAAAACCTAAAAGAGATTTTTATACACTGTAAAAACGATAATTAGTAATTGTTGGTTTGATTAAAGTTTTCAAATTAAACTGACTTAGAAATAAAAGTTTCCATTTACAACCTAAAAAAGCTTGTCTGCCCAACAAATTTCTTCCATTGTTGTCCTAACTAAGATTTTCTAGAGAGCATAACAAAGATTATCAACTTTTGAGTAGATTTTTTGAGTCAAGTTGGGAACCAGTGGGAAACCCCGTAAGATGACTGGCACACGTGGTCTGTGCCAAGTTTGAACTGGACCAAATGAGCCTGAGCAGACCTGAGCTGTGTGATTGTGGTTTATCAATGTGTTCTGGACTGAAAACCTGCTAAGAAAATTTGAACAAACGTGGCCAAAGTTGGATGAAAATTAAAAAATTTCGACCATTACGGATTTTACCTGGTCTGAAGTTGGAGTGTATTAGTTGACCATTTTTTGGACAGGTGCGGGACCTGCTGACCATTTGCCCTAGCAGGTAAGCTAACAAGATCTATTATTAGGATTTTCTACAAGCGCCTAGGCTGCATCCTCCTGAGGACCCAGGAGGGTGGAATGAGTAAAACACTGAAAAAAAGCCAAACAGTAACATATTTAAGTTATCTAAGTGACTTATATATCATGTTTAAGCTAGCGAAGGACCACGCGGGGGTCTAGCTAGCCATGAATCCCCAGCTAGCTATCGAAGCTGGTGGTAACAGACGTCCGAAAACGTAGAAGCATTTTTGCAAATATGTGTTGTCTTAATAAACTGAGCACATATTTAAAATTTACACAGCTACATTCTCGCCTGAAAATATCTTAAAAGTTTACTTTGTGACCCAGAAAGAGTAATAAGAGTAATATTAAAACTAAGTGGCTGCCGCCATTGTTGGAAGCTAGAATCGGCTGGGCCACGCTATGAATTCTGGCATAGGGTGGGCCACGAAGGATACACCTGACCCATCATTCAAAGCTGTGGAAAGTATTGTATTGTTTTGAGAGCCTTTTTGTTGGTGGAGTATTGATTTTATATACAATTCCATGGGTAGACGTGATCTGTACAGTCCGACTTTGCACATGCGCAGTAAGGATCAGGGAGTCCAATCCGTAACTTTTTTTTCTCGTTTTCTTTCTACATTATATTGAAATGTTTCATTATTGCAAATATTTTTCTCTCAGGCTGATAGAGGTCGTGGAGTGTCAGCCTATGGTGTCCAGTGTGTGTGTCCAGGAGAGATGACCTGCGCTCTTTTACTCTGAGGAGGTAAGACTGTCCTAATTTATTTATAATTTAATTATTATTCAAATTGGGCATGATTTATACTAGATTGACTATATTGAAGTAGTACAGTATTTGCTGGGGTAATGCATTGGCCAACTTTATTATATTGTGCTGCTACTCCAGTCAAGACCGTTGCCAGTGTTACATTGAAATCCTTACCCTGAACTTTTCTTTACACAGAAAATGTGTAAAGAAATTTATTTTAAGAAAAGAGTCCCCATGCTAAATCGAAATTGTAAAACAGAAAGGCAATCTCATAATTTTGACTTAGCATGTGTTTTTGGAGTTTTTTTGTTTGTTTTTCTTTTAGTGCTGGAAATAGGACTTCCATAGACTGAGATGGTTAGGGAAAGAATACTAAGGCAGGTCACAGAATCTGATTGGTCACAGATTTTGGTGCAACTTAGAACATAATATGTATTTGCATATTGATACTGGGTTTTGTGGAGGGTGTTTCTATTCCTGTGCAAAATACGTATTCATGAGAGATTTTTGAAGTAGGTTTTGCTGTTGATAACACAGTCAGGCATATAACATGGTGCAGACTGTCCAAGACAGCTACCCAGGAATTTTCTGTGCTGAATTAATGACAATATTTTGGTGAATGTCTTGTTTAGATATCTGAAAAATTTAATCGGATCACAAGCAAAGACCTCCTGGGTACCTTCAATGCATCCCTTGACAAATTTGTGCCTGGCCTGCTGAAACTGTACCAGTCTAAGAAGGGAGCTCTTTGTGAGGAGATTGAAGACCTCCTGGATAAACTTGATGAACAGGTGAGTGAAGTGCTTCTTTATCTGACATTTTTAGAAGAGAGTATACTTTTCTCTTAACAGAAACAGAAGATGTTGGCTTCAAACAAAACACATCAGTGGACATGTCAGTAAAAATTAATGTCATCAGTCATTGCTTTGTTCTTATTTGGCAGTATTTTTATTTAATTTGTAAATAGAAAGTAAAATTGTTAACATGATGATGTTGTTGTTGTTTTGTTTTTTGTTTTTTTGTAAGTTTTGCGTGTTGCTGGGTCTGACCTGTGCTTTATTTTCATTACTATGAGAGTTCTGATTTTGCATTGTGTATAGTACACCATGTTACTACACTAATTGAAATTCTTGTTTTCCACTGAATACTTTTTAGGCATCTGACATTGTGTCCCACCGGCACTGAGAGGCCAGCCCATTTTCCTCAGAGAGGATGCAACAGAGGTTTTCCTGAAGTGCTTAGTAAGTACAAAAAAGTAATGCAAGTAAAACTAATTGCTACGAGATGTTTTTAAAGGATGAGTTAATCCAAAATGGAAATGTACACTTCCTCAGTGCAGTCCAGATAATTTCATGGTGAGGATTACAGTTGTCATAACTCTCACTCCTTTTTTTCTGCTGAGCAGCAGCTGGGCATTGTTAGTGGGTGTTCCATAAAATATTTTTGTACAAAACTCACAAAGTGGCATTCATTAAAGGAAAATAAGCTTTTTCTTCTTAAAACCTCCATAAGTCAAACGACCAGCATGGTATAGAGGTTAAAGTTAAAATCTTTAGAAATTTGTTTTGTCTCTAGTTTTTCTTAGCTTTCAATAATTCATATTTCACTTTTTTTCAGGACACTGACATTTTGGAACCAGTGTTGAATGGTGCATCAGTTGCCATCCCCACCATCCTACAAGATGACGATGCCAATACGTCTGTGCGAGAACATGCAGTGGTGTTGGAAGGGGACATCGTGCTACATAACATTCCAGATCTCTCTACTGCCTTGGTATACCTCTTTGGCCTTCTGTATGCCCTCAACATTGATTATTCAAAGCAGATGAGTTATACCTTTGAAGCAATTGAGTCCATCTTATTTTGACCTGGTTGGACAATATGAAGGTGAAGTGGATAAATCATTATTCGAAATGTAAGTTTTAGTCAGATGAATCTGTATTGTTGAGAATATATGGTGAAAATTTGTCTTGTAGTATTTTAAAAGATTTGTTATAGTGTTTTCCACTTCACATGAAGCATAGAACTGATGTTTTACCTGTTAGTTTCCTCTTCATTGATGGTAACATATCTAATAACTTTTAACTTCCATAGTTCATCATAGTAAGCCCGTGTAAAATGTGAATGTCTGGGTACATAGGCAATCGTTTGTGGAATTACCCTATTTAAGGTGCAATAGTTATGTTCTGCTTTTACAAGACGGTCAGGGTGTGTGCATGAATTATTAAGTTGCTGGACACTTTTCTTTTTTGGTTCTGGACTCTGGAATTTTAACGTCTCTGCTGGGGTGCTCAAAGCACCCAAAAGAAACTGGCAACACGTTTTTGTTTGTTTGTTATTTGGTTTTTTTCTTTTCTTTCTTTCTTTCTTTTTTTTTTTTTTAACAGAAATTCACCCTACTGCCCTTGACATTCTGAAATGTACTGAAAGCACTGTTGAACAAAATAAATAAGCTTTTAGATAACATTGAATTGTGCTTTGTTTTATTCTATATCTATTTATTGAGTGTTTTTTCAAGTATAATAACAGCATACATTTTCCTTTGTTTCCTACAAAACTGCTCAAAGAAGTCCTGCCATTGATTAATTCTTCGATCTTATATATGATCAACCTATCTCTAATAATCGGCTATGTACCACAGGCCTTCAAGGTGGCTGCAGTTAAACCTTTACTCAAAAAGCCATCTCTAGACCCAGCAGTCTTAGCTAATTATAGGCCAATCTCCAACCTTCCTTTCATATCAAAAATCCTTGAAAGAGTAGTTGTCAAACAGCTAACAGATCATCTGCAGAGGAATGGTTTATTTGAAGAGTTTCAGTCAGGTTTCAGAGCTCATCACAGCACAGAAACAGCTTTAGTGAAGGTTACAAATGATCTTCTTATGGCCTCTGACAGTGGACTCATCTCTGTGCTTGTCCTTCTTGACCTTAGTGCAGCATTCGATACTGTTGACCATAATATCCTATTAGAGCGATTAGAACATGCTGTAGGTATTACAGGTTTGTATCATATCTATCTAATAGACTCCAATTTGTGCATGTAAATGGAGAGTCCTCTTCACACACTGAGGTTAATTATGGAGTTCCACAGGGTTCAGTGCTAGGACCAATTCTGTTTACATTATACATGCTTCCCCTAGGCAGCATCATTAGAAGACATAGCATACATTTTCACTGCTATGCAGATGACACCCAGCTCTATCTGTCCATGAAGCCAGATAACACACACCAATTAGTTAAACTGCAGGAATGTCTTAAAGACATAAAGACTTGGATGGCCACTAACTTTCTGCTTCTTAACTCAGATAAAACTGAGGTCATTGTACTCGGCGCTGAAAAGCTTAGAAATATGGTATCTAACCAGATTCTTACTCTGAATGGCATTACCTTGGCCTCCAGTAACACTGTGAGGAACCTTGGAGTCATTTTTGACCAGGATATGTCCTTCAACGCACATATTAAACAAATATGTAAGACTGCGTTCTTCCATTTGCGCAACATCTCTAAAATTAGAAATATCCTGTCTCAGAGTGACGCTGAAAAACTAGTTCATGCATTTATTACTTCCAGGCTGGACTACTGCAATTCATTATTATCAGGATGTCCAAAAAACTCACTGAAAAGCCTTCAGTTAATCCAAAATGCTGCAGCAAGAGTACTGACAGGGACTAGAAAGAGAGAGCATATTTCTCCTGTTTTGGCTTCCCTTCATTGGCTTCCTGTTAAATCCAGAATTGAATTCAAAATCCTGCTCCTCACATACAAGGTCTTAAATAATCAGGCCCCATCTTATCTTAATGACCTTGTAGTACCATATTACCCTATTAGAGCACTTCGCTCCCGCTCTGCAGGCCTACTTGTTGTTCCTAGAGTATTTAAAAGTAGAATGGGAGGGAGAGCCTTCAGTTTTCAGGCCCCTCTTCTGTGGAACCAGCTTCCAGTTTGGATTCAGGAGACAGACACTATCTCTACTTTTAAGATTAGGCTTAAAACTTTCCTTTTTGCTAAAGCATATAGTTAGGGCTGGACCAGGTGACCCTGAATCCTCCCTTAGTTATGCTGCAATAGATGTAGGCTGCCGGGGGATTCCCATGATGCATTGAGTTTTTCCTTTCCAGTCACCTTTCTCACTCACTATGTGTTAATAGACCTCTCTGTATTGAATCATACCTGTTATTAATCTCTGTCTCTCTTCCACAGCATGTCTTTTATCCTGTCTTCCTTCTCTCACCCCAACCGGTCGCAGCAGATGGCCGCCCCTCCCTGAGCCTGGTTCTGCCGGAGGTTTCTTCCTGTTAAAAGGGAGTTTTTCCTTCCCACTGTCGCCAAAGTGCTTGCTCATAGGGGGTTATATGATTGTTGGGCTTTTCTCTGTATCTATGAAGCGCCTTGAGGCGACTTTTGTTGTGATTTGGCGCTATATAAATAAAATTGAATTGAATTGAATTGAATTGAATATAGGTACATTTTCAACTCAATGGAGTAAGAATTGCATGATTACTCAACAAGAATATCCTTGTTTGGTGAAGGCAGAAAAACATGGCATTGAAACCAGAATTTCTTCGTTAGACTTCCAGAATTATCCTAATTAGGTGAACAAGAAGAACCAAGTTGGCAGAACTTGTAAATCTTAGTTAAGTCAACAACAGTTGCAAAAGTTGAGAAAACTCAAAAATCTTTTGCATCATGTTGCCTTGAAATTTTACGTTTTCTCAACTTTTTCTTTTTTACAGTGTAGAGGAATCTATCCATCCATCAAATGTCTCTGTAATTACTCAACAATGTAAATGGAGGGAGGAAGTAAATAAAATGCTATTAATAAGACATATTATTAAAACAGGGCTTTTGAGAGCCTAAGAAATACTTCACATAATGAAATAAAATACAGGAAACAATAACCTGAAACATATATTACAGGGCAGGTGAAGTTTAAGGTTTAATATCAACATTGAGCACAGTGTTGGATGTGTAAGGAGTTCTGAAGGAATTGGGGAAAGCCGTGATGAATAGTCACAACAGGTCTTGTGCTTAGTGCTGCAGCAGAGAGAAATTTCCCACCCAGCAAAAGCGTGTCTAAAAAGGACAACTTTGTTAACATCTGGTTCAAACTAAAGGGTGAAAAAACATTGTCTCCCAATGACACAAATATCTGCCTCCTCAACACTTCTGCAAAATCATGTGACAGCCAGCACGACCTAACGCACATTCTTGTTGCTGTGAAGTAACAGTGCTAACCACTGCACCACCATGCCACCTCAGCATCTGAGAACAAGAGCTTTTCAGTGTCACAGTGGCTCAAACAGGCAAGTTCACCATGCAAGACACAGAAACGTAACCCTATGAGAAACATAATTTATATCTATATATATGTAAATGGTGAAAACAAATGTTTTCTTAGAAAATGTATTCCTGGCTGGGATGTTGTGTGGCTGTCTGATTTTAACCATTTCACAGTCAAATAACATGTCAATCCAAATGGTTAATTTTTTAAATCCAAAGATGTCTAAAAGTAATGTAATGTAATGTGTGTGTGTGTAATGTAATGTGTGTATGTGTTAGTCCCCATAGGGAAATTACTCCTCTGCATTTAACCCATTCACCCACCGTGTAGGGACGGTACTTTGCTCAGGGGTACCTCAGAGTAGCTGTTCAGTGGAGTCAAACATCCGACCTTCCGATCATGGGGCAACCACTCTACCTACTGAGCTATCCCTGCCCCAAAAAGCATTTACATTTTTGGAAGAAGCGGGTGCTGAGGAAACGGTCACACAGCAACAGATAAGAAAGAGCTTCTGGACATAAGTGGAGTGCGTAACACATTAATGTTGTGGCAGACGGCTACATTTTGATATATCTGTGTATTAGTGGAAATGTTGGCATCGAGGTTTTTGTTTCCCGCCTTGCCAGGTGGGGGTTGTATTTATTCACACACAAGTTTGCAAACCTATGTTTGAGCATTCAAAACAAAGAAGTTAGTTCTGCTTGGGAATAAAACAAGGAGACCTCACCATAGTTTTATCTCTTTTAACAAGGACATGCCCACTGTATTAGATCTGCAAATAAAAATGCATCATATACATATTATCTTGAATGCAATTGTGTAATATCGAAGAGGGAGTCACACTAAAACCACAGCCAACTGCATTTTTCCACTGGTTCTGCATCTCTCTAGAATCCATGAAATATTAGGATATAAAACTTTTGTTTATAACATCTGGCATACAACAAATCTTACATGTGTGAAATATCCATAAGCTTCTCTAGTGATTCTGTTTGACTCGAGTGAATATTTGCAATAATGTGCTAAAAGCCTGCAGGCAAACAATTCACCATCTACCTGTTTGTCACTCACCTACAATGTCTGTCCATTGTTAAAAATGGTGACTCAATTTCCACAAAATAAATAAAAAGTGGGCTGGCTGAGTCTTCAGCCCATAATAAGATTTTTTTTTCTCTAGTGGAAAACCACTTGACAAAAACTTCATTTCATTTTGTTATGTGCCTCCAGCCTCACTCCAGCAAATGTTTTGATGAAAGTTGAACCATTTCCCACTCATATTTGGACCAATTTGCATCCTGCCCAGTAAAATCCTCATTTAACTGAATCTTTGCAACTTTTTTGTATCTTATTCAACACACTGACTGTACAGAACGGTAAGGAAATGCAAACTGATCACATTTTGATTAATTATTCAAATGGCCTTTAGTGACAAAAATGTTTTTATTGCACCGTCGTGTAAAAACAACACTAATTTCTGCTTGAAAAACTATACAGCCGGTAAGTTCACTATGTTCCTGAAGCCTTTGTTACTCACCATGTTTATTGTATACATAACTTTGGTGACTGGTTAGTGATTTCAATGTGTCCTTGGTTAACCTCGCTGGCCATAAAGCCAAAGCATTTCCAAACAACTGATGACGATCTGCTTTGAGGGACAAGCTCGCCGCCTCTTGCCGTTCCAGACATTTGAGTTTTGTTGTATATCTGTTGTTTGATGTCGTTTTCCCGATTGCGGAAACTTTATGCTGCAGGATGCAGGGAACCACTGTGGTTAACACGTTAGATCTGCAGTCTATTGGCAGAGCATGCATTTTGAATATTGCTCGATCGTGTTCACTTAATTGTGGAAAGCCAAAGTCTTGATCAAGATTCAAATTCAATCAATC
The DNA here is from genome assembly GCF_963576455.1 of Neolamprologus multifasciatus. Taxonomy (NCBI): domain Eukaryota; kingdom Metazoa; phylum Chordata; class Actinopteri; order Cichliformes; family Cichlidae; genus Neolamprologus; species Neolamprologus multifasciatus. The sequence continues at coordinate 21,099,429 of NC_140453.1, forward strand.
GTACGGCCCAAGTGTGCCTGTCTCTTACAGCCCTGTCTTGTCATGTCCAGCTGCATTTTATCAGCCTGCTACACAAAAATCTAATGTCAGTTATAAATTTATATGCAATTATTTTTTTCTTTCTTACAGATCCCGTGTTTTTCAGCTAAGTGTCTGAAGATATGTGACAGCAATACGGTCAATTCTGCCCTTTTATCAGCCTTTACAGACATTAAATAGGTTTACTTGACTTTGTTATGACCTCGTATTCCAGCGTTCACCTAATGGGACTCAACTCTTAATATTTAAACTCAGCGCTCTGTGAAACAAAACATTAATTTAAAAGAAAAAAAAACTACCAGTTGACAACCTCTTACATTTGTTTTCAGCTCAGCAAGCTTCAACTATTACTCCAGTTAATGCTAGCTAAATGTCCAGTAAATATAACACAAGATACATTTTATGATTATCTTCAACTCAAGATGCTTTGGGGAAAAGCTGCCTAAGAAAACTGGTACAAACACAATTTATGACATGAAACAATAAAGACAATGAAATTGGCCTTCTCTGTGTATGGACGGAGCTTAACTTCGGGACAATTTAGTATCATTACATGTCCATTAGTTGATGTTTTTCAGTTGTTATGGTAAGAGCAGGGTTCATCCCCCACCTCTCACCATGTTCCCAATCCACTCTGATGTTTTAGGCTCTCTACTGGGTTGTTGTTAATTAATGCTCCCACATTATTACTTCCCCCTTCTGCTGGAAGAGCTGTTTTTGATATTCATGTTACACGCACAAAGCCACAGCATAACCAGAACCATTATGAAACCCCAATGACTGTACTCCATTCAGCCCATTCAAGTGCTTGATTCTGAGACAAATTCTGCTGAGAGAAAAAAAAATGGTTTCTGAAAGAAAAGGAAGGGCAAACAGGGTGAAAAAAGGCCTTTAATGAAGACCAGACTACACTAGAATAGAATAGAGTAGAATAAAGTAACCTCTTCTTCGTCAGTTTCCATGGCAACAAGCCCTTTGGTGGGATGGTGGTGGAGAAGCCTCAGCAGGAGCGTTTGAGAGAGGCAGCGTGTGAACATCTTCTGTGTGCGCAGACTTTAAAAGCATATGGAAATATATGGAGAATGCTGCATGTACGCACCGACAGGTCCATTATGTTTCAGTATTCACACACTGTAGTCAAAAGTCTCTGATACAGACGGCAAGAAAGAGGGCTGAGAAGCAGAGGGGGATGCTGGTAAATGGAAGTTAGTAACAAGGAGGAAGAAAAAAAAATCCAAATGGAGGACGAGGAGACAAAGGGTGCGCTTACATGGATGCAGGGCTTTACTGGAGGGTTTCTTTTAATAAATGCATAAAAAATTCAAATGTTTCTGTTTCTTCATATCTGTGCAGGAATACGAATACAAATGGTTAATCTGACTGGTTTGTGTTGATCTCAGCCACAATCCTGGCAGATCAGCTCATTTCAGTGCAAGCACACACCAGCTGACAACTCATGGCTGATACGCTTCTACACATCCAGTTATCAAATCTCACATGTAGCATGTTGCTTAACCTGTTACTACAGTTATCATGCATCTGCAATCCTCTTTGCAACCCACTTCAACAAACATTCTGACATAATCAGTGTGTTATATATAGCCATTGATCTGCTCTGTCTGCCTTTGGCTTTCCATGGAAGCACATGGAAGGAGAATGAGCTAATAGAGACTTGAGCATTGTGGGCATGAGAAGTTGAGTAGTTTTTATATAGACTTCTTTTTGCAACCAGAGGAGTCACCACCTGCTGACCATAAGACCATTTAAGACTTTTACTTTTAGTTCCAGATATGCTTGAAATAAAGTCTGTTGTTTCACTTTACATATTGGGAAATGGGCCTCTTGTCACTATCTCTATCCCATATTTATGGGATGTCTCTCCGTGCAGCCTTTTTCATCATTTAGCATATTTGGGGTTTTTTCAAATCCAGAATAAAGGCTTCAGAAATCAGCATATGATGTTTAAAGACAAAGAGACAAAAACAAGGCATTTAAAATCACCCAGTCATAAAAACAAATGACAGATATATTCATGTACCTTCTGGTATTGCTCTTTGGAGGCCAGAGCTTCCTCAAGCTGCTGCTTTGTGTAGGTGTAGATGGCGGAGCGGTATGTCGTCCCAATATCGTTCCCCTGACGCATCCCTGCACAAAAACAGACACGCAAAAAAAACAGACCAAGAAAATAAATACAAAAATCAAGATTTGACGATTTCAGCTGACGCGAGGAGCCGTTGTCCTCAGTTCTTGGCAGAGGGAACGTCACATCATCTGAAAACAACAGCTGACAACATTTCCAAAAATATGACTTGTCTGTCTTGGTGGAACTGAATGCTGTTTTTGACTGATTTGATCATCTCGCCGTGCATCCTTTCATCATTTAACTGTCATCTTGTCAGCCTGTCGACAACCGCGTCTGGTTAACTCAAAGGTTTCTAATGATGGCAATGTGTGTGGGTCAATCTGTGACGCACACGCAGGTGCAGACATTTATGTTCCAATGTGACTGAAGATATTTCATCCACCTACTGACAGCAAATATCATCAGCTTTACCTGCACCTGCGCTGCTGACATTGGCATGCACAACAAATCTAAATCAGTACATTAAATGTGTTTATCAGGAAGTTTTATGGGAAGGGATTGCCTAAACATGTTATGCCTCTCATTCAAAGGAGCAGCAGACAAAAAATGACATGTTTTAAGCTAATTCAAACTAATGCTGGAGCAGCTTTTTCAGGACCCTGTGGCTCTGAAGGGTCTCGTTTATTTAGACCTGACTCACAGTTGCAGCCAGTACAAAGATAACAGATGCATTCAAAAACATATTATAGAAATTATAGAGTTACAGAAATATAAAGGAACAAACCTGTATACATGGAAATGTGACTCCTAAAGTGCATTTACATTAGTTATTTTAACATTTAGACCCTTCTGCCAAAACGACAGGATAAAGTTAATAGTAAATAATTAAATGTGATGATCATAACAAAAAAAACAAGAGGGATGTTAGATTATCAAGGAGGCTGCTGTGTCTCTATAAACAGCAACACTGAGGACCACATAAAGCAAGCATGGAAAAACACCAGCTGCAGCAGCTCCCATTTTTCTCTCAATAAGACGAGGATCATTACAGAATTATGACCTTTTACACGCTTCTTTACTTTTCAGTATGCTGACATATTATAACATCTTTTTGTTGCAATGTATGTTAAATAAAAAAAACATTTATCCTATATGTGAATGAATGAAAACCTGTTTCTGAAAATTGTAATTTTTTTTGATACTGTGGGAAGAATTTACACTATTTTGTGGTGGGGTGATAAAAAGGGAGGACAAAAGCACTCAGCTTGCTACACATTATATCTAAAGGAGTTGCAGGGCCATGGAATACATGCCACGAAACTCATGGTGCACGATTTTCTTCTGATATTGTAACAACCGCAATTACAGCATAGCACCACTAGGGAACTTCCCTTTATTATAGTAGGAGGGAAGACCCCTAGAGTTGTGTGTGGCCCCAAGCATTACCGACAGCCAATCACATTCATCTCTTCACTGTTGTTGTAATGGACTAACCGACTCCAGGACCTGTATGACCGTAGAGTCGACAGCTATGGATTAGTGGTCTACCTACCTGACTAGCCACTAAGTTATCTGGTTAACTTCCAGACTGCACACCTGCTAGACCTGCTAGTAGGGCTGCCACGATTAGTCGACTAGTCACGATTACGTTGACTATCAAAATCGTCGACGACTAATTTAATAGTCGACGCATCGTTTGAAGCTTTGTAAGACCCCAAAAGACGCAGGAATAAGTAGTAGCATTTAAGAGTGTAATAACGGACTGAAACAGAAGATGGCAGCACTGCATGTACAAGGATGCCAGCTGCTGTTAAACACCGAAGAAGAAGAAGTAGCTGTGTCCCAGAATTCATAGCGCGTCCCAGCTCAGTTTCCAACAATGGCGGCAGCTAGTTTTAATATTACTCTTATTATTCTTTCTGGGTCACAAAATAAACGTTTAACATATTTTCAGGCTAGAATGTAGCTGTGTAAACCTCAAATATCTGCTCAGTTTATCAAGACACCACATATTTGTTACCCACCACGTTTGTTACCCACCAGCTTGATAGCTAGCCGGGGGCAAGGCTCACTAGAGCCCGTGAGAGCACCGGACTCCCGGCAAATCGTTTTCAAACCCACCGCCGTCTTTTGCTACTCAGGTTAAACATATATAAGTCACCTAGATAACTTAAAAATGTTATTGTTTGGCTTTTTTTAGTATTTTATTTGTTCCTGAGTAAATCGGTTTGGCTGAGATTAAAGTTATAGTTTTTACACAGCTGAATAAACGTCAAGCAGACAACTGATTATCAGAAGTGTGAGATGCTCGAGAATATACTCCGGTGTCCCGTTATATTTTAGATAGCAAGGAGTTTATTAAACCGAAACAATCTGCAAATTTCATTAAAATTTAACAAACTATCATCTTGTCTTTATTTTTAGCTAGCACATACCTTAAACACTTAAAGCTGTAAGCTAATGATATTTATATAAGAGCAGATGCTGCTGGTGCAATAAGCTGTACGTTTTAGGTCTAATGGATGCATGATTTGATTAGTCGACTAATCGCAAAAATAATCGGTGACTAGTCGACTATCAAAATAATCGTTTGTGGCAGCCCTACCTGCTAGCTGCTCCTCCCTCCCCAGATTTCCATTACAATGTTAACGCCAGAGTTACCGGAGTTACCGCAGTCAGCAAAGCATTGTCGACTTTTACACACTATGCACCTTAGCACTCGGTGACCCAGCTGGTGGTTCCTAGACGCTTTCATTTTCAGTTGATAGTGGAATATCTAGGAGGGAAGAAATATCCTGAACTGGCTTGGTGCAGCTGTGGCATCCTATTACAGTACCACACACGACCCAATATTTCACAAATGTTTGTAAAGGCAGACTACACGGTTAGGTTCTTGATTTTATACACGTGTGGAAATGGGACCGAAAACAGCTGAATTCAAAGATTAAGATGTGTGCCCCAATTCTTTTGTTCGGTAGTGCAGGGTGATGTCATGTGTTGCAGAACTGAAGTGGTTCTATTGATTTGCTTTGCTTGCACTGAAAAGTCAAGAAAGGTTCAAGCATCAGCCAATCACTTTCTTTCTCTTAGCCAAGTCAGTGTCACGGGTGGGGGGTTGGGATCTATCCCAGCTGCCACAGGGCAAGCAGTGGGATACACCCTGGACAGGTTGCCAGTCTGTCTCTGAGCTAACACACAAAATCACCAATTAATCTAACTCCACAAACTATATTTCTTGGGACTTTGTGACGAAGATAGAGTACCCCGGGAATTCACAGAGAGAACATGCAAACCGGCCCAATGCTGGATTCGAAACCAGGCCCTTCTTGCAGTGAGGCAACAGTGCTAACCACTGCACTACCACAAAGGTAACCAGAACCAGAGATAGCTGCTTCTGCAGTTCACCATCAGAAAGAAGGAGAAGCCAATCACTGAAGTGAGTAATCATACCACATGAAAAGATTAGCACGTGGCAGTGAGCCTGTGTCATGTTATTTGCTCATGTAAGCTTAGTTAGGTTTCATTGTGAGTGATTGGTTGCTGTCTCTATAGTGAAAACCAAGTCCCAAGTTTGGTTAAATGGGAAGGGCATCTGGTGTAAAATCTTTGTCAAATTAAACATGTGGATGATCTTTAATTGGAAACAGACATTTTGAAGATGACACTGACACTGGAGATGAGGAGAAAGACTTTATGAAATAAACTAGTATACCTACTTTACACTTACTCAGAGGTGAATGTAAAGTAGGTTAAACCAGCTAAATGCAAAAGGGCAGATAATTTTTGGTAATGCAAAAGTACTCTGTTACATTTCTCAGGAGGTAGCTGAAAATGTAATATATTATTTATACTAGAAGTAATGTAATGCAATGTAACAAGTTACTTTAAAAATAACATTAAAACTAAGCTTTAAGAAGTTGGCTAATAGCAGCTAACAGTTGAGCCAAGCCTGAAAAAACTAAGTCTGTAATTTTGAAACAATGAGCCTAAAACATGCTTTTGTTACAAAAGGCTTTATTAGCTGTTTTTTTTTCTGTTGCCATCTTTAAACCAAACACTTTTCTTTCTTTTTTTCTCCCATCAGTTTCATCCTCATTATAGTTCCCTAATGGTATTCTAAGATACATACGATGATAGATGATGCTTCCTGTTCTCACTCAGTTTAATAAAATCTTGAATGTATCACAAACTGATATTACTGTTAGTGCTGGTTAATAGAATTTCCTGGTGAAAATCAGAAGAAAATGAAGCATAATGGGAAAAAGGTAAGAAGAAAAATTACACTTTTCAGTATTCACTGCATTAGCCACTTTTTCATTCTGTTTATCAGTTTTTTTTTTGTTTGTTTTTTTTAAAACTCAGCGTTTTCCTTTGGGGCCAAAGTAATGAGTTTGTTGGTGAATGATGTACCTTGAGTTGGGTTGTGGCTTTCCCAGAAGACTTTGAGGAGACTGGCAAAGCTGATCTGCTCTGGTTGGAAGACAACTCTGACCACCTCAGCGTGGCCTGTCCTGCCTGCAGAATACAACATTTGTGAGCAGATGAATGATACGGAAAGGTACAGCGTGTTCAACTGATGAATCATTCCCCCTAATTCACTGCTTATGAAAAAACATTTAGATTTTTTTTTCTTTCACATTTTCCACAGCTCCATTAAGAGCTTTTTTTGGTTTGGACTTGAATTGTTTCATTGCATTGCTCACTGTGAATGGGGGTTAAGATGCCCCCAGTTTGGAACTGAAGCAATGTGATGCTATGGTCAAGATCACCCGCAAAATTGTTTTTAGCTTTTATGTAACACATTAAATATTTTCACCATATTGACTTTCCACTAGAAAGCCCTTTCTAATGAGGGACTTGGGAGTCACTGGTCTACATTGATTTGTTGTGCATTACTGAACAAATCCAGCTACTGATGAAAATACAGTGAAATACAATGAAAAGCTTCAGAATAACAAATGGACTGCAGTTGATCCAATTTTATTTTAACTGCTGGTTTGCAAGCAAGCTATTACCCATAATCCAGAAGTACTAGCTAAATAAGTACTTAAGTCATGACGAGGACCAAGTGAAATAAACCAGTAAAAGGACCTTGAGTTAAGATTATTTTGTTAACTTCAGCCTGACAGCTCATCACTCTTCACTTGCCATTAACAAACCAGCCTTGAAGGTCTTCTTACTGTTTTCCTTTGGATCCTTTGCTTGCATCACATGGTCTTCATCAGCAGCTGTAAGTACTGAGCTGTATTTTAGGTACCTCATCCATACTGTCTCTCAATTTGAGCTTAACATTTTAATCTAAATTTAATTGACAGATGAATCTCAACTCAAAGTTCACATTTTCACTGGTTCTGGAGCTTTTAATATCAAGAGTTACTGATCCCTCTAGTACAGCGGTCTCCAACCTTTTTTGCGCCACGAACCGGTTTATGCCTGACAATATTTTCACGGACCGGCCTTTAAGGTGTCGTGGATAAATACAACAAAATAAAACTAGTACCGGTACCAAAAAAAAGAAGATTCATTCATGACACACGTGAAAAGACCCAGGAAAACCGAGTTAATGATAAAAACGATAACAAAATAACGCTGAAAACCGATAAAAACCCTGAAAACCATACATTTCACACCTGAGCCTCAACTCTCGCGGCCCGGTACCAAACAACTCACGGACCGGTACCGGTCCGAGGCCCGGGAGTTGGGGACTGCTGCTCTAGTAGATGTGAACAAAACAGTCATGGCTAAAGGGAAGCTTTTAGAAAATAAGAAAAAGCACACAAGACTTATAACTTACAGTATTTACATAATATATTTTTAATATCCAAAGTTAAGGAGTTCTAAGGTAGATATTTGTATATTTTCTGAATGCCTCCAAAATGATCATATTTTACACCTAAAAAAAACCCAGAATATTTTTTTTTCTTAAATACTGGTTCAAAGCCGATTTTAACATTCAACCACTACAAACAATCGCTGTTACAGACAGTCAAACAGCAGCTGGTGCTGGTAATGAGCGTGACCCATTACGTGACACCTCATCTTCCCCCCGTCTCTTATTCTGCCTCCACTCCTATGTCTCTCTCTGTCTTATTACTTTTTTAATATCAGGAGTTATGGATTCCTACGGAAAGATATTGGCGAACAGAGACAAAGCAGCAGTCGATATTAAATTAATGCTTCACCAGGCCAGTCTCACAGGAATTAATTCATCTTGGACAGCACGAGAAATACAGCAGTGGTTGGAACCACAAAAAATAATGCTGCAGCTGTTAAAATCATCTGATAATCTATCATTAATTCAGAATGAACCTGCAATGACCTGAAATATTATTACTAAATTACTAAATGAATGAATGTCTTAAGCACCTTTAATATTTGTACCTGTATAAACAGCCTTTACTGGTAACTGGTGTTTGATGGCAGTGGAACAATTACATAACATCATTTTATAAATTCCATACATGTAATAAGCAGTTGCATGCTTTTACAGATCAAGCCGACATTAGGCAACATTTGCATTCATTATAATGTTTACTGACAAGTAAGAAGGTTATGTGATTACTTCAGTTTGTTTTTTGAATTACTCCAAAGGTTATGAATGGATTTGCATTAAAACTTTATCGGAGGCGGGGCCTGGCCCAGTTTTGAAAGATTTAACTTTTGGATTTAATCTGACTCGGGACACTCTGGATTTTTCTTTTTTTCTTTTTTTAGGCAAAAACTGATCCAGCTCCATATATTCTTCTGGTTTAGGGCGTCAAAACTCTGGAGTTAAGGCCTAGAAACAGGCCCCAAAACAGGCACAAACCATGACCTTTCCTTAACTTTCCAGTTAAAGAAGAGTGGCAAGGGAAGTGAAGCACAAGAAGACTGGAGACATGGGAAAAGAAATCTGGAAAAATCAAAGGGGTTCAGGACGGAGGGCCCGGAACTGAACAAAAAACAGGAGCACAAAGAGTCTAAAACAAAATGCGGACCAGGCGACGCCGAAGCGGCTGCAGATGGTGACACTGCAGGTGACGGCTGAACGGGCCCCTCGGACCCTCCAGTAGAGACGAGGAAGGGCTGGCCGGGCTCTCCAGAACCCCCAGCGGACACCAGGTTGGGCTGGCCGGGCTCTCCAGAACCCCCAGCAGACACAAGGAAGGGCTGGCCGGGCTCTCCAGGCTCTCCAGAACCCCCAGCACACACAAGGAAGGACTGGCCGGGCTCTCCAGAACCCCCAGCGGACACCAGGAAGGGCTGACCGGGCTCTCCAGAACCCCCAGCGGACACGAGGACGGGCTGGCCATGCTCTCCAGAACCCCCAGCGGACACCAGGAAGGGCTGGCCGGGCTCACCAGAACCCCCAGCGGACACGAGGACGGGCTGGCTGGGCTCACCAGAACCCCCAGCGGACGAGGTAGATGGCGGCGCGGGAGCCGCAGAGTGCTTGATCTGCTCACTCGAGCCTCCAGCAGGAGCAGATGCAGGGCCAGAGGGTGTGGGGACCCCTGACTGAACATTAGGCTGACTAGGTGGGTGAGTGTGTAGCTGACCAGGGAACTGAAGTGCTACAAGGGACTGAACTGAAGTCTGAACTAGCACAGGGGACTGCACTGAAGACCTCACTGGCACAGGGGACTGAACTGATGGCTGTAGTAACGGTTGTGGTGAGCGTGGAGTAGGTGGTGGAGTAGATGACTGCACGGGAGAATGAACTAGGGGTGACTTCACAGGAGACTGAGCTAATGGTTCTGGTGCAAACATAGCTGCTGATGACAGAACCAATGGCTGAGCTACAGGGAGAGGGGACACTGAAGACGGAATTATGGGTAGCGGGGATAAGGGCTGGCAGCAGTGACGATTGTGGTGGAGGTGTAACGGGTGGAGGAGTGGCTGAATTGGCTGCGGGCCGCTGAGCTAAGGGCGACTGAGTGGCAGACCGAACGGATAACTGAAGTGATGGTAGAGGTGAAAATGGAGTTTGTGGTGGAGATAACGACTGTGCTAGCGGGGACACAGGAGACGGAGCTAGCGGGGACACAGGAGACGGAGCTAGCGGGGACACAGGAGACGGAGCTAGCGGGCACACAGGAGACGGAGCTAGCGGGCACACAGGAGACGGAGCTAGCGGGCACACAGGAGACGGAGCTAGCGGGGACAAAGGAGACGGAGCTAGCGGGGACACAGGAGACGGAGCTGCTAAGTGAGCTTCACTTTGGGCTACAGCAGTCTCAGGAAAAACAGTCTTGGAGGTATTTATTTCCTGCTCTGAGTAAGCCAAGAAACAGTCAATAGTCACAGGCTGAGCGGATTCTGTTATCTCCAGGGGTCCAGATTCAGATGAAATTACAAACTCAGCTTCTGGGGAAGCCTCGGAGAGCGTAGCAGTCTCAGGAATTGCCATAGAATCTGTCTTTCTGGGTGCAAACCTAGAGCTCTCTTTCGTAGTGCTCGTTATTTTGTCTTCAGGCTCAACGGAAACACACAAATTTTTAACCCCCGGGGACCTGGAAAATGCAGCTTTTGGAAAAGCAGTCTCTGGATTAATAATCTCTGATTTAACATAATCTGACCTAGCAGACACGGAGTTAATTAGTCCAGGCGCAGATGGAAGGAAACAGTCTTTTTCTTCTCAACCATAACATAATCAGTCCTTGGGCCTTCAGACCCAGTAAACTGTTCAGTATCACTTACACTCACCAAAGTCCTGGGTTCCATCCGTGGCAATTTTCACTGCCTGCGCTGCCGCCGCTTCCCCCTGGAAATGGGAGCAGAGATAGTGGTGGTTGCCGGTAATGGCAGAGAGGTAGAATCTGACTCCTCGTCTGACCATATTGCTGCGAGAAAAGAGGCAGGTGAGCGGTGGTCAGAGCTGGACGTGGATGGTGAAGAATTCCGCGGCAGTGGCGTGGAAACCCCCTTGCGCTTTAATGGCCGCTGCTTCATTGCAGAGAGCTCCATCTGAATACTAGGAGCGGGCGAGAATGGCTAACTCTCAGCTTGCAGTACCTCCCAGGCCTCGCACACCATGTTTATTGAGTCCATAAATCCTCTGAGTTGACCAAAGTGGGGGTTCCTCTCGAGGATGGCTTCAATGGCTTTGATTCCTACTGTCACGGCACGGACATCATCAGTGTGGGAAATCCGCTCTACCAGACCTTGGATGCGGGCCAAATCAATTTCCCGGGCCTGCTGAGTCCATGTCTGGTCGCGTTGTTCTGTCATGAAGCACTGTGTGGCAGGCAGGAGTTGGACCCAAAATGCAGGACAGACACAAGGGATGAACTCAAAACCACAGCTTTAATTGCTGGCACGGGAAAACGAGTATACAACGCAAACTAAACTAAACTGGGAAATAACAAACTAACACACAGGGAGACACAGGGAGATCCACACAGTATGAGGGACGATGCGACACTGACTCAGAGAAACACAGGGTTTAAATACACTGGGAAGTAACGAGGGGAACGAGACACAGGAGGGCACAGCTGGGAGAAATCAGAACTGACTAGACAAGGAAGCAAAGCAGGACACATTCACATAAGACATGGACCTTCAAAGTAAAACAAGAAATACACAGAGACACAGACCAGAGGTGGAGAGTAAAGCACAGAGAAGCACGAGTGAGAGCACAGACAGGCTGGGAAAACATGTAATGTAACACAAGGAGGGGAAGCTCAATAAACTAAGCAACTTAGGACAGATAAATTAACTCCAAGAATAACAAATGAACTTGACATGAAACTGGAACACAGGAAAAACTAAGAACGCTGGGTCGAATGACCCAGGATCCTGACATAAACCTTAGGTAGACAGTCAAGGGGGAGGTAAAGATGATTGTTTCACACAGGATGAACTCCTCAATGAAAGATAAATAAGGACTACTTTGAAGTGTAAATTATACAAAACTACTCCAGCAGAATCCAGGAATAATAAAAAGAGAAATGAACACAACAGCTGCCATTTAAAGACACAAAGACAGTGGACCTCCAGCAATTTTTGGACATGTACCGCTGAGACATCACACATTTATGTCTTTTTTGTTGTTGTTGTTGTTGTTCACTTAAGCACAGAATAAGAGAGAGACCGACTAAACAGAAAAGGTGACTGAAAGAATAAATCTGTTTGTGTGGGTATTTTACCAAATTGGAACTATGGTGTTATAAGCCCACTGGGACTGCACAGCCAGACTTGACGAGCACTTCCCCCGAGTGTCAGCTGTGTTATTCAGTGTGTGACAACATAAGAAAAATAAAAAACAATTAAAAGAAATGATGTATCATGTTTACTTTATATAATTACAGCAGTGGCAGCACTGATAACCCCCAAGATAAAGAAGACACTATTTTGGCTGCTCTCTCATTCGCAAGGGGTTGATATTCATCAGTAGCTGCTTTATTCAGGTGATGAATGCTGAGCTTGTATGATGTCAGCCGTCAGAGTTCTATGGTTAAACCCTTCTCATCGAAATTTCTGCACAGAATGCAGAAACACTCTCACAAGATGATTCACGCTTTTTCGCATACTGCTCCCTAGCAGCAACTTCTTTAAAGGCTTTAAAAGCCAGAAAAGTCCAGAAACCAATGATGATGTTGCAGTGGATGGCTATATCCATCCCTTACACATATATAAAAAAAACAAAATTCCCTTCTCGCCCTTGCAGGCGGGGAATCCTTCAAGCTCGGGTCCTCTACCAGAGCCTGGGAGCTTGAGGGTCCTGCGCAGTATCTTAGCTGTTCCTAGGACTGCGCTCTTCTGGAAAGAGATCTCCGATTATGTTCCTGGGATCTGCTGGAGACACTCGCCTAGCTTGGGAGTCACCGCACCTAGTGCTCCGATTACCACTGGGACCACCGTCACCTTCACCCTCCACATTTTCTCCAGCTCTTCTCTGAACCCTTGGTATTTCTCGAGCTTCTCGTGTTCCTTCTTCCTGATGTTGCTCTTATCAGCCGGCCGTCGGCCGTCTTCTTCTGTTTGTCTACCACCACTATGTCCGGTTGGTTAGCAACCACCATTTTGTCCATCTGTATCTGGAAGTCCTACAGAATCTTAGCTCGGTCATTCTCCACCACCCTTGGGGGCATCTCCCATTTTGACCTCGGGACTTCCAGGCCATACTTGGCACAGATGTTCCTGTACACTATGCCAGCCACTTGGTTATGGCGTTCCATGTATGCCCTGTCTGCTAGCATCTTGCGCCCTGCTGTTATGTGCTGGATTGTCTCAGGAGCATCTTTACACAGTCTGCACCTGGGGTCTTGCCTGGTGTGATAGACCCAGCCTCTATGGATCTTGTGCTCAGAGCTTGTTCCTGTGCTGCCATGATTAGTGCCTCTGTGCTGTCTAATATTAGATTACATTACGTTACGATATATATATACATATATACTACCATTCTTGTAATAAACTGACTACCAGAAACATGTAAATTAAAAATATGCTTATAATCAGCCTTTTAAATCAAGTGTTATTTCACTATTACTTCACAAATTTGAATGTGATCCATCTACATAATAAGACGGCCCTGTGTAAAAGTCAGAGTTACCAGTCATCTCTTTACATTTTGATAGTAGAACAGGAAATAGTTGCAGCGATTTGTTGACACATCTGCAAACACAGTATATAAGGCAAAAGCACAGTTTATACAATTTTAACAAGCTTGAAAGTCATTTTTTTGTGTAATCACCTTTTAATTCTTCAACATAGCCTGAACTTTCTTAAGAAGTTCAGGCTTCTTAAAGAAAGAAAATTTCTTTAAGAAGTCTTCAAGAAATTTTCTTGAAGACTTCTTCAAGAAAATTGAAGAAGTCTTCAATTTTCTTCAGTTGTCCAGGTTTCTCGAAGGACATTCAAAGCTCTTCTTTGGATGTTGGCTACCTTTTGTCCTGTTCTCTGTCAAGATGATCCCACACTTCTTCAATCATGTTGTTTGCATTGGCACTGCGTTTGGGACCCTGAGCTATGCCGGTCAGATCCTTTCCAGATGGAATTGCATGGTGGATCAAAATCTGACAGTGTTTTTCAGCATTCATAATTTCATCACCTTTGCCAAGATCCCCAACACCACTGGCTGAAGTACAGCCTCAAAGCATGACAGACCCTCCACCATGTTTTACAGATGGCTGCAGACACTCTGTTGTACCTCTCTCCTGACCTCCTCCACACAAACTGACAACGATTTGAACCACAAACTTCAAATTTGGATTCCTCACTCCATCAGACCTATTGGCACTGATTTTCAGTCCAGTGTAGTTTGGCATACCTCAGCCTTTTCTCCCTGTTTCCTTTCGTTAAGAAAAGCTTCTTGACAGCCACTGTTCCACTGAAGCCATTTCCAACGAGGCTTCAGTGAACAGCACCTGGATCTAGGGCTGCTCGATTATGGCAAAAATGATAATCACGATTATTTTCACTGAAATTGAGATCTCGATTATTTGACAATATTTATTTAACAATAACAATGTATTGAATAATGACTTTAAAGATTGTCAAAAAATAATATAAAATAGTGTGCGAATACTGATAACAGTGCAAATTCAATTCAATTCAATTCAATTTTATTTATATAGCGCCAAATCACAACAAATGTCGCCTCAAGGCGCTTCATAGATACAGAGAAAAGCCCAACAATCATATGACCCCCTATGAGCAAGCACTTTGGCGACAGTGGGAAGGAAAAACTCCCTTTTAACAGGAAGAAACCTCCGGCAGAACCAGGCTCAGGGAGGGGCGGCCATCTGCTGCGACCGGTTGGGGTGAGAGAAGGAAGACAGGATAAAGACATGCTGTGGAAGAGAGACAGAGATTAATAACAGATACGATTCAATACAGAGAGGTCTGTTAACACATAGTGAGTGAGAAAGGTGACTGGAAAGGAAAAACTCAATGCATCATGGGAATCCCCCGGCAGCCTACATCTATTGCAGCATAACTAAGGGAGGATTCAGGGTCACCTGGTCCAGCCCTAACTATATGCTTCAGCAAAAAGGAAGGTTTTAAGCCTAATCTTAAAAGTAGAGATAGTGTCTGTCTCCTGAATCCAAACTGGAAGCTGGTTCCACAGAAGAGGGGCCTGAAAACTGAAGGCTCTCCCTCCCATTCTACTTTTAAATACTCTAGGAACAACAAGTAGGCCTGCAGAGCGAGAGCGAAGTGCTCTAATAGGGTGATATGGTACTACAAGGTCATTAAGATAAGATGGGGCCTGATTATTTAAGACCTTGTATGTGAGGAGCAGGATTTTGAATTCAATTCTGGATTTAACAGGAAGCCAATGAAGGGAAGCCAAAACAGGAGAAATATGCTCTCTCTTTCTAGTCCCTGTCAGTACTCTTGCTGCAGCATTTTGGATTAACTGAAGGCTTTTCAGTGAGTTTTTTGGACATCCTGATAATAATGAATTGCAGTAGTCTAGCCTGGAAGTAATAAATGCATGAACTAGTTTTTCAGCGTCACTCTGAGACAGGATATTTCTAATTTTAGAGAAGGAAGAACGCAGTCTTACATATTTGTTTAATATGTGCGTTGAAGGACATATCCTGGTCAAAAATGACTCCAAGGTTCCTCACAGTGTTACTGGAGGCCAAGGTAATGCCATCCAGAGTAAGAATCTGGTTAGATACCATATTTCTAAGCTTTTCAGCGCCGAGTACAATGACCTCAGTTTTATCTGAGTTAAGAAGCAGAAAGTTAGTGGCCATCCAAGTCTTTATGTCTTTAAGACATTCCTGCAGTTTAACTAATTGGTGTGTGTTATCTGGCTTCATGGACAGATAGAGCTGGGTGTCATCTGCATAGCAGTGAAAATGTATGCTATGTCTTCTAATGATGCTGCCTAGGGGAAGCATGTATAATGTAAACAGAATTGGTCCTAGCACCGAACCCTGTGGAACTCCATAATTAACCTCAGTGTGTGAAGAGGACTCTCCATTTACATGCACAAATTGGAGTCTATTAGATAGATATGATACAAACCACTGCAGTGCAATACCTGTAATACCTACAGCATGTTCTAATCGCTCTAATAGAATATTATGGTCACCAGTATCGAATGCTGCACTAAGGTCAAGAAGGACAAGCACAGAGATGAGTCCACTGTCAGAGGCCATAAGAAGATCATTTGTAACCTTCAATAAAGCTGTTTCTGTGCTGTGATGAACTCTGAAACCTGACTGAAACTCTTCGAATAAACCATTCCTCTGCAGATGATCTGTTAGCTGTTTGACAACTACTCTTTCAAGGATTTTTGATATGAAAGGAAGGTTGGAGATTGGCCTATAATTAGCTAAGACTGCTGGGTCTAGAGATGGCTTTTTGAGTAAAGGTTGAACTGCAGCCACCTTGAAGGCCTGTGGTACATAGCCGATTATTAGAGATAGGTTGATCATATATAAGATCGAAGAATTAATCAATGGCAGGACTTCTTTGAGCAGTTTTGTAGGAATGGGGTCTAAAAGACACGTTGATGGTTTGGAGGAAGTAATTATTGAAGTTAACTCAGAAAGATCGATTGGAAAAAAAGAGTCTAACTTAACATCAATGGAACTAAGAGTAGCTGTAGATAATATTACATCTGTGGGATGATTACTGGTAATTTTTTCTCTAATGATAAAAAATAAATGAAAAATGTAAACATCTATGTTTAGTGAACTTTGCAGTGTTGCTCTGTGGTGCAACTACGACACTGTAGCAAAGTTTACACACTGTGTCTACTTGATCCACGTCTGACTCTGCGAACCCATAATGTTTCCACACCACTGAAGTTTTTTTTACCTCTCTTTTCAACCAACAGCAGTCACTCTCCTCTCCAAATAACTTCTGCTTAGCTTTCCGAGCTTCCCTCAGGTCCTCTTAATCAGCGGTCCCCAACCCCCGGGCCTCGGACCGGTACCGGTCCGTGAGTCGTTTGGTACCGGGCTGCGAGAGTTGAGGCTCAGGTGTGAAATGTATAGTTTTCAGGGTTTTTATCGGTTTTCAGCGTTATTTTGTTATCGTTTTTATCGTTTACTCGGTTTTCCTGGGTCTTTTCACATGTGTTATGTTTTTGTTTTGTTTTTTTGGTACCGGTACTAGTTTTATTTTGTTGTATTTATCCGCGACACCTTAAAGGCTGGTCCATGAAAATATTGTCGGGCATAAACCGGTCCGTGGCGCAAAAAAGGTTGGGGACCGCTGCTCTTAATTGTTGTGACACGTGTTCGAAATGCAGAGAGGTGCGCTCGATTTGCCATACGGAGCAGCGCGAGAGTAAAGCACGAGGGAGCGGCTAATAATCGGCTCAGTCATTTTTAATGATCGTTGAAAGCCCAGATCATAATCGTGATTAAAATTCGATTAATTGAGCAGCCCTACCTGGATCAACTAAAGTTTCAGCTGCAACTCTCTCGACTCTCAGATACTGTTCATCTGCTGAGGATACATTTTTAACACCTGCCACATCATCTTTTGTCCTCCACTTATCCAGTTTCCTCGATTTTTTTTTTTAATGACGCACTGCACAACATGGTGAATAGCTCTTTGGGAATCACCTTGTTGGTCCTAAAATAGTATTTCATGTCTGTTTCATTGGTTCAACTAAACAAAATGTAAACAAAGTATGTACTTTTGCAGGTAACAGTGTCTGAACATACCGTTTAAATTTGGATATTTGTAAAGTTGTTATGTGCTGACACATCACAACACTGGTGCCTTTTTTACTACTAGAATGAAAGAAATGGGGGTGGATGAAGATTTTTGCCCAGTACTATATAAGAAAAGCCTGGAGGAGGAGCTAAATGATTCACTTTAACAACTGATTAAATTCCTTTTTAAACACCATAATTTTAATTATTGCTGCGTCTTTATAATATTCCGGGTTAAAAAATTAAATCCATCCATTCCTGATTAACTGCGACAAATAAGCTGCAGGCACAAGCACTCATCTTCACGGCAGTTTTTACAGCTTCAAACGGTAAAAATAAACACACATTCCTTTGACCGTGTATGAAGATGGCTTCAAACGCAAATAATGACGAGCACACAGTGGAGTGAGAGAGTCAGAAACAAAGACAGCAAATGAGAAAAATAATGAAGTGTGTGGGAGTGTTTTTACATCTATACTAACTCAGGTGCTCTATCGTAAAAAAAAAAAGAAGAGAAAAATATGCTAATATAATCATCACATTTTGAACCTACGCAGATTTGACTGTAAATATTTAACCAACAATGAATATTCAGATCAATCTTTTTTTTTGTCCCCCTCCGGTTGTGTGTGTCTCTTGAAGATGTGAAGGTGTGAGGAGCACTTCATTTAGCCAAGTGCCCTCTTTTAATAGTCTGCCAAGATACCGTGCTAATTAAAACACATATCCAGCAGTTCAAACCAGGTTCGCGGTAGGTGTTTTTGTTTCAGAAATAGTGAGAGCAGTTAGTTAATGCCAGTTTAGGATTGTCACTGTGCTGCATTTGAATATGAAAGGTGAATTTTAATAAACTCAAAAGATGTGCCTCTGCTTAAAAGCGTATCAGCAAAAGTATTCAGCATACAGATAAGATATCACTCTATAACATGAATAAATGTAAAATAGCTGTCAGTCTGCTTACAATTAAAGAAAAAGGACATAAATGAGATGAAACGTTGCAGCCAAATGTCTCAAAAGTATCCCAGAGTTTTTTTTTAACTATGACTCCAACAGACCTCTGGGTTTAGCCTCTGCTGACAGATAAATCATGCTACCAAACTGTATACTCATGCATGTCAGAGGTATCAATGTACTGTTTTCCCTTTGACCTGCCGATCAGTCTCTGATATTTTCTCTGATATTTTAAAATTATGATTAAATTAGCCCTCATGCGCCTCCCCAGAAATGTAGCATGGTCACGATGCAGACTGCAGCTGTGAATGGTTACTGATGTGCACAACCCCTCTGTAGAACATAATTCGATCCATTATGGGATGTTATTCTATCTAGATTCCACATAATGCTAATGTAATTTGCCAGTGTAATCTGCCATCGCCTTGTTTTCATACCTCTGCTATTCTGTGCATGAACTCCGTCTCTTGTCTGCACTGCAATAATTAAAGTATTCATTTTGCTTCATCTCAAAAAGGATCTTCTCCGTTTCACTCCTAGTTTTCTGAAGTAAGAGAATCAAGTCAGCAGCATGGAAACCCCGCTACCAATTTGTGTTTTGGAGGTGTAATTAGAGAGCCATGCCCTGTCTTAGATAAAATGAAATAAACTGCAATTCAGCTTCGCTCGGATTTTATTTGTGCAAAAGAAATCTGTGTCCAGTAACCTGGAGAATTTTGTCTCAAGACTTGTTTGAAGGCGATAGAGGGTCCAGTATGCGCTGCATAG
Organism: Neolamprologus multifasciatus; assembly: GCF_963576455.1. Taxonomy (NCBI): domain Eukaryota; kingdom Metazoa; phylum Chordata; class Actinopteri; order Cichliformes; family Cichlidae; genus Neolamprologus; species Neolamprologus multifasciatus. The sequence continues at coordinate 21,118,878 of NC_140453.1, forward strand.
GGAAATGTAAAAGCTATTAAATGGTAGTCATTTTATTATAGACATAAATTGAATTTCCCATTAAAGAAAAGTTATCAATTATAGTTCAGTCAGAACCCCTGTAGTTAAAAGTTGCCTGTTATTTCCTTCTGCAGTCATTTTTATATTTGTCGTCATTGACTTCATTCTGGGATCTTCCAATGCATTTACGAAAAAATTGCCTAAACTTACACCATCGAATCTCCAGTCGGGCCTCCTTTTTGCTGCTATGTTTATGATCACTATAAATAAAAGGGTACTTTCAATTCAAATGCTGCTCTCACATTTTTTTTCCAGAAACTCAAAAGCCAACTGCTCTCTTTCATTTTTGCGTCTTTAACACACTGCACACACAGACAGCATGAAAAACACCAACTTATCAATTAATCATCTGAACTTTTCTGCACCGTATCGATGCGACTGTTTGACAGAATAAAACCAAGTTAAAAAGTAAAAGAGACAGATGGTGATGCAGATCTAATGATGGACTCACTCTCTACTGACCGACTGAGAGGTCTGGACACACATCACACACAGATACACACACACAAACACAGCTCCTCCTCGGAGTGGTCAGGCATGAATAGCAGCCTTATCCATGCCCCAGTATAATAGGGCCTGTGGGAAATGATTCACTCTTCTGTTTATGTGTGTCTTGTTTTCCACAATTTATTGAGTCACAGTAGAAGACACATGATTATGTGTGTGTTGGTAAGCAGAGGGTACCTGTGCAAACTTCCTTGTAGGTGGGGTTAGATGTGTAACCCCCAGAATAGCCCACTTGGGTAGAATAAACTCCTTTTTGCCTCCAAAACTTCCTCTCTGCACCCCAGAAGCAGCCCATACCTTCGAGGGGAAAAAATAAAAAAATAAATAAAACAAATAACAGCAGTCTTTAACAACCAAACCAATTTAACAAGACAGTAAAGACCAGGTCACACCATGCATCACATCTGTGGGAGTATTTACTGAGTTGAGTCCCTCATTACCTTCTGTTGGCAGAGAAAACTCATAAAGATTCAGATGTTTGACTTTGATGTGAGCATTTACATGAAGAATAAAGGCAGACAAATACAGAAAATGAGATGCAGTTTGACTGGGAGTCGAGTTTGTACGGTGGATGGTAAATTACTTATTTTCTTCTTTCTACATTTGTTTCTTTTAATTGTTTTTTTCATGTGTCATGTTAATACGGTTGGAGATCCATTTAGTGTAGTCAATAGAAAATCATAAATCTCATGGCATGTGGGTTTGATAGGAACTGTTTGCGTGCTTTAGACCAAACTGTGGATGATGAACACAAATAAAATTCAAAAAGAAATACAGAAATCAAAAATAAACTGCAGGTTACATGCATAACCCCGGTTCTCAGACTTTTATAATAAACCCATATTTACAGAGTCTTATATCCACAGCTAAAAACTACAAACTTTATTTTACTTGCATAAGTCCAGTTTTCAGATTAGCATGATAAGACGTCTCACTATGGAAGAGACATCTACTGTGTAGAAATGGACAAAAGTGAGGGGTGAAAAACAGCTTTTTTTCCTGAATGTGGAAAGAAAGACACATTCAAGTAACTTTGAATACGGCATGATTGTACGTGCCTTAGTATTTCAAAAATTGCAACTAGGATTTTACCCCACAACGATCTCCAGGGTTTACAGAGAATGAGCTGAAAATAGGAAAATATCTAGAAAATATCCGTCCAGTTCTCAAGATAAGAATATCTTCTTGATGCCAGAGATCAGAGGAGAATAGTCAGATTGCTTTGAGCTGATTGAAGGGAACGGTAAGTACAATAATCCAGTAGGATCTGGTGGAACCATCATCATGGATTTGTGGCCAACAAATCTACAGAAATTGTGTAACGTGATCGTGTCAATATGAATCAAATGAGGAAAACTTCCAGCTCCTTGTTGAATCTGTGCAATGAAGCAAATCTGGTACTAGCAACATAAAACAGTAAACATTTATATATGTATGCATGTGTTTTTATTTTTATTTGCAATGCTAATTTTGTCGGCTAACCTTATATATGTTTTGTCTTATTCTGGAAGGTGAATTACACAAATTATAAGAGAAGAGAAGCAGAGTGTTTGCAGTTATAGGTCTAAAAACAGCAGTGCAAAAAGAATAACTACAAAAATTGAATCTGTTGTTATATATCTAACTAAAATTTCACAGATATATCCAGGAATGATAAGGATGCAGCAACTAACCCCGTGATGAAATATATTCAGATTAAAAATGCAAAAATCTGGGTGTAACATACAAGCCTATGGCTGTGAGTTTTAAAAGCAAGCCTGGTTCACAACTGGAGTTTATTTTTCAGCATGTTTTCAATTAATTTTCAGCATAACATTGGGTGACTAGTCTAATATTACATGTAGAGAAGAAGTAGGTAGCTAATGCGTCATTTATGCTTAAGTTCATGCGAGTCAACGTGACCATCAATAGGAAGCCTTCCACTTTCTGTTTGTATGTGTACATGAGTATATTTTCCCCTTTTTGTGGCTTGTGCATGTACAATAAATACTGAAGTTAACAAGGCAGGAAAGCCTGAAATTGAAATCACTGAAATTACAATTACAATAAGCTGCAATGCAGGTTTTAGGTCATATCAGCATTTAAGCTAAACTGCATCAATTTCCTTGTACGTGTTTGGAGACACTTACCAAACATGGCCATCTCTGTTCCCTCTGGAAAAGGTGGAACAGTCCTGTTTCCACTCACATCGTGCTTTTCTGCAGGAGCAAGTGACAAAGAAAGAGAAGGTATGAGAATTAAAAGATAAGAACCAAATGGCTGAAGACCGGCTCTATTCTCTGCTTCAGTTATGTTGTTATCTGCAGTGTGGTCATTGTTTACAGACACTGAGAGGATTTATTCATTAGATTTGCACCACTGGTACATGTTTCCCAACATGTTAATGTCTTCCCGAATCCAGTATAGGAGGGAGCAAAGACCACTCTGCATATGCCAAATCAGACTTTATCTGTAAATGTAATTAATATTCATGCCAGTATCATTTTAAAATAGCTGTTAAACAGTTTTTATTGTAGCCAGCTATCATCAGGGAATTTCTTTCCAAACGTACAGCACAATTTCAATAAAAAACATGCTTTTAACAAGACTGCACCACCAAAATACACAAGATGTAGTCCACACACACACACACACACACTGAGTGACCCACTTAGACAGTGGCGAACAGATCTACATAATTTCATAGCAGCTGCATTCACTCCAATCAACACAGAGCCAGAGGTGCACAAGGACCCATTTGAGGCCACCCAGCCACCTGGCTGGGCTAACACACATTAGCATTAGCATGCTGGAGGCTGCATGTGTGTGTGTGTGTGTGTACAGATGGCTTGCTGTACAATGCTGTGGGGGAGGGAGATAGATTAAATTAAATGTGATGATGGAGGAGAATGAGAATAAACGTAACATCTGGATCCCCCCTTCTTACACCCTCCCCTGTTTTCACAAAAACACGCAAACATACATGCACACACACACACACACAGACACACACACACAGTCTTCACGCGTGATCGCATAATTGACATGAGGGGCAGCATGCCTATAGACAAAAGCAGCCAGATGGACTGCCAACCAATCAGCAATGCGTGCGCGCACACATCAGAAAATGATTTTTGATTATCAGTTTTTACATTTTGCACTTGGTGTTCTCAGATTTTTTATTTTTATTTTGTACAAACACAAAAAGACACACTTTATCACAATCTGAGCGAATGAGTCGTCCTTGTTTGTCTGATTACATGAGCAGCTTTTCATCCTGTGTCAGCCCGACAAAAATCTTCAGACACTTTCTCATCTTCCTCTGGATTCTGGGGGAGGAAGGTTTGGAGCTGCAGCCATCTCCTGCCCTGACTTGGGTGGAAATGACTGCACCTCCTTGCCTTTACTCCCTTTACAATCCTACTGTTAGATTAGTATTCCATTGCACAATATCCCACAATATCCCTGTTGTTCCTAATGTCCAACTGTGCACAACATTTGCAATTGATACAAGCTGAAAAAGCTGCTGTGTGTACAGTGACATAATTATTTGTTCAAATATTTAAATATGATGTAAAGTGAATGTATAATAAAGAATAAAGTGAATAAACTATTTTTTGGACATTTTCTATGTATTTCACAAATCAAATCCAAATTGACCCGGTTGAATTACCAACCTTAGAATATTGACAAAAAAAATAATTTTCAAAATTTGAATGGTTGACTATAATATATATATAGTCAAGCAATCTTATGGATTTTCTTGCATATATCCACATTTCTATCCTCTGCTATAGCCACAAGCTGTGGGTAATGACTGCAAGCATAAGCCTGCAGATGCAAGTGGTGAAAATGAGCTTTCTCTGAAGGGTGCCTCGGCTCAGAAAGGGTGAGGCGCACAGTCAGTTGGGAAGGGCTCAGAGTAGAACTGGTAAGGTAATTATTAGAGGTGGTTCAGGCTTCTGAATATGATGCCGCCTTGGTGAGGTGTTTCAGACATGAACAACTGGAAGGAGAGCCCAGGACCTGGGACTGCCTCATTTTCCTCACAGAAGACCTGAAGGTGGTATCTGGGGAGAGGGAGGACTGGGCATGTCTGTGTTGACTTCAACCTCCACCACCTCTAACCCAGATGAGGAGCAGAAAATGAATAAATGGATAGATGGATATCAGGATGGCTCAGAATGGCTCTTTGGGTGTGTCTACAAAATTATATTACACTACAGTGAAGGCAGCAAGACTGTGTTATATTATCTACACTAATATCTGTATATTTTTTGTCATTATTGGAAAAATGGATGCTATGCCTGACTTAATAAAAGCCCGATTATCAAAACTGCTTAAAAAATAATTTCCCTTTGGCTCTCACTAAAACCTTTTTGGAAGATGTGTAAATTCCCACTGTGAAGGAAAAACCCTGAATATACAGCATTTTTCCCTGCAGGAACCCAAACGTTGTCTGTTGGCTAATCCACAGTGTAATCCAGTGTGCTGATACTGGGTGCCTTCTTCTGTCTTAATTGGACAGATGCTGAGAGATTTTTCATCTGAGATGCCCCAGTTTCCAGACACCGGAAAACTGGATTTAAACTCTAGAATAAACGCTGGTAACGGAATGATTTTTGGCACAAAACCAAGGGAGTTGAAAGTCATAAAAATCATCACAAATGAAGCTTTAATCCAAAAAGCATCAACCTTCAACAACCTGCAAATCCCTGTGATTTCAAATGGAAATTTAAGATCCTGCACCTTAATACTGGTACACATTCTCAGCATCCCCTTTCCACCCCTTTCCTCCTCCTCCCACATTATCCTCTGTGTGTGTGTGTGTGTGTGTGTGTGTGTGTGTGTGTGTGTGTGTGTGTGTGTGTGTGTGTGTGTGTGTGTTTGTGTGTGTGTGAGAGAGAGAGAGACTGTTAGTAATGGCTGCCTTCAGGGACCAGCAAAGGCATGTTCATTACTGGCTACACACAAGCACACACAGATACACGTGCGTGTGTGTGTATCTAACACGCACAGACACACACACACACACACCAAGACACTGAAAGATAAACAATTTAAATGTAAATGTCAGTGGGAAAGACAATAAATCCAGACAGAATACTAATGAGAGTAAAAGCTCACTGTGTGTGTGTGTGTGTGTGTGTGTGTGTGTGTGTGTGTGTGTGTGTGTGTGTGTGTGTGTGTGTGTGTGTGTGTGTGTGCGCGCGCGTGTTATAGAAAAAGAAAGATATAGAAAAAACAAAGCTCTGAAATGTAAACACCTTTCTTAGTAACAGCTGTTGCAAACACACACACACACACACAACCACACATGCACCGGCCCATTTGTTTCTTGAAAGATTTGAACACGAGCAGATAATAATGTGTACCAATAAGTTTGCAGGATATATTTAAACTCAGATGAGAAAGAAAAAAAATTCTGTTATTTGTTATAAAATTGCACTACAGCTTATATAATTTCACTGCACAATATTTGTTGTTTGGTCTGAGCTCTGCAAAAGGACTCACTTGAGCTTTCACAAAATCGGTGCAGCAATTCTGCTCATTTTAAAAAATGTATTCTGCAGTGACAAATCAATTGCACACTGCTATTTAAGCTGCTTTTTCCCCACACATTTCCCAGGCAGGGCTGATTTTTAATGCTCACAAGGTTCATGTTTTACTTCAAATTACACCCAGATACAGTAACCGCTCACACTTTAAAGTATTTTTGAAATTATGCGCACTGGTTTGCTTTCCTGCTTCTGCATGCTGCACTTCAGAACCTGAAACAAAGCCCCACACCCTACAATTTCCATCAATCCTTACCAATAAAAATAAAGCCAAGTTGACACCAAGTTCGTCAACAAATTCCTGTTTTTTCATGCCAAAAATATATCCATTCAACTCAGATTGACTTCATATTTTTCCTCTTTTCATCTTTGCCCCACTTGCAGTAGATCCAAGCCACAAATGGGACCTGTCTCCTAGTTTCAAATCCACTGGTACCGACCATCCAAGAAGTTTGTGCTTCAGTTCTCATGGGTGAAGTTGTAGCATTGCATATGTCTGTTACCAAACACTAATTAGCAGATGTGTGTCTGTGTATCTATTCAGATTAGTCAGCTAAGAAAGATGGCTGTTGTTAGCTGATAAATTACCACTCCATTGTCTCATCCAAATATGTTAATATCTGGCTCAAAAAACTAATATGATAGCAGTCAAAACACAGAGGCTTCAAAATGAGGTTACAGTGGCTACACCCACCTTATATATGTAGAATCTTTAGAAATATAAAGTACCAATAGAGTAACTACATCAGTTAGTCTATTGTTTTTCATTAAAATAATTCAGGAACCATAGTTTACCCTACAATACCTGCTCTGCAGCCTTTAAAAATATTTATTATTTCTTTCAATGTAACCTTTATGATCTTGTGAGTTTAGAGCTTTACCACAGCATTTATAATACTGCAATTTATTTTTAAGATAAATTAGTGTATAATATTCCCAGTCCCACACAATAATACAAATCATTTGACATGCCAGAATTAAATTCCTCTTCTACTTAGTGCTAGCCATGCCATTTCAATTCCAGATTTAATATGAAATCATCTCAGAATGCAACAGCGCAAAAGTAAGAAATAACAGTCGATTCCTAAGAATAGTCTGCTTTTATGGCTGATTTTTTCTGCTTCCCTGCGGTGTGTTTTCTGCAGCGTGCTCAGAGTTGAAGAGCCAATACATATGTGAACATAGCTTGGCTGTTCTACAGCATCATGGACTGAAGGTTCTTACAATGAATGATGCTGTTAGAGCCAGGTGGATCTTTCCAAATAAGAGTGTGACTGTTCCTCTCTATCAGGAACTGCTACTCTGTCACTTACAAAGCCAACAAACCGTGCATAACATTTCTTCAGAGACACCCATCAGCGTTTCTAACTGCAGTGTGTCACAGAAAACAACACACTCCATCCATCCATTCTCTTCCGCTTATTCCCATCAGGGCCACGGGGGGTGGAGCCTATCCCAGCTACCATAGAGTGAGGCGGGGTACATTCTGGACAGATCGCCAGTCGGACACTGAGAGACAGACAACAATTCACTCTCACATTCACACCTGTGGACAATTTAACATCACCATTTAATATAGCCCCACAGCGCCGGTCCATAACTGCAAATGAACAAGTTGAAAAAAAAAATGCTGTGGATCTCACCTTTTAGGTGATGTAGATGATCAGACTAGTGGTTGGCTCTCAGTAGAAATATTTTTGGGAGTTTTTCGGGAGTCTTCTGTAAAAATGTATCTTTTATTTAGCGAGCAGTAGTTTTCACTCTGAAACAACAGTGCTTGGTAATGAAAAACAAATGAAAAGGAATGACATCTGGATTGTCCCCCAAACAATGAGATTTCTAAACTTACAGGATTGCGGGTACACTCAAAGTGAAACATGCTTTCTGATTTAATTGTTGTTTGTGCTGTAGACTGTTTAGAGATGAAGTGCTAAAAACTAAGGCAAGGGACATTCCCCCCTGTTTCCCCCAGCCAATCGCACCCCGGGCGTATCTGTCGGGACTGAAAAAGAAAACATAATAAGGAACTGCCTTAAGCGTGCATTATTTGTAATGGCTATCAGAGGGCAAGAAAACGTATGGTCCTATGGAAGTCTACAGACTGACCTCAGCAAAGACTTTCCTGCTGGGTTTATGGTCACAGTCAGTAATTTCATACTGAAACACTGAATTCATTTTAATTTTTTCTCAATGTAAGTATCAGAAAGGAGGATTATCCCAGATATGTTCATTGGCTAACCACTTCTGACTGACCAGTCTGACCGCTTGTCACATTCAGTTTCATAACACCAGGACAGTGATGGCTTCAAAACGAGACTTTAAAAACTAGTGGTTGACCTCACAATGGCAATTTTCATACTGTTACTGGAATCAGTATACTGGAGTGTATAATCACAGCTGCGTGCACCAAGGAAGAGCTCATCAATGCTGTGGTGCCCAATATGTGTTCATGTATTGCATTTAAAAAGTCAAGCAACAAGCAGTAGCAGACATATTATGGGACTAAAACCAAACAAACTATTTTCATTTTCATGCTTGCCTGACTTTGCGCGCTGATTTAAAGAAGACAAAACAGACTGCAGATTGTTTCTGCTCCGCATCTTGTTTCTGTGTTTATTAAAGACAGTTTCTGACTGTTTGCACTAATTTTCTTTTATTTAGTGGTAAAGAGCAGCGAAAGAGGTTAGAAAGCACTTCAGGGCCCTTCACATCAGAGACCCACTTCATTTTAGGTTTTGTGTGTGTGTGTGTGTGACTAACCAGCCTGCCTCCCGGTCTCTTCTCCCGCTCCCTAAATCCTGTCACAATAATAAGCCTGATCTCAGGACAGGCGTTTATCCATGGTGACATCTGTGGCACACACGTTCACACTCTCCATTAGTGCTGCTCTATTTCAGCTCAGGCCTATGTGTGTGTGTGTGTGTGTGAGTGAAGGCAGGCAGAATCAGCCAATCAGCACTCAGTACATTCCAGTTTATCTCCATGGCCTTTCATCACGCCCTTCATCGCTTTTTAATTTTCTGTACTGCAGGCACAGATAACAAAAGAGAAACTGATAAAATAAGAAAGAAAAGAGTTAAATAAACCGATCAGCACTGAATTTATTGTTGTGTAATGAGGCTATACTGCGTCATTAAAAGATAGTCACCTCAATTCTATGAATCTGCATGATTTCCATCAGCCTATGCTGTAGAAAATGATGTGACTTTCAATAAATTTCCGCCGATCCCAGATAAACGAGAGGAGAAAATCTCTTACGTCACCCTGCACACAGAGCTGACAAAGTGCTGAGTCAGGCTCTTGCGTCATTGTCTTATATTTTGTAGCTATTTCATCTCCCTTTTTCCTTTACTTGGTTTTCTTTCACTGTTCATCAGCAGCACAATAAAAACCATTATGCTTGCAGGAAGAGCAAACTCCATGTAAACTGAAAGGATTAAAACTTTCTTTGTGTTAATTGAAAGCACGGGAAAAATTAAGACGCAAAATAACACCCAACAAACTTGCCAGACCAACACCTATGCAAACTTTTTCCAATCAACCACTCAAATCTGTGAGAAACATCCAGTCAAACTTCCCAGACTTAAGACTAGTAGCAAACAACAAAGGAAAAAAACTTCTGATCTATGAGATACAGACGTGGAGGTAAAGTAGTTCAAGAGGATTCTTGACTCGATGCTGCCTAAAGCTGAGAAGTTGAATTCTCTCAGGATCTTACTGAGGGATCCTGGGATGGAAAGGTGGAGCATGAGTTGGACTGGTTAAAAGAGCTATGCCAAAAACACAGTGTGGGTAACACAGCACAGTTCTCAATTTTAGTAGTTGCCATTAATGGTTAAACAAGTGGAAAGCAGTAAGTAAACAGTAAAGTGCCAAAAACTCTAATGGCCACTTGAGGCTGGCTCCAACAGAGAATCAATCCCAAATCACATGTTAAAATGTCCAAATTAACAGGAAAAACAAACATGTTAACAGCCTGATACAAAATAGTTTTGGTTTATAAGGCTAGTTTTACTCTTCATAGCAACTGAATCTTCTTTTACAACGCGTCCATGTGAATAGTAGAGTTAGGGGCGTGGCTACTCTGACTAACAGGTATGATGCAGGGATTGGAGCCAATCAGCATCTGCTGGGTCTCACGCGACTGCAATTGTTCCTAACCACTGGGAATCCTCACGTTAACTTTTATTGAGTGGAAAAAAGTTAGCATTCATCCTCCAGCTTTACTGTGTTTATGTATATGTAGCACATTATTATATACCAGCTAGCCCAGGGGTCGGCAACCTGCGGCTCCGGAGCCACATGCGGCTCTTTAGTCCTTACAGTGCGGCTCTGCGTGGTTTGGGAAAATAAATTAGAAGTATTTAGCTGAAGTGTATTTTATTTATGTTAGTTTTTTTTTAACTTGTAGTTCTAAATTGGAAGATTATTGTGATATTGAAATATAAAAATAAAATGATATTCTATTATTTTTTTCATCACTCAAAATAAGCGTCACACTCGCGGAAGCCGGTGTACCCGCCGAAACGCCGTGCATTTCACACACGGTTGCTGTACACATACAGCCGGCTGTAGCTTTTCAGCTCACAGCCCGACACATACCAACAGAACAGCATAGATAGCACAGACGCTAAGGCGGTGAGGCGTGATTGCGTGTGCCGCTCAGGTGCGTCCGCCTCCCCTGCAGTGGTGCTGCAGACCACGCCCGGTCTGGTCAGGTAAAATACATATGTAGGCAGAATTTTGCAAATATATATCTTTCTTTTTTAGCAGCATAGTGCTTTTTTTCCAATTATATTTTAAAAACCAGGTCAAGGATCCAAAAGCCCAAAGGTGATATAAGGGTGGCTCACAACAGTTTTTGTTTGCTACATGAATCATTTTAGTTCAGCTGGGTGTCTTTCCTTTTGTTATATTTCTTTAACAGTTCAAAATATGTTAATTACATATATAAAATTTAATTTTCTCTGTAGCACTTCATGGATTTCATAAGCAACACACCTTAGTTGTTCACAAAAAGCATAAAGGTAAAAAAACAACATATACAGTGTTATCTTCATTTTAGATGTCAAAAAGTATTTGCGGCTCCCAGTGTTTTCTTTTGCGTGGAAACCGGGTCCAAATGGCTCTTTGGGTCTTAAAGGTTGCTGACCACTGAGCTAGCCCAACTTCAGTAACCCTGCAAAAGTACAAAAGTCACTGATGTTTGGTTTTCTGTCTTCATTTATGTTGGAAGTGGTGGCAGAGCTGTATGTTTTAATTTTATCACAAATCACTCAGTCAGAACATGCTATATCATGCTTAGGTAACTAGCGAAACTAGCGAGCTAACTTTCTGCTAACTTCTAACTCCATTAAATTTAATTCCAGTCCAGGCATCCATGAATGTTAAACTTAATTGTTACACTTGGTAAAGAGCGGAAAATACGGTACTAGTCCCATGTGCCAGTCCAACAGTTTATATGTATCAAGAAAGTGATTCCCAAAGTGCAAAGTGCATATTCTCAGTGTCTAAAAAAATCTATGTACACTGGACAAGTGGAGCACAAAAGGAGAGGTGGCAGGCCTACAAAAATCTACCTACGGCAGATGAATGGTATCTTAAAATAATGTGACGAGACATGGCCTTCACTGGATCCATCTACTGTTCGTGAAGCCTCATCAGAAATGGCCTCCACGGAAGGGTGGCTGTTAAGAAGCCATTCTTAAGAAAAGGATGAAAAGGCTGATGTGTGCTAAATTACACAAGTGGACAGATGTTTCAATGAATATCTGCATAAATGTCTGATTTTCTGCGCAAAATATAAAGAAATTAGGGGTAATTCAACACTTTAGACATTACTATATGTACAAAAATTCCCACATATGTTCGTGGTTCTACAGAAAAAGTCTAAAGATCACTAAAGTATGTCTTCTTCCATTTTAACCTGTCTGAACAGTGTCTATGCAAAATGTCATGGTAGAAACTTCCAATTACTGCAGTTATTAGTATTTGTCATGTGGCCTTCTTTTTTGTATTTCCTCCAAAATTACTTTTCTCTTTAAAAATGCTGCTGTTTAAGCAATGATTAGTATCTATATCAGTAAAATTGTAGCTAGAAATATTGATATCGTATCAAATTGAAAAAAAAACGGTATCGCCCATCTCCATGAAGAACCCCGCCTCCTCCCCCCTGGAGCTCCCGACTTGACAGTGATAAATGAAGCACTGCAGCTAATGTCTAGCTTGGGGAGATTGGTGAGTCTACACACACACACACACACACACACACAGAGAGAGAGAGAGAGCGAGAGAGAGAAAAGATTGCTTCTACTACACTGCAATTAAATCTACAAAGTAACCTCCCCTCACCCTCGCCTCCTCTGATTGCCTGGTTTCTTCATCTTCCTCCTGCTCCCCCTTCCTTGCATCCTCTCTTTACCTCTCCCTCCTTCGCCCATATCTCTCTTTCCATTTATTTCTCCCTGCTAAAGGATTTCTCTCTCCCAATCTATCCGAGCCCCTCAATCAGCTGCTCTGATTGCCGTCATCTTTTTTTATTACCGCCCATCATTACAAGCATCAGCGTTACCGTTATTGTTCTGCGGCTCGCAGACATACTGGACATGACAAGGAACCTGTACACTCACTTATTTTTAACACAAGGTTGTTGGAGTCCCCTGTGTATAATGGGGAAAATATTACATTTTAGAGGGTAGAGTTTCCCCAGAAGATTATGTAGGCATTGAATTTGTCACGGTCCCAGGTTACAGTGTTGTGTTTATTGAGTTTTGGGTTCCTGTTTTGATTTGTTACTTATTCTTCTCTTTCTAATGTTCTCATTTTCTAGGTTCCTATGTGTCTTGCCTCTCTCTGTCTTCTCTGTGTGTCTGCTTGTGCTCTCCCATGTCTGTCGTCTTTATTAGTGTTGATCTTCATGCATCAGTTTAGTTTTTTCTCTACGTGACTTCCTGTCTTGTTTTTCTGGGCCTCGCTCTAGTTTCACTTCCTGTTATTTCCTTCATTCGGGATTACCTGCTCCACAATTCTTAATTTTATTTGTGTTTGTTTGCCTTTACCTCGTACTGATGCCAGCTGTGTTCTATGGTTTAGTAAGCCCCCATGTATATAATATAGACCGCATAGTGTTTTCCCTGCATCCTGTGTAAAGCCATCTGATTATGTTCTCTTTTCTCCTGGTTACTTCTGCTACTGGTGTCCCATTTTTGGGATTTTGGTTACAAGTTTCCCTTCTGAAGTTTAAGACTGCTATCAGCTTTTTGTTCATTTTGTCTGGACGAGTTCTCAATTCCCCCAAACCCAAGAGAACCAGCAATAAAACAAATGTGTCGCTTGAAAAATTACAAATCAAGCTTCATATGGAGCAAGTCTAACTGATGTTTCTAAATTTTCAAACCTGATGTGCAAATTAAAAATATCACAATCTGATCTGATGTATCGATATCAAAAGTACACCAATCCAAATTCTGACACTTTCTTTGTTGTATTTTTCTTTTATTTCAGGTGCTTAAAATGCTGCTTTCCTTTATTAACCAATGTTTCATTTATTACTTTAGTTATTTTATTACCATTAATAAATATTCAGGTTTTAACCAACATTTAACAGGGCTCGGCAATTAATTTAATTCTCATTTCAATTACTAATTTGCCTTCTTTATTAAAACAAGATAATGGAGGGAAAAAATAATTATTATGCTGCATTTTGATTTGCAATAATTCCTTCATTTCACGTTTCAGCACATCTTTTTTTTTCTTTTCTTTTACTGCTCCAAAAAGGTCGGCACTGACTCTCCACTGGACTGTGGCAGGTTTGGCTCAGTTCAGATTTATTTATGTGGTTCGTTTTTTTAGTTGATTTGTAATTAAAATTACACGGCATCCACTAAATGAAAATGATGTCTTATAAATCCACCACTTTTTCCAAAGTCTGAGTGACTGCGTTAAAATAACGTTTGGTTAGAAATGTTTGATTAATGCCATAACAGCCTTATTATTTGAATAACTGCAGGGTTTCTGTTAAAGTGGTCGCCATAAATGTTTATGGTTTATAATGTGACAGTTATTCAGTTCAATTAAGTTAATTTGCATTAATTTTTTTCTTTAATTGCAACACCATAAACTAGAAATGGTCATCGGAAGTTCTCTATTCGAGGTTCAAAAACAGTTAAAATTTCACATCTGTCACTGTAGGACAAAACAAGCATGTCCATCTTTACATATATGGATCAAAAGTGGTAACGTAATTGTAAAAAAAAAAGAGTTTAATGCTGTTAATTGCACAAAATTAAATGTATGTGGTATAAGCCAAACACACAACTCAATCAGCCCCAGCAAAACAATTTCTACACCTGAAGGTCTGTTTTCTGTTTTGCACTAATCTTCTTCTTCTTCTAGCCTCTGAATCAGTGGATTGACAGCTTTGAGTGTAGTTAGAGCAGGGGTGTGGGTTAATAAGCCTCCACAGGGCTCATATATGCGCGTGTGCACCTTCCTGACGGTTCGACTCGATCGATCGCTCAGAGCCATTAGTCTAGAGACAGTGTATGGTGCAGGGAAACTTGACGCACTTTGCACTGGTGGAGTGCTTAGTCTTTTCCAGACATCTTTATGTCATAGTAATGGCTCTTTGCATTCATACATGCTTTAAGTACATGCTTTGGAGAATTTTGACTGCTGGTTAGAGCATTAATACTTTAACATGTAGTACGCAACATTAGGCTGTAAATTATACTTTTTACTACAAGATGTAAAAAAGCTTGATTTAAATCAATACATTTATGATATACAGATATAGCCTGACACAAGCCTGAATTGGATAAACAAAATAAGATGGATGGATCCTGATGATGTAGTGCATACATATTTTATCTTATAAAAAGTTATTTTATTTAATACTAAAACTATTCCTACACTACTGTAAGTACAGGCTGGGTTAAAGCTTTAGTATATCTTCATTTACTGATAACAGATTGGTGGGTCTACTGCACAAAAGGGGATGTTTTGGGGGTGGCTAGGATGGGAATGAGGGACAGCTCAGGTTGAGCAGTTTAGAGACAAAGTTAGAGAGGCAAGGCTGAGATGGTTTGGACATGTGCAGATGAGGGATAGTGGATACGTTGGACAAGGATGCTGAATATGAAGTTGCCAGGCAGGAGAAAAAGAGGAAGACCTCGAGGGAGGTTCACAGATGTAGTGAAAGAAGACGTGCAGTGTGTTGGTGTGACGGAGAAGGATGCTAGGGACAGGGTGAGACAGACGCAGATGTGCTGCTGTGGCAACCCCAGAATAAACAGCTGAAAGAAGAAGACGAAGATTTATTCGTAAACATAAGCTGCCGTGGTGATCCACAAACAAAATTTTAATGGAGATGGTTACTGTAAGAGGCATCTTCTTCTTCTTAGCTACATCTATCTCTGCATCTTATATCAGTGTAAGGCCAAAGACATATGACATGAAAAAAATCCCAGATAACTAACAGTGTGCAAAACTAAACAGAGTTGTAGTCTCACAACAAGCTGACATCAGCTCATGATTTCTACATATGGTCATCTGTTACAACATCAAGTTGAGTCAAATTGAGTCAAATTGAATCAAATTGAATCGTTTTGTTTTTATATCAGCATAAACCAACAGCAGGTGTTAGCCAAAGTGTTGTGCAGCTAAAAAACTAAAAGAATAATTAAATAATAAGGAACATTTAAAAAAATGCTGGGATGGGAAAACCACAAATAAAACAACATAATAACTCTAGATAAAAGTCAAAGATGGGTGTCTATTCTACAAATATACCATTCCCACAGAGCACAGGAGTAATATTCACAAACTCCTCAGCAGGCTTCCATAACTTGGCAAATCAGAAGAAAATGGGCTTTTATGGAGGTGGGTCTTAAAGAGACGAGAGGCAGAATGGCCTGTTTATGACAGATAATGAAATTATAGGCTGGATAAAAGGGCAGTATAAGTCTTTTTTTTTAAATCCTACAACAATAAACAAGCAAATGAGCAATAAAAACTGACAGTTTTTATTGTCAAAACTAATCAATTTTTACAACATTTCCACTATCTTTTGTTTCAAAGATAAAAAAAGACAAAAGACATTACAGGTACTCATAATGCCAGCAAACGCTAACTTGTGTCAAATGTGGGGCTGCATTTGGGTTACAGAGAGTGATGGGAAGAAATACATTTACAAATGTGATATCTGCTATTCAAAGCCTCATTAGCACAATATCACATCAGACATTTACATCACACTCCCTGGAAACATTTGCTGTCAGAATTATTATTATAGCAAGCTGCAGTAATAATTATTTACACCTACAAGTACACCTGGTAATTAAAAGACATCAACACACCAGCTGCTGTGTGTCTGAACACATCTGCATTAGGCTGACATTAAATTCTTCATTAGTCTTTTTGTTACTATTTTCCATCCGTGTGTAGGTGGCGAGAGCGGAGCTAAGACATCTGAGATGAGTCAGGTAGGAGTAGTAATGTCCAGATAACACCATTAAAAAATATTTAGCTCTAGACTTCTGACCCCAAACATGAACCTCCCAGTAGGGATTCGCTTTTTGGACAACATATTGCAGGGCTAAGGTTACTAGTGAAGGTAGAGCAGATAAAGAGCGGATAAACTGAAAAAGTTGAGGATAAGTTAATTAAAATAAATGCAAATATCAACTAGATTGATTAACCTCTAGACACTAGCTGTAAAGAAAAAACAAAGCCAATGCAGTGCCAAACAGTGCAGTTCCTCAAACGGCCTCATGGGCCTGTCTAAAACTCCCACATTAAAATGCTTCATAACTTCACAGCATTAAAAAGCATGTTTACAGACTGGTACAAAAATGTTTTGGTCTCTATGAATAATTTTCCCCCTTCATAAAAACTTGCTTTTGATTTATTAATTTTTTGAGGAATCTTATTGATCTAGGCTCCAAAAACTTGGCTTCAGGCAAAACTCCAATGTTTTCCTTGTTTTATATGAAGGTATATGTACCTTTATAGTAGAAAGGGGGGACTGCCAGATATTTTTTTAAGTACATGGATCGTATGTATGTTTAAGAATTGTTTGGTGTTTATCATAAGTGTTGTGTTCAGCGTGTAAGAATTTCAAATCATACGTGTGGTCAAAGTTTGGAAATATTCACAAATGTGCACGCTACTATGACAATTACAGTTAAATGTTGCTATTATATGTAGACAAGTTGTTTGTTTCAGTCGGAGCCAACAGCTCTGGCTTCTATGGACAGTATCCCCAACAACTCTCATTCACTCATCAACCTAATAATTTCTCAGTTATAACCCAATGAGTTTATCTGGGATAATCCTCCTTTCTAAATCTAAAGTTGTGTCCACGCTGGATGCAATTTGCTCGTTGCACATCACTTTGAAACTGATGGCTGGTGGATTTTCCAGGCACTGGGCCATGTCAATCACAGGTACCCTTCACTCTCATTGGAAGTCATTTAAATCCGTTGCCTGGAAGTTTAGAAAAGTTTATCTAAGACTCCTGCCTTCATAGTGTTGAAAGTGGTTATGCCACCCATAGTCACTCAAGGTCGCAGGATACCCTTGAATTTCTGTCATCTCTGCTTGACACATTGCTGCAATGTTCTGCTTTAGAATGTCAAAATTCTAATTTAAGGTGCTGGCATGTTGGCTTTATTTTCTATGGGTCCAGATCATTCAGTTAGTTTATGGGGAATGGAATTTCCCAGTTTTTCTGTCTGTGTTGATCATGCACAGGTTTGGCTGCTAACTGAGCTTCCTGATAAATGAGCACTTTCATTGGGATTTCTTAAATTATGAATTATTAAACCGTTTTATTTATCTGCAAGTATTTTATTTGCCAAGTGCATTGCGACAAATTAATAACTGATCAGCATAATAAGCTGCCTCTTAGGCAAGTTTTCCGTGGATGAACTCTACTTCCACGGTCATTGACTGCAGCTGTGAGCTCGGTGTAGCAGCACATAAATGAACCTGTTCTGGTCAGCTGGATGACGAATGCTAGCTGAAGTCCAAAATGGTGAAACTGGAGAACTTCCAACACTGCAGGATGAGATTGTCTGTGTGGACTGCCCCAAGAATTAGCAAGCCAGCAAAACAACTGATGGGAAATGAAACATGGCGTGGCAGGAAGCGCTGGGTAAGCAAGTTAGGAACAGTTCAACTTTCAAAATAAGAGCGAGGGGCTTGCCAAATTTGTCATTTGTAAATCAAACACAGATGGTGGCATTCTTTCTAAGGGAGAAAGAAAAAATGTGAAATACACCTGTAGGGCCACACCAATCAGTCTGTATGTAGATGAATGCAGATTAATGTGCAGATTTTACATTATTATATACATCTAAAACTTGGCAGATTTAAAGAGCTGCAATTGGTAACAGTATTAATTGAGACCCATCTTTCTAAAGAAAATACCTGCAACCATCACTTTTTCTGGCCCTTTATGCTGAACTTTAGAAAGTCTGAGAGTTTAGGTGAAACAAACCACTAGTTAAAAACAACAAAGGAAATTTCTGAAAACTTAAAAATCATTATAAATTATTTCAGTCAATGTTTAAGCTAACATTCCAAACAGTCCCAGGCTCCAACTCGACAGATGTCACAATTTTGATACTTTTCTTAGTCCTATCATAATAAAGCAAATATCTTTGACTTTTGACTTTTTAAAGTATTCTTGAAAAAAAAGGTTTCCGCGACTTTTATCACTATTGCACTTTTGAAGTTCCATAAGTATTCAAGTACTTATTTGAACCCATTATTTCTGATCCACTACTAGGCACACCTGGTCAGACGTGTTAACATGATTAAAAATAAAGTTATAGTCCTACTTAACATTGTAAATACATAGTTCTGTGTAAAGTCTGATTGGATTCACTGTTAACCATGCAAAAGCCAACCAAAAGATCTTGGTGGGTATTTTGGTCTTTTTCTTAGGCTTCTGGCCCTGTTTGGCCTGCTTTGTTTCCTCAAGCTTGATCATCAAACACATACCTGGCTGCTCTTTGTGTTTCTACTCCCTTAACCATGAAACCTCTTCCCCCAAACAATTACTATTGGTCTATGAAGTTTCAAAGCCCAAAAAGCATTGATACACAAACCTCTTGCGCTGCGCACAGATGGCCTTCCTCTGGCTACTACGAGAGTCTCTGAAGTCCACTATCCGGCCTTGTCCAGTTCACAGATGCTGTTTAGCGCTCCAAGAAATACAAATGCTTTGTAAACTACTTTTTTTGCATTAAAATCACAGGTCGACCTTTTGCACATTGTAGTCACGCTACATTTTGTCTCCAAAACCTAATCGCGTCCAATTGGTCCAATGTGGAATTTCGTTTAAATAGAGAAAAGGGCTTGTTTGTTTCTGATTTCCATTGACCTCAAAGACGCTCCAGTCCGTTGAAAATACTTTTTCTCTCCCGTCTTTTTGAAGCCGATGCAAAGCTTGTCCCCATCCACCACCACCTCCACCTTCACCACCACCATGCCTGGACGTTTCTTGATTTCCTCTGGCGCTGCATCTCTGAGCCAGACAGACAAAGGAGGGGAAGTCCTGCCAAGTCTCTCGACTGCAGGCATGGCTTTTTCCTTTCCTCTCTGCTCCCTCGCTCTTTCTTCGGCTCTCTCTCGATTGTGGCAGTGTTCCCGAGGAGCCTTGGCGATGCTCCAGCATGTCTGCCACTCCGTCTGAACCTTCCCATCCTACCCTCCATCCCGATCGTCCTTTCGCTGTGGACCCCCGCCCCGCTAACCCCTCCACTCCCACATCCTCCTTCCCCAGTCCAACCCCCTCCAGCCTAACCAAAACATTAAACACACTCCAAAAAACAAAACAAAAATTTACATTCAACTCATTTATAATCAGTCAAATATTTAATTCCGCATCTTTTTCTTTCTCTTCAACCCTTAAACCAAAACTCACTCAATATTCCGAAAAACTGTTGTCGCCCAACAACCTTTACACTTACCACTAAAAGGAAGTGACCGCGTGTGTCTCTAACTGTGTGTGTGAGTATATGTGTATCTCAGGTCTTTTGTTTAGTGCCAGTGCAGATCTATTCATCATGTGCCAAGACTCTATGCCCTCACTTGTAGTGAAGAGGGGGCAGGTTGGTGCCAAGTGCCCTGACTGCCAGCTTAGTGCTGCTGTCGGTCTGTTTATGCTCACAGAAAGCTCTCTATCTCACAAACACACACACACACACGTATAAGCACAGTTTTCTTTGAGCCATTTACAAGCAGGAGTGGCAAATATATTTGTGAAGAGGGAACTAAATAAACAGATGTATGGAATATTAAAAGCAAGTGCTGATATGTATAAAAATTAAGCTAATATTATCTGATGCTTAATCAGAATATCTCTCCCCTTAATATCCTCAAAGTATAGTTGAGCAACATTATTGTCTTATGGTTTATTGTATGAAATATTAAAACGTTTTAAAATTCTACAACATTATTCGGAGGAAATTGTGACATTAAATGCACCCTTTTTATATACATGAACATGTTATCTAATTTTGCTGTAATTCTATAAAATTATACCTGAATTTTACATACACTACATACATTATTTAAATAGTTTTCTTAGATAAACCTTGCTAGTAGCAGGTTAGACCCCCTTTTCCTTCAGAACTGCCTTAATTCGCCATGTCAAAGATTCAGCAAGGTGCTGGAAAAATTCCTCAGAGATTCTGGTCCATATTGACATCACAGCATCACACTGTTGCTGCAGATTTGTCAACAGGACATCCATGATATGAACAACCTTTTCTACCACATCGCAAAGGTGTTCTATTGAATTGGCATAGCATGTTATCCTTCTGGAAACAAGCATCGGAAGAAGGTACATTGTGGTCATAAAGGTGTGGACACAGTCAGCAACAATACTCAGCTAATTGGTACTAAGGGGCCAAAAGTGTGCACAACGCTATCATACAGTACCACCGTCAACAGCCTGAACCAAGGCTTTCACATAGTTTATGACAATTTCTGACCCTACCATCTGAATTTTGCAACAGAGATGGAGACTCATCAGACAAGCCAATGTTTTTACAATCTTCTATTGTCCAACTTTGGTGAGCTTGTACTAACTGCAGCCTTAGCATCCTGTTGCTGTAGCGCTTGTGTTTCAAGGTTCAACATCTTGTGTTTACATAGATCAGGGGTGTCCAACTCCAGGCCCCAAGGACCAGTGTCCTGCAGGTTTTAGATGTGTCCTTGATCCAACACAGGTGATCTAAAACCTGCAGGACACTGGCCTTTGAGGCCTGGAGTTGGACACTCCTGACAGGAATATTCTTCTGCATATCTTTGATGTAACTAGTAGTTATTTGATTTACTCTTGGCTTACTATCAGCTTGACCCAGTTTGGCCATTTTCGGACCGTTGTCTGTAAACTCTGCAGGCGGTTATGTAGGAAAATCCCAGCAGATCAGCAATTTCTGAAATACTCTGACCAATTTCTGAAATACTCTGGTGCCTGATAGGATCAGGCACCCACAACATCGGCACATTCAAAATCACTCAAATCTCATTTTCACCAACAATATGTAACTATCAAAGGGATTCCCAACATTTCTAACTTAATCATTTTTAAACATGCAAATATCAGAAAATATTTTGAGAATTAAATTGATTATACTGATGCTAACAAGTTATCCAAGTTAAGTTGTACCCCAGCTCTTGCAAAATGACAGCTGAAACAGGCAAATGCACCCACAACACTGAATTTGGGAAAATGGTTGGAAAAATTGATGGATGGGTGAGTTTTATAACACAATGAATTCAAACTTAAACCAAATATATTGCATAATGTTTAACTGCTGGAAAAATCTACTGCTGCAACTATCAGAATACAGTTTTGCTGCAAACTGAATGCGATGTTTGGTTAGTCACTAATAAAGCATCATATTTTATATGTACTGTACATAAATATGAGGAGCTGTTATCAGTTTAAGCAGTGGTTTATAATTTTTGGACCTTGTCAGATTAAAAATCACTTTGTACTTTTGATCCCTTTTAATCTTTCACATATCTGTGGGGCATTTCCACTCTAACTTTTTCGGAATTCAGAATTCAGAGAAAACAAATATCTAATTCTTTGCAAAATATAAACAATTGGAGGATAAATTTAAAATATGTAAAGTTTTGACACTTTTTCCCTTTTATTCACTTTCTACTGGTCTGATCTATCTTTAGATTTATCTACCGATGCTTAACTAATCATTAACCAGGTAAAGGCACAGCAAGCTGCAACTGTTAAATATTGTTTACTTCACAAACAATAACTTCACAATGTAATAATAAATCAAGCTTTTTTTTCCTGGCTCAAAATGGGCCTATGAAGCATGACTCTGCACATAAGCATGGTTTACCCGCATACTGTAAAAGTGTTATAAAGCAATATAAAGATATATTTTGTGATTTCTGCCCATAATTACATGAAAATCTCGATTTTTCCATCACAAGGTAAAATTCTCACACATATTTTTCCTTTTTTAAATTTTACTTCTAATACTTCAGCATTTAAGTTGCCTTATTAGGTGCTGAAATTTAACCTGTGACTGAATATGTTTACATTCATACATTGGTATTAAATAAGTGAATACTTATTTACAGACCTCTACATTTGCGGATATTCGTTTTTTCCTCTACCACTGTTAAGAGACTGTGACGCGCATGCGCAGTAACAGCATACTTTAACTGGGTAGTAGCAGGTGTAGCATCGGATAAATTTGCGATTGTTTAACTTAATTACATTTTTATAACTGAAGCTGCTTTCTTCATGAATGGATGGAAACACCTGGGAAGTTACCCACAGACCATTGTAACATTAAACAAACTAGCAAACAGCTCGTTTCATTTCGCTACATAACGCGGATATGTAGTAAAGTTATATCACAGGGCTAACTTAAGCTAGCCTGCTGAAGCTAACCGGGTCCACTCTTACCGGAGACTTTCATACTCTCAATCCGGCCGGGCAACGCTGTCTCTGGGGTCGGCATCTGTGCTTTGGAGGCCATATCTCCCATCCTAATGTTGACAAAGTGACGCCAAACGAAAAGGATCCTGGATGGAGAGACCATTGACCCTCAGCACCTCTCACACCCTGCTGCTGCTGCGCTAGCTAGCCTTACCTAACAGACACACGGGTTTGCGTAACTGTAAGTGCCGCCTGTTACACAATGATCACTGTAAAACAAAACACATTTTGAAAATGTTTTATTGCACACTTACAACATAACATAGTGCATTTCCTCATTGAAGACAAAGTACACACTTTGCCACACACGATGCAGAAAGTGAAAGTTAACTAGAAAAGTTTTTCATTGTTTTTATTTGTATTTTCCTGTAAATAACTGGGACCACAATAAAGACGAATTCACCTGCTGGGTTTGTTTTTCATTTCATCTTGTTTCTGTGAACACTGATGAGCTGTATATTCACCAGTGGCTAAGTTAACATAAAAATTCCTATTATTTTGAATGGAGTTCAGTCGTAGTCTCTCAGATGTGAGCTGGTTTGTTGTTTTATATGACTGGTGCTCCGTCGCTGTTAAATACTAATATGAGAGATTTATGTATAAAGCTGGGGAATTGTTGTGTCACAGGAGCCAATCCACAAAAGTGTAACAAAACAACTTTAATAAAGAAGAACCACTGAAAAAAAAATAAACACAACATGACAAAAATAGCTCAGCAAGTTTAAAGAAAATGGTACAATAAGAGATTATTTAATAAAAGTTCAAATATAATACAATAAGTGGCTTAAGTAAAAACAAATGCATTGAGACAGCCTCCACACTGAGCTGTTAGCTGTTATTTACTGATTCCACTCAGTTAAACTGGCCATGTGTCATTTTACCTAAACCTCTGTGTCAGTTTGAACTCATCAACACCAAACTGTCGAAAGAAACATTTGTCTTTCACACCATTAAAAAAATATTACTTAGTCTGTTTGGAGTTTGAGTTCCCTGTGGGTTTCAAAGATCTTTCTTTTTCTTCTTCTTTCAGCTTTCCTTTAGTCACTACAGCTGACCATCTCAGTCCATCTCACCCTGTTCCTACCTCCTCCTCTGTCACACCAATTCTCTGCATGTCCTCCTTCAATACATCCGTCAATCTCCCCTGTGGTTTTCCTCCTTCCTGGAAGCTTCATAATCAACTTCCTTTGGCATATATATCCACAATGCCTTGTCTCAGCCTTGCATCTCTAACGTTGTGTCTAAACTGCTCAACCTGAGCTGTTCCTCTGGTGTACTTATTTCTTTGTTGTTGTTTTGGCCTTGGAGACCCTGATGTCTGTTTTGTTCTGTATATTTTTTCTAGCTAACTTTAATACTGTACATTAATTAAATAAATGCTTTGTTGCTCATTCAGCAAGCTGATTCTAAGATTTGTGGTTTGCCTTCCCTAGACTTTTAGGTGAGGGGCAGTAGCACCCTATGGCAGGTGTCCCGCTTGTGGGACAGATGGGATAGACCTCAGGTCCCCTTTATCGCCATGGTGGACAAATGGTTTAGAAAACTAAGAGACACATGATCAAATATGACTTATTTAATACATCTACATAAATACCATGACCCTGAAATTTACCTGAATCTGTTTATAATGTAGATTTATGTCTACAGTAGACTAGAAGACTTTAAAAGGACTTTTACAACATTAATGTCTGACACTGTCTCATATCTAAAGGCAATCTGTCATAAGTCAGGGTTTTTAGTTCTAGACTGTAAAGGCTTCTTTAAACCTGTCAAAGCTTTTTGCAGACAGACTATGTCAACATTAACTGCCCTTTAAACAACAGCATCTCATTTGTACATTTGTCAAATAAGAATTAAGCTCTGTCTCAAATTATGCATTTTAATACTTTTCTCACTGTTTTGTGAGCGTAAGTGTTCACACTATTACAAAAGCATATACAACTACCCAAACCCCAGTGGTGTACTCAGGAGGGTCAGAAAGTAGTCAGCAGAATACTTTTGTTCTATGTTATAATCACAAAGCACCTGAGGCAGTAAAGTTTTTCTCAGCTATTCAGGGACAGTTTTTTTCATGCTAGTTAAATTACAACATACATTAATATGTAGATATAACGTACACTAAGACAGCACTCTGAACTTTGTGCCAATGTTTTGGGGAAAAGAGTCCTTTCTTTACAAAGCTAGATCCTGTGTGACGTGTTTCACCCTCCACCTTTGAAGAACTCCACGAAAACCATCTTTATTGCCCAGTGCTGCACCTCCTGAGCATGAATGGTAGCGCATTTCTGCAGAAGCCAGTGGCTGATTAACAGGCCTGGTTTAGGGACTACATCATCATAGAGCCACGTTTAAAATGTAGCTTTGGGTGTCCACATCCTTTAGGGCACAGAAGCTAATTGTATTGTTAGTTAAAACTATCTGGATTAAATTAACAGTGTATGTTGAGGTGGAAGGGAGCTCATTTCACTCTGTGTTTGGTGACGCAGTGGTCCTCAGAGGAGGACGGAGCATCCATGAGTGGTGTACTCATTATATATTGAACATTTCAAAGACTGTGGATGTTACACTGTTACTGCTAATATGATATTATTTCCCATCATGTCGTCGCCATTATAAGAAGAAAAACTGCTGGTCAGTAAGGCAGAGGCAGCTTTTGTCTCTGCTGGCCTAAAAAGAAAAGACGGTGCAGAAAGTGGACACAGCATGGAAAGAAAGGAGAGGGGGCACTTATTGGTTACTGGCAGTGGTCACAGGATTGAACTTCATTGGTTTTTATTAAAGCTTGCCCTAAAAGAGCTCCAGCTGAGTTTTGTAACCATTTTACACTAAAGAAACAATGTGACAGGGGCGCCAAAACATTAGAAAAATACAGCCATTAAAACAAACATGCACACAATATGAAAACGGATACATTTTATTCCATACCTCGAAAAATGAAAGCAGAATATGAAAGATAAACAATGAAAATTGTAATTACAGGGAGTTAAACACCACACGGGTGTAATGGTTTGAATTATGAAAGTAAACTGTAAATATTTGACATTTTAATAAAAATCCAAACAGCAGAACAGTTTAATGTAAGCTGTGAACACTTCAGCCCTGACAAGAAATGAAAAGTAAATATTAAATGATCACAAACATTACACAATGAATTAAAACAAAAAAATGTTCAAGAAAACGATTCAGCTGTATTACTCAGATGGTTCAAATAAGGTTGTAGGGATTTCTTGAAGACAATCTGGCTCCGTGAGATGGAAGATGATGATTATTTCATAGTCGGCAGCTATAATGGTGCAGTCAAATGAGCACCGAACAGCCTCCATCAGTCAACTGGTTCCCAGTACACTAGGTGGTGGTGGGGGGATGGATGGAAAGAGGACAGATGATGAGCCATATGGAAGAACCCAGGAGGAATGCTGCTAATGCTGGAAAAAATGTTAATTTCGGTGTCTCATTGTTCGTGTATGAAGGTGGGAATCATCAATAATTCAGATGGCAGGTGCACAGTTTTAGTTTTCACTGGAGAAGAAGACTTTTCTAAATGTACACTTCACTGTTAACTCTTTCCACCCCTTGGCTTTTTTATATTAGAACCAAGCAATGCAGCATTTCTCCAAACATTTCTGAACATCTACTGATTGAAGCACGTTAAATGAAAATGTCACCTGGTGCAACTATGAGTGAAAATAATGTGCTGCATTTCAGCTAAAGTTAGTAGATATATTGAGTGGTTCAGGTGGGGGCAAAGAAGGCAGGGGCCCATTCGTACTCTAACTTTGCCCTGTCTGACTTTTTGAGGCAGGGATCGTGGCTGAATTTGTTTGAACATAAAGGGGAAAAAAAGTTGTGCCAGTCTTCATGATGGCAGCACTGACAAAACTCAACCACAGAGACAAAAATCAATACTTTATCTGTTGCTTTATCTAATGCAAACCCAATTAAACTGCTTTCTCATCCATAAAGAGCCTGTCATCTAATTTAACTCGCATCCAAAAATGCTTAAAAGAGGTTTTGGTGGTTTTTTATCCCTGTTGTTCCAATCACTTTAGGCTGGAGCCACAGAATGGAGAGTCTCAGATGCTCAGTATCTTTTATTTATACTCAGAAAAGGGAAGAATAAAGGGGGAAATTCTGAACATTTGTGAATAACGGTGTTTATGTAGCATCTAAAGAAAATTTGAGCACCAAAAATTAGAAAATTGTATCCAGCAGTTCTACAATCACCTTATTTATGTGCATCTCAGCTGGAAGGCCATTCAAAATTCTACCAAAAATCTCGTCATCAAACAGGTATATATTTATAAATGTAAACCTATTTCTTGAATGGTTTGGTAAATATGATGTTAATCACATACACAACCATGATGTCAACATATCTCCTCTAATATGAATGTATTAATCCTATAATTTCCTTTGGGATTAATAAAGTATTCTGATTCTGATTCTGAAAATGTAAAAATAAAAGCCTTGACTAACTAATTTAACAAATAAAACAAAATAAACTAAATTATTACGGCTTTATTTCCCATTATTCTACATGATAATCACAAAGCACTTTTATTTATTTATTTATTTATTACAAGACCACACGTTGTGGCATGGCTTTGGGGTGAGCACTTTACACGTTCAGCGTGGCACCTTTTCATTTTTCTAAGCTATATCCGGTTTGGTTGCTTCATCCTGCACCTTTGTTGAACTCCATGCAACCCGTCGTTATTGCTTATTTCAAGTACAATAAGCAAATCTCTGACGAGTTTATAAATTCACAGCAAGCCTGAAAACACGAGAGCAGAGGCTGATGAATGCGCCTGGTTTGGGGATTACATCATCATTTAAAATGTAGCTTTGGGTGTCCGTATACTAGCACAGAGGCTAGCTGCATTGTTCCTTGAAGCCATTTGGATTAAATTAATGACAGTTTATGGTCAGATGGAGTGGGGCTTGTTTCACTCGGTGTGTTTGGTGAGGCAGATGCTTTCACTCCCCCCCCCCCCCCCTCCTTTCTTAGAGGAGGACGGGGCGGATGAAAAGCGGAGGGAGGACGGAGCTGGAAGCTGAAACTGAGGATGTAAAAACCCGGCTTCATCTGACTCCCTCTCTTTCAGAGGACCACCCCCTCCCCTATCCTCTCTCCATCTGACTGCGCCCAACTTCTCTTCCTCCATCCTGCCGTACAGCTACACGGACTGCACCCAGCACGCACAAAACCTGATTTTGATGGGTTCGGGATATTTGCTTGACTCTTGTACTCTTTATGGGTCTGGACTATTTGTACTTTTAAGAGTGTTCTCTGGAAAGAGAAAGAGAGAGAGAGAGAGAGAGAGAAATACCGCCTATTCAGCTCGTGTGCAGAAGAAGGACGGTCCGACCTCCGCATCCCTCGCAACATCCCTCCGCTTCCTCCGCATCCTCAGCATCCCATCCCTGGGAGGACCTCCAGAGAAGAGGACCGCGGACCAAGCCGCAAATAAAAACCGGTTTACATCGTTCTCTCACCGTCCACACAGAGCCTCAAGAGTCGGTGTTTTTAATGGAGGTCTGGGCTGCCTTTTTATTTATTTATTTTTAAACATCAAACAATAAGAACGTGCTCGGTAATGGCAAAAGAAATAGATACCTGCGCCATTTATCCTGCACCCTGCCGCTGAAAGGTATTGTTGTTGTACGGTGTTACACACTTTTATAGCACATTTGTTCGTTTTAAAGCTAAGGTATTATAGGCGTTGTGTGTGTGTGTGTGTGTGTGTGTGTGTGCGTGCGTGTGTGTGTGTGTGTGTGTGTTTAAAAACCCTTTCATCTGCGCTTTGCTCCTGCGAAAGCCGCAGTATGCTGTCGTGCTCTGCGGAACTTCTCTTTTTTTCTGTTTCTGTTGCGAAAAAAAGAGCCAAATTCTGCATTCACGCCCAAATCCATCCACAAATACTGTACCAGATGTAATATTTAACTCTGGCAGGCCGTGGTGTTTTCTGGTAAATTTGATGCTGTAATTGGAAAAACGCAAAAACGGAAATCTTTATTGTGTTTTACTGTCTGTTAGACCAGTTTTTACAGACTGTAATTTGACTTATTCGGTGCCTGCAGTCGTGTATTGGTTAAAAATGTTCAATATAAGCTCTAGCGCACACACGCACGCACACACGCCCGACCCCCACAAAGGCAACCATCCACCCCCTCCCTCCTCTCTGCAGTTTTAGCCTACATGAGCTATCTGGGTCATTAGCATTTCAGCGGTTAATGAGGCTGCAGATGGGTCCTCCTCTCTGCCGGAGAGCCGCTGAGCAGCACAGATGATGCTGATGCTGCTGCTTTTCATCTGCACAAATCAAAGGAAGAGGCTACATGTCCTGATGGCCCCCTGCCCCCTCCTCTTTTTTTCTGTTTAGCTGACAGGATGGTGTACTCATGTGGGATGAGAAGTAAAATTGCAGCAGCAGCTTCCTCCCCTGCAGCTGTGTCATTAATGCAGTGCTGTATAAGAACGTACATTATGGCTGCTGCTGCTGCTGCTGGATAATGGAGGATGATGCTTTAATGGTCCGCAGTGCTGCCGTGTTTTTAATGATTTAAAACTGCACATCTCTGCAATACTTTTTACACATATACTGTATTGTTTTAGGTTTTTTTCTTTCTTTTTTTTTTGGCCTCTTCCAAATGCATTTTCCCCTCCAGTCTTCCAGTAAGCCATTATTGGTTTCCACTCATCCGGGGGTATGAAAATCAATTTGCAGAGATTTTTACACTTGCTCCATGCAGTCAATCAATTTCAGTGAGCACCATGTCTGCGTTTAATGCAGCTGAAGATGCATTACTGTTGCATGCAGCGCAACTAAAAAGCAAAAAAAGGGTGAAGAAAAAAACAGATGGAGGTCACATGATGTTAAAAAAAATCATTTTACATTGAACAAATGTTAATCTTTTTTTTTTTCAGCCCTCCAGAAATCCATCAGATGACACTTTTTGTGGAACTTCTGTCAAATTAAGCCAATGAAATGACAAAAGCAGTAGAGATTACATTATTTCAAGTATGCTAGAAGCCAAAAGAATTGAAGCGATTAATATTCAAATGACTTGGATGGATTTTGACATCATTTTTAGTCACAGGGCTAAAATCTGTGTCCATATACACAGCGGATAAACTGATTGTCACTGAACCACTTCTAACACTGCACCCATTTACATCTCAGGGAAAAGAAAGATATGCACACACAGTCACGTTTACGCCTATGCATGGACCACTACAGGGTCCTCCTGAGCTGCCTCTCTGTGTGTGGACTGCAGGAGGAGACAAAGCACTGCAGAGGAGCAGAGCTGAGTAAAAAAAAAACCTTGCCGTTATTGTAACGAACCACTCTTTTGCTTTAACAATAATGTATTATAACGCTGTCAATAGATTGCATTCACAATATCTAGTACAATCAGCACCAATATCATCATAAATGTTGCTGTCAGTGTAATTTGATCAGCTGTATTCAATTTGTAAGGCAGTTTTAGCAGCATGCTGAGGCATGATAAATAATCAGTGCAGTCATAGTCAATATAACCCAACGGTGACAATAAAGCGTTCACTATATTGATATTTAATACATTTATAGCCCACTGAGTGTCATGGGAGATTTACAAGCTCAATATATTGAAATTTGTTTATCTGTTTATAGAAATACATTAAAGAGGAACCCCCTCAGCGTTTGATAACTTGGCAGCAATTTTATTTTCTGGAGTGCTGCTGTTGCAGAAAAACTACTGAGACAGATAAGGACGGGAATAAAGTGGAAGTGATTCAGTCAAGCTGGACAGAGAAAGCTCTAGTAGGTTAAGTAGGACAGAGCAGTGCTGGGAAAAAAAAAAGAAAAGAAAAACAGTGGTAAAAATGGACTCACTGGAAACGTTAAAGCGAGGTGCACAAGACCACAGCTGCATTGAAAAAAAAGCAATAAATGTATGAAAACTGTACAGAATCACAATGTTGTGAGTCAGATGAGAACAAAGGGGAATAAGAGAAATATGGGTTGTCACTCCTCGTGTTCACAGCGGACCTTGATTTAAATGTCCATACAATTAAGGCACGCGGTGAATGCCAAGAGAGCAACCAAATATCAGCCATTACAAACACTTATTTGAGTGTTCATGTCATGCAAAGATGTAAAGATGCATTTCCAGTTTCCAGTTTCTCTAACATGGCTGTCTTGACGGTAGACTGGGTAAGACGTTGCAGTACCACCACGGACCACTAGTGCACATATATAAAGCTTATATCTATATCTATATATATCTATATATATATATATATCTATATATCTATATATATATATATATATATATATATATATATATATATATATATATATATACATACATACATACATATCTCTCTCTCTATATATATATATATAGATATATATGTAAAAGACTTTTTTTGTTCCTTTATTATTTTTTATTAAAAATTATTAGATATAAGATTGTCCTCATATTTTTCTTTCATGCCGTTACAACCCTACCCATAATTAAGACTTAACTATAACAGCGCCTTCTAGTGTCTGAATTACATGAGCTTATATTTAGTCTGTGTGTAGTATTATAGCGCCAGTATTAGGAGGAGGTTGGGGTAGATGGATAGGTCTAGGGTTCTGCTTTTGTTCTCCTAAACCTGAATCAAAAGATTTGAAATAGTGCTTTTTCCCTTTAATCTCAATTGGAAATCACAGAAACGGGAGTAAAATTAGTAGAAGTAGAGAGTAATATTAATTGAATTTACAATACAGTTTAGCATAAAGTGCTATCATTTCCAGGCTCTTGTAAGTGTCTAATGCCACATATTGCAAATGTTTTCAAAAGTCATATTTGTAGCTAGCTGAGTTGTGCCATTTGGGGTTAAATATCAGCATACTCAAATGTGCCAAATTTGGAGTAGTATTATATGTGCAGATTTGGCCCAGTTTAGACTGAGAAATGACATTTATTTCTACTGGCTGGCAGAATTAGGACCATTTCAACCATGGGGAGCTGCAGGAAGGGACTAATATTTTGTAACTGAATGCCAACCACCAGTGAGCATTCAAAGAATCAGTATATACAGAGATTGTGCCCAATTAAATGCTCACTAATAATGAACTTCAAGATCAAACTAGTCGGTAGTTTTATTTACAAAGGCCTAAATCCAACCAGATTATTTCTATCCTCAACTTCAGGTAAAGGAAAAATCCTCAAAAACTAATTAAATGAACGAGATAACGCTGAAAGACGCGAGATAAACACTTAAAAATGTCTCATTAACATCAGCAGAACACATCAGTTCATTCTGCTTTCATTACCATCGCTGCTCTGTTGCGTCTCGCTTACATCAGCCTCCTAAATCCTAAGAAATCCACTATAATTTGTAGTCTTTGAGACTTGAAAGCTGTCTGACATGCAGGTCTAGTTAATGTCCTCACTGAAAGATCTCATTAATTATGTTCTAAAATGAGATTAGATTTAAATCAGATTGGAAGCACTGATTTGAAAAAAAATGGAAAAGGGTGTGAGCAGCCGGGTTAATACCCACCACTAATTAATGCCCTGTGTTTACAGATTAACATTCAAAATGGAATTAAAAGTATGGACAAAGCGGGTCTGCTGGAGGCTTTAATAATGTATGCTTCACTCACATACATGTCTATAACATGTAACATGTAATATTAATAAGAACCAAGTGCAGCTACGGTGTTCCTGTGCTTCCTGTTAATTTCCTGTCAGCCTGTATGAATCCACCCTGGCATGCTTTGCTTCAGTGCTGCAGGATTGTGATTAAAGTAACTGTGTTTCACATGGGTCTCATTTGTTATGGTTCTGACATGCAGACAAAGCCAATAAATACTATACAAGAGAATAAAGTCTTCTGATATTGGACGGAAAACAGCAGCAGAGCAACTGCAAGTAATGCAAATAGGAAGAGATTTTTAGGCTTAAAATCTTTCATAGAAAAAGGATATTTTTGGACTTCAGCACAAAAAAAAACTGACTCCCAGCGCCTCCAGGCTTTGTTCCCAGTATAATTAATGCTTGCTTGTATAATTATTGCTGTCCAATAAGCACTTTTTGCTCTGTGTGAAATAAGAGAATACATGACACGGATGTAGGTGAAGATTTTCTGATTCACAGTAGAGACAAGGATAGCAGCAGGACAGGAAGTCTCCCGAGTTATCACTTACTAATGCATTGTCCCCAAACACAGAGTGTATCGATCAAGGATGTATAGTTCCTCTGCTGGGAACGGAGGTCGTACACTGGATATTTACTGTATGTTGTTCTGAACATGCACAGAGAGTGAATTTAATCACTCTGGTGTATCTTAATGTATTTTCTTCAGACTGTGAATTTTGCAAATAAAGTATTCTTTAGCTGATTTCAGCTTGTTAAATTATTTAAAGAACCACTTTTTTTTTTTTTTTCTGTCTACTTTACTTATACTGGAAATTTGCTTAACTCTGGGCTTTTCTTAGATGAGCTAAAATATCTGTAAAAAACAAACAACCTTCTCCTTCTTCAGAAACTGCCATGTACATGGGAAAATACGGACGCATGGATTGTGAGTGTTATATGGGCACATATTAGATCTTGGGTTTGACAGCTGAAAGATGAAACAGATGATTAATGTACACGAACTGCAGAAAAAGACACCATGATTGCATTATAGTTTATCCTCTGGCTGAATTCTTTTTATCCCAGTATTTTTTTTCTTCTTATTTGATTAAATAAAAGTAACCAAATCGATGTGATGCAGTTTCCCTCCACCCTTATTCACAGCTTTTGCACTTTTCTGTTACAGATGTGTTTTATTTGTTGGCTGCGATATAATTTTGCAAGATTTATATACTCGGATCAACTGTTCAAGCACTGTGGTTAAATAATTTCAAGGCAGTCCGTGTTATGTGTCTGTGCGTGCTGTTTGTCTATTGTATATTCTCAGGGACATAATGATACCCAAGAGTGTCTTATGAAGATGCTAAACAATAAAATACAATTTAAAAAGTGACCTTGTTGTTGTCTTTATTCTTTTTGTTTAATTTTTTATATATTTAATGAGAACCTACCTTAACTTCTGTCACACAGTTTTAGTTGTGGATCTCAGTTATATAGCATAGAAGCCCCACCCACCTGCAGGCTAAATCTTTTGTTTGTGAAGGGCAGTGACTTCAAAGAAAGCTGGATTAAAAAGAAGGTGGTCTTAAAGGGAGAGGAGCTAAAAAGGACTGAGGGATCGCACAAGCCAGAACAGGTCTTCTTCTTCTCCTCCAATCCAAGTCCAAGTGTCCTTTGGCAAGATACTGAAGTCCAAATGGGTCCCAGTAGATCCATTATAGAGTGAACATGGAGTAATAGAAAGCTCTTAATGGTGTGTAGAATAAACCACTTCGAATGCTCAAAGTAGAAACAAATTATAAGTACCAATCCAAATACCAAGACCCAGTAAAGGATGAATAAGGATGAGTTTGAACCAAAGCTACCCCAAAGCAAAAAATATGGAGCTCAGTAGGTTGATTTGAGCTACATTAAAAAAGAAAACACACACACACACACACACACACACACACACACACACACACACACACACAAACACACACACACACACACACACACAAAACCACATAAACCTTTGGATGATTTTAACATATTCACAGTAAACCTTTGTGAAAGAATCTTAGGAATAGACTGTTTTTTCCAGTTTTGAGCTGATATTTATATGAACTAAACTAAATTAAACTACAGACTCATGTTGAGGTCTAACTGCTGATTTATACAGTGTTTATAGAGAACAGCAGAAACAAACTGGTGTTTTTGTAATCACCACCCAGAAGAACTCATCAGAAACATAACCTCAGAAAGATGAACAAATCTATCTGCTTTTACAGCTCTGAGCTGCTTTTCAGTCTTCTCACAATAAAAACGAATAAAAGAGGCTGAGAAACACAGGACTCATTGTTAAAACCCTTTCTCGGGTGTGATCCTAATAAGCCGAACCAGAATGATCCTAAGATCTCTCTAAAGATCCTTTAAAAGAGGGAGACAAGCAGCTGGTTTAAGTCAAGACTCCCCATAATGAAATGTCACTGACTGTAGGTGATAATAGTTGAATGTAATTTTATTGATTCCAAAACCTTTAGAACTAATTATTGGAACTCAAATTGGCTTGGTAAGCTCAGTGACCCCTGACTTACATACACAGGTGAATCCAATAATGAGAAACAATATTTAAGGGGGTCAATTGTATGTGTCCCTGCTCTTTTAATTTTCTCTGAAGAGTAGCAACATGGGGGTCTCAAAACAACTCTCAAATGACCTGAAGACAAAGATTGTTCACCATCATGGTTTAGGGAAGGACACAGAAAGCTGTCTCAGAGATTTAAGCCGTCTGTTTCCACTGTTAGGAACATACTGAGAAAATGGAAAACCACAGGCTCAGTTCAAGTTAAAATCTCAGACGCGACGAATGGTGAGAACAGTCAGAGTCGACCCACAGACCACCACCAAAGACCTACAACATCATCTTGCAGCAGATGGAGTCACTGTGCATCGTTCAACGCACTTTACACAAGGAGATGCTGTATGCGAGAGTGATGCAGAGGAAGCCCTTTCTCCGCCCACAGCACAAACAGAGATGCTAAAGCACATTTGGACAAGCCAGCTTCATTCTGGAATAAGGTGCTGTGGACTGATGAAACTAAAATTGAGTTATTTGGGCACAACAAGGGGCGTTATGCATGGAGGAAAAAGAACACAGCATTCCAAGAAAAACACCTGCTACCTACAGTAAAATATGGTGGTGTTTCCATCAGCTGTGGGGCTGTGTGGCCAGTGCAGGGACTGGGAATCTTGTCAAAGTTGAGGGACACATGGATTCCACTCAGTATCAGCAGATTCTGGAGGCCAATGTCCAGGAATCAGTGACAAAGCTGAAGCTGCGCCGGAGCTGGATCTTTCAACAAGACAACGACCCGAAACACTGCTCAAAATCCACTAAAGCATTCATGCAGAGGAACAAGTACAATGTTCTGGAACGGCCATCTCAGCCCAGACCTGAATATTATTGAAAACCTGTGGTGCGAGTTAAAGAGAGCTTTCCATGCTCGGAAGCCATCAAACCTTTATGAACTAGAGATGTTTTGTAAAGAAGAATGGTCCAAAGTACCTTCAACCACAATCCAGACTCTCACTGGAACCTACAGGAAGTGTTTAGAGGCTGTAATTTCGGCAAAAGGCAGATCTACTGAATATTGATTTCATTTATTTTTTTGTGGTGCCCAAATTTATGCACCTGCCTGATTTTGTTTAAACAATTATTGCACACTTTCTGTAAATTCAATAAACTTCATTTCACTTCTCAAATATCACTGTGTGTCTCCTATATGATATATTTAACTGACATTTTTTATTGTAACAACCAACGATTTATACAGGAAAATAATGACTATTAACAAGGTTGCCCAAACTTTTTCATCCCACTATATAAGGGCTTTATAATCATGGTATGACATCATGGTAAAACATCTGTATACTGTACATCTGTATTTGCATATTGTGCTAGGATTTATTCGTTTGTTGTTAAAGGTTTAACACCAAGCTTGGATTTCCAGACTGAACTCAGCTGGAACTCATGAAACCTAAATTTGAAGTCCCAGAAAGTTGATTCTGCTGATCCTGGACAGGGAGGAACGCTGTTTTGAGCGGGCAGTCAGGGAGGCCATTTACGTGAAAAGGGAAAGACCGTCTCTGAATCGAGGAGGGGGCCTAAGTATACATCTTTCACCATCTTAAAATGCTGTGACTGCAGCCATTCCCCAACTCTCTGTGAATGGTACTCATTGATCAATTGTGATTGATCAGTGGTTGTTGATCAATGGTAATGACAGTTTGAATATTAATGATCAAAAAACTCACCTCACAGCCCATTGTTCATCAATGGTGCTAGTTTCAGTCATTATACACATGCACTGTTTGTAAGGTTGGGCAAACCTGCAGTCATTAAGGCTGAAGAAGTCACTTGGATTTGGGATTTCTTGGTGCATGCTCAAACATAAGGAAATTCATATTTCTGCTGCAATGTTTCAAAATTATGAAAAAGAGTGTTTATATAAGAAATAACTAACTTCAGAAGAAGAGTGCAGTAAAAAATAAGGTCTAAAACCGTTTCTGTCATTTCCTCGTCTGTTTTGTAATCCCTGAACTTTTCCCAACTGGTGTCAATCATCCAGGTGCTCAGCTGTTTGTATGTACTCCACAGTTTCTTTTTGTTCACTGTCTGACTGCAGTGGTCTCTATTTAGTACTCTTTGTGTTGCCACTGTTTCTAGTTTTTGTTCTCTTAGTCTCAGTTGCCTTCCTTGCGTGCAAAATGGCAAAAACTGCAATTTGTCTAGCGGCCACTTAAGGTTGGCTCCAAAAATAAGCAGTCTCCACAGACTCTTGTGTTAAAATGGTTAACTTTACAGCATCAAAAAACATGCTTAGAAGCTTATAAAAAAATGAAATTTGAGTGTTTTATTAGACTGTTACTTGGCGCTAATTAGCAGATATGTGTGTCTGTGCATCCATATGGTATATGAAGACAGCTTGCTAATTAAGCCTGACAGTTAGCTGATAATGTATTGCAATAAGTGCAGGATAAAATGCTCACGGTTGTATTTTCAAAACTGTAATCTTCACATTTTTGTGCAACTTCTATGAATATTTTACTATTCTTGTCAGTGCACCACAGTCCTGTAGGCCTGCTTCACACTATGGTTATAAAAGGATGGGCATGGTCAGCAATAATATACAGCAATAAGCTGTTGCATTTAAATAATGCTTTATTGGTAACAAGCCCCAAGAAAATATTCCACACATCCTTACACCACCACCAGCATCCTGAACCTTTAATCCGAGGTAGGTAGGATGGATCCATGTTTTCATGCTGTTCACACTAAATTCTGACCGTCTGACTGTTACGTTTGTTGTGGTTTTAAACTGAAGTGCATTGAAATGGAATTAAAATTGAAATAAATTTCCCAACTATGTCTGCACATATAGATTTTGTACTACAGAATTAGCATTTAGCATTATAGTTAGTGGATAGTGCTACACTGAGCATTTAAAAGAAATAAAATTATATTTTATTTATTCTTAAACTAAACCAAACCCCTGGTTCAAAAAACCTTTCTACTCCTCATGATATGTAACCGGTGGCGTTAACCTTTAAAACACTAAAAACACACTCTTGAGCTTAATGTATTTAGTTTCTGATTGGCAAAGAGATCCAAGATCAGTCTGCCAGGATGAGTCAGCGTGCCCTGAAGGAAAATGGCAGTATCCATCAAACCAATTACGCTAACACAGAGGAATGAAATACACCGCTGGTTTATTACAGCTGAGCATTTAGAGGAAAACCACTGAGAAAGCACCTCCCATTCTCTGACTCACTCAAGTTATTATGTTTCCACTGGAAGAAGACGCACCAGACATAACCTGCATCTGAGCGGGATGGTGGTACAGGGAGCCAAACTGGAATACTGCAGCCCGAGTGAAATCCCGACGGGAAGTATTGCTATAGAATTAAGCGAAACACTTTTGGCAACCTGCTTGTTGTGTTTTTGGCTTCACTCAGAGAGAAAATGGCCTCCGGATCAGAGGCCAACCTCCACTGTCCCGTGTGCTGTGATATCTTTAAAGATCCAGTTCTTCTTTCCTGTAGCCACAGCTTCTGTAAAGTCTGCCTCCGGAGATGGTGGAGAAGGAAAGAAGCACTCGAGTGTCCTGTTTGTAAGCGCATATCTGGGAAGAAACACCCACCTTGCAACTTGGCACTGAAGAATCTGTGTGAGGTCTTTTTACTGGAGAGTGATCAGAAGTCTGAGGCTCTGTGCCGCCTGCACTCAGAGAAACTCAAACTTTTCTGTTTGGACCACCAGGAACCAGTGTGCTTAATCTGCAGAGACTCCGAAAATAACGCGGATCACAAGTTCAGACCCGTTGATGAAGCTGCACGTGATCACAGAGACGAGCTTCAAAAACACCTGAGGCCTTTACAGGAGAAGCTGAAGCTCTTGAAACAAACTAAAGGAAACTACACCCAAACAACAGAACATGTTAAAGTCCAGGCTCAAGACACAAAGAAGCAGATAAAGAAGCAGTTCAAGAGGCTTCACAAGTTTCTAGAAGAGGAAGAGAAGGCCAGGATTGCTGCTGTGAGTGCAGAAGAAAGGCGGAAGCGTGAGGTGCTGAAGGAGAAGATGGACGTTCTGAGAAGAGAGATAGCAGCTCTTTCGCAAATTATCAGAGCGACAGAGGAAGAGCTGAGAGCTGAAGACACCTTCTTCTTAAACAACTACAAGGCTACAGCAGAACAGGTCCAGGAGCATCTCCTGATGGGTGATCCAGAGCTTCTTCTAGGAGTTTTGCTGGACCAGGCCAAACACCTGGGCAATCTGACCTTCAACATCTTGAACAAGATGGCTGAGGCCAGCTCGTATACTCCTGTGATTCTGGATCCAAACACTGCCCATCCAAGACTCAACCTGTCTGAAGATCTGAGCAGTGTTAAACAGGGACGGACAGTAGAGTGTCCCAACAACCCGGAGAGATTTGACAGCTTCTGCATCACCCTCGGCTCTCAGGGATTTAACTCAGGGCTTCACAGCTGGGAAGTTGAACTTGGACACAGTTCACACTGGATACTGGGTGTGGCACCAGAGTCAGTCCAAAGGAAAGGACATTTAGGCTCGCACTCTGGGTTATGGACAATGGAGTTTTGTAAAGGTAAATACAAAGCATCCTCACCATCAAATTCAGCCTCTGTTCTTTCAGTGAGGAATAGGATCAAGAGGATCAGAGTTTGTTTGGACTGTGACACAGGGGTGCTGAGTTTCTCTGATCTCGACAGTCTCATATACTCCAACTCATGTACCTCCACTGAGGCCCTGTTCCCAGTTATAGGCACAAGTGATAAACGCCTATTAAAGATACTACCTGAAACAATATTACTAAATAATACCTGTTAGATTCCAACAGAGAGGATAATGACCTATTGGTTTGTGGACTAGTATTTTAAAGCCTTTAGTATTGCGGTCAGATACGGTCAAAATATCCATATTTGGATGATGGTGGAGTACCAAGTTATCAGCTAAAGCTAGTTAGCTTGGTTAGGTTTTGGGCAATGACATATATTTTCTAGTTTTGCCTCTACACACCACCACAGTGGCTTTTACATCTAAATAAATCAACATCAACTATGCTTCAGATGATGAGCTGTTTTTTTCTTTCTAAAATGCTAAAATTGGTAAATTTACATCTTAATGGCTTAACATAAAGCTGAATGTGGTTCCACTCATTACAGTCACAAAGAAGCATGAAGCAGGATATGATGAAAGCTTAGAAACCACTGAACATTTTTATATTGCAACTTTATTAAACAAAGTATATTCCATATTGAACACTCAGTAAAAGCTTTGCCAAACATTACTGGCCTCTGAAAAACATTCACAGAGAAAAGAACTCAATTTAGTCTGCAGACATTAAACAATCCTAAACCGCCACCACAGCATCATAGTGTCAGGTTATTAAGTATTGTAATATCTGCTGCAGAGGAAAGCCTTCACAGACGGAAACCTGAGACAAAGTCCTTCTGATGATGAGAAAATACATAGAAACAACTAGATGGATGATATGTGTTTCCATGGTGACTGCACCTTGGGATAAACTGACCAGTCAGAGGATAAAATAAATAACAAAAATGAAACATCTTGGAAAAAACAAAAGCAAACAGCATCACTTCATCCCGATGCATTGTATTCCTTGGTGCTTTAGAGCTCTGATGTTGAGTTTGTTTTGATTCTGCACCGCTCTCAGTAGAGCACCAAACAAGGATTAATCCGCCGCTGAAATTATTCCCCAACAAAGTTTATTCATTTTTATCTTAAACTACAGCACAAGAGCTGTTTCAGGAAATAACTTTTTGTGTGTTTTTGGTCAGGAACTAAAAGGGCTTGTGGTTGGGGCCAACACACACTGAGCATATGAACAGGTTTTTGTTTTTTCTTCTGTGTTTTGAGGCTTCAAAGAAGAGCACTGTCTATTTTTTTGTTGTTAACTGTTTTATGAAACATTTCGAGCTCCT
This sequence comes from Neolamprologus multifasciatus, assembly GCF_963576455.1. Taxonomy (NCBI): domain Eukaryota; kingdom Metazoa; phylum Chordata; class Actinopteri; order Cichliformes; family Cichlidae; genus Neolamprologus; species Neolamprologus multifasciatus. Next base: position 21,160,092 of record NC_140453.1, read on the forward strand.
TACTGATAATTTTTGAGGTTGCTTCAGAAATATGTGAACCTGAATTCTAATAAATACGAGTTTTTATCTTGTGCTTTTGCTCTGACAGTGGTCAAATTCTAAGACTAGTAATGTTATAAAAATGCTTATTGACTCTTGTCAGCCTAGTATCTTACTCTAATGACCAGAAACTAGCAGAAACTGCAAAATCGGATCAAAGTGCTACATTTCTCAGTCATTTCAATTTTCTAACAGGCTGCTAGCTGATGTTTACTATGAATCAGAAAAAAGCACTAAATATATTTCTTGAATTCTTAAATTGTCAATTGTTAAGGTTCAAAGTCATGTATATGTACTTTTATTATCATTTTACCAATTTACAGTTTAACTTATAACATGTAACACATAACAGTTAACAGTTTAACTATACTTTTAAGGTGCCTTTTAAAGAAGAAAATCATGAACTGGTTTAAACTGAAATGAAGGGATTGTGTATTCTCCTCTGGGCTTAGAAAGTAAGTAGGACGTTCTGGGGACAATAAAATAGATGGTTTCCTGTGAAATGTTTGAATTTGCGGAAAGAAAAGATGAGGAAGAATAGAAGGAAGAGCAGGTGTTTCAAAGTGTGTAACAGAGTAATAAAAAAAAGGCACAGGGCAGAGCTGCAGGTCGTTCTATCAGCGGAAGGAGAATCCAGACGCCGGCAGGCCGCCACACCACTGCCTGATGAACTCGAGGACATCCTGACACTCTGGACTGTGAGTGGTCTGTGGGGAGGTGAAGGAGAGAAACACAGACAACAAACCATCAGGAAACACACGTGAGAAGGGAGGTAAGGATGTTATGTATATTCATCTGCTGATTCAAACTCAAATAAGCACCACTGTTTTCATTTCTCTCAATGTGATGAACTAATTCAGTATTGTAAGACTCAGAAAGGTTAGGCCTCAGTTTCATGCTTTGCCAGTTGTGAACCACCAGTCGCAGGGGAAAAATGTGTATTCCCAAGTCAGTTAATGAGTAGTTGCTAGAAGTTGCTAAGTGAACTCAAGCGCTAGCCCCATTCACCCAGACCTGGTCTTTAGCTGGTGGCCATTGGCCCCAAGTAACCACTGATTGCTATGATAAAGTATGTATTCTGCGACCAATTGGTGAGTGGTTGCTGGCAGTCACTATCACGTAACTAGTCACAAAGATGTATATGGTGCTGCACTGAAATTCTCTTTCAAATTGCTTTGGTTGTTAGCTGGTTGCCATGTTGACTTGTATTATATCAGTAATCAGTATTTACCTGCCAAGTTTTAGTGAAACTGGGAAAAACACAATGTAAATGGGAAATGAAGAACATTCGTCTTCAAAGTAAAGGTTGCACCATTCAAAATATGTTGCTTGCACGTAAGGTAGAACTTTTATTTTGAAGGCACATGTCTGTTTCCATTTTATGCTGTACTTTTTCCAATTTGGAGAGTAAACGGCGAGCGTTTGCAGATAACTCTGTGTCTTCTATGCAAACTATGCTAGCAACCATACCAATCTCAAATAGGTCTCTGGTTTAGCGCCTTCTTAGTGATCGATTTTACCTAGCAACTATCCAGCAGCCTCCGGCAACTGCCTAATGACTGGTGGTGGTGCCCAGCCAATCTTATTTTTCTCTATTTTTTGCAGAACATCTTGAAGTAACACAAACATGATATTATCAACAGTAAAATATGATTTAGAGTTATAAGAAGCCAAGAAGTGTTGAGCTCTAACTCATGCACCATTATTTTTTTTCTAGTTATAATGAATCCTATGAATTACAATCCAACATTAGCATTTTCACTAAAGTTCAGCGCTGTTTCAAAGAGAGTTGAACCTGAAGGAAATGTTTTCTTCATGCCTTTGCTTTGAAAAAACAGAAAGAAAAGAAAAGTTTTGAGTACTGCTCCATGATGGGAGTTCCTTTCTCTCTCAACCAATTTTAAGTTGAGGACAGACAATCTGGGTAAGTTTTAGGAGTTTTGAGTTCCTCGAAACTAATCAAAACTCCTCAGAACCTTGAATGACACTGCATTTAATTACAGTCCCCATGGAGTCAAATACACTCATGAGGTTTTTCATTCAGAAAGAAGGAGAGATCAATTTGTGTTGTTTTTATATGCACGGAAATTTTTCAGCTTACAAAAACACAGTTTCTCTGTTTGATCTCACCTTCGTGGCCATGAGGAATTTGTTCCAGTCTTCCTTGTTGGCTGCTTTCCCCGCAGCAGAGAACTCGATTTTATTCCTCAGCACGGGGTAGCCTGAAAGCAGGAACACCACAGAGCGAGGCTACATGCTGTGTATGACTGCACAGTCACGCAGCAAACTGGAGAATCAACACTTACAGCAAGGCCACAGCATGTTTTGTGTATGATAGTGTTCTATTATATAGTAGCTATCATTTCATATTAAAATTCAAGAAAGAAAATCGTTGAATGGTCCATTAGGTTTTACATGAAGGTTCTTGAAGTGGACCTATTATACATTTCTTTCTCTGTCACATATATACTGTTTTATTGCTGGATTAATATTACACAAGGCCACAGTTTCATGTCAGTGCTGTTCACAGTGAGAGAGGATATGCTGATCAAACCTTCTGTTTGTGACAGGTAGCCAATCAAAAGAACATTGGCTTTAAGGTTCGGAACTAGAAAAAAGGTGAATTGAGCGGCTGCACTAAGGTTCAGTATAAGATATATAAGAGAATAACAAAAAGCTTCACTAGTAGAGACCAAGAGTAAAAACATGAAGATAGAAATGAGCAAAACAGGTCTCCCTTAAATACAGATTACCTTCTTCAAATAACACAGAGGTGAAAATTAACATTTATTTGAGAACAAATCCATCTTAAATCTCCAAAACACCTCAAACAACAGCTCTACGCTTTCCTGAATTTAGATTTCATTACATCAACATGCTCATGTTAAAGCATGTGTGAAATCTCGTGCATTGCAAAGTGGATTAGAATTCAAAATCCCCAATGACACCATACTTTATCTTTTTAGTAAATTAGATGTTGTGTAAATGTCAGCACTGTATGCAAACATCATGGGTGTGAGAAGAAAGTTTAACAACAGGTAAACTATAAAAGCTCCAAATAACAAAGAACATGTTGCAACTTTATGGTAATTACACAATTTTTTATTAAATTATTTCATGTTTTCCACAAAATAAATGATGAAACTTTTCTTCTTGCTTTTTGCTTTTCTCTATTGCATCACATCAGTTTGGAGTTTTTCCCCCCTCTGATCTCTTTTCAATCTTTGAATTTAACAAAACTTTGATAAGTCTTGGACATGCTTGAGTGTTTCTGTGTGTGTGTGTGTGTCTAACCGGTGAGGACGCAGGGCAGCGAGCGAAGGCCGGTGTTGGCGGCCACCAGCGAGGCTTCATATGTGTTCCTCTCGTCATGTGGCAGAACCTGCTCGAGCCGATGGTCCATGGACACCATAAGCACCCAGTCGCGGATCTGGTCCCGCTGGGCAACCTGTAACACACACGCTGTTTTCAGACAGCGTTTCTAAACATTGCTCATTGCAACTGAGCTGCATGTCAGGTTGAGTTAGATTTTTTACATAAAAAAATACGGTTTGTGTGATGTCAGCCTGCAGTGATATGAGTTTCCTACACAGAAACTCAGTGACTGTGTCATAAACAGGAATAGGTTGAGCTTGTTCAGACAAAAGAAGACTTTTGGACAAAGTAATCTTAAATGGGCTGTTATATAGTTACTATTATTCTTTTCAATTTCTCTAACCCCAACTCTTAAAACCCCCAAATTTTGGTCATCATATTTAAGAAGCTATAACCAAGATAATAAAAATAACTAATAAAAACAAGCTTTAATGTGACCTATAAACAGGAAAATGTGAAATATGATTTTTGTTAAGAGGGCCTGATTTAGCCCACAGGCCACCTGTTTGCCTGCCGATACTTTCTAATTTGCAGCTACTGCGACCCTGCAGCTTAAGACTGGGTGTTTAAATGGAGCGATCTGTCATCTGTGCTCATTTGTAAAGAATATCACAGAGGAATGTGACACTAACTGCACCAGATCTGATTTGTAGCACATCACCAATATTGTCTTCATCTATCAGTCTGACCGCAGCGCATCCGGTGGGATATGTGTTTGGTGGGCGGTGATGATGTCTTACTGTGACGCAGAGTTTGGTGGGAACTGGAACCTCAAAGGGAATGTCGGTGTCTAGGAAGTCGGTGTGGTCCAGAGTGTCCAGAGTCCCCTCGTCAATGCCCTGGACAACAAAATCAGCCAATCACAAATGAAAAGATTCAATTTTAAAGTCTTAAAAAACATAAAAATTTTCTTTGGCAAACTTCCTGTTTTGCACATTAAAACTTCAGATGGTGTAATGGTGTTATAATGGGATTTTGCTGATATTCACAGAATACATAACAGAAAGGTCACAAATAAAGATTTCTACAATACATACATCGCACAGATCCAGGAAGTGGTTGAGAAAGATGAAGGCCATGTTTTCCCAGCCAATAGCCTGCCAGAATTAAAAACATAACACGTAGAATCAACACTAGACCGAGAGTATCTGCTCCTTCAAAAAGATTATCCTCTAATGGCCAATCACCAATAGAGCAGAGTTAAAGGCTTGTAAGTAGTCATGGACTACCTGAAGTATACAATGCATTTTTAAATGTACAGGGTGGGCCATTTATATGGATACACCGTAATAACATGGGAATGGTTGGTGATATCAAAGTCCTGTTTGTGGCACATTAGTATATGTGAGGGGGCAAACTCCTCAAGATGGGTGGTGACCAAGGTGGCCATTTAGAAGTCGGCAATCTTGGATACAACTTTTGTTTTTTCAATAGGAAGAGGGCCATGTGACACATCAAACTTATTGGTAATGTCACAAGAAAAACAATGGTGTGCTTGGTTTCAACGTAACTTTATTCTTTCATGAGTTATTTACAAGTTTCTCTTTGTTCACAGCCATTGACATATCGAAGAGGTTAACATGTGAGCAGATCAAAATTGTGTTGATATCTGGTGAATGCAGTAACCGGGTCATTGCAGCAGATTTCAATGCAAGAAACCCTACGAGAACACCCATCCCCCATGCTACAGTTAGCAAACTGCTTGCTAAGTTTCGTGAAACTGGTTCAGTGTTGGATTTGCCAAAATGTGGACGCAAGAAAACTGTCACTAATGAAGAAACATCAGTGACTGTCCTAGCTTCATTCAGCAAAAGCCCACAGCGTAGCACTTGCCGCATGTCACTGGAGAGTGGCATTAGTCGAACATCACTTTGGCGGATATTAGCTATTCACAAATGGCACCCTTACAAACTCCAGCTACTGCAGCATCTCAACGAGGATGACCCAGATCAGCACACAGAATTTGCAGAATGGGCAAAACAAAAATTGGAACAGGACCCTCAGTTCACGCAGAAGATTTTGTTCAGTGATGAGGCAAACTTTTATGTGAATGGTGAAGTTAACAAACAAAACCACCGCTATTGGTCTGACACTAACCCACATTGGATGGATCCCTCCAAGACCGTTGGAACAACAAAAGTGAAGGTTTGGTTTGGTATATGGGGTACAACGATAGTGGGTCCATTCTTCATCAATGGAAAGGTCAACAAGGCCACTGGATATTTGAAATTGCTACATGATGATGTGTTTACCTATTTATGCACTGAAGCTGGCACATTCCCTGAGTTTTTCCAGCAAGATGATGCACCACCACATTATGGGTGCCAGGTCTGAGCATTCCTAGATGAACAGTTTCCTGGAAAGTGGATTGGTCGTCGTGGGCCAGTTGAATGGCCCCCAAGGTCTCCCGATCTGACCCCCTTAGACTTTTATCTTTGGGGTCATCTGAAGGCAGTTGTCTATGGTGTGAAGATACGAGATGTGCAGCACCTGAAACTACGGATACTGGATGCCTGTGCTGGCATTTCTCCTGCGGTGTTGCTATCAGTGTGTGAAGAGTGGGAGAAGAGGGTTGCATTGACAATCCAACACAATGGACAGCACATTGAACACATTTTATAAGTGGTCAGAAACTTGTAAATAACTCATGAAAGAATAAAGTTACGTTGAAACCAAGCACACCATTGTTTATCTTGTGACTTTACCATTAAGTTTGATGTGTCACATGGCCCTCTTCCTATTGAAAAAACAAAAGTTGTACCCAAGATGGCCGACTTCTAAATGGCCACCATGGTCACCACCCATCTTGAGGAGTTTGCCCCCTCACATATACTAATGTGCCACAAACAGGACTTTAATATCACCAACCATTCTCATGTTATTACGGTGTATCCATATAAATGGCCCACCCTGTACTTCAATCTGGGAATATTACCAACTTTGTGGAGAAAACTCATTGAATTTTGTGGTCTAGGAGGAACATTTTAGACTATCGACATGCACCTGCAACTAAAAAAAACCCATCAGCACTACCAAAGCAGAACAGCTGCACCTCATCCTCTCTAATTGGTGGACTCACCTTGCAGGCCAGGCCCGCCTCATAGAAAGCCTTGTCCGCAGGAACAAGCTCAGTGTGACGCAGCAGAGACACGGAGAGCTTGGTTGCTATACTGATCTGAAAATGCACAGAGGAAGAAGAGAACATTTAAAAAACCCCAAAGTAAAGCTTCCTACATATCATCATCAGTTACCTAGCAGAGGTTTAGATTTGTACCATGACATGGTCTTTTTTTGTCTTGTTCCCTGTTATAATTTAACTGATATTCATACTCATGTTTCTAAGTGTTCACATTTTTCTAGAGTCTCCTCCTGTTTCGTCTATCTGTTTGTTTCTTTGACTTCCACTGTTTTCACTTCCTGTTTTATTTTGGTAATTACCTCCTTGTGCATCCTTCCTGTGCTTTTTTTAAGACTGCCTGGCCAAGTCTCAACTATGTTCACCTGTGCACTTTCAGCTCTGTGTATTTTTAGTTTCTTTTTGTTTGTCTACTTGGTAACTCCCCTCATGGATTCCTGTTTAGCTTAGGTCAGACTATCATCACTGAAGTCTTCTATAATGTCCAGCGGTGTCTGGTTCCTGGTGACATTGTCTTCTTTCCCAAAATGAAAGGCAAAGATCGAGTATACATCACAGATGGTAATGTGCAGGTGGTCAGAAAGAGGCTTACAGGAGGACATCTAAAAATAGAAGAAGCAGTACTGGAAGCATCCAAGGTGCACCAGGAGATGACCTCGGGACCAAAATGAAATCTGGTCACGTTTTTATTTTTCTGAGCAAAGACACAGAACTTTTTTCTTGCAATACATACATGCTCTAAAAACACTAAATAATTTGAACAATTTGAAGACAAATTTTGTCTAAAACTAATCAGAAATCAAGTGACCTTTTGTGAGGGAAACATGGCTGTAGGAGTTAGTTTAGATGATATTTTATGATGATTTGTGCGGACAGAAATAAACCAGCGAATAGGAGGTGGCAGGCAAATGTTGCCTTGCTGGTCACATTTTCTGCAGTTCACATGGTGGATCTATCCACAATACAAGGTGAAAACACCTTGTATTGTGGATAGATCCACCATGTTTTCACCTTGTATTGTTCACATCCATCAGTTCTCTAACCCAACATCATCTATGCTGTTACCCATGACTCCAAGCTTCACAGTGCTTTGTTCTATTATTGAATTCTCACCAATTATGAGCAACTTTTACAAAGTCATTTTCAAAGATGTCCTCATTCTTAAATATTCTGTATTTAGGCAGGTGCTGTTTGCGTTTTCATACCAGCTGCTCGACTCCTTTAGCAGCAGATCTTGTGGCGTAGCAGTGAGAGATTAGCAGCATCTGTTCAAAATCTTCATGAGCCGGAGTGTTTGCCTCGGTTGATTTGGACATGTTCTCACACTGAAATCACAGCAAACAAACTTATTTTCATGTTTTTTAAAATGGGTCGATAAAGGCATTTACTAATTTTGATTTACCAGTTGGAAGAAGAAATTGCGGAGGTCGGCGAACATGCGGTAGGACTCTGGTCCATCGGTGTCGGGAAGGTTAATCAGGTCCAGGAACAGGCGTTTGTAGATGTTAAAGTTCTGATTGTAAAAAATGGCAAAGCTTGTAAAAAATAATAAGCAAGAGATGTCTCTTTTTAATCATGTTGTTAAGGCTGTAATAGAAATCAAAATATATTTTTTTAAAATAAAATACAGCTGCCTTTTCACAGTCAGTTTGCTTTTTATTTGTGTAAATATAATTTCCTAAAGTCACTGATATTATTGTCTATTGAAATAATCTGGAACTGACTGACTCAAGAACCATAAAAATCTGTAAACCAGGGCTCCAAGCTCTTAAGGTAACATAGAGTTTTGTTGTAAATACCGCTTTATAGCAAACAAAAATACTGGCAGTGCCCACTGCTACCCCTCAGCCTTCTAATAGACACACCTATGGTTTAATTAGAACATCTTGGGTAATTTTCAGAAAACCTGATGTCTGACCTTTACTTTCAAACTCGTCTGAGATTTTACACCTATGCTGTCAATTTGAAAATCCTATATCGTCTCATTTTCAAGCTATTGCATTCCCAAACTTAGGTGTCCACGCCACCTGCCTGCATAGCAGGGTGACGCCAATACGGCTGAGGGGTAAAAACTGGAGAAGAAATTGGTTTATTATGCTTAAGAAACACTAGCTATTTGGCTTTTGTGGTGCTAATTGAGACTCACACTGTACATAACAACAAAGTCGACAATCTTGGCAATCAATGCAATCTTGTCGACACTGAACTGCATAAAAACATGTGGGTTGTTTGAAACTATGCAAACATCCCCATTGTGCCAAAATCTTGCACAAAATGCACCACACCCCAATCTGTTTGTGGTCTCTCTATGCTTACTTTATCTTTTCTTTGCCTAACTGGCCACAGCAGAGAGGCAAAGCGTGAAATGGACATGGTGGACTGGCATGTCTATAACACATTTTGCTGTGATACTTGGTTGGAATATTTATATAATTTCACCTTCTATGAAGACTACAAAACTAAGAGTAGATATTCTACATTAAAGAGGGAAACTTGGGTTATCAGGCAGTGAAAGAAGGATAATGTACCTTTAGGGTACCCACTAGGTGGGAATGGAATTAGCTATAAGAAGTGTGTGTGTACCTGAGGGTTTGGTGGTACTCCGTGCTGTATGTAGAGCTGAACAGCCTTTGGAGCTTCCTTATCCTTGATGAGATGTGTTGCGTACAGAGCAATGTACTTATGGAGGATCTGAAAGGTCTGACAAAACACAACACAAAAATTATGAAGCCTGACAGAAACAATGAGGTCAATGAGGCCTGTTAACGAGCAAAGAAGACCAAAAAGCACAAGAAAAAAAAGTGTTGCCTCAGCAGAAATAATTGTCCATGAGCGCCCGAATATGCTTCATCTTGTGTGACAGAAATGCCCATGCAGGCCTTATTTGTCTGAATATTGCCACAGTGCGGGGATGAGTTTAGCTAGTTCATAAAAAAACTGCACATTAAGGCCCACTGGAGGGAAACATAAATCAACATAAACTACTTAGCTGCTGCAAAGTTGCTTTTCTGTCTGATATCACCGGGGTTGAATCAGGGGGGACTTCGGATGGGACCCACCCAAAACAAGAACCACCCCCTCAGTGCCGAAAAGTGTTCGATTAATGTCTCAAATTAACTTGTAATACAATTTGAGAAAGCTCCAAAGTGGATCATCTCATTTCCAGACATGGACACTTTGGATTCGGCTCTAAGAAGGATTGGAAGTGCTTTCCTGGAGCCTTGCAGCACATTTTTACTGGAGGTAACAACAAATTAGCTGCAGCTAGGACATGGTTAGTCCTCTTTGTTTCTGTTGTGGACAATCTTAAATAAAATTGCAACCACCAGGTGAGCGTGTCTTTGAAGTGAGGTTTATTAAGGAAAAAGAAAAAAAAAACAAAACACTGCAGTGGAGAAAACATTCAAGTCAAACACCAAAACAGTTTTCTGAGGAAGGACCCCCCCCCCTGAACTCTTTTATACCTTCTCAAACAAAGAACATTCCCCATCAGATCATATATTCCTATACCTTCAGTCCGGCTCATCCTTGACCCTCTCCCACTCTAAGAAAAGTTACAACCACCGGTCACCGGTCTGACTGTACATGTTGTTTTTGTCCATGCTTTTTCAGCTGGGGCATCTGCTCATCATTATCACCTACCTGCATCATAAAGCTCCAGACCTGAACTCCGCTCAGTGATTGTTTCATCCCATAGTGTAGTACTGGCATCACTTAACCTCTAGTTTATCAATTGCTCACTGCTTTGTCTAAAACTCTAACACCTTGACCTCACCTGGTTATCTGCTTTTGCTCTAAAACTGCTTGGGATTTTAGCCCGCTGCCTATATGTGTAATACCTTATCAGAATCACCGGATTCCCTGTAGATTTCCCAGCATCATCGCTCCATCCCTACTTCCCAACAAATTCGCACAAAGTTCCTGGTTGTTTGAAGTAACGAGGAATGACTCTTTCCCCTGTGACCTGCTTTAGAGTTCACTTGTTTTAGAACTTTAAAACCCTGATTTGAGCAAAAGTTGTTTGCTTAACAACCCGAAAAACAAAAGAGGTGACAATATAATATGAACTCTTAATAACATCAAACAAGACATACCTGTTTGGATGCCGTCTCCAGGCACTTCTCCCACTGGCCTCTTTCTGCGTAGATGTCCAGGGCCGCCATGACATCCACTCCCACCAGCTGAACGAACACAGTCATCAAAAATAAAAACAAACTGTTTTTTCACCTCTAAGAAACACAGCATGAAACTTGAAATGAGACCATTACATTTTCTGTCTTTCTCTGCTCACATTTATCAAATGGCACAGGCAAACAACTCGGAGGACATGTAGGGCTCCACAGAGCAGTGAAATGGTGCAGGAAATACAGCAATCATTGTAAAATCATCTCAGTGAAACGTAACAAATTCTTATTCTGGGAGGAACATGCTGCTGTTTACTACAGAAATGGATCAAATGAAAGATATTTATCTTTTTTTTATCTCTTTTTTCCAGAAAAATAACGTTACAAAACGTTATTTTTCTGGACCAAACTGCTTGGAATGATTTTGGAAGCTGAATTTTGTCATAATTGAGTCAATATTAGCTTGATAACATGTCAGCTTTTCTTTTTTTTTTTATTTGTTTGGTTCAGGGTGTCATAGAGTGTATACTTGTACTTACAGACTCCACTCTGCCCTGGTTTTTAAGGTGCTCCTTGTACTTCTGGTCCACGTAGTCCTCATACCTGTCAAATATCAGATTCATAAGAAACAGGGCAGAGAGGCACGCATGCTTAATAAAACTGATATGACATTGAAAAAATAACCAGCATGTCTTCGTCTTTCTGTTCGCTTCTTCTATTCTGAGTTTTAATTCAATGTCGGCCCTTGTCTTTGTTGCTGTTCTGCCCGTAATAACTATGATACACTCGAGTGTTTGTGTGTGTTTGTGTGCTCTCAAACCTCGGCTCCAGCTCCTTGGCGACTCTCTTGGCTTTGTTCCACTCCTCACCCTCAATAAAGACATCGATTGCCTCTTTGATGAGGTCCATGTTTAAGTAGAGCTCAGCAGCCTTCAACAAGCAAATACGAACAGGACACAGGAAAGAGGCAACTGGTCAGATATTAGATGCTTGGACATTATAAGAGCATATATATTTGGATTGTGTGTGTGTGTGTATTGTTTTATTAACTGCATCTACGTGTGTTTTCACTCACGGCGTTGAACTTCCTCAGCTGTGCGAGTCGTGGTCCGACCACCTGGATCACCTGCACTGCTACATCTGTTGTCAGGAACTTGATGGACAGCTCTGCCGCCTGGACATATGCACACAGCGAGTGCACATGCCAAACAGTACAGGACACCCAAAAAGACGCAAAAAGGAAAAATCCATTCAAACCATATATAGAAATATAACATTTAGTTTTGTCATTATTTTGTTATTCAAGTCTACTCAAGACGTTTCTTTTTTTTTTCCTTTAGGGTTTATTTTTGCAATTATTTCATGAAATAGAATAGAGGTAGGCAGCGTGTTTTTGGTATTAATGGGCAACAAATCTATGAAACCCTTTTGATAGATTCTGCATTTCCTTTTCATCAACCTCTCCGTTTTCTGGTTTGAGAAAATGTAGCTTGGGACAAGAGAGTTTATTCTGGATAGGAAGACAGAAAGAGTGGGTACCATATGTAGATAAAGCCAGTACTGATTTATTTTATCTTCTGCATATGGACTCGGTATTAGTGGTATTTATATAGCACTTTTCTGCACTTACTGAGCACTCAAGGCACCTGACTCCCACTCACACATATACACACATACTGTGATTCATCCTGGTCATGAACACATTCACACATGTCATCATGCAGATTGGAGAAGCCCGGGATCGAAACACTGACTGGACATGCAGCTGAACGTCTGTTTCCGCTTCACTGCCATGAGGATAGATACAGAAAACCTTTTCCACTTCTTAAAATAATACCTGCCACAATATTCAGTATGGACTTAAGCTATTTCATATTTAACTACTATATTTTTCTGTTGTTTTGTATCTGTTCTGAACTACATTTTTTTAAATGTTGTGGGTACTGTAGCACAATATTTTCCTCAACTTTTTCAATAAAAAATATTTATTGTGTCTTATTTTTCCTACTTCAAGTGTATTTTATTCTAATTTTTTGCATTTTATTCTCAGTCACACATACGTTTAGTATGTGTGTGTACACCGAGACATATAATGTACAAAACTTGCTTTTGCTCCTGTTTTTTTCTCTCCTTACAATATGTGTGTTTGGCATTTTTGATATTCTGTACAGCAAAAATATTATAAAACCAAATTTTAAAAAAGTAGCAGTTCTTTCATAACCTTTTTAGGACACAGTTAAGAAAGTGGGTGGGGCTATTAATAATAATGAATTGCATTTATATAGCGCTTTTCAAGACCCTCAAAGCGCTGTACAATTCCACTACTCATTCACTCTCACATTCACACACTGGTGGAGGCAGCTACAGTTGTAGCCACAGCTGCCCTGGGGCAGACTGACAGAGGTGAGGCTGCCATATCGCACCATCGGCCCCTCTGGCCAACACCAGTAGGTGGTAGGTGAAGTGTCTTGCCCAAGGACACAACGGCCAAGACAGACAGAGCTGGGGATCAAACCGGCAACCTTCCGGTTACAAGATGAGTTTCCCAACCCCCTGAACCACGGTCGCCCCCAAATTGATGTTATTCCACCAGTTTCTGAGCCACCGCAGTGTAAGAAATGGTACATATTTAAAAACTGCCTCTTATTACCACTGCTGTTTTGCCCTACCAGTACTGACACTGATGATGTCATACTTCGAGGGAGAAAGAGTTCAACTTCTTCAACTGTTTAGCTCATGACATTAAAAATATATTAAAAGAGATCTTTGCAATGATGATAATATAAAATTGTCATGATCTGTCATCTCAAAAAGCAATATAATGTCACCGTAATCATTATATAATCCATTTGATTCTGATTGTGGGGATAGTTGGTGATACATGAACTGACTTTGCTGTTTGTGTGTTGAAGAAAAAGTCTTTAATTCTTCTAATGCAATATTTCCAATACGGCTGTACCTTGTGTTTCTATCTATTTTCATTCATAGTTAACTAGTTAATTTATAAATATATTATATAAATAGCACAAAATAAATGTCCACATTTCATTTTCACAGGTTTAAACAGAGAGTCCACGGTAATCTAATTTAAAAAGAAACAAAACACCATAAAGCAGGAAAAGTTCACGTTTGAGGAACTAAAAACAGTTTCAGATTGAAAAACTAAACAGCTGTAAACGAGACTGCAGAATTCTTTTAGCTGTAATTATAATGTGTGTGTTTAAATCATTGTCCCTTTTAAACAACATCTGTGTAATCTCTGATTTAGCACTTCTACATTAAATAGGCTAGAATCAGCTACTTCTGTGAGGCATTTGGCATGTTTGATAACACCCACTTTCACCTATTAAATATAATGTCTTAAAAAAATTGATAATTGGAATAAAGGTCATTATGAAGCGCACTACAGGAAGGAATCAAAAATTCAAAACTTAAATCAGTGTATCGCCTGACTCATCTGTAATGCAGATGCAGCATTTTCTGACCTAATGAAACTCACTTGGGAAAAAAAAAACCTATCTATTGATCTCTGTGATCTCTTCAAGAGATTCTTTACAATCATGGAGATTGACCATTCCCATTTCAAATAATCTGACCTCTGCACTTTAATCAATAACATGCAGTATGTGCTACGTATCTTCATGCTCACAGCAGAAATCACCTATTGATGTTGGTGACATGGTGACCTTTCGCCCTCCTCCACCTTTAGTGGTACTCTTGACTATAGTTAAACATCTATTCTGTCCTTCACCCACTATAGAGCTTAAAGTAAAAGTGAAAAGTAATTACTGATGCTGTCTAAATATAAGATTTACAGTACGCCCATTAAAGGTCATGGTGGGAAGTTTTCTTTTATTTCTGGACTATTTTTACAGAACCAGAGAATAAGTTACTGAATAATTTCCTTCTTTAGGGAAATAAACACTGTTTGAAATGGTTATAAATCACTGTCTGTAGTTTTTATGTCATGAAAGCTCAAACAGTACAGCGATGCCAAAGATAAAACGAACACTCCAGGGAAAGCGGCTCAGAGGAAGACAGAGAAAACTATGAAGAGTGGACAGACCTTTGCAGAGACCTCAACCGTCGGCCGCAGCCTTGAAGCCAAACTGTCAACTTACTACAGATTGTGATTTATTTTAATGCAGTGCTAAATTCATTTTAAGATTTGACACAATGTAAGTAGATATTTTCGGCAGGTTGACAAATCAATTTAATACTGTTAATCTAGCTGAAAAGGGGATTCTCACATTCTGAGCTGCAGTAATGGTTTAATTTATGGCATTTCAAAATATGAATAAGGTTTCCGTGTGCATCTAGGACAAAGATCTGAAAATAATTCATTTATCCTTTAGTTGGTTTCGACCTTTTGGAGTGTTTGTGGTGTAAAAATAAATTTTGTGAATAATATTTAACTGCAAAAGCTTGTGATGACTGTTGTACTAGAAGGTTAAACCTCCCACTCACTATCTTAACCCCTTATGTCTAGTGTATCATATTTGTGTAGTTTTTTTGTGAGTTTTTGAGACTTTTCCCCCCCTGATAAAACCGAAATAAATTGCACAATACATCCATCCATCAATTTTCTTCCGCTTATCTGGCGATAGGTCGCGGGGGCAGCAGCGTAAGTAGAGAAGCCCAGACCTCCCTCTCTCTAGCCACCTTCTCTAGCTTCTAGCCTTAGGGGAACACTAAGGCGTTCCCAGGCTAGCTGTGAGATAGTATTTCCAGCCTGTACTGGGTCTGCCCCAGGGTCTCCTCACAATGTATATATATATATATGTTTTTAATTCTATAAGCCATTTTAATCTATATTCAGGGTAAGATCTTTTTAAATATGCCTAGGTGAAAGGCTAACTTTTGTTTTTTCAAACCTGTCTCTCTAATAAACCCATGACAGACTTAAAAGCGCTTCTTTATTCAGTAGCAACTACACGTGTAAAAAACGTACTATTAATTTCATATTGTTAAAAAGAACTAATAATCATGTGAATTAACAGTTCTATGCAGTTGTTTTTTTCTTTTTACCTTCATCCAACACTTTTCCATCAGCGCCGTGTTTGAGTCATCCTTAACCTTCAAGTAATACTCCACGGCCCGGGAATATTCACCCGACTGCTCCCACTCTCTCGCCTGCTCCAAGAAGCCCTCCACACCCCTGAAACCACAAACAAACACACAGACTCACATAAACAGGCACAAACAAGTCCCCTTCAGATGATGCTCATTTTAAATCTTTTCCAAATCCGTAATAAAAGCAAACTCATACTTGCTGTTACTTCTTCATGAACCAACAGGCAATAAACTATTTTTTTTAGATTAAAAAATATTAAACATTTCACAATAGGTTTATTTAATTTCTATGTTATTTTACCAGTTCATAACTTTCATGGCATAAAATAGTTAATGCTATAATAATAACCACCATTACTAAATGGTAAATTGACAGTTAATTGTGTCAATGCTAGGGTTCCCTTACAGTCGATTTACTCCGTACAACACATATAGTATGGGATATCCCGCCCCGGTTTGTCCTGGCTGAAGAAATCTCTATTCACACCTTTAAGGCGGATGGCCTCAGACAACATGCATATGGCCCTGCCTACACATATACCCCCTGCCATCACAATCAGCCCTCAGTTCTAACGCTCTTCACCTCGCTAAGAGCATATCTACTGGGTTGGGCTAGCTAGCTACTGCTAGTTAGCTCCAATGTCTGCTGGCTAGTGATGGGATTTCCGGCTCTTTTTAGAGATCCGGCTCTTTCGGCTCGGCTCACTAAAAAGAGCCGGCTCTTTCGGCTCCGAACCGGCTCTTCAGGTTGTTTTGTTGCTTTAATTATTTAATCATTAACAATAATATAAAATTATGCAGAAAAGGAATTACTAATGTTAAAAAAAAGTGGTTTTATTTATATATGTTTATATATGGCCCCTAGAGACAAAGCACGTACAAACTCTAAAGCATATACAAACTCCAAAAAGCACGTACAAACTCCAAAACACATTTCTAGCGTTTACTGAACTTCCAAAACAGAGCTATCCAGATCACTTAAATTACACAATTGAAAGCATGTGTGTATTGTTTGTGTATTTATAGACAAGCACTCATATTTATTCAAATAATTAAAAAAAAAAAAAAGTTCATTTACCTGTTACTACCACACACCAAATCCGGTTGTTGATACTTCCTGGCTTGTGTAGCCACTAGGAAACAAAAGCTCAACACTGCGCCCTAGCATCCTGGAGCACTTCTGTTGTCTTTTGTACGTGATTCTGAGTTTGTACGTGCTTCTGAGTTTTTACGTGTTTTGGAGTTTGTACGTGCTTCTGAGTTTTTACGTGTTTTGGAGTTTGTACTTGCTTCTGAGTTTTTACGTGTTTTGGAGTTTTTACGCGTTTTGGAGTTTGTACATGCTTAGGAGTTTGTACGTGTTTTGGAGTTTGTACATGCTTTGTCTCTAAGGGCCACCATAAATATACTTTATTTATTCACTCCACATAAAATGTAATAAATAAATCATATAATACAAAAAACAACTATTTACATTTAAAAGCTTTTTCCTTTTAAACAAATTTAACGTGAAACAACACAAAACACTGCAAACCACAACACGATTAAATATAAATTAAAATATTAAAACAAAAAGAAGATGCACATTCTCTGTCATATGGGCCTGCATGATTTCTGAATCCTTTATCATCTGTAACTGAAAATAGTGGATGATTACTATACCTTTCTAATGTGACGTTGTTGTCCCTGGCTCTCTTTCTCTCTGGCTCTGAGTGTAACTAACGCCCCTCCCCCCTCTGCTCAGCGTAAAGTACAGGCCGCGTGTGCGGAGTTTAGCGGAAAAAAGGGCGAGAGAGAGGGTGAGAGAAAGAAAAAAAAAAACCTCACGGCTCCCAATAAGGAGCCGGCTCGCGTCGTTCACTTCAAAGAGTCGGCTCTAAGAGCCATTTCGTTCGCGAACGACCCATCACTACTGCTGGCTTAGGTTAGCCCAACTGCCTTGTTGGTGTTAGCCTTCACTCCACAGCTGGTGTGTAGGCTGTCCACAAAGCGCTAATTTCAAATCTTCCTGTGCAGCGCTTTGCTTTGCGTTTTGGTATGGATATCAAACCAAAGTGAACAAAACAGAAATTTTCTGTTTGCCACTGTCTTCAGTGGTGCAGTTTCTCTTTGCATGATAGTGACCAGCAATGACGCGTGCCCCATTTGCCTGGGGATTGTCCAGGTTAGGAGAACGCTGACTGACCTGAAGTCTGTGTGCTTCGTCACCAGCTCCATCACTCTGGAACCCTGGAAAGATGGGTGACTTTGCGGAGAAAGTTCCAGAGGAGGCTAACAGTAACTGCATCTTGCATGCTAGCTACCGGTGGGAGCCCGGGCTGTTGCACCAGGGATCTTGGATTGGGAGAGTGTCGTTTTACAAGGTGGTGTCCACAGATGCTTCTCTAAGAGGGTGGGGAGTTCTGTCCGATGGCGCATCAGAGAAAGGGGTCTGGACACAGAGCTTCACAATGATGTAAGGCTGCTAGCTGTGTTCTTAGCTCAGGCATTTTTGTCCAGTTCTGAGGGGCCAACATTTCCTAGTCAGGATGGACAATTCAACAGTGGTCTCTTACATAAACAGGCAAGGAGGGAAACGCTCCCTTCCCCTGTTAAAGCTGTCTCGCTCTCTGCTATTATGGTGCAGTGTTCGATGTCTGTCTCTAAGAGCAACCCATGTTCCAGGCCATCTCAACCTGGGGCCAGATCTTCTCTCCAGACCTTCTCTCCATTCCAGTGAGGGAATGGAGGTTGCACCCCTTTGATATTGGCCCAGATACGGGATCTATTTGGCGAGGCAAGTAGATCTTTTTGCCTCCAGGGTGAACACTCACTACCCCATGTTCTTCTCCATAATCGACAGTGATTCACCCGTGGGCATAGATGCACTAGCACACCAATGGCCAGACGTGCTCCTCTATGCATTTCCCCAGTTGAAGTGATATCTCCAGTTCTTGATAGAGTGCATCAGCAGCACATCTCTCTGATTCTTGTTGCCTCCTGGTGGCCAACAAGGTCGTGGAATGCAGAGATAATCAGTCTGCTAGCAGCAAGTCCTTGGCAGCTTCCTCTCTGTGGGGACCTCCTCTCTCAGGCAAGAGGAGAAGTGATCATCTGCCCGGATCTATGGTGCCTTTATGGTTACCTACTTTGAGATCAAATTTGATAGCTAAGGGTCTGCCCCATGCGTAGTCCTGTAGAGGCTTTTATGAGTACAAATGGCGAGCTTTTGAGCAATGGTTTCAGGACGGGCACATTCCCCCAGTCCAGTGCTCTATTGCGGATGTTTTGACATTCCTGCAGGAGATTCTAGATACTGGCGGTCCAGTGTCTTTTTATGGGACTTGTGTTTGGTGCTGGAGGCCATTTGTGCCTCCCTTGAGTCAGTGGATATAAAATGTATTTCATATAAAACTGCATTGTTTTTCACTTTGGCTTCTGCAAAGTAAGTGGGTGACCTTCATGCTTTGTCTGTGCACCTAGTTGGGCATCACCGCACACTTTTTTTCCCCGGTTCAATCGTTTGGACGTTACAGCCCCTTCGGTGGCTCATGCTGTCCTTTCAGCTGGGTCTACCAGGCACTAAGGTGGTGGTGGTCCAACTCCAGTTTGATGGATACTCTGCAGGGCGTGTATATATGCCCCATACTATATGTGTTGTAACATGTGAATCGACTGAAAAGGAACAAACAGTTATGTGTATAACTTTTGTTCCCTGAAGGAGAGGAACGAGTTACAACACAAGGTTGCCTCACTGCGCAGCTTGGCTCGATGAAGACCGGCTATCGAACTGAGAGAAGAGGCTGAGAGAAGGGGGTATATGTGCAGGCGGGGCCATACACATATCATCACAGGAAATCAGCCTTAAAGGCGTGAATAGAGGTTTCTTCAGCCAGGACATGCTGGAAAGCAATATCTCATTCTATATGTGTGTGTGCCTTATTCCTCAACTTCAACAGAAATTATACACATAACTGTTCATTTTGTGTTGTTTTAGAATTTTGGATTTTTGGGTTAACATATCAGAGTTTTGGTTTATCTTTAGTTGGTTTTTTTGGGGTTTTTTTACAGTATATTGCAAGTTTCAGTGCTTGATAAACGACTGAGTCTGGTTCCTGTTTGGATTTCTTTGTCATTCCTGTAATGACTTTTCTGTAGTATTAAGTTTAGTTTTTTCTTCAATTTTTTTTTCTTTTATTATCAGCTCGTTTCTCACTACTTCCCTCTCTATCGTGCAGTATTAGTTCCTTTGCCCTCCTCTGCCCTGTTAGTCTTCAGTGAATCCATATTTTTCTCTGTCTGGAATGTACACAGCCTTTTCATCTCAATCACTTAATATATTTACTTGTCTTGTTAATAATTGGTCTTTGTCATTAGCTTCTATTTCATTAGAAATTAGAGATTAGAACTGTGTTCATCGTCTACAAGCTGCAGTTCCATCACAGCTTTGCAGATGGATGCCCGTGGGAGACGAGAAGCTTTGCACTTATCTGAAGCCTGAGCTGTAAAGTCTGCAAGAATAATTCAGTGTTTTCTCTCTTCAAACCCTCTTTTTCATCCGTTTCCATTGGTAACTTTTGATGTTTCCTCCCACAAGTCATTAAAGCGGGAGAAACGATGGGAGGAGGGTATGAGCTGCATGCTGCTGGTTTGCTGTCTAATGAGCTGTTCCTCATTGGGAGTTGAAATTTAGGAGTACACGTGAGGTGTTTTTAAAAAAAAAAAAGAGGAAAAAAAAGCATCAAACTGATTCGTTGTGCATAGATGCATTTCTGGTAATGTTCAAAATATGTTAAAAAATGTCCCACAAATAATCACGAGTCAAGTTGAAAGGCTTTTGACTTCAAATGTTGTAACTAGATATAGCTGCAGTGATGGATTTGGGTTTTCTTTAGTAGAACTGTACTTCATCTTTTACTCTGCCATGTTAGACCTAAAATATTTGAACACCACAAGAAATGAAGGTCAGTGGTTACTTATTTTATGGGCTTAATCTCACCTGAGTCCTTTCTTGGAGGCCTCCCTCTCATACTCCTCTTGGAGCATGGAGAGTTTATTGGGGATATACTCTTTACAGATACGTATGGCATCACTCCACATGTCTGCATCCTGAATTTAAAACAGACACAAAATAAATTAAATAACTGACTATCAGGCAGATTGTCAACATCTGAAAAATGAAAATGAATCCTGCAATTTTAGACATTTTTCACTAAATTGCAAAAAATTCTACAAATACTTTCTCGTCTTTTGTGAGGCTTGTGGAGCTAACTTAGCCAAAAACTACAAAAAATATCTCTTAACTTCCTCTACTCTTGAATGTCTTAGACAAAGTAATTCTCCATCAAGACTTCTGAGTTTCAGTCAGGTTTCAGGCCAACCACAGAACAGAGTCAGCCCTGCCAAAGTATACAATGATCTGCTCCTGTAGGTGACTCTGGGAACTGTGCAATCTTCAGTGCTGCATTTAAAACCACTGACCACAACAACCTCCTACAACGCATGCACTTCAGTGCTGGTATAAGTGGCAGATGACTACACTGGTTCACTTTATACCTAAAAAATAGATCTTCTCCTACATTACTGGAAACTATTCTTCTTCAACAGTAACAATTTCCTGTGGGGTACCTCAGGGCTCCATTTTAGGTCCCGTCCTATTCTCTCTACACATGCTTACTTGGGGTCGAATAATCAGTAAACATAATATAATTTTTTGCTCCTAAGCTGACAACATGGAACTATATCTCCCCCTCAATCCCAACAAGTCCAGGCTGAATAGCATCATCAAATGCCTTGTGGACATTAAGAACTGGATGGCACAAAACATCATTCAGCTGAATGAGGATAAAACAGAAATTTTCTTTTTTGGCTCTGCCAATTCCTTTGTAAGTTTTTCTGATCAACTTGGAAATCTGTCCACTTATGTAAACCCTTAGGCCAAAACTCTTAGTGTGATATGTGACTCTGGCTTTAGGTTTAACAAGCAAATTAACTCAGTGGTTAAAACAGCTTTTTTCATCTCTGTTCCATATCAAAAGGTTTTCCTTTCTGTGAGAGATTGCAAAATTGTGTTCATGCTCGCATTTTCTCTTGTCTGGTGCTGGTAGGCTGTCCACAGGTATCTAAAAGAGAGGTCATATTACACATGTTTTAGCATCTCTCCACTGGATGCCAGTGAGGGTCGGAATCAGTTTCAAGATACTCCTGTTTGTATACAAGCCATTCGTGGTTTGTCTCCACATCTATGACCTCTTACACCCCTATTAATCTTCCATGTCCCTCCAGTCAGCTGATCGGAATGCTTCTGACTGTCCCTAGCGCTAGATTTAACCTCCGAGGAGACTGGGCCTTCTGTGTGTTTGCCCCCAAACTTTGGAACAACTTTTCCCTCACATTCAAATCTGCTCCCTCTATTCGATCCTTTAAAACTAGACTTTTTACTCACTGATATTTGAGTGTGTCATTGGTCTTTGTATTTCCTGTGCTGTTTTCGGCCATGATTCTATCTGTTTATCACCCACTAATATCTATTTGTTTCTTATTTCTTTATTTATTTCTATTCCCTTGTCTTTTTATCCACTCTATCTTTTGCACAGCAAGTTTTGGGTAGTGTATTTTTAAAAATGTGCTTTATAAATAAATTTGAGGTGGAGTTACCTTGTAGTATTTAACAGCTAGTTCAGGTCTCTGTGCTTGGAGCAGGAAGGCCTCAGCCTTCTTGAAATCATTCTCTTTAAAGCAGAACTTGGCTTGGCCAACCAGAACCTCAGACAGGCTCTCTGGATCGTGGCCCTCAGCCACCCGCTGTGCATTGGCCCAGTCCTGGTTGTGGACATACCTGGAAGAGTTCACACACAAATACACACAGGAAATAAAATCCAAAAATAATCTGTTTTAAGATTAACGGAAAAGATTTTTAAAATGTTTTTCATCAAGTACCAGAAAGGGGACTTTGAATAAGTTCAGGTTCATAGAAATTTACTTAAAGCTGTGGCTACCTGGGAGGCTGGACATTAATTTCAAGACATATCTTCTTTCAGTGGCTTAGGCAAGTAATGGCACTTCTCAAACTTAAAGCTCAAATCTCTACACACTTTTGTGAAACTGCTTTTACCTCTCTGAGGACGAAGTCATAACCCTACCCCAATCCTATATCTTGGAGGGGAAAAAAATGAAAAAAGTTAATTATTTTTGATGTGTCTGTTAGAATCACTATTCCCCTTCTTCCATGCCTACTATCCTTGAAAGAGAAATTAAAAACAAAGATGATATTTTCTTTGCCTAGGGTTAGTGTTAACATTAGTGTTAGCATTGGGGTTGTCACTGATCATGGGTTACTCTCCATCATTCATGAATACTCACACACTCCCCAATTTGAATATTACCTAAAATTACTTAAGCCTGTACGTACAAGAATCCTTGCTGCGCAGTGCTGTGTGGCTGGCTGTGGTGTAACTTCACTATGTCTATTTTTAGAAAGCTATACATAATTAGTATTTCTACTGCTGATTGCTATGCAGGCTGATTCCTCAGTTAACTTTCTGCTAACACTTTAGATTAGGTTTTAATTATCTTGCTATAAACATGCTTATTAGTAGCCTGTTTACTCTTTATTAGTCATTGCAAACCGCTTACTAATGACTTGGGCTGCATGGTCCTATTATACCCTTATCAGACATTTAATTAAGAGCTAATTAATGGTTAATATATGTAGCGTAATTTAAAGTATTACCAACCTATCAAATTATTTTGATGAGGCTTGGTTGTTTAGTTCAATTATGGAAGAAAGAACCCCTTAAAAGAGATATGTGATTAGTGAAACTAATCACATTTGGACTTTTTTTTTAACGACACGAGAAAGTTTAAAAATTAAAGTATTCAAATAATTATATTAACCAAAATTGTCCTTAAACATTAAGCTTCAAACTGAGCCTGAAACTGATATAAATCTGCTCCTCACTGATGCTGATCAGCTGGCAGTAATGATGGGCACAACATCATCACCTCCAATACTCACATCAACACAGCTTCTTTGGGTTTTCCTGCTTTGATGAACTCTACCTCGGCTTCAGTGAACTTCCCCTGTAAGATGAAGCCGTGAAAAAATTCAGGATTAACACGACTTAATGTGTGCAGCATGCAGTGAGTTCAAGATTCTCAGTAACAGAAATTACGAACAATAACTCAGTGAGTTAGTTCACAGAAACAGTAGCAGCAGGTTTATTGTTATTCTCATATGAGCTGACTATGCTGGGCAATAAAAAGAAAAAAAATCACATATTGATGTGCTTGGTCTGGTTAAATAAAGAAGACAGAGAATAAATTTGGCATGAAGCAGTTTTGTAGGAGGAAAACTGAAAAGTCTTTATGTGGGTAGTTGTAGCAATTTTTTTGAAAGTGTATAGAAAGAGCAGAGGACTGACTGTGTGGTAAAACTGATGGATTTACCTCATCTTCCAGGTACAGTGCATGCTTGAGGTGGATCTCAGGAATCTTCTCCTTACATGCAAGGCGCGCCAAGTCAAAGGCAAAGTCAAATGAGCTGGAGAGAACATGAAGACAGTCCCTATTTATGTCACATATAAGAGATCTGGCACTCGAAGGACTTTGAGTAGAAATCTATGAGATAAGTGTGTATGCAGGGGCAGGGATAGCTCAGTAGGTAGAGTGGTTGCCCCACGATTGGAAGGTCGGGGGTTCGATTCCCTTGAACAGCTACCCTGAGGTACCCTCCCCACACGCGCCTAATGGCTGCCCACTGCTTCACTGAGTGAATGGGTTAAATGCAGAGAGGAATTTCCCCATGGGGATCAATACACACTATGCATGTGTAAACCTCTAATTGATATCATAGTAGGTAATTAGAAATGTGGATTTGACTGAGGATACATGGACTTTTTGTCCCTGTGACCACAAAAGTCAAATATATAGCTTTCTCCCCATTAATTTATACACGGTCTGGGAATTAAAAGCACAAATAACTTTCAAAGATGGTTACTAAGTGACCTTGCTCATTTCCTTTTTAGGAAGGCAACAATTGATCAAGTTTTACCGTTAGGATTTCCTTTCACACAGTACAACAGATAAAAGATTCTGAATGAGTGTCAAACTTGTTTTAAAGCTCTGCAAAAGGTTTATCATATTTTAAGCAAATAAAATGAAACTCAGTATGTGAGTAAATTGAACTTAAATAATTATTTGGGTCTTTGTGTTGTGATAATGCTCACAATTTATTTGAAGCAGACTTGATGGCGTACTCCAGCAGGCCAAACTTGTTTAGCAGCTTAACAGCTGCCTCTCCTCCCAGACTCCGGGCCCACAGGTAGGCCACCTGCTTCTGCGCATCAGCACCTCCGTGGCTTTTTGCCACCTGACGAACACACAAACACATTAAAAAAAATCATTACACCAGGCCTTCACTCCTGTGGCTCCCTAACCCCCTTACAACACTTAATCCCGGGGAGAAACATTTGAAAGAAGCTATAAAGCTGTGGTGCATTCCCAACGTAACTACAGCAATAAACAGAGAGCCACACACCTGTAACAATGCTGTGGACATGAAACCCAGTAACAACAAGTCAAGCCGTCCTATTCTGTATTTAGCATCAGGAATAAACATTATAATATATGCAATCTACAGTATATGCTTTAACCTAAAACAATTACAACAACAGATAACAGCTGATATAAGCAGAGTGTGAGGTGTAAACATTTGCTGCGTGGGACGAGGTTCTAGACTTTACTGCTCCCTGCCATATCTTATAAATGTAATGAGATTAAACACAAGTGAACAAAACAAAACAGATGTGGCGTTTGTACCCTGTACGCATCCTCCCACATATCATTGACACTGTACATGTGGACCGCAGCCTTCCACTCTTCAGCCTCCATGAAGTGGTATTCCGCCTCCGAGAACCTCGATTCAGCCTCCAGCTCCTGCAAACAGCACATTTATCATCACCGTCACTTACCATAACTTATGTATCACATACCGGCAGGCTCAACCATACCACACAGCCCATTAAGGGTCGCTGAATTAGAGCTAGAATAGAATGTAGAGGAAGAATTAATGCCCCAAAGTTTGTGACACTGTGAAAAAAAAAAGTTGCTAAAATTAGAAAATTGGTCCCAAAAATGAACAGATTCAGTAATGGAAAAGAAATCTAGAGCTCAGAGACTCAGTTTGAAAGCGATTATGTCGGGACATGATTAAAAGACTTTAAAATTTGTCGAGTATGGTCTGAGTCTGTACAGTGATCTGTTGAACTTCACAAATCAGGAAAATGTTGAATAAATTATTGTTTGAGTTTAAACTCCTGCAAGGCATTTCTCCCAAGACAGCTGGACAGCTACAAACATTAGAAACAGAGAGTGGTCTCAGACACAGACCTCCCAATAAAAACCTCACACGGCTCTAGAACTGCAGCAATTTCTGGGCCCGTGAGAGCTCTTCTGATGAGAAGCCACAACCAGTCGTGCCTGCGTAAATGCTGAGCTGTGAAGTAATGACATGAACCAAAGCACAACCCTTCTCTCACTTTTAAACTGGTTTCAGATGAGCAGGAAGAATCTGATGACATTATTTTTGTTTCTCACATTCTTGGAGTTATGTTCCTCATCTCCAAGTAATTAAACAAGAAAAATAAGCAGATGAACTGCCACAAAAAACTTTGCTTTACAGTATAAACACTGTCACTGCAGTTTAATCCTATTTATCTTTCATAGCACTGAACGAGAGAACAAATTATACCTGTCTTAAAGTCCTGCATTAGTGCTATGGTACTTTCAGTGCATGAACCAGTACAATAAGCAGAAAAAAGGCAGCTTTTAGTTTCTGTGCTCTAACTGTTGGAGTAACTGAGAGCAGCTAGAAGTAAAGCTACTACTTCACCCAGGATTTTAAATAATTATAGACAGTTTTTATGTGACTGTATTTAGTTATTCTGTTGCATTATTTTATTTTATTTGGCTGTTTTATTACATAAACAAAGATTTCTGTTTACTTTATTTACTACTTTTATTTGATTCATTTCTATTTAGTGTGCTCATATTATTCAGTCTGTTCAACATTATTTTATGTTATCTTATTAAACTATTCCTTATTTCTGTCATTTATTCATATGGTGACAAAGTTGGATGCTCATATAGAAGAATACCAACATTGTAGTTCCTCTTGCAGCCACTTGAAGCTGGCTCGAAAAGCTTAAAGAGGAAATAAGCATGTTTACAGTCTGGTACAAAACAAAGGTTTTAGCATGCATCCATTTGCAAATCTATAGATGCATGAGGCAATTTGCAAATATGTGTGAAGAGAGTTGTTTTACACAGTTAGCCCGCCCATCCCCCGAACTCAGGCTCGGTTCGGGTCACAGTGAGATTTATTTGATTGTAAGATGTTAAATCTGTAGGGCTTAACTCTAGGAGTAAAAACACTGTCGTTAGATTATCACTGCAGTATGGTGTGTACCTTGGCTAGGTGGACATGGGTCTCAGTCAGCAGGTCAGGGTGATGTTTGGCTACCAAACGAATGACATCGTCAAACATCCGGTTCTTCTTGTACATGGTGATGGCAAGGTCAGGCTGCTTCACTGTAGCAAACAGCCTGCATGTGTAAAAGGGGAAAGAGGGCTTTTTAAAATACTTCAGGTCTAAAATACTACACCCAGAGTTTCTCTCCTGCTGTTTTCAAGGTCAGAGATTAACTCAAATGGTGTCATGGTAGTTTGTCTCCCACCAGCTCGACTCCAGCAGACAATGACGTGACAAATTCGTGTAAATCTGGAGATTTGTATTTACCTCTCAGCCTCCTTGAACTTCCCATCTCTCTCCAGCTCCTGAGCTCTGCTGATGTACAGAGCCATAACCTCCTCCTCCGTCATACACTTCACTGCCAGCTTTATAAGAAAAAGAATATTAAAAACACGGCCTTAAATATTACATTTCTTAATTAATCCCACATTAGCTTCTTAACTATCTATTCCAGGAAGATTTTCTTTAAAAGGACTCTAGAAAACACAGAATATTTAAAACTATGCTGTAATGTGTCCGTGCTGACCTTGTGAGCCTCCTCCCAATGCCCTGCTGCGGTGTACATCTCTACGGCATCTTTAATGTGACCTCCTTTCACAAAAAGCTGTTCTGCCATCTACAGGTCAATAAAAAAAATTAAAAAAAAACACACAGAAAATACAGAATGTCACATTAAAAAAAATTATATATTACATTACTAATCCAGAGCCCATTCTGAGAGTTTAATCCAGGTTATTTTTGCAGCTGAAATCTGCATATTCCCCACTAACCTAATCATAAAGTTACCATTTTCAAAATGGGACAGCTTTAAGGATACTCTCATTGAATATATGTGTGTGGGCATGCCTGCCAGTGCAAAACAAGCAGATTGTGGGTTCAGCTAAACAACATGAGTGATATATTAAAGTCATCTGTCACAAAGGCAATAATAAAATCTTGCCCAGCTATCTTGGTAAGAAACTGTTTGAGGTTTAGCGAATCACAGTCATTAAATTTTCTAAGTTAGAACTTTTTGGCTGGCTCTTTTTTTTTCTCCAAACCTCTTCAAAGACCTGTTTAAGGATAAAACTTGGTTTTAGGTGATTATATTAGAGTGTTAACTAGCCATCCAGAGCCTGTCGGAGAAAAAGCAATTGGCGCAGAGTAGATCACTTCCAGCGTGGATGCATCTTTAAGGTTAGGGTATGGAGCTTACTGATGTTGGCTTATTTTTGGGATAAGAGGCTTTGGAGTGCGTTAATGTCAATCACAAAGAAACCTGTGTGTGTGAGTCCCCTCCCCCTACACACAGAGTGGATCAGGCAGCAGTTACTACAAATGTTTATATTCCTCTCTGTATTTAATTATTAGTTATTATTAATCACCGGCTCTTCCACAGCGTGACTTTGTCCCGTCTTTCTCCCCTCACCTCCAAAGCGGCAGATGAGCTTGCTCATAGGGAGTCATATGATTGTTGTGCTTTTCTCTGTATTATTCTGGGGTCTTTACCTTACAGTATAAAGCATCTTGAGGCAACTGTTGTTGTGATTTGGTGCTATAGAAATAAAATTGAATTGCATTTTAAAAAAATGTCGGGGGAACACTAGTAACAGAGAAAGCATGTAGCCAAAATATGTGAAACTCTCATCTAAATGACCTAAAACTTAGCAGTGCACTTTGTTTGGGTTCTCTGCAATAACACCACCAAGTTGGAACCAGACTAGGACAGATGGTATATGACATGTTTGTATTTATTTGTTTTGTTGCATCTCTGCATGTTTTTGTTTATTATATCGTTTTATGTGATCTGTCCAGAGACTGTGGATGTGAATTAGGAGTATAGATAAAATCTGCCGTGTTTACATCTCATATTTTCTTACACTGCTGTCCATTAACGTGCGCTGCCCCTGTTAAATAAAGACAAGACTGGAAACTTTGAATGAATACATCAAACTATGAAAAAACTAAACTTAATTTTAATTCAGATTGCAGAGGCCTTACTTTCGTTGTTCATACCTGAGGCGGTGAGAATAAAAGTGATGTATGCAGAGACTTGCACAGAGTTCACCACACTCCAAAGGCTGCTTATTTATCTGCACTAGCTAAGGATATGCAATTTGTGAAACCAAATTCTAATTATACTTATTCTGGTGGTAGACTTTTTCAATGTTGCAACTCGTGAGTTTGGTTGTAAACAAATACTGATCTAGAAAGGCTCGTGTAGGACTGTACCATTACATGAAACACGTAATTACAACAGTGTAATATCAGACCTATTGAATAACACTGTTATTTTTTTGTTGTTGTTGTAAACTCTGCTGCTGGTTGCCAGTTTATGTTGTGTCCGGTGATCTGACTCTTAACACACAGTCGAGACTAAGAGAATGAATAAAGCAATTAAAATTTTATAGCATTTTAGAAATTATAATATATAATACCATAAAGATCAGTGTTATTTCTTGCCCTGTTGTGTAACAGTTAATGAAAAAAATCCCGCTACTTTACAGTGAACTGACTTTTGCTACATAAAGCCAGATACTCATAGAATCAATCTGTAATAAAAGTCGTTTCAGTACAACAAACAGATGAGCTGGTTGTTTGCCATTCTGATTAAAAAGTGTTTAGTCACTGTTTTTCCAGGATACTTTCTCTATAGCTACAGCAGGTGCGTGCGCTTCATTGTTTATAGCTTGCACTGAATTTCACTTTCCTGCAACAACTACCCCCCAACTTGGAGAGCAAAGAGCTTGTTATCTTAATTACTTTCTGTGAATATGCCCATGGAGCAATCTGACTGAAATAGGCTGCTATTTTCAGAGCCTGGCAGTCTGTGGAGGCCGTTTGGCTCAGCTGAGCTCATCAGAA
This sequence comes from Neolamprologus multifasciatus, assembly GCF_963576455.1. NCBI lineage: Eukaryota > Metazoa > Chordata > Actinopteri > Cichliformes > Cichlidae > Neolamprologus > Neolamprologus multifasciatus. The sequence goes on from NC_140453.1 coordinate 21,190,192, forward strand.
TAAGCACAGCACACTGCGCTTCGCCACCATCATCTCGCTTCCTTTTCTTTGTATTCGTACCAGATTGCTCTCGTTATCATTTTCTTTTCAACAGTCGTGTTTTTTGTGGTATTGGGGCAACTTTTAAAAGTATTGTTACAACTACCAAACTTGTCCTTATTGCCAAAGCACCCTGGAGCAAAGATGGGTTACAGTGTCCACAGAGACTGCAGTAAAGTGAAAACTGGCCACCGTGCATGTGTGTGGGTGTATGTACGTGTCCACATGAGATGAGTGGAAATTAACTGCCAGTGGCAAAATGTCACAGCCTCCTTCATTTAGCCAAGCCTGTACAGTATTTGTATGAGGTACATATATAACACAAGTGAAAGTGTAACACTGAGTCAGTTCAAAGTATGTAACCAGCACAAATATTTAAAAATGCAGTTTTCTGTTTACACGCATTTGAAACGATCTGTAGTCGTGTTTTGCTTTCTTTTTGTTCCATTGTTCACCCGTTTCTTACTTTGCCATCTGTCTACTGCTGTGTAGAGCAGATTTATCTTTTTCAGTTAAAACACCTTCCCAGTGCTATCCCCCGAGCAAAACCTTGTTGAAATGACATTGAAAAGATGACTTTTCCAGACGTCTGAACAATGTTGATATTTGGTTGTAAAGTGAAAGGTGAACATGTTTCACTTTTTAGCCAACTTTTCCTGGCAGTTCTGCTGTTATCCTGGAGGCGCTCCGGAGGAGATGCCGGGGTTTCAGAGCTGGAGCTTAATGGAGAGCTGTGAGGAGGAAATATGAACTGTGTGTTCAGCTATCATCGCGGAGAATGTGAGATTTTTGGATAATCAGATGGGCGAGTTTTGCTGAACTGTCTTTTAGTTCCAGTGAATGGAACTCAATGTTTCAGCATACCAAGATATTTGGAAAATTTCATGCTCCCAGATTTTGGGAAACAGTTTGGGGATGCCCACTTCCTGTTTCAACATGACTGTGCACCACTGCACAAATCAAGGTACCTAAAGATATGGACGAACGTGTTTGTCATGGAAGAACTTGGAAGACTGGCCTGCATGGTTTCCTCTCCTCAACCCAAGAGAAACACCTTTGGGATGAATTAGACACAAGACTGTAAACCAGGCCTTCTTGCCAAACATCAGTAAGTGACCCCACAAATGTATTTATGGAAGAAAGGTCAAAAAGTCCCTTAAACACACTTCTAAACTTAATGAAAAGTCTTCCCAGAGGAGGTGGAGTTGTTATAGCTGCAAAGGGTGGGCTGACATCTTATTGAACCCTATGGATTAAGATTGGGATGTGTGAAAGCAGACAAGCATGTAAGTGCTACAAAAATGCATAAAAAATATATTTAAACCTCAGTTCATCATTTATATCAGGAAAATAATAGTTTATATCAGACATTTTTAAAAAGTTATATTTACATCTGCAGCTCATTTTCATCTTACCCTTAAACATTCCCACAATTTAACAAAAGTCCAACATATAATCTATTATACAATAAAGACAAAAACTTGAAAACATGTTGTGGCTATACCTTCACCTGTTTTTGTTTTTCATTTAGGTTTTCCTCTTTACCTCCTACCTCAGTCCTCCTGTCTCTCACCTCATAGTCCTGCATGGAGGCGTAGTGTTGAGCTATCTTCACATAGTATTTTGCTGATGACGAATCTTCTTGTAACTCCAGGATGTGGACTGCTTTCTTCCACTGGCGAGCTGCGATGGCTGCCTCGATCGCTTTAAGAGAACAACTGCACGGAAGACAATATGAACAAGTTACTGTGCTTGTGCACCCTTAATTGTTCAGATAGCAAGAGTGAGCATTAAAATGCAGATTGTGTTGGTAATACTAGTTGCATTTTTAAACTATTCTGCAGAGAGAGAACTTATAGTTAGCTTATAGCTATCTGAAATAGTGCCTGAAACTTTACTAACTGTATTTAAAAGTAGTATTTTTAATGTCTTTGTTTCTGTAGAGACTTGTAGCCAAGTCAAAATTCAGTTTCAGTAGCTTCTTTAAGTTCTTTCTGAGCTCTGACTACCTGTCTTATTTGGGATTTTGGGGCATTGGTGTAGCGATTTTTAAAAAATCTCATCTCTCCATTATCCTGGTGATGATTTTAAAGAATTGTTGGCCATCACTGTTGGACTGTTTTTCATGTGTCATCTTTCTGCCTCTCCATCTGTCCTTATCTTTGTCTCTCCAGTCCTCTCCCTCCATCCATCCCTCCTCTACTCTACATACCCTGCTTCAATGAAGTGGTTGATGGCAGCGTCCATCTGTTTCTGCTGGACGAGGTAGTCTCCCCAGGACTCCTCCAGTTTCACCACCTCAGCGGGGAAGGTTATGCGAGCCAGCTCTACCGCTACAGGAAAGGAAGGAGAAACTTTCTTACCAGAAAAGTTACAATTGACTTGATTTAGCTTAAACCTACCATCTAAAATTGTACAAAACATTGTAGAAGTTATCAAATGGTATATGCAGTCCAAGCTACCTAACTGTTTTACCTTTCCTGAAGGCACCTCCTTTACAGTAGCACTCCAGTGCTCTCTGGTTGTTCCTGATCTTCTCATACAGATCTCCTGCCTGGTCAGAAGAGATGACATACATTTTTCTGTCAATTGTCTTTCAACTTAGGGTCATGTGGGGCTGAAGCATATCCCAGCTGTCAATCGACGAGAGATCTGGACAAGGCCATCAACTCCAGCAGCCAGTTATCAGTTAAGCTGACATTCATGTCACTGGACTGTGAAGCCAGTGGTTTGAACTCTGTGACTCTGCTAACTGCCACACCACTATGGAAATCAAATATTTCAGATATTTATATCAGATATTTATAATTGTTTCAAAATTTGACCTTATAGCCAGTAACATGCAACAATGGTGTGCAGCCAATCAGAAGACGAGCTGAAACAGCTTGATTGTGACAGTGCATGAAGTGTGGGGCTATATCACGGCCCATTACAAGATGAATTGTAAAGTTACTTTAGTATAGTTCAGTAATGAAAACATGGGAACATGAGCCTTTGTGCCTTTTGAATTTTGTTCCGATGTTCTTGGAACAGTGACTACTATCACTTTTAAATGTCTTTAGAAAGTATGTTTTCTTATTGTGGATTTAAACACAGGACGCTGGTATCGATATACTCCTGGCCAGTAACTGTGAATTTGGCTGAGGCTGTGTGAAGTAAAGCTGCCGATTACACCGTGCTACATTTTAATTAGTTACCTCAGTTTTTTTGTTTGTTTTAATGGACTGAGTGGGAACATTTTGTCCCTGTATTTCTCTGCTGCTAGGTATTTTATGATTCAAACAACATGATACCTGAATCAGATATTTGTTCCAGCTAAATAATATGTAACCATCCTCAATTAAACATGTTAAACTCTTTCAATCTATAATTATCCTTACTTTTAAAAGGATAAAATAAAAAAACACATTTCAAATGCTAACTCAGTGGGTTTTCTAACAATAAAATGCAATGGAGAATAGAGAAGTTTTCTTTTAGCTACTGCAAGTTAAATGGTAATCACCAACTTCTATATCTAATTCCAGACATCGAAACTGATTAGAACACAAAATATCAGGTTACAAAATTTGCTTTGAGGATCCAGTCTCCTTTTCCAAGCCTCTTTCCCACCTGTTACATAAACACAGATGGCAAGAGGAAAAGAAGTGAGCTTTTAGACAAAAAAAAAGAAAAAGAAAAAGCACACAGAGAAAAAAACAGGCAGATGGAGGGAGACAGAGTTCAAAACTGAAAATAACAAAGAACACTTGTTCCGGCATTGAAGCTGAGGCGAGGAGAGATGGGCTCAGAGAAGCGGGAAACACAGGAGGAAGAAATGATCCACTCACTCTCTCGTAAAACTCTCCCTTGATGAGACTGGCAGCAATGCGGTCGACGGTCTCGCTGCTGTTGGTGATCTCTGACTGGCTCATGGCGAGGCGAGCGGCCTTAGCTGGCAGCCCTGCTTTCAGGTAGAGGTTTATGGCACCCTGGAAGTCTCCCTCGCTCTCCCTCACCTCGCCGGCCCTGTCTTCCTGACCCGTCTCCATCAGCCACCGGTAACGGTTTTCACGCAAGGTGTCGAGCTCTGGGTAGCCCTGCAGTTATTTTGCATTTAGAGTTCAATCAAACAGTTATCCTGTCCACAGATAACTAACTAATAGATGTAAGCAAGACAAAGGCATAAATGGGCTAAATGATTTTGTTTTTAGAAATGCTATTTTAAGCAATTAAGAAGCCTGTGCTTGTCATATGAGAAGGCTGTCTGTTTACACATTTTGGGTTTTTCCCCTGTCTTTTCTGATTTAAACTTACTGTAGCTTTATATACTTTATTAAGCAATAAAGCAAATAATTTCCTTTTTTCTGTCTCTTGGGGAATGCATTAGATAGGGCATCAACCCTTAAAATCCCCATAATATAAAATGTAATAAATGTATAATAAATATATAAATATAATATGTGGAGCTACCCACTGTGCTGACCTTTCCCAAATAAAGAGGCAGTAAAAAAACTAGCTTTTGGCTTTTATTCTGTAACATAAATATGATAAATAAATATTTAAAATATGTTGAAATCAAAGTAATCAATATAAATACGCTACCTCGAGCTGATTTGTGACCACGTAAAATTATTTGATCAAATATTATCAGTAATTGCGTGTGATTCAATTTCCTTTTTTTTTTACCTTGGCTTCAGCTACAGCAATGCAGTCATCCCACATGTGGAGCTCTTGGTACATCTCTATGGCTTCTTCGATGGCATTCTGCACAGCAAAAACAAAACAAAACAAACAAAAGCCAAACGTTGGACTTGATTCTCCAGTGTTTGGTAAAAGACTACAATGACTTGCCACTGCAGCCCTCACAGGGATTTGTTGGTTACCATCTTGTAAGGTAAACAATACTTTTAGTAGTGAAAGCATCTTTGTGTTGCTTGTCCTTCCCATTTTTACATGGGGAAGAAATTATAAATCTCTAGTTTGTGGCTGCTTGTTGCTCCTAAGCCTTATTTTACTGTGTTGAATCCCTCTTATAGCAGGTGACAGCATTTATGTGTGCTTGTGTATCTGCATTGTTCACTGTCATCACAAGTGAAACTGAGCTAATAAATTGTGAAGGGTTACTTTAACTAAAGGAGAGGAGACTTCAGAACACACTGAGTCTATACAAGTATCATCAGAGCTATGAAAGCAAGAAAACGTGTGTGTGTCTACAGGGACACAGTACTACCGACTACATTAACATTATATAGCAAGCTAGAAACAGTTAGTCTGTTAATATTTTGAGCTTTATATTAAAGTGGTCTATTTTTTGCTAATCTGTAGAATGAACATATTTGACTAAAAATGTCAGTTTACCTACAGATAAAGTTCCTCATAATATGGAGCAATAGTTCCTGGATTTTCTTTAAGGTATTACTCCTCTGTTACTAATATGTTGTGCTTAACCACAAATATTAATACAAGACGTTACTGTGGTGCTGTTTACTTAAATTTCTGCGATGGTGCACATCAGGCTGTGCTGTAGACGTGATGCAGTAATATAAATCAAGCATAAATACACATTTAAAAGCTTAACTGCTCTGTGAATGTTGGGGTGTTCTGTTTGTTGTAAACTCTGAAAAGGAATTCATTCTACACATTACATATTCAATCTTATTTCTAACGCTCATTATTTTTACAGCCCACCTGCTCTGTGTAGTGCATCTCAGCCAGTTTAAAATTCTTGTCCAGCATGGCCACGCGTGCTTGGACTTGATAAAATGATGTCCCATCTTCTCCCTAATAAAGAGACAAAGAGATTAAAACATACAAAAGCCAGGGAGCACTTTTGAGCTTTGCCGAGAGAAAAAGGAAGCTACGGCAAAACTATTCAAGAATTGCAAAGCTGCATTTTTTTTTATAAGGACCACTCACAGAGATTCAGCTAAAAGGAATTTCATTAATATCAACTCCAGCAGAGACTTGCTGTACAATGAATGCTGGATTTCCAGTTCCATCATAAGACACATTTTTAAGAGAAGCGTTGAATTATTCAGGTTTCGTTGCATAAAAATGTCAAGTAGCGTATTGCATTTCATTGGAGAATACTAATAATTAGCCAATTAGCCAGAAATATTATTGCCACCCTTAAAGCTCTTTATCTGCTATATTTGTGATCAGTGCGTTGGGCCTTTGCTGAGATAAAACACACCGTTTCCTGTGAAACTTTGTCTACGATCTCGTTTGTTTGGCGCAGGAAGTGGAGGGTTGAGACATCACCCAGTGCAGCAAAACACCTACAAAATAAAAGGGAGAGAAAACCATAGAGGAACTAAGCAATTAAGCAGCAGATGGTGACAGAGAAAGTCAAACAGAAATAAAGAGAAATATATTCAGTTTAGTGGAGGAAGAATGCATTTCTGGTCACTGAAAACTTGTTCACTTAATGAACTGAGATAAATTAAAGCTCTTTCTCTAATTAGCCTTTAGATTCAGTGTGAGAAGCTGAGAAATACACACGCACATCTTAGCATTTGGCCACTTTATTACCAACTCTCTGTGAACAGTTGCATCAGATTAATGAACAAGTCATGAAAGAAAAAAAGTTTAAAAACTCCTACTGTCTGACTCTTTTTTTTCTGCTTCCCTCTCTCATTAACATCACTTCCCTCCCTCATTAACATTATCCACTCCAGACAAAACTGTTTCTTTCCCCGATTTCATGATTTATGCAATTCAAGACGATGCCTAACGAACAGCATATGCATTATTAATGACAGGGAATTCAAATTTGAAAGGTTTCTCAAAACAGAGAGAACTAAAGATGGAGAGAGAGGAATAAAATGATAGAAAATTAAAAACTGTCTTTGATGATAAATGAAGTTGGGGGGGGGGGGGGGGGGGCTCTGGCAGAAACACAGCCATCGGCCGTGCGTGTGCAGAGGGTATACTTCTATTATGTTGTGGGGACATTATCTGGTTATAAAATAATATTTCAAGGAGCTATCTGATTATCTTTAAGGTACAAAAATCAAGCTGTATAAGCTGAATCTGTACATTTTAGATAAAACAATTGGTCAGAGGAGTACAGGTTATAGTAAATGTCCAGGAAATGAATGTAAGTCAATGTAATGTCCTCTGAAGTGATGAAAAACAACTGCCCGGGTGTGCGCAAGTGTGTCCAAGAGTGTATTTCTTCATTCCAGGTGATGAAGGTGCCCTTGTTGCCTCTTTCCTCTTTCTTTCTCTCCAGCCCCAGAGATAAGTCTCACTTGCAATGACGACTGATACTGAATGTAATTATTCCGGAGACAAGAACATTACTTTGAAAGGGCTTTGTGTGTGGCTGTGTGTGTGCGCGTTTGTGTCGTGCTGACCTTTCTGCGATGTGCAGCTGGCAAGCCTCTAGAGCCAGCTTGCTGAGTGTCTTCCACATGGCTTCAGTCTCTGGTGACATCTCCAGAGTCTCGAGGAAGGCTGTGGCTCTGGAAAATACACGCACATGCACAAGTAGAGCTGAGCCAGGTGGCAAGACAGAACATAAAGCAAGTATTCTGTGCTGCAGATACCGACCACAAATGGTGTGTAAAGATAAGGAGCGGAGCTGCAAATATCGAGGAAACTGTGTTACAGCAGCCACTCCCAAATTTAAGTCTGAATTGGAAAATCTTCTACGGCCTTTTCATCACTTTTAAATGTGCTTTAATTCAGTTTAGTCTAAGTTTTTATCTTGTTTTTTAGTCAGACTTGTTGGATACTGGACCGTAAGACAGATAAAGTAAAAAAAATAAAAATAAATTAGCCTAATTTGGCTGATGCAAATGTCAGAATGGAAAAAACAAGGAACTCCAAAGTAAGGATGAAGAGAAGGTTAGTGAACATGATGCCAAAAACATTAAACTGATACAGGAAGATGGCATTATAGATACACACGAGGGGGACTGGTGATTAGACACAGGTGACCCCCAAAAAAAAGTAGTTTCATAAATCTGGATCAAGTTGGTTCCTGAATGTCCCAAATTCATTCTTCAGCAAGACAATCACAATAATAGCCCCACATATAGAGCAGTAAAGAAGATGTTTTGTATTACTGTATGAAGTAAATCAATGAATAAAACCTATGCATGGTCCAGTGTTTCACTATAGCATGCTCTACAAAAACATAAAATAAGTCATAATGGACCGTGAGATGTTCTGATCTAATAAAGTCTGCTGAGGAGATCAGTGGACATGTTAGAAAGATTATTACTTGTATGACCTGAAAAGATGCTGAACTTCTTCAATGTGACAGCTGCTAAAGAGGGACCAGGGCTATCTTCTTAATCTAATTCAATCACATTCACCAACATTAGTAAAATAGAATTTAGAAGACTTATTTGACAGATTAGCGGATTAGAAAGATCATGATTTATAAGAATAATGAGAGGAATAACAAATAGCTCCCCAGAAGGCACAAAGCTGTAAAATTACTTTACAAAATAATTGCAATAACACAGTGATCTTTTAACTTAGATCATGAGTGGATGAAATAAAATGCCTGGTTTCCATATTCAGTGGTACTTGTCCCATTGTAAAGTATAATTTTTGCTTCACGTGATTCATAGCTTAAAAATAAAATCTGTACTTATCATATCTATTAGCTCACCCTATGTTCATCTAATGTCTGAAAAACAGAGGTTTAAGCTCCGCCCCCTTTAAGACAACCTTCTACTTATTGGTTACCCCGCACAAACAGAAAGCTATCTTCTTTCACTGATTTAATACAGACACAAGTGTATATAAAATGTCAGGAAGAAAGGACTTAAAACAGTATGAAACCTAAACTTATTGGCTAATGGTGATTATTGGTACATTATGGCCCTGTTAATATGGACATTCACCACTATAACTGAAGATAACAGAGTATTTGAAAGAACCAAGAAGATTCCCATAAGACATAAGATCCCAGAAATTTTCTGTCTCTTATTACCCAAAATTATGTCAACCTAAACTTCACAGCATTGTGCTGAAAAAAATGATAATGTAACCTTAACTGGAATAATCAAAATAAAACAATTGATTCCCTAAATTTATTTACATTATGCCTCTTCCAGAAACAAAGCTTTTCCACTGTAGGTGACTTTAGTGACATTGTCAGCAAAGGCCTGACGGTGCTCAGCGGAGGACCGAATGACCTCCTTCACACACAGTTCCATGTCAAAACAATACTATATTTAGTTAATAGTTGTAAACTGTTTCTCAAAATATATGAGTTTCAATAATATAGTCATGATCTTTCAATTCCTTATTGGGTAGTTTGAGCTTAAAAAATTTAATTCCAGACTTTGTATGACAATTTCTTCCTATGAAAGAAGAGCATTAAACATATAAGCAACCAAATTCCTCCTAAAGACTCCCAAAGTGCTAGAGGAAGGAGCTGAGTTGATGCTCCTCCTGAATAAGAGAGGTCAGTTATAATTATTTACTCCATCTGATGAGGTGGCTTCACACGAGCATCCTTTCGGAGGTGATCAAATCACAACACACTGAAGGGAAGGATTATATCTCCCAGCTGGCCTGGGAGTGCTGAGGAAATACTCGAGAAGAGCTGGAGGAAGCTGCTGGATAAAAGGACATCTGGCCTGTTCTGCTCACCCTGCTGTCACTGCGCCTCTGACCCAGAAAAGTGACGGGTGCAAGAAAGGACGGGCGGATGTTCACGCTGCATCGTCATTTTGATAGGGTGTAGGGTTTTATTTAGTGGGCTGTACTCACCTGTTATAATCTCCATCATCAACAGCCGTACCAAACTCAATGAGGCCTTCGTCGAGTGTGTATGTCACCATGTTGACACCCTCTGTCACAATCACATCCGTCTTGCCATCGGCTCTTTTGAGATCCACAATGTCTCCCTGACAAAGAAAGGAGATACATATTATACATAGGTATGAAACCTCCGCGCTGTGTTAATAAAGTGGAAAACGTGTTTTTCGTGCTACTGCATTTATTAGACAGTTTAAGCCACAAAATGCTTAAGAGATGAAGCTTTTACTTACAAAAATACATTTTGTCAGGTTTTTATATTCTGCAATTTCTGATCTACATGCAATCCTGCAGTCATCCTCTACGTCTGCACTTTGTCTCATTCCTGTTCATTTTCTCTTCTTTTGTGATTGCGTTTAACAATTTTAGTAATTTCCTGTTAGATAAAGTGTTTCAGTTCCTTTTTTTTGTTCCAATTATTCTTCACCCTATGTGGACAGTGATTTTGGTACAGTTTAACTTCACAGGTACATTTAAGACTTATTTTCTTTTTCTCCGTGAAGCCTCCTAACCAAAGTCTCTCTAGAAGTGAGCACAGCAACTCTGCAGCCATCTTGGGAAAACCTCAAGGGAGTTATAGGAGCTGTTCTCTTGAAGCTTTTGGACCCCAGTCACAAAAACCTAGACAGTGGTTAGTGACCCCCGGTCGCGAGGGGAAAACATGTATTCCTGAACTGGGTACAGAGTGTTCTGGCAGCTGCTGTGAAATCAACTGCCAAATCGAGACGCTGTGCGTTCAAAGCAGAAGATTTGCCTTTACAGTGTGTTGACTTTAGCAGTAAAGCACAACTTTTACTTTGATCTCTAACTCAAAATCTGTGTTTTGATTTTGTATTCCTCCTTTTCAAGTTTCACTACAAATTAATAGTTAGTTGGTAAGTGTCTGCAGAGAAATACAACATCTTCCATGCAAACTATGGGGGAACGTGGCAATTTACTAATGACCAAAACAATCACAAGGAGGTTTTTGGTGAGTATTTCTTTTTGGCAGCTGTTTTGCAACATCCAGCAATCACATGGTTACCAGGCTACAGAAGCTACATGTCAAGAATCACCAGTCTTAAAAACACACACACAAAAGAAATGTTGGTAAATTTGCCCATAAAGCAACGTTTAAAAAGCTTGTTTCTCTCTGGTAATTATAGCTGCAGTATGCATAGACACAGGTTTACAACATCACAGCTTCATTAGTGGGTCAGTCCAGTCGACCACCATAATCACTTGCACCCTCCAAATTCACATTATGGATGCTTTTAGCCAAGAAAAACAATGAGTACACTTAAATATACTTACATAATTATAATGAAAGTTTTTGTTAAACCTTTATTTAACAAGATAAGAATGTCTTTCTTTTTGGAGAGTGTTCTCAGCCAATATATGCAGCATTAGCCAAGCAGGGTTTTTTTCTAGAAACCAGAGTGCATAAAGAAAACTTTCACAAGCTCGTGGAGAACAGAAGTGCACACAGATTGGCCTTGGAACAAACATGATGGGCGTATGTTTCCCAGTTTAGCTCTTCAGAAGTTTTCAAACCTAATTTTGAGCATTTACGCTTTTGTTTTTCACATATTATTAGATTGGGCATCAAAATAACTTTCCACATATATGGCTGGATGTATCACCAAGATAGCTGCTGAGTAGCAAAGTATATCAGAAATATTCAATTTCAAAATTCAATTTATTTTAAGTCAGTTTTAGTTATATTGCACCCCTTCACAACTACAGTCATCTCAAGGCACTTTGGTACCCAATAATGGTAAATGGCCTGTATTTGTATAGCACTTTTTACTAGTCCCCCCTAGGGACCCCAAAGCGCTTTACACACCCAGTCATCCACCCATTCACACACACATTCACACACTGGTGGAGGCAAGCTACAGTTGTAGCCACAGCTGCCCTGGGGCAGACTGTGGGCAGACTAATATGGTGATTATTAATGAGGATTTCCACTAAACACTATGAAATCAAATACTTATGGAAAGGAATTATGACCAGCACATAACAGCAGCAATTCTTTGTCCATTACTACAGGCTGCTATTGTCTACAAAATAAAAATGTCTTGCACAAAGCTCAGTGCACTTTGCAAAAACATAAATCAGCCACACAAGAGGCTGCTGCGATGGTTTTTATTATTAATGAGAACAGCAGCAAGTGTTAACGCAAGCAACTTTCAAAATCCTGCGCACGCCAGGGGCCACTAACTGCCTCAGGACAGCGGCACAAAAAGCTGGTTCTCTGTTAAGGCTTTGCCAGCAACACAAAAAGGCTTGAGAACAGTAAAAATACAAAAACATGCGGCTTCAGTATAAACACTGTGGAGATATTAAAAATAAAAAGGTTTATCAAAACAAGCCAACCAGGGCAGATGCAGAGCCTCCAGTTAACGATGCCGACCATACTTAAATCACACTTACAAAGAAAACAAAAGCTCACCTTGACAGGGAACATGGTGACGGTCTCTGGGCTGTCGATGCTGTACCAGATGCAGAGGTTTCCCCGGTTTTGGGAGACCACCACATCGCTGCCAGGCACCCACTGGACGTAAGAGCAGAAACTCAGTAATGTGGTCTTCACGCCAGACTGTATGTCGTACAGATGGAGCTGCAGGGGACAGAGAAAGATAGAAAGATATAGAAATTCCTATTTTCATCATCAGGAAATGGTTTCAAGTCCAGCAGTAAAGGCAAAGTCCAGCAAGTGTCACTGTACATAAGCATGGATTTCTCCAATTTCAGCTGTGACCATTAAATTTAAAGTTCGTAAATATAGAGTCCAGAGAGTTAATCTGGTTTATCTTCGCATAAAAAAAAAAATAGGTTCTATACAAAGGTAACAAAACCACTTTACAGTCCATCAAAGCTAATTTGTATCCACAATAATATTATATTTTTATTATATACTGTATAATTTCATAGGAAGTTTATGCCGACAGTACTTTGCACCAGATTATCTTTTGCTATCTTTAAAAGAGTCATTTCAAGAGTATTCACATCATCAGTGTGAGAATGGGTGGATGACTGAATGTAGCGCAAAGCGCTTTGGGGTCCTCAGGGACTAAGTAAAGCACTATACAAATACAGGCCATTTAGCATTTTACCATCATGGATCACCACTTAAAGTCAGGCTAAGTTGAATTTAATTTGATTTATTTCATTTGAATCATTGATTTATTTTTTGCACCTGCATTTGTTGGTTTAGTTTACTTATAACCTCATTAGCTCAGGAATGTAAGTTCCAGGCCCACTGCATAGTAGACCCACACTCCTTCCACCTGTTTGTTTCCTTTGGCCATGTCTCCATACCTTATTTTATTTTATTTCTTGAACTTCTGTAGGTACACTGACTCTTGGTTGTGACGTCCTCTTTATATCCAGTCTCTGGAATAAGCCAAGCCTTTATGTTTTCTTTGTTGTGGCAAAAATATGTAACTAGTACTTGGATTTTGGGGGTGCATTTGAAGATATAATGTGGTTATTCTTTGATCTATAGAAAACCTGGTTGGTGAATTTTGTTACCTTTAGGTAGGAGACCTTAAAAGTGAGAGAGCTGTATCTCCTTGTCCACAGTACAAAAATAGGCCTTATGCATCTTCTACTGTTAGGTCCATAATTTGTTGGACCTTTTGGCACATTAGGTTATTGTCAACCATCCTAAAAATGTTTGTAAAAACTCCTTAAATTAAAGCTGAAAGTGTGCACTTCAAACACATCTTAATAGTCTTGTTTAAAACCCACTGGTTTACACAACAGTTTTTACTTCTTTTTATTCCATCCATCCGTTCTCTTCCACTTATTCTTGTCTAGGGCGAGAGGCAGGGTACACCCTGGACAGGTCGCCAATGTGCCACAGGGCTAACACATAGAGACAAACAACCATTTACACCTATTGGCAAATTAGAGTTACCAATTAATGTACCCCCCCTAACTGCATGTCTTTGGACTGTGGGAGGAAGCCAGAGTACATCCTTTATAGTATAATTTGTTGCCGCTGTAACATCTCTGGATTAACATTTAAGGTTTTCGATATATGACAGCAGAACACTTAAAGTAAAGATTCTATAGGAAGCATTTTGCTAGCAAACTGTTCTTGTACGTTGAGGTTTACATTAGCATAGTTAAACTCATTTGGCTTGAACAAAGTTGATTAACATCCAGCAGCTCCACGTGAAAACTCCCACTGCAATAATCTGTTCCACTGTGCACTTGATGAGAATGTGGATTCTATAAGCTACAGAGACTCCCGCAGCACTTAATGTGCATGTGTGAGTATGTCAGACCGCCCGCTGATGTAATCAGCTTCCTTAATGCCCTCCCCACACCCACCACCACTAATTTTAATAATGCTTTGTCTATAGTCTCACCCGGGTGCTCAGCTTGCCAACTTTAAAATGCAATGAGGACAAGCAGCCTGTTGATAAGGTCATCTGAAAGCAAGGAGCAATTAAAGAAACATTTTATGATGTTGAAAAAAAAAAAAAATGGGAAAATGAAATTTCTCCCAGATTGTGGAGTATACGGAATTGCAGTTTGGAAACAACCATTAGTGCTGTAATAAAGGTAAAAGTTAATAACCACTGCAGATCAGATGAATTAACATTTACAGTAAACCTGGGCATAAAAAAATCTGCACACGAGCCACAAAGCTTTTCAGTGATTGCCGAGATTTTTTTCCTGGCACTAATTACCGTCAAACTTTTCTATTCTTCTACTTCTTCCTCAAGTCATTGATGATCATAAATATTTTACAATCTCTTTCACTAAAGTTCATTTTGCATATACTAAAAGGAAACTTGTACACTAGATTTGTAAAACTGAATTATGTGTCACAGCAAGTCGCACTGGAGGAAAAAGTTAGACTCCACAGAGGGATTCTCAATTACCTGAGTTCTCCTTGTCTTTGCCCCAAGGCTTAAACATCAAACTTTTTTTTACCCCGAGGCAACAACTGACAGCAACTCGCTGCTGCTCTCATCCTCCACACAAGGCCTCTGTGAATATCAGCAACCTCTTACATATAACCAGAAGAAAATGAATACTGTTTTTTAAATGGGGTCTATGACAGCAAAATTACTGTATTCCCACTTATAGGACATAAGATGTAACTAAAAGAAAAAAATGAGTTTTGTGCAAAAAAAAGAAAGAAAAAAAAAGGCTTTTAAATAGGGACAGTTCATCGTCATGAAGAATTAACATTTAAAGGCCTAGTTTGCTTTAACTCCATCCAGATTATTATATACAGTACGATCTATATAGAGATGTCTGCCTTCTCTGGAACATATCTGTATCAATTAGAGCTCAACTTGTGAATTTCTTAATACAATATAATGCCGTGCTTACAACAACACATGAATGAGGACCTCCTTTGAAAAGAAAATCTTTCCCAGACATTAAACATCATTATAAAAGCAGATTAAATGTTCACGCTACACCAGAAAGCACGTTCCACTTTTCCTCTAGTCTTATTGTTTTATTCTTTTGTTGATTAATCTTACTCCTTCGGGACTCAAAAAACAGCGGGACAAGTGGGAACCATGTCATTTAAAGGGATCAAAAGCCAAAAAAAGAAAAGTTGGTAACCTCTGATTTAAACCCTATAGCTAAAATTTCATGCCTTTCATGGTTAATTTATGGCACCCCCTGGTGGCAAAGACGGTTTCACATTTATCTTGACTGTCAGTCAGAAAGGCTGGATGACCAAAATGGTTCAAAACAGAGCCACAGCGCCTGTTTTGGATGATGGACATGGCCATAACTAAAGAAATGCCCCTAGCATTGACAGCCTTTTCTACTTTCCTCATCACACTGTCTATCATTTGCCCCCTCGCTCTCTTTTTGCCTCTGGGTCTCTATCTCATTGTGCCGAGGTTTTATTCTTACCCGCAGCTTCTTGTCCCTGAACAGCAGTTTGCACCCGGTTTCATTGAGCTCCAGCCAGTCAATCTTGGAGTCGTGGCTGATGGTTCCCAGATTGTAGCCTCCGGCCAAGTCCACTGAGGGGAGAAATAAACCGACAGATTAACTGAGTCAGACTGCCAGTGTCTAGCTAACGCTGGCCTTTTATTCAAGATCACAAATCAGCTAGTTGTTTTATAACTTTCCATAATTCTATCAGGCAGAGCCTGAGCTGTTTCTCTGCTCTCAAAATGTACCTGCTTTGGGATCCAGCTGATATTAGTGTGCTGATGTGAGGCCTATACAGTCTTTTTAATTAAAATGGGGGTTATTGTCCACACTGAGCTAACTGACTTTATACTGCAGTTATTGTAGGTATATTACTTTAGGAGTTTAATATTATGGTAAGTAATCATATGGGCTGGCTGAGTTCCTATATGCTATGACTTGGTCAAATACTACCAGTTTTCACTGAGTTGTATTTGGAACAAAAAGGTGGAATTATCCTCTTTGAGGCACAGGTACCTGTGTATGGGCCTCAGTAAAGTGAAGTTCAGTTACATAATGATTTCATTTATGTTTGTTTGCTTTCCTCTTGTGAAGAGACTCTGCAACCTGCTGTTACCCGTAACACCCTCCTCTGCATAGCTCTGGGGAGACATTTACTTTTGTGCATAATATATGTACAATATGACTGAAAATGTCAAAAGCAACAATCTAGATCCAATTAACAAGTATGACTTTAATGTCTTATTTATAAATGCTATTAATATATGTTATATGCTCCCCTCAATGACCAGAGGCAGACTTTCATTATGAAGAACATGGCCTTATAACTTCATTTTTAGTCAGCCCATCATACACCATACTATCTAGTAGGCCTGCATAATATATTCACCCGCTGCTTAGAATAGTCCCTGAAAAATCTACTGTTTAGTCCTGTTTAAATAATATTAGCCTAAAACACTTTTATAAGCACATTTATAAGATAAAACTTTATTGAGGATGTTTTATGTTTTCAGTACACACCAAAAGCCTTCAAGGTGTGGGCCAAAGACAAATATTGATTATTTCATGGGAAAATGTAATTAATTTATGAGAACATGAATTACCTTTATGTTTAACTATTACAACTAAGGGTGTACTCACAATATGCAATCTGTACCATGCTGAGCACATCTGACAACCAAAGTGTCTTTAACTAGTATGAGCCCACTGCGACCTGGCCACTGAAAGACTCAAGCACAGTATTCCAATACTTCCTCAACGACAGCCTCCATTAAAATCTCTGTGGTAAATAATTAATAAATATAAAGGGAATGTGAGAGAACAGCCTGCCATAGCTCACAAAAATGGTCCAATTAAGCCACAAACGCATGAAGCCGTGTGTGCTTTTGAAAGAGACAGACAGCGAGCACAAGAGGGAGGAGCTAACATGCTGAGACTAACTGGGGTGTGTTCAGTCACTGAGCGCAGCGTGAGCTCAGGTCATCGGGGGAGTGGGGAGGGACTATGCCTACTGCAAAAGCACCCTGAGTGTTAAATCCTTTTCTGAACCTGGTCACATTTTGAATAGACACAATTACAGTCTCACTTTCTCACACACACACACACACACACACACACACACACACACAGAGTTTTTTTTCTTACCAATAGCAATAGTCTTTATGTCAATCAGATAAGCGAGCTTCTTGTTGTCTTCAACTCCTTTCTGCTTCCTCTCATTTAGTCGGACACTAGACACACACACACACACACACACACACACACACGGTTTAAATGACATGACTGCATTCAGCGAGATATGGTTTTAACAAGTAATAACCCAGCATTAGTGCAGCGTAACTGGCTTCAGCTGCTCTTCATTATGTTAAATCCCAGGATGAACCTGGTCATGAATTTGTCATGCTGCAGTGTCCAGCCGGAGGCGAGCAGCAGCCAGAGTATCCGACAGCCATCAGTCACAGAAAGGCTGACAGCGCTGACACTTCTGACAGCTCTGAATACATTAACATAGATGTGTGCTGACTAGTTGGTTTAGCCTCACTGACTCCTGTGGACTCCTTACTGTAATGATGCAGAGGATTTCTCCAAAACTCAATACTGCCATCTAATGGTCATGGCTGAAAGCACTTATGAGAAAGCATCAGGGTTAATGTTTGTGTCTCTGTTTGTACCTTATGTATATAAATTTGTCATTTTTATATTTGTTCAAGACAGGAAAAAAATTGGATTTCTATTTAGTTTTTCAGTATATTACAAATACTGTCTTCAAAAAGATAATGCATGTTTGAATAACCCAAAATATTCCTGTTTGGAAGTGAGATATTGATTTCATTGCCAATATGCAAAACTGTCAATCATTGTAGGTTCAGGCTATTACCATAAATCTATTTTTGGACAATTTTGTAAATGGATGATGAAAGATGTGCTCATGACACTGCTGCTGAATCGTTTTTGTTGCAGTACATGTTGACATAAATGTATGTAATTGCCTGAAATCTCTCCTAGTGTGACTTTTAATCAGAATTATACAGTTGCAACCCCCATCAGCAGATCACTAATACTGCATGCGTGGGACTGTTTCACATCTGTTCCTTAGAACCAAACAAACCGGTTGAGGTGCTCAAGTGTTACTGAACACACTGCTTCTGCATAATTATGAGGAACGGAGCCAACCTGATGAGGTGGGGGTTCATAAATTCCGTGCGGACTGATCCCAGAATCTCGTTGCTGCTGTACTCCACCAAGCTCAACTCCCCGGCATTAAATATCATGCACACCTGAAAACAGAAACAAGAACAGGGCTGTGAATACAGCAGAGTGAAGAATGTAGTTTTATGGACAACATGACAGGACCTGATATATAACCTCCTTTGCCGAGGTAATTATATTTACTAAACACTAGGCCTTTGTGCTCCTTGGCAAGCCTATAAATAGTGGTTTGGGGTTTTTTTTAATAAGAAAACAAAAATAATCTGCACACTGTCTAAATGGTTAGTGTGTACTCACTGTTTCATTTTCAAAGAAGAACTTTTCATTTCCCCCAGAGCCAGTCCAAGGCACCTGGGAGAGGACAGAGAAAGCAGAATTAACTTTAATACAAATATTACAACAATACTGTGAACATAACACAATTACACAGTGTGAAGCGTGCATTTACTGTGAGAATCTGACATTAATGTTTGTGAACCACACACTCTTACTGCACCATAATGATGTGATTAACTGATTACTCATGTTTAGTTGTTAAGTATATGTGATAGAGAACAAAAATTGACAGTTTATGACCAAAAAAATGCAACAGCATGTCAGCTTGCATATTCTCTAGGATGGGGTTGCACGCCTATAAATGTTGGGTCTCTCTACCCCATTGAACTAAAAGACCTTTTATTAAATGCAGAGACCTAACTTCAAAGCCTTCACCTGTATTTTTGGTCACAATGTTTCCCTTCTCCTATATTATTCCCTTCTAAGAGTACCACTCCTGTTACTTCTTTGTTTTAGGGTATATTCTTTTATGGTATAATACTTGAGGTCCAACCTCGCTTAATTTATTTGTCAGGAGATCTCCCAGCAGGAGAGTATCTGATGTGTGAGCCATCAGGTAGCGATCTTTCCCCATGATCTTCACTTCTTCTATCTCATAACCGTAATAGGACTTCAGGACAACCCGAGTTCCTGTGGAGAGGTTCTTTACTATCACCTAGAATTAAAAGAAACAAAACAAAACATATTCCATCTTTACTTACGGTTTTGAAATCCAGTAACAATCGATTCACACGCTGATATTTGATACTTTCAACCTGTTAATCCTGTTAAAACGCCAGTCAGTTTAGTGTGGTGGTCGTTCCAAGCAGCAAAGTTAATCGCAAGAGACTCCTTCTTGTGTGTGTTCATAATGTGTGTATTTATTGTATAGTTTTAATTACTACTTTGCTTCTGCAAATTAGTGTGGCCTACAAGTAATGTGGTATGCGGCACAGACTCATGCTTATGCCTATAAAAATAAAAATATTAAATTAAAAAACATGGCTTTTTTTTTTAAGATATTTTCTTAGAATTAGCAATTAGTGTTGTTTTTCCCTATTTTCTAAGGGTAACATTATAAACAACAACAAATTAACTACGGGAAATAGTAAAAAAAAAAAAAAAAAGGCAGATATATTCATGTTTGATGGCTTAAAAATAATGAAAAACAAACAAGATGTGTATTTTCAGCATGGCTTTTTTTCCAGACTACTGTAAACATTATTTTCTGCTACATTTAATTTGTCAATTAAGAAGAAAATCAGATAAACAAAAAGGCTGGATGATTGTTTTCGGAGCTCATCTCTTTCTTAATCATACAGGGCTGCTTGTTGCACCTGAATTCATTAAGTCTGCATTACTGCTCTCACAAAATCAACGGGGCTGTTTTCACATCGTCTGTTAATTAGCAGAAGAAGGAGAGCAAAGAGACGTCTGAAATTGCCTATTTGGTTGTCTGTTTGTCTAATTTAGTGAAATTACAAACACTGTGGTTCGGCACTGATGGTTTTCTTGTTGCCTGGCTGTTCCTACCTGGCTCAGGCCAACGTAGGTCACCTCATACTTGTTCTTGTAGATGGTTCTTCGCAGGCAGCAGTCAAACAGCTCCACTCCTCCGCACAGTGTTCCCTGTTGAGACACAATCAACAATTAAACACCTAAAAGACGCAATTTACATTTTCTAATCTGTTTTTTTTTTGGTCATTTTCAGATGGTAGCAGCACAGAAATTAATAGTTATTGCAGAACATACATGCTTTCAGAGTCATCATAAGCTGTTGGAGTCAAGAGTTGGTGAAAGAAATTGAGACCAAAAGGCATCTTAACACAATGCTGAACTTAAAGTCACACTGCAGATTAAAATAACTTTTTTTTAACCTTTATGTAAGCAGACAGTCACAGAATGTGTTAGATCAAGTATTTACAGCGCAGAGGCGTGATCCGTCTTTCTTCCAGGCCAAGCTGGTTATTGTGTAGAGGTTGGAAATTTCTTTAGGTTTGGCTTCATCCCACATTCCTCTCCTCGGAGCCCAATTAAACACCCGCAACCTGGACAAACATCAGAAAGGAAAAACAAACTTAGCAGAAACATCATGATAAACTTTCACTTTAACGTGAAGCTGCCACACACTGACCGGTCAAAGCTGCCAAACACCACAGATTCCCCACTGGGGCTGGCGACAGCCACGGTAAACTCCTTCTCTGTTCGGTCGCGGCTGTAGTCGAAGGTCTGCAGGATGTGTCCCTCTCTGCTGTAGGCCACCACCTTCTTGTCACAGCCCCCCACCATGATGCTGTTTGCACCCCAGGCTATAGCGTAGGGTGGGCACGAGTGTGTCAGAAGCTTACCCTGTGGCAAGTAAACAAATGTGTGAGAAGATATGTGTTGAATGGTGTAGAACTTTTAAAATAGGAATAAAAAATGCATGAAGGCAAACAATCTGTAGCTGTGTTCACTCATGCACTGAAGATCTGCTCTTTTCCAGACATGCTGGAGGTGCAGTCACATTAAAAATTTAATCTTTTCTAACCCTCCAGCTCATTAATACACACTCTGCGTGACGTCTGATTGCATCAATACGAGAACAGTGCAGGTAATAGTCTGGTAAATTTAAAGCATGTAAGTGGTCATCCTGTTTCCTGCCTCCTGTGTGCTGTATGTAGGCAATACTTCATCTAGACTGAACGTGCCATGGTTCTTGTTATATCTGTGTCTGTCAGCAGGTTTATTCTTTTAAGTCTTCCTGGTACTTTCTCTGTTTGTTTTTTCTTTTAGTTACTTCCTGTTTTACTTAGTTTTAGTTTTTTTCTTTCTTCTTTTGCTTCTTTCCCTCCTTCATCATCAGGAGACTCTTATTTGTGCCTCCTCTTCTTCTACTTCCACCAGTCGGTGACCTGAAATTCAGTCTGATGTTTACCATGCTGCAAAATCTCTCAATTCCCAAAATGCATCTAGAGAACAGAGGAATTGCTGGAGGATACACAGGTGTATCCTTCAGGGAAGTGTTTTCATCTTAAGTGTATAAAAGAGGTGTGACACACAGCTGGAATATACAGACCAAGATCATTTAAATGCTTGTTGCACGCATCTCTGATGGGACTAAGACGTGAGCAGAGGCGTTAATGATGTGCAATTTGGGAAATGAGAAAGGGGAATTATTTGCCCCACGCTCATTAGTTCACGTGTTTGACTGTTTCCACTTGTGCCTAGGGTTGATGCGTGTGCATAGATTATCCTGTATTTCTCCTTTTCTTGGGTGTTTCCCAGTTTGCCTCATTATGCTCTGTGTTTTTTCTGTTTCATTCACTTTAAGACGTGATGTTCTTGTTTGTTGTTTTCTGTTCTCTTTTTTAATCACTCCTTAAAGGCCTGTTTTTAATTCATTCTGTGTGACTCCTGCTCCTCATGACAAAGCAGAATTTTTCCTATAGTGAGAATGCGTCTGAAAATGACCATTTCCATTGGTGAAAAGAACAACTTTGTACAATGTCTTAACCTGATTTCCCAACATTTTCTGGATTTCATGTGTGAAAAAACAGCTCCTGTAGGTGAATCGTACCTGGGATTCCCCTGAGCCTTCATCATCAAAGAAGTACCGCACAACTGTCCCATCAGCATGGCCCGATATGATCCCTTTACCAGAGACACTGACACAGAGCAGAGATCTTAAAAATGACACGCAGTGCCCGCAGAACAAATGCAGACAATTATTTCACAAGCTATACACATGGGAAATAGCTCATAACTTTAATAAGGTCAGCCCACACTTCACGCTGGGACCCTTGTACAACTTTTTGGTAAAAAGAAAAAAAAATCTTTTTGGTTTTGATTTTATGGTATTTATACAAAGAAATCCTAATCATAAAAGCAGTTTCTGCACAGTAGTTCCTATTTTCAAGTTTATCAGCTCATCTTCAGACTCAATACATATATATATATATATATATATATATATATATATATATATATGTGTGTGTGTGTGTGTGTGTGTGTGTGTGTGTGTAAAGATATTTTAAGCACTAACTTTGATGCCAGTGAGACAACCCAGGATTCTGTGGCGTAGATGGTTGAAGATTTGTTTGTCTGAGTGTTGGCAAGCCGAATCTGTAAAAAAAACATCAGAGAACTTAAAATATCCTTAAAATGTCCAAGTACACTGTGGTTGGATTTAGAGAGCAATACAAAGACTTAACATCCCAGCTGGAAAAAGCTGTGAAAATATTTCACATTTACTGCATAAAGATAAAGTAATACCGATTTTTCACCAAGAGGTTTTAATGCATCTAAATTATGTTCTATAAATTCACTGATGCATATATTTCTTTTTACTAACATCTTTGTATTTGTATGTGTGGGTACATTTCTAAATGAATTATTTATGATTCTGACAGTTTTTGAACTCTACAGAAAAAAGCTTTGACAAAGAAATCAGACCATGTGGAACTAAAATGTCTACAAAAATCTAAAGGATACAACTGTTATTCTACTACACCCATATATAATGCCTGATACTTTTACTTAATATTAAAATAAACATATGAAATATCCAAGACATACCTTGCCTTCAACTAATCCGTAGACAATAGCATGCTCTGCAGGCCAAAGAAGGCATGTCACAGCACTCTGCAATAAAGATAAGAAAATAACACAACCATGTTGATGACACAAAGTTGAGAGAAAGCTAAAAAATGTCATGTTTGTAAGGAAAACAAAACTTATCACCCAATTAAAAACTAATACCAGAATAGATTCATCAACAGCTAAGCCCTGCAAAGTGTATTCACTTTGAGCTCTACAAAAAAAAGCTTTGACAACCGAATCAGACCACGTGGAACTAAAATGTCACAAAAATTTAAAGAACACAACTATTAGTCTACTAGAATTATACACATATGTAGAAAACAGAACATATCTGATCATTTTTCAATTTTATATGTCTAAATGATTTATAATAATATATTTTAATCAGTCCTCATTTGTTATCCATGTCTTTGTTTTATGTAGTAGTAGATCGCAGTAGGTGCTCATATTAAACATGTTCAAAGTTTGAAAAAATAAATAATCCCTGTGAGCCAAAAACTTAGGCTTTAGATTACTATTAACTCTCAGATTCAACGGCACAGAGACTCCATCGACATGCCCTTCAAACCTTTTGTTTGCATGCAGCAGCCAATTAAACACAGCTGGCATAATGAGAGGAACTAAAACTACTTGCTTCAGATGTGAGATTATCTGAGACAGGTGGACTAAATGATGATTACTCTGAACTTTAAACTAAGCAAAGCTACACTGTGCAAAAGTATAAAAACACATGCTGAAAATGAGTTTAATAGATTCCTTTTATGGAAAGAAAAGTTTCAAGTTTTGACAAAAAGCATAGTCACTGCCACTTTTAGCATGCTCCTCAAGGCAATAACAATGCATTAAATCACGTTTTCTTACCGTCTGAACAAATTTATTGCAGATGACTTTCTTGTCCCCCCTAGGAGAGACGAGAAAACTGATTAAAGCTTCTGCTTCGAATTGTACCAAAATATAAACTAATGAGAAAAATGGAACTAAGCAGAGGTAATTACCAGTCCTCTCCGATTCTGTAGACAAAGATGATATTGTCGGATTGGCCGATGGCAATTTTCGTGGAATCTGGTGAGAAGGCCATGTCATTTACAACATAGCTCTGCTTTCCATACTGAGAAAATAATACATATGAGTAATTATTATTATAGAAAAGCACTCTAACATAATAACACACCACACACCAACAAACCCACAGTGCTCCTGGCCTATAGAAATCCGTCATGGGGGCCCCGCATAGTAAAACTGTAGGACCTGATTGGGCAAACACACAGGGAGGCCCCACAGTGCAGGGCCCAGATGTGCCCTACATTTCAGCCCATAGTGAGCTGCCAACAGTGTGGGTTTGCCCACAGTGGCCTCACATGGGCCTCAAGAGGATATGTTTGCTGGATAGATACCCAGTTGCATTTAATATAGATTTTACAAAGCAACTTGGTGTAGGCTACAAATACAAGCACAGAGTTCAAAATAAATGGGTGTTGTCACAATGGCTACACCCATCTTTTATATACAGTCTATGATTCCAGCGACACATTTGGTTAATGGCAAGTAATTCATCATCATTTCTTTACATTATATACAGCACCTCCTTTCATACACACATGCAGTTCAAAGGACAACGGGATTTGTCTCACCTTGGCGTCCACAGGTTTTGTGGAGAACTTGTCCCTGCTCTCTCCATGCTCATCATACAGCAACACCACCCTGTCCACAGTGCAAACAGCGAACTTGATGTTGTTTGGTGCCCATGCCATGCAGGTAACTTTGGCAGCAAACTCCTGTCAAAGCAGGTAAACAAATCAGTCCTAAAGCACTTGTTTTATAGACTTGCTCTTATATGATTGATATACCTTTATTAGTCCCACAAGGGGAAATGATGCCCTCTTTTAAAATCCTTCTAATGATTGTGTATCTGTTACACGTGTCTTTATGCTTCTACTCTAAATGAAAATCAGTGTTTCTCTGTTTTATCTTGTGTTTGGCCCTGATTTCTGTTTTTCTATAAAATCATGTTTTAACTAACTGTTGTCTATTTTGGCCAGTAGAGATACTCTTCCTTATGAGCGACAGTTAGATGTTAAATTTGATCAGACACGATAGATTTAGGTGTTTTAAAATCCAGTTTAGGACGTGCAGACTTTTGGCCATGTATTAATCATAAGGACGCCGTATTTATGTGCTAGCAAGCCTGGCTAGTTAAGTGCAAAAATCCGCTTTCAATAACAGTTCAGCGTGGGTCAGTAAAATCAAATTCATGCAATAAATAAATAAATATATCACGAAACTGGTGCGAAGTTTCAGCTTTCCAGTATAAACATGATTATCTGGCTTCCAGAACCAGTTATTGTTAGCTAACTCGCGCTGGCTTCATAGCACCAGTTACCGTTAGCTAACTCGTCAACTTACCCGGGAGGTTAAAAGTGTCTTGAGATACTTCAGTTGCATTCTGAGGGAAGCTTGTACACAGATTGGTATTATTATTGCTGGAATATTCCTCAGATTTTGGTCATTTTGCTAGCGAGCCAGGGCTAGCGCAGAGGAGGTTGGAAGTAAACTAACTGTGATCTCCTTAGTTACCGCTGGGGCGGGACTTGCGGTGCGTTCAAAACAATAGGGAATGTGAATGTGAAGTTTGTCAGCTCTCGCGCTTTTGTTTCTGCAAAAGGATGCCATTAAATAATTGAAACAATTTTAACCCGGTAGAGTCGTTCCAGGTTACGCCACAGGCCGTGAACAGAACTGCTTCGATTATGTGATTTCTATCCGTTTATTCTGTTTACTCTCTAAAGATGCTACGATTTCCGTCATTATATATCAGCCGTCAAATGACAGAATTCCCGGAGCTAAAACATGCCCACGTTTAGTAAGGGAACAGTTCAGTTTAGTTGTGATATTTAAATAGTCACATTTTAGGTTAAGATTAAACAGTTTTGAGGAATTTTCACCCAAAAAAGAAAAGAAAAAATGTGGAGATGCCGGGGATTGAACCCGGGGCCTCATACATGCAAAGCATGCGCTCTACCACTGAGCTACATCCCCTTCTGTATGGAAGCCGCGAATGTAGTATATTTATTGGCATACATCTGCACTATACCCACACTTGCTAACTGTTTCTTCACTGTATCATACTTGTTTAAAAAAATCATTTCAATTCCTCATATATTATGTACATTGCTTACACTTTCTTCAGGTATACCAAACCGTTGAATAAAAATATTAACGTTAAATAAATGTAAATTTATGAATAAGTCTGGATTGTAGCCCCCACAAACTCAGCCTGCCAGATTACGCACTTGTGAAATTTGCTGTTAACATCACTTTAGATTTATCTTTTACTTTTCATAATCTCTATATATTATTAGCCATTTAAATGGTGAATACACACCACACATTTTACGTCAATATCAAAATTGTAAGAGTTGTAAGAACGTTTTTTCCTGGGCACAGAACAAAATGTTAAATTGCCGCTGCAGATACGCCCCCTAGCGTGGTGACGTAGAGGTCACGTGGAGGTGTTAATTTTCCAAAGTGTACCAAGGTGTACCGGAAATCAGTGAAACCCTCACGTGTATGACGAGATGTTGCCAATTTTTATGTCGCACAAAATCAGAGACAAACACATGAAAATGTTTATTAAAATTTAGGATGCATATTGGCTCTAAAACAAAGTAACTCTAAATTATTGATTCATGTAAACAATTTACTTATTTTCATGACAATATGCATTTTGTTGACTTCTAAAGATAAGAATTTATATACTCTGAATACTTTTGGATTGGAACCAACTATTGAAATTATTAAGTTAAAGTATAAAAACTTTTCAAACACCTTCCTCTTATCCCATACTTCTCCAGATTCCACAGTAATTGTGTCAATTTTTGTATTGAGGCAAAAACCTTTCATTAGGTTAATAGAAACACTAACACTTATATTGTAAGGTAAATACCGTACAATAATAGTGCCTACGTTTTCCTAAATAATGTTCTTTTTAAGGCATAGAGATATAATTTTTTCATTAATATTTTTTGTAACATTTTTTAAAGTTGAAAGTCCTCTGGTGTTTGGGCGATCAGATCCCAGCAAACTAAACAGGGCACGAATGAATGTTGGACAATGTGGGTAATGTCAGTAATGATAAGTGTTAGTGTAATTTATGGGGTTTATTTATTTAAATTATTATTTAATAAATCTAACTTGGGAAAATATTGCAAACAGCCTAGTCTCAAATTCTACTTTATTTTAATGTATCTCCAAAAGTTGATGAGATACGATAAGATAAGACTTTACTGATCCCACAACGGGGAAATTTTTGCGTCACCTCAGCTCAGGTACAGATATATGAAGGAAATACAAAAATACAAATAAGTACAATCAATGAAAAAAAGTAAGATAATACACTATATACAATGGTAGCATACACAGTATGTGATTATGGATATAGTTGGAAATATGGAAGACATAAACTATATAGCTTGGAAGGTCATGGAAGGTCCATTATGCATGAAGTGGTGACCGTGGATGTTCACAGTGTCCAGTGACTTATGACATCGTGATTGAGGAGTTATAGAGTCTAACTGCTGCTGGGATGAATGATCTGCGAAAAAGCTCCTTCCTGCAGCGAGGGTGTTTCAGTCTCTGACTAAAGGAGCTGCTCAGCCCACTCACATACTTATGCAGTGGGTGATGTGGGTTGTTCATGATGGATGTCAGCTTTACTAACATCCTCCCCTCACCAACCACCTCCACAGACTCCAGGGGACATCCCAGCACAGAGCTAGACCTCCGCACCAGTTTGTCAATCCTGTCCCTGTCCGAGCATCCACTCCCCCAGCAGGCCACGGCATAGAAAAGGGCAGATGCTACCACGGTGTCATAGAATGTCCTTAACAGAGTCCTGCAGACTCCAAAGGACCTCAGTCTCCTCCTTGATTCTGTTCATCTGGACGTAGCGTTTTGTGGGAGAAACGTTTCGACACTCATCCAAGTGACTTCTTCAGTCTCAGCTGACTGCAGGTTTCCCCAAATCTTATAAACAGCAAATTTGCATAATGACTGAAACCAGCCCACTGAAGGAACAATGGGCAGGGATGTCAGTTCCTTAATCATAATTATGCAAATTCTCATGACCATTGATCAACAACCACTGACCAAAACCCATTGATCAAAGACCACTGATCAATGGCCATGAGTACATTCACAGAGAGTTGGGGAATGGCTGCAATCACAGCATTGTAAGATGGTGAAAGATGTACCCTTAGGCCCCCTCCTCGATTCAGAGATGGTCTTTCCCTAAATAAATGGCCTCCTTGACTCCGTGCTCAAACCAGCGTTCCTCCCTGTCCAGGATGTGTGCATCCTCATCATTGAAAGAGTGTCCACTGGCCTGTAGGTGTAAATAGACTGCAGAGTCCTGGCCTGACGAGGTAGCTCTTCTGTGTTGTGCCATCCGCTTCGCCAGAGGTTGTTTGGTTTCCCCGATGTATAAATCCTGGCAATCCTCCTGGCACTTAACAGCGTACACTATGTTACTCTGTGTCGGGGGACCCGATCCTTGGGGTGGACCAACTTTTGGCGCAGCGTGTTTTGGGGTTTAAAAGCCACAGAGACCCAGTGTTTAGAAAAAATGCTTCTCAACTGCTCCGATACTCCTGACACATATGGGATCACTACATGTTTTCACTTAGGCAGCGGTTGTCCTTCTCTCCTGGATTGGCTGGAGCTTTCTTTAGGTGCCTTTCCCGCTTTGACAGAGGTCCAGCTGGGATAACCACATTTACTCAGGGCCTTCTTGATGTGCTGTATCCCTGCCATACAGACCAAATACAGATTTGGTCTGTATGGCAGGGATAGAAGGTGTGATCACATGTCGGTGCCATAATCTACACCATTCTGGATACACATTCAGTAAACAGAGATGATTGCATCTGATAGCACAGTAGCTATCTGGCATTTAGGCTAAGGCAAATTCAAAGACATTCAGAGGATACCTGGAGGGTAAAGGAGTTGCTAGAGAACAGGAGGCTAGCAACTGCCGCAACTAGCTAACGTAAGCTAAAGTGACAGTTTCTGTTTTTGTTTTTGACGCTGTTGCCGATACGAGATTTCGGAATGGCACCACTTACCTCAACATCCAGTTGTGAAAGCTGCATCAACCTGAGCCAAAAAGTGATCGAGCTGGAACAAAGGATATCCACGCTATACAAAATCCAGGGGGCTGAACGCGAACTTGACACGATCCTCCTTGGCAAAGCTCAAACCACCGCTACTAGCGCTGAGCTAGCCGACACAGTGAACCACCCAGCTGCTGTGTCCCAAGATCCCGCCAACAGACAACACAGGCTCTCAACTTGCGTCGCTGGTGTTTCTGCCACGGACGAGAACTCCTGGTTTCAGCTAGGGGCCAGACCCAAGGCTCTGGTCAGCTCCACTCCACTCCAACCAGCGCCATGGACCATGGTTGAGACGCGCGGTGGCTGCAGAGGGGCCAGGAGATTCCGTCTCTCGCACCCTCACCCCTCTGGCGCGGTAGTACTGGAGAATAAATTCAATGTCCTGGATCCTGTGGACTTTCCTCCTCTGGCCGCTAGCCCTTGCCATCCCGCTGTGTCGCTGAGGTCTGCGCCATCTCCACCACTACGCCCCCGGAGCCGCGGCGGGCAACCCGACGCTGTGGTGCAAACTCGCCGCGGAGAGCTGTGCTTCACCCCGGCTCCTCGGAGAAGAGGACCCATGGCGCGGCTACCTGGGAGTCACTCACGCAGTCCGGCTGGCGCATCTCCATCTGAACACCCCCGGTGCCGCGGCGAGGGCGTCTCAGATGGCCAGCAGCCCCCGATGGCACCTCCTCTCTCCACGCTGGTCCTCGGGGATTCCATCGTCAGGAACGTGCGGATGAGGGGGGCGCTCACGCTGTCGTTCCCGGGAGCCACCGTTGCCGACATAGTGGACAGAATTCCCAACATTCTGGCATCCCACCCACAGGCCAACCGGCTCATCATCCATATCGGCACCAATGACATCCCCAAACAGCAATCTGAGCTGCTGAAGCTGGACTTCCTCCAACTCTTCAGCCTCCTTGGTCAGTTGCAGGTGAGTGCTTTTATCTCCGGGCCCACCCCCACCTGTGGCAGAGGGATAGGCCGTTTCAGCCGGCTGCTCAGCCTTAACACCTGGCTTTCCTCCGCCTGTGTCTCCCATGGCATGGGTTTTATTAACAATTTCGATGCCTTCTGGGAGAGGAGGCATCTTTTTGGAGCAGACGGGCTACACCTCAACGCCTGGGGACGCCGTTTGCTGTCCGCCAATTTGGCATTTGGCGTACAGCACTCCCGCACACCGCCCTGTCACTACCCCAAACCGACACTACCTGCTGATCTGTCTGTCACTGACTGATGTTCCCCTGGTCCCAGCTCCTATATTTGTTCCACTTTTAACAGTAATACACAAAACTCTGGACTCGGACCTTTCTCTCCCATAGTCAACACAATACCAGTTATAATCACAAACAGAGAGCAACAGAATTATCATAAATCCAGTAACTCCAAAAACATTAATAACCTCCGGCCTCTTCAAAAATGTCAACATCCATTCAACTCTGTTGTCAAAAATCCACCGGTCTCAATCAGTATGGCACTTTTAAATGTCCGCTCTCTGTTGAATAAGTCTTTTATTATTAATGATTTAATTTTAGATAATAAACTTGACTGTTTATTTTTAACTGAAACATGGCTGGGTTCGGATGCACCAGTTGTTCTCACTGAGGCCTCCCCACCAAATTTTAATTTCTCTTTTTCTATTAGAAGTGGTAAGAGAGGTGGTGGGACTGCATCTTTAGCCAACAACACACTCACCACCAAACACATTTTATTTGATCATTTTACCACTTTCGAATTCCATGCTATTGTTTTCAGCAGCCCTCCAGTTTTATCTGTCACAATTTATAGACCACCTAAAGACAGTGCTGCTTTTATCAAGGAATTCTCAGAATTTTTAACAAACATACATTCAAAATATAATATGATAATTTTAACCGGTGATTTTAACCTGCACATAGATAATCCTTCTGACCCTGCATCAAAAGAATTCTTAAACATTCTTCACTGTTTGGATTTTACCCAGCACGTCACGCAGCCGACTCACAACAAAGGACACACCCTGGACCTGGTCATCACCCATGGGCTGTCCGCCAGTGTGTCCTCTGTTGTTGACTTGGCTGTCTCTGACCACTACTGTGTGTTTTTTAACATCACCGGTTTTAATCAGCGGGAGACCTCGGTGCGAACTGTGAGGAGGCGCT
This sequence comes from Neolamprologus multifasciatus, assembly GCF_963576455.1. Lineage (NCBI taxonomy): Eukaryota > Metazoa > Chordata > Actinopteri > Cichliformes > Cichlidae > Neolamprologus > Neolamprologus multifasciatus. The sequence goes on from NC_140453.1 coordinate 21,221,792, forward strand.
ATCTAACCTCTGAAGTGGCTGCAAATTTTACCAGGGTTTTAGACGAATGCCCCCCTGTGATTTTACCTGCACCCTGTGATTTTATTTTTAGTCGTTTTAACAGTAAACTGAAGAAAAGCCTTGACTCCGTTGCTCCACTTACCACCAAAAAGATTAACGTAAAACATGCATCACCCTGGAGAAACGAAGAAGTCAAAAAATTCAAAAGAAATTGCAGGGCAGCAGAAAGGAGATGGAGGAAAAATAAAAATACAATCAACCATGAAATATTTTGCGAGCAACTTAAAATGTACAATAATATATTAAGGAATTCAAGAAATTCATACTTTGCCAAAATAATCAGTAATAACAAAAATAATCCCAAGGTCCTCTTTTCCACCATAGATCATTTATTTAACCCTGATTTTAACAGCTCTCACAGAACCCCCACAGACTCGCTCTGTGAGCAGTTTGCAGACCACTTCAGGGGAAAAATCAGTGCCATCAGATCTGATATTTTATCTTCTCGCGATATGATTTTAAACACATCTGAGGACTCGATTGTACCCGAGGAGACACTGGACAGCTTTGCCCTGGTTAATGCTGAGAACCTTAAGAAAGTTTTCTCCACAGTGAGACCCACCACATGTCTTTTAGATCCAATCCCTTCTTCACTCTTTAAAACACTTTATGGATCTTTTGAAGCTGAGCTTTTATACATGATGAATTGCTCTCTTCAGTTGGGTGTCTTCCCTGCTGCCTTTAAAACGGCGGTGGTGAGGCCCCTTCTGAAGAAGAGCAATTTGGATTGTAATGATTTTAATAACTACAGACCTGTATCCAACTTACCATTTTTAAGTAAAATTTTAGAAAAACTTGTTTTTACTCAGATTAATGACTTTTTGAGTGATAGACAGATCCTGGAGATATTCCAGTCTGGATTTAAGGTGAACCACAGCACAGAGACTGCTCTCCTAAAGGTTTTAAATGACCTTAGATGTAACTGGGACTCCCAAAAGCTCTCAGTCCTGGTGCTACTGGATCTAAGCGCAGCCTTTGATACAGTAGACCACGCTATTCTTTTAAACAGACTGAAACACATGGTGGGCCTCTCTGGTGCTGTACACAACTGGTTCACTTCCTATCTCTCAGACAGAACTTTTATGGTGAGTATGGATACATGCTCCTCTAAGATCCATAAAATGACATGTGGTGTGCCTCAAGGGTCAGTTTTAGGCCCTGTACTTTTTAATTTGTATATGCTCCCTCTCGGCGGTGTCATCAGGAGGCATGGAGTGAACTTCCACAGTTACGCTGATGACACTCAGCTGTACATTTCCATGTCTCCTGATGACACCAGACCAATGGATGCCCTTTTTAACTGTATTTTAGATATAAGATCTTGGATGGCAGAAAACTTTTTACAGCTTAACCAGGACAAAACTGAAGTTTTAATCGTCGGTCCTGAGGCTCAGAGAGAGAAACTCTTGTCTAAATTACAGGCATTTTCACTATGTCCTTCGCTACAAGTGAAAAACCTGGGTGTTGTTTTTGACTCTGAGCTTGGTTTTATCCCACATATTAAACATGTAACCAAAATTGGATTTTATCATCTAAAAAATATAGCCAGAGTCCGCCCTATTCTCTCTCGGGCCAACACGGAGATGTTGATGCATGCTTTTATTACCAGTCGCATTGATTACTGTAATGCCCTGCTCTCTGGTCTTCCTAAAAAGAATATTTCAACTTTACAACTTTTACAAAACTCTGCAGCTCGTGTGCTGACGAAGACCAGAGGGCGGGCCCACATTACACCGGTTTTAGAATCGCTGCACTGGCTCCCCGTGTGTTTCAGGATCGATTTTAAAGTTCTTTTATTGGTTTTTAAATGTCTTAATGGTCTTGGGCCTTCTTATCTCTCAGATCTGCTTTTACCATATGAACCCTCGCGGACCTTGAGGTCCTCTGGTACTGGCCTTTTGATTGTCCCTAAAGTCAGGACACATACTCACGGAGAGGCAGCTTTTCAGTGGTATGGTCCTCGTCTGTGGAACAGCCTGCCGGAGGAGCTCAGGGCCGCAGAGAACGTACATGTTTTTAAGAACAGGCTCAAGACCCACCTTTTTAATTTAGCTTTTACTTAACGTTTATTTATTTTATGCTTATTTATTCTATCCTGTTATTCTATTGTTAATTTAGGTTTTACCTAATATTTATTGATTTTATTCTTATTAATTTTTTTTTAAAAATCTTCTTACTCTATTTATATTTATATTTATATTGTATCCCGTTCTTATTTATTTTATCTTTTTACCCAGTATATACTCTTATTAGGTCATATCTCCAGTGTTTCCTCAGAGGGCGCTCTCTGCACCGGGGCTGTGATCGACCGTGGCTGCTGGGGCTCTGTGGGTCCTCTCAGCCTGGCTGGGGGGCTTCTTTGCCTCCCTCCTGCTGTGTGCCCAGCCTGGAGGCTGCGGTCTGTGACCGGCTTCCGGTGCAGACGGCTCCCCATGATAGTGTTTCCTCACTTGGCTCATGCGTACCCAGTCCAATTTTACTTTTTAAGTGTGTGCGTGTGTGTGTGTGTGTGTGTGTGTGGAGGGGAGGGGGGGCTGCTTTTAACCATGTAAAGCACTTTGTGCTACATTTTCTTTTTGTATGAAAAGTGCTTTATAAATAAAGATTGATTGATTGATTGATTGTTCTTCTGCCTCCCTGGCCGCTGTGTCTGTGGGGATGGTGTTCGCTCTGTGTTGTAGCGTCCTGATGACACCCAGTTTGTGCTCCAGTGGATGATGAGAGTCAAACCTTAGATACTGATCCGTATGTTTAGGTTTACGGTACACGTCAGCTTTTAGATGTCCCCCATTACTGATGGAAATCTCACAGTCTAAGAAGGCTAACCTGCCACTTTTCATATCCTCCCTGGTGAATTTGATGTGTCGGTCCACCGAGTTAATGTGATCCATGAAATGTAGTACGTCCTGAGATTTGATTTTCACCCAGGTGTCATCCACATATCTGAACCAATGGCTTGGTGGTGTTCCAGGGTAGGATAGCAAAGCCATCTTTTCCACTTCTTCCATGTACAAATTGGCCAGATGGGTGAAACTGGGGAGCCCATGGCACACCCATGTTTCTGCCTGTAGAACTGACCCTTATGTGAAGTAGGTGGAATGAAGACACAGTTCCAAAAGCAAACACACTTGGTCGATGCTGAGAGTGGTCCTGTTGCTGAGGTTGGGGTCATCCTGTAATCTCTTACGGACTACCTCCAACGCTTCCGTGACTGTTTCAGTCATCATGCAAATTTACTGTTTATAAGATTTGGGGAAACCTGCTGTCAGCTGAGACTGAAGAAGTCACTTGGATGAGTGACGAAACGTTTCTCCCACAAAACGCTACGTCCAGATGAACAGAATCAACTTTTGGAGATTTACTTTCCTGGATGATTGAGAATGCATCAAGACGTTATTTTAATGTAATTTCCCTAACCTGACATTTAGCTATTTAGCTAAAATTAGCTTTTATATTCCTATGTAAAAGTCTATTTGTACATTTTTTATTTATTTATTTTAATACCAAATATGATATAAAAAAACGTTTTTCTGTAGACACATCTGCCTTCAGCTGGACTCATGACATCTGTTTTTGAACCATAAAATATTTCCGAATCTCGTTGTAACGCTTGTATTTTATGTTGAAAATCCCTAACGGAAACGTGAAGCCTCAGTTCGTCAAACTTACCGTCGCGGCCTGCTGCCCGACTTCCACGCTGCTGGCGGCGCGTGTGGAACACATTGGTCTCATCGTCCCGTCCGAACAAACTCTAAACTGTCAACCTAAACATATTTCCTTTGTTTTGCTTCTCCTGGATTGAAATTGGATTTGTTTCAACACTCAAAGGTTTGTTTTTGGCCACCAGATCTCATGTTTATTGGTGTTTTTTGAAGTATTTTGTGACTCAGTCTCATCTACATCTCTTGCTTCCGCGCGGCAGAACGTTCACGTGGAAACTGGGACTCGTCACAAATCCTTCAGTTATCGGTATCTGCAGTTAGCTTCAGCTGTAATCACTACAAAAAATGGCAAATATGGCAACCCTGATTCTGGAGGACGGGACGACGTTCAAAGGCCGCCAATTTGGTGCAAGCGTGTCGGTATCCGGAGAAGTTGGTACGTGTTTTATACTGTTTTAATTCACCTCAGACTCTCAGTTTATTATTGTGCATAATCCACCTGTGTATAATATAACTCAGCATGAGTTAAACATTTGCTTTGGTACATTGTGTAATCTGGATGTGTGGTTTGCCCCTTTGTGCCAAGACGCTCATGGTTCAGAGTTGTAAAGCGCCAAATCCTCCTAACGTTTCCCCCCCAGTGCCAAACTCCATTGAAAAAGAGTGGAATTTAGTGACGCCATCACAGCCATGCGCGTATAGCCCACCTCTACCTTCAGCGCCCACCTGTGTGTATTTTGGCAGGCAGATGTGACTAGGAAACTGCTTGCTGTGTCGTAATAAGCATGCCGAATTAAAGATAAGATAATAGTGATTTTGGAACAGGTCAGATTTTGACATTCGGTATGCGTGACTGCAGAGACGAGTCACGCAACGTTAAAATGATAAATACAAATTTAAGCGTATGCTGTATGGAGGACGTATACCCGGGTGGAATGCGACTGTATTCCAGCCAGGTGTTATAAAAGTTTATTACAGAAACACAAGCAGGTAGAACACAATAAAATAATCGACTATAGAGATCGAAAAACACATTTCGTTCTCAATAAACAGTCATCATATGTAGACAGTTAAAGATGCCGCATCAGTTCATGTTAATCAAATGGGAAATACTGGTAATTAATGCACTTTCTAGTCTGAGTGATCACTCAGACTACAAAAGACTCCACATTTATCTGTATTTTCCAACAGCAATGACTGAAATAATTTTAATATCAGTTAATATGGGATGTCTTAATAATGGGACTGTTTATTATGACCTACAAGAAAAAAATTGGATATCGTCTCATGAGATACAGCACTTGAGATACAAAGATATAATTGTACTAAATATGAGACAATCATAATTATGAGATAAAAAGTCATCCAAGTCCTAAACCATAAGAGTTTGATTGTTATTGAAAGTGCATCAGTGTGCATTAAAAAGAAAAGAAGAACTGAGTTTGCTAATATGATTATTCTTTGACTCTAAAGAAAAAGCCTAATTAGTATTAACTGTCTGGCAGATTTCAGCTCTTGTAGTCGATATGATGTACTCAAGAATGTTTTGTGTGTTTAGTGTTTCAGACGGGGATGGTGGGATACCCCGAGGCTCTTACTGATCCATCCTACCGCTGCCAGCTGCTGACCCTCACTTACCCTCTGGTTGGCAACTATGGTGTGCCAATGGATGAAGAGGGAGAGTTTGGGCTGAGCAAGGTAAGCGGTTATTTAAATTCCAGGTGAAAATTAATTTGCAAACTTATTAACATATTTAAAGTGGAAAGGCGAGTTAGGATTTTTCTTCTTTTCTTCTGTGGGACGGTTTTATCTGAATGAAAGAAGTCTTAACACTGATAAAACACACTGTCTTATCTGTTGTTGTCTTGTTCAGTGGTTTGAGTCATACAAGATCCACGCTGCTGCTTTGATTATTGGAGAACTGTCTGAAAGCCCCAGTCACTGGAGTTCAACCAAGTCACTGGACCAGTGGCTCAAAGAGCAAGGCATTCCTGGATTACAAGGTCAGAAACCCAGAATAAAAATGGGCATAATTTAATTGGAAAACTGCTCAGCATCTGTAATATATATTAATGCATAAAATAATCAGATGCAAGCTTTTCAGTCTGAATGCTACAAACGGTTTCCATTTTCTTCAGGTGTTGACACCCGCTGCTTGACCAAAAAGATCCGAGAGAAGGGGACCATGTTGGGGAAGCTGATAGTGGACGGGACCCCCGAGGAAAGTATTCCCTTCGATAATCCCGACAAGAGGAACCTGGTCCGAGAGGTCTCCATGAAGGTAACCCACCAGGAGTTTTGTTACAGTCCCATCGAAGCTCTGCCACCTCTCAAGTGCTAATGGAGGGCGTTATTTATGTTACTGATAAACTAGAAACTTGGAGATTTGATCTGTGGATCTAATTTTGCAAAGGTTTTTTTTAAAGCTCTAAAACATAGGAAAAGTTTAGCGCTCACACTTCAGCTCAAGTAAGAGGTTTTGAACTAAATAAATTAAAAAGCTAGATTGTCTGTAGTTGTCTCAAAGCATATTGTTTGGCAGGTAGCTTGCTGCTTGTTTTGTGCCTGTCAGATATTTAGATGTTTCCCTGTTTGGTTGTCTCCAGGAGCCAAAAGTGTTCAATCATAGCGGCAGCTTTCGTATCACAGTGGTGGACTGTGGCATCAAGTACAACCAGATCCGCTGCCTGGCTCAGAGAGGAGCCCGTGTTACTGTCGTACCCTGGGACCACCCGCTGGACACCGCCGGTCAGGAACACGCGCTATGTCGGGGATTTTTTTCAGGGGAACTCGTACCAATTTTATCAGTGGTTACATAAATGATTGTATCTCATCTTTTTCCAGATTTTGATGGTTTGTTCGTCAGTAATGGTCCCGGGGATCCCCAGCTCTGTGAGGCCACCATCAACAACGTGAGGAAGGTGGTCTGTGTGGACCAACCAAAGCCAGTTTTTGGCATCTGTCTTGGACACCAGCTGCTCTCTCTGGTCACTGGAGCCAAGACCTACAAGATGAAGTGAGTACCTCAAACTCAACACCTCCGTAAACTGAAAGATAAATTGTTAAACTTTGATTCTTAAGTGATTTTAAACTTTTACCAACGTTTACTATCAAAAAGTAATGGTGCTCCATTATAAGAAAAAATGTATTAAATTATTTTCAGTACTGTAAACTTAACATGATTACTAATTTCTTCAATTTAACACACCTCTTTCTCTTTGTAATAAATTCCAAACCCTTCCGCAGGCTTGTTAGCCAGTGCTTGCTCTGGTGTTGTTAGCTGGAGCTGAACTAAACAATAAGTGATTTAAAAGCACAAGAAAAACATATCATTCATGAGCAACAACAACAAAAAAAGATCCAGAGTGAAATTTTTGTGAAGGTGGATGGTGTGAAAACATTTTATTTAAATTTGTTTAAGTTACCTTTGCTCCATCTTTTTACTCCGGCCCCACAGCTGCACTGTTGTGAGAACAACTGGTCAGAAGCTGAATTTCATGACCGTTGGTGGAAAGGGTGAGCACATGTGAATGAAGAACTCGCTGTATGTTCTAGTGTAGATGTGGACTTGTCTTAAAGTTGTGAAATAGGACGTCATTATATTTTGCAAGCCTTCTTGGCAGGATCATTGTGTTCCTTTCGCTGACATGTCAGTCATTGCATGACTCAAGCAAGTATTAATATTGCCTTCAAACTGTTTCTAAGATTACGCAACACACATTAGCCAGCCTGAACGCACCTTTTAAAGGTTGAGCTGTAAAAAGTTGAGTGAATCGGTAGTGATGCGTTCACTGACGTCTGTCTTTTGCTGAGCCCTCGGGTCACTGAGGGCACCCTCTACTCTCTCTAGATACACAGGTTTTCACACTCTCACACTTTCTTTGTGAAATGCAGATTTTTGCTGTTCTCAGCAGTCTGGTGTCTCCCTTATGATCACTAGAGGGTTGGATTGAGCGTCGTTGTTATGAAAAAGGCTGAATAAACACGTCTGCCAAATTCTGTAGCCATATCTATTATGGGAGACTTTGCCGATGGCAGCTTTATCAGGCTGAGTCTGAAGGTCAGAGTGGGCAGCATGTGTTCTGCTGGCAACCCATCAGACAGATTACAGGTTGTTTGTGGAGATTCTTTCTGAAAGACTACAAGTGTCAAACAATCGTCCTAAAATGTGCTTTGTCTGTACCTGGATGAACAATCTAAAGGCCAAGTTAATTAAAGCTTCTGCTATAATAATGCCTCATTAGAGGGCACCCTGGTTAAGCTAAATGTATAATTATAGATTTTGTTAACCGTGGGAAATGTCTTTTTATCAATCTTTTAATTAGTGTGTTATTTTCTCTTGTTTCTCAGGTATGGTAACCGTGGACACAACCAACCGTGCATCCATAATGGGACAGAGCGCTGCTTCATCACCAGTCAGAATCACGGCTTCGCTGTCGACCCTGACACTTTGCCTAAAGACTGGGACGTGCTCTTCACAAATGCTAACGACCACACCAACGAGGGCATCGTACACAACACAAAGCCTCTGTTCAGGTAACAGTCTGTGAAAGATGGAGTCCAGTGGTGATTCACTCTAGAAGTGACTGGCTCTGGTGGCTTAAGTGCTCTGTACTGGTCGGAAAAAACCCAGTTAAATCATTTGTGATCCCTTTCATCCAGTGTTCAGTTCCACCCAGAGCACATGGCTGGTCCTACAGATCTGGTCGGCCTGTTTGATGTCTTCATTGAAACGGTGAAAGACCATAAAGAGGGCAACACTGGAAAATCTGGTATTCCAATTTAACTTTCATTTTTTATCATCTTAAATGTTGTGGTGCATATTAATTTATTTCTAAATTACTTTTGTATGTACTTTTGTAGTTTTCAGTAGTAATTGATATTTAATAGTAGTAATGTAACTATGCCTGTGAAGAAGAGAAACCCTTGTAAATCTGGCTTGTGTAACGACTAATTAGTAGCAATTTGTGTGATATTTTTCCAGTGAAGCAGCGTCTGATGGACCACCTCACTTTCACTGGTTCCCCAAAGGCTGAAGGGCACGTCAGATCCAAAAAAGTCCTCATCCTAGGCTCAGGTGGACTGTCCATCGGCCAAGCTGGAGAGTTTGATTACTCCGGCTCGCAGGTCTGTGAAACAGGAGCTTTTTGGTCTTATTTTGGGCTGTGTGTAAAGCGGAGGGTTAATTCAGGATTTAAAGAAGAACGCTTGAACGCAGACGACTTTTTTCTGTGCCTCCTGATGTTACTCTGCTCTGTTTTCCAGGCTATTAAGGCTCTGAAGGAAGAGAATATCCAGACTGTGTTGATCAATCCCAACATTGCCACTGTCCAGACCTCCAAAGATCTGGCTGACAAAGTCTACTTTCTGCCGATTACAGCAGAGTACGTCACTCAGGTATGGATTCTCTCTGTTGCAACTCTGTGACTGATGAAAGAAGAGAAACTGTGGACACGGTGAAATTTGTAGGTCAACTGTTTTTTGTTTGTTTGTTTTTTCTGATCAGTCAGTATTGACCCCAGATTGTGTTTGTCTAAAAGACTGAGGGGTCTCACATAATCACAGCCCACCAAAGAACACAGAGCAGTTCTGTACAGGTGTGTTTGTAGCTTTGGTGACTGCTGAAGGTAGTTCAGTCTTCTTTTGTGTCTGTATTGTAGGAATTGGGACAGTGGGTTGTAGGACAACCTTTATTTTTATTTCTTTACTGTTGATAAGATACACTTTTACGTGGTCCATCACTTTGTTTGGTTGAACACTTGAATGCAGCACAAGCATTTAAAAAGCAAAGGCAAAACATGAGCTTTGTGTTACAGCCCTTTAATCCACGGCTCCATGGAAGTCATCATGTAAGATAAAGGTGGTGCTGGTGGACTAAAGAGAGCTCGTTGCTCCACTCTGGTTTTTATATAGATGCAATTTAGTGACAACAGCTAGTAATTAAGTAGTAAGAGAGGAAAAATAAGAGTGCGGATTAATAATGATGATGAAAAGAAACAAGTTTGAGGACAAATATTCCCTCAGATTTTTACCTTCTTTGCCCAGGTTTATTTAATGTAGTTTATGTTATTATTTTTTATTTATTTTTAAATTTCAGTGTTCATAATACATTTCTGTAAAAATGTGCTGGCTCAAAGATATAAAAATCCCCACTCAGCTTTCTACCCGCATCCATCACACGGCAGTATAGAGTGGAAACGAAGAGGCTAAAAGAAAAAAAAAAAGATCACTTAAGCTGCTTTTAGTTCAGTTGCAGACTTCCAAATGTCTTGGACGGGATGACATTCCCAGTGTGAAATCCACAGAGTTGTTTGTCTCATTTTCATGTGTTGTGAGTGCTTCGTGTCATTATATCTTGTTGTTACAGGTGATAAAAAATGAGCGCCCGGACGGCGTCCTGCTGACTTTTGGAGGTCAGACTGCTCTGAACTGCGGTGTAGAGCTGACCAAGCTGGGCGTTCTGGAGAAGTATAAAGTGCAGGTTCTGGGAACTCCTGTTTCCTCCATTGAGATGACCGAAGACAGGAAAATCTTTGTGGAGAAAATGGAAGAGATCAATGAGCATGTAGCTCCCAGTGAAGCAGCTCTGTCGGTGGAACAGGTGAGGAGACGTGTTCGCTTATAAATTAATAGCTTCTGGATTGTTTTTTGCCCCAGTGAAGTCTAAATTTATCTGATTCACTCTGCTGTAGGCGGTGGCGGCTGCTGAGCGTCTTGGCTACCCCGTCTTGGTTCGTTCAGCATTCGCTCTCGGAGGCCTCGGCTCCGGTTTTGCCAACAACGGAGAGGAGCTGACCTCTCTGGTAACGGCGGCATTCGCTCACACCTCTCAGGTACTGGTGGACAAATCCCTGAAAGGCTGGAAGGAGATTGAGTACGAGGTGGTCCGGGACGCCTATGACAACTGTGTGACTGTGAGTAAAAGGAGACCAGAGAACAAACAGTTTATACTCACTAAAAAAAACTGAGGGCGATTTAAAGTGACTGTTGTTTCCTCTTGTTTAGGTGTGTAATATGGAGAACATCGACCCACTGGGTATCCACACTGGGGAATCCATTGTAGTGGCTCCCAGTCAGACGCTTAATGACCGCGAGTACAACATGCTGAGAAACACGGCCATTAAAGTCATCAGACATCTCGGCATCGTGGGAGAGTGTAACATCCAGTACGCTCTTAACCCCGAATCTGAACAGGTAAGCATATATGTCAAGACCTGGGTGATGAAAAGCACAAATAGGACTGTGTTCACCTGTAAAGTGGATCTGTTATGCATTTACTTATTTTAAAGCCAGTGACATGCTGTAATGAATAGTACAGAAAGTGTAGGTATATTGAAATAAACATGGGTGGTAACATGACTTTAAGTATATACAGTTTATATGGCTATAGGATGTACAGAGTGTGCAGCTGGATCTGCATATAATGTAACAGCCAGGTATGTCAACGGCTTAAATTTACTGTTTTGGCTCCAAAACAAGGAGGTAAAAGGTCTTTGCTATGTAAATTCTAGTTCAATAAGTTTTAAAAGAAAATTGTTTTAGGTATCAATGTGACCAAATTCATTTCATACAAACCAGGAATAGATTTGTATGAATAGGCTTTATGTATCAGAACAGGCCTTTAAACAGGTCTTGTGTGCATGGGGAGCTGGTATTCCTGCTCCTGGTCTAATTCCCATAATGTCTGTGATTGAATCTGTATCTTCTATGTATAATGTGTTGCAGTACTACATCATTGAGGTGAATGCCCGCCTGTCACGGAGCTCTGCTCTGGCCAGTAAAGCGACTGGTTATCCTTTGGCCTACGTAGCAGCTAAACTTGGTCTGGGGATCCCGCTGCCACAGCTCAAGTACGTCTCTCAGCTTAAGAATGGCGGATAATGAACTAACAGGGGCATCTCTGCTTTTAAAGAATGATGACATCCAACAAAGACGTTCCAGTATTCTGCCAAACTGAACATTTTTTAAAAGTGGGGTTTAAAGTATTCAAGCTTAAAATCAATTTTTGTATAGTAAACGACCAAAAAACAATTGTGATGCATAGATGCCTGTAAAGTAAGGCAGCACCAACTCGCTGCCTTCACTGCATGTGGACCTGTTGTGCTTACTCTGAATAGTCACCCCCACAGTGTCACATAGACCCAGGAAACATCTAGCTAGTCAATCATTACACTTAAAGACATCTGATCATTGAAATTCAATCATTTTTTTAGTATAAACGTGTTCACAATTTTTCATCACCAAAGAAATTTGGAACTGTTGGTGACAAGATGATATTCATCACCTGCACAGCTGGCAGTTTGATTAATTTGAAGTTATTGTTTTGACAAAACTGCTTTGAGCAGTTGCAGCATAAGCATTGTAGTTTTTTTAAATGTCTTAACTGTAAAGCACCTTTAAATTAAGTGATTCACCCGTGAAAAATATTTGCACTGCGTCTGTATTTTTGTCCAGAAACTCAGTGACAAACTCGACGACGGCAAACTTTGAGCCAAGTTTGGATTACTGTGTGGTGAAGGTGCCTCGCTGGGATCTCAGCAAGTTCCTCAGGGTTTCCACCAAGATAGGCAGCTCCATGAAGAGTGTTGGTAAGAGGCAAAAGCGAGCTTGGAACAAAAATATGTTGTAACAAATTGTAAATAGGTAGTAGATTTAGTGCTGTTAGTATTCCCAAACATTTTAAAAATACTTAGTTTGGTCTCAGTAAAGCTAACAATCATTTTTTGCACCTACTATGTTTTTTTTTTCTTTTTTTATTCTTATTTCTTTATTTTTTTCTGCACTGCTATCACAGCAGATTTCTCCATGAGGGCATTAAAGTTTTACTCTACTGCTTTATTTCACAGAGTTTGATTATAAAGTTAATCTTTACCAGTGCGGGCAGAGAAGCCAGTAAGTCAGGTGCTTATTATGGATATTGTGCTCAGTGCTTGAACCTTTGCCTCAACAGGGGAGGTGATGGCTATTGGTCGTAGCTTTGAGGAAGCCTTCCAGAAAGCTCTGAGGATGGTGGATGAGAACTGTGTTGGCTTTGACCACACCATCAAGCCTGTCTCTGAAAAGGTAACCTCCCATAGCTAAAGTCCAGGTTAAATGGTTGTACTGGTTAAAAAATGTCTTGCTACTGCACGACCTGTTCACTGCACAGTGTCAGCAAATACTTTATCCCAAGTTGAAAGATTTTTAACCATTTTCAGCCAACCATGCAATGATTTGCTTCATATTTGGTCAGAACACAACATTAGTGCTTTTGCTATGCAATGCCATCGGCTTTTAAGGATGAGTGATGGTGCAGCACATTAAAGCATGTACATCTGTTTTACTACACCTCTATTAGGATGGTGACCCTATAAATGATTGTGATAAGGACATTTTAAAAGGTCAAAACTGTATTGTTCTGTCTTAACTGGACCAGTAGATGGTGCCAGATCTCCCCTGAGCTATCTACTACTGTAATGCTTCCTGCTTCTGGGTTTTTTGACGAATGTTTCATTGCATGCTGTTAATCATGTTCTGCTACTGTGTGTGTGTGTGTGGCTGATTTATTTTTATTTATTTATTTATTTTGAGAAAATAAGCCCAAATGTCTGAGCTGATGCTCATGGCTGGCAAATAACTAGCAGCACATCACTTCACAGTTAGTATGTTGTGCTCCCTCTGCTTACCAGGAGTTGCAGACTCCTACAGATAAGCGTATCTTTGTGCTGGCGGCAGCATTCAAAGCTGGCTACACTGTGGAAAAGCTGTATGAGCTGACCAAAATCGACCGCTGGTTCCTGCACAAGATGAAGAACATCGCCGACCACGAGCTGCTGCTGGAGACCTACAATCAGGTAAGGCCGATAAGACATAACATGAAAAAACTAAGAGCTGTTCAAAATGGATTAAGATGCTGGATTAATTTCCTTCTGTCCAGGATGAGAGCTCCATGCCTCCAGAGGTGATGCTTAAGGCCAAGCAGCTGGGCTTCTCAGACAAGCAGATAGCACTGGCTGTACAGAGGTGGGTAGGAAAGGAAATAACCACTGTCTTATTTTAACTTAATGGTAACTGAGATCTCTGTGATTAGTGTATTATCAGCATGAAATGTTATTTTAGATAAAGTGCTATTAAAGAATCCAAACTTCCTTGGTTTGTCCTCTATCACTAAATCCACGTTTCCCTCTAACAGCACAGAGCTGGCCGTCAGAAAGCTGCGTCACGATTGGTCCATCCTGCCAGTGGTGAAGCAGATTGACACAGTGGCGGCTGAATGGCCGGCTTACACAAACTACCTGTACCTGACCTACCACGGCACAGAGGACGACCTGAGCTTCAACGATCAGCACGTCATGGTGATCGGCTCGGGCGTGTACCGCATCGGCAGCAGCGTGGAGTTTGATTGGTGCGCTGTTGGGTGCATCACAGAGCTCAGGAAGGTAAGGCCTACGTGAGACTTTAATACTGGATGCTCTCTTTATGACTGAGTTAATCTCTTACCTCACTGAAATTGAATCCAGGGAGCAGGAAGAACCGCCTCCATGTTCAGTTTATCGCTTTATTTCCTTTACTAAACTTTTTTTTTTTTTTAGCTTTTTACTTATTTATGAAAAAACATACAAATTTAGATCTTTTTTTTTTTTTGTCATTTATTGTGTTGCTTACATGTATTATTACACCCCAGAGCCAGTAATCCAAATGTTACTAAATAAGCATCAAACCATTTGCAGATGGGCTATAAGACCATCATGGTGAACTACAACCCCGAGACAGTCAGCACAGACTACGACATGTGCGACCGCCTCTACTTCGATGAGATCTCCTTTGAGGTAAGTTTTAGTTGATACGGGAAAGTGTGATTGTGGTTAATGTGACTTGATTCAAGTCTCACATTTTGGGTGAAAGTAGCCTCTGGGCTATTTATTGCAAGTCATCCCCTCAAACTTTCTAACACTCTAACTGTAGTAAAGGCAGTAAAGACCAGAAGTAAAATAAGAATATCATAGCTGTGTCCTTCCTTTCTGTTTAAATCAAAGTGGAAGAACAGCGATCCAGCGCAGGTGGCAAATGAGTCAGTCACATTTATAAGTATCTTCCTCGAGCTCCAGAAAGTTTATTGTTATGTTTATAATTTTACTTCATTTTCATAGTCTCTGCAGTTTAAATTATTTCATTTTAGGCATTAAGATAGTTAACTGGGATTTTAGAAGCTAATTAGCACCCTGTGGTTATATGTGCACTTCATTGGCTGAAACCTGTCTTTTCCACAACTGTTATTAATTTCCTTGTACACACATTAATCTGCAGAGTATTTCTATGCATCTTTCAGGTGGTGATGGACATCTATGAAAGGGAAAACCCAGAGGGAATGATCCTGTCTATGGGAGGCCAGCTTCCCAACAACATTGCCATGTCGTTGCACCGCCAGCAGTGCCACATCTTGGGGACTTCGCCCGAGTTCATCGACAGCGCTGAGAACCGGTTCAAGTTCTCCCGAATGCTGGACACCATCGGCATCAGCCAGCCGCAGTGGAAGGAGCTCTCAGACACTGAGGTACAGCAGACTGACGATGAGCTCGTTTTATATCACCGATGTCTCGGTCTGTAAAGTTAAAGATGTTTAACCCTCAAATGTTGCATTAATATGCTAGTAAATTATATTTACTGTTATTTACTATTGTACATATAACACTAAGAAAAATAGTTGCAAAGCCAGCGTTCGATGATGTTTACGTTTCTTCTTTGCTCTAGTCTGCTGTGAAGTTTTGCGAGACGGTCGGTTATCCCTGCCTCGTTCGCCCCTCGTATGTTCTGAGCGGAGCGGCCATGAACGTCGCCTACAGTGACAGCGACCTCGTGAAATACCTGAGTAACGCTGTAGCAGTGTCCAAGGAACACCCTGTGGTCATCTCTAAATTCATTCAGGAGGCTAAGGTAGTTAAAGACCTGATAATTACAGCAGAATTATTGATTATTATCAAGTTGAGTTGAGGCTGTACTGTTTCTAAATTTCGCAGGAGATAGACGTGGACGCTGTCGCATGTGACGGTGTAGTGATGGGCATTGCGATTTCTGAACACGTGGAGAACGCTGGAGTTCACTCTGGTGACGCCACCTTGGTGACACCGCCTCAGGACCTCAATCAGAAAACCATAGAGAGGATCATGCAGATCGTTCACGCCATCGGTCAGGAGCTGCAAGTCACTGGGCCGTTTAACCTGCAGTTAATTGCAAAGGTAAGAAGTACATGGAAATACTGTTAAATGCTGTTACTGAGGACGTGAATTGAAATTGTTACTCAATGCTGATACTTTATGTAGCTTTCTTACAGTATTTTCCAGATTCAGGTAATAAACAGAGTCAGATTTAGGGATACTAGTTTTCTTCTTCTTCTGGCATTTAAGTCTGAACGGGGAGTTGTGGTATAAAAACGTATAGTTTTGTAAAGTCGGCACAGTTGCTCAAATTAGCCAAGCATAATCGACCTTTTTAATCCCCAACCTGCTGTCAGAAATGTCCACCTATTAAAAAACACATATCTCTCTTCAGAACTATGACGCCTAAATAAAAAAACTTAGTTTATATGGTGAAAAATTATATGAGAGAATCTTGAAGAGCTGCTGCTCCTCCACATCAAAAGGAGCCAGTTGAGGTGGTTTGGGCAACTGACAAGGATGCCCCCTGGATACCTCCTGGGCGAGGTTTTCTGGGCAGACCCAGGACACGCTGGAGAGATTATATCTCTCGGCTGGCCTGGGAACGCCTTGGTGTTCCCCCGGATATGCTGGAGGAGGTGGCTGGGGAGAGGGAGGTCTGGGCTTCTCTGCTTGTGCTGCTGCCCCCGTGACCCAGCCCTGGATAAAGTGGAAGAAAATGGATGAATGAATCTTGAAAATGATTCCAGTACAGAGTAAAATGTGAGAGTGAAAATATTGCGTGTACTTAATAAAAACATTTAAATGTTTGGAGGTTATTTTCTAGTGTAACAGAAATATACAAGTGCTACATGGATTTTTTTTCAGGTGACCTCATTGTCGTACTCCTGAAGCTTTTAAAAGGCTGCTGGGGTCATTTAAAAAACAAAAAAACTATGCGTTAGAGCAGCGGTCCCCAACCTTTTTTGCGCCACGGACCGGTTTATGCCTGACAATATTTTCACGGACCGGCCTTTAAGGTGTCGCGGATAAATACAACAAAATAAAACTAGTACCGGTACGTAAAAAAAAAAAAAGATTTATTCATAACACACGTGAAAAGACCCAGGAAAACCGAGTTAACGATAAAAATGATAACAAAATAACGCTGAAAACCGATTAAAAACCCTGAAAACCATACATTTCACACCTGAGCCTCAACTCCCGCGGCCCGGTACCAAACGACTCACCGACCGGTCCGTGACCCAGGGGTTGGGGACCGCTGCGTTAGAGCGAGTACCAAGGACACCAGGAAAGCAAAGATTAATGCAGTGTTAGCTTGGTGTCAGTCTTTCATATAAGGGTTATGTTATCTTCATGCAGAGCAAGCAAACTAACAAGTTACCTCCATGAAAAATAAAAGTAAATGTGATGCTTTTGCTGTAGATTTGGGAAAACAAGCTACAGATATGTTTCTTCCTGTTTACAGCCACCACAGATGGCATTTTGTCCGTTACTTTAAGGTGTTTTACATTGTAAAGTACAGACCCTGAAAGTCCTCATTAAGTTATGAAAATTAAGCTGTGTCAATAATGCAAAGGACAGTTGTCTTTTATCAACACTGGTCAGAGCATTCATTCACCGCTGTGTTTTTTTTTTTTTTTCTCAGGATGACCAGCTCAAAGTGATCGAGTGCAATGTCCGAGTTTCTCGCTCCTTCCCCTTTGTGTCCAAGACGCTGGGAGTGGACTTGGTGGCTCTGGCTACCCAGTACATTATGGGGGAGGACGTGGAGCCAGTGGGCCTGATGAAAGGGAAAGGGATTGTGGGAGTCAAGGTAAGTAGTGTGAAAGCAATCATAAATATTTCCCTTCATGTTAAATCACTTTTGTCTTCTCATCTGACTGAGCATCACGGATTGCTTTCAACCAAATGTCCTCCAGGTCCCACAGTTTTCTTTCTCTCGGCTGGCCGGAGCTGATGTGGTGCTCGGGGTGGAGATGACCAGCACTGGAGAAGTAGCTTGTTTTGGGGAGAACCGGTACGAGGCTTACCTCAAAGCCATGCTTTCCACAGGCTTCAAGATCCCCAAGAAGAACATCCTGCTCTCCATCGGCAGCTATAAGGTACTTAAAGGTTTCGACTGACAAAAACACAACAGATAGGGATCCAGATGTGAACAGTGAGTTCAGCTCACAAGTGATGCAGCTGGTAGTACGAATGATGCATTTTAGTGGCACATTAAAGTCTAGTCACAACTGTGGGTTATGTTTGGCAGATGTTTTTGTGGCTGATCAGTCACATGGGAATAAACAGATTTTGTGCATCTGCTACATGAAGGTGCTCTTCTAACGAGAAAATGAACAATTTCAAGCAACAAACCGTGATTATTTGTTTTTGCAGCAGCTGTTGATGATTCCACCAACAGCTGATAACTGTAAATATTATCACCATGAGACCAGATGTAGTTAAACTCGATCAAAACCATCTCAGCAACACAAATGGAATAAAAATCATCGAACCACATTTTTTTCTGCAGTGTTGAAATATTATGATCTGTTTGCACTGAATATAGAAAATATAAAAACTATATTAAGGGGCGACCGTGGTTCAGGGAAGTCTAAAGATATGAATGCTGGATTAAAAAAACAGCAAATGAAACTGAATGAAAAGGCCATCGATGTCAGATAAGATGAGCTGAAATTGAAACTGTCTGTCTACCACAATAGATTTAAGAAGTTTAAAGGTGATCTGATTTTAAGGAGCATCTACAGAGTGTTCCAGTTGTGTGAAGCATAGTAATAAGATTTTTCCAGCTTTCAGTACTGATGTTATGATTTTATTGTTTATCCAAACTATTTGCATTGATTTGTGTTTGCAGAACAAGAGTGAGCTGCTGCCCACCGTGCAGGCCCTGGAGTCTTTGGGATATGACCTGTATGCCAGCATGGGCACGGCTGACTTCTACACAGAGCATGGAGTCAAGGTAAGTCTTTTAGCACAGGCTTCGTTTTTTGGAGTAACAAACTTTATTTAAATCAAAATCGACTTATTTTGCAGTGGCACATCTGTGAGTGACTCAGGAATACGGTCGTGTTTATGTGTATTTGTTTTTAAATGCTTTAATCCTGATAACCCTTTACATCTTTATCACTCCTCTTGAATTGCACATTAAACCAAAGATTCCAGATGAGCAGCACTTATACATAGATACAATGTAACTGTAAAAAATGTTTTATTTTGCTAGAAGTTTTGAAAAACAGCAGAAATGTATTTAGAAATGTCAATTTTCATAATTGTGGCAATCACTTAAGTACTTTAATAACACTCTATTTTAAGTATTAACCTATGACAGGATGAAATCAGGATAGAAACTTTAAGACTCTTTAAGATATTGTCTTTTTTTTTTATATAAATTTTATTTTCAGTTACAGCAGCATGTTAATAACAAAACTTTGAACATACAGTAGTTTGATGTTCAGTATTTACAATACCCCAAAAGATAACAGAAATAGAGAAGGAAACCAAACAAACCAAAGAAACCCCTACAAAACAACAAAAACAAACAACAACAACAAACAAATATAAAAATAAAATGTATAGGGGACATTCAGTGTACAGTTAACTGTGATAGTGATATAGAGATATGGCATCCGGTCATAAGATATTGTCTTTAAGTTTGTTTTGTCTCCTTGTACAGGTGACTGCAATCGATTGGCCGTTTGAGGAGTACGACAGCGATGAATGTGCCACCAAAGAGAAGCAGCGCAGCATCATGAACTACCTGGAGGAGAACCACTTCGATCTTGTCATTAACCTCTCCATGAGGAACAGCGGAGGTCGAAGGCTCTCCTCCTTTGTCACCAAAGGCTACAGGACCAGGCGTATGGCTATCGACTACTCTGTCCCGCTCATCATTGATATCAAGTGCACCAAGCTCTTTGTTCAGGTACGCGATCTGTTTTTTTGTTGTTGTTTGTTTTTTGTTTTGTTAGGGGTTTTTTGTGTGATATGGTTCTATGGGAACATGATTAATAAAGGGTGACTCGTTTGCAGGCTCTTCGTCAGATTGGAAGGACTCCACCAGTGAAAACTCATATTGACAGCATGGCATCCCAGACACTCGTCCGTCTGCCCGGTGAGTGGTCGTAAACAGCAACAACAACACTAAATTTATTGTAGGAATTTTGACGAGCTCTGATCGTTTTGGATAAGACAGAAATAAATGAATAGAAACCTTTTGAATCCTTTTCAGAGTTATTCCCTCTGCCTGTGGCTGCAGGTCCAGGTTGTTATCTTAGATGTTTGTTTCTGAAACAGGAATTCTTGAGTCTTTAAAGCAAAGTTGTTCAAAAACTGAGGTTCTTTAAACAGTAAATACTTCATCCTACTAAAAGCTTTACTAATTACTTGCACTAATAGTACAGCTTTTCATTTTCATTTTTCAGTTTTTTTCTAAATATTTGAACTCAAGCTACAGTAGGGCAAAAAAGTATTTAGTCAGCCACCGATTGTGCAAGTTCCCCCACTTAAAATGATGACAGAGGTCAGTAATTTGCACCAGAGGTACACTTCAACTGTGAGAGACAGAATGTGAAAAAAAAATCCATGAATTCACATGGTAGGATTTGTAAAGAATTTATTCGTAAATCAGGGTGGAAAATAAGTATTTGGTCACCTCAAACAAGGAAAATCCCTGGCTCTCACAGACCTGTAACGTCTTCTGTAAGAAGCTTTTCTGTCCCCCACTCGTTACCTGTATGAATGGCACCTGTTTGACCTCATCATCTGTATAAAAGACACCTGTCCACAGCCTCAACCAGTCAGACTCCAAACTCCGCCATGGCCAAGACCAAAGAGCTTTCGAAGGACACCAGGAAAAGAATTGTAGACCTGCACCAGACTGGGAAGAGTGAATCTACAATAGGCAAGCAGCTTGGTGTGAAAAAATCAACTGTGGGAGCAATCATCAGAAAATGGAAGACATACAAGACCACTGATAATCTCCCTCGATCTGGGGCTCCACGCAAGATCTCATCCCGTGGGGTCAAAATGATCATGAGAACGGTGAGCAAAGATCCCAGAACCACACGGGGGGACCTGGTGAATGACCTGCAGAGAGCTGGGACCAAAGTAACAAAGGTCACCATCAGTAACACACTACAACGGCAGGGAATCAAATCCCGCAGTGCCAGACGTGTTCCGCTGCTGAAGCCAGTGCATGTCCAGGCCCGTCTGAAGTTTGCCAGAGAGCACATGGATGATACAGCAGAGGATTGGGAGAATGTCATGTGGTCAGATGAAACCAAAGTAGAACTTTTTGGTATAAACTCAACTCGTCGTGTTTGGAGGAAGAAGAATACTGAGTTGCATCCCAAGAACACCATACCTACTGTGAAGCATGGGGGTGGAAACATCATGCTATGGGGCTGTTTTTCTGCCAAGGGGACAGGACGACTGATCCGTGTTAAGGACAGAATGAATGGGGCCAAGTATCGTGACATTTTGAGCCAAAACCTCCTTCCATCAGTGAGAACTTTGAAGATGAAACGAGGCTGGGTCTTCCAACATGACAATGATCCAAAACACACCGCCCGGGCAACAAAGGAGTGGCTCTGTAAGAAGCATTTGAAAGTCCTGGAGTGGCCTAGCCAGTCTCCAGACCTCAACCCCATAGAAAATCTGTGGCGGGAGTTGAAAGTCCGTGTTGCTCGGCGACAGCCCCAAAACATCACTACTCTTGAGAAGATCTGCATGGAGGAATGGGCCAAAATACCAGCTACTGTGTGTGCAAACCTGGTAAAGACCTATAGTAAACGTTTGACCTCTGTTATTGCCAACAAAGGTTATGTTACAAAGTATTGAGTTGTATTTTTGTTATTGACCAAATACTTATTTTCCACCCTGATTTACGAATAAATTCTTTACAAATCCTACCATGTGAATTCATGGATTTTTTTTTTCACATTCTGTCTCTCACAGTTGAAGTGTACCTCTGGTGCAAATTACTGACCTCTGTCATCATTTTAAGTGGGGGAACTTGCACAATCGGTGGCTGACTAAATACTTTTTTGCCCCACTGTATGTAGACAAACTAGTACAAAGATACTGGGTGAAGTATTTTGGTTTCTGATTGAATCGCAGGTCTGATCGATGTCCACGTTCACCTACGGGAGCCTGGCGCCACCCATAAGGAGGACTTCTCCTCAGGCACAGCAGCTGCTCTGGCAGGAGGAGTGACCCTGGTGTGTGCGATGCCCAACACTTCCCCCGCCATCACTGATGCTAATAATCTGGCTCTGGTGCAGAAGGTAAACCCACGTTTTTAAATTGTATTAGTTTTTTAATCTGTTGGCTGATCCTGTTTGTTAACGCAGAAATGTTTTTGTTGGCAGTGACCAGAATGGACAAGATTAGAAATGAGTACTTCAGTATTCAGTAAAATTTTAAGCGATATGACATTGACTCCTGTTATATTGTGTCACCAGTTAGCCAAAGCAGGCAGCCGCTGCGACTACGCCCTGTATGTGGGCGCTGCCACGGACAATGCTGCTGTCCTGCCGCCCATCGCCAGCCAGACCGCCGGTCTGAAGATGTACCTGAATGACACATACTCCACCCTCAAGATGGACAACGTCTCCCTGTGGATGGAGGTAGGCTGGATTTTAAGTGTTGCTGGAAGGTCATTAGAGATGCTTCAGCCCTAACCATGTGGATCTGTTTAAAGCACTTTGAGAAATGGCCCAAGCAGATGCCCATCGTGGCTCACGCTGAGAAGCAGACGGTGGCGGCGATCCTCATGGTGGCCCAGCTGTACCAGCGGCCAGTCCACATTTGTCACGTGGCCAAGAAAGAGGAGGTAAAGAGCTGTTTCTTACTGTTGTTAATTTTACGCAACTTTTACTTTATTAAACTATTTTAGTGGATTATTGAGGTATTTTACTTTTAATTAGTCTGTTTTATTATCGATTGCTTCGGCTGTTAAAGTGCATCTTATCTTAATTTTTTTGATTCTTTCCTACAGTTTTAATACTTTTTAATGGTTTTCAGATCCTGATAATCCGAGCTGCAAAGCAGAAGGGCATCCAGGTCACATGCGAGGTCGCCCCTCACCACCTGTTCCTGTGCGAGGATAATGTGGCGCAGATCGGCGACGGTCGAGCGCAGGTTCGACCCATGCTGGGAACACGCGAGGACATGGAGACACTCTGGGAAAATCTGGACATTATCGACTGCTTTGCTACAGACCACGGTCAGAGAGCATTCATTTTCTGTCACCAATCATGGAGACCGACTCGTCTTCGACCTTCCTGAACTGTACGCGTTTTGTTTTGCTAGCTCCTCACTCTGTAGACGAGAAGAACAGTGAGCGTCCTCCTCCTGGTTACCCCGGTCTGGAAACAATGCTGCCTCTGCTGCTCACCGCCGTCAGTGATGGACGTCTGACTCTGGATGATATTACCAGACGTCTTTATGACAATCCACGCAGGATCTTCAACCTGCCCGTTCAGGAAAACACCTACGTGGAGGTACACAGACAAACACAATTAAAGGGAATTCATTTTAAGGAGACATTACTTTTATGCAGTAATTAGCAGCCTATCCATACTCTGATGAAATATGTTCCTAATTATTTATCAATTACGTGTCTTTCAGGTGGACCTGGAGCAGGAGTGGGTTATTCCTCAGGCCATGCAGTTCACTAAGTCTAAGTGGACTCCTTTCGAAGGTATGAAGGTGAAAGGTAAAGTCCGCCGCGTGGTCCTGCGAGGAGAGGTGGCCTACATCGATGGCCAGGTCAGCGTTCGTGCATTTTGCTTTTGAACAAGAAAACAAAGAGAATCAATGTAGTTGATCTAATAAAGTACGTGTCCTGTCTCCTTCAGGTGCTCGTGCCTCCAGGTTACGGTGAGGATGTGAAGACTTGGCCCACTTCTTCCACCCATCCTCCAGAACCTGTCAAAGAAACTCCAATGGTAATAAAAGTGAATGCGGTAATAATGCAGCTGCCTTTCATGCTTTCTGTTGTAAGATAAAGACTCTACAATAATATTACATCACATTGGTGTTTTGGCCACCGCCATGATTATTTTTGGAGCCAAAATTGACCAGATTTATCAAGAGAGTGAAGTTCTCTGCCAACACTAACATGCTTGGTTAGCAGCCATAGCCATGAAGAACGTGCACACAGCAGCAGATATCGGCTAGTTGATGCTAAGCAAACGTAACTGAAAGAAAACACTAGAATTTCATTTAACAAATTTAATAAAAAAACTTCTTAGATGTAATTAGTTTAAAATGCTGTAATAGACACAGCAAAATCGAGAGGTTCAGTTCAGTGATTAAAGTTGGTGTTTCTTCCATGCCTGAAATGTCTGGTCGGGGGCAAACAGCAGGTATCAACTTGTTCCTTTTGAAATGTGGAGGAATAGCAGCTCCTTATTTTATTCCTAAGAAAGAGGTCTTAGACGCCACCGTTTGGAGGAAGCTCTTTTCCGGTGCTTATATCCCCGGTTTTCTTTCTTATGAGCGTAGATGACATCTAAAAAGTTCACAGAATTTGGTGAACACACAACTAACAGAGTTTAATTACAAACGTAAAACAAAAACATTTAAAGCCTGTGCTTAGAACTGTTTTGAGTGTTTCTTGAACTCCTCTATGTGGGGATTATTTCATGTGTTTCGTTTACATTAATTCTGCTCCATCAGACTCCTGAGCGTCGGCGTCCAACTCCACCCCGCGATGGAGTGCGGACTCGTGCTGCGAGCCCACGACGCATTGGTGGAGAAAGCCGCTACCTGCTGCCGCCCCGCATCCACCGTGCCTCTGATCCCGGCCTGCCACCAGGTATTACAGCTCCCATGATGCTTTGGAACAGCAGTTTTTTGTTTGACCTCGAGGGTTTCTCCCAATGTTTCTATCAGAGTTTCTACCAGTGTATTATCAGCCTGCCTGGCCTTTGCACAGGGGATTTTTAAAGCCTTCTTTAGGCAAAAGGTATCAATAAGTTAGAAAGGGGGGTTAAAAAATGAAGCAGATGTTATCTTATCATATCATTTCACATGTTCAGCTGGTATGTCCATTAATCAAGTATGTCAAAACTGTTCATTGCTGTATAAAGACAAGTTTAATTAAAGTTGTTTGATGTTGTCCTGCTGATTCTCAGTGAAACGCCTTTGCTGTGTTCCAGTCATTGATACACTGCGACTCTTATCCCCACAGAGATGGTCATGCTCCCACCAGCCGCTGCTGTTGACGGGTACAGCCATCCTCCCCCACTGTCCAGGCTGCTGTCCCCACAGTCTGGGTCAGGACAGGTGCCTCCTGGTCAGGTGTCACACCTGCAGATGTCTCCTCTGCTTCACCCACTGGTGGGACAGCACATCTTGTCTGTCAGACAGTTCAGCAAGGAGCAGGTACGCCGAAGAAGTTAACACACACTCTGGAAATGCTGACAGGTTTAAAACAAGATCTCGGGTCTGAACAAAAGCTTATTTTTGTGTCTTTCGTTTGTTTCAGATCTCGCACCTGTTCAATGTTGCTCACACGTTGCGTTTGATGGTTCAGAAGGAACGAAGCCTGGAAATACTCAAGGTATCTCCTAAACGTGCCTCATGTTACTGCACTATTCACTGTTTTCAGTTATATGCTGTTACAATGGTGGATGTTCGTATCAAACATGACCAAAGTTATAGAATGATGAGGTACCTTAAAGTAATCCCTCATTCCTCATGCCTTCCTGTTCAGGGTAAAGTAATGGCCTCCATGTTCTATGAGGTCAGCACTCGCACCAGCAGTTCCTTCGCAGCGGCCATGCAGCGTTTGGGCGGCTCCGTCGTCCATTTCAGCGAGGCCACTTCCTCCTCGCTGAAGGGAGAATCGCTGGCGGACTCTGTCCAGACCATGAGTGGCTACGCTGACGTCCTCGTGCTGCGTCACCCAACACCTGGAGCTGTAGAGGTGGATTTTAGATGGATACTTTTTTTTTATTAAAAGTTTTCTTTACGTAACAGAAAATAAACACTAATTGGTCATAAAAGTAACTGCAGCAGCACCCTGTTGTGTGTTTTTTGTTGCTTGTTTAGTTTGAAGATGAGTTTTTAATATCTTATGCACGTGACTCCTTCTCCTCAGAGCGCGTCCCGTCAATGCCGTAAGCCGGTGATCAATGCTGGCGACGGTGTCGGGGAGCATCCCACTCAGGCCCTGTTGGACGTCTTCACCATCAGAGAGGAGCTGGGAACGGTCAACGGCATGACGGTGAGCGACATGATTCATTTTTTTCGATGCTGTTTTATCTTGTTTTTGTTTTAATATAGGGCTGTTTTTAATTTTATGTTTTATGTGTTTTATTTATTTATTTTGCTGTTTTCTGTTATTCTATTGTTTTAACTTATTTTCTGTACAGCACTTTGTTCCTGTGCTGGGTATTTTAAAGTGCTTTATAAATAAAATTGGATTGGATTGGAAATTGGATTTTTAATTTAATCTTCAGCCAGAATAAAACTTTACATGAAAACACGTTAAAACTGTGGCGTCTGTCAGATAACGATGGTTGGAGATCTGAAACATGGCCGAACGGTTCATTCCCTCGCCAAACTGCTGACCCAGTACCGCATCACCCTGCGTTACGTGGCTCCCAAAAACCTCCACATGCCAGCAGAGATCATCAGCTACGTGGCCTCAAAGGGCATCAAACAGGTGAGGACTAAACATGGTTACACAGCAAAGAGCAGTGTTCACAAATATGTACTAAAAACTGCTAATTTAAAAAAAAAAAATGTTTGTTTGCAGGAGGAGTTTGACAGCATCGAGGAGGCTCTGCCTGACACAGACGTCCTCTACATGACGAGGATCCAGAAGGAGAGGTTTGCATCTGCGGAGGAGTACAAAGCCGTAAGTTTCATTTCACTGACGGGTTTTATTTTGTGACACAGATACTTACATATACTCACAGCGCATCTGTAGTTAGGCCTGGTGCTTCCTGCCTCATGCTGGCCCGGTAATCGTTTTTGATATCGTTCAGTTGGTCTCATGGTGACATTTTTCCTAATCCACTATTCTGGACTGCAAACTCCACTGACTCCATCTGGTGAAGCTGGAGTTTGTCTGCATTTGGAGTTCATCTTTAGTGGAAAGCAGCTGATTTGTTCAATAATTATTTGTCTTAAGAAAACAAGAAGATATCCGAGAAAGAAGGCGTTCCCTCACCCCTCTACAGATGTAAGCGTGTGGGGAAATATGGAAGTGGAACCCTTTAGCTAAGCATTCATAGGTGCAGACATAACCATTCAGCTCAGGTCTCATGTGAATGGATGATCCCGGAGTATTTGCAGTAAAATAAGATTAGAGTATTTTTGATCTTTAACTGTGACTCTGTTGTTTCCCTCAGTGTTTTGGTCAGTTCGTCCTCACTCCTCACATCATGACTGGAGCCAAACAGAAGATGGTGGTGATGCACCCGCTGCCCAGAGTCAATGAAATCAGGTGAGACGCGCTCAGTCAAATATCTGACAACAATATCAGTTCCAGCTGTGTTGTTTAAATGTTGCTTGAGCCCTTAAATGGGCTGCAAAAATGTAACATTTTGCGTACAATGTTTAATTTCAGTACGATTTCTTTTAACTAACTTAAATTTAACACACTTAAATTTGAACTGAATTTTATTTTAAACCCACCTTACATTATTTGCTTTTGTGTTGATTAAGTGGACTAATGATCTGTTTCTCTTTGTTATTTCTCTCTCAGTGTGGAGGTGGACACAGACCCGAGGGCGGCATATTTCCGTCAGGCGGAGAATGGCATGTACATCCGAATGGCCCTGCTGGCCACCGTACTGGGCCGATAACTCAGTGTGCTGCTTCTTTGTCCTACAAACTGTCAGAGAAACAAAAATGTATCTTTTCTGAAATCTATACATTTCTCATTTCCTGCCCCCAAGGGGTGCAAGTAGGTTTAAATAGAAGTTTTAATACAGAGTCAACGTTTATAACATGCTGCTCTAACACAGAACTTTTTTTTCTCCAGTCACACAAATGTTTACTTGTTTTCTTTCCTGCTGTATTTCAAGATTCCTTTATTTTTACATGTCTTAAAACCATTAACATAATTAACATATAGAACCAGAATCTGTCTTGTTTGAAATGGTTAAGAGATGATCAGTGTTTGTGCATCGATGAGCCAAATCGAGGAGCAAAGGGAAGAAATAGGAAGTGGGTGCTACTATCGATGTCTTTTTATTTATTTATATATATATATATATATATATATATATATATATATATATATATATAAAATTTGCAGCTGCTGCATCTGATTAATGATGTTTAAAGGGACCAATGAGGATGTCAAAGGGGATAAATCCTGAATGTGCACATTTTTACATTTAGACCGATTTACTGGACCAGCTTCATCAGATGTTTGTTTGGGTTGGCACAGTTCTCCGAAAACCAGCAATGGTGGTTCACGCCTCAAGGTTTTTCAAAAGAAAATTTCTAACAAAATACAGAGAGAAAAATATTTTTACTACACCAAACAATCCGATTGCGCAAATATCCTCAGAGCACAGTCTTTGATGATTTTGGGGTAATCTCTATAAATGTCAGTAATTTCTTACACTGTTGACATAAACTTTTTTTTGAAATCAAAATCCAAACGGATGTTTGTAAAGTGTTGAACGACTTCTGTGTCATGTGGAGAAATAAATAATGAAAAAAGGATATTTGTCTTTGTGGTTGATTTTATTTAATACCCACAATAAATTATTTCAGAATTTTTAGTAACATAATTTAATGTCTTGTTTGGATCTTGTCGTTGTAGTTACGGATGATTGGTTGTGAGCTCTATCATCCTGACTCAGTACTGGCAAAGGTCATGTCTAAATTGGCGACTTGATTAAGAACAAGGTTCTTACTATATAAATTATTTTAATACTACAAAGCTCATTTAACAGCTCAAGGATCCACAAAGGTTTATATTTTCAGTATTTTAGTTACACTAATGGAAATTGACAAACCAATGGCCATTTTTTTCAGTGAGTTTTGCAACTAAACTGATTTCGCTTCAGGATGCATCTAAAATGCATTCAGGCTGGCTGTGTGGTGTCGTGGAAAAGTTGTACGTGCAAAAACCTTTTCCACGTATGAGGACACACTCATGCACGTGCGTTCACTCATCCGAAAAAGTGGCACTTCCGGGCCATGGAGTCCCCACTGCGCATGCTCTGTCTCCTCCGAGTCTAAGGAGGGCTACGATGACCTGGAAGACTGAGAACCTTAGCGGGGGTGTGCGTTTTAATCAGGTTTATCTTTTTATAAAGTGATATTTCAGTGCAAATTTTATACAAGCTGGAATTACTATCTTTTTATCCTAACACTATAAAAAGACTGCTTTAGACAGTCGAGCTGAAGCGGCAAATTGCGCGTGTTTTAACAACTGCGCTTTGGGGAGGGGGATAGTTAAGTCGAATTTGAGGTCTTCCCAACCAAATAAATAAACAAATGCCACCAGGATTGTGTTGCATTGCATGATTGTTTTAACAACTGCTCTTTGTTGACTGTTTCAGATTTTAAGACGCCGTGTATCTCAAGAAATTGTGAATAGGGAGATGGAGTGGGGTTTTTGTCTGTTTTTGAGGGTGGGGGAAGAGGCATAATGTTTTTGTAAGTATGACTAATGTATACTTTGACTTCTAAGGTATACACACACACACACACACAAGAACAACACACAGAAGAAGAAGAGGGGGTAGTTTACTACACGTCATAAAAACACAATTATCTTCTAACTGTATCTTACTGTTCTGACTTTAGAGTCCTTGTTTGTTTACTGAACCGTACTTTGGAGTCATACTGTTGTGATACTGGGGAGGAAAGAGTAAGGTGTGAGAGACTAAACCCTTACACACAAAACTTCAAAAATCATGTGCCATTGTAGATAAACTGATCTACAATGTGTTAGTAAAGAGTGACTTGCACTGCAAATCTGTTAAACCATTGCTTAACGGGCCATTAAGCAATGGTTTAACAAATTTCACTGAAAACTATAAAAGGAATCTGGATTTAATTAGAACATCGTAGTGTTGGATTAAGTGTGGGAAATACTAGTATAAGGTGTCTATGGAACAAATCTCCTTTAACATTCACAGTGACTAAACCAGCTGTCTTATCAGCTGTTATATTTTTTAAACTTAAAATAAACCCCTGAAATTAGAATTTGGTGTTTTAAGTCACCTATTAAAAACACGAGTCAACACTTCTTTCTTTCAGCAGCATTACTGAAGTGACACTTTAATGATGCTTCATATCACAGTCTTTATGATGGAAAAAAACATGTAGATGTCTGCACTGTCACTGTCATGAAAATATCCAGAGCCAGGGTTCAAGCTTCCTCTTCAATTATCATTGATCATTACAGTTTTTTCTGATTGCTTAAGCACATTTTTTGTAACTATTGGCTATTTTTGCAAAACTCTACACACAAATAAGAAAACCTGTCACCCAATTATCAAAACATTGTAGTTCTCTTGCAAAAGCGAACACAGCTAGATTAACTCTTCACACCTTAAAGAAATGGTGTTTTCGTATCAAACAGTACACACAAGCCATCATCTACTAAGCACACAATGCGCCAACTGCACACTGATGGTATGAATACAAAACACATCTGGCTTTTGCTTTCTCTGTGTACAGATGTCAATTTGAGGTCACACTTTTGTCATAGTGTCATGTAAACATACAAGGATCCAAACTTCAAGTATTGGTGTTGTTACGGATTCAAATATTGAGGAGGGATACAGGAGGAAAACCCAAAATAACCACACTGGTCCGGCCGGGTCAAGTCAAACGATGATTTAATGAACACACGCGTGGGAGATGGACACCATACATCAGACAGCATCAGATCTCAATACAAACTCCACACACTCATTGTTTTATAGAAATCAGGGTATTAGAACGCCCCCTCATGCGTACAGATAATACAATACAGTCAATATTGACAACTTTAGACACATCAAGAAAAACATTCTCTTCGTCTCGAGGACAGACACTGGCTCCAGCGCCTCTCCTCGGAGCCAACTGTCCCCTACGGAGACACAACATTACAGCTGCAAGGTTTTCCAAATGATCAAGTTGACCTGTATATTACGCTGAGTCAGGGATACAATATTAACTGCATGTTGGTTTAATGAACTACCATTACTTAAAAACTTAATAAATTGATTGATTGAATCTTTATTTTGAACATGTTAAAAAAGTACATCAACATAGAATCAAAAGAGACAAATAAACAAAGCAAAGTTTAGTTAAAAAGATATAACTGAATAAAAATCACAAAGAATCACATAATATCAGTGTTATGTAAGCGCGTGCAACCTCCTGGGCCCAAAGTCATCTCACACCATGGATCAGCCAGTCATAGCGCTGACTGAAGTTTTTGACCTTTATTAACTCGGGCACAACTCTATAATAAGCAACAAACTGCCATATGTGTAAGGTGATCATGTTTACACCTGCAAAGAGAGATCATATAATTATTCTGACACCTGTAAATAAAAGATTAACACCAGGTTATAACAATCACTGTAATTCAAAGGTTAAATGTAATGTCAATAACTTCAATCAATGTTTAATGCAATGGTTATTAAATGATTCTGATATAATGATGATGATTCTGCTAAAAATGAAATAAAACACCCCTTTTCACCCGACAATTCCCTCTGTTGACCTCTAGGAGAATCCAGAGGTCACAACACCAAATGTTATATCAATTCTTGATCTACACAGCCTGTTCTACGTGCATCAGTGGCATCATGGACATGGGAGTCACAACTCCAGGGTCCACTGCCCTTGTGATCACTTTCTCCAACAATGCTCTGGCACAAGGAATAAAACAACACCCACAAATAACAAAAATACCCACCGAAATAGACAAAGTAAGCATGACCGAAAGCACAAGCCCTTTCCACCGTCCGAACACCGAGTCCATCCAGCCCTCCAGCGGATTGTCAACTCCTGAGTGATCATGCATCGTTTCAGACAGGCTCTTTAAGCCCTCAAGAGCCCGAGTCACTGAGCCGTCCGGAGCGGTGTTGTTTGGAATGAAGGTGCAGCACTGATCTCCAAACATGGCACAAACGCCCCCTTTTTCTGCTAATAGCATATCAAGGGCCATCCTATTTTGCACACCCATTAATGAGGTGGGACCCACCTGCTCCGCTAACCCCTCCATCCCGTCTCTGGTCAGGTTAGAGAGTCTCAGCACATTATAATGAACATAATTAATCCTATCTACGTTCTTGTTTGGGGTCACTGGAAAGAAAGCAGAGATTATTGGAAGATTTTCAAAACCGGCTGCTATTTGATCAGCAAGTTTATATTCACTTGGAACCCCCCTGGGCACTCCAATGGAGTCGATCCAGGTTGGTGAATTCATTCTAGGGTCATAAACATGTGTTCCATCAATTTGTGTTTTTAGCAAAATGTGTCTCTTTCGTCTGGCTGCCAATGTGCGTGTGTTGCGCTGTGGGGTCGCTTTTACCTGATTTCCAATTAGCATAAGTGGCGCTCCTAGTCTCACCATCGCGCACGTCCCCACGCTTCCCAGAGGAACACGAACCAAAAGAGTCTTATGGCCGCAATAATAATACAGCCCGCTTCTGGCCCAGGTTCCAATCAATGTAGTCGCATCACTTACATTATTTGTGGTCCTCCCCAGGTGTGTAACAGAACACCAACTGGGATCAATTTCTCCCAAATTATACTTTACTTTATCGGTGGAGAACTTAAAACACGTATAATTATCCTTTCTAGGCATAAACGGTCCTACTTGGGTGTATTTGTGGATAGGGGGAAATAAACTGGACAAAACAGTGCAATTCCCACTATTCACCACTTCTCTCGTCATTCGCAACATGCAATTATAGCCCCACTGATCCTCTGGATGCAGTGGCGCCGGCTCTGTGAACAAACGCGGTCTAGCGGAAGCACAAGCTACACAATTAGACAATTTTTGTTCTCTCGCATTTTGAGCCATCCAGTCCAGCCAGATGTTGCTGTCACTGAACCCGGTGGCGCGTTCAATCAAATCTCGAGGTTTTAATGTGCTGTAGTCCACCGACAGGACCCGTCTACCGTTTGGTTCCTGTTCCTCTGGCACCGCCTCCGACGACCCGCTTCCTTTTTGGCCTGTAAAAGAAGTAACAGAGTTGATTGGATTGAAAGTCACGTGTGTTTCTGTTTCTTTTCTAACTGACTGTACTATGTTATGTTTTCCTAAGAAATTAACTTTAATTAATCTTTTTGGATCAGTTCCTGCAGTTTCCACACCCACAACTAAATATACAGGTTTTTCCCGCTGCCAATTCCCCAATGACAAAGTTAACAGATTTTTAGATGGACTGTAATCCCTTTGAAGTTTAAGCTCATGTCCTGGTCCTAATTCTGACGGTTCCCAATTTTCCCCAGTATAACCCTTTACCTGATTCCAATTCCTACACCACCCGTCATAAGGCCGATTTCCCCTTTCGCAGTGTGTACTCACTGAGTAATCCCAGCAGATCCACACATTGTATCCTCGCCAATTGCCGCTCGCGCCCTTACAGTTAAAAACATCACACAAATCAAACGTAAAAGAGGTTGTGGAGCCGTTAACATAATCTAATTCTAAACCACCATAAGTGCTGAGACACTCATCCTTTTTACCAGAGATTTCGCGCTTCATTCTCGCCCGCGACTTGAGTTCACTGAGTGGTATATCGAGTGGGGCTGGGCTGGAATGACCTCCGTGCTCAGACAGTCTGCGTGGGCCGGTCTGCAACAAATAAACCAAAAAACATATAGCGGTGATTAATAACATAATTAACATCAAACGAAGTAACATTTTGTTAATTTTTGTAACTTCTCTCTCATCACAGGTTTCTGATTGTTGTAATGGCATTGTATCATGTATGACTTGTTTTTTGTTATTTTTGTCTTTTTTTTTTTTTTTTTTTTTTTTTTTACATACAAGTTCAAAACTCTTCTTATCAAAGCCTTTATGTGAAATCTTCAATTTGATACCGCTCCCTTTTGCTGTCGCGGTGACTTCCTCCTAAGCTGGTCTTCGTTCTTCGGCCTCCCAGATAGACTACCGGTCGGCCCGTTGCACAGGTGTGAGGGTTTATTCTGCCTCTGTTTTTCACCTGTGTTGGGTGGAGTTGCAATTTTTTCCACCCAGCTGTCGTGTGCCGGTGCACACTGCGACCAGTGGTACCAGTTGTCGCCTTTCCCTTTCAGTTGAACCGCTTTCGCCGTCCGGGCAAACACCTCGTATGGACCAGTCCAACGAGGTTCCTTCCACTTGCGTTTGATGACCTTCAGCCACACTACTCTCGCGTCTGGGACCTCTCCTTCTCCTGGGGGTTTTTCACAAGCCACCTGCTTTGTGAAGCTGGACACAAGCGCCTTTAACTCGTTCCAATAGTCTGCGTGAGACCTGTTCCCTCTCGTGCCCTGTTCGACCGGGCCCACCGTCCAAGGTGCCGGAAACTGTCTCCCAGTCTGCAGCTCGTATGGCGTGAAACCTGTGGACTGATTAACAGAACATCTTATGGTCATCAATGCGACCGGCAGGGCCGCAACCCAATTGAGCCCTGTTTGCGCGCAGATTTTAGCTAATTTGTTTTTCAAATTTAAATTCATCCTTTCTACTTTCCCTTGGGATTGAGGATGATACACTGTTCCAAATTTGTGCTGAACTCCCAACATTTTTTCCACCTTTGCCAAATCTTGATTTTTAAAGTGGGTTCCATTATCTGATCGGATCCGTTTAGGGAACCCATGTCGAGGAATATAATGATTTATTAAACATTTGATCACGGTCCTCGCATCTTCCTTTTTAGTCGCCCATGCCTCTGGCCAGCCGGTCAGTACATCTACACACACCAACAAATAACGAAGACCACCAGGGCCTGAATCAATCATATCAGTGAAATCAATGACAATCTCCTCTCCCGGCCTCTCAGGCATCCGGAACTTACCCAATTCTGGTTTGATCGCTGGCTTGGGATTGTGTGCTCCACAGATTAGACACCTTTTGGCCTTCTCCCTTATCATTTCTCTGAGGTTAGGGTGCCACCAGTGACACAGATTCCTCTCCATCTGTGCTATTCCGACGTGTCCAAGCCCGTGGGCCTCGCTCACCTTCTGTTTCGCCATTTCGTCTGTTAGCACGGGACGCCCGTCTGGCCCCCTCCACAAGCCTCCATCCTGCCAGGCTCCCTTATTTTTCCACACCCCCTTTTCCTCTGGGGATGCCTCCTCCTGGGTCTGTTTGACCTCCTCCGTTTGGTTAATTGGCCCTTCCTCTTCTGCAATTACCTGTATCATTTGTCTCCGTCCTTTGTAACCTGCTGCCTCCTTTGCGGCTTCGTCCGCTTTCTGGTTTCCTTTTGCCACCATGCTGGTTCCTTGTGAGTGCCCTTTGCATTTTATGATACTCACTTCTCTTGGATCGGCCAAGGCCTCCTCCAGTTCCTCCATTTCCTTCTTGTGGCAAATAGGTGCGTTGGTTGCTGTTCTGAATCCTGCTCTTTTCCATTGAGGCAGCTCCACGTGCGCTGCTCCGAATGCATACGCTGAGTCAGTGTAGATGTTCACTCTCATATCCTTAGCTAACCTCAAAGCTCGAGCTAGGGCTATCACTTCAGCTCTCTGAGCCGACTGCTGTCCCTCAATCCTTCCTGCTTCTTTGACCTGATACTCATTTCCTACTCTACAGACCACCGCATAGCCGGTTTTTAGTCCTTCTTCATCTCTGTGGCAACATCCATCTGTGAACCAATCCTCAGCTCCAGGTATAGGTTCCGCCTTCAGGTCCTCTCTAATTTTTTCTTCAACCTGTGCTCTTTTGACGCAGTCATGTGGTTCCCCTGCTCCCATTAAATCTGCCATGTTAGTTCCTTCATGTGTGAATGTCAAATTTGGAGCCTCCAAAACTTTACTCAATTTCTGTTGTGCCCGTGGCGTCATACTAAATGCTTGTGAGTTCACGTACGCCACTATACTATGTGTAGTGAGTATTTTTAGTGGATGTCCTCTCACTACATGTGCTGTTTTCTGAATGACTTTGGCAACTCCTGCTGCATGTTGTGTGCATGTGGGATGTCTTGCTTCTGTTGGATGCAGTTTTATACTAACATACATGAGAACATCCCTACTCCCCCCTTTTTTCTGAAACAACACCCCGTTTACGACGGAGTTTGTTTCTGAAATATCCAAATAGAATGGCTCATCATAATTAGGTGTAACCAAATCAGATGCTCTTGACAGATCCTGTTTTAATGCAATAAACGCGGTTTCAGTGTCAGGCGTCCAAGGCAATTCAGCCTTAAGATTTCGAACGCCAACTTGCTTCAGTAGGCCCCTTAAAGGGGCAGTTTTACCTACATAGTCAGGAATGAACTTTCTGCTGTAACCTGTCAAACCAAGGAAAGAAAGCATTTCTCTCACTGTTCGCGGTTTTGGGTGTGTCAGAATTTGGTCTCTGTGTGTGTTCATTAAGCCCACTGATTTGTGTGCGATTACCCGACCCAAAAATGTTACCTCAGATCGAACCAATTGCAACTTTTCTTTACTCACTTTGAAGCCACACTCCGCCAATCTATTCAACACGACGAGCGAGGCTGCCGCACAATCCGCTGCTGACGGGGCTGCAATGAGAAGATCATCGACATATTGAATCAATGTACATCCATCTGGCAAATTACATGTTGACAGGGCCTCTTTGAGCACCTGATTGAAAATGCCAGGAGAAAGTGCAAAACCTTGTGGTAAACGTGTGTATCTGAATTTTTTGCCTCTGTATGTGAATGAGAAAATGTCTCTGAGTGACTCATGCAGTGGAAGACAAAAGAATGCATTTGCTAGGTCAATACAAGTGAACCACTTTTGGTCACACTTAATATCTGATAGTGCAGTGTAAGGGTTTGGAACAGGTACAGTGTTTGTGTGCAATATGGCATTAATGGCACGCAAATCATGTGCCATACGATACTTTCCTGTTCCAGATTTCTCCACCGGTAGAATTGGTGTGTTCCAATGTGAGTAAGATGGCTCTAACACTCCGGCATTTAACAGCCCTTCAATTGTTTCTGCAATTCCTTCTTCTGCTTCCGGTTTATGTTTATACTGCGGTCTGTTGATTGGTGTGTTTGATTTCAGGTGGAACAGGATAGGCGAACAGGTGGCCAGGCCAACATCTGTGGGCCCTTTGGACCACAAACTGTCAGGCAGTTTTGACAGTTCAGCAACTGCATCAGGATGATCTGCTCTCTCTCTTCCATATGTTTCTGAAATTTCTTGATGTTCAAGGGTCACTACATCATTAGACATGCAAGTTATGCGATAAATTTTAGAATTTGGTGCATAACATAAATTTGGAATTTGGGTGCTTTGCCACCCGGCGTCGTCCAGCGCCCGCCTGACCATTGGTCCCAGATCACATGCTCCATGACCTTCGTGGACCGCCAATGTAATGTGAGGGGCCGAATTTTCTCCCACATTATACCAAGGCAGTTGTTCATCAGTTAATTTTACAGCCGCGGCTACACCTTCTGGCCCAATGTAAATGTTATTTGTTTGCACATTCCAGATCTGACCCTCAAGATCAGACTGGAATAGTTCACGATAGGTGTCATCATTTTCCCTGTCATAAAAAAGAGTGACGTGGTATGGATCTCGTGGTGGGGAGTAAACTGCCAAGCTCATTATCCAGGGTCTCCACAGTTGGAATTGACTTAGAATGCCTTCCTCCAGTAGCCTTCCCCAGTAAATGTCGGCTTTGGGTTGTTCACAGTTCTGAAGCAGATACTGAGTCTTTGAGTTTGTTCCCAGGCACGGGAAATGCTGTCCTCCTGGCAGAGTAACAGACAGTCCATCTGCAGAGCACATGATAGTAGCTCCCAGCTTCACGAGCAGGTCCCTGCCCATGAGATTCACTGGCACTTGAGGTGACACCACATATTGATGCTTCACAGTCTGCTTTCCCAGCTTTGTCACGGCTGGATCGGTCAACGGCAGAGTCATTGGAACCCCGGAAAAACCCACCACATTAACTGTGTGATAGGAAAGTGTGGCACAGTCTGGTGTTGCTTTCAATGTGGAATATGTTGCTCCAGTGTCCACTAGAAAGGGCAATTCTGTCCCTTCCACGGTCATTGACAGCATAGGGTCTGCCATGCCCATGCTGTTTGGTCTCTCCGGGCTCCTTCAGTACTGCTGCTGTTCCCAGCCCCAGTCAGCCACTGGGTACTGAGCGACTGGCGCTGCACTTGGGTTTGGGGCTTGATATGCTCCCCTGTACCCATTTCTCCCTCTTTGTGTTCCACGTGCCTGGGGTCGATAGCCTCTCCTTGGATTGCTTTGAAAAAATTCTGGACAATCTCTACTCCAGTGTCCCTCTGCTCCACATTTCCAACAGGCATTCCAAGGCATGTTAGTGGGATTCCCTGTTTCACGAGCTCTTTGCACTCCCCTCACTGATCCACCACGCCCTCTTTGCGGACCACCGGTTCCCCAATTCCCTATGGGTTGACGCTGCCTTGGTGCATTGACGGGCCACCTGTCATCAGAGCACAGACTCGGGTCTCCCTCTGGCCATTCAGGCGCGGGACCAGGCCGGGGCCCAGCTATCATTATTTTCTTTGCGTTCTCCTTTTCCTCTCTCTTTTTCTCTCCAACTTTGTTTTTTGCTTCTGCCAACTGTAACTTAACCAAGGACGCCTGTGCCTCCTCCAACTCTTTTTTTTGTCTGTTCGCGGTGTCTTGTTCCTCCTGCAACCGATGTGTTACATGTCTTTCCCACTGCACAGAGTCTGCTACAGCGAAATCTGGATTTTTCTCTAAGTCAGCTTTTACTTGGTTGGGCAGCCCTGCCAGCACCGCAGAACGGAACCACGCACGATGCTCACCTTCATTACCTGGATGGATACCTGTTTCTGACAACCACTGCTCTTTGGCTTTTGCTAAAAACTCCCTAGGTGTATGTTGGGGGTCCCAATTTATTTTAGGTATAGCTCCAGTATTAGGGGTTGGGTACTTCTCACGGACTGCGTCAGATAAGGCACCTTGCACTTCATGGTATGGCAGATCATTTGCATACCGAGTTGTATGGGCTATAGCCTCTACATCAGCTAGCCCACCACCGAGCATACAGTGGCCAGCAATAGCACGGAAATCGCCAATGGCAAGTTCCTGGCCTTCGGTCAATCTACTCAATGTTCTTAACCAACTCGCTCCTCCCTCAGTTATAGGTGGAAGTTGTTTAACCAATGCTTCCAAATCTCTTATTTTATATGGGCGGTACAGTGGTTCATTTTTTGAACCTGCTATTAAAGGGAGATTATAACCAGGGGCAGCAGCTCCTGGCTCTAAGGACACTTTTTTATAGCGAACCGCGTGTTGTTTTCCTCTTAAACTTTGAAACATGGGCCTTCTCCCTACTCTTCCTCCACGTCCCGATCTCAAATTTCTGCCTACATTTGAGTCTGACTGAACTACTCTGTCTGTTTCCTCATCACTCTCCTCTTCTGATGAAGTCGCACCATCTTCACTCTCCTTCCCTGGCTTAGCTTCAGTCAGTTTTTTCTTGACGTCTTTTAGCGTTTTTATTACTTCCATTAATGCATTTGGATTTTCATGCATCCGGCCATAGACTTCTCCTCTCCAGTTTCTGTCCTTAGCCGTTGTGTCAGGTTTCTCCGACCTACTGGTTTGGGTCTGCCCTTCTCTTGCTGGTGTTGGCAACTCCTGAAAGGTTGACCGTTCACTTCCATCTTCCGTTGAGATTGTATCCTCCATTTTAAGAGTCTGTTCAGTCTGTCCACTGCAACTTGGCTGTTCTTCCATTATTACCTCTGAGTCTGACATTTTTTCTTTACTTAGTTGGCGGGCAGGCGAGGTTAAGCCTTCATCTGCAGCTGAGGCTACCTTTCTCCCTGCCCCACTTTGGGGCTGACATTTAACTGTCACTAACCCTTCTTTTGGACGAACTATATGTGGGCTAGTATATTCAACGTCTGCTATTCCTCCAAGAACCACTCCAGTTTGTCCATCTGGACCATGAACTTGTCCCCCACCAAGAGTCATCACAGGCATGATGTATGAATGTGGTGGGGCACTAGGTGATACTGCGGTCCAAGTATATAATTTTGGTGTGTCAAGTTTGTTAGCATCTTCTGAGTTTGACATTAAATTCTTCATTTGGCTCTTTATCTTCTTATTTTCCTCCTTCAGCTGTTTCAATGACTCCATGACATTTTCCATGTCTCCTGTTTCCTCCATGACATCCTCCATCATCCAAGATGATGCTCCATTCCACAGGAACAGCCATTTACAGCACTTTGCATGGGTCTCCTTTAAATTCTTGATTTCTTTTTTGGCTTTCCAGTTAACTGAACGTCCCTCTGTTTCCTTTTCCAGTTGTTCCAGTTTCTGCTCGCATCTCTCTCCTTCCGTTTTAAACACAATGTTTAGGGCTATCTTCTCCTCCAGCCCTCTCTGTTGGGAGGCAATAATTTTTCTTACCTCCACATCCATCATTTTGCATTCTTTCTCCGCTGTTTTTAATGATCCAGGGAAAGCCAAGCGAATGGCTTTTTTTAGCTGTTGCAGTTGCTCCTCCATAGGCCTAAATGCCCTAGACCCACTAGATGTCGCGCTGGAGCTGTTTGCCATTTTCCTGAAACACAGGCTTACCTCCCTCTCAATGACGTTACTCGACTCCTCCTCCTGGGTCACCCCACTACGTCTCCTTGAGAGTTCTCAGAATTAATCTCACCACTCCAACGGTCACAGTCTCCTCCAGACCTGCTCGGTGACACACAATTAACCCAGTGCGTCAGAGAGTTGACCGTGGTTTTATTAATGTTCACACTTAATCACAATATTTCACTCTCCCATTTAATTTAATAAACCCAAATACATTGTGTGCTGTACTTTATGCACGCTACAGCCACACAATTTAACACCTTCTCACCACACCAAGTCGCCACAAAACCTGCGTCAAGGCGCTCTCGTATCACATAATAATAAATAAACACCATTTTATTTTAACCGGTGGGAGAGTGATGAACCAGTCAAACCCAAACTCCTCAATAGTTCACCATTTTACTTATTTTACTTCAACACTAAACAATCAAACTCCACTTAGTCTTATTTCCTCCAGACACCATTAACCATTTCAAACACACAGTCACAAACCATTCATGTCAGCCACACAATTTCAAAAAGCCAATTATCTCCTTTTAAATAATTTCTCACTTCGGGACTTCTCCACCACTAACTCCACAAATTTTAAGAAAGCATATCAAATTCAGTACCGGTCATTACCGCTTGTACCATGGAGAAAACAAACATAGCCGCCTCTGTGACTTCATACTCGGGGTCATCCGCCTGTATGGCTAGTTCAATCACTCCTTTAAATAAAAGTAAACATCGACTAATATATAGATCTAGGTCGTCCAGATCTATTTCTGAACTTACTGACACCTCATAAGGGGTATCTCCCTCTTCTGTCTGTGCAGAACAGTCACAATTCACCTCCAGATGCCCCTCTACCCCTGTAACTTCAATGTGGCAGGACGCTGATCTCAACATTATTAGGTTTTTTATATAACTTTATATGAACAGGAATTTATCAATATTGAGTGGGTTTGTTTTTTTTTTTTTTCCAAATATGTGTGTGAATGTAAATGAATTTCTTACTTTTCACAAGTCCACTTTATTGCGTGCTCATAGATTCACTTCTGTTAAAGTTATTCAACAAATATATTTTCCTTTATTTATTCCTTATGGATTATGTCACGCTTATTAGTGGCTCATATATACTTAAACTTATGTCTAGACTTGAACACAGAGTTAGAGCATCATTTCATCCTTTTTAGGGTGACAAACTCCACTTTCTCTGTATCAAGACAGCTCATAACCTTTTAACAATTTTATCTAAAGGTATTATTCATTAATATTCTTCTAGGGGAATAAATGGGTGGTTTTCTAAGTACACTTAAATTTTGTCTCAAATTATTTCATTACCATTTGATCCAAATTGTAAACACTCACCTCCGCATACACCACAATAACTTCAGAGTTATATGTATTATATCTTATATTATCACAAGAAAGCAACTGGGTTAATCAAGCATACTTGTCTATAGTCTCACACTGAAAGAAAAAGACGCTCACAGTCTTATAACTTCATATATATCTTGCTTGAATCAAAAGCATTTTAAACTTTTCACTTTTCAGCCATGTAACACAAGAGAAATATGCCAACCACAGTCATTAATCATATATTCACAGCAATATTCAAAACTCATTTATATTATCATAATACACAAAACCAGCATGTTATTTACAGGGCTTTAACAGTACTTGCAAAGCATAATTATAACAGTCAATCACACTCTAAACAAAAATGAACGTCCTCTGTGTACCTCACAGCAGCCACGTCATTTGCATGTTCACACACAATCCAATCAGACACGCAGCGCTGCAGCACGCTATCGTCACACACAGCCTCGTTTCACACTCCACTCTCTATCTTATTTTACACAGACGTCTTTTATTTACACTCACTCTCAGGCCTGAAAGTTTTAGCGCCTACACAATTTTGACAAATTTAAGATAACGGGTCCAACCGAAGAAAGTCCAACTTTTTTGTAATCAATTAACCAGTATCAGACTCGAACTGTATCTGGCCTCATCTCTAAAATCCCTACGTCAATTTACAGTGCCCAAAAAAGCGCAGATAAGGAGACTCGAACTCCTAGTTATTCTGGAGTGCCCCAAGCTCCACAGTGACCAACTGAACTAACCCTGTTCGCCGACAGGTCAAGGTCGCGCGTCCGCGGCCAGGAGGGAGCGTAACCTCCGGGCTATGCGCCTCTTAGTGGACTCTAACCACCGTTCTAACAAAATTTATAATACTTTTAAACCGCCGTCAACCCTCTAAAACAAGAGTATGACCGACGCAGATGCAACGTTATGGACAATGGAGCCTCTAACTCTCAACATGGCCAACACAGATGCAATCCTTTAAACCAATGGAGACTCTAACTCACAAAATGACCAATTCCCTATCACACTACCTGAGACTTTAACTCAGTATTATTTTCCTTTACCTTGGGACTCTAACCCAGTATTATTACTTTTAAGCTTATTTCAAGTTTCAACACTCATGAGATTTTTTCATCAAAATCAAAACAGGCCTTCACCAGTAATTTCAGTGAGTAGACTTTTAATTTATACAATCCAATTTGGCACAGTTTGGATTTACATTCAACAGGTTGTGCCTTACCTTTAGATGTGCTGGCCTGCCCACTCACGTCAGACCACTGGCTCGTGCCTGCCCGTTCGACCACCTCGGACCGTCCAAACCTCCAAACCTTCCCCCTCAATACCACAGGACGAGCCCCCAAAACTGTTACGGATTCAAATATTGAGGAGGGATACAGGAGGAAAACCCAAAATAACCACACTGGTCCGGCCGGGTCAAGTCAAACGATGATTTAATGAACACACGCGTGGGAGATGGACACCATACATCAGACAGCATCAGATCTCAATACAAACTCCACACACTCATTGTTTTATAGAAATCAGGGTATTAGAACGCCCCCTCATGCGTACAGATAATACAATACAGTCAATATTGACAACTTTAGACACATCAAGAAAAACATTCTCTTCGTCTCGAGGACAGACACTGGCTCCAGCGCCTCTCCTCGGAGCCAACTGTCCCCTACGGAGACACAACATTACAGCTGCAAGGTTTTCCAAATGATCAAGTTGACCTGTATATTACGCTGAGTCAGGGATACAATATTAACTGCATGTTGGTTTAATGAACTACCATTACTTAAAAACTTAATAAATTGATTGATTGAATCTTTATTTTGAACATGTTAAAAAAGTACATCAACATAGAATCAAAAGAGACAAATAAACAAAGCAAAGTTTAGTTAAAAAGATATAACTGAATAAAAATCACAAAGAATCACATAATATCAGTGTTATGTAAGCGCGTGCAACCTCCTGGGCCCAAAGTCATCTCACACCATGGATCAGCCAGTCATAGCGCTGACTGAAGTTTTTGACCTTTATTAACTCGGGCACAACTCTATAATAAGCAACAAACTGCCATATGTGTAAGGTGATCATGTTTACACCTGCAAAGAGAGATCATATAATTATTCTGACACCTGTAAATAAAAGATTAACACCAGGTTATAACAATCACTGTAATTCAAAGGTTAAATGTAATGTCAATAACTTCAATCAATGTTTAATGCAATGGTTATTAAATGATTCTGATATAATGATGATGATTCTGCTAAAAATGAAATAAAACACCCCTTTTCACCCGACAGTGTTTATTCACACTCATCAAAACCAAGACAAAGTCAGAACACAAAATAGGAATTTCACAAAAAAAAGGGAAAAAAAAAGACAATCAGCCTACATCATGTCGTCTTTCTGGGTCCGGCCACAAAATTTCGTCCACATCGCATGCGATATCCTCCAGTCCAAGGCACCGGGGAAAATATCTCCTTGAATGCCGTATCCAGGCCTGACATGATGCCTGGTCAATATCTCCACATGCCTCCAGGCGCCAGGCAGAGAAGAACTCCTCGATGGGATTTAAGAATGGAGAGTATGGAGGGAGGTTGAGTGCCATGAAGGATGGATGGTCTGTAAACCAGTTGCGGACCAAAGCAGCCCTATGGAAACTAACATTGTCCCATATGATGACATATCGGGTCTGCTCTGGTCTCTGAACAGTGAGCATGTCATGCAAGGTGTCCAGGAATGCAATAATGTGTGCAGTGTTGTATGGGCCTATGGTTGCATGATGGTGAACAACACCATTTTGGCTTATAGCTGCACACATGGTTATGTTACCACCACGTTGTCCTGGGACATTGATGATGGCACGGTGTCCAATAATGTTCCTGCCACGTCTCCTGGTTTTACTGAGGTTAAAACCGGCCTCATCTACAAAAAGTAGCTTCTAGTTCCATCACTCTCTGGACAAGACAAA
This sequence comes from Neolamprologus multifasciatus, assembly GCF_963576455.1. NCBI lineage: Eukaryota > Metazoa > Chordata > Actinopteri > Cichliformes > Cichlidae > Neolamprologus > Neolamprologus multifasciatus. The sequence goes on from NC_140453.1 coordinate 21,266,704, forward strand.
ACAAATGCAACACATCAGGCCCATGCACAGCACTACAGTATGCACTTCCAAATTCAGAACCAATGACACTAGCTTACCTGCACATAGTCATATCGCAGTTGCTTTACACGTTCTGTGTTTCTCTAGAAAGGAACTTTGTAAATATGCTTCATTCTTATTCTTTGGCGCGCAAGTACACGACTTAGTGCAGAAATGCTTGCATTGTGTATATTTTGAAAGATGGTGTCATTATCAATTATGCGCTGCTGTATTTCGTGCAGTCTTATTGCATTATTGGCAATCACCATGTTCACTATATGGGTCTCTTGCTCTGGAGTGAACATTCTGCCTCTGCCCCCAACATCTGGACGTCTAGCAATTCTGTAAAGTAACAATTTCAGTATTTTTGCATGTATGGTACTGTTGTGTTTCTCATTAGAGTATGGCAGTGCTACAAAGTACTTACCGATTCTCATTTCGAAATGTCCTAATGATGCTTGCCACAGTGTAGCGGCTCAGTTTGGGCTGAACCCGTTGGCCAGCTTCCCTCAGGGTCATCCCATGGTTGATGACATGGTCCACTATTGTAGCTCTGATGTCATCAGTTATTCTGTTTCTTACTCTTCTTACCCTTCCTCTTTCCCCTCCTCGTCCTCTTCTTGCTCCTCCTTGTCCTCTTCCTCTAACTTCCTCTAACCCTCTTGCTTCTTCACCTCCACGTCCTCTTCCTCCAACTTCTTCACCTCCACGTCCTCTCCCTCGGCCTCCTCTGATTCTCACTCTTCTCACTCTTACTGCTGCTTCCATTGTACTCCACATAGACAGCTTCCCTGTGGCCTATTTATAGTGCTTAGGCTGATTGCAAAGTGGACTAATTATCTAAAACAGTTTTCACATGTGAAAGTGTGCCAGACAGTTGGCAAAATAGTGTTAATGATAGCCATACATGTGTATAATTTTGCTAGGAGTGTGTTGGAAATTTGGTAATTGAGTGTAAGCAGTGAGTTGTGTTTAAAGTTCTGCAAAAAGAGTGTTGTGTAGTGAATTGTGCCTACAGTTTTGCAAAGTGTGTGTTACAAAATTGCAAACTGAGTGCAAAGCAGTGTTTGTGCTTTTAGTTTTGCAAACTCAGTGAGTGGTTTTGCTATAAGTATTAATAGTTTTAGGAATTGTGCTATAAGAATCACAGTTAGGGTTAAAGCCATCAGAAAAAACTGTAATATGGAGGCCATAGAGCGTGCGCAGTGGGGACCGCGTGGCCCGGAAGTGCCACTTTTTCGGATGAGCGAACGCGCGTGCATCAGTGTGCATGTGTGCGTCCTCGTACGTGCAAAAGGTGCCCTTTCTGTCGGTCACTGGTGGAGGTGTGGGGGGCATACCTCCCACCCCCAAAGGTGCCCCTTATATTCTTCTATTGTTAAAATATGTTATGAATACATAGAATAAAGACATTTTCCATTACAGTGGTAAAGTGTTATTGCTCATCAAGTCAAGCTGTAAAATCAAGAGGGTATTTAGAAGTCCTTTGAGAAAATTCTTATACGTATCAGAGCTATTCTATTGGGATAACAGAGACTTACAGAATGTCAGGTGGTTTTCATGCTAGTTGTAATAGTGACAAGAGATTAGTAGTATAAATTTGTAATAAAAAATAATAATAAACAAATGGTTTACAAATATGAATGTTTATTTATGTGCAGAAATAAAATGGAAAACAGTATACTTAAAAATTGCTCGTATTAAAATGTAACAAAAACAAAATTGAGAGCTGAATGTGGAAGGAACTAAACAAAACTTAAAGAAGAAACCTGAATCACAAGATCCAACAAATGATCAGGGAAAGATAAAGGGAGGACAGGACTTTATATACATCGACTAGTTGATGACTAGTTGAGGTTTAGGATAAACACAGATGAAGACAATATGGGCAGATTGAGAAATAACAAACTAAAAAGTAGGACTAATGCGAGACATGAAAGAAAAGTAAACTTCAAAGTAAAACAGGAAATAAAAAACTAAAGCTAAATTAAACTGAACAGCAAGCGTAAGCAGGGTTTAAATTACATTTCAACCCCCACATGTCTTCTGGTGAACTAACCAGAAACAACTTTTTTTTGTTAAGTTGCAAATATGTTAATAATGTACAAATGTTAGCAGAAATGTTTTTCTAAAATATAAATTACAACTATATCTTTAATATCTATACAAGGCTTATGTGGGTACATTTAGATATTCATACTTCAAGCAGTCAATCAATTAATCAGAACTTTATTTGTCATATGCAAGTTGCCCTCCAGTGATCACATTCTGGAAACACACTGGTCTGATTTCATAAAGAAAATAAAGTTTCTATTTACATTTATTTATATAGTTTTAATGTAAGGATATAAAGACGTGATTCTGGATTTGAAACCAAATGTTTGTTATAATAATGGTATCTACCTAATAGTTTATGATAATTAGCATGTCGCTATCAATCTGTTGTATGCAAACAGAAAAATTAGTCTTTAACTTAAATGTGAGACCTTTTTGTCAACTTGAACTATGTGACTGGGAAACTGACAGTCAAGTAGAGGCTGCTGGGATCAGCAGTGGCTGCAGCAGAAGAGGAATGAGCCTTCACAGTGCTGTAGGTCACTGCATCACCTTCATCATCACCACGAACCTGGAAAAGTGACATAACACTGTGACCCTGAAGTAGATAAGCGGTTCGATGGAAGTACTGAAAGGGCGCTTAGAGATCACATACTTCTGTGTTCAATACATTATTTTTAGTTTCAAAGAAATTGTGGATCAAATATGATGGATTTTTTGTTTGCCCATGCTCAGCCTCTCCACCAACCTCTATGAAGTTCTGTTTTGCAGTTAACAAGTCGCCCATTAAATGTTTTGTAGTTACTCACATGATTACTGCAGGAGGACTCAGTTAACTATGCTCACATCAGCATAAATAATCCATAAAAAGTCTGCATGGTGTAATAGCTGATGTATAGCCCTTGACCTTCAGAGGGGTTATGCTCTCTGTGAGCTCTTGTTACTGATGTTACTGAATAAATAAAAAAAAAAAATACAAATATAGCAAATAAAAAAATAATACACAAAGACAAAACCTTACCTGAACTTTATTCGTGGTCTTGGTGTAGCTGATGGTAGCGTAGGAAACTTCAAGATCCGCCTACACAGTGAAGACGAGAAGATACATGGACAACAATGATGAGATGATTATTATTATTCTACCTAACATTATTCTGTCATTGTTATTATTATTATTATTATTATTATTGTAGCTTATAATAGAAGGCAATAACATGCGGTAAGAAATGCGTTTTGTTTCATTCTTTGTGCAGTGGAGATTAATCAGCCTGTTAGAGAAAATGGCCAGATGTGGATGCCCAGATACTTGTACCTCCTCCACCACATCAACATACTGCATATATGTATTCTCTTCCGCTTATCTTTACCAGGGTCACAGAGGAGCTGGAGCCTATCCCAGCTATCATAGGGCGAGAGGCGGGGTACAACCCAGAGAGGTCGCCAGGGGAGTTGGAGGGTGTTGGGGTGAGTTGTTAAATATTGTCATTTTTATGTTTGCCATTTGTACATTGTTTTAATTCTGTGAAAGGAATTCTTTCTGTCCTCCCCTCCCCAGATTCTCGAGGTTCTAGGTGGGGGGCTGTAGGGCTGTAGTCTTTTATCATCCTTGTGCTTTGATGTAAGCTTCCTGTGTTTACGACCCTTTGGTCTACCACACACACACACACACACACACATTCTCACATAACACACACACAGTGCCTTGTCTTTGTAACCAAGGGGGGTTACGTGGGGAAGGTACGTGTTGTAAACTATTGTTTATTGTGTGAACGTTGCCAATAAAAGGGAGCGAGAGGGGGCAGTCGGAGAGGTCATTTTGTGATGTGCTAAGGTACCGACAAGCCTCCCTTGCAAGTAAAAAGATCGATCGCTGTTGCCTTGTCTTTCTTTCATGGGAATAAGTTCTGGGATCAGCGGGGTCTGACTTAGACCCAACAGAGGGGAAACAGAGACAGACAGACAATAATACCCTCCCAGGATAAACACTGGTTATGTAGCCATCATCTTCCTTCTGAAGTCATTCACCATCTGTCTGCTCTTGTTCACATCCAGAAGCAGATCATTTCTCCCAGACCACTCCTCAAAATCATTCACTAGTGCTCTGTGGTGTTACAATTAGTAATACTTCAAATACTTCAAACCACTGTAGAATTGTCAGAGTAAAGGTGTAGGTGAGTTGGGTGGCATATAATCCAGATCCTGAGGTTTACAAAGTGGGCGAGGAAACTCGATAGTTGTTAAGCTCTGATGGTGTTAAATAGGAAGTGGACAGGAAGATTTCCATAACATTGGAATCTTGTCCTGCTTCAGATTCATGTTGTAAATGTGACTCAGGATCACAGACAGCTGGATAGCACAGGTCCTCGGTGGCTTTGCTTTTATGTAGTTTCTCCAGAAGTTTCCTAATCTGTTCGGAAGTCACAGCCAAGCAGTGGGTGTTTCCAACTACATCCGTAGGTCCTCAGTTCCTCCATTTGCACAGACCTGAAGGCTTACGTCTTTGTATTAAGCAGTTTTTTCAGGACACAGTGATCCGAGACCCGTTGTTCTGAGTGTAGTATACAGTCCTGGCTAGTAAGATGTATTCTGTGATGCTGCCAGTCAAACTGTTAAAGTCCTCTCAATGTTCACTAAATACACTGCAGTCTCTGAGGCCATGCTGTTGGCCAGCATACACAGCACAGCGCCATGGTAACAGATATCATCTGCTATGTGTCTCACAGAATAACCACTTTTCACTTATTTTACATTCCTTTATTATTTTATCATATACTATATCAGACCTTCCCAAAGTGTGGGGCCCGCCCCCTAGGGGGGGGCGCAGAGCAATTGCAGGGGGTGCGCAGTATGAAAAGGGGGGGAAGAAAAAACAAAACACTTGGACACTGCTAGCACAGGCGCTCACAGACACGCAAAGCAGGAGATGAAGCATCACTGAATATGTTTCCAAACCAACTTCATTCTGAGCCAAAGACTAGAAAATATGATGAAGCAAATCTTCCCTTTGGCTTCACCTGCACAAGTGCAGAGGTAGGTCTCCCTGCAGGATTGGTTTTCCCTTCGTCGGGAGCAGCGCTGGGCTGTTCAAATCACAGACAAACAGGATCCCACTGTTTATGTTTTTGAACCCATTTTGCACAGAGAGGCATTTTTTGAAAAATGTATTGATAGCAATGTTGAATATTATTACACATGAAAAAAAAACTACATGTAAAATAATCACACGGTGATGCCTTTGCCTTTTTAAACACAGGGACAGTAACTGCGTGTAAACCTGCAGACAGTCAGATTAACAGTGTTTGTCTCTATCTGCCATTCTGCAATTCATCTTATGTAAACAAATAATGTGGCGCACAGTGTGACGTGAAAAAAGTCACATACCTTTTAACTTGTGTGACCAACTCTGTATTCCTCGTCCACACGTAAATGCAAAAAATGAGTTTAAAAAATCTCAGTTTTCAGTGATTTGAAACGCCGTTTACGTGGACGAAACAGCTGCGTTTTCAAAAATACCCGTGTAGGTGCGGACGCATCGTAAAAGAGTTAGTAGTTTATTTTATTACCTGTAATTTATTGCAGATTACTTTTATTTGCTTAATTGTTTACTAAATGTTTGAGATGTGAAATAAACTGCAATGGAGCAACATGTGGGTGTGGTTGGAGGATGTGTGCGTGCGCGCGTGCACGCGCAAGAAAGTGTGTGTGTGTGTGTGTGTGTGTGTGTGTGGGGGGGGGGGGGGGGGGCGCGAACATTTTTCTTGTAAAACAAAGGGGGCCCAGCAAAAAAAGTTTGGGAACCACTGTACTATATGAACAGTATAGTAATACTAGCATCAGACTCTCACTGTGTGTCATGCATTTACATTTAGAGAACACATAAAAGAAGGAGTGGTTGTAGCTCTGCTCTGGGTGTCGTGTGTGATCTCACCGAGTCCTGACTGGTTTGAGGAGCAGACCGAGTCTCTGCAGGGTTTAAACTCAGTCCCTGAAAAACAGACATAATCTGGTTACATCAGGTGGTAAACTGTGTCTGTGAAGGCAGTTTAGTTCTTGTTAACACCCCTCAGAGATGATCGGATTTGTTGTTCATTTAATGTCAGTTGAAGAAACATTTAATTATTTATAGGAAAACTCACAGCATCTTCATCCATCTGTGTTTTGTTTCCTGTAGAGACACAAAAAGTCAACTCTAACATTCACTTCAAAACTTATAGAAGTTTTATTTGTAAATGTTCTCACCTCTAGCTCTCTTCCATCTGATGAAAAACACAACAACTATCAAGAGTGAGACTAAGCCCACAGCTGGAATGATGAACCACTGGATCGCTGGCAAAAAGAGAAAAACAAAAAGTCTCTAAAGCATTTTCTAGTTTAAAACATGGAAAATATGGCTAAAGTGGCTGCTGTGTTTAAAAAGACAGCTGGTATAATGTTAGAGACATTCACTTTCATTCACATTATGTGAACCAAAGTCAGTGTATTTCTATCCACAAAAAAAAAAAGAAAATCCCATGAACAGAAATGTTTGAGTTCAGACGTGTGATTTTTCTCTCAGACAATGATTAAATGAATAAATATATCTCCACCCACAGCTATGATACTCAGAGACAAATATTTATGTTTAATACAAAAGTGAAAACATCTTAAATCTCAAAAGTTTCCATCTTATGTTTCCTGTAGGATACATGTCTGACTGTCACTCAGCTAAATGTACATAAATGTAATGAAATGACTGGAATAAAAATAAAAAAACCAAAATAGAAACATAAAAAGTAAAATATATTTTACAAGTAAAATATATTTTACTTTTTAACTTTTATTTGATATTTTTAACTTTTCATTTGCAGACACATGGTTGAGTTACCATGTGTTGAATCTCCTGATGATTTGTTGTTTGGTGTCGTGTTTTCATTGTCCACAGTTTTTGCTGTTGTATCATCTGAAATTACAAATTTTAAAAAAAGAGAATGTATTTTTCATGTGCTGTAAATCATATTAAAAGGCCACTTTGAACTAATAAATAAATAAATATCTTTGGTAAACTTAGTTTTAGTAACATCACCTGATTTTAGAAGCATCTTAATTGTTGTGAATGTTTCAGTTTTTCTGGCTGGTTTCTTTGTTGTTTTTGTGTCACCTGAATAAATGAAATAACACAACATAAAACTTTTCCATGTTTTTCATCTGTTGTAAATTCAAGCTTTAGCTGATTTTAGTCGTATTAAATAGTTGATCATGATCTCACCTGTTTCCTCACCTGAGGTCTGATGGCTGAAGGTAAACAGCTGCACTTCTCCTGTTTTAGCATCAGTCACTTCACACTTCAGTATTTTATGACGTGATGAGTTTAAGTAATGATTCTCCAGAATAGACACAGTGGTGGAGCAGTCAGTCTGTGAAGTCACTAATTGTTTGTTCTCTTTGTCCACATCTCGACCTTCAAGCAGCCACTTCACTGTGTGATGACACTGTTCATATGTCACCACAGAGCAGCTTAACTTCACCTTCTCAGTGTCCTTATGTTCAGTAACTGGTGAACATAATGTAATAAAGTGAAAGAAGAAATAGTGTATTAGGACACTTTAACTGATTATTCCTTAATTATTATAAATATGATTAATGTTTTTTGTTCCAAGAAGAGTTTGAGCTAAAACTATTTTGATGTAAATACTCACAGGTAATAACAGAGAGACGAGCCAAAGACTGATGAACCAGAGTATGTGTAGATGGTGTTTCCTCGACTTTGTATTGTTGACAGGAATAAAGACCAACATCTTCGACTGTGAGCTTCTTTATAAGCAGAGAACAGTTCGCTGTAACATTCAGTCTGTCTGATTTAGTTTTGGCTTTTTCACCAATCTGTCCAAGTTTGATCAGCTCTATTGTTGTTGTTTTGTTTCTTGAAGCAAAGATCCACGTAGTCCCATCACAGTTATTCTGCTCATTTATCACATTTACACAAGGCAGAGTGACGTCATCTCCAACTTTCATAAACATGGATGTTTCATTTACAGATACTGTTGAGAAGATTGAAGAGAAAAAGGAAAAATAAATTAGAATACAGCAGTTTTTACAATCAGAGTGAAGATCATTTCAGACACAAGTTTATAAACAGAGCATGATCAGCTGTCTTATTTACTGTAAAGGTTATTGACTGTAATGATATTGATAATGTTTAGATTTACTGCTATTTAAATGTTTCCTGTATTCTTACCTGTGATCTGAATCATCAGCATCAGACATGAAAACATTTGAATCCATCTGAATTCATCCATCGTGCTTCTTTGTCTCACTTCTTTCTTGTTCTCGATCTCGACTGTCACACCCTCTGAACCGTTGACTCTTTAAGACTGTTTGTACTTCCTGTTATTTGTCAGACGTCACATCCTCACCACAACTTTAGTAATTATCAGTTCTTTCCCTTTTTTGTTGATGTTCATACTTCAAAATCTGAGTCCACCAACTGAACTCTCTCAATATTTTATAAATAAAAGTTCTAAAGAGAAAAGATAAGAAGACTCAGCAGATGCACATTGTGTCTATTTGTGACAATGACGTGTTTGACACCATGAAAATAAAAAGATGACTGACGACGATGAATGTGTGAAGATTGTTAGTAAAGATAAATGTTTCCATCCTTTGTTTTAACAGAGCTTGTTAGAAAACAGACAGCACATAAGAACAAACAGTCGAAGCGTAAAACTCTTACATGCAGGCTGATGTCTAAGAGATGAAGATATCCAACTGCAGCTATAGAAAATACAGCAGATAAGATAGTTTAGTGGACTGAGACCCTCCTCTTCCTCATTGTTAACATGAAGTCATTTCTTTCTGAGAGCTGAAGAGGAAGTGTTTTTGTGAGAATGTGTGAGCTGCAGCAACAACAGAGCTCTGGACATTTGACTGTGTGAAAATGACCAGATAAACATCAGAAACACAAATGAATAAAACAGTGATGAAGCCTCTGAGCCTCTCTCTCCACCCAACTACGTGTTCTCTCAATTTATTTCTTAAGTTTAATGTTTAAAAATCACTTATTGTCACATGTATGTTAGAGATCAGAATAGAGGGCCTGGATGAACAGAAACAGACTGTCTGTGGTTTCTTTGTGGATGTAAAAAGAGGAACTACATTCAAAGTTCAAACACGATGTGAAGAAATGTGAAACAAAAAACCAGCTTGAAAAGTTCAGAGAAAATGAGTGAATCTTAAGATCAGATGATCGAGGAGAGCTGACTGAAAAACTGCCCAATTTTTATTTTCTAAATCTTTGACTCGTGTTTAATGAAATGAAACACCCTTTGCTTTGGAGCCTCACTTTGAAGTAAAGTCAATTAAATATGAATTTTGACTGAAATGAATTTTTACCCTGAAAGTAAAAACTGAGTCACAGGAGGAACAAAACAAGAAGGAACAAAGTATGGAAATGAGAAAAGTCTTGGAAGAAGGTGATGGAGGTGTGATTAACAGAACTGAACTGTGACAATTATTAATTTGTTCTGCAGTACAATTTACAACCTGCAACAAAGAATAAAACTGAATAAAAAATGTTTTTTATTCAGATGAATTAAATACAATAAGACACCACCTGTTTCCATAGCTGAGGGCTGAATGTGTCAGTTTCAGTCACTATGGGGAAATTTTGGGAAAGACACAGTGGCGGAGTAGCTAATCTGTGAAGTCACAATTTCATTGTTATTTTTAATCACATCGTCACCTTTTATCAGCCACTTCACTGTGTGATCACACTCTTCACATGTCAACACGGAGCAGTTTAAAATCAGCTTATTGTGGGGTCAGTCACTGGTGAACATAATCTTATAATGTGAGATAACTACAGACAAATTAGTCATGTTATCTTAATCAGTTTCATTTCAATGTTCCCTCTAAGCGTGTGAGCAATCGCGCACTGCTGACATGGTCTCCCCACACAGAAAATCTGCGCTGCGCACAAAAACAATAATCCAGCCTGAATTGGAATGAAAGTAAATTCATGTCTTTATTTTATTTCGCTGATTTTCTGTGCGTGAAGACTGTGTCAGCACTGCACGATTGCTCATGCGCTCAGCTTAGAGGGAACAGTAATTGTGATTACTGCTTTTGTTCCAAGAAGAGTTTGAGCTATAAAAAAAAGTAGTTTTAAATGCTCACAGGTAATAACAGAGTTGAACCAGAGTGTGAGATCAGGTTTCTATTTGACTTTGTATTGATGACAGTAATAAAGACCAACATCCAGAGCCGTGAGCTTCTTTATGACCAGAGAACAGTTCGCTGTAACACTCAGTCTGTCTGATTTGGTTTTGGCTTCTTCACCAATCTGTCCAAGTGTGATCAGCTCTACTGTTTCTCTGTTGAAGTAAAAGTCTACTAAGTACCATCACAGTTATTCTGCTCATCTGTCACATTTAGACAAGGCAGAGTGACGTCATCTCCAACTTTCATAAACACGGAGGTTTCATTTACAGATACTGTTGAGAAGATTGAAGGAACTTTCAGAAACAACCCTATAAAGATGTCCAATGCTCCTCTAAAACGTGGATGATCAGCTTTTTCATTAACTTGCAGTTAAGTGATTGTAGTATTGATAACATTTAGTTTTCCCGTCATTAAAGTGTTTCCTGTAGCCTGAGCACTAGTTTAGCTCACAAGCTAAGCAGGTGACATTAAGTCAAATGCAGCAGCCTGACAGTTAGTTGCGTGCCTTCCCCCACTTTCTCTCTCTCCCTGCTTTTCTATCCTCTCTTCACCACACTATAAAGACATCTATAAAGATGCTACATAAATCAGACATAAAAACATTTGAATCCATCTGAATTCATTCATTGTGCTTCTCTGTCTCACTTCTTTCTTGTTCTTGACTGTCACTTCCTGTCATTAGTGAGACGTCACTTCCTAATTACAACTTCAGTAAACTTTACTTTACTTATGTACAAATATTTTTTTCACATTTTTGATATTTAACATTTTTTAACAATGGTATTACAATTTTTGTAAGGAGAAATTGCACGTTGTGGTTGACACTGAGTCCACTCATGCGTCATATTTGTGACAATGACACCATGGACATAAAAAGATTATTAAGGAAATTGAATGTGTGAAGATTGTCAGTTAAGATAAATGTTTCCAATAAATGGAGCACACTTTTCTTTACATATTACAAAACAGACAGCACAAAACAACATGTACTTGCAAGGTTAAACTCCTCAACCTCCACAACACGTCCTCTTTATGTCTGAGAGATTGCCTAATTATGAAGTTGCAGCTATAGGAAAATACAGCATACAAGTCTGAAACCACATGGTCATCACTGTTCATCTAATGATGGCGTTCTAGGGTTTGCTTGTTTTTTAGTAAGAATGTGGCCACAGCAGCAGAGCTCTGGAGGTGTTAGTCTATAATATTAATCACAACCAGATGAAATCAGAAACACAAATGGTCAACACTCTGAGATGACTGAATTAAAGTGAGCATCATGTGAAGGTATTTTACTGCTGAAAAATAAAAACACTGCAAACAGTGATGGATGCAAGGAAGGAAGGAACATGAAAAGAGATATTTGTTCCCCGAGAATGACCAGCAAAAGAAATGAACTCAGGAGGCGGAAAATTCCTCAGGAAAACACAGAGCAGTGGGACAGACAAAGGCCATTGATAGAGAGTGTGCAGGGGTGTGGTCTCTGGCTCTGCTGCAGTGGAGGATTGGTGCCAGGGAGGCTGAGGGCCAGGTGGAGTTGATTCCACTGATGGACGCTCCTGTTTTTGCAGTGATGCTGAGGACCAGCGAGGAGGTGTGTGCATGCAGAGACAGAGCAGTTAAGATGCCGATAAGGAAGCTCTGGGGCTGAGCTGCTGCAAAGAAAGCACTGAGTGTGGTAACAATATGTAAAATAAACAGTTCAACTGGAATCGAATGCTCTGTGGTGTTCACAGTGGTTCCAAAACCCAGCTCAGCTGCTATGTCTGACCCCCAGCCTGCACCACCAACACAGCTGCTCCAGCTGCTGGCAGAGATGGCGGCCATTCACCAGGAGCAGGCGGCGGTTTATCAGGAGCAGCTGGACAGACTGCAGGACCGAGCCGAGCAGCAGATGTGTGTGTTAGAGAGGCTGGGTGCCACGTCTCACCACCTTCCCCGGCTGGCAGTGTAGCTGCATCAGATAGGGGAGGGCGACGACCCCTGAGCCGCGCATGCTGACAAAAGATTGTGTTGGAGCAGTTCATCGAGGGCCTGCCGGGGGTAACAGCACAGCTCCATTAACATCAGCACAAGAACTGCGCACCAGGAGCTTCAAGGGCTGTGTCCCAATTCAGGGTCTGCACGCTTGAAGTACGCGCACTACGCGTACTACGTATGGTGCATACTATAAGTACGAGAAGTGAGGCAGTGATAGGCTTGTGAAATGGGACGGTCTAGCCTTCGTCGCGCTGTTCAGGTTGCCTAGCAACCATGATACTAACCGCGAGAAACGCGAGATTGTGTGACATAAATGAAGGAGAAAAAAATGTTTTGTTGGTCATTCATTTTTGTCATGACATCACTTTGATTAGTTGAGTATCGGAGGCTGAGACCACAGGACTGTAAAACATGATTGTTAGGCTTTATTTCTGTACTGAACAGTCATTACAAGAGTAGTGAGTAAATAACAATTAGCTCTTGTTGTTCATGAGACTAAAGTCATCTCACTGTGGTAATGTAAATATAATATGGCCAATATTATAGTATTGTCAGATTATATATATATGTAGAGGCTGAAAGTACAAACATCACTAATGTCACATAACTTTGCCGACATGTGGCCAACAGCAATGTTTTAATGTTCTTCATTATTAAACATTCGCACATAAATAAGTGACGTCATATTCAGTTCTTACTTTTGACAGTTCACTCTTCGGCAGCTCCCTTCTGCCGTATTTTGCGGCAAAATTATCCACACCCACCACCGCGCAATGAATTGTGGGATATATGGGACCACGAAGCGTGCACTGGACCACGCTCGATATTTGGGGAAATCGACGGTGCATTTGGAGTATGTATTTGAAGTACATTTCGAATTGGACGGAGTTGGCCAAACAGGTGGCTCACTACATGCACAAAGACATTAAAATGGTTTTATCTGTATGGACATAATCGAGTTTCAGGAAAACACAGGGAAGCAAAGCTCATTGGCTCTCCACCAGGATATGTGGGACATAAAGAAGGGGGTGAGCTGACCAGCTGTTGACGGCATGTCCCAACGCAGTTGTCTTGTTTGATGAAGTGGATAAGGCCCAACCTGATGTCCTCACCATCATACTGCAGCTCTTTGATGAGGGTCGTGTTACATACAGTAAAAAAAAGAATTGAATGCAAAAACGCCATCTTCATCATTTAAGTTGAATGTCGCAAATGACGAGATAGCCCAGCATACATTGCAGCTCTGCCAGGAAGCTAAGCAGGCCAACTGCAACAAGCTGGCCGATAACCTTGAGGACATACAGAAAACCTCATGGCTTACAGCCATACCACCCTGAGCACGCCCGATCTCGTCTGATCTTGGACGCTAAGCAGGATTGGGCTTGGTTAGTACTTGGATGGGAGACTGCCTGGGAATACCAGGTGTTGTAAGCTTGGGGTGGTAGAGCGGGTGACCTACTCAGCGGAAGGTTGGTGGTTCGATCCCAGGCTCCTCCAGTCTACATGCCAAATATCCTTGGGCAAGATACTAACCCCATGTTGCTCTCCGATGCACTCCGTCGGAGTGTGAATGCGAGTGAATGTTAGATAGAACATTAGATAAAGTGCTTGTGTGAATGGGTATGATTGGGTGAATGCACGAGTTGTATTAAGTGCTTTGAGTGCTCAGCGAGAGTAGAAAAGTGCTATATAAGAACCAGTCCATTTACCATTGACCAAAAGCGATGACATTAAAATCTCCAGACAGTTTAAAGAAACTGTGATTCAACCAGTCCTGAATGGTCATTTCCGGAGACACAAGTTTCTGGGCCGTATCAAGAAATTGCCTACTTCCTGCCATTCTGTCACTCACAGCTGCTGCAGCTGGTCAGCAAACAGCTCAACTTCTGGGCCAAAAAGGTGGAAGGGCGGCATGATATCACTCTTCAATGGGATCGCTCAGTACTGGACCTGTTAACAGGTGGATACAACGTGCATTATGACCTTGTTTCATAAAGCATGAGGTTGAGAGGAGAGCTGTCAGCTAGTTAGCTACAACATACGAGCAGATGCTACTGCCCAAAGGCTGCATGCTGCATCTGTCTGTCCAATCAGAAGGCCAGAGTTTGCACTTTGAGGTGATTGGAGAGGACAACTCATCGAGAATACTGGACAGCTGTCTATTGCTAAGCCCTAAAAACTAATAACAAAGGATTAAAAATGCTAATATACACGTGAACTTCATATTCACTTCATAGTGTAGTTAACACAAATTTTATGCATTTGATGTGTAAAGGCCCTTAGAGGATTTTTAATGATACTAACCAACAGTAGCGCTAACTGCTCTCGAAAACTGTCATAGCTGTAACTCTGCCTGTGAAGCTGGATTTAAGTGTTTAGCGCCATCTTCTATCAGTACAGAACATGACATTACCTGATTGGTTCGTTGCGGTCAATAGACTTACATTAGTTTATGTTAGCTAACTAATATCAGAACAAATAACTGAGTGGAATGTAAGGATACCAAAACTAAAAATCAGTTTAAGGTGACCACTTTTGTGCTGCCTCTGGCTACAACAATGAGTTTTGTTAAGAAATCGAGGATATGCTGTCCACTTTCACTCTGTCACTTTAGCATAATAGGTTCTTTGTTGTTTGGCTAGGTGAACTAACATAGGGAAATTTGAGTCAGGTGACAGGTGGTTTAGTGGACTGACAAAGTGCAGTGAGAAACTTTTTTCTTTATCTGGCCAAGTGTAGCGAACAGCGCAATCAACTGATGCGATCTGTTAAATAACAGTAACAGTTAAATAACCTTTTCCCCCCCAAGAACTTCCAACCACTTTACAACATAACAGGTTACTACTTGTACATCACACCACAAGCATAACTAGGTTTCTTACCAACACATGATTGGGAATCCCATCAGCACGTCTGCAGGGAAAATAGGTTGATGTGTGTGAAGGAAAAAAAATGCCTGGAGTTTTTATTTTATTTTTTTGTGGTGTTGTTAAAAGATTGTTGTGCTTAGGAAAAGAGAATATTTTATTGCATAAAATAGTGCTCATCGCATTTTGTGAATATTTGTTTAGCCAGATTGTGTGCCTCTAGCTTTTTGGTCTGGTAATTCAAACAGACTCTCCTCCACACTGTTCTCATTTATAAAACTTTCCCATGTCAGTGTAGCTAGCCAAACAATAAAGACTCACTGACAGTTAAAGAGACAGAGTGAAAGTGGACAGCATATCCTCGGTTTCTATAACATAAAACTTATTGTTGCAGCCAGGGCCAGCACAAAAGTGATCCCCTGAGACTGATTTTTAGTTTTATTGTCTTTATATTCGCCTCAGTTATTGATTCTTTTACTAGTTAGCTAACATATTCTAATGTAAGTTAATTGACCGCAGCGAAGCAAACAGGTGACGGCATGTTACATAATGACAGAAGATGGATCTGAACATGCTTTTAAAACTTTAAGCACTTATCTCTTAAATCCAGCTTCACAGACAGAGTTGCATCTGTCAGTCTTTGAGAGCAGGGCTCAATGGTGTAAATTTGCCTCTATACATTTAGTGTTTAATTTCCACTTTGAGGCAGGAGTCATGTCAGATCTTTAGAGTTAGTTAATGTTAACTTTCAAATAATTATCACAGTTGTTACTTCAGCAGATTGTTTGTCTAAGACATCAATCAATCAATCAATCAATCAATCAATCAATCAATCAATCAATCAAATCAAACATTACGTTTTAGTATCTCTTTTTCATCAACTGTCATAGCCCAGATTTTTTGAGGGACCCATCTACATTCCACTATAGTGCTTATATACCAGCGTAATGGTAAAGTGGAGACATAAGAGTTCAAGAGTTTAAAGCATTAAGGTTTAATTCATGGTTTTATCCTGTGAACTAACACTTTTTTTATACAGTATACATCTTAAGTATGGATTACATTTTTAAATAATCAGTCATTTAAAATTTCACTGACTAAAATAGTCACATTTTGAATTTATGTGTGTATTTGTGTGTTTGAGTGAGAGAGAAAGAATACAGGATGCTATTTGCGTCAGTAAAACATGGTGATAATGACCCCAAAATCATCTGGCCTGAGGCCTTTCACAGAGTAGTTATGCCTGTGAGCACCCGCTCTGTGGGCTGCACCAATTAGCTGAACTTAGCTTTACTCAAAACTTATTCAATCATTTTATAAGCCAATTGGTGCTACCCTCCAAAATAGTCTGAGTTAATCATGTGACCCCTTGTGAAAATGAATACTGTAAAGCTGTAGTGTTTTACCTTTCACAGTCATGTGAGCAAAGCAGCATAAAGGGTCCAGAGATCCTCAAAATATATGTAGGTATTTTATAGATAAATGTAAAAACAGAAATAGTGTAAATAAGCTGTGAGTTATATGACTACAGTAAACAACCTGGCAAGAACTAGAACTAAAGTACAGGTGTATATATATATATACAGTGGGGCAAAAAAGTATTTAGTCAGCCACCGATTGTGCAAGTTCCCCCACTTAAAATGATGACAGAGGTCAGTAATTTGCACCAGAGGTACACTTCAACTGTGAGAGACAGAATGTGAAAAAAAAAAAAATCCATGAATTCACATGGTAGGATTTGTAAAGAATTTATTCATAAATCAGGGTGGAAAATAAGTATTTTCCACTTATATGGGCTAAAATCGCCCATGACTATAATATTGGCTATCCCATATTTACACTGACTTTAGTCTCATGAATAACATTAACTATTTGCAGTGTTGGGACTAACGCGTTATTAAGTAACGCGTTACAGTAACTACGTTATTATTGTGGTAACGAGCAAGGTAAGTAGTTATTATGCCAAAATCAGGAACGCGTTAGTCGTTACTGGGATTTAGATAGGGTCGTTACTCGTTACTTCGTGTGGTGGCTATCGCGGAGCTTCCACAGATTCAGTAACATTAGCAAGTGGTGGAGGCAGCAGGTGGAGGAGAGAAAGGGGAGGCAGGAGGAAAAGAGACCCGAGGCGGCCGCCGGTCCAAGTGTGAACTGAACTTCAGGTAAGAAGTTATGACCTGCAGTCTATCTGGGTCAGATATAAACCAAGTTTAGGTGGAGTTTATTTTCATTATTCTGACTTTTTCCGTACTGCGTACTAGCTAGCATGACGGAATTTCTATACAGCTGGGTGGGTGCTATGAAGTTAATGATGTTGAACTTTATTTTGTTCATAAGTTATTAGAGTTGCCAACCGTCCCGTCTGGTATTCAGAGAAAATATTACGCGTTTCTTATTGAGGTGAAAAGGAACAGTTTGTCCCGTAATTCAGCTACATTGAAAAAGGCACAAAGCTGGAGTTATTCTGTCTTTGCTGCACAGCTGCCTCTTCTTCTCTCATTCTCTCCCCTCCCTCTCCCGTTTCTACTTCAATCATGAAAACTGATCAATGATCAGCGGATCGGCTCTCTTGTTTGTTTATCGCCCACTTTGCGCCAGAAAGAGGAAACCAGCGGATGTCGCGCTAAACAACAGCCGCACGTTTAAGCTTGATCAGCTGTTGTTAGAATTTATTTAATATTAATTTCTAGTATCAGCTGATGTTTGCTGGAGCCGCAGCTGCAAAAAAGCTGCTGGTCATGATATCGGTTTGGTTATCTGGTGAGAGGGAAACATGAAGATGAAACCAGGAGACGTCCTTACTGAATCATCAGAGCTGAACAGGTGATGGAGAAACAGGTTTACCTTTTAGGTGACATGAATCAGTTGAAGGGAAGTTATGAACTGTTTCTGAGAGACAGATAACCCCAGGATCCTTTTTTATGTAGCTGACAGCTGGTAACTGTGCAGGTGCGATCTAGCAAAGTTTTGCCAGGGGGGCCAGGTAGGGCATTAACAGGGAGAGGGGGGCACAAAGAAATACTTTTCCTTCTTATTTTCATTTTAAATGTCTAGCTTTTAAAAAATAATTATCTGAATCTTACAACAAACAATTGATAGATTGATACATATATACCATCAAGACAGTGAACATCACTGTCACAACAGCGTTTGTTTTCATTCAAAGGCTTTATGATTTTTCCTATAATGGCAGGCCGGTCTCTAGTCAAAATGCCCGGGCCGATTTTTTGTCCCAGTCCAGCCCTGTATGCAGCTCATCTGCAGTCTGGTGTTACCTACATCTTCATATTCAGAAGGCAGAATTTCCGAGTTCTGAGTACAATCAAAGCACCACGACTGCAGTTTTTGTGTTGGATGTAAAAGGCGCACATGACGCTGTGACGTAGGCTAGAATCATGGCAGCAGTCAATGATGGTCCAGGCGTGGGATTTCTCTCATGGAAAAATGCACATTATCTTTTCCTTTCTATTGGTAGGTGGCACAGTGCACTTGTGGCAAGTAAGCAAGCTAGAAGACTGTAAAAGTTATGGAAGCAACACATTAACAAGAGAATTCTGAGTAAAACCAAAGTTACTTTCCCTAGTAACTAGTTACTTTGAAAGTAACGAGTAACTTGAAGTAACTGAGTTACTTTTGATAGAAGTAACTAGTAATGTAACTAAGTTACTATTTTAAAGTAACTTACCCAACACTGACTATTTGTTATTTACTAGCTAATCTTATATGACTGTTCAGTACAGATATGAAGCCCAACAATCATGTTTTACAGTCCTGTGGTCTCAGCCTCAGATACTTATTAAATCACACAAAGCTCGTGTAGAAACAAACAAACGAACAAAATATGTTCTCCTTCATTTCTGTCAACCACACGTTTCCCGCTATCATGGTTGCTAGGCAACCTGGGCAGCGCGACGGAGGCTAGACCGTCCCATTTCACAAGCCTCACACTTCCGGCCTTAGCGGTCTTTGAGTACGCGGCCCTTGAGGACCGTTGAGGCTTCGTACTTTAAGGCTGCAGACCCTGAATTGGGATACAGCAATTCAGGGACTGTTTCCCAATTCAGGGTCTGAAATGGGACGGTCTAGCCTCCGTCGCGCTGCCCAGGTTGCCTAGCATCCATGATACTAACAGCTGGAAACGTTTCATACAGCTTTGTTTGACAGAAATGAAGGATAACATATTTTGTACATTTGTTTGTTTGTTTCTACACGAGCTCTGTGTGATTTAATAAGTATCTGAGGCTGAGACCACAGGACAGTAAAACATGATTGTTGGGCTTCATATCTGTACTGAACAGTTATATAAGATTAGCTAGTAAATAACAAATAGTTAATGTTGTTCATGAGACTAAAGTCAGTGTAAATATGAGATAGCCAATATTATAGTTATTATATTAATCATTATAAGTTATTACAGCAGTGAGTTTGAACTCTCAAATCAAATCACTTCTATTGTCACATCACATGTGCAGGTACACTGGTACAGCACATGTGAGTGAACTCTGTGTCAAACACTGAGCTTCAGTAAAGATTCAAGTTGCATTTATTTATATTTCCTATCACCTTAAATCTTCACTTAAAGACACTCAAGTATCTGTGACAGTGTGTATATATAGATGTATTATATATAAGAGACAAATATTGTTCTTTTAATATGTTGGCATTACTAAATTTGGCTCAATGCTTACATATATGTGTGGAAGAAGCAAATGTATGAGCTGTGATAACTGTTTCTGATAGAATGAAGAGTAGACTGATATATGAAATATTCCTTTATTGGGTGAGAAAATCAGACCATGTCATAACTGCTTTAAGTCATACAGAATAGATATCAGAGCCTTAAACAGGCTGATTTCTGCTAAATGGGTCAAACTGGGCAGAAAGTATACAAACACATAACATCCTTATAGAATATGATGTAACACTATAGATCAACTTACCTCAGAATATATAAAGCATATAAAGAATTACAGCAATATGATGCAACAAACACAGCAGTGCTACTAATCCAAAATACTCAAAGCTTCATAGAACTGAAACAAACATTTATTTTTAGCTCCATTCTGCTGCTGATACATACTTTAGGTTTCTGAATATTAAACTTGTTGCTGCCTTTCATAGTGTGTAACTTGAAGGCCCTGAGTACTTTCTCCCACACTGAAAACACTGGATGATAACATTATTTGAACATTACCTAATAAGACTGATTCAGGACAGACAGTTAGTTATGTTAAACTTTCCTAGCAGTCCTTCACAAACAGGGAACAGTCTGTCTATTCTCTCCATCTGTCAGCTGCTGCTGGCTCTTCCTCCTCCTCTTCCTCACACACTGCTGAGTTTGTCCTGGTGGATCATTGGGGGTGCAAAGCCTCACAGATGATGTGCAGCACTGGGTCCCTCAGTCTGTCCTCACTCTGGACACTTGCAGTCGTCACACATGGAAATCAAATGTGTGATAAGCTGCAGGATTCAAACACAAGTGTAACTTATAAATACATGTTCATACTTTTATTGCACAATCAGAGAGAAAGAAACAGAGAGAGAGTGCAGGACAGACACACAGGTGACAGTCTCAGCTGTATACACTGCTACAAACAGAAGGATTTAGTGTTATTACCAGTGCTAAACAAGAAGAGTTCCCAGCTGGTACAGTGGACACATGTGAGACTGCTGTGATTAAAGCATCTTTATTTCAGCTTAATGAGTGTAGGAGTCATAATTAAATGTATTGAATTTTTTGATTATCACTGGGTTTTCATTTGTTTGGTTGCTATGGTGATGTGTAATGGGAGTCACGTGGGTGCTAGCGGTGACATTAAGAGGGCGTTGTCAGTCTGTCATTCACTGGTTTTGATTTTGACAGAGAGGAGGGCTGGGTAGCCGTAGTTTTTGTTGACCGCTGCACAACATGTTTCGTCTTGTTACATTAGAGCCTGTGACGTTGTAAGAGTCCAAATCTCGAGATGACATTACTCTGTAAACACTTTAATAAACAAGCAAACAATTCCACCTCTCGCATTATTGCTAATGTTGACAGCGCGTCAGGCAAATAGGCGGGCTCCATCCCCGGCCTCTAGCGACTGTGGAAGTCGCTACAATGAGTGAACCGTCAGCTCGTTCAAACACACGTTAAAGTCCGTTTGGCTCAACACCACCGAACAGAGGCAGCAATATAACTTAGCTAACATTAACAGTGCAGTGAATCCTGCTTGTGCCGTGATATTCAGGACTGCAAACCGAGCAGCATCACTGACTTTCAGCCTGTTGTGTTTGTGGATATATGACTGACTTTAATTATCCACAAAATCATCACATTCTCTGTAAGATTAAGGTCGACTATCGAACGGCGTATAAAGTAAAGTCTTTAAAACAAAGTAAACACTGAAAGTACAAACATCGCTAATGTCACATAACTTTGCCGGCATGTGGCCAGCAGTAATGTTTTAATGTTCCTCGTTATTAAACATTTGCACATAAATAAGTGACATAATATTCAGAACTTACTTTTGAAAGTTTACTCTTTGGCCGCTCTGCTTCCACTTCGTTGAAGTGTCTCCCAGTCCCGGTGCACTTGTTAGCATGTTTTGGTCAACTGGTCCGTCCGGTTATTGTCTCCCCAGAAACATTTCCGTTGTGTTTTTTCCTATTTCCGTTGTGTTGTGTGTGCTTTTGCAGCGCTTTTCTTTTGCAGCGCTTTTCTTTTTGCAGCATTTTTCTTTTTGCAGCGTTTTTCTTTTTGCAGCATTTTTCTTTTTGCAAGTGTTTTTCTTTTTGCAATATTTTTCTTTTTGCAGCATTTTTCTTTTTGCAAGTGTTTTTCTTTTTGCAAGTGTTTTTCTTTTTGCAGCATTTTTCTTTTTGCAAGTGTTTTTCTTTTTGCAGCATTTTTCTTTTTGCAGCATTTTTCTTTTTGCAAGTGTTTTTCTTTTTGCAGCATTTTTCTTTTTGCAGCATTTTTCTTTTTGCAAGTGTTTTTCTTTTTGCAGCATTTTTCTTTTTGCAAGTGTTTTTCTTTTTGCAGCATTTTTCTTTTTGCAAGTGTTTTCTGAAGTTGCAGTCCATTTGGCCTCTCAGGGCCACCGTAGTTTTAGCTTCGGGGTGGCACCTGGGGTGGCCAGTCTGGTTGGGGGAGTGGCCTGTGCCCCCCCAGGCCACCCCGCTGGACACACCACTGTTCACCCCTGGTCCTAAAGTGTATATTTATTTTCTTACTCTTCTTATATTTAATTCAATTCAATTCAATTCAATTCAATTCAATTCAATTCAATTTTATTTATATAGCGCCAAATCACAACAAATGTCGCCTCAAGGCGCTTCATACGAAGCGCCTTGAGGCGCTTCGTATGAAGCGCCTCAAGGCCTCAAGCGCCTCAAGTAAAATTTATTGTTTTTTTACTTGCACTGCTGTAACTGGAGCCTCGTCGTCTCGTCTCTCTATATACTGGACTGTATGTAGCGGAGATGACAATAAAGTTGACTTTGACTTCAGCAGCGAGCAGGCGCACCGAGGGCTCTCGCGCTCACTTTTCTGGTATAGAATTTCGAAAAAACATCAGTGCAAATTATAAGTCTGTATCATGACGTCTGGTGTTTTCGTGTTTGTTGGTCTGTTTTAATTTTGTTTATTTTGCGAGTTGGTTATTAGATGCTGCTCCAGCCGGTCAGAGAATCCCCCGCCGCCCCACGTTCTCCTCTCTGCGCCGCAAGCAGCAGGCGCACCTCGCAAACGGAGGGCGCCCTTACTCCCAGCAAATGGGCGCTAGAAAACCAATCGGTGCCTATGACATTCGCAATATGCGCATGAGAACGGGGCAGCATGAAAACGAGTAATTTTTTAATTTTTTTTGCCGATGCCCTTGATGCCACCCCCACCACGATGCCGCCCCGGGCAACCGCCCGTGTTGCCCGTATCAAAAACCGCTACTGTCTGGTCGACAAAAAAGGGTGCTACATGAAAAACGGCTCCAGATAAACTGTGAAAATAGTTATTTATTTTACACGAATACAATTTCACTTGCAACAAACACTGAAACTGGATTGAAATTTGTTTTAATACTTAGATCAAATGATCATAAACAATAATAAACAGAATATTTATACAGATTCTATTCAAAGATGATTAAAGACGTTATAAATGTAAACTGGACAAAATACAAGATAATTATGACATTAAAAACATCTTAAAAAACAAAAATACCATGAAACACACACACACACACGTTCAAATTGACGTATAATATCTATCATATCTAAGACATTTAATGTGTAAAACCAGATGAGATGATACTGATAATACAACAGCAGTGATTTTATCAGCAAGTTGTTGATCAGTTCAGTCTGATAGAAACAGCTGAGTCTCCCACATTTTCATAGTTGACTGAAATATCTTCATCTCTATCATAATGTACCTGTCAAATAAATTATTATTAGTCCTTTATTTATCCAGGTAAAAATCTCATTTCCAAGATAGACCTGGCATCATGGCAGCAAAAGTCAAAAGTACATGCATCACATAACTACAAAACAATTAAAAGCTACAATATTCCTATATACATGTGAGAAATATACATCAACTAGATCATTAAGAGCGACATTAAAAACAATCACACTGACTAAAAGAGTTATTCTCTCCTTTCTTTAAGATGGACTTACAACGTAACCGTTTCTGGCAATTTCAGTTCCTTCTGCAGATTCCAGGAAACAGGGGCAGCAAATTTAAAAGGCTTTTGTACTAATTCTGTTCTTATTTTTGGGACAATCAATTGTATGATATTGTGGGAACGATAGTGGCTGCTATCATAATGTTCCTGTCACATAAACAAAAACAAGAAAAAATATATCAGATTGGATTTAGACAAATACATTTTCTTTTTTTAAAAATCCTGTCTTGTCTGAGAGCTGAGATTCAGAATTATGATCTGAATGTGATGTTGTGCCAAACACATTTTGCTTCTCCAACATGAGCACTACAAATTCTGATGATGTGATGACACACCTGCCCCCAAAGACCTTTATATGGTGCATGGTGATGTGTAATTAGCTGCAATGACTATAGTGTAATTAAAAATGACCTGTGCAGCCCATGCCCCCTCCTAACACTCTTCACTCTGTTGCCTTCTGGCAAGAGGTACCAGAGCATTCGGGCCCTCACTGCCAGATTGCAAAACAGTTTCTTCCCTCAAGCTGTCAAACTCCTGAACACTCAGTGACTGGAGACACACACAAACACCATCATGGAAACATAAGAGTGGGAGGTGGAAGACTACCCCTACTAGGAGAAAGCCAGCTAACAATTGGCTGAGTAAGCAGCCCCATACACCACAGCCCGCAACAGTGTGCGATGAACTGCTAACCTGAGTTCGCAGTGACAACACCCCAGAGCAGCACAGTGCCTTGGGCAGCACCTATTTCCCCCACCTGTTGCTCCTACTGCAAATATATATAGATCCAAGTCATGGGACTACATCCCAACCACAGTCATTTTCACGCCTAAGAACAGACGCACAAAAAAGGGACAATCTAGTCTGAGTCTGAGACAAGCTACACCCAGCAATTGATGCTTTGTGAATACAGATTATTTATAAACAAACATGATTTATTATGTATTAGCGTATTTATTTATTCAGTGCATGTGGGCTGTTTTTGTTTTGTTTCATTTTCCTGTTTTTTAACCAGTTAATTGATTTCAACTAATCAACTTATTTGTCTGTAACCAGGTTAAAACTGTCATTTATTAAAATGTCTTAAAATATTAAAAAAATTGAAATGCATGTTAAAATGTAAAATAATAATTGTTAAAGTATTTAGAAAAAAATTGAATTACTTTTAAAAGGAGTACAATGTGTTTAATAATTGTAAAAGAGCATTTGAATTACATATGGTTTATTTTTACAAGTATCCTGTTTTATTATCATTGTAAAAGGTTGAATGTGGTTGTGATCAGTAGCTGCACTGTGAGAAGTTTCGATTAATTTTTTGAATTTTTAGTTGGATTACTGAGTTTTGTACTTACTGTGTTTTTATCCATCTGTGTTTTGTTCCCTAAAATGAGAAGAAAGTCAATTTAATATTAAAGTGAAAATTCTAAATAATCCAAACATCTCATGATTAAATTTACCTTTAGTTTTTGTCCACATGTCGACTGTCACAGCTGTTATTAAAAGTGCTGCCAATCCCACAAAGACAATTATGAACCTCAAAGACATAAAACCTGAAAAACACATATGAATTAAGACTTCTAATTATTTACATTACTTCTTTACAGTTTTCTGTTTAAACTATTATACTTCTTTATTATTTTATTTTGAAAATGTTTCAAAAATACTTGGCTGCTACAGTTTACTGTTTAAATAGTTGTTAATAAATATGGAATAAATTTGTACATTACTGTGATATTAACAAGTTTGTCTTCAAATGTAAAGTACACAATAAAGTGAAACACCTGAAATTTGAGGGACTCTGGATGGACTCAAACACATTCAAAAGCATTTTCTAGTGTAAAATATGCAAAATATAACTAAAGTGGGTATAATGTCATATGAAGAGAAAAAGACATACTATAAAATACAAAAAACCAAAATAGAAACATAAAAAGTAAAATATACATTACAGTATATTTTACTTTTCATTTACAGACACATGGTTGAGTTACCATATTGTGAATCTCCTGATGATCTGTTGTTTGCTGTTGTGCTTTTATTTTCCACAGTTGCCGTTTTTGTTGTTGTGTCATGTGGAATAAAAATTAAAAATAATAATCTTTTTTTCACGTGTTTTAAAGGCTAAATTGTTTTAAAAGGCCACATTAAACTAAAAAAAAAAAAAAAATTATTGGTTAGCTTAATTTTAATAACATTTTCTGGCTGGTTTCTTTGTTGTTTTTGTGTCACCTGAATAAATGAAATAACACAACATAAAACTTTTCCATGTTTTTCATCTGTTGTAAATTCAAGCTTTAGCTGATAAATAGTTGATCATGATCTCACCTGTTTCCTCACCTGAGGTCTGATGGCTGAAGGTAAACAGCTGCACTTTTCTTGTTTTAGTGTCAGTCACTTCACACTTCAGTATTTTACGAGTTGATGAGTACAAATAATTATACTTCAGAATAGATACAGTGGTGGAGCAGTCAGTCTGTGAAGTCACTATTTGTCTGTTCTCTTTGTTCACAGCTTGACCTCCAAGCAGCCACTTCACTGTGTGATGACACTGTTCATATGTCACCACAGAGCAGCTTAACATCATCTTCTCAGTGTCCTTATGTTCAGTCACTGGTGAACATAATGTAATAATGTGAGACACAAAAAGCAATTAGGACAGATATATATATTAATCACTTTGAGTGATTATTATTTAATTATCATAATTATGATTAATGTTTTTGTTCCAAGAAGAGTTTGAGCTAAAACTATTTTGATGTAAATACTCACAGGTAATAACAGAGAGACGAGCCAAAGACTGATGAACCAGAGTGTATGTAGATGGTGTTTCCTCGACTTTGTATTGTTGACAGTAATAAAGACCAACATCCTCAACTGTGAGCTTCTTTATAAGCAGAGAACAGTTCGCTGTAACATTCAGTCTGTCTGATTTAGTTTTAGCTTCTTCAACAATCTGTCCAAGTGTGATCAGCTCTATTGCTGTTGCTTTGTTTCTTGAAACAAATATCCACTCAGTCCCATCACAGTTATTCTGCTCATCTATCACATTTAGACAAGGCAGAGTGACGTCATCTCCAACTCTCATAAACACGGAGGCTTCATTTACAGATACTGTTGAGAAGATTAAAGAGAAATGTGAAAAATAAATTAGAATACAGCAGTTTTTACAGTCAGAGTGAAGATCATTTCAGACACAAGTTTATAAACAGAGCACGATCAGCTGTCTTATTTACTGTAAAGGTTTGTGATTCGAATGATACTGGTAATGTTTAGTTTTACTACTTTTAAAATTTCCTGTATTCTTACCTGCGATCTGAATCATCAGCATCAGGCTTAAAAATATTTGAATCCATCTGAATTCATCCATCGTGCTTCTCTGTCTCACTTCTTTCTTGTTCTCGATCTCGACTGTCACACCCTCTGAACTGTTGACTCTTTAAGACTGTTTGTACTTCCTGTTATTTGTCAGACGTCACATCCTCACCACAACTTTAGTAATTATCAGTTCTGTCCTGTTTTGTTGATGTTCATACTTCAAAATCTGAGTCCATCAGCTTCAATCTCTCAGTATTTCATGAATAAAAATTATAAATGATAAGAAAACTCAGCAGATGCACATTGTGTCCATTTGTGACAATGATTTGTTTGTCACTATGAAAATAAAAAGATGACTGACGACGATGAATGTGTGAAGATTGTTAGTAAAGATAAATGTTTCCATCCTCTTTCTTTTAACAGAGCTTGTTAGAAAACAGACAGCACATAAGAACAAACAGTCGACGCATCAAACTCCTACATGTTGACTGATGTCTAAAGATATCCAACTGCAGCTATAGAAAATACAGCAGATGAGATATTTTAGTGGACTGAGATCCTCCTCTTCCTCATTGTTAACATGAAGTCATTTCTTTCTGAGAGCTGAAGAGGAAGTGTTTCTGTAAGAGTGAGGGAACTGCAGCAGCAGCTGAGCTCCAGACATTTGACTCTGTAATGATGACCAGATAAACATCAGAAACACAAATGGTTAAAAGCCTCTGAGCCTCTTTCTCCACCCAACTACCTGTTCTCTCACCTCGAGTGTCAGTTTATTTCTTAAGTTTAAACTTTGTTTTAAAGTTTAAATGTACAGAAACATGAAGTATTTATTGCTACATGTATATCAGAGAGCAGAGAGAATGCACAGAAACAGTCTTTATGTGGTTTCTTGGTGGATGTAAAAAAAAGAAACTGTGTTCAAAGCTGGAAGAAATGGCTCAAAGACATCGTGAAGAAATGTGAAACAAACCAAAAATATGTAGAAGAGTGGAACTTGAGATCAGATAGATTGAGGAGAGCTGGAAAACTGATCATTTCTCACTTCCTCCAACTAAAAATGGAAATGTGAGTGGAGGAAGTGAGAAAGAGACACAAGCAGGGAGAAGTGGATTCAACAAGTGTTCAATGCAGGGGCAATTCTAGGATCAGAGCTTTGGGGGTGCTGAGCACCCAGAGAGCTGCCCAGCCAGCCAAGATACACTTTACTCATCACAATGAGACTTCTTCCCTGTCTCTTTCGGTACCTGCATCCTCCCTGTCCTCATCGTCTGTTGTCTTCATCTCTGTTATCAGTCATCATAATTTTACCATTTCTGTGCAAGTCTGCAAATTTCTTTATTAAATCATAAGATTCTTAAATTCATCAAGTCTCTCTCTGCCTGGGTCCTCATCACAAAACATGACATCACTGTTTTGTACATTTTAACAATTTAATCCCACATTTGTGAAAGAAAAGCAAAACACTTTTTTGAAAAGTCTGTAACAAAACCATCAAATCTGATAAAGGTTATTTAAATGCTGCTAAAGAAGAATGGATTGAAAAAAAAAAATACATATCTTAACCTTAATTACTGCGGGAGAATAATGAATGATGCTCACAGTGAGTAAGAAGTAAACTGAGTGCATTTTTTGGACAGAGATTCACTTTTAATGTGTATGTATAATTAGTGCTGCTCAATTAATCAAATTTTAATCACGATTACGATCTGGGCTTTCAACGATCATTAAAAATGACTGAGCCGATTATTAGCCCCTCCCTCGTGCTTTACTCTCGCGCTGCTCCGTGTGGCAAATCGAGCGCACCTCTCTGCATTTCGAACACGTGTCACAACAATTAAGAGCAGCGGTCCCCAACCTTTTTTGCGCCACGGACCGGTTTATGCCCGACAATATTTTCATGGACCGGCCTTTAAGGTGTCGCGGATAAATACAACAAAATAAAACTAGTACCGGTACCAAAAAAAAAGAAAATTTATTCATAACACACGTGAAAAGACCCAAGAAAACCGAGTAAACGATAAAAACGATAACAAAATAA
This sequence comes from Neolamprologus multifasciatus, assembly GCF_963576455.1. Taxonomy (NCBI): domain Eukaryota; kingdom Metazoa; phylum Chordata; class Actinopteri; order Cichliformes; family Cichlidae; genus Neolamprologus; species Neolamprologus multifasciatus. The sequence goes on from NC_140453.1 coordinate 21,295,830, forward strand.
CGCTGAAAACCGATAAAAACCCTGAAAACCATACATTTCACACCTGAGCCTCAACTCTCGCAGCCCGGTACCAAACGACTCACGGACCGCTACCGGTCCGAGGCCCGGGGGTTGGGGACCGCTGATTAGAGGACCCGAGGGAAGCTCGGAAAGCTAAGCAGAAGTTATTTGGAGAGAAAAGTGACTGCCGTTGGTTGAAAAGAGAGGTAAAAAAAAACTACAGTGGTGTGGAAACATTATGGGTTCGCGGAGTCAGACGTGGATCAAAACTTTGCTACAGTGTCGTAGCTGAACCACAGAGCAACACTGCAAAGTTCACTAAACATAGATGTTTACATTTTTCATTTATTTTTTAAATTGCAAACATTTGCACTGTTATCAGTATTTGCACACTATTTTATATTATTTTTTGACAATCTTTAAAGTCATTATTCAATACATTGTTATTGTTAAATAAATATCGTAATATAAAAAAGAATATAAAAATGGAGGCAACTTTGCCTGTGGTAGAATGTATACAATGCATGAAAAAATCTTTACTTCAGATACTAATTTTGTGTTGTAAGATTTATGAGTTTCATGCTTTCATAGTGGTACTTAGGAGAGCTTGACATTTTTTATCAGGTGGTACACACTGTAAAAAGTTTGAGAAAAACTGATAAGTGTATGTGTGCTTTTGGAAAACATTTAAAGCTCCTGTACAGAATCTTTGAAACAAACTTAAAACATTTTTAGAATATAAACAGAGCACTCTGCTTCTCTTTACAGCTCCTCACTCCACCGGGGCTGTTTGGCACTTTCTGATAGTGTGCAAATGTGATGTACGTACTGTGGCAGTCATACAGACAAGTGGACAGTCCAAAAGTTGGCCTACCTATTACTGGCTGAGGTTTTAGTAGAGTTGTGGCTGAACCACATAAAAATATATTATTAATTTTAATCTCCCCAATCCATTATAATATTATATGAGTATGAGTAAAATCAGTTTTTTTCTCTTTGTCAGTTTAACAGTTTCTGTTGTGCCTGTCACTGTTCCCTGTCTGTTTTCTTACCTGGTTCTTCCTGACCTTGTACTTTCTCCTCACGTTCCCCTCTTTCCTCTCTCCTTCGTCGACTGACAATCATACACAAATAGATTGTATTCAATTAGATGAAAAATTTAATTAATATAAAAAAATACTATTAAGATCATTAACAAAAAGTTCTCTCTCAGTCTACTTTCAACCAAAAGGCAAATAACCAAACCACATGAACATCTAATAAAATATATAAACATTGAAACACTGATCCAACATTATTCTTGATTGACGGATCATTTGATTTTACACTTTTACCTGAATGTGGCTCCTTTTTTTGAAAAAACTTCCTTATATCCATTATGAACCTGGCTGCCTCTCTGTACAACACACACACACACACACACACACACACACACACACACACACACACACACACCGGGAGTTATAAGGTTAATGGGCATTCAGTCAGTTAGCTAGTTAGTATCCATTTCAAGCAGGACAGTAGTAACAACAGCAGGCTACGGACAATTATAAGTTTTAGATTTTAAATAGGCTGTATACATTTCAATGGGAGCAACAGGACGGTCAAATGTAGCTGATTTTACTACAGAGCAGGACGGATTGTAGGGTAGCAAACATCGTTGGAAAACATGTTTTCAACACTGCAGGTTACCTGGGTGTAATGTTTTTCAGCTAAAAAGAAACATGGTCTGACTCCTACCTAACTATATAAAGAGTAACTGAAGGTTAAATGCAGCCAACATGTCCTGTTTTAAGCCAGGCACTTCCACCTCCGCTCCGCTGCGTCTCAGCCACCATCGCTCTGGCAGAAAGGGCGCTAGAGCCAGAGTAGGGGAGAGGCAAGCTGGAACAAACCATTTTGGGAGGGGGAGGGGGGGGGGGTTATCTATACTTTTGTTGCTAAAGTGTTACGTCTCAACCAAGTACTGTATGCTTTTTATATTTTTAGTAGTGTGTCACACAAACAGCAAATATTGTCAAAAAAGTAAGAAATCTTTGGGGGTGCTTTGATTCATTGCTTGCTGAAGCACCCCCAAAAATGGGCTAAAATCGCCCCTGGTTGTGAGTAATGCTTGTGCTGTGAGGTCCCTGCATCAACATAGTTATGTAATTGGCCAGTGAATGGATTAATTTATATGCTATAGCTTATATGTATTGTTTAATTCTTTTGTATGTTTTTGACCTGGGGGTAGAATTGCTTATGGGTAAAAATAACGCATAAGGCTGTTCTGCTTGATCGTTATTCAGGAATAGGCAGAACTTCCTCACTTCTCGCTGGCTCCATATCTCTCATTGTCACTCACTGGTTCGCTATTTCTCAAACCAAAACACAGCACAAATCCAGCCAATGATTCTCTTCCTTATAAACCACTAATTCAGGTTATGAAGCAATGACATAGTGAATGAAACTTCAGACATCACTATTACCTGACTCTGGGCAGATCAACCAAGTCTCGACACAGTGCTTCTGAAGCAGTGTTTTTTTGTTTTTTACTACTTATGCCCCAGAGCTTCAGCTTTAAAGGGACATTTTTTGTGTCTTCTCCTGTTAACAGGAATTCTCTGTGATCAGTTATCCGTATCCTGGGCTCAGTATTAGCAACTCACCTGTTTTAGCCACTTGATCTCTCAGTGGTGCCCTACTCTGCTTCATGGTTCGCATGAGACACTCACCTGTCTGATTACCTGTTCTACGAATACTCTGGACTCTGGAAAGGACAAAATCAGACATCTTGGCTTCTCACTCCTCCACTCCATCAGAAACTCACTTGTTAGACAAGTCTCTCGTGTCAAATAAAGTCGTTATTTATTTATTTAAGAGCAATGATATGTCTATCGTGTCTGTATTTGAATCCGACATTTCTATTGGATGTCACAGCCCTTGGCATCTACAGGGGATTGAAACTCCTTCCTAATTCCTTGTTGAGGATTTCTGTGACCCTTTGTACAAAATTTCCCTCATCCATCTCATATCCTGACCTAAAGTCAAAATTGATTTTTAACAATCCTAAAGGCTAGCAATGAAACAATGGACATTACTAATGCAAAAGGATCTGCTATAGTCTGTCCTTTGTACTACTTTCAAGCACTTTGTTCTCTAATATGTGCCTTTGTCTTGTTTTGTGTATATTGCTCTAGTTTGTATATATTTCTCCTGCTTGTTTGGACTTTTATAAAATATCATCCCCAGATCCCAGTCTGACCAACAATCTGCACAACGCACTACAAAAGTTCAGTCCACAGGCACCATCACATGGCCTACAGTCGACACAGCTCAAGTGGTCATTCTGGACCCATAAGACACTCAGGCACAGAGGAGACCGAAATGAAATAATAAAATAATAATAAAATAAACAGGTGCTTTTATTGTTTTGGTTGATCAGTTTTGTGACTTCATGCAATACAAAATATCTCTCTTCAATAAAGAAAGATGTTAAACAAATGGGCTACAAGACATATACATTTATATTACATTTTAAATTTAATGACAAGAAGACTGACAAGTAAATAGAGTAGATGTGTACATGACACAAATGCAGGAAGAACAGAGCAAACAGAGTTATTTTATTTGGCTAAATAGAACGACTAAAGGACGAACAAACGAACAAACAAACAAACAACAGCAAAATGTCAGTGTCAAAAATAAGCAAAACACTGTAAAACTTAACCAATGAAGCACAAAAGATAATGTGACTAAAGCAAAGCCAAAAGGCAGATAAGACACTGCTAAGTGGGTAATGCGAAACAGGAAATCAATGAGATACAACTGTATATAACTCCTTCCAAGGAAGGAAGTAAAATAACAGCAAAGCATCAAAGAAAACTAAAACAGGAAATAAAGAAAAGACAAGACTGACCCTAAGCATGATTACAGAGGATACAAACACATAGATGAGACAGAGGGAACACGAGGGAACTAGAAACACAAGAAGAAATACTCAAAATAGACACTAACGCTAAATGACATTGAACGCTGTGGGTCATGTAGCCGTCCAGCTGCCAGGAAATACCAGTGTTTGATGTAATTGTATATTTTCTATCTAGCCAGCCTTCTTTTGGAGTATTTGCTACAGCTCATAACTTACGTAAAGTAGTCCAGGCACCAATTATACTTTCATTAATATAATGCTACCACGCTGCTCCATGTGAAATTGAAAAAAAAAGGATTTTCCATTAAATACAAGTCCTTTTGTGAGCTGCTTGTGCTATGTGATTGGGAAGTTGACAGTAGAGTAGAGGTTGTCGGGACCAGCAGTGGTTGCAGCAGAAGACGAAGGAGCCTTCACGGTGCAGTAGGTCACATCATTGTCATCATCACCCCGAATCTGGGAAACAAAAGGAAACCTGTGTGACACATAATGATATCTTCCTCTGCTCATGCTCTTTGGAATAATCTCACTGACAGACAAACGAACTAAGTAAACACACAGCAGCCATTGACATCCATAGCAAAACAACTGGAGGTCTGTTTGAAGTCTTTATTCAAACTCTGGCTTAGTGTGGTCTACAAATAAAGATAATACATATTAGAGGAAAGTACAGAAAAGTACATATTTCTGAAAACATTGATAAGCTGTGTAAAATGTAAATCAAAGAATGCAATGATTTATTTGTTGATTTCAGCAACAGCTCAAAGAAATTGGGACAGGGCCATTACTGTGTAGCATCCCCCCTTCATTTAACAAGATTTTATAACCATCTGGGAACTGAAGTGACCAGTTGTTGGACTTTTGGGAGACAAATATTGTCCCATTCCTGTCAGATATAGGAAAGCTGCTCAATAGTCCTATTTTCTGTTTTTATCACGTGCCAAACGTTTTCAGCTTCTGCTACAGTGCCACGCTGTTGTAATGCAGTATGCGGCTTAGTGTTGTTGCTAAAATATGGAAGGTCTTCCCTGAAAGAGACAGCTGTGGATGGCTCAGTAAACTGTGTTCACAGACGGTGATTTCTGGAACTATTTCTGAAACATGCTGTTGTTTCCATGATTCAGTCATGCTTGTGTTTAATGCAGTGCTGCCTAAAGATCATGGACATCCAATATTGTCCTTTCTGCACAGAGATTTCTTCAGATTCTTCACAATCTTTTGATGATATTATATATTGTAGATGGTGAGATATTTCTTTTTCCACACTACCATCTTACTGGCCTGTTGCAGATTAACCGTGTTAGTTCCAAAAAGTTTGTCCTGCTTTCTTGATGCATGCTCAATCTGGGTTTGCAAGGAAATCCCAGAAAGTTGATTCTGTTCATAGTGTTTTCAGTTGGAGAAACAACACATATGGATCAATATTTAAGGCTTGATACAGAGCTCCAGAATCACCACAGATGCTACGTCCAGATGAGGAGAATCAACCATCTGGTCTTTAATTTCACTTCCATTTACCGTTCCTGTTTTCTTTGCCCCCAACTTTCAAATTCAACATAAACTTTTTTTTAATAAAATAGTAAAATCTCTCAGTTTAAACATTAGATTTTTTTAATGTTCCATTGACAATAAAACATGAGTTTATTCCATTTTTATTCTGTATTTGTTTGTTTATTTATTTATTGCAGCATCATTTTTTGATATTGGGGTTGCACTACAACATTCGTTTTCCAGTGAACAGCTGGATGTAGAACATGTCAGTAGAGGGAACCAAAGCAAAAAAACCAAAACCAAAAACAACATTAAAACAAACAAGCCTCTTCACTTCTACATACAAGTTTAACTTCATAACTATGACACTACAGAACATATCCAAAAGAAGAAGAAGAAGAAGAAGAAAAACACCTTACCCTGGTGTTACCGTTGGTGTTTTTGGTGTAGCTGACGGTGGCATACGAAACTGTAGGATCAGCCTAAACAGTCAAGACGAGAACATGCTGACTCCTCAGTAATATGTGACACTGTGTCATGTGACACCAGCAACTCTTCACACATGATACACTTTGATGTCTTTAATTCGTATCAGCGTCATGGTATATCTCGTGAATGATGTCCCAAAATGTTGTCTTTTCTTTCTCTGACCTAACATTCATTTCTGAATTCATGGTCTGTTGCACAGTTCTACAGCTTGTCTAACTTCCTTATCTTGTACGCTTTCTCAGTGAGTCTCATGCATTTCTAACTTTAGAGAAGAAGAAGTGATTTTAACTCTGGGTGTCGTGTGTGATCTCACCGAGTCCTGACTGGTTTGAGGAGCAGACTGAGTCTCTGCAGGGTTCAAATTCAGTCCCTGAAAAACAGACATAATCTGGTTACATCAGGTGGTAAACTGTGTCTATGAAGGCAGTTTAGTTCTTGTTAACACCCCTCAGAGATGATCGGATTTGTTGTTTATTTAATGTCAGTTGAAGAAACATTTGATTATTTAAAATGTAAAATAATTATTATGTAAAACTCACAGCATCTTCATCCATCTGTGTTTTATTTCCTGTAAAGACACAAACAGTCAACTCTAACATTGACTTTAAAACTCATACAAGTTTTATCTGTAAATGTTCTCACCTCTAGTTCTCTTCCATCTAATGTAAACCACAACTATTACCAAGAGGGAGACTAAACCAGCAGCTGGAATGATGAACCACTGGATAGCTGACAAAAGGGGGGAAAAGAAACTTCAAAGCACATGAGCAAAAAGACCTTATTTTAGTAAATTTATGTGAACCAAAATCAGTGCACTCCAGTTCCAATTCAAGACAGTTTTTTTCACAAACTGTAAAAGATAACATGATTTTAAAAGCCCTATTTACATTTCAAATAAACACAAAGTTTTACTTGACTGTAGTCAGCTTAATCTTCATAGTGTCACCTGCTTTTGAAGGACTCTTCATTGTTGGGTTTGTTTCTAATTTTGTGCTTATTTCAGTTTTTCTGGCTGGATTCTCTGTTGTTTTTGTGTCACCTGAATAAATGAAAAAATTTAAGCACAAAAGTTTTTCATGTTTCTCATCTGATCTAAATATGAGAAACAATATTCTACTTTCATACTTGAAAAATATTAAGTAAATGTTTGATGTGATTTTACTCACATTACCAGCTGATCCTGATCTCAGCTGTTTCCTCACCTGATAGCTGAGGGCCGAAAGTAAACAGCTGCACTCTTCTTGTGTTAGTGTCAGTCACTTCACATTTCATTATATTATACCTTGATGGGTAAATATAGTGAGACTCAAGAAAAGACGCAGTGGCAGCGCAGTCAGTCTGTGAAGTCACTATTTCTTTATTCCTTTTCTTCACATCTCGACCTTCAAGCAGCCACTTCACTGTGTGATGACACCGTTCATATGTCACCACAGAGCAGCTTAACTTCACCATATCAGTGTCCTTATGTTCAGTCACTGGTGAACATAATGTAACAAAGTGAGAAAAACAGAGCGGAAATTAGTCAAGTTATCTTAATCAGTTTCAGTATGATTATTGAACATTTTATGTTCTGAAAAGATTTGAACTGAAAATATTTTGATGTAAATACTCACAGGTAATAACAGAGAGATCAATGAAAGACTGATGAACCAGAGTGTGTTTAGATGTTGTTTCCTCGACTTTGTATTGTTGACAATAATAAAGACCAACATCCTCGACTGTGAGCTTCTTTATAAGCAGAGAACAGTTCACTGTAACACTCAGTCTGTCGGATTTAGTTTTGGCTTCTTCACCAATCTGTCCAAGTTTGATCAGCTCTACTGTTTCTCTGTTTCTTGAAGTAAACGTCCACGTAGTACCATCACAGTTATTTTGGTCATCAATCACATTCACACAAGGCAGAGTGACGTCATCTCCAACTTTCATAAACATGGAGGCTTCAGTTACAGATACTGTTGAGAAGATTGAAGAGAAATGTAAAATAAATTAGAATACAGCACTTTTTACAGTCAGAGTGAAGATATTTTAGACACAAGTTCATAAACAGAGCATGCTCAGCTGTCTTATTTACTGTAAAGGTTGTTGACTGTGATAATATGAACAATATTTAGTTTGACTGCTATTTAAATGTTTCCTGTATTCTTACCTGCAATTTGAATCATCAGCATCAGACATGAAAACATTTGAATCCATCTGAATTCATCCATCGTGCTTCTCTGTCTCACTTCTTTCTTGTTCTCGATCTCGACTGTCACACTCTCTGAACTGATGACTCTTTAAGACTGTTTGTACTTCCTGTCATCAGTGAGATGTCACTTCCTCATCACAGCTTTAGGGATCCAGTTTTTATTTTTGCTGATGATAATGTTTCATAGGTTGAGTATGTCAGCTTTTCATGTCTCTGAAAGTCATGATTTTTATAAACATAATTTATTGTAATGAGAAATCACATTCAGCAGGTGCACTTTGTGTCTAATCCCACAGTGCATTTGTGACAGACTGACAGTGATTTAAATACTGATTGTTAGGATGAATTAAAGATGATTAACTGATAAACAGAATCCAGTCAAGCTATTTGGTGATTGGACTCTGATGGCCTTCACGGCTGATTGGATTCCCGCTGATAATAGAATTTAGGCAGGACCCCCCACAGTCCAGACATGGTGGTGATGATGATGAAGAATTGGATGGAGCGCTGAGTAACATGGGAGATGCAGAGATTGTGGCGAGGTGGGTTTTGTGAAGGAGTCTGGAAGGGAGAATGAAAGATTAACACTGGGATTTAAAGTACATGAAGTGGAAGCTGATTGGCTTGAAGAAGGCCGGGAGAAAGACGATTGGACTTGACCAGTGATGTCAGCAATGAGCTGGACAGTGTTCGAAAGTGGAAGTGATGAAAAGCTCTGGCCACCAAACACCCAGGAAGCAGGTCTGAGACGCTCCTCTTCCTCATTGTTGAGCTGAAGACGTTTTTGAGAACTGAAAGTTTTTTGGTGAGAGTGTGGTTACAACAGCAGCAGAGCTCATGAGGTTTGACTTTATAATAATGGACAGTTAAACATCAGAAACAAAACTATAATCACAATTGTTGAACGAGGAGGAGGCACAAAATTGAAAATTGAGACAAGTCTTGGGAGTGGTGTGATTACAGTTTTTTCTGATGGCTTGAGCACATTTCTTGTAACTATTGGCTGTTTTTGCAAAACTCTACACACAAATAAGAAAACTCTTCACCCAATCAGCAAAACATTGTATTTTTCTTGTAAAAGCAAATAACTCTTGCTTAACTCTCCACACCTTTGTAAAAATGGTATTTTTGTATCCAACAGTTAACACAAGCCATCATATTAATAAGCACACAATGCACCAACTACACAGTGATGGTATGAATAAAAAACACATCTGGCTTTTGCTTTCTCTGTGCACAAGGTAGGCTATGTCAGTTTGAGCTCATACTTTTGTCATAGATCCGTAAGCATAGAGGGATCCAAACTTCAAGTACTGGTGTTTATTCACACACATCAAAACAAACACAAGTGTTTATTACCAAGTATAGGATTATTTGCAATCGCCATATTAATTATATGGGTTTCTTGGTCTGCAGTGAACATGCTTCCTCTGCCCCAGCATCTGGTCGTCTAGCAATTCTGTAAAGTAACAATTTCAGTATTTTACATCTATGGTATTGTTGTCTTTCTCATTGGCATATGGCAGTGCTACAAATCTTAGTGCAAAGTGACTGTACTAACCGATTCTCATTTCAAAATGTCCTTATGATACTTGCTACAGTGTAGCGGCTCGAGTTAGGCTGGACCCGTTGGCCAGCTTCCCTCAGGGTCATCCCATGGTTGATTACATGGTCCACTATTGTAGCCCTGATGTCATCAGTTATTCTATTTCCTACTCTTCTTACCCTTCCTCTCCCCCCTCCTCATCCTCCTCGTCCTCCTCTTGCTCCTCCTTGTCCTTGTCGTCCTCTTCATCCTACTTCTTCACCTCCACGTCCTCTTCCTTGGCCTCCTCTACTTCTCACTCTTCCTGCTCCCTCCATTGTACTCCACACACAGAGCTTACCTGTGTTATAGTGCTTGGGCTGATTGCAAAGTGAACTAATTATCTAAAAAAGTTTTCACATGTGACAGTGTAAAGCAGTGAGTTGTGTTTACAGTTCTGCAAAAAGAGTGCTGTGCAGTGGATTGTAGCTACAGGTTTGCAAAGTGTGTGTTACAAAATGGCAAACTGAGTGCAAAGCAGTGTTCGTGCTTTTAGTTTTGCAAACTCAGTGAGTGGTTTTGCTATAAGTGTTAATAGTTTTAGAAAATGTGCTATAAGAATCACAGTTAGGGTTTACAGTTTTTTCTGATTGCTTAAGCACATTTTTTGTAACTATTGGCTATTTTTGCAAAACTCTACACACAAATAAGAAAACCTGTCACCCAATTATCAAAACATTGTAGTTCTCTTGCAAAAGCGAACACAGCTAGATTAACTCTTCACACCTTCGTAAAAATGGTGTTTTCGTATCAAACAGTACACACAAGCCATCATCTACTAAGCACACAATGCGCCAACTGCACACTGATGGTATGAATACAAAACACATCTGGCTTTTGCTTTCTCTGTGTACAGATGTCAATTGAACATTCTGCCTCTGCCCCCAACATCTGGACATCTAGCAATTCTGTAAAGTAACAATTTCAGTATTTTTGCATGTATGGTACTGTTGTGTTTCTCATTAGAGTATGGCAGTGCTACAAAGTACTTACCGATTCTCATTTCGAAATGTCCTAATGATGCTTGCCACAGTGTAGCGGCTCAGTTTAGGCTGAACCCGTTGGCCAGCTTCCCCAAGGGTCATCCCATGGTTGATGACATGGTCCACTATTGTAGCCCTGATGTCATCAGTTATTCTGTTTCTTACTCTTCTTACCCTTCCTCTTTCCCCTCCTCGTCCTCTTCTTGCTCCTCTTTGTCCTCTTCCTCTAACTTCCTCTAACCCTCTTGCTTCTTCACCTCCACGTCCTCTTCCTCCAACTTCTTCACCTCCACGTCCTCTCCCTCGGCCTCCTCTGATTCTCACTCTTCTCACTCTTACTGCTCCTTCCATTGTACTCCACATAGACAGCTTACCTGTGGCCTGTTTATAGTGCTTAGGCTGATTGCAAAGTGGACTAATTATCTAAAACAGTTTTCACATCTGAAAGTGTGCCAGACAGTTGGCAAAATAGTGTTAATGATAGCCATACATGTGTATAATTTTGCTAGGAGTGTGTTGGAAATTTGGTAATTGAGTGTAAGCAGTGAGTTGTGCCTACAGTTTTGCAAAGTGTGTGTTACAAAATTGCAAACTGAGTGCAAAGCAGTGTTTGTGCTTTTAGTTTTGCAAACTCAGTGAGTGGTTTTGCTATAAGTGTTAATAGTTTTAGGAATTGTGCTATAAGAATCACAGTTAGGGTTTAAGCATTCAGAAAAAACTGTAAGTATTCAGAAAAATCTGTAACAGGTGACTGTGCAAATACTGGAAAACTGAGGACCTCTGGCGGATAAAAGGAATAATACACAAAAAAGTGCTCAAACCTAAGCTGCAAGTGTTTAAAATTTGTTCTGCAAAAATAGAACCAAATTAATAGAAATTCACTTTTTCCAGATTATTATAAAAACAATATTCAAGATATTGATTCAGATTCTATTTAATCATCATGAAAGACATGTTATAAAGCTCACACTGGACTTTAGACACTGCACATATTTCATTTAGAGAGTTTATTATTTTGATGTTAGCTTAAAATGCATTGATACATAATTCAGAAACACTTTTAGAAACTTTTAATAGCTGAAGTTTGTTGTGTCACTATAGTGACTGTGACTTAAATGGATCATTAAAGGCATTTAACAACAGTCATATTTGACAACAGAAGATTAAGACTTAAATCTTCTGTCAGATTACAATAAAAAAAAAAGCTTGAAACACAAAAACTGTTAACTTTGCTGTAAAGTTCTCGTGATCTTAATGAGTTTCAGTATGATTATATTACATTTTATCTTCTGAAAAGATTTTAATGTAAATACTCACAGAGAGATCAAACAAAGACTGATGAATTGTCGACAGTAATAAAGACCAACATCCTCAACTGTGAGCTTCACTGTAAACAGAGAACAGTTCGCTGTAACTCTCAGTCTGTCTGATTTAGTTTTAGCTTGTTCACCAATCTGTCCAAATGTGATCAGCTCTACTGTTTCTCTGTTTCTTGAAGTTCTCATCTAGTTTATATTTACCTATAAAACCAGATGAGATGATATTGATAATATAACAACAGTTTTCTCTACTGAGTTGATGTTGCTGATCAGTGGTGTCTGAAAGAAACAGCAGAGTCTCCAACGCTTTCATGGTTTATTGAAACATCATCTTCATCTTTGTCATAATTGACCTGTGGACAACAACAACAAAATATAATCAGAATCAGAAAACTTTATTAATCCCTAAAGAAATGATGTGGTTACATGATGATAATAACATCATTAATGTTGCTTTGGCTGGTTGACCTCAGGTATTTGAATTTGTCCACCTTCATTACGTCTCCTCCTTACAGCATCTCTGTTACACTGGTCTCCTTCTCATTCACACAAGTTCTCTCTAGAACACACCTCCACCTCTACAGGCTCTAATTCACCTGTTTACAAGAATGGGCTCAGAGCAGATCCACACTTTAACCCATCTGTCTCTCCCAGCGCACACCTCCTCACACATCTCCTCCTGTACCACTCTCACATACATCTCTGCCACTCCTGACTTCTTCATGCACCATAGTCCTGTTCCTGGTACTCTATCATCTGCTTTTTCTGCATCCACAAAGACACAGTTCTCTTTTTCTTACTACAGCTCTGCACATCATCGTTGATGTGCAGAGGACCAGCCTCCTTTCCACTCTTCATCCTCTTCATAGCAGCCCTCACTTCCTTCTCACCAATCCTCTGCACTTCCTGCTTCATTAAATACAGAAGCATAAGCAGATATTTACTTGATAAACTGTCTCAGCCATGAACAGAGCTCAACAAATGTTGTGTTTGTGAACACTAGAACCATCGTGCACTCTATATATGAAGACGTGGATTCTCCTTTTCACATGTTAGCATGTTGTTTGGCCCACAGCTGGCCCACATTCTTGAAGCAATAACCACGTGAAAATGAAGTTTAAATACTTTTCTTCCCCACATCCTGTGTGCGAGAGTCAATTATAGCATCATTTGGAGAGTTATATTTCATTTAGCATGTTATCCTTTTTGAACGCATATCTGAAGGGGACCTAAAATAAAGCAGAGTTCAGTCAGAGGGTCTCTTATTGATTGAAATCAACTTTTCCTACTTTTAGGAAATAACTGAAAGTAACATGAAAGGTGGTCAGTAGGTTGTCGGCATTATTTCATTAGCAAATTTGACCATTAGTCAGTGTTTCTTTTATCTTGTTACTGATGCTTGTCTTTGTTAATTACATCAATGTGAATTTTGTGGTTTGTTTTGTTCGACAAAGTATCGAGTCAGGTGTTGTACTTAGTTTTTCATAGGACAGCACAGAGTTCTGTGAAAAGTTTCTTTCTCACATGAGCTAGAGCTAAAGGCAAAACTTCAGGTTCATATATGTTTTAAAAAGTGAATAAATAATATTATACAATAGTCAGGATGAACTGTAGCACGTAAACAGTTGATGATAGACTTTAAATATTTGACTTTTATTTGATGTTTATTATGTTTACCATATAGATCAGGAACACTTTATCATTTGAATGACAAACTAAGCAAAAGATAAGAAAGAAGTACTGTGTCAAACTAAAAGAGTTGACTTTAGACTTAGCTTGTCTGATCTTTGAGCTTACTGTATACCCATGAGGGTGGTATTTATGTTTTTAATTACATTAAAAAAACAGAAATAAATAAATCACCACCATAATATCACTCAGTACTCTTTATTGCCCTTAATGATATAAGCAGTAAATGGCACTATAAACTGAGTTGATGTTGTCCCAGGATTTCCTGGAGCCACTCTCCTAGCTTGGGAGTCACTGCACCTAGTGCTCCGATTACCACTGGGACCACTGTTACCTTCACCCTCCACATCTTCTTGAGCTCTTCTCTGAGCCCTTGCTACTTCTCAAGCTTCTGGTGTTCCTTCTTCCTGATGTTGCTGTCATTTGGTATCGCTACGGAAGTCTTTTTCTGCTTCTCTACCCCCACTATGTCCGGTTGGCTAGCCACCACCGTTTTGTCCATCTGTATCTGGAAGTCTCACAGGACCTTTGCTCGGTCATTATCCACCACCCTACGACTTCCAGGCCATACTCAGCACAGACGTTCTTGTATATTATGCCTGCTAGCATCTTTCACCCAACCTTTACGTGCTGGATTTTCTCAGGGGCATCTTTACACAGTCTGCACCTGGGGTCTTGCCTGGTGTGAAAGACCCCAGCCTCGATGGATCTGTGCTCAGAGCTTTTCTGTGTCTTCTCCACACTTTGACACAGCTGCTAAAGGCAGAATCTGTATTCATTACTAAAATTTCTCTTCATGCTCATGCTTAGTGCACATGTCGCTGACGTCGGTGCCTATGGGCCTGATGGACTGTCTGGACAGAGCACCATTGGCAAAATCATCCTGCAAACCTTGACTGCAAATCTGTAGCAGACTGCTTATGGTTTCTAAATGCAGACAGTGAGCGGAAACGGTCTTCTTGTGATGCCAAGTTTGAAGTTGCCCTATGGCATGGGCTCTATCCACATCAGTTAAATGCAGCATGCTTGGAGCATATGATCGCTGCACCAGGGTCCATGCTCACAGGAGATACTAAGTAGGCACCAATAAGGCACTGGATTGTAAGCACCTGGGGTACCTGAAGCTAAAAACAAGAGTCAATAGCAGAATAAGCTGTTTGGCATTGCTGCTCAACGCATGAATACATTGAATCAAGAAAATTATTTAAGACACAATTACACAAGTAGATATTTCAAGAAGACAGTGTAAACAAACATTTAGGGGCTGTGGTTTCACATGTTGCTCCACCTATCATGCGTTAGAGTCACCTTCCAGTAAGTTTCCAGGTCACTTACCCAGTATATGTACTCGGACTGGCACCAGTATGTTTGAGACTCATACAACCAGAAAACTGTCTCCTCTGTTTATTGTGTGAATCCACACTATTGAGATCCTGTTTCTCTTTAAACTTTATTCTACCTTATTCTAGTTGCTCCGACCATTGCTGGTTAACTACTCCCTCCGTTTTCAGCCGATTTCCACCATTTAGACTTTAATCTGTTCTGCTCCCTGTGCTAATGCCAGCTATATCTTTTGGTGGTCATACCTTTCATACTTTTTGAGATATTACAGTTTTTACCTGTTGCTTGAACACTATAAACCCATGCTTGGATCGTGGCTCAAGAGTTGGTAGTTTGCCTTGTAATTGGAAGGTTGCCGGTTCGAGCCCCGGCTTGGACAGTCTCGGTCGTTGTGTCCTTGGGCAAGACACTTCACCTACCGCCTACTGGTGTTGGCCAGAAGGGCCGATGGTGCGATATGGCAGCCTCACTTCTGTCAGTCTGCCCCAGGGCAGCTGTGGTTACAACTGTAGCTTGCCTCCACCAGTGTGTGAATGTGAGAGTGGATGAGTGGGTGTGTAAAGCGCTTTGGGGTCCTAGGGGGGACTAGTAAAAGCGCTATACATATATATATATATACAGGCCATTTACCATTTTAGACTAAAGTAACACAACTTGAAGCTTTTGTTACCATACCTCAAACACATGTACCCATACCTTAAACAAAAGCACTGCTTTGCACCGTAGTTGCAATTATGCAACACACTTACTCCTTTATGCAACACACATGGTCCTGCATACTACACTCTATTTCATACATAAGACACTTTGTTCACAAAATGAAATTTCAGGGTGCCATTTGGAAAACACATGTATCCAAAATACAAAACACATCGGGTAATTGCAACCACTCAAATACACACCTGAAGGTACTTACTTGCAAAACTGAACACCAATTAGCCAACTACAAAAAGCCCTCAGTTTAGCCAATTCAAGAACTTTGCAAGCATGGATGGAGGGAGAGCAAGAGGAAGAGGAGGAGGAGGAGGAGGAGGAGGTCGAAGAGGCCATGCACAGACCCATATTTCTGATGATATAAGAGCAACTTTGGTGGACCATGTCATCAACCATGGCCTGACTATGAGGGAAGCTGGGCAGAGAGTCCACCCACATCTAAGCCGCTTCACAGTGGCATCTGTAATAAGAACATTCCGACTAGAAAACAGGTGTGTCTTCACCTCTCTACCTTCTGCTCTACTCAGATGGTTTTTATAGCACTGTTCTACAGTATATCACATTACCATATCAAGTGTACAGGGTATTGCAGGGTGCTAATGCTCCTTTTGCAGCCAAAGTGGTAGTTTCTGTTAAACATACCATGATTACTCATATTGAAGTACAGTGTTGTACAGCATGCTATTACTGTATTATGGTTTTGTTTTTGTTTTTTTTTGCTTTATCTGAATTCATGGTACTGCAATGTACAATATTGAGTAGGCCTATTTGCTTTTTTGGTTGTTTGAAAATGTGTCTCCTGAAAATATGCCTTCTGAATAAACAATGAAAATCAAAGACTGCAGTGTTTTATATAAAGTATAGTGTGTTCCCCCTGATCTGTAAGTGTTTGCATACAATGCAAGTATGTGTCATTTTGTCAACAGAGTTACATTTTGACAAAGGAATGTTAGGTTTTGACAGCAGAGTTTAGGTTTTGAGAGTAGAGTTTCATTTGGCACAGATGTGAATGGTATATTTTCCAGT
Source organism: Neolamprologus multifasciatus (assembly GCF_963576455.1). NCBI lineage: Eukaryota > Metazoa > Chordata > Actinopteri > Cichliformes > Cichlidae > Neolamprologus > Neolamprologus multifasciatus. Next base: position 21,312,565 of record NC_140453.1, read on the forward strand.
GTTGTGTCATGTTTACTTGTGTTTAGAGTTTGGGCACAATGAGTGAAGTTTTGCAAAATGTGTTCAAGCAATGGGCAAAAACTGTAAGCTTTTCATGCCATTTTTTTGGCAAATCCCACTTATGACAAAAAAAAATTCAGTAAACAGTTCAACTTTTTAAACTCTTTTCAACACAAATTTCAGCTTTTTCACCTCTTTTCAGCAGAATTTTCCATTTTTCAATACTTTTCAGCACAAATTCCAGCTACTTTAGCTGTTTTCACTGCAAACTTCAGCTTCTTTACCTCTTTTCAGCAGAAATTCTGCTAATTCACGTCTTTTCAGCATAATTTTCAGTTTTTTCAACTCTTTTCAGCATAAAGTTCAGCTTTTTCACCCGTTTTCATCACAAATCTCAGGCTCTTCTGCTCTTTTCAACAGAGTTTTCAGTTTCTTTACCTCTTTTCTGCACAATTTTCAGCTTTTTCAACTCTTTTCAGCAGAAAGTTCAAAAAGGTCATCTCTTTTCAGCAGAATTTTTTTAGCTTTTTCACCTCTTATCAGCACAAATCTCAGGCTCTTCTGCTCCTTTCAACAGAATTTGCAGCATCTTCACCTCTTTTCAGGGCACTTTTCAGTTTCATATCTTTTCAGTCACCTGAGAACAAGTTTGTTTCAGTGAGATGAGCAGCTGCCTTGAGACCAGTTGGTGCTGGTTCGAATCCTACCTGTGCTGCTTGCTGCACATCTTCCCTCCTTGAACTCTCCCTGCTTTCTACCAGTTAACTCATTGTGCTGAAGTTGTCTAACTCTGACTATATGCCAGTACATCAGAGAACCGCTTTAACTGTTCTAACCTGCAGTAACTCTACTTTATGTTACAATCAGATAATTGAGGCCATAAAATAAGGAAAGCGTTACATGAGTTTCAGTGAACTCAAGTCTCACAGTAGCTTATTTTACTGACTATTCATGCATGAACAAGCTCATGTGCAGTTTTACAAAGAGTACAATTATCTAAAATTCCAGGCACAGTAACATTTATTCTACAATGTTGTGGCTTAACTTGACTTGATCGCGTGCTTGAATCAACTCTGTGCTCAGTTGTTGTAATGCTAACTTAACTGTCAGTGTTTTATTTTGATCTGTGTTTCCACAGGAGCAGGAACATTAGAAGCTGCTGGAGTAACTGCTGCTGTTCTCCTGCCTGTCATATTCTTCTCTGTCTTCCTGTGGATTCAGTGAGCAGATCTGTTACGTTATTGTTTACAAGATAAAGTTTGATTTTAACAGTTTATGAATGTCATTATTTTGTTCATCATTAATTGTCCCAACCAGAAAAAATAGTATGTCCCAGGAACCTGTTAAATCTGAAGACAGAGTCAACAACAGAGAACAGGTGAAAACAGTGTTGTACAAATAACCAACATTGTGATTTTAAACTTCCTGTTGGACTCACAGATCCTTCTTTGCTGTTGTTCTTTAACTCAAATACATTTGATCACATTTGTAGCTGAGATCTTTTTTCCTATACAGTGTTTACCTGATCAGAGACAGCCAGAGGAGCAGGATGATCTTCAGTATACTAGCATCCACTTCTCCAAAAAGCAGGCAGATCCTCTCTACTCCAACATCAGAGCAGCTCAGCCTCACAGACACATGCAGGAACAGGAAGTTACTGAGTACACTGTTGTTAGATTTAACAGAAGCAGTGCAGCCAAGAGGTGAGAGAGACTGTCCTCTCATGTCTAAGAAACAAACTCACTGCTTTTACTGTTCTTTTTCACCATTAATGGAAATGATTTCAGTTGATGCTATATCCTCCAAATCATGAAATGTTCTTCTCTGTTTTCAGAGACATAAGTCAGGAAACAGGAGAGTCTCCATGTGCACTGTTCTCCACAGTCAATAAAACCAGATGAAGGGACGGGTCAATGATGATGTGATATTTATGTAGACTTAAAAAAACATTAAGCTCAATTGTAGCCAAATGGTTTATAAAATAAGTGAAGATTTCTTATATGGTTATGTTTAGTAGAAAAATGTTACTGTTGTTTAAAGTATTTTCCTCTTTTTTTTTGTATATTTGTCGTTGTTAAATATCTCTTTTAATACTAGACCAAGATCTGAGTGTATACAAAATGCAGAAGAATAATATTTTAAGGGACAAGCAGCTATCCAGACCTACCTGAGTGTAGGAATCCAATAAAGTCTTTTCACAACAGACATGTCAAAGTGGATCACCTTCCTCACTTTGTTCAATGATTTCACTCATCTAAATCAGAGACCACACCATGACACGTTTAAACAAGGAATGTTTATTCATCAAAGCTACTTATTACAGTTTTTTCTGATTGCTTAAGCACATTTTTTGTAACTATTGGCTATTTTTGCAAAACTCTACACACAAATAAGAAAACCTGTCAATCAATTATCAAAACATTGTAGTTCTCTTGCAAAAGCGAACACAGCTAGATTAACTCTTCACACCTTCGTAAAAATGGTGTTTTCGTATCAAACAGTACACACAAGCCATCATCTACTAAGCACACAATGCGCCAACTGCACACTGATGGTATGAATAAAAAACACATCTGGCTTTTGCTTTCTCTGTGCACAAGCTAGGCCATGTCAGTTTGAGCTCATACTTTTGTCATAGGTCTGTAAACATGGAGGGATCCAAACTTCAAGTACTGGTGTTTATTTACACACATCAAAACAAACACAAGTGTTTATTTCCAAGTATAGGATTATTTGCAATCGCCATATTGACTATATGGGTTTCTTGGTCTGCAGTGAACAGGCTTCCTCTGCCCCAGCATCTGGTCATCTAGCAATTCTGTAAAGTAACAATTTCAGTATTTTTACATCTATGGTATTGCTGTGTTTCTCATTAGCATATGGCAGTGCTACAAATCTTAGTGCAAAGTGACTGTACTAACCGATTCTCATTTCAAAATGTCCTTATGATGCTTGCTACAGTGTAGCGGCTCGAGTTAGGCTGAACCCGTCGGCCAGCTTCCCTCAGGGTCATTCCACGGTTGATTACATGGTCCACTATTGTAGCTCTGATGTCATCAGCAATTCTATTTCTTACTCTTCTTACCCTTCCTCTGCCCCCTCCTCGTCCTCCTCTTGTTCCTCCTTGTCCTTGTCGTCCTCTTCATCCTACTTCTTCACCTCCACGTCCTCTTCCTCGGCCTCCTCTACTTCTCACTCTTCCTGCTCCCTCCATTGTACTCCACACACAGAGCTTACCTGTATTACAGTTTTTTCTGAATGCTTAAACCCTAACTGTGATTCTTATAGCACAATTCCTAAAACTATTAACACTTATAGCAAAACCACTCACTGAGTTTGCAAAACTAAAAGCACAAACACTGCTTTGCACTCAGTTTGCAATTTTGTAACACACACTTTGCAAAACTGTAGGCACAACTCACTGCTTACACTCAATTACCAAATTTCCAACACACTCCTAGCAAAATTATACACATGTATGGCTATCATTAACACTATTTTGCCAACTGTCTGGCACACTTTCAGATGTGAAAACTGTTTTAGATAATTAGTCCACTTTGCAATCAGCCTAAGCACTATAAACAGGCCACAGGTAAGCTGTCTATGTGGAGTACAATGGAAGGAGCAGTAAGAGTGAGAAGAGTGAGAATCAGAGGAGGCCGAGGGAGAGGACGTGGAGGTGAAGAAGTTGGAGGAAGAGGACGTGGAGGTGAAGAAGCAAGAGGGTTAGAGGAAGTTAGAGGAAGAGGACAAAGAGGAGCAAGAAGAGGACGAGGAGGGGAAAGAGGAAGGGTAAGAAGAGTAAGAAACAGAATAACTGATGACATCAGGGCTACAATAGTGGACCATGTCATCAACCATGGGATGACCCTGAGGGAAGCTGGCCAACGGGTTCAGCCTAAACTGAGCCGCTACACTGTGGCAAGCATCATTAGGACATTTCGAAATGAGAATCGGTAAGTACTTTGTAGCACTGCCATACTCTAATGAGAAACACAACAGTACCATACATGCAAAAATACTGAAATTGTTACTTTACAGAATTGCTAGACGTCCAGATGTTGGGGGCAGAGGCAGAATGTTCAATTGACATCTGTACACAGAGAAAGCAAAAGCCAGATGTGTTTTGTATTCATACCATCAGTGTGCAGTTGGCGCATTGTGTGCTTAGTAGATGATGGCTTGTGTGTACTGTTTGATACGAAAACACCATTTTTACGAAGGTGTGAAGAGTTAATCTAGCTGTGTTCGCTTTTGCAAGAGAACTACAATGTTTTGATAATTGGGTGACAGGTTTTCTTATTTGTGTGTAGAGTTTTGCAAAAATAGCCAATAGTTACAAAAAATGTGCTTAAGCAATCAGAAAAAACTGTAATTAATAAGCTGGTGTGGAAGATTGCTGCCACACTGCCTCCTCGGCCTGTGCTTCAAAGGCTCTGATAGTTAGTATGACTCAGGGGTGTTAATTCATTTAAACTTACATACTCATCCTGCTGTAACCAGGTTTCAGTAAGGCAGAGTAAATCGATTTGTTGATCAATTACTAAGTCATGTAATAACTCTTTGGTGCAGTTGAGGATACTGTATTGTTCTTTCTTTCTTTCTTTTACTTTTTTTTACATTTAAGTAATTTTTTGCTGGTTTTTACTTTGTTTTTTGTCTGTTTGGGAGCTGACAGTCTCTATGGAGATTCGGTTTTAGGGGGATAACAGGAGGAGAGAAGCTGAGGAGGTGTGTGAGACTGCAACTCCCTGGTCCCAACACTGGATAGTCATGTTTCAGGGGATTTCATAAATTTGCCAGATTTCTAGAAATAAGAGCTGCTTCATCCAAAGTGGGATGGATGCCATGTCTCCTAACCAGACCAGGTTTCCTCCAGAAAGTTTCCCAATTATCTATAAAGCCCACATCGTTTATTGGACACCACTCAGACAGCCAGCAATTTAAGGAGAATATGCGGCTAAACATGACATTACTGGTCTGATTGGGGAGGGGACTACAGAGTCTGACATTGTGTTTGCAAAGTTACACACTGATTCAATATTGATTTTAGTGACCTCTGATTGACGTAACTGGGTGTCTTCACATGTCTCAGAGCAGAATCACTAATTAGCAGAGTTTCTTCCCCGGCGGGTGTGTCACAGAGTGGGGAAAAACAGTTAGACACAGGAACAGGGTTGTGGTGTACCAGGGCTTCTGTTTAAGACTATGATTCCTCCTCACCGTCACCCAGCCATCATGTTTTCCCGTCTGCTCAGGACAACCTGCTGGGAGACAGTTAGCAGGGCCTACGCCACCTTCCACTGCTCCAGCTACAGGGGCCTGACCAGCTACGGGTTTTTCAAGGGTGGGATGCCGAGAGTTCAGTTCAGTGATCCAGGCCTCCAGAGCTGCCGAAAGGCTACATTTATTACAAGTATCATTACTGCTCATTTAAAAAAACAGAAAGCATAAGTCCTTCTCCAGAGTCGGAGCAGTCTTCCACATACCAGGTTAAATAACGACTGCTGAGGAGCAAGCATGGCTTGGGCCCATCTCAGAGCTCGCCCTCGCAGCAGGATAACCATGAATGCAATTTTGCACAGTCTGAGGAATAAATTCTCCTTTGTTGATGAAACACTAGGAAACACTGTGTGAGGAAACAGTGTTTTATGTGATTTATGTTCATTAATGCCCCTCACACTGTAACTTAAAGTAATAAATTGGTTACTGATTAATTACAGAAGCACGTTTGTGAGCATAAAGATGTAAGCCTTGGACCATCGGGATGAAATGTGGTTGGGAAACTTAACAAGCATTGATAAAGCTTCATCAGTAGTTCGAACAATGCCTCAAAACCTTCGATCACCATGGGTGGTTAGCAGACTGTGGTTGTACCATGCAGCCTAATAACATGCAGTAAATTGCAGGTTAAAGCAGTCTGCTTACACATTGTTAAACGAGGGAAGGGAACTAATGGCTGTCACATTACCCTTTTGTCCCATTTCATCCCAGCATTTGATTAAACTGCTGCTCACTTTCTACAGTACTTAAAACTGATCACACAAAACTATTTTTCTTCATCTTTTAATGATTACCAAAGTCTGTGAATCCCCAAATTGTTCAGTTGTTCTTTTTGCTCCCTTTGAGGTCACTTTTACCATGTGACAAAAACAACACCCCACTGTACACACTTGAGCCACTTTATAAATCCCCAATAAAAAGCTGACAGGTTGCAATGATGTTCCAAATAACTTATTAAGAAAACAACAAAATACACAGAAAATATTATGAAAGCTGGTTTATTTTATATCTCCTAGTTTGAAGTGAAGCAATAAAAACATGTATAAAACATCACAAACTGTAATATTATACAAATGCTTACGTCCTGCTGATGCAATGGAGACATCTTCCAGTGACAGTCTTCATCCGTGTGAGTGTGAGGAGGCTCCTAAACCCACCGACACAGAAGTGCATGTTCACAACTCCCTCTGTGCAGGTGGGGTCAGGGCCCTCCTCACCCTGGGTGAAGAGGGGTGGTGCTGTGGCCAGTCAGGTATGAAGTGCTGAGAGTGGATCTTTGGTCCTCTGTGCAGCTCTGTCCACTCTCAGCTGCCCTGCAAAGCAATAACACGGGAAAGACGTCATTTTAACACAAAACAGCATTTCCATTGTTGGTAGCTGCAGCATGTTGTTAAAATGCCATTTTAAACTCAACATATACACACAATAACTATAAATAAACTTAAACCTACAGTACTGTAGGACGATGATTTACACCAGCTTTTGGAAGGATTTAGTCTTCAAGACAGTTTGTAGCCAATGTGAGGTGATAACTTACATAGCTGGGACACAGCACCACTCTCCAGTTTGTCATTTGGTCATCCATCCTTCTCATCGGGTTGGGGTAAGGCTGTCTTCTGGGTGGAGTATCTCTCTGTGTTAGCTCCGTCTTGGACGTTGAGTGTCTGAAGTGCTGAATGCTGGGAGAGGACAAGTGTAAAGCACCTGAAGACAAAAAGACAAAGAGAAAAGCATGAATTCACAGATCACCGAGTTGTTCAATGTACTTTTCTTCTGTTATGTGTTTTCACCTCACCTCTGATCCCTTAGCCACAGGCTATACCTTATGTAAAAACAAGAGACTACAGTCAGTTCACGACATCATTTTTAAACCTTTTCTACTTATTTGTGTTGACATTAAGTACGGACTTACCTTTGTCCTGCATGGTGAGCTAGAGCTTGAGAAAAAAATATGTTAGTCATTTAAATAGTTAGTGTCTTACAAACGCTGCAAGACGCAAAGGCCAACTTAAACATTTAAAGTTTAAAAACAAGTTCTAACATAATCTAGTCAGAGTCGCTGTCATCAAGTGAAAGGTTAAAAGGCCTTTCCCAGAAGCGTCTGACACCAAAAGAACCCGATGATGTTGAAGGGCCACAGAACGTGTCATCACTTACCTTGCACCTCTTTGCACTTACCTCTTCAGTGCAGATGTCATCTCTGCCTCTCTTTGCTGAGGAGGTGAGAGCTGAGATTGAAGGAGAAGCTGAGAGAGTAGCGGAAGAAGGAGCAGCAGAGGAAGGAGCTGAGGGAGCAGGAGAGGAAGCAGCTGAGGGAGCAGGAGAGGAAGGAGCTGAGGGAGCAGGAGAGGAAGGAGCTAAGGGAGCAGGAGAGGAAGGAACTGAGAGAGCAAGACAGGAAGCAGCTAAGGGAGCAGGAGAGGAAGCAGCTGAGGGAGGAGCAGAGGAAGGAGGAGAAGCTAAACAATCACCAACTGGGAAGAGTGGGGCATTGGCCTGGCCGAAAGGCGGCATGGCGAACGGGGCAGCACCTGGAGCAATAGGATGTCGCCAATCGTGCCAAAACGGCTCTGGAGGGAGCTCCTGGATGAGAGGGGAATCATCTCTCTCATCCATGGTGTCATACCCCGAGTCGTCACTAGGCCAATCGGCCCACTCTTCTGAGTTGTTCCAGTCAGAGGAATTGTCAGTGTCTTCACTCACCTCTTCGACGTCCTCAGGTATGTAGGGAGGGTACTCACCTTCCTCTTCACTGTCATCAGGATCCTGTGCTTCATGAGAAGAGGGTGAGGATGAGAGAAGGATATACTCACCAAACTCACCTTCACTGACATCAGAGTCATCCAGGATCCTGATGACCTCAGGAAGGCCTTCTTCTGCGGGACGCTCAACCACGTAGTCGAGACGACCTGTGAGGAAACAAGTTTAAAATAACATTAAGAATGTAATAAACATCAAGTGCTAAAGGAACAGAGCTACATCTGTTAGTTTGAGCAGATGATGAGAGAAAAGCATTTTAGGCTACATTTATGTCAGACTGAATGACACTTCTACTTGTTCATGCAAGCAAAAAACAGCTAAGTCAACTAAGTTTACATCATAAACTGCTATATAATAAGATATAGTATTAGCATAACATAAGGATACCATTATTACTACTGTACTATGATTACTGTTTTCATATTCTTTTTTATATTCATTCATTTTTGTTATTTTTTATTATCATGTTTTGTAGCAGGGGAAAAGTTATAGTTTATTTCAATAAAGCCTTTGATCCAAGAAGAACAGGATGTTAGGAGGGGACCGGGATCTGGTGTGTTTACACCTGTGTGTTCTGACGTCATGACATGCTGAAGATGCTGTTACCACAGAGACTGATTTTGGGGCATTTTACAAATTGTAGTCCATTAAGCTATTTTTAACCAAATCATTTAAAAAGTGTCAAATTTGAAGCCTTCAAATCAAAGTAACACCTTTTTTTTTCAAATTCATACACCAATCGTTAATAATTTCTACACCTCTCCTGGAAAATTTAAAGCATACAAACAATTTACGGGGAAAAATCTTGGAATAAGCATATTTTGATAACATTAAAACTTGATATTCACACTGGAACTTATTAAATTATTACAGTCATTTAGTGACTCTTAAAATAACTGAAGAAATGTTAAAAGTACCTGCAGCGAAGTCCAGAGGACTGTCGAGTCCACGACGAGCCATCTTCAGGCTTTGCTGTATGAAAAACAAGTACAAACGATCCAAAGATGAAGTACTTGTTGTCGCTAGCAAGTAAAATCCGCTTTCAGTAAAATATTTTCCGAAAACTTAACTTTCCACAGGCTGAGGTTGGAGCAGGTCAAAACAAGTCCAATAGCAAGTGTAAAGGGACGAATGGAACATTGTGCAGCATTTATATACCCTCCGCAGGCCATGGTTACGGTTGCCAACATGCGTGTGCAGAGCAACTATATAAATGGAGCTTACACAATGTAATTTACAGTTAATTTATGGTCATTAACACTTACTGCGTCTGTCAGCCTTTATGTAGCATGTATACTAACCACGAAGGTATAGGTATATCCATAAATAAACACAGATATTAGAAAGCAGCAAATCAAATCAATCTGAATCATAACTGACATGTTTGCTTGAGTGAATAACATTAGCATGTAGCTCATGCTAATATTACATTTTGACATTTTTCTTTCCAAAGCTAACAATAACTTAGCGTTCTCGCTACTCGCCATGCTGTTAAACAGGTATATGTTAGCAATGACAACATTTAACAAATGTTTTTAAAATGCTAGCTGTGCTGATTAGCCTTAGGATTACTTGAGGTTGTTTCCAGCTCTAGTGGTCATAAGCGAACTTAGTTCTGTGCCAGCCTTTGGCACGAAAATCAATCTTGTAAAGCTCACTATTAAACTGACAAAAAGCCTTAGAGCCTAGAAACTATGATACTTACAACTGTGCTATGTTTGTGTCATAACATATAGCAAGACCCCATAACGATAACTGACCTTTGACCTCTTCTCAAGATTATTTAATGCTATATAGAGCCATTGTTTGACAACATATAAGCATAAAGGAAATTATATATGGAGATTCTAAATATCAGGTTGTTATGACTTTATTATAAACTTTACAGTAACAGTTCAGAACTATTAAGCAAGATTAGTTTTGGAAAAATCACATTTGTGATCAAAACTTTTTACTTCATATTTATTACTAAATAATTCAATAAATTATACTCAAGTACTGAATAGTCACAAAAAAATAGTAATTATGCTGAAAATTATGTTAAAGTGGTTTTCAACTGAGCATATAAACAAAAGCCTGGACAAAAGTTCTGTTGAACAACACACATATGTTACCAATATTGTAGCTGGTGTTATTTAATAATTTATTTTATTTGTGATACAATTTCAAACTTTATTAACTTTTTCAATAAAACAAAGTCTCAGATTTAATTATTCTGAAACTAAGTTTAAGCTTCCCAGAACGTTTTGTTGCAAGTTACATTACTGATATAAGAAATATAAAATGTTTGTATTGTTCACCCACAAGTGCAGTCTCTGGCTCAAACACAGAAGCTTGGTATGTTTGGTTGTCAGTCCAGACATTCCTAAAGAAAGCTGTCCTTCTTCAGCTCCAGACCTTTCTAGATAAAAATGGCATTAGTGAAGTATTTCAGTCTGGTTTTAAAACGCACCACAACACTGAAACTGCTCTTGTAAAAGTTTTTAATGACCTTTTAACTTTTACTGACTTGGGAGATTTTGCCATTTTAATACTGTTAGACCTCAGTGCTGCATTTGATACCGTAGATCATGGGATTCTTATCGCTCGGCTTGAGCACTGTGTCAGAATCAAAGGGACTGCTTTGGAGTGGTTTAAATCTTACCTGTCCAACCAAAGTTTTTCTGTTAGATTGGGGGATACATCGTCCTCAAAAGCCTCACTTTCTTGTGGGGTCCTCAAGGAGTCCAATCTCGGTCCAGTTCTCTTTTCTATTTATATGCTCCCTATGGGTTCAATTTTTTAAAAACATGGGATCTCATTCCATTGCTATGCAGACGACTCACAGATTTACTTGCCACTGAAACGTAAATCTGTGAGTCGTCTGAAGGGTTTGCTAGATTGTTTGGAGGATGTTAAGGATGGCATGGATGGCTTTAAACTTCCTTAACCTAAATGAACAGAAAACAGAGGTGATTGTGTTTGGTCCCTGTGACCGCTGTGACTTTGGCCCTTTAGGAATTCATAATAATAATAATAAAAAACCTTTGCAAGGAACCTAGGAGTGTTTTTTTGACTCTAATCTAATGTTTGATAAACAGATTAATGCTGCCTTTGCTGTAACTGCTCCTAAGCTCCCTTCACGTCAGGACTTCCCCAACATTGGACACTTTTAACTGACCATTCATCCTCCTCTTTCTCTCATTTTTTACATTCATCAGGTCCTCAGACTACTCGTTCCATCTTCTCAACACACTCTTTTCACTGTTTAGCACATTTCCATCTTTATCCATCTTACTCCACAAATTGTCTTTTCCTTCGGGGCCGACAAACTGACAACTTTCAACATAATCCATTTGATTTCCAGCTTCAAACTCATGATAATGACGGACACTCTCTTCACCCTGAAACAGCATTCATAAAATCTTCCGTCAAGATTACAACTACTTGATTTACAGTGGAGTGAAAAAGTATTTGGCTTCTTCCTTATTTCCTTTTTTTTGTATGTTTTTCACATGTGAAAGTTTCCGATCAATAAACAAATTTAAATACTAGGCTATTTAAAAAAAACAAACATCAATCATCCAAACAATTTATTCAAAAAATGGAATTTTGAAACAAGTGAGCTGTAAATACAAAATTGCAGTTGCACTAAAACACATTTTTGCATTGTCCAACTTTCTTATCTCTCGTCTGCTCTCACAGTGAGTCACACACATTTGTATTTACAGAGCACACTTTGACAAGTAGTTTAAACTCTGGGTGTAGTTTGTGATCACACCGAGTCCCAGCTGGTTTGAGGAGCAGACTGAGTCCCTGCAGGGTTTAAACTCAGTCCCTGGAAAACAGACACAGTCCAGTTATATCTGGATGAAAACTGTCTCTGTGAAGGCAGTTTTGTTTTTGTTAACACTCCCTCAGAGAGGGACAGCTGGTTCATGTTTATTTAATCCCATTATCCAAAGACACTTCTACATCATCATCCACAGTTATGGGTCAATGACAATATCAAATAACAAGATCAGAAAAACAACCTCAGGGTTTTCATTTAATATTGGATTATTGAGATTTGTACTTACTGTGGTTTCACCCATCTGGGTTTCGTTCCCTAAAATGAGAGAAGGAAGTCAATTTCATTTTTGTTTTAAAATTCAAAATCATTCAATCTTAAATGTACCTTTATGTCTTGTCCTTATATTAACTGTTGCAGCAGTTATTAAAAGCGCTGCTAATCCCACAGAGACAACAATGAACCTCAAAGAAACAAAAAAATCTGTCAAACACAAAAAATGTGATTATTAAAATTATTTGGTTGCAGTTTTCTGTTCCGTGTAAATTCCTTTATCTTTTAAAAATGTAACAGCATTTTAAACATGCACATTTCTGTGATACGATTTGTATTTAAAAGTATTTATATACAAAGTTAAAGTGAGTTTTCATTTGCATATCATTTCAAAAGCTCAATATTAAATTAAAACAAACAGATATTTATGCATCAGCTTAATCTTCATAGTGTCACCTGCTTTTGAAGGACTCTTCATTGTTGGGGTTGTTTCTGATTTTGTGCTTATTTCAGTTTTTCTGGCTGGATTCTTTGTTGTTTTTGTGTCACCTGAATAAATGAAGAATTAAAGCACAAAAGTTTTTCATGTTTCTCATCTGATGTAAATATGAGAAACAATATTCTACTTTCATACTTGAAATATATTAAGTAAATGTTTGATGTGATTTTACTCATATTAACAGCTGATCCTGATCTCACCTGTTTCCTCACCTGATGGCTGACGGTCGAAAGTAAACAGCTGCACTCTTCTTGTGTTAGTGTCAGTCACTTCACATTTCATTATATTATGACTTGATGAGTAAAAATAATTATACTTCAGAAAAGACACAGTGGCAGCGCAGTCAGTCTGTGAAGTCACTATTTCTTTGTTCTCTTTGTTCACATCTCGACCTTCAAGCAGCCACTTCACTGTGTGATGACACTGTTCATATGTCACCACAGAGCAGCTTAACATCACCGTATCAGTGTCCTCATGTTCAGTCACTGGTGAACATAATGTAACAAAGTGAGACAAACAGAGCGGAAATTATTCAAGTTATCTTAATCAGTTTCAGTATGATTATTGAACATTTTATGTTCTGAAAAGATTTGAACTGAAAATATTTTGATGTAAATACTCACAGGTAATAACAGAGAGATCAATGAAAGACTGATGAACCAGAGTGTGTTTAGATGTTGTTTCCTCGACTTCGTATTGTTGACAATAATAAAGACCAACATCCTCGACTGTGAGCTTCTTTATAAGCAGAGAACAGTTCACTGTAACACTCAGTCTGTCGGATTTAGTTTTAGCTACTTCACCAATCTGTCAAAGTGTGATCAGCTCTACTGTTTCTCTGTTTGTTGAAGTAAATACCCACGCAGTACCATCACAGTTTTTCTGCTCATCTATCACATTTAGACAAGGCAGAGTGACGTCATCTCCAACTTTCATAAACATGGAGGCTTCAGTTACAGATACTGTTGAGAAGATTGAAGAGAAATGTAAAATAAATTAAAATACAGCAGTTTTTACAATCAGATTGAAGATCATTTCTGACACAAGTTCATAAACAGAGCACGATCAGCTGTCTTATTTACTGTAAAGGTTGTTGACTGTGATAATATGAACAATATTTAGTTTGACTGCTATTTAAATGTTTCCTGTATTCTTACCTGCAATCTGAATCATCAGACATGAAAACATTTGGATCCATCTGAATTCATCCATCGTGCTTCTCTGTCTCACTTCTTTCTTGTTCTCGATCTCGACTGTCACACTCTCTGAACTGATGACTCTTTAAGACTGTTTGTACTTCCTGTCATCAGTGAGATGTCACTTCCTCATCACAGCTTTAGGGATCCAGTTGTTATTTTTGCTGATGATAATGTTTCATAGGTTGAGTATGTTAGCTTTTCATGTGTCTGAAATTCATGATTTTTATAAACATAATTTATTGTAATGAGAAATCACATTCAGCAGGTGCACTTTGTGTCTAATCCCACAGTGCATTTGTGACAGACTGACAGTGATTTAAATACTGATTGTTAGGATGAATTGAAGATGATTAACTGATAAACAGAATCCAGTCAAGCTATTTGGTGATTGGACTCTGATGGCCTTCACGGCTGATTGGATTCCCGCTGATGAAAGAATTTAGGCAGGACCCCCCACAGTCCAGACATGGTGGTGGTGAAGATGGAGGATTGGATGGAGCGCTGAGTAACATGGGTGATGCAGAGATCGTGGCGAGGTGGGTTTTGTGAAGGAGTCTGGAAGGGAGAATGAAAGATGAGCAGTGAGATTTAAAGTACATGAAGTGGAAGCTGATTGGTTTGAAGAAGGCCGGGAGAAAGACGATTGGACTTGACCAGTGATGTCAGCAATCAGCTGGACAGTGTTCGAAAGTGGAAGTGATGAAAAGCTCTGGCCACCAAACACCCAGGAAGCAGGTCTGAGACGCTCCTCTTCCTCATTGTTGAACTGAAGACGTTTCTGAGAACTGAAAGTTTCTTGGTGAGAGTGTGGTTACAACAGCAGCAGAGCTCATGAGGTTTTACTTTATAATAACGGACAGTTAATCATCAGAAACAAAACTATAATCACAATTGTTGAACGAGGAGGAGGCACAAAATTGAAAATTGAGACAAGTCTTGGGAGTGGTGTGATTACAGTTTTTTCTGATGGCTTGAGCACATTTCTTGTAACTATTGGCTGTTTTTGCAAAACTCTACACACAAATAAGAAAACTCTTCACCCAATCAGCAAAACATTGTAGTTTTCTTGTAAAAGCAAATAACTCTTGCTTACAGTTTTTTACAGCCGCTAGGACACATTTCTCCATACTTAGGTCACTTTTGCAAAAGTCTTCACACAATTCTCCTAACTGACCTTCAGCTTGGCAAAGCAGTTCATTTCACATTCAAAATGCACTACAACTACCAAAACACTTTATTCAGGTCTCAAATAAACTCATTCTTCCAGAACACTAGCAAAGGTTGACAGCCGACAAACACACTTTGTCACCCACAAAACAATGACCTAAAAAACACTAACAACATGTAGCATTACACAGTGTTCTCTTGTGTAAAACAAGGACACATCTCTGTTTATAATTTCAATATATGTTACTGGAATGAATCAGACATCATGCAGAATTCGTTAATATTTGTTTATGTATTTTTATATTTTTGCACTAAGTAATCCCAAAATACAAGAATTTGTATACACACCATCCACTGATACACATACAATAGTAATGCTAATCTACTCGGTCTTCTCCATTTGGCCACAGGTTCTCATCCACATCACATCTTATGTCATCTAGGGCTCGCCCCCTCCCAGCCACTCTTCTTCCTCTTTCAGCCACTTCTCCATTTCTGGCTGGGTCAATGTTTACATCACAAAACACACCTATTCAGCAGTTGTCTCTTTTTGTAATGAAATTGAAGGAGTAACACCTGTGTAGATGTTCATCTACAATGAGAATCAGCTGTGGCTGGTTAAACTGCATTTTTAGATTTAAAATATGTTTCAATGAAATATTGCTGTTGAATTTTGCTGTCTTATTTAGTTTTGCATTATGTTATTGTTTTGACCATAAGTTTAACAGTTTTGAAAACAGTATGTAAGTACATGCAAAATGTCCTGTACGTACAAAGATTTTTGGCAGTTGTTGTGTCTGAGTGAGAAAAAAATTCATGGAATTTGAGAGATGTAGTCATTGAATGCATTTTGTGCCAAAACAATGATAACTGATCCTCAGTTTAGCCCACATAGACTTCTGTTGTGCTCACTGTGTGAGGAGTTTTGCAAAAGTGACCTAAGTATTGAGAAATGTGTCCTAGCGTCTGTAAAAAACTGTAACTCTCCACACCTTTGTAAAAATGGTATTTTTGTATCCAACAGTTAACACAAGCCATCATATTAATAAGCACACAATGCACCAACTACACAGTGATGGTATGAATAAAAAACACATCTGGCTTTTGCTTTCTCTGTGCACAAGGTAGGCTATGTCAGTTTGAGCTCATACTTTTGTCCTACATCCGTAAGCATAGAGGGATCCAAACTTCAAGTACTGGTGTTTATTCACACACATCAAAACAAACACAAGTGTTTATTACCAAGTATAGGATTATTTGCAATCGCCATATTGATTATATGGGTTTCTTGATCTGCAGTGAACATGCTTCCTCTGCCCCAGCATCTGGTTGTCTAGCAATTCTGTAAAGTAACAATTTCAGTATTTTACATCTATGGTATTGTTGTCTTTCTCATTGGCATATGGCAGTGCTACAAATCTTAGTGCAAAGTGACTGTACTAACCGATTCTCATTTCAAAATGTCCTTATGATACTTGCTACAGTGTAGCGGCTCGAGTTAGGCTGGACCCGTTGGCCAGCTTCCCTCAGGGTCATTCCATGGTTGATTATCCATGGTTGGTCCACTATTGTAGCTCTGATGTCATCAGCAATTCTATTTCCTACTCTTCTTACCCTTCCTCTCCCCCCTCCTCGTCCTCCTCTTGCTCCTCCTTGTCCTTGTCGTCCACTTCATCCTACTTCTTCACCTCCACGTCCTCTTCCTTGGCCTCCTCTACTTCTCACTCTTCCTGCTCCCTCCATTGTACTCCACACACAGAGCTTACCTGTGTTATAGTACTTGGGCTGATTGCAAAGTGAACTAATTATCTAAAAAAGTTTTCACATGTGACAGTGTGCCAGACAGCTGGCAAAATAGTGTAAATAATGGCCTTAAATGTGTATAGTTTTGTTAGGAGTGTGTTGATCATTTGGAAATTGAGTGTAAAGCAGTGAGTTGTGTTTACAGTTCTGCAAAAAGAGTGCTGTGCAGTGGATTGTAGCTACAGGTTTGCAAAGTGTGTGTTACAAAATGGCAAACTGAGGCAAAGCAGTGTTCGTGCTTTTAGTTTTGCAAACTCAGTGAGTGGTTTTGCTATAAGTATTAATAGTTTTAGAAAATGTGCTATAAGAATCACAGTTAGGGTTTAAGTATTCAGAAAAAACTGTAACAGGTGACTGTGCAAATACTGGAAAACTGAGGACCTCTGGCGGATAAAAGGAATAATACACAAAAAAGTGCTCAAACCTAAGCTGCAAGTGTTTAAAATTTGTTCTGCAAAAATAGAACCAAATTAATAGAAATTCACTTTTTCCAGATTATTATAAAAAACAATATTCAAGATATTGATTCAGATTCTATTTAATCATCATGAAAGACATGTTATAAAGCTCACACTGGACTTTAGACACTGCACATATTTCATTTAGAGAGTTTATTATTTTGATGTTAGCTTAAAATGCATTGATACATAATTCAGAAACACTTTTAGAAACTTTTAATAGCTGAAGTTTGTTGTGTCACTATAGTGACTGTGACTTAAATGGATCATTAAAGGCATTTAACAACACTCATATTTGACAACAGAAGATTAAGACTTAAATCTTCTGTCAGATTACAATAAAAAAAAGCTTGAAACACAAAAACTGTTAACTTTGCTTTAAAGTTCTCGTGATCTTAATGAGTTTCAGTATGATTATATTACATTTTATCTTCTGAAAAGATTTTAATGTAAATACTCACAGAGAGATCAAACAAAGACTGATGAATTGTCGACAGTAATAAAGACCAACATCCTCAACTGTGAGCTTCACTGTAAACAGAGAACAGTTCGCTGTAACTCTCAGTCTGTCTGATTTAGTTTTAGCTTGTTCACCAATCTGTCCAAATGTGATCAGCTCTACTGTTTCTCTGTTTCTTGAAGTTCTCATCTAGTTTATATTTACCTATAAAACCAGATGAGATGATATTGATAATATAACAACAGTTTTCTCTACTGAGTTGATGTTGCTGATCAGTGGTGTCTGAAAGAAACAGCAGAGTCTCCAACGCTTTCATGGTTTATTGAAACATCATCTTCATCTTTGTCATAATTGACCTGTGGACAACAACAACAAAATATAATCAGAATCAGAAAACTTTATTAATCCCTAAAGAAATGATGTGGTTACATGATGATAATAACATCATTAATGTTGCTTTGGCTGGTTGACCTCAGGTATTTGAATTTGTCCACCTTCATTACGTCTCCTCCTTACAGCATCTCTGTTACACTGGTCTCCTTCTCCTTCACACAAGTTCTCTCTAGAACACACCTCCACCTCTACAGGCTCTAATTCACCTGTTTACAAGAATGGGCTCAGAGCAGATCCACACTTTAACCCATCTGTCTCTCCCAGCGCACACCTCCTCACACATCTCCTCCTGTACCACTCTCACATACATCTCTGCCACTCCTGACTTCTTCATGCACCATAGTCCTGTTCCTGGTACTCTATCATCTGCTTTTTCTGCATCCACAAAGACACAGTTCTCTTTTTCTTACTACAGCTCTGCACATCATCGTTGATGTGCTCTGCACATCATCGTTGATGTGCAGAGGACCAGCCTCCTTTCCACTCTTCATCCTCTTCATAGCAGCCCTCACTTCCTTCTCACCAATCCTCTGCACTTCCTGCTTCATTAAATACAGAAGCATAAGCAGATATTTACTTGATAAACTGTCTCAGCCATGAACAGAGCTCAACAAATGTTGTGTTTGTGAACACTAGAACCATCGTGCACTCTATATATGAAGACGTGGATTCTCCTTTTCACATGTTAGCATGTTGTTTGGCCCACAGCTGTGGCTTACATTACCACAGCTGTGATAAAATGATCAGGAGTACTTCTATGTCTATGAGGGGAAGGCTCTCCTTGTTTACATATAATAACATACTACAGATAATGAAAGTCAGACAAAGTCGATCATGTTTTATACAAAGTGCATAAATAAATGAAGCAGATTTTTTTTGATCGTGGTTTCTGAGTTGTGAAATGTCTGCAGCTCCGGAGTGGACTGTTTTTGATTTGTCACATTGAAAGAGGGCCAGAAAATTACATAATCAGTGAAGCCAAACACATGTCTCTTTCCTAATATGGGCAATGTCTTTAGTAAAACTCAGCTGTAAGCATGTCTCCAGGCTCTGAATTGAAGGATTTTAGCACACAATGTTATGTGTTTTCACACAAAACTCACAAAATCATATTTTACATTCTTGAAGCAATAACCACGTGAAAATGAAGTTTAAATACTTTTCTTCCCCACATCCTGTGTGTGAGAGTCAATTATAGCATCATTTGGAGAGTTATATTTCATTTAGCATGTTATCCTTTTTGAACGCATATCTGAAGGGGACCTAAAATAAAGCAGAGTTCAGTCAGAGGGTCTCTTATTGATTGAAATCAACTTTTCCTACTTTTAGGAAATAACTGAAAGTAACATGAAAGGTGGTCAGTAGGTTGTCGGCATTATTTCATTAGCAAATTTGACCATTAGTCAGTGTTTCTTTTATCTTGTTACTGATGCTTGTCTTTGTTAATTACATCAATGTGAATGTTGTGGTTTGTTTTGTTCGACTAAGTATCGAGTCAGGTGTTGTACTTAGTTTTTCATAGGACAGCACAGAGTTCTGTGAAAAGTTTCTTTCTCACATGAGCTAGAGCTAAAGGCAAAACTTCAGGTTCATATATGTTTTAAAAAGTGAATAAATAATATTATACAATAGTCAGGATGAACTGTAGCACGTAAACAGTTGATGATAGACTTTAAATATTTGACTTTTATTTGATGTTTATTATGTTTACTGTCAATGGAAAATTGTACTTAGTAGTCAGTATAATCTTTTAATGATATAAGTTTGAATATGGTAGAATACTGCATGTAACCATTTGTGTTTATTGAAAGGATGTCTCATCCTAGGAAGTCTGTAACATTCCAGGGTGTTCTGGCTTTCACCCCCACATCCTAGGAGCATGGGAAAGTTCGTACCTTGTTTTATTGTTTTACGGTAGGATTAACGTAGTTATATCTGTTTCCAGTCTAAGTGGTTTTGGTTTGATGAACTGCTGGACTTTCCAGACCAGCAGTTTTAGGGAAGTCTTTATGGGGTCACACTCTGACCCCACCTCACACACACACACCACACACACACCACACAAGCACCCACTGAAGTGTATAAATAAAGGACCAGGGCAAGTCCTCAGCGCGAGTCTCTGAGTCTCACTCTAGGCTGCCCTTGCTAGCAAGAAAATCTGTGTGTTTCTCCTCTCTGATTCTCTACTGAAGAAGTGTTTTAGAATATATCTCTTAACATTATTTGGTCCTTCGTAGCCGGAGCAGAAAATATCAGAACTGTTATCTGTGACTCTGTTCCAAGATCCAGCACTGATTCCTGACGCCGTGGGAAGCCAGCACCGAAGCCTGTCAACAGCCCTCTTAGACGAGGAGAGAGCCCCAGGACGTGAATTCGGGTCTGGGCCAGTAGTCTGGTCCACGGCGGTGGGATTCAGTCTGATGATCCGAACCACCAGTGAGACGTCGGAGGGTGAGAAACACTATTTTGGTATATAAAACGGCCGCAAAGGTTTAAAGTAACGTGATAAATTAGGTTGGGTTCGCCGAAAGGAGCTGAATTAGACTTAAGTTTTAGAGGTAGCTGAAATTACTTCGTGACAAATTAAAATACGTTTAGGCAAATGAAAACACGTTGAGACAAAGAAATTAAAATAGGTTGGGTTCGCCGAAAGGAGCTGAATTAGACTTAGGTTTTAGAGGTAGCCGAAATTACTTCGTGACAAATTAGCGCGCAAATGTCTATATGTGTGTGTGTCTGGAAGTAAGTTGATCTTACAGCACAATATGCTGCTGAACTACTTCCATTTTTGTTTTCTTTGCTGAGGCCCAAGTACTGGTGACAAAGGAGAACGGTTGAGTTTCATCTCATAAAACTGATACCGCTTCACCGTTAGGGTGAAGTCGAAGGCCGTATCAGTAAACCACTCTGAAGTCAAGCGTGCCAGCGACGGCCCAGCAAAATTTTTGAAAATGGAGAATAAACAAGCAAAATTAACACCTGATGAGAAATGTTTAGAAAAACAACAAGCCGGAGCAGGACTAATCCAAAAGAAAGGGAGAGGAATGCATAGTGGAAGAGCAAGAGGTAGAGGCAGAGCTACACACACACCAAACAGTGGCTTTAGCACTGCATGCTGGAGGTGTGGAAAAGAGGGACATTTTGTACGTGACTGTAAGAAACAAAGAAGACAGTAACAGCAGCTCAAGTGAAGAGAGCAGTTCAGACTAGGAAGAATGTAATAATCCCTCACCAAGTGAAAATTAGAGATCAAAGTAGTTTAAAGTAGTTTAAAAAGGGTTGGAAACAGACCCAACTGAATAGATATAAATACAAGAGAAATAAAGTAAAATAAACAAAAGGCTAAATTACAACTTATCTTTAATGTATTCATACTAATAATAGCAAGGATAACAACCTGTAAACTGGTATTAATGATGAAATAATATTAATATGAAGAGGCACCTCAGTCAGTTATGATGTGAGGTGGATAATTGTTGAAAGCAATCTGCATTAAGCTTAGAGTTGCTCAAATTCAGTACAATGACATATGAAGTAAAATAGGTAAATATTTTAACTAATTACGTGTATAGAGACACTTGACCTGTTTGAAAAACTGTCATCCTAATATGAGCCATTGTTGAGATATAGAGCACACCTATGAAAACAACTAATATGCTGAACCCTGTATGAAGCAGCTGAAAACTACATGATGGAGAAGCTGAATTGAATATGAAAGTGCAAGTCTTTGCCACTGTGGGGCAAAGCACGCAACCACTATGTGAGGTTGCGTTGTGGTCTTTTCTGAGCTGATGAGCAAGCTACACATTATCAGATCAGGAGCTGGCTGAGAACTCTTCAAAGAGAGGGAAACAGAACTATGATAACTATGATAACTGGAGTGTGCAGCGTTTCCATGAGCAGTTTTCCTGCATCTTGACTCATGTGTGTAGAGTGTTCATAGCATCAGCATCATGTTTTTGTTTATTTGTTTTGTTGGGTTGAAAAGAATTAAATAAATTTGTGATCATATTTATGGATCACAATGGCACATGCCATTGGCCAAATGATTTATTTATGCAGATGAAAAAGTGAGTGTGAATGTGTCTGATGTCATAGTGTTTTTGTGCGCTGTGTAAAAGTAATTGCCTCTGATTGTGAGAGCGGTGATTCTGCAGGTCACCAGCTATTTTAAAGAAAAAAAAAAAGAGTGAAGAAGAGACAAAATTTACATTGTAAATGAAAAATAACCATAGGAAAAAGGTTTTGTGTTGATCAGCCAAGAACAACTACAATCTCATTTTCTGCTTTTAAGAAAGGACTGTTCACAAAAACAGAGAGAGAGATGTGTGTTGATTAAGCAGTGATAATAATAATGAAAATGTCTAAGTTTGTCACTTTCAGGTGACAAGCAGACCTGAATCAATTTTCCACATGCAGCGGTCGGAAGAAAGTTATAGTTTAACATCATTAGAAACATTCAGGCCAGGTTTCTGGCTAACTTATTTACAGCACCATGTGTCTCTCAAACTCACAAGCGAGCGCTCACTCCTCCCTGAAGACAAGGAATTCAGTTCCAAAGAGCAATAACATGGCAGATAAAGAGACAGCAGCAAAGTCCTGAGCAAAGAGTCCCAGCAAGCAGCAGCAGTGTGGACAAACAGCATCAGAGAAGAAGAGCAAACCCATCATCCTGCCTGATTGAATGAATGGCACTGTGTTCCCAACAAGCTGCAAATTCACTGTGCATGTGAAAAGAACGTTTGAGGAGAACTGAGGAGACTGTTGGAGTTTGACATTTGCCACCTTTGGAGAAAATGGCAAGAAGAGACAGTGGAACACAGGACAAAGCTGAAGGAGAACTGCCTGCTATTGGACTGTTGAAGTGGGAGAGGACAACAGTGAGAGTAAGTGAGAATGCTGGTGTTTAAAGAGGGAAATCAAAATTTGGGTTAGCAAACCTGGGAAAAACAAAACTGAGTGCTTAAGTGGGAAAATTGTGAAGGAGTCTGAAACACTGCAAAAAGAAACATACAAAATCACACACACACAAGCAGAACATGCATTAACCCTACTAACACTTCCAAATACAAGAGAGCTCAAGAAGATTAGACAACATCTTAAGCATGTGAGTCTGTTTACCATCTTGTCCAAGTCACTTAGTGTGACGAGAAGTGATGCAAAGACCAGTGGACTCATAGCACATTAGTTACAAAATGATGAAATAATAGCAGAGAAATGTGTAGGAAAGGCAGCTTTAAGAACATGCTCTGCTGGATATGCAGCTCCACAGACATTGATTAAACCTGCCTAATAACACAAACACACATGCAATGAAAGTCAGCTTGTTATCTTTCATCAGTGTTAAAATAGTGTTAATTTAACAGACACTTGTTATCAAATACTGAATTTATCCAATGCTGACAATTAACTCTCTAGGTTGCAGGACAACAGTTTAACTTTTGTGGGGAAAAAACAGATTCTGGTTTGACCAACCACTGATCAGACAATAAATTTAGTTGTTAATACAGTAAATTGGGAGATGCTTCCTGCTTGATTGATGCAGCACAAGTAATTTACTGTATGAGGGAAATTCTATTTTTGTGATAACATTTTGAACATGCATTTCTGTTGTCCTGTCATCTTAGTGGGTTAATAGCTGATATGCAAATTAGTTGATCGTTCTTAGATTGAGGAAAGGTGACTGAATTTTAGCACGAGTGAATGAGATGTGTTGGAGTTTGTTGTGCGTTGAGTGGAGACTCTAAAACACTGAGTTTCCTGTTTTGATGTGCGAGTGAATCCTGTACCTAGATACACAACTCTGAATACGTCAGAACAAACGTCTTTTGTGAAATAGCTGATGACATGTCTCACGTTTTATGATGACGGGAAAAAAAGAAACACTGGATAATATGGATCTGTGGCCCAAATGAGTGAATCTAGCTGATGATTTTTCTTTTGTTGCGAAGTTGAGCCTGCCAATCAGTATGATGGTATGATAAACCATGCTAATGGTATGATTTACCCTCCTGAGATGAGGAGCTTGTGTCATGACGTAACAAGGCCTTTTTATTTTGATACTTTCACAGTGCACTGAAAGTTTTGTTTGATAATCTCTGTTTGAGCAGATCTGCACGATTAGAACAGAAGCGCTATACGATACGTCGTCAAAAAATTGTTACAAGTGAGTTTCTCCACATTGAAATGGGCTCAGGAGAAAGCCACTTATCTGGGACAATTAGAAAATGAGAGTCCCTGCCTAAAAAGGATTCAGCGAGGTAATCCAATTTAAAGTTCTTTTTCTTTTGAAATGACGTCATTTTGCTGAGGGTGGAAATCAAATGCGGCGATAGTTTCCACTATCAGCAAAGAAAGAAAGAATGGGTGAATGAATGAATGAATGAGTGAAATGGAAATGAAAACAAACTGACTGACTGGTAAAACCTGTCAAGACTTGACCACGACTCAAAGTTAACCTCCACCTAGACAGGCCAAAAGGGTGGATGAATTTATGTGTTTCTTTTTACAGGAGCAGAAAGATGACAGCAACATCCGAGGTTGCATACCGATTTAACTTTTAAATGCCACTTTCTGTGTCTGTGAATCTACCAGGGGTGTGTTATTCATGGGTTTGTGTTGCTCACAGAGATTACTGTGAGAAAGAGTGTATACACCCGCGCAGCGCTAACATTTACATTTCTTTTCTACAGCATTACAGTTCTTCATGTGACTTGATCATGTGATTTATACCAGGACAACTAGTTAATGTTTTTCTACTACAAGATTTCTGGGTTTAAGTGTGAAGAAACTGTGTTTATAGGTTATGAGTTGGTGATGCTGTTACACTGTGTTTCCTGTGTTGAAAACTAGTGTCACTTCTTTCCACAGCTATGGATGGCTAACTTTATGGTCTTTTTATGGCACCTCTGGAAACTGTCGACCTGCGTCTGACCACAGGGATGGTCAATGTGTATTGCTGATGTTGAAGGCTTTATTACTCTTATGATATAATTGTTTATAAGTGTGAAGTTTGATTTCACTTCCAGATCTTGTTTTCCAGTCCATGATGGTGTGTATGCAGGCTCCTGGCAGAGCCAGTTTTTAAGCAAACTTAATATGCAAAACACACTAACATCTTTTATTGCAGGATTATAGGTCCGGGGTGGTGCTGCTCCAGAGGAGGAGACGCCCTGATGTTGCCTGGGACATGATCTAGTTAACCTTTTTCTTTAAGACAGGAATCTGGTTTTGATGAGTTGACTCATGGGAGTGTCCATGCGTCAAGAGGAGGGGTCCAGGATTAACATGAAACAATGAATTAACATTAAACTATGTTTTATATGATTTTTGCAGCGATTTGTGTGATTAACAGTTCATTCAACGGGTATTAAACCTATACAAGTGGTGCATCCATGCTCAGATGAGGCTTTGATGGCCTATAAGTGAAGTTCACTGAACTAAAGAATGTGGTTTGATGATTGTTGACATGCTCTCCAAATAGAAGTTTTTCCTCCTACACTGTAATCCCTAACAGTTGTTCTAGCTCATAACTAATAAGCTCATAACACTCAAATATCGTTTTGTAGTTGAGCAAACTATAAAGTATTGAGCTCTGTTGGCTTTTATGCAACTTTAATTGAATAGGGCTCAATATTTTTTAGCTAATTTGTTTGGAACGCTCAAAAAGTTTAAGAAGCATATATTAGTGACGTTCTGGTGGGTGGAGTCTTGTCGCTCCCTCAGGAAAGCTGAGTCAGCCATCTTGAATTTACCTTGATGCGGGGAAGATTTGGCCAGCCCGTGTGGATTAAGAGTCCGCAACTTCAACCCACCACGACCACCACCTTATTTTTTTTTCATCAACTGCCCTAAATTTGGTAAGTCTAACGTGTTTTTGTTTTGTTTAAATTTAATTTCGATAAACATTCTTTTTTATTTTTTACTGGAAATATAGTCGTACTTTGTGCACAGTGAATGTTTGTTATAAATAAATTCGAATCCAAGTAATTGTAATTTTAGAAGTTTTCGAATGTGACAAATACGTAATGTTATTTCAAATTAGTACGGTGTAACGTTTTGGCGGTTTTCCGTGGGGGGCAACATTTCCCATAATGCATTGTATTCTTGCCCGGGAAGTTGACGGTGGCAGTTCTAGCTCCATGCGTTTGAACTTTCTACTAAAACTTTCTACTGTCCGTTTCTACCGGTTGTCATATTCGCCGGTAATGCACGTGCGTATTGTGAGTATACTTATTTCAATAAGTGTCCCTGTTACACAGTCAGTAGTTTATGCTGTTGAGCTATGTGTGTGTGCTAGCATGAAGCGAACAATAATAAACAACATGAGTGTGTTAGCATGATGGTAATTAGGCACATGTTTGTATTTTTTCGTAGTCTCAAATGTGTGGTTGTGAGATAATCTCGAAATCCTTTTAACAGTTTAGAGGGGTATTCCACTAAGCGAGCTCTACAAGTCAATGCTTGCAGAAAAATGCATCGCCTGATTCAGCCTAACATTACACACTGGTCGAACTCGGTGCTATGAACGAAGTTCAGCTAAATTGTTCGCGCTAATTCGACAAGGCTCAACCAGCCAGACTGAGGCGCCTCCTTGACACCTTTAAGCCAGACCCTATCGATCTTTGCTAGATAAATTTAAATGAAAATAAAGAGCCGCGTTCTGCTCCCAGGCTAAGAAAGAATCATTGATGCAGACTGTGCGGATCACAAATACTCCCTAACCTGTAATGAGGATTTCAAACCTGTTTGAAATCCTCGCGACCGTCGTGAGGGTGTCACCGCAGTTTCTCACACTGCGCACGCGCAAACACAAAGCACAGAGAAAAACAAAGGGGAAAATAGGACGGGTAAATTTCAAGTTTGTTATTTAAGTTATTAAGCTTAGCAACACACCTATTAACATTAGTTTGAAACGTTTAACATTAACAGACTGAACTGGACTTAATAACAGGAGTGCATATAATCTTAGTAAATTATTGTGGTGAGTATCAGCTGTGCTGGGTATGTAAATCGGGCCATCCAGCTGCGGTGCTGATTCGACGTCACTGGTGCCAAAAATCTGCATCAGATGAGATCAGCTGACTACGTGTGTGTGCTGTGCAAAAAATGTTTTTGAACATTAATAAGTCGTCTTTGTGCACATATTGTTTACAGATATCAGACTGCAAAGAGCGCTACAGAGAGTCAACATTTCACCAGTTGTCAGTGGGTGAGTTTTATAATTTGTGTCCTAATTTAAATAAAAAATAAATACAAAGAAACTAGAGAATTTTGCCCTGAATTATTCAAAATTTTTAGATTTTTTTTTGCAACAGAACAGACAAAATTAAATTACTGTGTGAACTTGTTGGCATAATTATGTTCCACCTAATTTAAAAATTTACACGCATTTTAAGTACAATGCGTGTAAACAGTGCATTTTGAAAAGCCAAAAGTGCAAACAGGGCTGAAATGGTTTTGACTTTAATTGCAAATATTTTAATTGCAGGGGTGAAGTTGGCCCAATGGAGTGGAAATGCAAGTTGTGTTCTGCAACTTCAAATACTCGGGGACAATTATTTTGGCACTACACTGTATTGCATACCCAATATTCACGAGTGTCCCCCCTGCCATGTCTCTATGACAGTTGCATTTGTACTTTTCCATCATTCGAGGCAATGAAAGCTCATCTGTCAAGATCACATAATGATTCACATAGAGTTGATGCAACTGAAGGAGCATGTGGTTGTTTTATATGTCCTTTGTGTAACTTCACACAGCCAACACACATGGTAAATAACAAAAACAAATATCTTGGCATATATTTATTATTGAAAACATTTATTTAAACATATGTTTTGAAACCAAACCCAAAATAAGATTATTGTAATGCATCATGATGTATCGCCATATCAAATTAAATCGTTGACATTATAATCCTAAAAGAAACGTGCGACTTATGAAGATTCACACCTCTAATCAATAGCATGATTTGTGTCCTTGTGGGGCTGAACTCATTCTTGTATTATTTTTGTTTTGCAGTCAGCAGATGGTCCAGACTTCACTGACACTCCTGTGGCTCTGCTGACAATTGTCACGGATGACACTACTGATTCGTCCCTCTTCAGTACCGAAAGCATCTGCATTGTCGTTGAGGATGAAATACTTGTGAATGGTCCCACAAATCTGGCTGAGTCATTTCTCCTGCTCTTTGGGTACATCTATGCACTAGACCTACAATACCCAAAGAAACTTGAGCTTACATTCACATTTATCCAGAAGGTTATGATGTGCCTTGAGGACAACAAACCACTGAAAGGGCGTCTACTGACGCTGAAGAATGATTTGTTCAATGAGTGAATCACTCAGAATGGACTACTTGTTGAGCTGAGTATTGAGGAAGCTTTTTTTGTTTGTTTTTTTCCTAATCATTTGGCTTTTCTACCTCACATTTAAGATGAATGACTGTTCAGTTCATGCACTATTCATGTTTAATGTTCTGTTGCCTAATACATAAGTGCACTGCCTTGATGTTTGTTCCCTATAAGTACAGCAGTGGAAACCAGTACTGTTTTTTATGTATTTTTAAAAAAGAAAGTGAGCTGCAGCTGTCAAGGTACAGTAAGTGTTAAATGCCTCAATGTTCTAATAGCTGCAATTGCTGTTAATACTGAAAATGTTATTGAATTTTAGAATTGAGATGGAGACCCTTGAAGTCTTTTTCTCTTGTTTTATTTATGAAGCACTTTTTTATGAGTGAGCTCTGTTGTTTGTGCGTTTTTAAAAGCACATTGTGTTTAATAAAAAGTTGTTAAATTGTTAGTGTTGTTACTTTCATGTTTTCTAACACTTTTAGCTGATTATAATTTACTGGGCAAACAGTTTAGAATTATTTGTAAGTGTATTTCCCACAGTATTTTAAAAATATTGAAGATTTTAAGTGTTATTTCCCATATTATAAGTTAGAAAATATGAAAAAGTTTGAGTTTATTTCCCACATCGTATGAGTTGCAATATGTAAAATATTTTGAGTGTATTTCACACCTTAATTAAGTTGAATAATATTGAACATTTTGAGTTTATTACTCCCTAATTATAAGTTGAGGAATATCAACATTTATGAGTTAACATTGAGGTAATTTAAGGCAACTGCAAATATAATTTTTATTTTAGTTAAACTTAAAACTTTTAAAAACATCACTCAAAAATTGTTGTCTGTTACAAATTGTTGTGTAATCTGTTACACAACAATTTTTGAGTTCTGTGAACTTATTAGGTTTTACAGTGTAGCAAGGAAATACAGGTGCAGCAGTCATCTCCTGAGAAATCTTCAGAGGTCCAGTGAGAAGCGAGAACCATTCCAGGCATAGCTGACAGCCCAGGCAGTGGTTGAGGTCAAAGGTCAAGCTGGTTGGGGCCCATCATGAGATCAGACTTTGGAGCCACAGCAAGGACCACAAAACTGCGTTGGAATGAGAGCTGTGCCAAGGGGGATTTCCAGAGGCCAACAGAGGAGATTGTGGACAACAGACGGGCACCTGAAGGATGAGGGGGGCGTGCCATTCTCCATCGACAGCGCAGGGGGAGTCCGAGGATGACATCATGATTCTGTGAAAAGCACAGGAACCAGAAGCTATGGTGGTGATGACAGCAGTTTCCTATGAACATCACCTAATGCTGTGTCACTGTACTGTGCATACGATGACACTCTCAAGACTGCTGGGATCATAACAGCAGTAAGATAACTGGACCCAGCACCCTTTCCACAGAGGGGTTTTTCTGCAGAGGATGGACAGTAGAAGAGTCATAAATATTCCTATCGCAGGACGAAGGCCTAAAGTGAGGTGATGGGGGTTGATAGAGGCCATTTCAAGTGCTTCTGACCACTCGAACTGCCTGCAAAATAGCGGAGAGACCCTCCTGGATACATCAGAGCCACTGCAAAAAGGTTGAGGTCCCAGAGGATTCCACTTCCTTCACAGAAATCAACTAGTAGAGGAAAGTTTCACCCTCACTTGGTTGCTTCAGTGGCGAGGGGGAAGTGCTGATTGGGCGCCCGTAGGGAATTGCTCGCACTTCAACCTCCAGCCATTGGCCAACTCTAGAGTAACCAAGTAGTAGGGTGTGACGGACCTGTACGTAGCTATGGGAAGGTGGACCCTCCTGGTTACCTTGACTATGACGCTCACCTTTACAGGACAAAGACAGAATCGGCAAATACAGACTATTATGTCTGTTCCCATATGCCCAGCACGCCTTTGAGACAAATCCAGCAGGCCCAAAATCAGGACTATGTAAGTGATACAAGTGACTGGTTTTCTTGGCTTTACACTGGCTCCTGGTTACAGGTGCTAAAAGGACTACTCATCGGAGTTGGGATATTTCTACTTTTATTTTGTGTCATAGTAACATGTATACTGCCGTGTTTAAAACTTTTGATTAACCGCATAATATTTTCCACTGTTGCTGCATACATAGCCATGACAAGTGATGATAATGACTCCGACCTGTTGGAACATGAAGACTTTGTGTGACCAATGACGATGTGACAGAAAATGTACAACAAGATGTTACATACTGATATCTCATTTAAATTTATACTGACAACAGGAGGGAATGTCAATGGAAAATTGTACTTAGTAGTCAGTATAATCTTTTAATGATATAAGTTTGTATATGGTAGAATACTGCATGTAACCATTTGTGTTTATTGAAAGGATGTCTCATCCTAGGAAGTCTGTAACATTCCAGGGTGTTCTGGCTTTCACCCCCACATCCTAGGAGCATGGGAAAGTTCGTACCTTGTTTTATTGTTTTACGGTAGGATTAACGTAGTTATATCTGTTTCCAGTCTAAGTGGTTTTGGTTTGATGAACTGCTGGACTTTCCAGACCAGCAGTTTTAGGGAAGTCTTTATGGGGTCACACTCTGACCCCCCCTCACACACACACACCACACACACACCACACAAGCACCCACTGAAGTGTATAAATAAAGGACCAGGGCAAGTCCTCAGCGCGAGTCTCTGAGTCTCACTCTAGGCTGCCCTTGCTAGCAAGAAAATCTGTGTGTTTCTCCTCTCTGATTCTCTACTGAAGAAGTGTTTTAGAATATATCTCTTAACATTTACCATATAGATCAGGAACACTTTATCATTTGAATGACAAACTAAGCAAAAGATAAGAAAGAAGTACTGTGTCAAACTAAAAGAGTTGACTTTAGACTTAGCTTGTCTGATCTTTGAGCTTACTGTATACCCATGAGGGTGGTATTTATGTTTTTAATTACATTAAAAAAACAGAAAGAAATAAATCCCCACCATAATATCACTCAGTACTCTTTATTGCCCTTAATGATATAAGCAGTAAATGGCACTATAAACTGAGTTGATGTTGTCCCAGGATTTCCTGGAGCCACTCTCCTAGCTTGGGAGTCACTGCACCTAGTGCTCCGATTACCACTGGGACCACTGTTACCTTCACCCTCCACATCTTCTTGAGCTCTTCTCTGAGCCCTTGCTACTTCTCAAGCTTCTGGTGTTCCTTCTTCCTGATGTTGGGGTGGCTGTAGCTCAGGTGGTAGAGCAGGTCATCTACTGATCGGAAGGTTGGTGGTTCGATTCCTGGCTTCCCCTAGTCTGCATGCCAAATATCCTTGGGCAAGATATTAACCCCAAATTGCTCTCCGATGCATCCATCGGAGTATGAATGTGTGTGAATGTTACTTAGAATGCACTTAGATCAATGTGCTTGTGCGAATGGGTGTGAATGGGTGAATGCACAAGTTGTGTAAAGCGCTTTGAGTGCTCAGAAGAGTAGAAAAGCGCTATATAAGAACCAGTCCATTTACCATGTTGCTGTCATTTGGTATCACTACGGAAGTCTTTTTCTGCTTCTCTACCCCCACTATGTCCGGTTGGCTAGCCACCACCGTTTTGTCCATCTGTATCTGGAAGTCTCACAGGACCTTTGCTCGGTCATTATCCACCACCCTACGACTTCCAGGCCATACTCAGCACAGACGTTCTTGTATATTATGCCTGCTAGCATCTTTCACCCAACCTTTACGTGCTGGATTTTCTCAGGGGCATCTTTACACAGTCTGCACCTGGGGTCTTGCCTGGTGTGATAGACCCCAGCCTCGATGGATCTGTGCTCAGAGCTTTTCTGTGTCTTCTCCACACTTTGACACAGCTGCTAAAGGCAGAATCTGTATTCATTACTAAAATTTCTCTTCATGCTCATGCTTAGTGCACATGTCGCTGACGTCGGTGCCTATGGGCCTGATGGACTGTCTGGACAGAGCACCATTGGCAAAATCATCCTGCAAACCTTGACTGCAAATCTGTAGCAGACTGGTTTCTAAATGCAGACAGTGAGCGGAAACGGTCTTCTTGTGATGCCAAGTTTGAAGTTGCCCTATGGCACGGGCTCTATCCACATCAGTTAAATGCAGCATGCTTGGAGCATATGATCGCTGCACCAGGGTCCATGCTCACAGGAGATACTAAGTAGGCACCAATAAGGCACTGGATTGTAAGCACCTGGGGTACCTGAAGCTAAAAACAAGAGTCAATAGCAGAATAAGCTGTTTGGCATTGCTGCTCAACGCATGAATACATTGAATGAAGAAAAATTTTTAAGACACAATTACACAAGTAGATATTTCAAGAAGACAGTGTAAACAAACATTTAGGGGCTGTGGTTTCACATGTTGCTCCACCTATCATGCGTTAGAGTCACCTTCCAGTAAGTTTCCAGGTCACTTACCCAGTATATGTACTCGGACTGGCACCAGTATGTTTGAGACTCATACAACCAGAAAACTGTCTCCTCTGTTTATTGTGTGAATCCACACTATTGAGATCCTGTTTCTCTTTAAACTTTATTCTACCTTATTCTAGTTGCTCCGACCATTGCTGGTAAACTACTCCCTCCGTTTTCAGCTGATTTCCACCATTTAGACTTTAATCTGTTCTGCTCCCTGTGCTAATGCCAGCTATATCTTTTGGTGGTCATACCTTTCATACTTTTTGAGATATTACAGTTTTTACCTGTTGCTTGAACACTATAAACCCATGCTTGGATCGTGGCTCAAGAGTTGGTAGTTTGCCTTGTAATTGGAAGGTTGCCGGTTCGAGCCCCGGCTTGGACAGTCTCGGTCATTGTGTCCTTGGGCAAGACACTTCACCTACCGCCTACTGGTGTTGGCCAGAAGGGCCGATGGCGCGATATGGCAGCCTCGCTTCTGTCAGTCTGCCCCAGGGCAGCTGTAGTTACAGCTGTAGCTTGCCTCCACCAGTGTGTGAATGTGAGAGTGGATAAGTGGGTGTGTAAAGCGCTTTGGGGTCCTAGGGGGGACTAGTAAAAGCGCTATATATATATATATACAGGCCATTTACCATTTTAGACTAAAGTAACACAACTTGAAGCTTTTGTTACCATACCTCAAACACATGTACCCATACCTTAAACAAAAGCGCTGCTTTGCACCCTAGTTGCAATTATGCAACACACTTACTCCTTTATGCAACACATGCATACTACACTCTATTTCATACATAAGACACTTTGTTCAGAAAATGAAATTTCAGGGTGCCATTTGGAAAACACATGTATCCAAAATACAAAACACATCGGGTAATTGCAACCACTCAAATACACACCTGAAGGTACTTACTTGCAAAACTGAACACCAATTAGCCAACTACAAAAAGCCCTCAGTTTAGCCAATTCAAGAACTTTACAAGCATGGATGGAGGGAGAGCAAGAGGAAGAGGAGGAGGAGGAGGAGGAGGTCGAAGAGGCCATGCACAGATCCATATTTCTGATGATATAAGAGCAACTTTGGTGGACCATGTCATCAACCATGGCCTGACTATGAGGGAAGCTGGGCAGAGAGTCCACCCACATCTAAGCCGCTTCACAGTGGCATCTGTAATAAGAACATTCCGACTAGAAAACAGGTGTGTCTTCACCTCTCTACCTTCTGCTCTACTCAGATGGTTTTTATAGCACTGTTCTACAGTATATCACATTACCATATCAAGTGTACAGGGTATTGCAGGGTGCTAATGCTCCTTTTGCAGCCAAAGTGGTAGTTTCTGTTAAACATACCATGATTACTTATATTGAAGTACAGTGTTGTACAGCATGCTATTACTGTATTATGGTTTTGTTTTGTTTTTTTGCTTTATCTGAATTCATGGTACTGCAATGTACAATATTGAGTAGGCCTATTTGCTTTTTTGGTTGTTTGAAAATGTGTCTCCTGAAAATATGCCTGAATAAACAATGAAAATCAAAGACTGCAGTGTTTTATATAAAGTATAGTGTGTTCCCCCTGATCTGTAAGTGTTTGCATACAATGC
This sequence comes from Neolamprologus multifasciatus, assembly GCF_963576455.1. NCBI lineage: Eukaryota > Metazoa > Chordata > Actinopteri > Cichliformes > Cichlidae > Neolamprologus > Neolamprologus multifasciatus. The sequence continues at coordinate 21,346,980 of NC_140453.1, forward strand.
AAGTATGTGTCATTTTGTCAACAGAGTTACATTTTGACAAAGGAATGTTAGGTTTTGACAGCAGAGTTTAGGTTTTGAGAGTAGAGTTTCATTTGGCACAGATGTGAATGGTATATTTCCCAGTGTTGTGTCATGTTTACTTGTGTTTAGAGTTTGGGCACAATGAGTGAAGTTTTGCAAAATGTGTTCAAGCAATGGGCAAAAACTGTAAGCTTTTCATGCCATTTTTTTGGCAAATCCCACTTATGACAAAAAAAAATTCAGTAAACAGTTCAACTTTTTAAACTCTTTTCAACACAAATTTCAGCTTTTTCACCTCTTTTCAGCAGAATTTTCCATTTTTCAATACTTTTCAGCACAAATTCCAGCTACTTTAGCTGTTTTCACTGCAAACTTCAGCTTCTTTACCTCTTTTCAGCAGAAATTCTGCTAATTCACGTCTTTTCAGCGTAATTTTCAGTTTTTTCAACTCTTTTCAGCATAAAGTTCAGCTCTTTCACCCGTTTTCATCACAAATCTCAGGCTCTTCTGCTCTTTTCAACAGAGTTTTCAGTTTCTTTACCTCTTTTCTGCACAATTTTCAGCTTTTTCAACTCTTTTCAGCAGAAAGTTCAAAAAGTTCATCTCTTTTCAGCAGAATTTTTTTTAGCTTTTTCACCTCTTATCAGCACAAATCTCAGGCTCTTCTGCTCCTTTCAACAGAATTTGCAGCATCTTCACCTCTTTTCAGGACACTTTTCAGTTTCATATCTTTTCAGTCACCTGAGAACAAGTTTGTTTCAGTGAGATGAGCAGCTGCCTTGAGACCAGTTGGTGCTGGTTCGAATCCTACCTGTGCTGCTTGCTGCACATCTTCCCTCCTTGAACTCTCCCTGCTTTCTACCAGTTAACTCATTGTGCTGAAGTTGTCTAACTCTGACTATATGCCAGTACATCAGAGAACCGCTTTAACTGTTCTAACCTGCAGTAACTCTACTTTATGTTACAATCAGATAATTGAGGCCATAAAATAAGGAAAGCGTTACATGAGTTTCAGTGAACTCAAGTCTCACAGTAGCTTATTTTACTGACTATTCATGCATGAACAAGCTCATGTGCAGTTTTACAAAGAGTACAATTATCTAAAATTCCAGGCATAGTAACATTTATTCTACAATGTTGTGGCTTAACTTGACTTGATCGCGTGCTTGAATCAACTCTGTGCTCAGTTGTTGTAATGCTAACTTAACTGTCAGTGTTTTATTTTGATCTGTGTTTCCACAGGAGCAGGAACATTAGAAGCTGCTGGAGTAACTGCTGCTGATCTCCTGCCTGTCATATTCTTCTCTGTCTTCCTGTGGATTCAGTGAGCAGATCTGTTACGTTATTGTTTACAAGATAAAGTTTGATTTTAACAGTTTATGAATGTCATTATTTTGTTCATCATTAATTGCCCAAACCAGAAAAAATAGTATGTCCAAGGAACCTGTTAAATCTGAAGACAGAGCCAACAACAGAGAACAGGTGAAAACAGTGTTGTACAAACAACCAACATTGTGGTTTTAAACTTCCTGTTGGACTCACAGATCCTTCTTTGCTGTTGTTCTTTAACTCAAATACATTTGATCACATTTGTAGCTGAGATCTTTTTTCCTATACAGTGTTTACCTGATCAGAGACAGCCAGAGGAGCAGGATGATCTTCAGTATACTAGCATCCACTTCTCCAAAAAGCAGGCAGATCCTCTCTACTCCAACATCAGAGCAGCTCAGCCTCACAGACACATGCAGGAACAGGAAGTTACTGAGTACACTGTTGTTAGATTTAACAGAAGCAGTGCAGCCAAGAGGTGAGAGAGACTGTCCTCTCATGTCTAAGAAACAAACTCACTGCTTTTACTGTTCTTTTTCACCATTAATGGAAATGATTTCAGTTGATGCTATATCCTCCAAATCATGAAATGTTCTTCTCTGTTTTCAGAGACATAAGTCAGGAAACAGGAGCGTCTCCATGTGCACTGTTCTCCACAGTCAATAAAACCAGATGAAGGGACGGGTCAATGATGATGTGATATTTATGTAGACTTAAAAAAACATTAAGCTCAATTGTAGCCAAATGGTTTATAAAATAAGTGAAGATTTCTTATATGGTTATGTTTAGTAGAAAAATGTTACTGTTGTGTAAAGTATTTTCCTCTTTTTTTGTATATTTGTCGTTGTTAAATATCTCTTTTAATACTAGACCAAGATCTGAGTGTATACAAAATGCAGAAGAATAATATTTTAAGGGACAAGCAGCTATCCAGACCCACCTGGGTGTAGGAATCCAATAAAGTCTTTTCACAACAGACATGTCAAAGTGGATCACCTTCCTCACTTTGTTCAATGATTTCACTCATCTAAATCAGAGACCACACCATGACACACGTTTAAACAAGGAATGTTTATTCATCAAAGCTACTTATTAATCAAATAGACATGTTCAAAGCACCACAGTGGTAGAACGATATCACACAGCACCGTCACAGGATATTAAACAGAAACTGGCAACAGGGCTCTGTAGAGTGAGCGATCATAATGAAGCCGTTTAAGTTGTGATTCAACCTGCTCTTCATATTTCAGGCCACCAGATGTCACCAAAGACAACTGTGGTGAAACGTTTCAAGTAATGAAACTTTTCGGTACAAGCTTCAGAAAGCTTTATTTGGCCATCAGTAAACAAAACAACATCAGCGCAGGACAGAAACAAAACAGACTGAAGCAGGACTCCAGGAGAACAGGGACAAAACAGCAATGAGGGGTTAAATACATGTAGGCAGAGTGGAGACAGCTGAGGAAAAACACACAGCTGAACTAAATCTGATAACAAAAAATGCTGAGGTGCAATTAAACACTAGACACAGGAGACACAGGCTACCAGAATAAAACAGGAAATAACTGAACAAAAACATGGACTTGAAACAATTCAATTCAGTTTTATTTATACAGCGCCAAATCACAACAACAATCGCCTCAAGGTGCTTTATATTGTAAAGTAGACCCTACACAATACGTACAGAGAAAAACCCAACAGTCATATGACCCCTTATGAGCAAACACTTTGGCGACAGTGGGAAGGGAAAACTCCCTTTTAACAGAAAGAAACCTCCAGCAGAACCAGGCTCAGGGAGGGGCGGGGCCATCTGCTGGGACCATTTGAGAGAAGGAAGACAGAACAAAAGACCTGCTGTGAGAGCCAGAGATGAATAAATAGTATGATGAAGTGTACCCAGAGGTTGCCCTTTGTTCAAAATTAAAGTCTACAAATCAATGACATCACACTGGCCTATGATACAGTCTATGACTACATGTCAGTGAGATCTTGGAGCTGCCAGTATGCAAAGCTGCAGCTTTAGAATTTAGGCTCTAAAACTTTTTTCCACCATTTTTTATTTTTCTTCTTCCTTTGTGTTTCTCAAGCCAATAAGCCATAACTCAGAAAGATCAATTGGAGAAAAAGACTCAATATCAATGGTACTGAAAGTAGCTGCAGATAATGTTACATCTGTGAGATGATTATGAGTAATTTCTTCCCTAATGGTTAAACTTTTATTTGTGAAGAAGTTCATGAAGTCATTACTAGTTAACGTTAAAGGAATCGTTGGCTCAACAGTGCTCTGACTTTTTGTCAGTCTGGCTACAGTGCTGAAGAGGAACTTAGGGTTGATCTTATTTTCTTCAATCGGTGATGAATAGTAAGATGTTCTAGCTTTACAGGGCTCTTTTTAAATGTTTATCTAAGTTTCCAGCTGGGATGGACAAGGCTAAACATCAGGCTTTCAAATAAATTAAACTCTATGTTTATCTTTGTTTAATTAATAAGCTGGTGTGGAAGATTGCTGCCACACTGCCTCCTCGGCCTGTGCTTCAAAGGCTCTGATAGTTAGTGTGACTCAGGGGTGTTAATTCATTTAAACTTACATACTCATCCTGCTGTAACCAGGTTTCAGTAAGGCAGAGTAAATCGATTTGTTGATCAATTACTAAGTCATGTAATAACTCTTTGGTGCTGTTGAGGATACTGTATTGTTCTTTCTTTCTTTCTTTTAATTTTTTTACATTTAAGTAATTTTTTGCTGGTTTTTACTTTGTTTTTTGTCTGTTTGGGAGCTGACAGTCTCTATGGAGATTCGGTTTTAGGGGGATAACAGGAGGAGAGAAGCTGAGGAGGTGTGTGAGACTGCAACTCCCTGGTCCCAACACTGGATAGTCATGTTTCAGGGGATTTCATAAATTTGCCAGATTTCTAGAAATAAGAGCTGCTTCATCCAAAGTGGGATGGATGCCATGTCTCCTAACCAGACCAGGTTTCCTCCAGAAAGTTTCCCAATTATCTATAAAGCCCACATCGTTTATTGGACACCACTCAGACAGCCAGCAATTTAAGGAGAATATGCGGCTAAACATGACATTCCTGGTCTGATTGGGGAGGGGACTACAGAGTCTGACATTGTGTTTGCAAAGTTACACACTGATTCAATATTGATTTTAGTGACCTCTGATTGACGTAACTGGGTGTCTTCATATGTCTCAGAGCAGAATCACTAATTAGCAGAGTTTCTTCCCCGGCGGGTGTGTCACAGAGTGGGGAAAAACAGTTAGACACAGGAACAGGGTTGTGGTGTACCAGGGCTTCTGTTTAAGACTATGATTCCTCCTCACCGTCACCCAGCCATCATGTTTTCCCGTCTGCTCAGGACAACCTGCTGGGAGACAGTTAGCAGGGCCTACGCCACCTTCCACTGCTCCAGCTACAGGGGCCTGACCAGCTACGGGTTTTTCAAGGGTGGGATGCCGAGAGTTCAGTTCAGTGATCCAGGCCTCCAGAGCTGCCGAAAGGCTACATTTATTACAAGTATCATTACTGCTCATTTAAAAAAACAGAAAGCATAAGTCCTTCTCCAGAGTCGGAGCAGTCTTCCACATACCAGGTTAAATAACGACTGCTGAGGAGCAAGCATGGCTTGGGCCCATCTCAGAGCTCGCCCTCGCAGCAGGATAACCATGAATGCAATTTTGCACAGTCTGAGGAATAAATTCTCCTTTGTTGATGAAACACTAGGAAACACTGTGTGAGGAAACAGTGTTTTATGTGATTTATGTTCATTAATGCCCCTCACACTGTAACTTAAAGTAATAAATTGGTTACTGATTAATTACAGAAGCACGTTTGTGAGCATAAAGATGTAAGCCTTGGACCATCGGGATGAAATGTGGTTGGGAAACTTAACAAGCATTGATAAAGCTTCATCAGTAGTTCGAACAATGCCTCAAAACCTTCGATCACCATGGGTGGTTAGCAGACTGTGGTTGTACCATGCAGCCTAATAACATGCAGTAAATTGCAGGTTAAAGCAGTCTGCTTACACATTGTTAAACGAGGGAAGGGAACTAATGGCTGTCACATTACCCTTTTGTCCCATTTCATCCCAGCATTTGATTAAACTGCTGCTCACTTTCTACAGTACTTAAAACTGATCACACAAAACTATTTTTCTTCATCTTTTAATGATTACCAAAGTCTGTGAATCCCCAAATTGTTCAGTTGTTCTTTTTGCTCCCTATGAGGTCACTTTTACCATGTGACAAAAACAACACCCCACTGTACACACTTGAGCCACTTTATAAATCCCCAATAAAAAGCTGACAGGTTGCAATGATGTTCCAAATAACTTATTAAGAAAACAACTAAATACACAGAAAATATTATGAAAACTGGTTTATTTTATATCTCCTAGTTTGAAGTGAAGCAATAAAAACATGTATAAAACATCACAAACTGTAATATTATACAAATGCTTACGTCCTGCTGATGCAATGGAGACATCTTCCAGTGACAGTCTTCATCCGTGTGAGTGTGAGGAGGCTCCTAAACCCACCGACACAGAAGTGCATGTTCACAACTCCCTCTGTGCAGGTGGGGTCAGGGCCCTCCTCACCCTGGGTGAAGAGGGGTGGTGCTGTGGCCAGTCAGGTATGAAGTGCTGAGAGTGGATCTTTGGTCCTCTGTGTAGCTCTGTCCACTCTCAGCTGCCCTGCAAAGCAATAACACGGGAAAGACATCATTTTAACACAAAACAGCATTTCCATTGTTGGTAGCTGCAGCATGTTGTTAAAATGCAATTTTAAACTCAACATATACACACAATAACTATAAATAAACTTAAACCTACAGTACTGTAGGACGATGATTTACACCAGCTTTTGGAAGGATTTAGTCTTCAAGACAGTTTGTAGCCAATGTGAGGTGATAACTTACATAGCTGGGACACAGCACCACTCTCCAGTTTGTCATTTGGTCATCCATCCTTCTCATCGGGTTGGGGTAAGGCTGTCTTCTGGGTGGAGTATCTCTCTGTGTTAGCTCCGTCTTGGACGTTGAGTGTCTGAAGTGCTGAATGCTGGGAGAGGACAAGTGTAAAGCACCTGAAGACAAAAAGACAAAGAGAAAAGCATGAATTCACAGATCACCGAGTTGTTCAATGTACTTTTCTTCTGTTATGTGTTTTCACCTCACCTCTGATCCCTTAGCCACAGGCTATACCTTATGTAAAAACAAGAGACTACAGTCAGTTCACGACATCATTTTTAAACCTTTTCTACTTATTTGTGTTGACATTAAGTACGGACTTACCTTTGTCCTGCATGGTGAGCTAGAGCTTGAGAAAAAAATATGTTAGTCATTTAAATAGTTAGTGTCTTACAAACACTGCAAGACGCAAAGGCCAACTTAAACATTTAAAGTTTAAAAACAAGTTCTAACATAATCTAGTCAGAGTCGCTGTCATCAAGTGAAAGGTTAAAAGGCCTTTCCCAGAAGCGTCTGACACCAAAAGAACCTGATGATGTTGAAGGGCCACAGAACGTGCCATCACTTACCTTGCACCTCTTTGCACTTACCTCTTCAGTGCAGATGTCATCTCTGCCTCTCTTTGCTGAGGAGGTGAGAGCTGAGATTGAAGGAGAAGCTGAGAGAGTAGCGGAAGAAGGAGCAGCAGAGGAAGGAGCTGAGGGAGCAGGAGAGGAAGCAGCTGAGGGAGCAGGAGAGGAAGGAGCTGAGGGAGCAGGAGAGGAAGCAGCTAAGGGAGCAGGAGAGGAAGGAGCTGAGGGAGCAAGACAGGAAGCAGCTAAGGGAGCAGGAGAGGAAGCAGCTGAGGGAGGAGCAGAGGAAGGAGGAGAAGCTAAACGATCACCAACTGGGAAGAGTGGGGCATTGGCCTGGCCGAAAGGCGGCATGGCGAACGGGGCAGCACCTGGAGCAATAGGATGTCGCCAATCGTGCCAAAACGGCTCTGGAGGGAGCTCCTGGATGAGAGGGGAATCATCTCTCTCATCCATGGTGTCATACCCCGAGTCGTCACTAGGCCAATCGGCCCACTCTTCTGAGTTGTTCCAGTCAGAGGAATTGTCAGTGTCTTCACTCACCTCTTCGACGTCCTCAGGTATGTAGGGAGGGTACTCACCTTCCTCTTCACTGTCATCAGGATCCTGTGCTTCATGAGAAGAGGGTGAGGATGAGAGAAGGATATACTCACCAAACTCACCTTCACTGACATCAGAGTCATCCAGGATCCTGATGACCTCAGGAAGGCCTTCTTCTGCGGGACGCTCAACCACGTAGTCGAGACGACCTGTGAGGAAACAAGTTTAAAATAACATTAAGAATGTAATAAACATCAAGTGCTAAAGGAACAGAGCTACATCTGTTAGTTTGAGCAGATGATGAGAGAAAAGCATTTTACGCTACATTTATGTCAGACTGAATGACACTTCTACTTGTTCATGCAAGCAAAAAACAGCTAAGTCAACTAAGTTTACATCATAAACTGCTATATAATAAGATATAGTATTAGCATAACATAAGGATACCATTATTACTACTGTACTATGATTACTGTTTTCATATTCTTTTTTATATTCATTTATTTTTGTTATTTTTTATTATCATGTTTTGTAGCAGGGGAAAAGTTATAGTTTATTTCAATAAAGCCTTTGATCCAAGAAGAACAGGATGTTAGGAGGGGACCGGGATTTGGTGTGTTTACACCTGTGTGTTCTGACGTCATGACATGCTGAAGATGCTGTTACCACAGAGACTGATTTTGGGGCATTTTACAAATTGTAGTCCATTAAGCTATTTTTAACCAAATCATTTAAAAAGTGTCAAATTTGAAGCCTTCAAATCAAAGTAACACCTTTTTTTTTTTCAAATTCATACACCAATCGTTAATAATTTCTACACCTCTCCTGGAAAATTTAAAGCATACAAACAATTTACGGGGAAAAATCTTGGAATAAGCATATTTTGATAACATTAAAACTTGATATTCACACTGGAACTTATTAAATTATTACAGTCATTTAGTGACTCTTAAAATAACTGAAGAAATGTTAAAAGTACCTGCAGCGAAGTCCAGAGGACTGTCGAGTCCACGACGAGCCATCTTCAGGCTTTGCTGTATGAAAAACAAGTACAAACGATCCAAAGATGAAGTACTTGTTGTCGCTAGCAAGTAAAATCCGCTTTCAGTAAAATATTTTCCGAAAACTTAACTTTCCACAGGCTGAGGTTGGAGCAGGTCAAAACAAGTCCAATAGCAAGTGTAAAGGGACGAATGGAACATTGTGCAGCATTTATATACCCTCCGCAGGCCATGGTTACGGTTGCCAACATGCGTGTGCAGAGCAACTATATAAATGGAGCTTACACGACGTAATTTACAGTTAATTTATGGTCATTAACACTTACTGCGTCTGTCAGCCTTTATGTAGCATGTATACTAACCACGAAGGTATAGGTATATCCATAAATAAACACAGATATTAGAAAGCAGCAAATCAAATCAATCTGAATCATAACTGAGATGTTTGCTTGAGTAAATAACATTAGCATGTAGCTCATGCTAATATTACATTTTGACATTTTTCTTTCCAAAGCTAACAATAACTTAGCGTTCTCGCTACTCGCCATGCTGTTAAACAGGTATATGTTAGCAATGACAACATTTAACAAATGTTTTTAAAATGCTAGCTGTGCTGATTAGCCTTAGGATTACTTGAGGTTGTTTCCAGCTCTAGTGGTCATAAGCGAACTTAGTTCTGTGCCAGCCTTTGGCACGAAAATCAATCTTGTAAAGCTCACTATTAAACTGACAAAAAGCCTTAGAGCCTAGAAACTATGATACTTACAACTGTGCTATGTTTGTGTCATAACATATAGCAAGACCCCATAACGATAACTGACCTTTGACCTCTTCTCAAGATTATTTAATGCTATATAGAGCTATTTTAACACTATGTTTCTTACTGCCATTGTTTGACAACATATAAGCATAAAGGAAATTATATATGGAGATTCTAAATATCAGGTTGTTATGACTTTATTATAAACTTTACAGTAACAGTTCAGAACTATTAAGCAAGATTAGTTTTGGAAAAATCACATTTGTGATCAAAACTTTTTACTTCATATTCATTACTAAATAATTCAATAAATTATACTCAAGTACTGAATAGTCACAAAAAAATAGTAATTATGCTGAAAATTATGTTAAAGTGGTTTTCAACTGAGCATATAAACAAAAGCCTGGACAAAAGTTCTGTTGAACAACACACATATGTTACCAATATTGTAGCTGGTGTTATTTAATAATTTATTTTATTTGTGATACAATTTCAAACTTTATTAACTTTTTCAATAAAACAAAGTCTCAGATTTAATTATTCTGAAACTAAGTTTAAGCTTCCCAGAACGTTTTGTTGCAAGTTACATTACTGATATAAGAAATATAAAATGTTTGTATTGTTCACCCACAAGTGCAGTCTCTGGCTCAAACACAGAAGCTTGGTATGTTTGGTTGTCAGTCCAGACATTCCTAAAGAAAGCTGTCCTTCTTCAGTTCCAGACCTTTCTAGATAAAAATGACATTAGTGAAGTATTTCAGTTTGGTTTTAAAACGCACCACAACACTGAAACTGCTCTTGTAAAAGTTTTTAATGACCTTTTAACTTTTACTGACTTGGGAGATTTTGCCATTTTAATACTGTTAGACCTCAGTGCTGCATTTGATACCGTAGATCATGGGATTCTTATCGCTCGGCTTGAGCACTGTGTCAGAATCAAAGGGACTGCTTTGGAGTGGTTTAAATCTTACCTGTCCAACCAAAGTTTTTCTGTTAGATTGGGGGATACATCGTCCTCAAAAGCCTCACTTTCTTGTGGGGTCCTCAAGGAGTCCAATCTCGGTCCAGTTCTCTTTTCTATTTATATGCTCCCTATGGGTTCAATTTTTTGAAAACATGGGATCTCATTCCATTGCTATGCAGACGACTCACAGATTTACCTGCCACTGAAACGTAAATCTGTGAGTCGTCTGAAGGGTTTGCTAGATTGTTTGGAGGATGTTAAGGATGGCATGGATGGCTTTAAACTTCCTTAACCTAAATGAACAGAAAACAGAGGTGATTGTGTTTGGTCCCTGTGACCGCTGTGACTTTGGCCCTTTAGGAATTCATAATAATAATAATAAAAAACCTTTGCAAGGAACCTAGGAGTGTTTTTTTGACTCTAATCTAATGTTTGATAAACAGATTAATGTTGCCTTTGCTGTAACTGCTCCTAAGCTCCCTTCACGTCAGGACTTCCCCAACATTGGACACTTTTAACTGACCATTCATCCTCCTCTTTCTCTCATTTTTTACATTCATCAGGTCCTCAGACAACTCGTTCCATCTTCTCAACACACTCTTTTCACTGTTTAGCACATTTCCATCTTTATCCATCTTACTCCACAAATTGTCTTTTCCTTCGGGGCCAACAAACTGACAACTTTCAACATAATCCATTTGATTTCCAGCTTCAAACTCGTGATAATGACGGACACTCTCTTCACCCTGAAACAGCATTCATGAAATCTTCCATCAAGATTACAACTACTTGATTTACAGTGGAGTGAAAAAGTCTTTGGCTTCTTCCTTATTAATTTTTTTGTATGTTTTTCACATTTGAAAGTTTCCGATCAATAAACAAATTTAAATATTAGGCTATTTAAAAAAAACAAACATCAATCATCCAAACAATTTATTCAAAAAATGGAATTTTGAAACAAGTGAGCTGTAAATACAAAATTGCAGTTGCACTAAAACACATTTTTGCATTGTCCAACTTTCTTATCTCTCGTCTGCTCTCACAGTGAGTCACACACATTTGTATTTGTATGCATAGTTCTGTGATATGATTTGTATTTAAAAGTATTTATATACAAAGTTAAAGTGAGTTTTCATTTGCATATCATTTCAAAAGCTCAATATTAATTTAAAATAAACAGATATTTATGCATTAATTAATTAATCTTCATAGTGTCACCTGCTTTTGAAGGACTCTTCATTGTTGGGGTTGTTTCTAATTTTGTGCTTATTTCAGTTTTTCTGGCTGGATTCTTTGTTGTTTTTGTGTCACCTGAATAAATGAAAAAGTAAAAGCACAAAAGTTTTTCATGTTTCTCATCTGATGTAAATATGCGAAAAATATTCTACCTACACAGTTGAAATATATTAAGTAAATGTTTGATGTGATTTTACTCATATTAACAGCTGATCCTGATCCCACCTGTTTCCTCACCTGATGGCTGACGGTCGAAAGTAAACAGCTGCACTCTTCTTGTGTTAGTGTCAGTCACTTCACATTTCATTATTTTATGACTTGATGAGTAAAATTAATTATACTTCAGAAAAGACACAGTGGCAGCGCAGTCAGTCTGTGAAGTCACTATTTCTTTGTTCTCTTTGTTCACATCTCGACCTTCAAGCAGCCACTTCACTGTGTGATGACACTGTTCATATGTCACCACAGAGCAGCTTAAATCACCGTATCAGTGTCCTCATGTTCAGTCACTGGTGAACATAATGTAACAAAGTGAGACAAACAGAGCGGAAATTATTCAAGTTATCTTAATCAGTTTCAGTATGATTATTGAACATTTTATGTTCTGAAAATATTTGAACTGAAAATATTTTGATGTAAATACTCACGGGTAATAACAGAGATATCAATGAAAGACTAATGAACCAGAGTGTGTTTAGATGTTGTTTCCTCGACTTCGTATTGTTGACAATAATAAAGACCAACATCCTCGACTGTGACATTCTTTATAAGCAGAGAACAGTTCACTGTAACACTCAGTCTGTCTGATTTAGTTTTAGCTTCTTCACCAATCTGTCCAAGTGTGATCAGCTCTACTGTTGTTGGTTTGTTTCTTGGAGTAAACGTCCACGTAGTACCATCACAGTTATTTTGGTCATCTATCACATTTAGACAAGGCAGAGTGACGTCATCTCCAACTTTCATAAACATGGAGGCTTCATTTACAGATACTGTTGAGAAGATTGAAGAGAAATGTAAAATAAATTAGAATACAGCAGTTTTTACAATCAGAGTGAAGATATTTTAGACACAAGTTCATAAACAGAGCACGATCAGCTGTCTTATTTACTGTAAAGGTTGTTGACTGTGATAATATGAACAATATTTAGTTTGATTGCTATTTAAATGTTTCCTGTATTCTTACCTGCAATTTGAATCATCAGCATCAGACATGAAAACATTTGAATCCATCTGAATTCATCCATCGTGCTTCTCTGTCTCACTTCTTTCTTGTTCTCGATCTCGACTGTCACACTCTCTGAACTGATGACTCTTTAAGACTGTTTGTACTTCCTGTCATCAGTGAGATGTCACTTCCTCATCACAGCTTTAGGGATCCAGTTGTTATTTTTGCTGATGATAATGTTTCATAGGTTGAGTATGTCAGCTTTTCATGTCTCTGAAAGTCATGATTTCTATAAACATAATTTATTGTAATGAGAAATCACATTCAGCAGGTGCACTTTGTGTCTATTCCCACAGTGCATTTATGACAGACTGACAGTGATTTAAATACTGATTGTTACGATGAATTGAAGATGATTAACTGATAAACAGAATGCAGTCAAGCTATTTGGTGATTGGACTCTGATGGCCTTCACGGCCGATTGGATTCCCGCTGATGAAAGAATTTAGGCAGGACCCCCCACAGTCCAGACATGGTGGTGGTGAAGATGGAGAATTGGATGGAGCGCTGAGTAACATGGGAGATGCAGAGATGGGTACGAGGTGGGTTTTGTGAAGGAGTCAGGAAGGGAGAATGAAAGATGAGCAGTGAGATTTAAAGTACGTGAAGTGGAGGCTGATTGGCTTGAAGAAGGCCGGGAGAAAGACGATTGGACTTGACCAGTGATGTCAGCAATGAGCTGGACAGTGTTCGAAAGTGGAAGTGATGAATAGCTCTGGCCACTAAACACCCAGGAAGTACACATAAGTGTGATTATAAGTCTTCCTCATTGTACTCGTGAAGGCTGAACTTAAGCTTCATGTGTTTCACACCCTGAAAATAAACAGACGACTGAGGAAGTTGAATGTGTGAAGTTTAAGATAAATGTTTCTATTAATGCAGCTTCTCTTTCTTTAAAATGTAAGAAAAGAGAAAGCACATAACAAGGTTCTGTTGAAGGGTCAAACACCTCAGCCACCACAGTTTGACTCTTGATGTCTAATAGATCATTTGATTACACAGCTGCAGCTACAGAACATAAAGCAGGTCTGAGACGCTCCTCTTCCTCATTGTTGAACTGAAGACGTTTCTGAGAACTGAAAGTGTTTTGGTGAGAGCTCATGAGGTTTGACTTTATAATAATGGACAGTTAAACATCAGAAACACAAACTATAATCACAATTGTTGAACGCTGACTGTTTGAAATCGGTTTAAGGGTTTAGAGAGTTTGTGTTCAGTCTTTCACAGTTGTGTGAGGAGAGCAGGAAGGAGGCAGGACAGACTCAAACTATCTGTTGGTGTTTTATTGATATATTTAAAACAGAAATTGTGACCAAGCAAGCAGAAGACGTGTACCAGGGTTGTGAAGCAAAGGTTTCTGCAAAGGACACATCTGTGCATCCTTGATTGTAACTCCTGCTGCAAGTCTCCTCTCCTCTCTTTCCTCTGAGTTAAAACATCCTTTAACATGGTTTACTTGGTTTACTGAAAAGGATTTGCAGCTCACGAGCAGTAGGACACAGGAGATGAGGAAGCACAAAATTGAAAATTGAGACAAGTCTTGGGACTGGTGTCATTAAAGCTGCTGGCCCCGACGGAATACCTGGTAGAGTGCTCAAAGCCTGTGCTGACAAGCTGGCTCCTGTGTTCACCAGACTATTCAACCTCTCTCCGACACATGCCACTGTCCCTTACTGCCTGAAATCGTCCACAATAGTCCCAGTCCCCAAGTCCACCACCATCAGTAGCCTCAGTGACTACAGACCCATCGCACTGACTCCAGTGGTTGCAAAGTGCTTTGAGAAGCTGGTCCTAAAGCAGATAAAGGACTGCCTCCCACCCAGCTTCGACCCCCACCAGTTTGCCTACAAGGCAAATAGGTCCACAGAGGATGCAATTTCCACTGCTCTCCACTCCGCTCTGCATCACCTGGAGAATCCTGGGACATCAGTAAGGATGCTCTTCATTGATTTCAGCTCGGCCTTCATTACCATCATCCCAGACATTCTTATAGACAAGATGGTAAACTTGGACTTCCCCCCGCCACATGTGCATGGATCAAAAACTTTCTCACAGACTGTTCACAATCAGTCAAGATTGGCAACCAGCGATCATCCACCCTGTCACTCAGCACTGGCTCACCACAGGGATGTGTGCTGAGTCCACTCCTATACACCATCTACACCAGTGACTGCACCCCTACGCACCCCTGCAACATCATCATCAAATGTGCAGATGACACCACTCTGATGGGGCTCATCACCAACAATGATGACACCGCCTGCAGGGATGAGGTCCAGCGACTGTCAGAATGGTGTAACTACAATAACCTCACCCTAAACACCAAGAAAACCAAGGAAGTGGTCATGGACTTCCGCAAAACAAGAACTGACCTATCCTATCCTGGTCCACAAACACATCAGCCCTAGTAAAGAAAGCCCAGCAGCGCCTCCATTTCTTGAGGGTTCTGAGATGGAACAGGCTGCAGACTGAACTCCTAGTGTCCTTCTACTGTACCACTATCGAGAGTGTGCTGGTGCACGCCATCCCTGTGTGGTACGCTGGTTGCACAACAGCTGACAAGAAGAGACTACAGAGGGCCATCAGAACTGCAGAGAAGGTGATCGGCTGTCCACTCACCTCCCTGGACTTAATTGCCAGCTCAAGATGTCTCTCCAGAGCCAGGGCAATTATAAAGGACCACCTCCATCCTAACCACCACCTCTTCAACATCCTGCCCTCTGGAAAAAGGTTCAGATCCATCAGGTGCAAAACCAACAGACTAAAGAACAACTTCTTCCCGTGGGCTGTCAGAACTCTTAATGCAAACTAAGAGTGTGTAAAGACTTCCCCAACACATCCACCCTGACACTGCTGTTGATCATCTATGTGCAATATCTCAGTCTTTCCATGTTCTGTGCAATATTTTTGGCTCATGTGCAATTATTTTGGTCCCAGTCTGAGTCTTTCAGTGTTTCCTACACATACACCATGTATATAGTTCCACTCACATATGTATACATATACACTGTTTTTTATTTTATTCTATTTATTTAATTATTTATTTATTTTCCGCCTTCGTTGTATATTGGTTTCTCTTCTTACTTTAGCACCTTTGTAGTTCAGCTACCCAATTTCGCTGTGCAAGAAACTGCACAATGACAATAAAAAGCTCTAAGTCTAAGTCTCTAACAGGTGACTGTGCAAATACTGGATAACTGAGGACCTCTGGCGGATAAAAGGAATAATACACAAAAAAGTGCTCAGACATAAACTGTGAGAGTTTAAAATTTGTTCTGCAAAAGTAGAATTTCACCAAATTAATAGAAATGCATTTTTTCCAGATTACATTACTATAAAAAAGAATATTCAAAATATTGATTCAGATTCTATTTAATCATCATGAAAGACATGTTATAAAACTCATACTGGACTTTTGACACTGCACATATTTCACTTACACAAACTATAAAGGCATTAAAGGCATTTAACAACAGTCATATTATAAGAGAGGATTAAGACTTGAATACACATGTTCTATCGGATTAAAATAACAACAGCGTGAAACTCAAAAACTGTTAACATTGCTTTAAAGTTCTCATCTAGTTTATATTTACTTATAAAACCAGATGAGATGACATTGATAATATAACAGCAGTTTTCTCTGCTGAGTTGATGTTGCTGATCAGTGGCTGGACGACAAAAACAAAAAATAATCAGAATCAGAAAATTAATTAATCCCTAAAGAAATGATGTGGTTACACAATGATAATAACATCATAAATGTTGCTTTGGCTCATTGACCTCAGGTATTTGAATTTCTCCACCTATATATATTACCTCTACTTCCTGCAGCAAACCTGTCTCCCTCTCATTCACACAAGTTCTCTCCAGAACACTCCTCCACCGCTACAGGCTGTCTTTCACCTGTTTCTTAATGTTGTCCACAAACATCATAGACCAGAGACTCCTGCCTGACCTCAACTGTCAACCTACCCATCATCATAAAAATGAGAACAAAATAAAGAGCATATTGATAGAGTCCTTTCAATACTTTGGATTTTCTTTGGCACTGAATCCTGTGGGATGTTCAATAGTCTAGCAATAGCAATAGTTTTAGTTGTATGTTTTCTATCCAGCCTTCTCTTAGAGTAACTGCTCATATCATTAGCAAAGAACTTCTGGTACCAATTATATTTTCATTTAAAAAAAGGAAAAATAAGTGTATTATAATGTAGCTGGGCACTGTCCCAAAAACTGGTGTTTCTTTAAATCTGTTGGACCCATTGACAATATTCAAAAATTGTCTTTCCATTAAATGCAAATTCTTTTTTTTTTTTTTCAACAGCTTGAACTATGTTATTTTAAAATTGACAGTAGAGCAGAGGTCACTGCATCATTTCATTATCAACACGAACCTGAAAAAAGCTGTCTGATATATAGATAAAATAATAACAAACAAACAAACAAACATACAGATATCACTAAACAAAACACCTTATCTTGGTTTTCTAGGTGTTGCTGATGGTGACATAGGAAACTTCAGGATCCACCTAAACAATGAAGAGAAAAACATGCTGACTCCTCAGTAATATCCATCCATCCACTTGTCCTTTTCAGGGTCGTGGGGGGGTGCTGGAGCCTATCCCAGCTGTCATAAGGCGAGAGGCGGGGTACACCCTGGACAGGTCGCCAGTCTGTCGCAGGGCTAACACACAGAGACAGACAACCATTCACACTCGCATTCACTCCCGCATTCACACCTATGGGCAATTTAGATTTTTCAATTGACCTATCCCCACAAACTGCATGTCTTTGGACTGTGGGAGGAAGCCGGAGTAGCCGGGGAGAACCCACGCAAACACGGGGAGAACATGCAAACTCCACAAGAAAGACCCTGGTGGAATTGAACTCAGGACCTTCTTGCTGTGAGGCGGTGGCCCTGAGAGGCCAAACGGACTGCAACTTAAGAAAACACCAGCAAGTTGGGGTGGCTGTGGCTCAGGTGGTAGAGCACGTCAGCTTCTGATTGGAAGGTTGGCGGTTCGATGCTTGGCTTCCCCAGTCTGCATGCCAAATATCCTTGGGCAAGATACTAACCCCAAGTTGCCCTCCGATGCGTTCATCGGAGTGTGAATGTGTGAATGTTGGTTAGTTTGCACTTGTGCTTGTATGAATGGGTGAATGAGGCATGTTGTTTACAGTGCTTTGACTACTCTGAGAGAGTAGAAAATTGCTATATAAGAATCAGTCCATTTACCAATAAAAAAGAAAAACGCTGCAAAAGCACACAAAACAAAATAGAAATAAGAAAAATGACAACAGACATAGGAAAAAACAAAATGTAAATAGGAAAAACGAAAACAGAAATAGGAAAAAACAGATTTCCAATAGCAAAGGGAAGTGTTTCTGGGGAGACAATAACCCGACGGACCAGTTGCAGGAACCCAAAATTATCATTATCATGATTCATATAATACTGATGATGGATGTTTTAGGCTAACACATATACCTCTCGGGCCTTTCTCAATATGCGTACTTGTGCGTACTTGCGTTCTCGTGTACTCGTGATACGTCATCAGTCGGAGACCAAGTACTGTTCCAATTCGAAGTACGCATCAAGCCGAGAACGCGAAAAAGTCCCGGATGTGTTCTCGCTCCGCCCGTTTTATCGAGCATGCATCGGTGGTGACTGTCGCTACCCGATCCGTACCGGAAACCCGATCGGTACCCCGCATGCGCAAATCTTACGTCACTTCCTCTCTTTGCCAACATTGCGACATTCAATATATTTGAATGACACGGTTAGCGCCCAGTTAGCTCCTAGCATTTCTCAACAGCTCTGCCTCCTTTTCGACTACCGGGACATTTAAACTATGGATAATCCGTATCCGCAACAAATTTTTGCTTTTCTCCTCAACAGAGAGCATTCCCCGATTGAACAACAGCGCCGTAAAATATGAAGAGTGGCGCCTAATTACAGAGTTAATAATACAGACTTTGTAATGTGTCACGTGAAGATTCAGCAGCCAGATGAAGTGTTTACTGGCAATTGACAGTGATAGCGGACATCATCATCACTATTCCAACAATCCTCTCCACACAGACAAGCATAAACACACTCGACTATCACTAAATCAAATTTAACACACGTTTGTAATGACGCCAATTCAGTTTACAATAGGGTTCATTTGCTCGGTCAGCAGGTGGCAGTATCCTCGTACACTGGGGAGTAAACTGCCATTAAACGAACAGAAGAAGAAGAAAACATCTGCACATGCGCGGTACGGATCGGGTAGACCCGATTTGTACGGTCTGACTTTGCACATGCGCAGTAAGGATCGGGAGTCCCGATCTGTCACTATCTTTTAATTTTTTCGTTTTTGTCTACATTGTACTGAAATGCTTCATTATTGCAAACATTTTAAGATATACTTATTATTCTAAACATTTTAACAGATACTCTGACCCATAACTATCGTAAAACGCTACGACCGGAAGTAGACACCTTTTGCGCATGCAGGGTACCGATCGGGTTTCCGGTACGGATTGGGTAGTGACAGTGGCCCTTTCTCAATTCTCAAGTACCCGAGTATGTACTCGCGTTCTTGGCGAGTACGTACTCGCGTACTTGGCGAGTACGTACTCGCCGAGAACGCAAGGGAGTACGGACGGTACAGCTAAATATCCCAGAATGCATTTCGTCCAAAACTCAAACGCGGCAATGGCAGACGAGCGGGGCTAAAAACTTTTAAATATTACTCTTTCTGGGTCACAAAATAAACTTTTAAGTTCTTTTTAAGCGAGAATGTAGCTGTGTAAACTTCAAATATCTGCTCGATTTACCAAGCTATCATATATTTCCAAACGAGCTCCGATGTTTTCGGAGACGTCTGTGACCCGCCAGCTCCATAGCAGACAGCGAGGTCGAGGATTATTACAGCTGGCGAGAACAGCGGACTCCCGGCACATCGTTTTCAACCCCCCCGCGGTCTTTTCGCTACTCAGGTTAAACAAACCCCAAACCCCAGTAGCTGTCTAATGTATTGAGTGTCCACTAAAATAAAAATAAAAGCGTTGGTGTTCCAATTGTACAAATCGCGAGTCCGTGCTCGCGTTCTCGGCGAGTACGTACTCCCGTGCGTTCTCGGCGAGTACGTACTCAACGAGAACGCGAGTATGTACTCGCGTACTTGAGAATTGAGAAAGGGCCCTCGTCTTTTCTTTCCTCACAAAACCGATAAATCCTCCACTTCTTCTAAGTGTCTCCCAGCGCAATTCTTAGCATATTTTGGTTCCTGCAACTGGTCCGTCGGGTTATTGTCTCCCCAGAAACACTTTGTGCTTTTGGAAATCTGTTTTTTCCTATTTCCGTTGTTGTTTTTCCTCTTTTCGTTGTGTTTTGTGTGCTTTTGCAGCATTTTTCTTATTGCTGGTGTTTTCTTAAGTTGCAGTGGCCTCTCAGAGCCACCGTACAACTGAGTTCCTAGTCTCCACTATGGCCTAATCTCCTCATGTGTATTTAAAGCCCCAGTTTGCTTCTGTTCTTTGTTATGTTCTATGTTCTTTAGAGCGTAGTTTGTGAGTTCCAGGTTTTTAGTGTTGCCTGAATTATTTTGTGTTTTGCATTTTGGTCTGCTAAGGTCAGCAATAAAGCTGCTTTTTGAGTTTAACATGGATTTGAGTTCTGCACTTGGATCCTACTTTGCTTGCCAACAGCTATCCTTGAAAATATGTCTCACTGTAATGCAACATAAACAACTCTTCATTCATCACTTTAATTTCTCAGAAACAAGATATTATACTTGTGTTTTGACCTCTTACTTCAGGTTTTACGATTCATGGTGTGGTCTACTGATTTTTTTGGCCTAACTTTCTTATCTTTTGGATGCTTTTTCAGTTAGTGTCATGCATTTACAATTTTTTAGAGAATAAGAAGAAGTGTTTTCAACTCTGGGTGTAGTGGGTGATCTCACCGAGTTCTGATTGGTTTGAGTCTCTGCAGGGTTTGAACTCAGTCCCTGAAAAACAGACAATAGTGCGGTTACATCTGGTGGAAAACCATGTCTATGAAGGCAGTTTAGTTCTTGTTAACACTCCCTCAAAGATGAGCGGTTTATTTAATTGTCTTTTTAGTGGCAGATATAGGAATATTTAATTATATGTTTCAAAACTCACAGGATTTTCATTCTTCTGCATTTTGTTTCCTGGAAAGACAAAAACAGTCAACTCTAACATTCATAGAACAACTTACAAATGTTGTATCTGTAAATGTTCTCACCTTTCATTCTTTTCCTTATGATGAGACACACAGCTGTTATCAGCAGTGCGACCAAAGCAATAGTTCCATTGATGTACCACGAAATAGCTGCGATAAAGCAGACAAAACAAATTTAAAACATTTTTGCATGTTTGAAAAACTTTTCACACCATTTAACAGCCATGATACTCATATATATTTATGCTAACACCATCATATCAAATGTTACATCTTATGTTTCCTATAGGATAAGTAAGTGCTATTGGAGTGAAACCCAACAGTTCCTCACCGTTAATCTTAAGTAATTTCCCCCTGATGAGGTCGAGAGGAAGTGTGTTTGTTACAATGTGGTAACAACAGGCAGCAGAGCTCTGAGGGTTTAACATCCAAATGGCAATAAAACACCCTGACGAGTTGCCTAAATGACCTCTAACCGATTCACAGCTGAGGTGTATCAAATGACCAATAAATATGCTCATTTTACAGTTTTTTTCAGAATCTGCTGTTACAAGTGAAAATCTAAAAAAATTAAGGGAAGGTAAAGCCCCCAAATGTTTTGGGGTCGTAGCAACACTCTTGGTTTCTGACAGAAAACGGTAAGTGGTGAGAATAGAGGCTGTGGTTCAGGGGTTATCAGCAGTAGCATTTAACAATAATCTGTGAAATTGGTAAATAAGTATGCTCATTAATATGTTATATATAATATATTAATATGCTCATCAATATGCTCTAGTGTTTATAACCCTAGAGTTCAGCAAATTAAATTCAACAAATATATCATGAACACATTATTTGTGATAACCAGTGTTTCAGTCACAGACCTGTCGGTATTATTTAAGTTACACAGTGGATTTTTTTCTTTTGGCTAAATACAAAATAAGAACAGTAAAAACAGGACACCCAAAATCAAAATCCAGCTTGACACAACACAACACACGGCAACTGGTTTGATTCAACTGTGGTGATGTTTAGATTGCTCGAGTTGAAAAACGTGTTGCCGTCCAGTTTGTGTGAAGTCAGTATTACAAAGAAAATGCAACAACCTATTAACAAAATAAAAATAAGTCCTTATATTTACTGTGATAGTTGACCTGCTGCACTCTTGGTCTTAAAGCAAATTAATGTTGTTTTAAGCTTTAGAAAATGAGAAACAGTAATGTTAAACACATATGTATCACAATGGAGTGGACTTTGAGAGATAGTTTTATCTACTCTGCAGCATGAGCTGAAAAACCAAGGCAGGATCCATGAAGCTGAAAGACGTCAGCAGAAGGAGGAAAATGTGGTGAGGCAAGAAAAAGAGACTAAGAAGGTACCTCAGACCACCAGGGTGGAGAAAGACTCACGGTTGAATTATGAGGTGACTGGGAATGTTTTGCTGCCTTTAAGTGACCTGAATCAGATGCACAGGATCAATGAGGCATCATATAGTAATCCTGTGCATTTCTATATGCTTTGTAGATCTATAGCTTATGGCTTTCTGTCTTTTCTGTTTTAAATAGTTTTTCACCTTTACAGCTTTCAAGGATGAGACACCTCAAAAGCAAAACAGTTACAAAGAAGCCCTGAAACAGCAGGTAGGCCTGGGGCCGCGAGCCTCAGTCTGTAGATGGATGATAAGAGATTAACTGCAGGAAGAAATGAAATGCTTTTAGACTTACAACAACCTGTATTCTCAGCTGTTTAAAGAAGTTGTAAATTAACTGTAACTGTACATTTCAAACAGAGGAAAATAAGTGAAAACAGCAAGAGGAAAGAGAACAAATTAGGATTGAGGAGGAGAAAGAAGAGAAGAGGCTGGCCATGCAGAGGGCACGCTTACTGGAGGAATATGAAGATGAGCAAAGGAAAGAGAAAAGGAGGACTGAGGTGAGGAGCTCGCCTGTGACCGTTGTTGTCACGAGACATGGCTACGAGAGGAAATTCCAGACGCCTCGATGCAGCTAGCAGGCCGCACAATGCACCGCAGCAACAGAATGGCTACAGCGGGGAAAAGCAGAGGTTTGTGCATCTACACACATAACAACTGGTGCACAAACACTAAGTGTCCTTCATCATTTCTCCTTCTTTGTAGTTAATAGTGGGTTCTGTCACAATGGAGTGGGTTTTGAGAGATAGTTTTATCTACTCTCTGCAGCATAAGCTGAAAAACCAAGGCAGGATCCATGAAGCTGAAACACATAAGCAGAAGGAGGAAAAGGTGGTGAGGCAGGAAAAAGAGACTAAAAAGGTACCTCAGACCACCAGGGTGGAGAGAGACTCACGGTTGAATTATAAGGTACAGTAAGCCTGAAAAGACTTCAGCTCGCTGTGTCGTTGTCAAAGAATGACAAAGAAATAATCTAGTTGTCGTCCTGCAGAGGCAGCCCTCTCCGCCCATCCCAACCTTGCAGAAAAAGCTGGCAAATCTTGCGCCATCTAGGCCCTCCTCTGTTTTTAGCCAGCGCTCATCTAGAACTGTGAGTAACTCATTGCAAAGACTGCAAATTTTTTTCACATTTTGCCCTGTATGATAAGTCTATAAATGAAAAAAATGCATTCACAGAATTGCTCAGTGTCAGCACCAAACCACCCACCACCCAATGAAATTCCCAGCCAGCAGGGTAAGATTTGTGGAAATTATAAACCTTTATTTTCCTGATCCCTGCCCTGCCTTCAGTCCCCTGTCGTGCTTCAGATGATCAACAGGAAGTGTTCAGAGTGCTGTCAGCCTTACGTTGGTGTCTGAGGAAAGAGCGGTGACAACTGGAGGTTCAGATGGGTTGTACAGATTCACACGAGACCCACTACGATCTGGTAAACAGGTATTGCAGTCAGGCACCACTGAACAGCAGGGTAATGTGTGCAGGCATAAGATGCCCAGAACAACAGGGATTTCTGTCTTTTGTGCCAGGCTTAGAATCAGTCATTTAGAGACGCTGCTTTGTTGAATTTAACCCAGTTAACCCCCAGATTTGGTGAGGCAAATACACGATACTAACTGTGGGCTGTTAATGTGTGATCTTAATTTGATATTCATAGTGAAGAATGTATTCAGTACAATGTTTTACAAGACATTTATTAATCTGTGCTTGTATTCAAGTTTACAGCAAATGTTAAGGTTCAAATATTGAGGAGGGGTAGAGGAGGTAATCTACTTCCATAATAACAACACTGGTCCGGCCGGGTGGAGTCAAACGATGATTTTAATGACACGCGTGGGAAGACCGCCCGCTGTACGCAGACAGCGCCGATCCCCAACTTACAGAGCATAAGCAGGTGTTTTATACCTTCTGGGCTTAAATTTACTACGCCCCTTGACGTCACTCAGATACAGTTCATACATAGGTTTCAAAACCACAATGACTTAAGACAGTTTAAAAATAACATTGTCTCCATCTCCACAGCAGATGCTTCCTGTCAGCCTTCTGACTTTCACTTCCCGTCTGGAAAACCAAACTGTTCCTCTTTTTGCAGAGACAGCTAGAAACTATTCCTCTTTTACAGAGACAATTTTAGAATTACAAGCAAACATGATTAACCTCTCACCTATAAATGAGATAAAGTCTACTGTGTGTTTGTGTGTCATCATGAACTGCACTCAGTTTCACCTCTCGCCTCACCAGCTGAAACTTGTAACCTTTTCCACCAGACAGAAGGCCAGCATGTACACATTTAAGATTATAACAAGCATTCAAAAGCATTTAAGATCATAGATTCAACTCAACAGTTTAAAGTGGTTATAACTGCACCTGTAATAAAGGCTAATTGGGTACCAATATGTTTAAACATCTGAATACAATATCAATACTGCAGATTGTTTTATTAATGCAATGGTAATGATGATGATGATTAACAATAACAGTAAAATAATTTCTAATCCCCCACATTCCCTCTCTTGGTGACCCTTTTTCCTTAAAAAATAGGGTCACCACACTTGTTTGTGTCATTGCTCTGACCCTCTCTAGCAGTCTTCTGGCTCAGCCAATCAGACAACAACATCATGTCATCTTAGGTGGTCCAGTAATAAACGTCAGCTCCCCCTTAAGAACAGTCCATGCGTGAGATTAGGTTTTTCTGGGTCCCTCTCTTGTGGTCCTTCAGGTCTCGGGCCTCCAGGATCCTCACCCCCTGTGGTAGCCGAGATCTCCTGCAAAGGAACAAAACACCTTTTCCTACGCCTCCCTAACTTATCATGTTCGGGACTCTTTAATCAAAAGCATGAACCTAATTATCGTTTGACTTATTAACTATTATTTATACATATTCTTCAACGTTACTCATCTCCGTACTCATCATTTTACCACTCTTAAAGCGCTGCTTTCACGTCCCTGCATATGTTTACTGTTGCTCGCTCTATTCTCCCTTATCTGATCATCAACATCCTGTACACAACTGTTGCTGCTGCAAGGGCCTCCACTCTGCCCTAAAGGTCACATTTCACAAAAAATCACAAGAAAATCATTATAAGCGCCTATTCTACTAAAAGATGAAAAAGAAAACAACCATTTTAAATCAATTAAGTTTAAGCATATAAGCAATTACTCATGCGTAAATTTCATCAGAGCTAAACACTGCCTAGAAACAACTCCTATGTTAACACTAACCTCATTTTAAAACTCACATTACCTGTGTCATAACCTGTTGTTGATATAGCATCTTTATTTCATTTTGCTCCTCTATAAACTAGAGTTAACTTCTACAGTGGCCCCCTTTTGTTAATGGCACGAATTATATCAACAAGTTTCTCCTCTTTCAGCCAGATTCAGTTATAAGCTAAATGAATTTCAGGTTTATGGATTCTATGTGTTTGTAAGCATGTGCGCCCTTTATGCTCTAAGCCTCTTTTCACAATAAATTGCCTGGACATTCGCGCCAAACAAAGCTTTTGACCTTCAATAGACTGAGCCACAACTCTTTAATTAGCACAAAATGCAATGTGTAAAAATCATTTCTACGTATAAGCTCTCTCCTCTATCCTAAAAATAAATCTATGTAATATCTGCCTGTGTAAGCCTACATTATAACCACTTCTTCTAGAAATCAAAAAAGAAATCAAACATTTTCTACTCCTACAATCTTCACTAGTTTCCCCATAGCATATCTTTTATTCCCACAGTTTCCCTTTAAGTTTTGTACACAGCTTTTATAAACACCGGCATTTTATCTTCTAAACAGGATTCAGTTCACTTTAATCCTCTAACCTTAACATAAAAAATAACAATTTCTGCCTCAGTTTATGACTCAAAAGTCATAAAATGATCCTAAAACCTATTTTATACCTTAAATTCCCCCTTTTTTGACACATATAATGTGTCAAACTAAAAATGCTTCACCCAAGCTTAGGAAATTAAAAAAGTTAGTCATCCCAACTTTGATCCAGTCACACAAATTCACTCACACGCATTCACACCAGGTATTTGCTGATAGTGGAGACTCCCGCGCAAGTAATCAGATTCTCCAATCTCAGCAAAATGAGCTCATTCATTTGTCTTATTTTGTTTTTAAGAAAATATTTCTTTATGCTTTTGGACTGGATTGAATCGCTACAATCCTTTCAGACAGGGACTTACGACCTGATTAGGTCCCCACAGGTAGCCTTCTCCTCAGCCAGTTGTAATCTGGAAAGCCCACCTTATATTTGTTCTCCCGAGAATTTGTCAGCGCTGTTATTCACCGTTGCAGGCCTGCTTAGAACGAAATGAGAAAAGAGAGCTAATTATTAGCTCATCAAAACACAAAACAAAATCACCTGACAGGTTTTCTCTAAGTGCACTGTTACAAAAATAATGGGCCCCTCTTAGACATGTCCATGTTTACTAAAACTCCCTCTATTAAAAATAAAAACAAAAACAACCCAAACCTAACGAACAGAATCAACCCATCACCACAACAACCTCAATCTCAAACACACAAAAGTTTTGCCACCAGAGTCCTGACACTCCCTGGTCAACTGACAAAATTTCACCTCCTCAATACGCCGAAAATCTTTAAAACCACACAATTTGCACACAATAATCGCCCCCTTTATGCACTGTAACATACTTAGATTCAGCATAAGATATAAACCCAATACAACGAAACCCATTACAACAAAACCTGTTACTTTACCATTATATTTCACCAAGTAATCCTCCTCAGTCACACACACACACACACACACACACAGGAAGCTTCTCTGTCACCACTCACTCCAGCTAATTTGCATACTGAGTCATATCTCAAGAAGTTGCCGTAACAAGAGAAATACATGTTTAAACATTACCACCTTATTGAATTACTTTCATTTTCTTTCTATACTAATCACTTGCTTTGATCAATCAATACAAGAGTACTCCCAAGTCACTCTTATAAAAACTACTTTAATCACTTTTCTTTTCTTTTTTCCATACCTCACTCCCTCTGTCATATAGCTTCTTTGAGTTATTCCTCATCTTCAAGCTCTAAGTGTATTTTATTAAACATTCACACCATTTTAACACTCATACACATAGCAAGCTGATTTTCATTGCATATGTTTATGTTCTTAGCCAGGTTTAATCAATGTCTATGCATTAATCTTCATGCGCTTGTCCTTTTAGGTTAATGCATTTTCTGCTTGTGTATGTGATTTTGCATATGTTGCTTTTTGCAGTGTTTCAGACGCCTTCACAATTCTCCACTTAAGCAGTCAGTTTTCTCTTCCCCAAATTTGCTAACCCAAATTTTGATTTCCCACCTGAAATAACAGCATTCCTGGTCCTCAGCCATAAGTCAGGGCTTGCTTGTGAGGTTCAGGGACACAGGTGCCGTGAACAATTCAACCAGAAACTTGCCTTAACATGTCCAGTGATGTCAACCTAGAACTTTCTTCCGACCGCTGCATCTGGAAAATTGATCCAGGTCTGCTTTGCCCCTGAAAATAACACAACTGAGACATTTTCATTATTATCATGAGTGCTTAAACTACCCGTTTCTCTCTCTCCGGTCAGAAATACCAACTTATGTCATGTATGTAAGCATGTTCTTCATTGCATTTTATGTATTCATGTTAATGTTCAGTGAGTGTAAGCTGTTTCTTCATTGCCTTTCATGTTATATGATCATGTTAATGAAGTGTAAGCTGCTTCTTCATTGCATATGTATGTTATCGTCAGGTTTAATTCATGCATCTGTTCACTGATTTCTGCATTCGAACTATCTCACTTCTGATTCTTTCCAAAAATAATTTCACATGTAACAATTTGTGTATGTGTGTTTTCTATTTTCTGTTTACCTCTTTGTTGTGATCTGGGGGACATCTCTAAACCATCATGAGTTCAGGCTTCAATTTCAACCCAATTATATCCTGTATTCTCGCAGTCGCAGTCTGGGCTTCACCTCTCACTGGTCTCCGTCCTTCTCTTCACAGTGTCCTTTGTTGTCTTGAAATCTCCAGCTTTAGTCCCAAGTCAACTGCTTGCTGCTTCTCTGTTTCTTCTCCGTTGATCTTTTCAGTATTTTCCTTTTAGATCAAGACCCAGCCTGGCAAAATATCACATTTAGTGCCTTCAGACAGTGATGTCACACTGCTCTTACCAGCCTGCAGTTCACCGTGCATGTTTTCATCACGGGGTTTCTGCTTCTCTGATGATACTTTCAGTCGTCTCTTTCAAGATTGCTCCAAGCATGGCAAATATGCTGCTGCTGGTGTCGTCAGTGTGGTTTCAGTCGCACTGTCTTTTGCCTGCTGTTAATTCTTCAAGTCCACAATGTTCTGTCGGTCTTCATCAGGCGATTAACGATCCTTTGAGCTTCTTCTCAGGATCGGGACAAAGTGAGAGGTCAAGCTGTAAAATTTGAAGCCAAAACCTGGCCTGTTTTTCTCCCAATTCTGTTAATCTATCGTTTTGCCGCCGTACTCAAGATTCCAGGTTGAGAGAAGTCCACCTGTTTGTTGACACGCTAAAGCATGCAATTAATATCCTTTTCATTTCTTTTCTTAAAACCTCCATTTGCTTCATCTACCTAGAGTTTTTAACTCGTCTGTTTCTCTCTCTGGGTGCTTACTTGTCACAGTGAGTTCCTTTTATGGTCATGTAGAGTTCCTGTTACACACACAGCTGCTATTTTCTGTTCCTCTTTCCTATTTTACAGCCTAATCAAACTCTTTAGTTTTACTAATTCTTGATCTAAAAACAATGCACCCTTATTTCACGCACACACTTTTAACTATACTAAATTCTTTGCATTTGTCAGCATTCACATCAGTCTTCAGCGTGCTCAACAGAGCTCTTTCAGACATCAGGAATCGTCTCACACACACCGCCTTTTCTCTCTCTCTTCCACTTTTTCACTCACTCTACTATCAACTTGCTTTTCTTACTTATTATTTTTGTACAAATCGCACCCAATCACTCAAAACCTGCTTCTCACAACATTCACACACTTAAACTGTGACAGAAGTTGAGGAATATAACTCAAAATACGCTTTCCTAAGAGTCTTTTAGACATGCCTTTCATAATCAGAAAGAGCAAGTCAAAAAAAAACCCAAAAAAACAATTGAAACCTCCAATAATTCTCACAGCACACACAAGAAATTAAAAAAAATAAAAAATAAAACACACCAGCATTTATTGCTCGAGAAAGGTTACTACTGAAAGTAATATGTTAGTCTTAAGCATATACAATGCACTCAATATATATCAAAACTTAGTCACAGATCACACATTCACAGCAATCCATTCAAATTCTATTTATACTCTCGTAATGAGCAAAACCAGTATTAAAAACCATCTTAGTTACAGGCATTTAGCAATATTTGCAAGCTATAGTTATAAAGCTCAATAACACTCTAAACCAAAAGCAACAATCTCCATGCGCGTCGCCGCTCCTCATTTGCATTCACACACACACCGTCTAAAAATAGCTCCAGCACAGACTCAGCCTCCTTTCACACAGAGATCTCTTATTTATAATACACAGACGTCTTATATTACAACTGCACAGATTTTTTAGGCCTTTTAGCACCTACACAATTTCGGGAAATTTAACCTAACCGCCCAGCGGATAAACTCTATCAGTTTTTTGCGATCAATTCTCCAGTCTCAGACTCGAACTGTTTCTGGCCTAATCTCTAACATCCCTAACTCAATTTAAAAGCGTCAACCAACCCAAACTTTGCCTGAAGCTCTATTTTTGGCATTTCACAGCCAAGGCTTACCCCGAAGTTTTAAGTTAAAGTTACACGCCCGAAGTCCAACTTCTGCTGGCCAAAAAAGCGCAGATACCGTTCCAAACGGTAAAGTGGTGCAACCACTAGTTATTCTGGAGTGCCCCAAGCTCCACAGTGACCAACTGACTATCCCTCTAAGAGGACAAGGCCTAGGCGTCCCTGGCCTTGGCAAGCGTTACCTCTGAGCACTGCGCCTCCTAGTGGACTCGAACCACCGTCCTTCAAAAATTTATAATACTTTAAACAACAGTCCACACCCAAAACAAGTGTATGACTGCAGCAGGTTGGAAGGAGAAAAACCTCTGGAAGCAAAGAATCACAGACTCAGAGTTAATACATGTACATGGACGATTGCCTGACACATTCCGTCGACTACAGAAATGTGTAGGCAAAGCGCGCCAGGCATTCACTCAGAGTTTATTATATACTGTCCTCTCACGTAACACTCATGGGTGGAGTACAAGTTAGGAAAAAACAACTTCTTATCTGCTGCTTGCATACGAGGCTGCACAGGATGCAAGCTTGCAAGACGAAGAGGAACAAGTTGATTAACGATCTTGTAGTGGGTTAAAACAATACATGTGGGTGTTTGTCTAAACTTGAGCAGACACTTTGTTTTTGCTGACACGCTATGTACAGGCATTACTGTGCAATTCAAATAAAGCTAAACATAAAGGTAAAATCTTTTCACACAGGTCCAACCTGTCTGACCAATTTGGGACTTGAACCCATAAAATGACCAAATTCTCTAAATCCTACGTGAGACTCGAACTCACTTTCACTATTTTCCTTTTCCTTGGGACTTGAACCCACAAAATTCCTTAAATCCTAGTGAGACTCGAACTCACTTTCACTATTTTCCTTTTCCTTGGGACTTGAACCCACAAAATTCCTTAAATCCTAGTGAGACTCGAACTCACTTTCACTGTTTTCCTTTTCCTTGGGACTTGAACCCAGTACTTTTACTTATAGACCTTCACCAAAATCAAAACAGACATCCACCAGTAATTTCAGTGAGTAGACTTTAATTTTTCCATGTCCAATTTGGCACGCTTTGGAAATCATTCAACAGGTAGTGCCTTACCTTTGGATAAGCCGGCTTATGCCCACTCACTTTGACCACTGATATTCATGCCTGCCCGTCTGACCACCTCGGACCCCAGATTTCTCCATCTACACCTCCAACTCACTCTCCCTCCTCAATAACCGGACGAGCCTCCCAAAATGTTAGGTTCAATATTGAGGAGGGGTAGAGGAGGTAATCAACTTCCATAATAACAACACTGGTCCGGCCGGGTGGAGTCAAACGATGATTTTAATGACACGCGTGGGAAGACCGCCCGCTGTACGCAGACAGCGCCGATCCCCAACTTACAGAGCATAAGCAGGTGTTTTATACCTTCTGGGCTTAAATTTACTACGCCCCTTGACGTCACTCAGATACAGTTCATACATAGGTTTCAAAACCACAATGACTTAAGACAGTTTAAAAATAACATTGTCTCCATCTCCACAGCAGATGCTTCCTGTCAGCCTTCTGACTTTCACTTCCCGTCTGGAAAACCAAACTGTTCCTCTTTTTGCAGAGACAGCTAGAAACTATTCCTCTTTTACAGAGACAATTTTAGAATTACAAGCAAACATGATTAACCTCTCACCTATAAATGAGATAAAGTCTACTGTGTGTTTGTGTGTCATCATGAACTGCACTCAGTTTCACCTCTTGCCTCACCAGCTGAAACTTGTAACCTTTTCCACCAGACAGAAGGCCAGCATGTACACATTTAAGATTATAACAAGCATTCAAAAGCATTTAAGATCATAGATTCAACTCAACAGTTTAAAGTGGTTATAACTGCACCTATAATAAAGGCTAATTGGGTACCAATATGTTTAAACATCTGAATACAATATCAATACTGCAGATTGTATTATTAATGCAATGGTAATGATGATGATGATTAACAATAACAGTAAAATAATTTCTAATCCCCCACACAAACCATCTGAGAAATGCCTTTGGACTGGTGCCCGTTTCTGGGCTTTTCTTTTGTCACAAACTGCTCACAAAGAAGGACGAATGCTTTAGGGAACAAAAGCTTTGGAATGTATTCTGCAAGTACAGGTCAAACGTAATAGCCTCATTGTTTTTGTCACAATCTGGTTGTAGGGACTCAGGCGCAGAGCAGTTAGACGTCTCCAAAAACAGTTTATTTACAGCACCAGTGCACAATATATACAGTGAAGAGAATCCAAAACTCCAGGGAATCACAGGGTAGCTCTCTCACACTCGCTCACGTCTTCTTGCCCACACTCACACACGTTCACACGGCAGGGAGGTCACAGGTCCGGGGAGGAAGGTCTGAAGCAGAAGACAAGGGACGTCACAAACAAATCACGAATCTCAAATTACTAAGCACAAGTTCACAGGAGCAGCAGAAGCACTAACGTCAGTAGTACAATAATCCAGCGACAAGAGGATCTGTGTTCCAGCCTCAAATAGTGCTCCCGGTGATGACAGGTGATTGTTGTCAGGTGTGTGGGCCAAGGGCGGGAGCCCACAGTGAGCTCCACCCAGGCAGAGATGGAGAGAGAGAGAGAGAGAACCTAAACAGCACATGTAGCCTTGTGGGGCCGGCCGGGCAGGCACGGAGACCATGACAGTTTTATAGCAATGCTGAATTAACTTATGTCACTGCAGGACAGTGCAGCCAGTGGGGCTAATTGTTATACTCACTGTGCACGACAAGAAAGCATTTGACATGGTGAACTGCTGCCACGGTTTTAGAGAGACGTCTGTTTGTTATTAGAAGTAGTTGTTCTGTTTAACTTGGGATTTTTCTCCTTTGCTTCTGCGTAGTGTGTGGAGGTGCCAGATGGTTTAGACTGGTGCTCTGTCTCCCTTTATCCAAACTAAAACTTTGATGTGTTTTTTTATCTTCACTAAACACTTTTTTGCATTGTGTTTATTATTGTGCTACTGCAAGTATTTCATATATTAGTCAGTTGATTGTTACTGTAGGGCAGCTCTAGGACAATCCCTGATGTGATGTAGCTTGCTTTTATCCAGCAGATTTGACATCTCGTGAGGAGGTTCGAACCCTGTACCCTGACCATCCTGCTGACGCACAAAGTCTGGACATCCAGCAGCAGGCCCTTCTACGTGAACAACAGCTTCTATTTCTCTTAATATTAGAAGTCAGACAGTTATTCATTAATGAATACAAATGGTGATTGAAGTTATTTAGACAGGACATTAAACTTCCAATAAATTATGAACAATGTATGACTGAATGTGTTCAGTGAAAGACTTTGAAAATATCGCAGCATAAAACCAGTGTAAAAGTACTCAGACTACTTTTGGGGGTATTTATTTGATGATGCAACCAGAAAATGTGCAGGTTGTGAGTTTAACATTTTCAACACTGGAGAAGTACATGTACACAGACTAGCTAATGACAAACTTTTTTTTTTTTTTTTTAATTTAACCTTTATTTAAACAGGTTGTTCATTTTTCTGAGCTTATCTGGTGTCCAGTTTCGGTGGCAGTAGCATAAGCAGAGAAG
Source organism: Neolamprologus multifasciatus (assembly GCF_963576455.1). NCBI lineage: Eukaryota > Metazoa > Chordata > Actinopteri > Cichliformes > Cichlidae > Neolamprologus > Neolamprologus multifasciatus. Next base: position 21,380,583 of record NC_140453.1, read on the forward strand.
ACCCAGACCTTACTCTCCCGAGCCAGCTCCTCCATTATTTGGGGGACACTGCGGCATTCTCTGCTGAGTGCTGTGATCTCCCCAACATGTCCTGGGTGTGTCCTGTCTGTCCTGGTGGGACATGCCTGGAACATCTCACCCAGGAGGCGCTCAAGAGGCACCCTTGTCAGATGTCTGAACCTCCTCAACTGGCTCGTTTAGATGTAGAGGAGTAGCAGTTAACTCTGAACGAGACAGACAGCACCTACTGCTGGGGTGGGCCTACAGGAGGGAGAGCTCATGTCGTCTCTTCAGGACACATCACTGGACCCCAAGAAGCTCTCCCCCGAGCTCCCTTTGGCTGCTGGGGTCAGCTCCTCCAGCAGAGCACACAAAAGTAGGAGACCGGAGATGTCATGGCTTAGTTGGGAGACAGTTTGCTTCAAGGCCACTAGAGGGTGCTGCAATAAAACTACAATAAATGAATTGACCTTTTGACCTGCTAACACTCTTATGCAAAACCCTGCTACAGAGAGATTCTAGGTCTGACCAATCGTCTCCGCCGTGGGCAAAAAGATGACAGCCAATAAAATTCAAAAAAAATTTATAATGTTACGCCCCACTTAAAAATGAAGTGCTGACTGGGGTGAGGGGTAACACAAAGTGAAAGAGAAAACAAACTACTGGAGAATAAATGTCATTAAATATAATTTATTGCCCAAAACTACTGCAGTAAAAATAAACACAGGGAAGCTCTTTTCTTCAAGGTCTCCAAAGCCAAAACAACAAACAAAACACCCCCTTTAGCTAAAAATCAAACCAAGTACTCTCTAACCAAAACAAAATACAATGGCTGAGCTCCCTGTCTAACCAAAAACAGGAGAAAACAGTTGAAACAAAAATGGCAGAGAACCCCTACCTGCTTCCACAACGATGAACTAATTCACACAGTAAGGGCACACCTTTGCTTACAATAAAAGAAAGAAAACCAAAGTTTCACAGAGTTTAAGTTCTCTCTCACACACACACACACACTAAGGCCCGCTGCCCAAAACACTACAGCTCTGGCAAAAATGGGGGAAGTGGCAGGGGTGTGGCAGTTTAGGATGGCAGACTATATGCCGTGGCTGACGAGCTGGAACACACCTCAGCTGTGGCTCATGAGGCAGACCTGCAACACAAGAAAAGGAGAAAAAAAAAAAAAACCTCTTCTACAGAGGGAGAGCCACTAGACGTCAGCGACCGTAACACCCCCCCACATTAAATATCACATACAGTAAACAGACACTTTTAACAACTGTCACCAAGTCCGTTACTGGAGTTAATACTGGGTCCTGGACAGTGCATCAGCCACCACGTTGTCCATGCCTCTCTGATGTCAGATGTCTATGTTGTACTCCTGAGCAAGCAACGCCCATCTCATCAATCTTTGGTTGTGATTGTACATGTGTTTTAGGAATACCAGAGGGTTATGGTCAGTATAAACCATAACAGGGGTGGTGGTTGACCCCACGTACACGTCGAAATGCTGCAGAGCAAGCAACATGGCCAGGGTTTCCTTCTCAATGGTGGAATAGTTGAGTTGATGAGGCTTGAACTTAGCTGAGAAGTAGGAAACCGGGTGACTGATGCAATCAACTCACACAATGAATAATAGTTAAAAAAGTCCAGTGTCCCGTTTAGGTACAAAGTAAAAACACACAGTCCAAGGCCAGAGCCAGCTATGCCACAAAGCCAGTTGCACTCCACACGTTGTTCACTTCAACAGGGGTAGCAGTTGTCCTCTGAGACCCACCACCCTGTAAGTAGGAAGCCAGTGATCACTCCATCCTCTGCAACTCAGCTGCCTTTAGGCTGCAGCATATAATAGGCCCTAGCCTGCACAGAGCGACAAAATAAGACAATTCACTATATAATTCACAGCCCATCCATCCCAAACATATCAGATCATTAGAGGTTTTGTTACATTACATACCTGCACCGAGAGACAAAATAACACAGCAGTGTTTGTAATGTGGGCTATAAGTAGACTAGCATATCAGTGCAATCAATTACACCTGCCTCCAATTAGTCCAGCCCTTTTACAGTCATTGACTGGGTGAGAAAACACGAGCAAATCAACCCAAGAGACAAGCAGGAAGACTCTCTGAAGGCTCCTGTGGCTGCACAGGCAGTCTTACAATTACGAGGTTGGAGAGTTGTTGTTTCAAAATGTTCACACTGATTTCACATGCTCATTAACTCACAACCAGCTGACCATATATATTGCTGCTGCTGAGCTGCTGTTTTATGGAGATTTTCTGAATTTATTTTGCTACCATAAGAACAGACTCCATGCTGAAAGCATGTGCACTGTCACTTGCAGTGAGTGGCACTAATGACACTAAATTTAATTACGGGTCATGGACAGCCTTCATAAATGCTCATATTACTCACCCACATTGAATTCCAGCACAGGTTCATCTGGGTCCTGACTATTTCCTGCAAAGTAACACAAACGTCATCAGAACATTAAGTCAGAGAAACAACACTTGGAGCTTTTGTACATGATAACTATTACTGCAGTAGTAAAACAAAGTCAAGCAGCAGTACATTTATTAAAATCATCTTCAGCTGTAATATGTAAGCTAATTTAGGTCAAATTTGATTATGTTTAGATGAAAATGAAACTAGTACCCTTGTAATGTCTTTTTAAATTCCGATGCATCCATCGGAGTATGAATGTCGTTAGAAAGTGCTAAGTGTAGATAATGGGTGTGATTGGGTGAATACAAATGTTGTATAGAGCGCTTTGAGTACTCCGTGAGAGTAGAAAAGCGCTATAGAAGAATCAGTCCATTTACCATTTAAAGAAAAGACTGTATCTCTATATAACTTGCATACAGTCAATGGCTGAGACTCCAGCAGCAATTCAGTAACTATCCATCAGACTGGGTCCATGTAAGTAAGTAAGTTTTGAATTACGTATATTTGGGTGTTAAGGTGACACTTTTGCGAAAAAAAAAAATTATATAATTAGGTTTAAAAAACTAAACATGTATGTATTTAAAAACAATAAGTGTGTTAGAATTACTACAGCAACAGGTTGTAGCTCACTGTACTATTTTTGAGCACAACTTTGGTGCTTTTGCCTCATTTTTAAATCAGTGATCCCAGTAGCACAGTCTAAGCAGAGACCTCAGTGCTTGGCAAACAATCAATAGAATCAATATAATTATTAAAAAGAAACAAAATAAATGCCAACCATATAAAAAAACCCATAAACTTAAGGAAAAAACAAAACTTGATTTTGTGTCTTTAGGCTATTGTTAACAGCAAGCATGAGGTTAGTGCATATGTATTATTATTGGAAAGATTACTGCAAAGAAAAAAAAAGTTGAACCAGGAGGGGCGATATTGCTCTTCTTACCATGAGTTACATGCAGGCTATTACTTACCACTCACATTTATTTCACAAAACAGCTGAACCACTTAATTCGATTTAATTGTATTTATAGCTGAATCACAACAACATTCTCCTCGAGGTGGTATAGATTGTAAGGTAGAAAGTCTACAATTAAAAAGAAAAAACCTCAATACAGTGGGAAGGAACAACTCACTTTTAACAGGAAGCACCCTCTGGCAGAACCACGGTCAGGGAGGGGCGGCCCTCTGCGACCCGTTGGGGATGAGGAGAGGAAGACGGGACAAAAGACACTGTGGACGAGAGCCAGAGATGAACAAGAACTAATTATTGAATGCAGAGAGGTGTATAAACACATGGTGGGAATCCCCCAGCAGGGTAGTCCCAGGGTAACTAAGGGAGGATTCATGGTCACCTGATTCAGCCCTAGCTATATGTGTTAGCAAAAAGGAAACTTTGAAACTTAATCTTAAAAGTGGAGATAGTGTCTGTCTCCTGCATTCAAACTGGGAGCTGGTTCCACAGAAGGATGATCCCCTTCTACTTCTAAATATCCTAAAAACCACAAGTAAGCCCACAGTCTGAGAGCAAACTATCAAACGACGAGGTCTTTAGAATAAGATGAATATTCAAGACCTCATGTGTGATGGGAAGGATTCTGAATTTGATGCTGGACCCACAAATCATAAAAGAGACACACTAACTCACACACACCAGAAAGTGCCAAGAATTATAATTATATGTAATTTAGTTTTGCGTTCCTTTATAATGCTTTCAACTATACAAATAAGACACTTCATGAGGGCACCTGACCCTTGTAGACACAACAAATATTGAACAAACCTCATGCGCCCTGTTGTTGACAAAACGATAAAAACGTTGAATGTGTACTTCTGTCTTATTTAGGTCATTTTTGTAGTTACAGAAAATCATTTGAATTCATTTTTCCTAAAATTATTTTAACCCTCTATTGATGCTGTTGACATTAGTTTGTTGCCTCAGGGCAACAAGCAATAAGGGTTCCACAGTGTCACAGTTTTCTACATATAGTCGATTAATAAATGTATGAGAAAACAACTAATGGATTCAATTTTTTTATTTGAACAGATATCAAACTGGTTTTCACAGAAGCGTTCAATGGATCAAATACATAAATGGTAAACTGACTGCTTTTTATATAGGGTTTTTGTATTTTGCTCTTGCACTAAAAGCGCTTTATACAACATGCCTCATTCACCTATTCACCCAAACATTATTACAAGCACCTGTAAGGTTCTTTTTGTGACACACCTTTTCTACAATTAAGCTAAACATGCACAAAATGTTAGCAGTGGAGATTTGGCACCTGAAAGGACCCCCTTTGATCCACTCCTAGTTTGAGTCTATTTACATTTAAATACTGATACTTCAATTTTGCCTTGGTTTGAGCTCCATAAAGCAGGCAAACCAGAATTAATCACAGAAGGCGAAAAAACACTGAAACTACGTTTTAAGCTGCGAGCCAAACACACCAAAGGTAACCGTGTTTTGAAAAGAGCTGTGAAGAGAAACAGCCAGACTACTGTAATTTCTCAATAAAATATCGCTTATTATCGCTCTGTTTAATTTTCCAGTAGCTCACCATATTTGGGATCTTCTAACACCCACACTTCATGTTTAAACGGTGGTGCGGAGGCGGTGTACCGTCGCAGGACGGATGTAGCATTCAGCGCGGTGTGCCTTTTTTCAGTTGCTAAGCAACAGATTTGCCCCGCCCCTTTCGTTATGACGGGGGGGCAATCTTCAAAGGACTGGTGACGTTGCAAAGAAACGTTAAATAGACCTTATATATAGACCTGGCTGTTCAGTTGAAACGCATTTATACAGCGAGACATTAGCAGCGCTTCTAAACGTTCAAACACGTAATTTAACACAAAACAACATTTTAGACATAAATTTAACATTAAAAAACAAAAAAGTGAAATGGCAAGCTCAAACTGTAACACAATGACAAATGATAAAACAGTTCTGACCAATCGGGATAATTCTACAGTACATGCTTTGGTATCCCTCTTGAATAACTTGTTAAGTAGTTTTTCGAACATGCAGTGGGCATACCTTGTCACAGGCTATCCCGATTGGTTCACCGCTAAGCGGCTTGTAAGTTTTGTAGAGGACGTAATGGACCTGTGTGAACAGTCAGTAGCAGTATCACCACTGAGGTCTTCCCAGAACTCCACTGTACATGAAAACCGTTCTGTTCACGCCACCACTGGCAAAACGTTATTGCCATCTGTGAAATTTTTGGACAATTCTGATAAAATAGCTAACACAGAAGAAAGCTGTCAAAATGCTGACCAACACAGTGCTGCAAAAGCAGAAAACAATCCAATTCCAGATCCCCAGCAGCAGAAATCCTGTGTTGAACATGAAGCCAGCATCCCACCGTTAACAAACATAAGTCAAACGGAGTCATATAAAAAGATACAGAATCACAGATCTTCTTCAGACTGTGAGCCACCTGAAAAAATCCCAGACTTTGAAAGATGGTTAGAGACATTAATTCAGGCTGTGCTTTCAAAGCTTGGTAAACGTTTAAAGTGCCCTCATTCTCACCAAAAACTTTTGTTGGATCTAATCTTGGACAAATTCAAGGGGATGGATTTGCATTTAGACCGAAGAGTGCAGAAATATTTTCACTGCATTGCTAATGCCATTTTCACTGATATTTGTGACAAATTACGTAATTTGTCACAAATATCAGTGAAAGTGGGGAGGAGTGGGGAGGAGGATTCAATGAATTTAATGGAACAACCAATATTTAATATCATAACTACTTCAGTATTCCAAGAACACCTGTTGGCAGTAACAGTTATCGATCGGCTGGAATCATATGAAAAGAAAGAAAGATGCAGACTTTCAGTGGAAAGCTTTGTGGAAGGACTGATTTCCCAGGTTGCAAAAAATTCAGGCACAGTCTTCAGTATTGAAAATGCTGAAGCTATCTCCAACCGACTTACCATGAAAATCTGGGCTGAAATCAGGTCCGAATACGACAAAATCCCCCCAGAGAAGTTCAAGAAACTCATCGAGAGGGTTTTCAAATCCCTCTGTAAAAGATGGAAGTGTGCAGCGGTTATTGTGACATTCTGGTTATTAAACTCCCAAGAACTTGATCAAGATATTACTAAAACTTTCAAAAAAAAGATATTCACAGAACCAAGTTGCATATCTAAGTGCATATCATCGGTGTGTGAATTTTTTGGGAGGTGTAAGGGAAGAAACAAAGTTTCCCCTTTATAGTGACATCGTGATATCAACAGCAAACTATTTTCTAAAACTCACTGGACACTTTAAATTAGCTAGTTTTAAATTTAGATCAGATCAAGTCATTTTTGAAATCCCCAGGAATGGTCGCGGCAGATGGCCACCCCGCCCTGAGCCTGGTTCTGTCGAAGGTGTCTTCCTCTTAAAAGGGAGTTTTTCCTTCCCACTGTCGCTTCGTGCTTGCTCAGAGGGGTTTGTCTGTTGGGTTTTCTTTTCAATACTGTAAGTTGTTACCTTACAGTGTGAAGCACCTTGAAAACACCAATGTTTCCTTTGGTGCTATACAGATTGAAGTGACTTGCACTGACAACATAACTAAGCTGGAAGATCTGCAAATAACTGTTGTCTAATTTATAAACGCAGACAGATTGCCAACACGTCTGTTTACAATAGAGGACTGTATACAGCAAATCCAGCATATCCAAATTAACACTGTCAGATTTGATTTCAACACTATTAAAGTGTCTATATGGGTCCACACCAGAGAGTGTTAATTTAACTCTTTTTGGAGAGTTGGTACGTTAACTCTGATTTAGTGTTAAACACCAAATATGTCTGGAGTTGATAATTTAACACTTGGTGTTAAGATTTTATATATTAACTCTCAAAGAGTATTTTAGTTTAACTACGTAAGAGTTATCTTCTAATTAATTCTAAAAAGCGGGAATTTTACTGTTCTGAACTTCTAGAAATTTATTTTGGAAATAAACATTTACTAAAAAGATGCAATGGTTTTTGAAAAACATTTATTCTGAACTGTGCACCACAATTTCAAAACATTTTCTAAAGATGTAACAGTGTACATGTTCTCACTTTCAATTTCGTTTATCAAAAGGTCTGACATAGGTGAGCTGGTAAATGCAAATAACAGCATTCTCATCACTTATTTCAATAAATACAATATACAATATGCATGTCCTTCATTCATCACTTTGTGGAACTTCAACGCACTTCTGCTCTCCCCCATATTCCATCTTCACAAGTATATCCTATGTGGAGATTGAATAAAAATTAGTTGACACTAATTAATGGCACAAATCAATTGCAGCACAGAAAAAAAAGGAATCCTTTTTGAGACATTACTTGTGTAAAGTATTTTCCCAAAAGACAAGGACACAGGCAACAGGTAATACTGAACTAAATGTAAAACCTCAACCTTTTTCATTTTTACCTAAACCGTGTGCACAAAACTCTGGAGGGATCTAAATGCTAACGTAGAACCCAGTCAGGACGTCTGCTACTGCTGTTTGCTCGTTTTTTTTTATGGGAGATCGTTTTCAGGCTTCAAGTAGCACCATTATACCAACATTTCACATTCTAGACATTGTTTTAGGTGTATTTAACCAAAAAATTTGACTGAAAATTCACATGCAAGATTTTTTTCAAGGCTGTGGTATTTGCCCGCAAACGATGCCTTTCAGCTAGCTAAAACAGAATATTATGCTATCAGCGAGCAACATGGCTAATGCCTTTCACACAGCTTTGTCTCAACTCCAAAGAGCCACAGAAGTAAAAGCTAATAATAATAATAATTGAAACAATCTTTGAAAAAATGACTTACCAAGCATGGCAAACAACTCAAATATGTAGAGCAAAATGTTCTGAAACGGCTTCACTTCAGCTTCGATTGGAGCCGTGCTGGGGGCGGAGTCTGTGAATTTACTCTATTAGTGTCATAGCCCCTGTAGGAGTTCAGAGTTAAGAGGTCAAGAGTTAATGTTTCCATTGTAACACCTCCAGATTTGAAATAGAAACACTCATTTTTAACACTCGATTTTAACTACTATCATTTTACACCTCAGAGTTACATTAAAAGAATGTGACTCTACTTAGAGTAAAATTAACTCTAAGACTACTAACACCAAAACATTTAACACTTTTGACTTTGCTGTGAAACTGGTTGTTATCATGCTTATATGAAAATTGCCTGTGGAGGAATTTCTGAATTTCCCAGCAGTTGATCTGAATGTCTGTGTATGTAGACGGTAAGAGAATACACATTTTCTCCCATGTATCACGGTTAAAGGCTGTATTATCAGACTGTATTATCTGAATGGTGCCAGACCTGGTCCCCGTCTTCAAAGCAGCCATTTCACAGGCAATACGATCACAAGTTCAATGTGCACGATGGGGGTTGTGATCATGCAGTGGCCTCCAAACACTGTTGTGCCAGAGTGTGACTGTAGGATAGGAAAACAGATGGATGTGCCAATGCTGGAAGACCATTCTCGACACCTGTGAGCCATTTCTGAGAACTATAATAAGTGTTACGACTTCAGAAAGTAGAATCTCACTGTCTTTCATTGCTGCAATGTGTTTGAGTTTCATTGCAGCAATGAAACTCAAACACATTCATTTTTAAAATGCCTCAAAATGAAATTTTGAAATATTTGGCTTTATGCTTTGAAAGTGCCGTTGTGAGTGGGAGCGTGAAATCCTTACAAATCCTTACTTGATGTGTTCCCTTTGCCGTTTTCAGTTTTATCAGTTTTCAGTTTTATTTGTCATATGCAAGTTAGCACAGGGTCAACATTGCAATGAAATGTGTTTGATGAGCAGCAGTCACTCAGCAGCATGATACAGTAGAAGAAAATATAATAAAATAAAAAAATAAAAAAATAGTAAAGAGCAAAATATTAGAGAGATGTGGTAAAAGAGAAAAGATGACTAAATATATATGTATCTATAAATATAAATATATGTACACTAGTGATTAAATAAGAAAATCTTGAAAAGAAATATGACAGGAGGGCAGATGGGATATTGCACAGGAATGAGCAGCAGAAAATTACAGTATTACTCAGACTTTAATAGTCATATTGTCAGTTTTGGCCGGCGGTCATGGGTCACTTCCACTAAAATAGCACAAGACTGGAGTAATATGTACTTTATTAATGAGAACACATGGCGATACAGCGAAGAATCACAGGGAAGCTCTTTTCTTCAAGGTCTCCAAAGCCAAAACAACAAAGTACTCTCTAACCAAAACAAAATACAATGGCTGAGCTCCCTGTCTAACCAAAAACAGGAGAAAACAGTTGAAACAAAAATGGCAGAGAACCCCTACCTGCTTCCACAACGATGAACTAATTCACACAGTAAGGGCACACCTTTGCTTACAATAAAAGAAAGAAAACCAAAGTTTCACAGAGTTTAAGTTCTCTCACACACACACACACACACACACACACACACACTAAGGCCCGCTGCCCAAAACACTACAGCTCTGGCAAAAATGGGGGAAGTGGCAGGGGTGTGGCAGTTTAGGATGGCAGACTATATGCCGTGGCTGACGAGCTGGAACACACCTCAGCTGTGGCTCATGAGGCAGACCTGCAACACAAGAAAAGGAGAAAAAAAAAAAAACCTCTTCTACAGAGGGAGAGCCACTAGACGTCAGCGACCGTAACACCCCCCCACATTAAATATCACATACAGTAAACAGACACTTTTAACAACTGTCACCAAGTCCGTTACTGGAGTTAATACTGGGTCCTGGACAGTGCATCAGCCACCACGTTGTCCATGCCTCTCTGATGTCAGATGTCTATGTTGTACTCCTGAGCAAGCAACGCCCATCTCATCAATCTTTGGTTGTGATTGTACATGTGTTTTAGGAATACCAGAGGGTTATGGTCAGTATAAACCATAACAGGGGTGGTGGTTGACCCCACGTACACGTCGAAATGCTGCAGAGCAAGCAACATGGCCAGGGTTTCCTTCTCAATGGTGGAATAGTTGAGTTGATGAGGCTTGAACTTAGCTGAGAAGTAGGAAACCGGGTGACTGATGCAATCAACTCACACAATGAATAATAGTTAAAAAAGTCCAGTGTCCCGTTTAGGTACAAAGTAAAAACACACAGTCCAAGGCCAGAGCCAGCTATGCCACAAAGCCAGTTGCACTCCACACGTTGTTCACTTCAACAGGGGTAGCAGTTGTCCTCTGAGACCCACCACCCTGTAAGTAGGAAGCCAGTGATCACTCCATCCTCTGCAACTCAGCTGCCTTTAGGCTGCAGCATATAATAGGCCCTAGCCTGCACAGAGCGACAAAATAAGACAATTCACTATATAATTCACAGCCCATCCATCCCAAACATATCAGATCATTAGAGGTTTTGTTACATTACATACCTGCACCGAGAGACAAAATAACACAGCAGTGTTTGTAATGTGGGCTATAAGTAGACTAGCATATCAGTGCAATCAATTACACCTGCCTCCAATTAGTCCAGCCCTTTTACAGTCATTGACTGGGTGAGAAAACACGAGCAAATCAACCCAAGAGACAAGCAGGAAGACTCTCTGAAGGCTCCTGTGGCTGCACAGGCAGTCTTACAATTACGAGGTTGGAGAGTTGTTGTTTCAAAATGTTCACACTGATTTCACATGCTCATTAACTCACAACCAGCTGACCATATATATTGCTGCTGCTGAGCTGCTGTTTTATGGAGATTTTCTGAATTTATTTTGCTACCATAAGAACAGACTCCATGCTGAAAGCATGTGCACTGTCACTTGCAGTGAGTGGCACTAATGACACTAAATTTAATTACGGGTCATGGACAGCCTTCATAAATGCTCATATTACTCACCCACATTGAATTCCAGCACAGGTTCATCTGGGTCCTGACTATTTCCTGCAAAGTAACACAAACGTCATCAGAACATTAAGTCAGAGAAACAACACTTGGAGCTTTTGTACATGATAACTATTACTGCAGTAGTAAAACAAAGTCAAGCAGCAGTACATTTATTAAAATCATCTTCAGCTGTAATATGTAAGCTAATTTAGGTCAAATTTGATTATGTTTAGATGAAAATGAAACTAGTACCCTTGTAATGTCTTTTTAAATTCCGATGCATCCATCGGAGTATGAATGTCGTTAGAAAGTGCTAAGTGTAGATAATGGGTGTGATTGGGTGAATACAAATGTTGTATAGAGCGCTTTGAGTACTCCGTGAGAGTAGAAAAGCGCTATAGAAGAATCAGTCCATTTACCATTTAAAGAAAAGACTGTATCTCTATATAACTTGCATACAGTCAATGGCTGAGACTCCAGCAGCAATTCAGTAACTATCCATCAGACTGGGTCCATGTAAGTAAGTAAGTTTTGAATTACGTATATTTGGGTGTTAAGGTGACACTTTTGCGAAAAAAAAAAATTATATAATTAGGTTTAAAAAACTAAACATGTATGTATTTAAAAACAATAAGTGTGTTAGAATTACTACAGCAACAGGTTGTAGCTCACTGTACTATTTTTGAGCACAACTTTGGTGCTTTTGCCTCATTTTTAAATCAGTGATCCCAGTAGCACAGTCTAAGCAGAGACCTCAGTGCTTGGCAAACAATCAATAGAATCAATATAATTATTAAAAAGAAACAAAATAAATGCCAACCATATAAAAAAACCCATAAACTTAAGGAAAAAACAAAACTTGATTTTGTGTCTTTAGGCTATTGTTAACAGCAAGCATGAGGTTAGTGCATATGTATTATTATTGGAAAGATTACTGCAAAGAAAAAAAAAGTTGAACCAGGAGGGGCGATATTGCTCTTCTTACCATGAGTTACATGCAGGCTATTACTTACCACTCACATTTATTTCACAAAACAGCTGAACCACTTAATTCGATTTAATTGTATTTATAGCTGAATCACAACAACATTCTCCTCGAGGTGGTATAGATTGTAAGGTAGAAAGTCTACAATTAAAAAGAAAAAACCTCAATACAGTGGGAAGGAACAACTCACTTTTAACAGGAAGCACCCTCTGGCAGAACCACGGTCAGGGAGGGGCGGCCCTCTGCGACCCGTTGGGGATGAGGAGAGGAAGACGGGACAAAAGACACTGTGGACGAGAGCCAGAGATGAACAAGAACTAATTATTGAATGCAGAGAGGTGTATAAACACATGGTGGGAATCCCCCAGCAGGGTAGTCCCAGGGTAACTAAGGGAGGATTCATGGTCACCTGATTCAGCCCTAGCTATATGTGTTAGCAAAAAGGAAACTTTGAAACTTAATCTTAAAAGTGGAGATAGTGTCTGTCTCCTGCATTCAAACTGGGAGCTGGTTCCACAGAAGGATGATCCCCTTCTACTTCTAAATATCCTAAAAACCACAAGTAAGCCCACAGTCTGAGAGCAAACTATCAAACGACGAGGTCTTTAGAATAAGATGAATATTCAAGACCTCATGTGTGATGGGAAGGATTCTGAATTTGATGCTGGACCCACAAATCATAAAAGAGACACACTAACTCACACACACCAGAAAGTGCCAAGAATTATAATTATATGTAATTTAGTTTTGCGTTCCTTTATAATGCTTTCAACTATACAAATAAGACACTTCATGAGAGCACCTGACCCTTGTAGACACAACAAATATTGAACAAACCTCATGCGCCCTGTTGTTGACAAAACGATAAAAACGTTGAATGTGTACTTCTGTCTTATTTAGGTCATTTTTGTAGTTACAGAAAATCATTTGAATTCATTTTTCCTAAAATTATTTTAACCCTCTATTGATGCTGTTGACATTAGTTTGTTGCCTCAGGGCAACAAGCAATAAGGGTTCCACAGTGTCACAGTTTTCTACATATAGTCGATTAATAAATGTATGAGAAAACAACTAATGGATTCAATTTTTTTATTTGAACAGATATCAAACTGGTTTTCACAGAAGCGTTCAATGGATCAAATACATAAATGGTAAACTGACTGCTTTTTATATAGGGTTTTTGTATTTTGCTCTTGCACTAAAAGCGCTTTATACAACATGCCTCATTCACCTATTCACCCAAACATTATTACAAGCACCTGTAAGGTTCTTTTTGTGACACACCTTTTCTACAATTAAGCTAAACATGCACAAAATGTTAGCAGTGGAGATTTGGCACCTGAAAGGACCCCCTTTGATCCACTCCTAGTTTGAGTCTATTTACATTTAAATACTGATACTTCAATTTTGCCTTGGTTTGAGCTCCATAAAGCAGGCAAACCAGAATTAATCACAGAAGGCGAAAAAACACTGAAACTACGTTTTAAGCTGCGAGCCAAACACACCAAAGGTAACCGTGTTTTGAAAAGAGCTGTGAAGAGAAACAGCCAGACTACTGTAATTTCTCAATAAAATATCGCTTATTATCGCTCTGTTTAATTTTCCAGTAGCTCACCATATTTGGGATCTTCTAACACCCACACTTCATGTTTAAACGGTGGTGCGGAGGCGGTGTACCGTCGCAGGACAGATGTAGCATTCAGCGCGGTGTGCCTTTTTTCAGTTGCTAAGCAACAGATTTGCCCCGCCCCTTTCGTTATGACGGGCGGGGCAATCTTCAAAGGACTGGTGACGTTGCAAAGAAACGTTAAATAGACCTTATATACAGACCTGGCTGTTCAGTTGAAACGCATTTATACAGCGAGACATTAGCAGCGCTTCTAAACGTTCAAACACGTAATTTAACACAAAACAACATTTTAGACATAAATTTAACATTAAAAAACAAAAAAGTGAAATGGCAAGCTCAAACTGTAACACAATGACAAATGATAAAACAGTTCTGACCAATCGGGATAATTCTACAGTACATGCTTTGGTATCCCTCTTGAATAACTTGTTAAGTAGTTTTTCGAACATGCAGTGGGCATACCTTGTCACAGGCTATCCCGATTGGTTCACCGCTAAGCGGCTTGTAAGTTTTGTAGAGGACGTAATGGACCTGTGTGAACAGTCAGTAGCAGTATCACCACTGAGGTCTTCCCAGAACTCCACTGTACATGAAAACCGTTCTGTTCACGCCACCACTGGCAAAACGTTATTGCCATCTGTGAAATTTTTGGACAATTCTGATAAAATAGCTAACACAGAAGAAAGCTGTCAAAATGCTGACCAACACAGTGCTGGGGATGGATTTGCATTTAGACCGAAGAGTGCAGAAATATTTTCACTGCATTGCTAATGCCATTTTCACTGATATTTGTGACAAATTACGTAATTTGTCACAAATATCAGTGAAAGTGGGGAGGAGTGGGGAGGAGGATTCAATGAATCTAATGGAACAACCAATATTTAATATCATAACTACTTCAGTATTCCAAGAACACCTGTTGGCAGTAACAGTTATCGATCGGCTGGAATCACATGAAAAGAAAGAAAGATGCAGACTTTCAGTGGAAAGCTTTGTGGAAGGACTGATTTCCCAGGTTGCAAAAAATTCAGGCACAGTCTTCAGTATTGAAAATGCTGAAGCTATCTCCAACCGACTTACCATGAAAATCTGGGCTGAAATCAGGTCCGAATACGACAAAATCCCCCCAGAGAAGTTCAAGAAACTCATCGAGAGGGTTTTCAAATCCCTCTGTAAAAGATGGAAGTGTGCAGCGGTTATTGTGACATTCTGGTTATTAAACTCCCGAGAACTTGATCAAGATATTACTAAAACTTTCAAAAGAAAGATATTCACAGAACCAAGTTGCATATCTAAGTGCATATCATCGGTGTGTGAATTTTTTGGGAGGTGTAAGGGAAGAAACAAAGTTTCCCCTTTATAGTGACATCGTGATATCAACAGCAAACTATTTTCTAAAACTCACTGGACACTTTAAATTAGCTAGTTTTAAATTTAGATCAGATCAAGTCATTTTTGAAATCCCCAGGAATGGTCGCGGCAGATGGCCACCCCGCCCTGAGCCTGGTTCTGTCGAAGGTGTCTTCCTCTTAAAAGGGAGTTTTTCCTTCCCACTGTCGCCTCGTGCTTGCTCAGAGGGGTTTGTCTGTTGGGTTTTCTTTTCAGTACTGTAAGTTGTTACCTTACAGTGTGAAGCACCTTGAAAACACCAATGTTTCCTTTGGTGCTATACAGATTGAAGTGACTTGCACTGACAACATAACTAAGCTGGAAGATCTGCAAATAACTGTTGTCTAATTTATAAACGCAGACAGATTGCCAACACGTCTGTTTACAATAGAGGACTGTACTTACATGGTTGCAAACTGGTTGTTATCATGCTTATATGAAAATTGCCTGTGGAGGAATTTCTGAATTTCCCAGCAGTTGATCTGAATGTCTGTGTATGTAGACGGTAAGAGAATACACATTTTCTCCCATGTATCACGGTTAAAGGCCGTATTATCAGACTGTATTATCTGAATGGTGCCAGACCTGGTCCCCGTCTTCAAAGCAGCCATTTCACAGGCAATAAGATCACAAGTTCAATGTGCACGATGGGGGTTGTGATCATGCAGTGGCCTCCAACCACTGTTGTGCCAGAGTGTGACTGTAGGATAGGAAAACAGATGGATGTGCCAATGCTGGAAGACCATTCTCAACACCTGTGAGCCATTTCTGAGAACTATAATAAGTGTTACGACTTCAGAAAGTAGAATCTCACTGTCTTTCATTGCTGCAATGTGTTTGAGTTTCATTGCAGCAATGAAACTCAAACACATTCATTTTTAAAATGCCTCAAAATGAAATTTTGAAATATTTGGCTTTATGCTTTGAAAGTGCCGTTGTGAGTGGGAGCGTGAAATCCTTACTTGATGTGTTCCCTTTGCCTTTACTGTTTTCAGTTTTATCAGTTTTCAGTTTTATTTGTCATATGCAAGTTAGCACAGGGTCAACATTGCAATGAAATGTGTTTGACGAGCAGCAGTCACTCAGCAGCATGATACAGTAGAAGAAAATATAATAAAATAAAATAAAAAAATAAAAAAATAGAAAAATAGTAAAGAGCAAAATATTAGAGAGATGTGGTAAAAGAGAAAAGATGACTAAATATATATGTATCTATAAATATAAATATATGTACACTAGTGATTAAATAAGAAAATCTTGAAAAGAAATATGATGGGAGGGCAGATGGGATATTGCACAGGAATGAGCAGCAGAAAATTACAGTATTACTCAGACTTTAATAGTCATATTGTCAGTTTTGGCCGGCGGTCATGGGTCACTTCCACTAAAATAGCACGAGACTGGAGTAATATGTACTTTATTAATGAGAACACATGGCGATACAGCGAAGAATCCAACCCTTCTGAAAAGCAAATGGCTTCCTGTTATACTCTACCTGATTCAGGTGAGCATCTGGAATAGACCAAGTCTGGGGGTCAGCAAACCAAAGGAAAACATAACCCTCCCCATAAGAAAACAACTACAATATAACACATCATAGACATATTCAGATTTGTAACAAGTCCTATAAATAACTCCATAACATATAAACTTCAGTCTCTTCTATATACATTAAAACACCTTAACCACACAGTTAGGTTTACGCTCGCAGGCCGTAAGACAATCAGAGCTCGATTGGTTTTTACTTGTGCAGGGGAAGCCTGGTCGGATTCTCAGAGTTGCAAGCTCTACACCCGAACTCAGACAACTCCAACTCTGGCCTCCACTCGCAGCCTTTGATTGAATGAAAACAGTTACACAACCGCTCATTGTAAACCCCATATGTTGTGTGGTAAAAGCTAAGGCACTGTGTGTGTGTGTGTGTGTATGTGTGTGTGTGTGTGTGTGTGCGCAAGTGCAAGCATGTGAGTGAATGTGTGGGTGTGTGTGAGAGTGTATGTGTGTCTGTATACGTGACTTCCTGGTTACAAACGTTTTAACCGCATCTCTAGTCATAAAAGGGTCATCTCCCCTCAACCTCGTATATGGCTTAACCCCTTTAACAGTCCACCATCTACATGGTGAGCCCATAAAGGGCAGGAAGTGAACATTCCTTACCAAATAAGGAAACCAGAATCTTACATAGATTGTGCCTGCAGTTGAAAACTATAGCTAGTAACTAGGTGTGCAACGATACACAAAATTCACGGTTCGGTTCGATACTTTGGTGTCACGGTTCGATATTTTTTCGATACAAAAAAAAAGTTCATGCCTTTTTAATTTGTCATTTATTAAAATTATAAATATATATTTGAACTCAAAAGTACAGTTTTTAAATTTAATGTTGCTGAAACAACAAAATAATAATAAAAAAAACCCAAATCTATCTGATTTGGGTTTTTTTAACTCTCTTTGGAAAAGAGAGTTTATTACAGAGAAATGGCTCTTTCCAAAATAAAAGTTATACTATACGCTTCTTCTGGGCTATATTCTCAGCAGCATATTAAACATATCAGGTCCCCATAAGGAGAATCATGTGCTAACGGCTGTCTAAATGACTCGGGTAAAGTTTGTAGCATGCGTACTTGTTGTTTTTGCGTTAATCTCGTTAAAATGGCATAAACGTCATAACGCGGCAAATCTCCGTTAATAAGTTACTGCGGATCGCCCCGTGTGTGGGGCTGGATGGCGTCAACACGTTAACAAGCTAACTGCGCTAACGCAATAGTTTCCACCAATTGAGCATTGCGTGGCACATCCAACATACTGTTTCACTTTTGTCCATGACACGCTTACCATCAGGGTCATACTTCACATGAAAACCAATATACTTCCAAACGGCAGATATGAATGAGGGTAGGGGAGGTTCAATTTTGGGTAGCGTTGAGGCAGTTGCCATGTTGCAACGAGCTTAGCTTCTGTCTGTTAATGTTCGCTATGTTATATTGCTGCCTCTGTTCGGTGGTGTCGAGCCAAACGGACTTTAACGTGTGTTTGAACGAGCTGACGGTTCACTCGTTAAGCTGAAAGAAAGATGCTTTAATCACAGGAGTCACACATGTGTCCACTGTACCATCTGGGAACTCTTCTTGTTTCGTAATAACACAGTCCTCCTTCTTTTGTGCTGTTTTGTAGCAGTGTATACACCTGAGACTCTCACCTGTCTGTCTGTCCTGCACTCTCTCTCTGTTTCTTTCTCTCTGATTGTGTAATAAAATATGAACATGTATTTATAAGTTACACTTGTGTTTGAATCCTACAGCTTATCACACATTTGATTTCCATGTGTGACGACTGCAAGTGTCCAGAGTGAGGACAGACTGAGGGACCCACTGCTGCACATTATCTGTGAGGCTTTGCACCCCTGATGATCCACCAGGACAAACTCAGCAGTGTGTGAGGAAGAGGAGGAGGAGGAGGAAGAGCCAACAGCAGCTGACAGATGGAGAGAATAGACAGACTGTTCCCTGTTTGTGAAGGACTGCTAGGAAAGTTTAAAA
Organism: Neolamprologus multifasciatus; assembly: GCF_963576455.1. Taxonomy (NCBI): domain Eukaryota; kingdom Metazoa; phylum Chordata; class Actinopteri; order Cichliformes; family Cichlidae; genus Neolamprologus; species Neolamprologus multifasciatus. The sequence continues at coordinate 21,399,399 of NC_140453.1, forward strand.
GAACTAATTGTCTGTCCTGAATCAGTCTTATTAGGTGATGTTAAAATAATTTTATCCTTCCAGTGTTTTCAGTGTGGGAGAAAGTACTCAGGGCCTTCAAGTTACACACTATGAAAGGCAGCAACAAGTTTAATGTTCAGAAACCTAAAGTATGTATCAGCAGCTGAATGGACCGAAAAATAAATGTTTGTGTCAATGGAAAATTGTACTAGTAGTCAGTATAATCTTTTAATGATATAAGTTTGAATATGGTAGAATACTACATGTAACCATTTGTGTTTATTGAAAGGATGTCTCATCCTAGGAAGTCTGTAACATTCCAGGGTGTTCTGGCTTTCACCCCCACATCCTAGGAGCATGGGAAAAGGTCGAACCTTGTTTTATTGTTTTACGGTAGGATTAACGTAGTTATATCTGTTTCCAGTCTAAGTGGTTTTGGTTAGATGAACTGCTGGACTTCCAGTCCAGCAGGTTTAGGGAAATCACTTATGGGGTCACACTCTGACCACACACACACACCACACACACACCACACGAGCACCCACTGAAGTGTATAAATAAAGGACCAGGGCAAGTCCTCAGGGCCACTCTCTGAGACTCACTCTTGGGGTGTGAGTTCTGAGAGATGCCCTTGCTAGCAAGAAATTCTGTGTGTTTCTCCTCTCTGATTCTCTACTGAAGAAGTGTTTTAGAATATATCTCTTAACAGTTTGTTTCAGTTCTATGAAGCTTTGAGTATTTTGGATTAGTAGTACTGCTGTGTTTGTTGCATCGTATTGTTGTAATTGTTTATATGCTTTATATATTCTGAGGTAAGTTGATCTATAGTGTTACATCATATTCTATAAGGATGTTTTGTGTTTGTATACTTTCTGCCCAGTTTGACCCATTTAGCAGATGTCAGCCTGTTTAAGGCTCTGATATCTATTCTGTATGACTTAAAGCAGTTATGACATGGTATGATTTTCTCACCTAATAAAGGAATATTAAATATATCAGTCAACTCTTCATTTTTATCAGAAACAGTTATCACAGGTCGTACATTTTCACTTTACACACATTTGTAAGCACTTTTGATCATCTAATGATCTGATATGTTTGGGATGGATGGGCTGTGAATTATATAGTGAATTTTCTTATTTTGTTGCTCTGTGCAGGCTAGGGCCTATTATACTGGACACTGGACTTTTTTTTTTAAACTATTATTCATTGTGTTTATAAATTAAATTTTAGAATTTTATTGACTGTCATCATGGCAGCACCCTCTAGTGGCCTTGAAGCAAACGGTCTCCCAACTAAGCCATGACATCTCCGGTCTCTCCTACTTTTGTGTGCTCTGCTGGAGGAGCAGCATTGGAGCTAGTGATACTGAGTAAGCTGATTAGGACAGACCTGGAGAAATGTGGTTTGCATGAAGTATCAGAGGAAAAAAACAACCTTGTACAGCTCATACTTTTTTATTAACAAAAATAATAATACACTTATAATAAATACTTGACCTTCAGATTTCTGGACTCACAAGTTCATAGAACATTAATGTTATGAAACTTTGAGATAAGTCTTAAAACTACATTTGTATACTTATTATTTATTTACTTTAATCAGATTTGACTGGTATTTTTTTTTGTTCCTTCAACTATTGTATTTAAACTTATGACTTGCTCACAGTATGTTTATATAACTGCCTAAATAAATGGTGAGGATGTGGCCGCAGTGACTGAGAAGCAAGAAATTTGCTTTTGTTTTTCATTGTGAAGCATAAATAAACATACCACGAAACCCTGCACGAAGGAGCCATATTTGTTTTTTGTGTGTGCATAAGATGAAGCTTTAGTATTATTATCGTTATATGATAACGATGTCAGCATGTTAGCATGCAACACACAAACTCAACTGGTATTGCCAAGATAGTTGCTGACTGGCAAGAAACTTCTAGAAGAAATCTGGTGAAAGTCCAAAGCACAAATTAACATGTTTAATACTTGTGCAAGACCCTGTGGGAAGGTGCTGTATTTTGTGTGAATCGGGAAAAGTGCTTGATGATGACGAGAACTTAAAGAATTTTTAAAATATAACAGAGTTAAAAGATAGCAGGGAGTTAGGTCGCTACTTTCCATCTAAATATAATATACAATGTTCTGACTGAGGGATTTCTGAAACAAATTAAAACGTACAGTGCTGCTATGACTTGTGAAATAAATGAAAACAGGAAATGAAATAGCAGTGACATTTGTAGGGTTACTGAAGTTTGGCTAGCTGGTATATAATGTTGTGCTACGTGATCGCTAGCGACACAGCTATGTTAGCATAACATAAACACAGTGAAGCTGGAGGATGGGTGCTAACTTTTTTCCACTGTGTAAAAGTTAAGGTGAGGGTTCACGATGGTTAGGGACAAATGCAAAACCACGCGCAACAGTTTCTATTGTGTTTAATATCGGACAGTTATTCATTAATGAATACAAATGGTTATTGAAGTTTTTTAGACAGGACATTAAACAATAAACTACTTATTGATTATAACAGAAATTTTGATCAAGCAACCAGGAAATGTGCAAACAGGTTTTGAGTTTAAAATTTTCAACACTGGGGAAGAGGTACATATACACAGACTAGTTAATGATATATACATTTTTTAAACTTAACCTTTATTTATACTAGTGGTCACATTGAGACTCAATGTCTCATTTACAACAAAGACATTTTTTTGAAAAATCCCCACTTTTCAGTGAGGTAAGTGACTGGAAAATGTACAGTAGAGCAGGCTGCTGGGATCAGCTGTACCAGAAGAGGAAGGAGCCTTCACAGTGCTGCACGTCACTACATCAACTTCATCATGACTCTGGACCTGGGCAACAAAATATAGCATGAACATAAAATGAATGTAAAAAATAAATGCAGCATCATACAAATGGGTACTTGAAGAGCATATCCCAGTGCCTTATTTTGCATTTTAAATGACGTGATCTGAATCAACTTTGCCCATGATCAATCTGTTCACCAAGGTTGATGATTTATTTTTTCTTTTTAAATAACCTTGCTGACAAACAAATCAATAAGACCTTCAAGCATAACTTACAACTGTAACATACTAAGAGCTGAGGTGGAACTGAATGTTAAAAATAATTAAAGCATCCATTGCGGTTTCTGCTTTTACTTTATAAACTGTACTTATTGATCTTTGATAATAATCAGAAATGGATAACTTCTCTAACTTCTCTAACTTCTCTACCTTTGCTGTTCTGGTCCATTTATCCAAAAATCTATATTCACAGACGCACAATTTCATCCACGTCATGGGATTTAGGAGAACTGCACTGGAGCATATTTTGTGTTGGTTGAAAACAGCTCTTACTCAGCTCTTTGTAGACAAATACCTCAGTAAATACACACAATCACAGTACCATAAATTACACATTGGCTGTGTGTTGCTCACCTTTCTTTTCATACATTTGTTAGCAGCTTACTATACTCAGTTAATTTTGTCCTCTCTCTAATTTCTTTTGTTTCTTTTTGAAACCCCGAATGTTCAGCGTTGGGGAAAGAAGGGACTCATGATGGGCTTAAGCAGCCATCTAATTAGCACTTAGACTGTAAACAGCAGTCTCATGCCTAATGTTTATGAAGGTTAAGCAACATCTAAGCACCTCCATTAATTTTTGGAATCAAAGTTACCCAATAAAATTATCAAATTAATTCAATTATTACAGTATAGTTAAAAAATTACAAATGCAAACAAACTATTCATTCCAGGCTTGTTATGGCCAATGATAGTCAGTTCCACTTTAACTGCAACCCCCTAAGACATCTCATTCAGTCATTCAGCATTTCTTTCAGTAGTGTCAGTATCATGACATCATAAATGATGTCTCTAAATGTTGTTTTTCTGTTTCGACATCTCAGCTCACATTTTGCAACTCCTGGTCTGTTCCACTATTGTTCAGTGTATGTTCTTGTTTTTAACTCTCTCACAGTGAAAGTATGAAGTAGTGTGTGAACTCACCAAATCTGGAATGGTATGAGGAGCAGACTGAGTCCCTGCAGGGTTTAAACTCAGTCCCTAAAAAACAGACATAGTCCAGTTACATCCGGAGAAAACTGTAGCTGTGAAGGCAGTTTAAATTTTGTTAAAACCCCTGAGAGATGAGCTGATTTGTTTATTTAATGCCAATATTTATCATCAATTGTACATTGTTGTCATATATAGTGATTAGTAAATAGCATATCAGAAAAAACAGCATTTTGATTTTTGAGTTTTTATTTTTGATTACTGATTTTGTACTTACTGTGGTTTTGTTCGTCTGTGTTTTGTTTCCTAAAATAAGAGGGAAAAAGTCCATTTCAGTTTGAATGACTTTGAATTGTCAATTAAACTTCTCACGATTAAGTTTACCAGTAGTTCTTGTCCATATGATGACTGTCACAGTAGTTATTAAAAGTGCTGCTAAACCCACAGAAACAATAATCAATCTCAAGGATGCAGAAAAATCTGTCAAAAGAATAGAAACTTCAAATTAATAAAATCTTTAGTAACACTTTTAAATTCCATTACTGTAAAGAAAAAGGAGTTTTTACCTTTTAAAATGTGTTAAAATATTTGAAATCTGTTGTTTACAGCTTTACTTTTTACATGTCTGGTATATAAATACTGTCTTTAAATGTAAAGCTTGCACCTGAAGCTTGGGGCCATGTTTAATATTTTATGTCAACCAAAACTTTTATGACATTTTCCACTTTTCCCCATTTAAGGTGCCACTAAAAACTCTGTGTAAAATGCAGTAGTATTGATCTTCAAAGGGTACAATTTTGAGTGACCACCTTGTGAAGCATCTTTCATTATTTTTGTTTGTGTTGTTGTGCTGCTTTCAGTTGTTCTTGTTGGTTTCTGTGTAGTTTTTTTGTGACCTGAATCAAAATGAAATGACACAATCAAAAAGTTTCTCTTATTTTTCATTTGTTGTAAGTATGCAAAAATATTTTGTGTAAAAACTTGAAATGAGTCAAACAAATGTTTTAGGTGTTTTAATCATCTACAACAGTTGATCTCACCTGTTTCCTCACCTGAGGGCTGATGGCTAAGGGTAAACAGTTGCACTTTCCCTGTTTTGGTGTCAGTTACTTCACACTTCACAGTGTTATATCTTGAGTTGTGAATATGGTGATAAATCAGAAAAGACAGAGTGGCGGAGCAGTCAGTCTGTGAAGTCAGTATTTGTTTGCTATCCTTGCTATCCACATCTCGACCTTTAAGCAGCCACTTCACTGTGTGATGACACTTTCCATACGTCACCACAGAGCAGCTTAACGTCACATTATCAGTGTCCTTATGTTCAGTCACTGGTGAACATAATGTAACAATATGAAGCACAAAGGTTATCTTAATCACTTTAAATATTATTCATGTATTTTTATTTTTAAAAAATAGATCAAGGTGAAAATATTTGGTGTAAATACTTACAAGTAATAGCAGAGAGATCAACCTTTGACTGATGAAACAGAGTGTGTTGAGTTTGTATTTCTCGTAATTTGTGATGATCACAGGAATATTGACCAACTTCCTCAACTGTGAGCTTCTTTATAACCAGAGAACAGGTTTCTGTAACACTCAGTCTGTCTGATTTAGTTATGGGATTTTCACCAATCTGTCCAAGTGTGATCAGCTCTGCTGTTTGTGTGTTTCCTGAAGTAAAGGTCCACGTAGTACCATCACAGTTATTCTTTTTATTTACCCCATTTAGACAATGCAGAGTGACGTCATCTCCGACTTTCATAAAAATGGAGGTAATAGTTACAGATACTGTTGAGAAAATTGAAGAGAAAATGAAAAATGAATTAGAAAACAGCACTTTTTTGCAATCAGTGAAGATTTAGACACAAGTTTATAAACATGTCCCAGCGCATGCTCAGCTGTGTAATTTACTGTTATTGACTTTAATAATATTTAGAAATGTTTCCTGTATTCTTACCTGGAATCTGAATCATCAGCATCAGACACACAAACATTTGAATCCATCTGAATGCATCCATCGTGCTTCTCTGTCTCACTTCTTTCTTGTTCTCAATCTCGACTGTCACAGTCTCTGAGCTGATGACACTTTAAGACTGTTTGCACTTCCTGCCATCAGTGAGATGTCATTTCCTTACCACAATTATATAGTAATTTTAAGTTCTCTCTAATTTAGGTTGTAATTTAGGATAAATGACAACATCGATTCTGTTCCTCTTTCCTTTAATAGTGTTGTCACTCACCACAGTTTGACAAGGAACTGTACAACTGCAGCTATAGGAAATATGCCAGATAAGATATTTTAGTGGTCTGAAGTGGTCTCTAAGTCTGTGATCTGTAAGTATCACCAATAACTCACTGCAGTTTTGATTCTTTTCAGATGTCTTTAAGGAGCAGTTTTTCACAAGAATGTAAATTTGAATGATAAAACTGGAAGGATTTACTGCACTAATCAATGGGTCATTGCTTCTGTGTTTGAGAGGTTTATTCTGGTATAACTGTTATACATGTATATATCTGTAGGTACTCATTTCTGAATCCAGCTTTCATTCAGCACATTATTGTCTTTTTTCTTCATAATAATATATGTTTAGAGGTGTTTAGAGGTATTTTGTGCTACACAAAGATGTCATTGACACCCCCCCCCAACACCACCACCACCTCTCTCCATCTCTCCCGCTCTATATGTGTGTATGTGTGTATTAACGTCATTTAAAAGAAGCAGAATGTGTGAAGATAGCTGAGATAAATGTTTCCATTATTGCAGCTTCTATTTATATTTTAGTCTTTAGCAAAGAAGAACTGACTGTGAGAGTTTAGCTACAACAGCAGCAAAGCTTTATGCATCTGTTCCCTAAAAATGACCAGTTAAACATCGGAAACACAAATAGTTAAACACTGATCAACTGACTGTATCTAGACTCTAGGGAAAAGTCTCCACATGATTTGTTTAGTGCCAAGAGATTTATTCAAAAGACACTTCTTCAGCTAAGAATCTAAAGGTAGAAACACACAGACGCTGCAGTTTTTACTTGCAAGGGCATGATCACAGAACGCTCACACCAGAGTGGGGGCCCTGTGAATGTGCGCTCTGTCTCCTGCACCTGCCTTTATTTATATACAAAAGTAATACAACAGTGAATACGTCTATTCATTAACAGAGGAATGTTAGTATGTAGGGAGTGAAGATAAAAGTGGTTCAGGTGTATGTGTGTGTGTGTTATTCTGAAGGACGTTGCCCCTCTTCTTGAAGATAAGAGCATCCAGCTCCCCTCTTCCTGGCAGGAGTGAAATGATAACAGCTTGCTCAGCTATTATCACTGTGAGAAAGAATTTATAAAGCAAGTCTTGATTCCAACAACAGTCTAAGTCATAAAAGGGTCATCATGCAGTATTCTATAATATGCAAACTTATATCACTAAAAGATTATACTGACTACTAAGTACAATTTTATATTGACATTTAGAATAGGTTCTGTTGAAATTAAATGTGTTTTTTGGTGAAGCTTTTGACAAAGATGTGAATTTTGGGCCATAAATTTGGAAGATTTTGCACTTACTGGTTTGATACACACGACTGCTTGTCTACTGTGTTTGAGAGGATTGTCCTGCTGTATTCATACTGCAGACACGATCGGCTTTTTAAAAATGCTGCCTGAGATACATCTGAATTAAGAATATCAAAAATCAAAATCAAAATTTATTTATATAGCACATATAAAACAACAATGTTGACCATAGTGCTTCACAGTCAGTAAAAGCATGAGACAATTAAAACAAAACAATAAAACAGGACAACAAACCATAGGTAACAACACAACAAGCTAGAACAGCCAACTAGTTAGAATCAAAAGCCAAAGTAAAAAGATAAGTTTTAAGACGCGATTTAAAAGACTGGATAGACTCGGCAGTACAAATATGAACAGGGAGGTTATTCCAGAGTCTAGTTGCTACGGTTGCAAAGGCCCGGTCTCCTCTCAACTTCAGTCGAGACCTAGGTTGTGCTAGGAGCATGTGATTGGACGATCTAAGTGCTCTGTTGGGATTGTATAAGTGGAGTAGTTCAGAAAGATAACTGGGCGCTAAATTATTCAGAATTTTAAAATCTATACAATATTTAACAGAGAACCAATGTAATTTGGCTAAAATTGGAGTTATGTGTTCATAGATTCTCGTACCTGTTGCCCTGTTGGGCATTAAGCACACATGCTCCTAACCAAAGATCAGGCGAAAACAGTCGTGTATGTGACTCAACTCAGAGTAAACCACACGTGCTTTCTAACTGAACAGGTGAAACATCCACAAACGTCAATCCACAATAAAACACACATATTACTAACAGAACATCAGGTAAAAAAGTCAATTTTCATGATTCAATTTGGAGTAAAACACATGTGATCACCGACCTTTTTTGGATAAAACATTGGTGCACCGGATTTGCTAAAAACACACTACCCTGGTCAATTATACTACCTAAAGCAGCTATTGAGCAATGCTAAATTTAGTTTAGTGATATACAGTGTTGGGACTAACGCGTTATTAAGTAACGCGTTACAGTAACTACGTTATTATTGTGGTAACGAGCACGGTAACTAGTTATTATGCCAAAATCAGGAACACGTTAGTCGTTACTGGGATTTAGATAGGGTCGTTACTCGTTACTTAGTGTGGTGGCTATCGCGGAGCTTCCACAGATTCTGTAACATTAGCAAGTGGTGGAGGCAGCAGGTGGATGAGGGAAAGGGGACGCAGAAGGAAAAGAGACCCGAGGCGGCCGCCGGTCCAAGTGTGAACTGAACTTCAGGTAAGAAGTTATGACCTGCAGGCTATCCGAGTCAGATATAAACCAAGTTTAGGTGGAGTTTATTTTCGTTATTTTGACTTTTTCCGTACTGCGTACTAGCTCGCATGACAGAGTTTCTATACAGCTGGGTGGGTGCTATGAAGTTAATGATGTTGAACTTTATTTTGTTCATAAGTTATTAGAGTTGCCAACTGTCCTGTCTGGTATTTAGATAAAATATTACGCGTTTCTTATTGAGGTGAAAAGGAACAGTTTGTCCCATAATTCAGCTACAATGAAAAAGACACAAAGCTGGAGTTATTCTGTGTCTTTGCTGCACAGCTGCCTCTTCTTCTCTCATTCTCTCCCCTCTCTCTCCTGTTTCTACTTCAATCATGAAAACTGATCAATGATCAGCTGATCGGCTCTCTTGTTTGTTTATCGCCGACTTTGCGCCAGAAAGAGGAAACCAGCCAATGTCGCGTTAAACAACAGCAGCACGTTTAAGCTTGATCAGCAGTTGTTAGAATTGATTTAATATTAATTTCTAGTATCAGCTGATGTTTGCTGGAGCCACAGCTGCAAAAAAGCTGCTGGTCATGATGTCGGTTTGGTTATCTGGTGAGAGGGAAACATGAAGATGAAACCAGGAGATGTCCTTACTGAATCATCAGAGCTGAACAGGTGATGGAGAAACAGGTTTACCTTTTAGGTGACATGAATGAGTTGAAGGGAAGTTATGAACTGTTTCTGAGAGACAGATAACCCCAGGATCCTTTTTTATGTAGCTGACAGCTGGTAACTGTGCAGGTGCGGATCTAGCAAAGTTTTGCCAGGGGGGCCAGGTAGGGCATTAACAGGGAGAGGGGGGCACAAAGAAATACTTTTCTTTCTTATTCTCATTTAAAATGTCTAGCTTTTAAAAAACAATTATCTGAATCTTACAACAAACAATTGATAGATTGATACATATATACCATCAAGACAGTGTACATCACTGTCACAACAGCGTTTGTTTTCATTCAAAGGCTTTATGATTTTTCCTATAATGGTGGGCCGGTCTCTAGTCAAAATGCCCGGGCCGATTTTTTGTCCCAGTCCAGCCCTGTATGCAGCTCATCTGCAGTCTGGTGTTACCTACATCTTCCTATTTAGAAGGCAGAATTTCCGAGTTCTGAGTACAATCAAAGCACCACAACTGCAGTTTTTGTGTTGGATGTAAAAGGCGCACATGACGCTGTGACGTAGGCTAGAATCATGGCAGCGGTCAATGATGGTCCAGGCGTGGGATTTCTCTCGTGGAAATATGCACATTATCTTTTCCTTTCTATTGGTAGGTGGCACAGTGCACTTGTGGCAAGTAAGCAAGCTAGAAGACTGGCAAAGTTATGGAAGCAACACATTAATAAGAGAATTCTGAGTAAAACCAAAGTTACTTTCCCTAGTAACTAGTTACTTTGAAAGTAACGAGTAGCTTGAAGTAACTGAGTTACTTTTGATAGAAGTAACTAGTAATGTAACTAAGTTACTATTTTAAAGTAACTTACCCAACACTGGTGATATATACCTTAATGCTGTCTGTGAGTAGTCTAACGACATTAATTTAGCAGAAGCTAATGTAAGCATCAACCTTGCCAATTATGCAGCATGTAAGACCCACAAACTCTCAAGCTGTAATGTTACTTACAGACCTTTCAAATAAACAGAAATTCCCCATTTTATCCTAAATGAAATCATTTTTGAGCACTTTACTCACTTACCTGGCTCACCGCTGACAGTTGTCTCTGTTCCACTGCGGGATAGTAGCAGAAACTTAGGAAATTGTAGTGGGCGTGGTCATGCCATATTTCCTCTGGTTTTTTTGCTCCAACTCTGGCGACCAATCAAAATGATTACAATCCAAAATGAGTAAAAATGACTCTTTTAGAGGAAAATAATGTTAACTCTGGAAAAATTACTCTCTCCATTTTCCTGTGTATGAACGATTTCTAGAGAGACGTGGAGTTTGTCTTTCCTCCATTTTCTTTCAGCACGACGACATTCACACCTAAGGGCGCGAGTAGTATCATTTAGCCAGGGTTGTGAGGATTTGGCACGTTTAATCCTCAGAGGTGCCACAGAGTTAAGAATGTCAGCGCATGTAGTATAAAAGAGGTTAGCAAGCTCAGCGGCTGATAAAACCCCAATACAGTTAGCATCAGAGAGGGAAGAGTCAAGGAAAGCATCAGTGAAGTGGGCCATTGACTGGGAGTTAATCGTGCACGTTTGCCACGTAGGACCATCACTGTTCAAATCCACATTGCTCAATACAATATTAAACAAAACCGGGAAGTGATCAGAAATCCCAGAGTCCTTTATGTCCGTGATGCAAATATCCAGACCATAAGATAGTACCAAATCAAGTATATGACCTTTAGTGTGAGTTTGTTAACTTACCCACTGGGTGAGATTGAGGGTGCTAATAAGAGCGAGGAAATCCTTAGCTAGCGAACTGTCCTCACAGCAAACATGAATGTTAAAGTCACCAACAATCAGTATACGGTCATAACGTAACACAAGGCTCCCCAGTAGATCAGCAAATTCTGGAAGAAAATCTTAATAGTTTCGGGGGGCGATACACCACAGCGCAGAGGATGGAGGGGACGCAGTTCACTTCCAATAACTGCACCTCAAAACTGGGGTACAGAACAGGTGGCAGCTACTGACATCGAAGTTTGTCTTTAAAAACTGAAGCTAGCCCTCCACCTCTTTCAGTGGTCCGAGGTGAGCTAATAAAAGCGTAGTCAGGTGGGAGCAGATCCGAGAAGGGAAAAAGTTCGCCGGCGCGAAGCCAAGTTTCCATCAGGAATAAGAAATCCAGCCCCGACAATAGAATAAGATCGTTTAAAATAAAAGGCTTATTTGCCAGTGACCTTGTATTTAGCAGGGCCATACGGAGAGTGGTCACACTGTTACTGGTAGGAGAACGCCGCAGCAGGCAAAGGTTGCCGAGATTCACACCTCCTCTGGAGGACCGCACCCAGCACCGAGCGGGTGGAAGATCAGCTGGGAGGTCCAGGTAACCATAAGGTCCAACAGGGGGAATCCAGCGATGACAGAACAGTCTGAAGTTAGCATGGTCCCGGAGGGCAGGAATAGATGACAAGATGTTTATAGAATAGCGATCATTTGTCACAACATGGGACTTTAAAAAGGCTTTGATACGAACACGGATGCCGCCATGTTTGAACGTTTCCTTTGAGAGAAGGTAGATGGTAAGCGGCGGAGGAAATCAGGAAAGTCTTTCGAAAGCGGAGGAGGATTCTCAGATCTCCATTTAAAATCTTGTGTCTGGTAGGCCGGAGATTCAAAAGAGTTTGGCGATCGTAGGCAAGTAACGTAAAGACATCAGAGCAGCACATAGAGAGAAGGACGACAAACAACAAACAACAGCAGAAGAGACGACTTGCCGTGAACACTGGCGGCATCTTGGTCTCTACACCAAAAATCCTCTAAACCAATATGGTCATGATTATTTTTTCACAGTGTTATTCACCTCCAACTAGGGTTTATTTTCTAACTAGCCTTTATTCAATACATTTTTATATAATTTCCCCAAATTATATCTACGTATACAGATATGTTTTCACTAGTGTGAACAGGGCTGTGCAGCCCAACAGAGGGAGGGTTTTTGACTTGAGGTGTGAGATGACATAATCCAGAAGTGGATGTAGCTGTGGGTAATAAGAAAAGATGAAAAGAACTATTGATATTTTTTTTTGTTAAGTTAAGGCCTGATCCGTCTGAAATTCATAGCCAGTGCGCTGACACGGAGCCATCAACCTGTGAGTGCTGAAAAAGCACAGTGTATCCAGAAAACACATTATATGCTGTGATAAATGCACTGCCCAAGTGTCCCCTCTCCCCACTGCCTTTCAGCAGCAGGCAGCAGCAAACAGGTTGTCGGAGGAGGCCAATGTGATGATTAAGTTTAACATTGTCTACAATATTGCCAAAGACTGCCAAAGCACTTTAAGCACAAGCACTTTTTCAGTAACTTATCTTTCTTGTAAAACTGTACTCCAAACAAAGAACTTTGTGTTGACAAGATTGTTAGTTAATCATTTACAAATCAATATTGTCTGTATAGACAGTAATTTCACCCCCAAAAAAGTGCAAGTGTATAACTGCGGTGTTAAGTGATGCAGTTGAAAAATTTGGGTGCGTTTAACTTTTGTGCTGGTGCACCTAAGTTAGGCGCACCAGTGCAACTGTGTTTAAAAATTAGTCTGGAGTCCTGATTAATATACATGTAATAATGTACAACACATTATGGAGTATGCTTCTGCTGTGAGGTCCTGGCTCCATGTACTTGTGCAATTAATCAATGGACAGCTGGAAAGGTATGTTTGTAATCTTATATTAAGCCAATTTTCTTATACATATCTTTGACCTGGGGGTAGAATTAATTGTGAACTTGAAAGGGAAAATGCTTATGAATTTGTAAAGTAAAAACATGATGCATTTAAGGTTATCCTGTTTGGTTTTTATTTAAGACGATAATTTTTTCCACTGTGCGATGGTCAAGGCTGTTTCTTTTCTTGGAGACAATTATACACATGCAGATGTACACTCATCCCCCCTCCAAATGCCTTCAACGCTTATTCCCTTCCGATGCTGACGGTGGATCAAGGAGACCAGCGTATATGCTGCAGGCCCGGATGCACTGTCTACACAGGCTGTCTCTCACCCTTTACCCATCCCTGTTGCTTGTCATGTGTTTCTTTGGTGTATTAAGAGTTTTTTCATGTGCTATGTGCAGAGGTGGGGTTTTTTTTCTGTTCTCAAACTGATCTTCCTGTTGGAGCTCAGTCTGGGGGGAGTTTTTTTTTTTTCTCCTTATCTTTCCTCATGTTGTGCATTTTCCATTGTTATACCTCTCTGCCCTGTCTTCCCCATGTGATGTTTTCGTGCAATGTAGGTATGGTCGGAGGGTATGATGGCGCCGCCATTACGTGCCATTGGTCGGCAGCCTTAACATGAAATTTCCCACTCATGGGACTAATAAAGGTATCTTATCTTATCTTATCTTAAAGTGATGACATATGGGAAAATCTGTGCAATCAACTTGGTGAAAAGATGACACAGCAGCAGTGCCAATGTCAGTGCTTTTGAACCAAGTAGTTCTCCTTTTCAAAACAAAGACTGCAACACTTTCAATGTTGAGCTCCCATTTGAACGGTGGATACATATGATTCCAGATCAAGTCACATACAAAAAGAATTTTTTCACAAAAAAGGGACTACACCATTTTGAAGCCAGGTAGATTGACTCATGTAGTAAACCAGGGAATCTGGAAACAGGTTAAAAGTACATGCACATTTCTAAACGAGCCAACGTGAATCCCACAACTGTATCTTGTTTCATAAAAATCAGAAGCTTTTGTAAAACGTGTTGTGGCCTGAACCAGAACCTAAAATTCACTGCCAATGGTACTGAAGTGTGTGATGGCAAATATGGATGAATCCATGCACACTGGTTTTCCTAAGATTGCCATGTTCGGAAATCTATGGGCACACGTAACAAAAGAACTTTGTGAAGGCAGACTGCAGCCCATGTGTGGAGAGAATCAGAGGCAGCAAAACTGTTGGACTTTGGTGATCCAGAGTGACCTCTGATGGCCCCTAGAAACGTATTTTTATTATTACCTTTAAAATGACAGCGGCACAAGCTAACATTTTTGCAGCACAAATGTTTCATATCATTTCTTTTTTGCTCTCTTTAATCTCATCTCGTCTGCATAAAAAATGCACCAACAACAAATCGTACTGTCTTTTGTGCATTATGATTCTCTCTGTATACGTTCAAATTGTGGTTTGGAGATGGACAGTGAAGAAATAATTTCTCGTCAAATGTCTTACACCAAAAATAACGAGCCATTCTTGAAAATGTACAGGGTACAAGCTTTCATGGGTGTGAAGTCACCCTGTGATGTTCTGTCTATCTCGAAATGACACTGAATAGTAGGAATGACTCAAGGATGGCCTTGATTCTCGACTGACTCCCAGCATTTGCTATAATAGTTTTATGCCTGCCATTCAACAGCATGAAGTCTCTAATCACACATCCATTTACTTTTTTCTTTTTTTTAAAAGGTCAAATCCTTTTGCCATTTTCTCTATTTTCTTTTTTATTGTGGGTTACTGGGGTTGACAGTGGCTGCAGGAGATGAAGAAACCCCCAAAACACTGTAGATCACTGCATCACCTTCATCATCCCCCTGAACCTGAAAAGAAAGAGAATTGTCGGATACATAAATAAACATAAATTAACACTCTGTTAAAATAAAAGAGAGAGCTCAACAAATTTTAAAGGTAAGTATGAATTGTAATCTCAGCTTGCACACATTACTTATTAATATATCAGTATACAACATAAGCATCTATGAAAGACACTTTACCTGGACTTTATTCTTGGTTTTCTTTCTGTAGCTGACGGTGGCATAGGAAACTTCATGATCTACCTACACAGCAAAGAGCAAAATATCTCAAAAAGTTTACATGTTTTGACCTCTAACCTCAGGTTTTACAACTCATTGTCTGTCCCACTGTTATTCAGTCTAACTTCCTTATCTTTTATAAGATCTCATTGAGTCGCATGCACTTAACAAGCACATAGAAGAAGAAGTGGTTTTAACTGTGCTCTGACTGTACTGTGAGTGTGGTGTGGGATTTCCCATGCTGGGACTTTTTTAAGTAGCAGTCTGAGTCTCTGTAGAGTTCAAACTCAGTCCCTGAAAAATAGACAAATAGAAAGTAGACATCTGTTGGAAAACTGTCCTTTATAAAGACAGTTTAGTTCTTGTTAACACTCCTCAGAGATGAGCTGATTTGGTGTTTATTTGTTATTCTTATTTCCTACAACCATTTAAAATATATATATATATATATATATATATATATATATATATATATATATATATATATAGTGTTTGTTTTTTTTAAACTCACAGTATCTTCACCCGTCTGTGTTTTGTTCGCTGGAAAGACAAAAACAATTAACTGTAACATTTACTGTTAAAAGCACATGTTTTAAATTTTGATGTTTTTACCTTTTGTTTTTCTCCATCTGATAACAGATGCAGCTGTTATCAAGAGCAAGACAAAACCCACAGCTGCAACGACGTACCAATGGATAGCTGGAAAAACAAACAAAAAAAAAAACCAAACTTTAAACCATTTTCAGTTAATCTTTTTCCAAACATTTAAAAAACTTTCTATGTATCTTAAACTAAGTCTACATGACACACAAAATATGCCTAACATTGTGTTCTATTTTAAACTGTGACACTGTTACCATAGCAAAAACAGAAACACACAAAAGCGCAATGTGAATCATAGTCACTGCGTTTCAGATGTATGGAAGAAAAACAGTAAGGAGATTTTAGTTCAGACATGTTATTTTACTTACAGACACATGTTGTTTCTGAAGGTATTTGGCTATTTCTTTTATTTAAATCAGTTTGAACACATACCTTAAAACATGTAAAATAAAAATTAAATAAATACATCACACATAAAGTCCTAAGCACAAACTAAGTACATCCTTAATCGTTCCATAGGAATTAAGAGAGCAACTTGGAGTCAGATGCTGCTAATCAAATGGACTTAACTGATCATCAAGAGTGGGCATTTCTATAAAAGAAGAAACTTTGACAGTTTACAGGTCTGAAGCTCTCGGGTAGGTGTTAACATAAAGCAACAACCTTACCAGCATTGGTCTAATTCCACCAAAGTCATATCAAAAAGTCAAAAAGACTGAGCAAGAATGGTTTCTTTGGAAGGGCTGCCAGGAGAAAACCTCTTCTATTATGATAGACTGATATAGTCATAGAAGACTTCAAGTTAGTGCTGCGAAAGTTGACTCTGTAAGATATTGAAGGTTTGTGCAGTTTTCACAGGACTGAATCGAGCTCTGTGAAAACGTTCTTTTTCATGTGACTGTATACCCATGCATGCAAGTAAAAAGTACATTACTGAATAAATACCTTGGGTATTGGACTGACTGTAGCCTGCTGGATTTTTTCTGGTTGGATTATTTGTCCTTTGTCTGTCACCTGAAATAAAATGAAAAAGACACAACCAACATGTTTTCATGGTTTTCATCTGTTGTTAAAAAAAAATATCTGCATAAATACAAAAACAAACAAATAAATGTTTTGGGTGGGTTTAATCATCTTAAACAGTTGATTATTTTGACTCCTGTCTTCTCACCTGATAGCCGAGGGCTGAAGGTAAACAGCTTCCCTTCTGTATTAGTATCATTCACTTCGCAGTCCAAAAGGTAATCTCTTGATGAGTAAGCATGGCGAGACTTGAGTAAAGAGACAGTGGTGGAGCAGCCAGTCTGTAAAGTCACTATTTGACTGTTATCTCTGTCCACAGCTCGACCTTTAAAGAGGCACCTCACTGTGTGATGACACATTTCATATGTCACCACAGAGCAATTTATTGTCACCTTATCATTGTCCTCATGTTCAGTCACTGATGGAGATAACATGAAACAAAGACACCACAAATTCGAAAAATTAATTACTGCTGTCATTATTGTTCTAAAAAGCGTTCGCCTGAAAATATAATTTAAAATACTCACAGGTGAGTACAGAGAGATCAACCAAAGACTCGCTAACCAGACGTTTGTGTCTGTGCTTTTGAAGGTATCTGTATTGTTTACAGTAGTAAAAACCAACATCCTCGACTGTGAGAGTCTTTATAAGCAGAGAACAGTTTGCTGTAACACTCAGTCTGTCTGATGCATTTTTGGCTTTTTCACCAAGCTGTCCAAAGCTGATCACTTCTATTGGTGTTCTGTTTCTTGAAGCAAAGGTCCACGTAGTCCCATCACAGTTATTCTGGTCATCTATCACATTTATACAAGGCAGAATGACGTCATCTCCAACTTTCATAAAAATGGTGGTTTCACTTACAGATACTGTTGAGAATTCTGAAAAGAAATATGAAAACTAGATTAGAATACAACACTTTTCACAGTCAAGATCATTTTAGACAAAGGTTTATGATAAAGGTTTGGATTGTAATATTTAATTTTGCTATTAAAATGTTTCCTGTATTCTTACCTGCAATCTGAATCATTGATATCAGACATAAAAACATTTTACTCCATCTGAGCTCATCCATCGTGCTTCTCTGTCTCACTTCTTTCTTGTTCTCAATCTCGACTGTCACAGTCTCTGAGCTGATGACTCTTTAAGACTGTTTGTACTTCCCGTTATTCATCAGATATCACTTCCTCATCACAGCTTTAGCAAATGACCTCAGGAGGTGCATCCCTACAATGCATTGGTGACAGTTATGTGTTTGACAATATATTAAAAAAATGACTGAGGAAGTTGAATGTGTCAAGAGTTTTAGCTAAGATGTATGTTAGAAAACAGACATCACATAGGAACAAACAGTTGAAGTGTCGAACTCCTGATCCACCTTTTTACTTTTACTTAGTTAAAGAAGTTGAATCATTATTAATCCGTGTGGAGTTGTTGTTGTTTTTTTACACAAGTATATGTGCTTCTACTTAAGTGACTTATGTGCGCAAGAGGTAAGCTTTTTACAGAATTTCCAAAGACAACCAACATGAGGGAGAGCGTGCACATGTACAAACACACATAAATAAATTTACATATTTTTGCGCCACAGACCGGTTTATGCCCGACAATATTTTTCATGGACCGGCCTTTAAGGTGTCGTGGATAAATACAACAAAATAAAACTAGTACCGGTACCAAAAAAAAGGTTTATTCATAACAGACGTGAAAATACCAAGGAAAACCGAGTTAACTATAAAAACGATAACAAAATAACGCTGAAAACCGATAAAAACCCTGAAAACTATACATTTCACACCTGAGCCTCAACTCTCGCGGCCCGGTACCAAACGACTCACGGACCGGGACCGGTCCGAGGCCCGGGGGTTGGGGACCGCTGCCCTAAAAGGAGTAAAAACAAAAAAAGTCTGTTTTCATTTAAAATGAAAATTTCAAATCATTCAAACTTCTTATGATTCCAGTTATTTTTGGTTTTTATCCAAATGTTGACCTCTAACTTATAAACTAATAAAATTCTTTGACTGCCATTTTTGGTTTTGTTTAAATTTCTTTATTTTAAAGAGACACATATTTTTTTTAACCTATTTGAGAGTGTTTTGAAATATTCAGACTATTAGTGAAGTCACTATTGGTTTGTTATTTTTGTCCACATCTTGATGTTCAACCAGCCACTTCACTGTGTGATGACATTCTCCATACGTCAGCACAGAACAGCTTAAAACCACCTTGTAAGTGCCCTTATGTTCAGTCACTGGTGAGCATAATGTATGTCTGATTTAGTTTTTAGTACTTTTTTAGCAATGTTCATGAAAACATTTTTTATAACGGTAAATTATTGTCAAGAGAAATGATATTATTAAGACTTGGCAGGTGCACATTGTGTACATTCTATAAGTGCATTTGTAAAAGTGACATGTTTGAGAAAATGACTGAGGAAGTTGAATGTGTGAAGATTGTTAGTTAAGATAAATGTTTCCACCAATGCAGCCCTCTTCTCTCTAATATAGGAAAAAAGACAGCTAAGAATATTAGTCAAACATTAATAACCATTTAATATTTTGAAATAGAAATAAACTTTAATTTACCACAAACACATCTGGTTCACATTCTGTTTAAAACAGTTAAAAGACCTGGGAAATTACACTGAATGTAATAGAACATTTCAGGGGTCAGCCTTTTAATCAAAGCTGTGCATGAATCAAAAACCCAACTATAATGCCAGCTAAACATTTTTCCTTCTGGGTCTCAGAAGGATAAAAAGGGATGATGATACAGATTTCAAACATGAAGTATATTAATGCAAGATTAAAACACATTCAATTGGACTAAAAGGAAAGCTTGAAACACAAAAATAACCAACAATTAATATTAAAATCTCATCATCTACATCTTACATTCAATAGCTTGAACCCATAAAATTAGATCAGAAATGTCTGTTCATTACTGGAGTGTCTCCCATTCCCTGATTGCCCTGTGTGTATTTAAGCCCTGTGTTTTCTCGTGTGCGTTGCTGGTTGGTCTGCGTTATTTCCCTCCTTCATCCTGTGTATTTCCCTGCGTTTTCCTGTGTGGTTTCCCCGAGTCTCCCTGCATCTCCAGTTCAGGTCTGTTGTTGTCAGTTTCCCCCAGTTTAGGTTATCCTCAGGTTCTGTTTTTTGCCCACTGCGTTTCTGTTTATTTCACCTTCCTAATAAAACTCACTCACATCTGAAAGCTTCCTGCATCTTGAGTCCTTCATTAAATTTCACACGGCTTGCCTTCTGTGACATCATCATCTTTGTCATAATGTAACTGTGGGGGAAAACATATCATTGTGGTGATGTGTCCTGACAGGCTTGAGGGTTGGACTGAGTCCCTGCAGAGTTTAAACTCAGTCCCTGAAAAACAGCCTAGTCCAGTTACATCTGGTACCAGTCCTTCAGAGATGAGCTGATTTGTTGTTCTTTTAGTGCCACCTGTACATCAACATAATCTACAGTTATTATAAATAAAATATCAGAAACCCAACCTTTCAACTTTTTATGTTGGATTACTGAGTTTTCTACTTACTCTGGTTTTATCTGTCGTGTTTTATTCCTTAAAAAGGAGAGAAAAATGGCAATTTCAGTATGAATGAAATTCCCAATCATTCAATGTTCTTTTTGTAAAATTTACCTTTGGTTTTATGTCCTAATGTTGACTGTCAAGCAGTTATTATAAGTGCTGCTAAACCCACCGAAACTATAATGAACCTCAAAGAGATGGAAAAATCTGTAAAAAGAATCAAAAAACTGTTAATTATCAAGATCATTTGGTTAGAATCTTCTTCTGTTTTTAAATTGTTTTATTTTTAAGGAAAAAATTGCTACATTTTGAAAATGTTTTAAAAATTGATAAGCTATGTGAACATTATTGTGATTTTAATGCTTGTCTTTAAGTGATCTTGCAGTAAAGTGAAACATCTGTCAAGCATTAGTTTTATGATCACTTAATGATTAATATTTCATATTAACAAAAGTGTTGTTTGGGGTTTTTTTTGCCTTTTTTTTTTCAGGCAGCTGATTGGTCATCTACCAGACAGGAGGTTTGTGGCTCAATACTGCAATACCCCAACTGGTTGCAGCCATCTGCTGCAACCAGTTGGGGATGAGTGGATGGAGACCACTTTTCTCTTTATGTAGTTCTTATTTAGGTTTGTCATTTATCAAATCTGACATGTCTAAATTAAGTGTACAAAAACATTATTAATCAAAAGGAATCAATAATTCATAACAAAAGGATGAATGTTTGAGGGACTACCTTTTGAAATATCCTTCACAGCTGTGGTTGTTACTGATGTTGTGCTGCTTACAGTTTTTCTGGCTGGATTCTTTGTTTTGTTTGTCCCAACTAAATAAATGAAAAATCAGAATCAAAACATTTGTCAGTTTTTTCATTTGTTGTGAAAAAAATAAAATAAAATCTGCATCCAAACTTTGTACCCAGCCATTCATGTTCAACAACTGATTGTAATCTCACCAGCTTCCTCACCAGAGGCCTGATGGATGATGGTAAAGAGTACTTTGCTTGTGTTAGTATGAGTTCCTTGACACTTCACTATATTATCCCTTGAGACGTTTGAATTGTGAGAATTTGGAAAAGACACAGTGGTGAAGCAGTCAGTCTGTGATCTTTCTGTTAGGTTGTTAGTTCTGTCTACATTGTAACCATTTAACAGCCATTTCACTGTGTGGCGACAGTCCTCATATGTCAGCAGAGAGCAGTTTAACGTCACTTCATCAGTGTCCTTATCTTCAGTTACTGTGACACAAATACATATACATGTGAGACAAAGCTAGCACAGATTAGACAAATTAATCACTATTATGATAATTACTGTTATACTGCAAGGTTATTCTAAAAATGCAGTTTCAGCTCCAAATACAGTGGTATGCAAAAGGTTAGGCACCCCTGATAATTTTAATGATTTTTCTTTATAAATCATTGGTCACACCTCCTCTATTCACCCTGCTCACTCCTCCCCACCCCCAACAATAGCATCCAATACACATTCAACACAAGGCTCCAGTCTGTCTCTCTCAACCACCCAGGTTAGGAGGGAACTGAGGAGGATTAAAGCCAAGAAGGCAGTGGGTCCAGATGGAATCAGCTCAAGGGTGGTCAGGTCCTGCACAGATCAACTGTGTGGCATGATGGAGCACATCTTCAACCTGAGCCTGAGGCTGGGGAGAGTCCCACAGCTCTGGAAAACCTCCTGTGTTGTACCAGTGCCAAAGACTTCACGTCCCAAGGACCTCAACAGCTACAGGCCGGTGGTTCTGACATCCCACCTGTTTAAGACCCTGACTCAGCTTCGGCCCCTGGTGAGCTCATCACTGGACCCTAGTGCCTACCAGCCTGGCATTGGAATGGATGATGCCGTCACTCCCCTCCTGCATCGTTCCCTCTCTCACGCGGAGACCGCTGGGAGCACTGTGAGAATCATGTTCTTTGATTTCTCCAGTGCCTTCAACACCATTCTTCTCACAGTCCTGAAGGACAAGCTGGACAACACAGGAGTGGACCATCACCTCACTACATGGATTCTGTACTACCTCACTGACCGACCTCAGTATGTGAGAACTCAGGGCTGTTTGTCGGACAGGCTCGTCTGCAGTACGGGGGCCCCACAGGGAACAGTTCTGGCTCCGTTCCTCTTCACCATCTACACGGCAGACTTCTCCCACAACTCCACCCAGTGCTTCTTTCAGTTCTCTGATGACTCTGCTATATCAGCCTCATCACTGATGGGGATGACAAGGAATACAGAGAACTGACCCATGACTTTGTGGACTGGTCCCAGCAGAACTACCTCCAGATAAACACTAGTGAAACCAAGGAACTGGTGGTAGACTTCCACAGGTACAAAAATTCTCCACTGCAACCACTAAACATTCAAGGTATGGACATTGAGGCTGTGGACAGCTACCTTGGTGTTCATCTGAACAATAAACTGGACTGGACTCATAATTCAGACGCCCTTTACAGAAAAGGGCAGAGCAGGCTATACCTGCTGCACTCAGGTCTTTTGGAGTGAAGGGCCCACTTCTGAAGACCTTCTATGACTCTGTGGTGGCCTCAGCCATCTTTCAACAGTGTGGTCTGCTAGTGTGGCAGCATCTCTGCTAGGGACAGGAAGAGAGTGAACAGGCTGATCAGAAGGGCCAGCTTTATTCTAGGATGCCCTCTGGACCCAGTGGAGGTGGTGAGTGACAGGAGAATTGTGGCTAAGCTGTCATCCCTGCTGGACAACATCTCCCACCCCATGCAGGAGACTCTGACAGCACTGAGCAGCTCCTTCAGTGGCAGGCTGTGGCACCCACGGTGTGGGACGGAGAGATTTTGTAGGTCTTTCCTCCCCACTGCCGTCAGACAACAAAGACTTTGCACCTGACCAAACACACACATCCACACATGTGCAATAGCATTAACACTAAGTGCAATACTCTTTTTCTGACAATGTTGTGTCATACTCAGTTGTATATAGTATTTGTATTCTATTTTATTCTATTGTATACAGTATTTTATTTTATTCTATTCTATTGTGTACAGTTGTGTATGTTAGGTCTAAACTGATCTAGGGACTTATTCCTGTGAAGGAAAAACACAAGGCAACAGCGACTGATCAATTTACTTGCACAAGGGAGGCCTCATCGGTATCTCAGGAACGCACTTCGAATCCTACCACAAAATGACCCCGACTCCGGCCTCCGCTCGCTGCCTTTTATTGGAAAAATAGTTACAATACACAACGGTTTACACAAGCACCCCTCCCCTCGTACAACCCCCCTTGGTTACAAAGACTGTGTGTGTGTGTGTGTGTGTGTGTGTGTGTGTGTGTGTGTGTGTGTGTGTGTGTGTGTGTGTGTGTGTCATGGGGGTGTGTTTGTGTGACCTCCTGATCATAACTGTTTCTAACAACATCCTTGGTCATAAAAAGGTAACCCCCCCCCCCCCCCACACACACACACACACACACACACACACACCCAATATATGGCTCAATTCCTGTATTGGTTCACCATACACAACACAGTGAAGCCATAAAAAGGGCAGAAAGCTTACCAAACATCAAACAAACCTTCACACGGGATGTGCTTGTGATAAAACACTACAGCGTCCCCCCAGAACCTCGAGAGGCTGGGCAGGGGGACAAAGGAATGCCTTGATCCTATAGTTTGAACTAAGACTTTACAAATTTAAGAAACACAATGACACATTCAACAATTTGACTTAACAGTGTACAGTATCTTATTCTTACTCTTATGCTATTCCAGTGTTTTTCTAATTTTTACTATGTAACTTTGCACTGTCCACTTTCTGCTGTAACAAAACAAATTTCCACGAGTGGAACTAATAAAGGTGATCTTATCTTATCTTATCTTATATGCACCTGCCTAATTTTGTTTAAATAACTATTGCACACCTTCTTTAAATCCTATAATCATCATGTCACTTCTCAAAAATCATTGTGTTCATCTGCTATATGATATATTTAAATGAAATTTCTAATCCAAACAACCAATGATTTATAAGACAAATCATTAAAATTATCAGGGGTGCCCAAACTTTTGCATACCACTGTTTGATAAATACAATATGATATGATAAATACTCACATGTGATGACAGCCAGATCAACCAAAAACTCAGAAACTAGATGTTTACGTTCTCCCAGTTTGTACTGCTGACAGTAATAAAAACCAACATCCTCATCCGTGACCTTCTTTATAACCAGAGAACAGTTTGCTGTAACACTCAGTCTGTCTGATTTTGTTTGGGCTTTTTTACCAATCTCTCCAAAGGTGATCACTTCTGTTGCTGTTGTGTTTTTTGAAGCAAAGGTCCACGTAGTACCATCACAGTTATTCTGGTCCTCTATCACATTTAGACAAGGCAGAGTGACGTCATCTCCAACTTTAATAAAAATCAAGGTTTCAGTTGCAGATACTGTTGAAAAGATGGAAGAGAAACATACAAATAAATAAAAATAGAATACAGCATTTTTTAGAATCGGATTGAAGACCAATTTAGACACAAGTTAATGAACATGTCCTGAGCTCCCCTCAAACAACAGAGCATGCTCAGCAGTCTTATTTACTGTAAAGGTGTTTTCCTGCTATTAAAATGTTTCCCGAATTCTTACCTGCAATCTGAATCATCAGCATCAGACATAAAACATTTTAATCCATATGAATTCATCCATTGTGCTTCTCTGTCTCATTTCTTTTCTTGACTGTCACAGTTTCTGAACTAATGACTATTTAAGACTGTTTGTGCTTCCTGTCACTACTGAGGTGTCACATCCTCTTCACAACTTTACCAGTTTTCTTTTCATGTTTACATTCCATAGGTGCAGTCTTTCTCATTTTCTCAGAAACACATGAAGTAATTTGTTTTTATAAAGGGATAGTATTGCACAAAGCGATTATAAGACTTAGCAAGTGCACGTTGTGTCCGTTTTCACAGTGCATTTGTGACAGTGATGTGTTTAATAACCCGAATAGACGTTGACCGAGGAAGCTGAATCTGTGAAGATTGTTAGTCAAGATAAATGTTTCCATTAATACAGCCCCTCTTTCCTCTAATGTTAGAAAACAGACAGCAGAACAGACAGTTGTAGTCCCAAAAATACAGTTCAGGTTGTTTACAAGTTAGTTCATTAACAATTAATAAAACAAGAAATAAAAGCTGTTCATAAATCCATACATGATTTTAAACACCTGCTCAGACCTGTAGTTTACAAGTGAGTGGGCCACGTGGATGGCCTACTGAAAGACTGAGGACCTCTGGTGGATAGAATGGGTAATACATGAATAGAAGTGCTCAGAGCTAAACTGTGACACTTAGAAACTGTGTCCTGCACAAGCAGGGTGCGATTTTTAAAAAATTAAAAGGGAATGTTTTTTTCTTTTGTGACAACACAAAATGTCATCAATTACAAAGAATATCAGTCAGATATTTCACTACAATAGATTCCTAAAAACACTCTGCTTTGATGTCTCGGAAGGTTGTCAGTCATTGTAGTCTAAGGAGCTTGGAAAGAAAAGCGTCTGGACTTCTTTAAGTTGCTTGAAGACGTTTCACCTCTCATCCGAGAAGCTTCTTCAGTTCTAGGGTCAAATGGTGGAGCTTCACCCCTGATCAGATTTGCACACTGTTAGACCTCTGCCTTACCACCACATATTTCAAATACAACGAGGGTTTTTAGAGACAATAACATAGATGTGACATGGGCTCCCTGGTGTCACCTATTGTAGCTAACCTTTACACTGAGGAAGTGGAAAGAAAGGCTCTTGGCTCTTTTAAAGTGAGAGTACCCAGCCACTGATACAGATTTGTGGACGACACCTGGTTCAAAATCAAAACACAAGAAGTCGAATCCTTCACTGCTCACATTAACGCTGTGAATAAAAACATAAAGTTGACCAGGGAAGACACAAAGGATAACAGTAACGTGGCACACAGCGTGAAAAAAGGCACATACCTTTGACGTTGCATGACGAACTTCGTATTCCTCGTCCACACGTCAACGCAAAAACAGAGATTTTTGGGGATTTGAAACGCCGTTTGTGTCACGGTCCTGGGTCGGTTCGACCCAGCCTTTTGAGTTATGTTTTGGTTTATTTTTGCATTATGGATTAGCTCTTATTCTCTGGTGATACTGTTTTGATTATAATTATATTCTGATTCTTTAGCTCTCCGATGATGATGATGATGATTATTTCTGGTTTAGGTTTTGTTATCTTGCCCTCATGTTTAGTTTAGGTTGCCTGTGCTCTCACTTCTCTGTGTTCCCTCCGTCTGTCTATGGTGTCACACTGTCTGCTTGTGAATCTGTCTGTATAGTCCAGTGTCTTGTCTGGTTCTGTGTCTGTGAGTTTCTTGTTTTATTCTGAAGGTCTCTGTCTCATGCGAGTATTACGTTTCCCCTGTCCCGTCAGCTTTGATTTCTCCCAGGTGTGTTCCCCTCCTGTTGCTCATCCCTTGATTGCTGCTATGTGTATTTAGTGTCTGTGTCTTCCCGTACTCGGTGTTGCGTCGTTAACGTCTGTTCATCCTCTTACCCTCAACTAGCTGTGTGTTCTGCTTCTATGTTTCTAGTGTTTAGTCTCCTGCTCCAGTTTAGTATTTCTTTTCCAGTGTTTCAGTCCTTGGTTCCTCTGTTCAGACTTTTGTCTTTTGGTGAGTTTAGTTAGTACGAGGTTTTTCCCAGCAATAAAGCTGCGCTTTAAGTTTCACTTCCGTGTCTGAGTTCTGCATTTTGGGTCCACCACTCCTGCTTGCCTGCCTGCCACACAGCGATTCATGACAGTTTATGTGTGGAAAAAATTGTCATATAGGCTTAAAAGCCTCTGGAATTAAATAATGGTACAGAAATAATGCCTCATCTGCATAAGAAAATTACCAGTACTGGGTCAGTACGAGGAAAATTCTTTTGCAGTTCATCTCAAATGACGCACTTGCGCTTTGAGATCTTTTAAACATCATTAGGCGCGTTGCTGCGCACCGTCTGTCCCATCTATGAGCACAGAACAAGCGCTCACAAAGCAGCAGTTTGGGGATGACTTCAAACACATGGGTCCCTGTCGGACTATAGGAAAACCGGGACATTTTCATCAATCTCCAAAATCCCCCCCGGACGCCCCAGACAGAACATGAAAAGTGGACATGTCCGGGCAAAAGAGGACGGTTGGTCACCCTAACCTCAACATTGAAGTTTACTGGAAGCCCACACACACACGGACCAGTACCTCCTCTTTGACTCCCAGCGCCCTCTGGAACACAAACTTGGAGTAATCAGGACCCTACAACACTGAATGTAAAATCTTCCCTCTAAGCCTGAAGGGAAAAAGAGGGAACACATATGAAGGTGGCTCTTAAAACATGCGGTTATCCTAATTGGGCTTTCATCAAGTCAGCAAAGATGCACAGAAAAGAAGATCAGACAGCAACTAGGGAGGATCAGAAAGACAAACGCAACAACATTGTCATCCCCTATGTAGCCGGTGTATCAGAGAAACTCAGGAGAGTCTTCTCCAAGCGCAACATCCCAGTGTACTTCAGGCCCAGCAACACACTCAGACACTGGGACACTTCCACAGGGCTTAAATCTGGGACTATCAACCATTTGACCATAGAACTGAAGAAGCTTCTCGGATGAGAGGTGAAACGTCTTCAAGCAACTTAAAGAAGTTTAGTTTCATATGCCTAAGACCCTCTTTTACCCACATCTACAAATCTCTTTACAGGGAATCCATTAACCCTGTTCAGCCCAGCAATCTTGCTCTATGCACAAGTATTAATGTATAAAGTATTGAATAAAGGATTAATTAGAAGAAAATCACACCAAAACTGAATAGAAATACATTTTAATTTATGATTACTATATCATGAGCAACAATATTGATGCAGATTCTGTCATTTATCAAAACCAACATTCTTTTATAAAAAATGAAATGAAAATTTAAATACACGTCTAGACTGAAGTAAAAAAAACAAAAAGAACCAATCATTTTTAGTAAAATTACTTTAGCATCTGTTTTATATCTAACATTTAACCAATTAAGAAGTTGATACTGATGACTGAACAGCAATTGGAATTGATTTTGATGATGATCATTGCAGTCAGATGGAAGTAGCAGAGTCTCTAATATTTTCAGACTTTATTGTAACATGATCTTCTTTGTTATCAAAATGTACCTGTAGAAAAAAAAACCCAAACAAACCAAAATCAAAATAAGATGCATCAGATCATAAATTATGTAATAATGGTAAATACATTTTTGTAATTATCTTTGGTTTCCATTATAAATCTTTTCTCTTCTTTTGTGTTTTTGAATATTTGGTCCTTTTCTCAGTGTTTTCCACCAATCTGTGCTTTACTGTTTGTTTGGTGTCTATTGTTTCTTCAGTTAGTCAGTTACTTCCTGTTTTATTTTGAAGGCTAATTTATCATGTGCTTTTACCTTCTACCTTTCTTTATTCCTCTTCCTATCATGTGGTTGTTCTAAGTTTCCTTTGTCCTTTTCTCCTGTTGAATCCTCTTTTCACTCAATTTTGTTCTCCTTATATTGTGTCTAGCTTTTTACTTTTCCGCTACCACTGAGCAGCCTTTTTTTGTTAACTTGTAATTTCTAGTTCAAGTTGTTGAGTTTAGTTTAGTTGTACTTACTGTGGTTTTATCCATCAGTGTTTTGTTCCCTAAAATGAGAGAAGGAAGTCAATTCCAGTTTAAAATAAAAATGAAAATTTATTCAAACTTATTATTTTTAAATTTACCTTTAACTTCTGTCCATATTTTGACTGTTACAGCAGTTATTAAAAGTGCTGCTAAACCCACAGAGACAACAATGAGCCTCAAAGAAACAGAAAATCTGTAAAAAGGATTAAAAAAAAGATTTTGGTTGCAGTTTCCTGTTTAGTGCAAATGTCTTAAAATATGTCTTAAAATAATCCATCCATCCATGCATTTGCTTCTGCTTATCCTTTTCAGGGTCGCGGGGGGCGCTGGAGCCTATCCCAGCTGTCATAGGGCGAGAAGCGGGGTACACCCTGGACAGGTCGCCAGTCTGTCGCAGGGCCAACACACAGAGACAGACAACCATTCGCACTCACTTTCACTCGCACATTCACACCTAGTGGCAATTTGAATGATCCAATTAACCTATCCCCACAAGTTGCATGTCTTTGGACTTCAAAAACTTGAAATCCATCCAATAAATGATTATGAGCTCACCTGGGTCTTGGCCAGAGCACTGTTGGCTGATGAAGGTAAACTGCTGCACTTCTCCTGTGCCAGTATCAGTCACTTCACATTTCAGTGAGTTATATTTTAATGAGTATACTTCATGGGATTTTGGAAAAGACACAGTGGCGGAGCAGTCAGTCTGCATGGTCAATACTTCTTTGTTATCTTTGTCCACATCTTGACCGTCAATCAGCCACTTCACTGTGTGATGACACTCTTCATATGGCAGCACAGAGCAGTTTAAAATTGCCTTACTATTGTCCTTATGTTCATTCACTGGTGAAGATGGAGATAATGTGAGAGAAAGAAATTAAACAACCACATTGCTGGAAACTTTATACCTGAAGTTTCAGTTTGAGCAGACAATATTTTTGTGTAAATACTCACAAGTAATAAGAGAGAGATCAACCACCAACTGATGAAGTAGAGAGTGTTGCGCTTGTTTTTTTCCCAACTTGTATTGCTGACAAAAATAAAGCCCAACATCCTCAGCTGTGAGCTTCTTTATAACCAGAGAACAGTTTACAGCAACACTCAGTCTGTCTGATTTAGATTTGGCATATTCACCAATTTCCCCAAACCTGAACAGCTCTGCTGTTGGTTTGTTTCTTGAAGCAAAGGCCCACATTGTATTGTTACAGGTATTCTGGTCATCCATCGCATTCAGACAAAGCAGAGTGACGTCATCTCCGAGTTTCGTAACAATGGATGTTACATTTGCAGTTCTTGCTGACAGGATTGGAGAGAAATAAGAAAATAAGTTAAATACAAAAGTTTTTTTTTAAAAAAGAAAAAGATTAAGATAGTTTAGACACAATATTATACACGTGTCCAACACTCGTTTTTTGTAGAACAATGCTTTTTTATGCCACACATTTCCTTTTCCAAAAGGAGCACTGTAGACCCTGTGTAGGCGCCTAGTGTTATTTTTTTCCTTTATTTCTTTTACTTTCTTATATTATTCATATAATTATCCTTGTGGGTATTATGCTGAAGTGGACAGGGAGTGAAGACCAGGTTGGCAAAAGATGGGAAAAGAAAATGAAGGAATAGAAAAAAAATAAGGGACAGAAGGGTTAGGGGGAAACCCTGAAGGGAAACAAAAGGGGGATAGTTAGATAGGGAAACGTCGATGATGAAGCAAACATCAGCACTTGCTGTGTCTCCAAGTGCTGCATCTGTAACAAAATACAAAATATCAAACCTGAAAGACAAAACAGAGAAAGGTACACAAGCAAACATGTCATTTTGCTGTGTGTGTTTAGGTGGGTGGGAAACTGCAACAATGCTCGCCTAAGATCCCGAGGTGGGCAGAGAATGACTGAGGAAACCCCAGACCTGAGGCCACACATCAGGATGATGTGCGTCCACCCCAGAAGGAGGAGGACATGGTGGAGTTTGCATAGCCAAGAGCAGCAGTGTCAGGGAACCAGAAGCAGCAGGCAACTGCCCACCACAGAAGCCTTAAAAAGGGATAAGTATGGGTTTGCCTGACCCACACAGCCCAAGAGTACAGTCATACCATGGAACTGTTTGCTGTGCACTAGTTATAATAATGAAGTGGATTACTGTGGAGTAGATGAAAACATAGCACAAGTTTGATTACAAAGTCTGAGAGAAGGCAACTGATTCAGAACCTTAGTAAAAATGGAAGTTAAAGAGGAACGCATTTGGTTTCCATGCAAAAAGAATTGAAAAAGTGAAAAATATTATGCCAATTGCGAAAATGGAAAACGTTTTCATATTTGGCTGGGGCTGGTTGTCTTTGAGGACAAGTGACAAAAGATCTCGTGAAGAGCCATAAAGACATCTGGTATAAAACAGTATAAAAATCTGCCTTAAAATCTGAATAAGCAAGTAATTTAAAGTAGCAGGTTTTTTTTTTTTTTTTTTTTTTTTTGAGAAACAGTCTACACATATCTTATTTACCTTAAGACACATATGAAACCCACACTGTGGGCTTGGGTGGGGTTAGGTCTGGGCACACCTGAGGCTAGCACCATGGAAAATGTATACAGTTATGTATCTGACAATGACCAAAACACTTCTCCAAGGCAACAAAAGAGTTGCTGAACTTCAGTCCTACTGACAATCTGTAGAGAGAGCTGGAGCTTTGAGTTGCCCAGCAGCAGCCAAGAAACAAAGGATTTAGAGAGTGTCTGTAAAGAGAAGAGGGCCAAAACCCCTCCTGATAAATGTAGATTTATGTGTATTTACATGTTTGAGGCTCTATGTAAAAAAGAAAAATATAAAAATAGTTAAAAGAAATAATTAAATCACGACTGGCCTCCCCAGTCTCTGGACAAGCAGTGTGGGATCATCGTGACAGAAAATAGAACAAAAGGCAGCCACCATCCAAAGAAGAGTTTTGAATGTCTTTCAAGAAGCCTGGAGAAATATTTCAAAAATTTGCAAGAAAGCTTGTCTAAGAGAGTTTAGGCTGTGTTGTACAATAAAGGTCTCCATATAAAATTGTGTTTTGCTGCACATATTTCCCATGGAAAGTGACTAAATAAACAAGTACCTAGAAAATGATGAAACAAAGAGGTACAAGAAAACTAAACTATTACATACCAAGACTAAGAAAAAGATCACCACAACAATAAACACGGTCCAAAATTCCATAAACCAAAACACAGCCCAACAACTTTACCTGTAATCTGAATCAGCAGCAATGCAAACATTTGAATCCATATGAATTCATCCATTGTGGTTCTCTGTCTCACTTCTTTCTTGTTCTTAATCTTGATGGGGCCGCATCCGATGGCTCTTTAAGATCATTTGTGTTTCCTGTGATTAGTGAGATGTCACTTCCCTGATGTTAACACACCAATGGTGTAACACATTTCAAAACCATAAAGTTATTTTTTTTATTTTTTTTCATAAAGTTATTTTTAACAGGTGCATGTTGTTTCCGTTCCCTCAGTGCTTTGTGACAATGATGTGTTTGACACCACGAAGAATTAAAAATGACTGAGGAGGCTGAATGTGTGCATGTGCATCAATGCAGCTTCCTTTAATTTTTAAAAGAGTCTATTAGGGAAAAAAAAAGTACAGAGGAAAGGCAACGCACTTTAAAAAAAAACATCCATCTTCTAAAACTTATCTGGGTTTGGTTCGTCAGAGCAAAAGTGTCAGCAGAGAAGACGACTTCCTTCATCCTGGCCCCTCTTCCAGCTCATTTAGTTGCTCCTAAGATAGCCAAGCAATATAATCTTTTTACTGTGTCCTGGGTCTGCTCCAGAACCTCCTCCTGGTCGAACATGCTCAGAATACTTCACCCTGGAGGCATCCAGCCATCCTAGACAGTTGCTATGTTGTCATGTTTTTTATAAAGTGGCTAATTTTGGGAAATTGATTTGAGCATAATATAAAAATATGTAGGTAACAAAATGAAAAATGACATGTACATATAACAGGTAACTGTGTGCCTTGTAAGTGTGCTTTTTCAGTTTTTCTGGTTTGTTTTTGTTTTACCTTAATGAACAAAATAACACAAACAAAAATGTTTTAATATTTTTCATCTGTTTTTTAATCTTCTTCATGATCTCACCTGCCTCTTCATGTGTGGGCTGAGGGGTGAAGGTAGACAGTGGCACTTCCTGTGTTAGTTATAGTCATTTCACACTTGAATAAGTGACATGCTGGAGAGTATAAATAAACAGTCAGTCATTTCTCATCACTGTCTAAGGACACTCTTTATATAGCAGCTTGAAATCATTGTATCATTGACCTTATGTTGAACCCTTGGTAAAAAAATAATCGTATTTATTGTTATTATTATTACTATGTTTTTAGTTTCTTGTTAACCCATTTGTCAGATAAAGAAAGGTGAACATTGTTTCATTTCCTGCTGTGTGTTTGTGGCAATAACGTGTTTGACATCTTCAAAAATAAGATGACCGGTGAAGTTGAATGTGTGAAAACTGTCAGTAAAAACAAACATCAACAGTTCCTCTTTCTGTTACTACTTTATATTAGAGCAATAAAATGAAGTAGAAAAGAACAGAAAGACTTATTGCTGTGAACTAAAGGGGATGTGTCTTACAACAGCAGTAGAGGCCTGCACATTTGAGCTTTTGAAAATGACCATATGAGCACCCTAAACAAGAATAGTTAACACGCTGATGATCTGAGTCATCTCGAGTTATGCTGAGCCACAGTACTTATCTTGACTATAATTAAATTTTATTTTTTGGTGGAGCTTTTCAAAAGGATGTAAATTTTATGCCATAAAGCTGGGAAAAGTTATAGTGCTAACCAGGTTTGATTCACATCAGTGTGACTGCTGTGCGTTTCTATATTAACACCACAGACATCAGGTGCTTTTTTCATGCTGTCTGATGATGTTCATGACTTTTTTTTTTTTACAGTTGGTGTTTATTTCTGGCAAAAAAACCCAACTTTGTTTATTTTTTATTTTCTTTCTAGTGAAATGTAGTGTATTGAAGTTCCCTAAAAACAAACAATCACACAAAAACCTTAAAACTGAACACAAATACATTTTATTTGGAGATTACATTATATACAGATAAATCCCAAAGTGGTGCGAGATCAATAATTAAATATGTCTTCAGTCAAACTGAAAGGAAAATAGTTTGTAACACAGCCAGTTGTTCATATTAAAATAACCTTATTACCTGTTTTAACCCTGTAACACCCAACTCTTTAAAAAAATAAATAAATAAATAAAATTGTTTTTTTTAGACAAATGTAATGAACAGTTTTGTTCATTACATTTTGAAATTATGGCAAGTATTGATCATGTTGATGAGATAGCGGTCTCAGAAACTCATGTAGCAAATATGATACAAATGGCATTATAGGGTTAAGGATGTGACCTATAAAGCAAGATGAGATGATACTGATAATATAACAGCAGTTTTTCTGTTGAGTTGATGTCGATCAGCACAATCTGATAGAAACAGCAGAGATTCGGATGCTTATTATTTTATTGAAACCTAATCCTCTTCTTTATTAAAATGCACCTGCAAATAAAATACAATAAAATAAAATGCATAAGATGTGAGATTAAGACAAATAATATTGTAATAATGGTTTTGTAATTATCTCTGCTTTAAGTTGTAATTGTTAATTCCTCTTCCTTTTTAAAGTTCTGTTCCTTGTTTGCCTAATCTGTATCTCACTGTTTGTCTTTGTGATTCTATTATTTTCTTTTTTTTTTCATCTGGTTAATTTGTGTTTTATTTTGAAGGTTAGTTTTGTGTGTAGCTTGCTGGGTAAAAACCACACCTTTTGCGTTTTAAACTTCTGAACCTCAGTCCTCTGCTGAATCAACATTTTGTACAAGAAATCTAAAGTAATCTCAGCATAATCACTTGAAGTGATATCAAGTATATCAAACATTAGAAACTCAACATTCAGGTTTTTCAGCTTTTATACTGCATTACTCAGTTATGCACTTACGGCAACTTTATCCATCTGTTTTGTTCCCTAAAATGAGAGAAGAAAGTCAATTTCAGTTACAAGTGAAAATTCTAAATCTTTAACTTTACATGATTAAATTAAATTTACCTTTAGTTCTTGTCCATGTGTTGACTGTCACAGTAGCTATTGAAAGTGCTGCTAAGCCCACAGAGACAATAATGAACCTCGAAGATACAGAAAAATCTGTAAAAAGAATAAAACCGTATATTTATTAAAATAATTTGGGTACAGTTTTTGGTTATTTTTAAATTCCTTTACTTTAAAGTAAGGTACCAAGTCTATGGACCCATATTTGTCTCAGTCTGAAGGTGAGGAGTAACTACTGGATGTTGCATGCAGTTAGCTAGCTATTAGGTAGTATCTCCTTGTGGATTACTTTGGCAGTTTCTTGAAGCTGTCCAGGCTAAATTTGAGCTGAGGAAGGACCAGACAATGCGTAACACCATCCTCAGACATGATATGCAGCTAGCTCTCCCAGGCCCGCTATTTCTTTGCCTATTGCCAAGACAATACACTCACTGCTGGAATGGGGACACTACCAGTGAGGCCACAGCCTACGAATACAGTTCCACACGAGGCGGCTTGGAGCGAAGGTCCAACTACAGGCCTCCAGAGGGACCTGCCCCCAAGAGAAAGAAGCCTCAATCCTCCTAGTAGTGAGATTGAGAGGAGATGGCCTTGAGTGGCTGTGTGAATGTGCGCATATTGTTCTGAAACAACTGCAAATCCTAAGCCTACAGGTCAAATGCTTTGTGTATCATTACAAGTCAGGCAGCGGATGC
This sequence comes from Neolamprologus multifasciatus, assembly GCF_963576455.1. Taxonomy (NCBI): domain Eukaryota; kingdom Metazoa; phylum Chordata; class Actinopteri; order Cichliformes; family Cichlidae; genus Neolamprologus; species Neolamprologus multifasciatus. The sequence continues at coordinate 21,435,287 of NC_140453.1, forward strand.
CTTTTACCACAGATACACTGCGAAAACAATGCCTCACCTACAGTGCTGCATGTCAATCAGCTAGCTGCTCACCTTTCTCTGCAAGCATTGCCAAGCATGCTCCTTTATGCCTTTCTCTAAGTGGAAATGATTACACCAGTTGCAGACAGAGCACACTGCAGGACCTTTCTCTGATTGCAGTGGCCCCTCAGTGACCAGCAAAGCAGTGGTAAACAGAGATAATCAGTCTGTTGGCAGCAAGCCCCTGGCAGCTTCCTCTCTGCAGGGACCTGCTCTCTCAGGTTAGCCTCTGAGTTTATACTATACCCTCTGTATAAGCCGTGAGACCAGTTTTCCCGTGCTTCACTCGCGTACATCAGTTTGAAGAGGAAAAAGAACTCCACAGGACTCCGATGTAAAAAGATGTAACAAAAAATTTATTCCACAGTTTGCATGTTACATCTTATCCTCAACAAAATAACCTACTACGGTGGGAAAACCATGTGGCTCTGTTCTACCCTGCTGCCGCGTATCGCTTATGCCGTATTAACTCTTTTTCTCTCTCTCCCCCCTCCCGCACCGCATGCGCTAATTTGCATATATCCGTGTTGCCCGGATTTTACTATAAACACGAGTCTTTAAGGCACATGTATTCATGGTACTACGTTACCAAACCAACACAGCAATAAAATAATTTTAGTTCCACCATAAACATGCATTTACTTCTTAAATTATTAATTACACAAACAAGCTTAACAACAGCAAAATATAAATACTAAAACATATGAACTATCTTAACTTGGCTCCCACACCCTCCCTTCACATCTTAGAAGCTGAAGATGGAGTCCTCTGTGTCAAGCCTATTTACTACACAACAACAATGACCACACTTAGAATGCATGTTTATGCAACCAGTTGCTTCCCTGCTTTGTTAATCTAGAGCCCTGTTTAAATAGAGGCTCATTCACTAGATTATGAAGGTTATCTCACTGGCCTAGAGCACCAAAGATTTTGCTTTCCCACAGGTTATAAAAGAAAATTCCACCAGGAGAATATCAGCCTCAAGGGCCTTTTTAAAGGGAGAGATGCTTGTACAACAGCTATTTTGCTTTCGTTGTACAGCTTTGTTCAGTTCTATCGTTTGGACATGACATATATATTGTACATATATTGTACTTGGTTTTTGTTACTTTTGTGCCACCTTGAAAAACATCAAAGACAAAAAACAAACTAGATAAAATAAGCAATGTGTTTGATGATTTTAGTAGTAAACAGTTTATCATGATGTTACCTGTTTCCTCAACTGCCAAGAGCTGATGCTTGACGGTGAACTGCTGCATTTTTCCTGTGTCAGTATCCGTTACTTCACACACTATGTTATATCTTGATGGGTAAATATTGTGAGACTCCAGAAAGGACAGAGTGGTGGAGCAGTCAGTTTGTGAAATCACTGTTTGTTTGTTGTCTTTGTCTACATATTGACCCTTAATCCGCCACTTCACTGTGTGATGACACTCTTCAGATGTCGACACAGAGCAGGTTAAAATGACCCAATCTCTGTCCTCATGTTCAGTTACTGTCAAACATAATTTGTGACAAAAACAGCACAAATTAGTCATGTTATGTACTCTACATGTCTAAAGGCTAATTTACACTATGGAGACCTACTCTCATAAACTGACACAGATTTAACAGTGTCTGTGAAGCTGGATTTAAGAAAAGCATGTTTAAATTTTAAGTGTTTAGAACATTTTAGTTTAGCACCATTTTGGGCCAGTGCAATAAATGTAATAAACCTAGTTACGTTTGGACTGTGATGCTGCATATAATATTGTACCTGTTTGGGTGTGCTTGTGTTGCACCCTCAGAGAGACATGACTCCATTCTCCTTTTTCTTGCAACTTTATTCTCCTCAGTTCAGTTTGGAGTTTACAGGCAGCATAGCGTATCATCAGCAAAACATCGCTTCCTCACGTCTCAGATACTGTTTGTTTTTTTGACCTTACTGATGACATCACACGTCTGAACTCTGACCTCCTGGAGCCAGTAAACTACAAAAATTAACTAGAAATGTGCTCAAAAACAAAACACAATTAAATAAGAATAGTCTTTAAAGATTTTCCCAACAATTCAGAAAAATATAAATTTTATAACTACTTTCAGAGTGCAACACCCTCCCCCACAAAATAAAAATGTTGCCACACATTTTCTTTCTAATCTTTTGACAATTTACCAAAAATAGAACATTTAACCGAAGATGAGTGAGCAAACAAGTATTTCCACACATATTACACATTACTGGGTGAGAGGCTACCATCTCTTAGTATCTCAGGACAAGTCTCTCATGGTCACGATACACAACTAAATGTTCATAGTCCTTTTGTACTGAAGGGTGGGTTATCCCTCGAAGTATTGGTGGGCCCGCCGAATCTTCGCAGTGGGACAAGGAAAATACCATTTACACCCCAACATCATGTGATTACACATTTCAAAACCATGAGTTCATTAAACCCATATTGTACCCACTACTGTCTTAACTCTTTGACGCTAGAATGATAAACCTTCCCTCTATTTATTATAGTCATAATGCTTAGAGTACCTGTTTTTCTTTTAACTGTAACATGTGTCAATACCACATCAACATGAACTGCAACTGTAATGTTACGCTTAGATTAAACTCTCTTGTGAAGTTGACTCTGTGTTTTTCTGTTATATCTATTCATACTGTAAAGGATACATGAATGATGGTGGGACAGAGGAATGATGGATGGCACTTGAAGGGCTGTTCACACTGACAGAGCACGTGCTCCATTGCTGGACCGTTGGCTGGCCTAGTTTTTCATATGTGTAGACACGCCGGGGCTGTCTCATTCTCTTTGGCTTGTGCCTCCATGTCTCAGCATCACTCTGCTCACTCTCGGGTCCAACAGCTGGAGCTTCAAAATCCTCCTCCAAACTGCGTCTCTCCTCCACCTGTTCCTCTTCAGGATGCCCCTCTGCTCTGAAAGCAGACTCAGACTACTCTCCGAGTGCTTCACTCTGGGGGCAGAAATCCTCTGCTTCTGGGTTGAGGGGTGGATCAGCATATCTGAGTGCTGTCCACATGTGACAGTCGTCTTCACTAGAACTGCCTGTGTCTGTTTGGTCAGTATCGGGCTTGGTCTGATGATGTCTTCTTGCTGACTGTCTCTGTTTGTTTCCACGGCTTTTTTCTTTCAGGCTGCTTTCGCACACCCCAGACTCGTCAACCAGGTAAGGACACGGCAACAGTAGGTTACGGTGTAACACTCGTCTTCTTCCTGTCCCCTGCAATGGCTCAACCACATACACTGGACTATCAGGACCTTTCCTTTCGGTGATGACATGAATCATATCCTCCCAATAGCTGCGCAGTTTCCCAGGACCTCCTCTGGGTGTGAGATTTCTCACCAAGACATGGTCACCTGGCTGAAGCACAGAGCTCCATGCACGTTTATTGTAGTTTTTCTGTCCCCTTCTTGCACTCTTTCTCATGTTCTGCCTTGCAAATGCATAGGCCTCTTGCATAACTCCTCTCCATTTCTCTGCATAGCCACTGTGTGACTGACTCTTCTCTTCTTCTCTTTTTGGGAAGAGCAGGTCGATAGGCAGGGTTGGTTCACGGCCAAAGAGAAGGAAGAATGGAGAAAATCCTGTTGCTTCGTGCACAGTCGAGTTGTAGGCATGAACTACTTTGTTCAAATGGTCTTTCCATCTTGACTTCTGAGATTCATCAAGTGTCCGGAGCATACCTAGGAGTGTCCTATTGAAGCGCTCTGCAGGATTGGCCTGTGGGTGGTACGGGGAGGTACGAGAATGGCTGATACCGCAGTAGCCTTGAAGCTTGCGGAAAAGATTGTTCTCAAATTCTTTCCCCTGGTCATGGTGTATTTTGGATGGGAAACCGAAGCGCATGATAAAGTCATCAAAGAGCTTTCTTGCCGCAGTCTTCCCAGACTTGTCCCTTGTCGCATATGCCTGGGCATATTTGGTGAAATGATCCACAACTACGAGTATGTATTCTTCACCTCCTGTGCACTTGTCCAAATGCAGATAGTCAATGGATATCATCTCAAATGGCGCAGAGGTTTCAATGCTCTGAATTGGTGTTCTGGTTATTCTGTTAGGCTTCTTCTTCTTTATACAGCGACACACCTGAGTGACATAGTGCTCCATTTCCTGCCTCATTTTAGGCCAGAAGAAGCGCTCCCTGGCGAGAGCGACCATCCTGTCTGCTCCTAAATGTCCCATCTCCTCATGTAGATGCTTATAGACCATGGGCTTTAATGAGTCAGGAACAACTAACTGTTTTCTCCTGGTGGTCTCACGCGTCAGAATGCCATCTCCATCAATCTGCAAATGGGGCCACTGCCGAAGAAGGTACCTAACTGCCTCACTCTCTCGCCATCTTTTCTTTATGCTTCAGGTAGGTGTGTGTTCTTTTCAGGGACAAAACTCGGTTTATGGCTATGTCTGCATCCTGGGCGTCTCTGATGTCGTCAACTGCAAACGGCTGAATTGGTTCTGAGACGATGCAGCCCTCTGGCAGCGCGTTGACATTACAGGTGACAGCTGAGATCCAGTTCATTTCTCCTGTTTTCTCTCTCTCTAGGGCTTTCCCAATACATTCAATGGCATCTTGCTGACATTCCTCTGTGCATTCCTGCATGATGTCTTCAATGGGCTTTCCTCTTCTTGATAAGAAATCTGCATCTCGATTCGCTGCCCCTGGCCTGTACTTAAGAGTGAACCGATAATCTGCCAACTCCGCCACCCAGCGGTGTCCAGCTGCATTAAGTTTCGCTGACTTCATGATGTATGTCAGCGGGTTATTGTCACTGTACACAGTAAAATGAGGCGCATGAAACAGATAATCACGAAAGCGTTCTGTTATGGCCCATTTCAGTGCCAGGAATTCCAGCTTGCCTGAATGTAGCTTGTAGTTTTTTTCTGCAGCTGTCAATGTCCGTGATCCATAGCCTATGACTCTCAGGGCAGTCCCTTGACGCTGGTACAAGACTGCACCCAACCCATCTTCAGAGGCATCTACATGAAGAACAAATGGTTTCTCTAGATCTGGATATGCCATGATTGGTGGGTTTGTCAGCTGGTTTACTATTTTGTCCAATGTCTCTTGGTGAACTGTCATCCACTGGATTGGATGGGATGGTGGCAGCTGGGCAGATTTGCGGTGGCACTCCTTACTCTTTCCACGCTGCTTGTGTTCAGACTTAGGCTTTGCTAAGAGTTTATAGAGGGGTTTGGCTGTCCTTGAGAAGTCCTGTATGTAGGGTCTGTAGTAGCTAAGGAAACCCATCAACTTTCTCACCTCTCTCACGGTTGATGGTTTATCCTGTTTCAGTGCTTGCACTGCTTCAACTTCTTTGGGGTTCATCTTGTATCCCTCTGCTGAAACCACTCGCCCCACATAGCAGACTTCACGTTTGAAAAAGTCACACTTCTGTGGCCTTAATTTGATACCACATTCTCTTTGTCGCTGTAGCACTCTCTTCACATTTTGGATGTGTTGTTCGAAGCTTGAGCTAAAGACGAGTACATCATCCAAATATGGGACACACATTTCATCCCTGAGGTCTCCATGTAGCGCTGGAATGCTGCTGGGGCATTAGTAAAGCCGAATGGGACCCTCACCCACTCATAGAGTCCCCATGGTGTTATAAATGCGGTACAGGGTCTGCTGTTCTCACTCATGAAACCCTGGTGATAAGCCTTTCCCTGGTCCAATACTGTGAACCAGGAGTTGCCCCCAAGGTTTTCCAGGATCTCCTGTATTCTCGGGATGGGATGTCTGTCGGGCAGTGTCTTTGCATTCAGGAGCCTATAGTCTACACACAAGCGAAGGCCACCATCTTTCTTCCTGACGCATACCACAGGCGAAGAATATGAAGAACAAGATTTTTGGATCCAGCCCCGATTGAGTAAGTCTTGTATGTGTGCTTTTACCTCCTGATAAAGGTGTCTGGGGATTGCATTATATGTCTTTTGCACAGGCACTTTGTCTTTTAGCTGTATCTCCAGCTCTAGATCTTTAATGCATCCCGTGTCCCAGTCATCTTTTGCAAAAACACTGCATTCCTCCCTCAGCATCTGTTTTACCTGCTGCTGTTGGTCATTTGTCAGATGGCTCAAATCCACTGGTGGGTCCCAGGGCTCAGTTTGTGTTGTCTGACTGGACTGCACTGTGGGTAAGGAAGTACTTCCGTCTGATGTCTTAGAAAGCTCACCCTCCATACATTTTACCTGTGGCATGTAGATAGCATCAACATAGTGCAGCCACCCCAGTGTAGTGCGACCACAGAGGGTGATATCATGGTCAGTCATATTTTCCACAGTCACTGCAACTTTAGCCTCACCTTCTGAGGGGAGCTGAATTAGCTGTTCTCTAACAACTAGGCCTGCTGGCCATGGTGTCTCACAGTTCGGCTCCAACACTGCATGTGACCCACTCAACACACTCTTATTTAGCCAACCACATTGCACTGTCATCATGTTACGCTTCGGGATGGTCACAGGTCGCCTTCCTACTCGGGCTATGTGGGGATGGCTGTCAGGCGTTTGTTTCTTTGGGACAGACAGGACAGCTCTTGCAGTTTTGCGCCCCACCTCGAATGCTGAGCACAATCTGTCCAGCATATGCCCTGGGGGGATACAGTCTTCACTGGTGTCATTTCTCAAAGCTAATTCTTCTATCACATTAAAGCCGATGATGGGGCATTCAATGTCACCACTGGCGACTAGGATTGGAACTTGGACAGGCCTGTTGGTCATCCCAGCCACAGCATTTTTGGACAGGCTGAACTCAGTCTCTATCCATCCTTCATATGGAATACTGGTCCCATTAGCCGCCGAGAGCTCTAAATCTCCCTCTTCGAGCAGCTCTTCCACCGACCTCATTTCAGCATCAGGCAGGTGTTTCTTTCTCCAGTTTGTCCCCACTATCGATACTTGTGAGCCGGTGTCCCACAATATTGTGGTGTCCACACCTCCTAAGAAGCCACGGACCTGGCATCTTTTGCCTACCAGCTTCGCCATTTGTTGTTGTTTACCAGTGAGGGGTGCTTTGAGGCTGAATGGGTCGGTTTGGTGCTTCTCTCCTTCAGGGTTAAGTATGATTTCGATCTTACTTGAATTAGCTGAGCACTTTTTCCTACGACAACCTACTGCCCAGTGTTCCGTACTGCCACATTTGTAACAGTGGTCACATTTGTTTCCTGTATTGGATGATTGACACTGCTGGCACTGTCTAACGTTTGTGCTCCTAGGCTGTGATTGGTATTTCCGGTCAGGTGGTTCGGCCATTCTCATGTGCTGAGGCTTAACGGTCTGCTGGAGGCTGGCAATGTGAGTGGTGAGGTTCTGCAGAGCCTCACATATAGCCTTGTTGCCTTGATCAACTTTATCCATTAATGTGTCTCGTTTGACCGCTCCACCTTGCTTGTTCTTACTGTCTGATGTGTGCATACTGCTTTCTTTCTCCACCTCTTGGTCTTCCCCACTTACTGCTGCCACTTTGATCATCTTTGCTCTTGATGCAGCTGACAGCTTATTCTTTCTTTCCATTTCCAGACTGTATGCCGCAGTCATTTTTTCCAGAAGAACCTCATCTGTGATTTTAGGATTTTGCAGGTATAGCTTCACATCAGCTCGGATGGTGTCATCATGGAGGCCAGTGAGTACTGTCTGGAGAAACTGATTTTGGATGAGCTCCAAACTGTACTTTAAACCGGACTGAACTCTCTCTGAAGCAAGAACAAGTTGTTGTCTCAAATCCATGGCTCGCACCAAAAACTGGATTGGAGTTTCTTTTGGCTCCTGTACAGCACGTGTGAGCGAGTGATACAACTCTGTGGCATCTTTCTCAATGTAATGAGTCTGTAATATTTGCCTGAGAGCTTGCAAAGTCAAATCTACTCTACTCTCAAGATAGCTTTTCAGTTTTGTTCCTGGGGTTATAGCTTGAATGATGGCTTCAACAATGTCTCCTTCATCATATCCCCTCTTCAATGCCCTCTGGATTTGTCTTTCCAAGCTAGTGTATGTTAATTTATCCTTTTGGTTTGGTTCTCCAATTTGTCCCATTATTTTCAGATCCCGTCGGTAAAGTGGGTGTACAAAAGGGACACTTTGAGTGGCGACAGGAGTGACTCGTGTAGCATTCAGATGAGAAACACTTTCTCTCTGCTCGTCTGAATTACTGGGTGCTATCACATTTTCAGCCACAGGGTGGTGCTCTTGTACCACTTGTTGAGACAACGGGGCATTACTTTCGCATCTCTTTTGCTTCACTTCATTAATTTTGTCATCTAATTCCAACAACAGAGACATTCCTTCATTTTCTCGTGCAGTAACATCCTCTCCCTCTAAGTACTGGAGAATACGCCGCCTTAGTTTACGAGGTAAGTCTTTTTCATTTTCATCCACGGCTAAACTGAGGGCAGCACAAATCTCATTCAAATCCGGTGCTAGCAGTGTAAGTAACTTTTCCTCTATCTCCTCAAGAAGTTGCTCCCAATCAGGAGACATCTGCTGTACTTTAGACATGACGAAAAACTTTTACCTTCACTGCCTTTTCTCGGAGGGATGGCACTGCCGTACGAGTTCAGGTGGGGGATAGTGAGCGAGGCTAGTCACCTGTAGTAGGGCTGGGCGATATGACCCAAAATTCATATCTCGATATATTTTACTTGGACGGCGATATAAGATATATATCTCGATATTTTTTTTTAAGCCATAAAGTAAGAACAAAAAGAGAGTTCTTAGTCAAAGCTGTGTCCCAGATGTCACACAGGCACTTTTATTAACATAGAGCATAGATGTATATAAAATTTACTCAAAAATAAATTATGAGCATTTATTAAATAATAATGCTCCATAAATAAAAGAAAACAATGTTGTTTTTGTGCATAACAAAAAGCTCACAATTGTGCAGTCAAAATGTAAACTAAAAGACGCAGAGCATAGTAACAAAGACAGATTTCACAGCTGCTCTGTTCCCAACTTCTACTGTGTGACTGACAGCATTGAGTTTGAAATCCTCTTCATAACCACGTCTCTTAACAGGTGCCATTTATGGTCCTTATACACAGTAGGGTAATATTACGTTGAAGCACAGTACGTATCACTCCGCGAGGCTCCTCGGTAGCCGTAATGCTCTGACAATCCATCAACCGGTGCTGCACCGTAGCTTACCAAAGTCGTACTAAAACATTTTTTGACAGATTGCTGAGCGCTGTGTACCACATAAAATCGCTTCGCGGCCATCAAGCACAACCAGAATTCATACATAAGGCGCGCTGTCAACTTTTGAGAAAATGAAAGGATTTTAGGCTGTGCAGCGCCTCTGGGCTGCATGGCGTTAGCGTGGTTAGCTCGTCAGCGTTGTTAGCTAGCTAACACGTTGACAGCGTCCAGCCCCACGCACGGGGCGATGCGCAGTAACTCGTTAACGGAGATTTGCCGTGTCCATCTTGTCGCTTCCTGCAGGTGAAGCGATGGGGGAGGAGGGGGAGTTGTGTTCAGTGAAGGAGGGGCGAGGCCGAGTAATGTTGCGTAAAGACAAAAGTGGACGAAAGAGAGGCAAACTTGCGGCTCCACAAGTATAGTTATAACGTAACATAGACTATATCGATATAAAGGATATTGTCACATCTTATATCTCGTATAAAAATATATCGATATTTTTTAAAAACTCGATATATCGCCCAGCTCTAACCTGTAGCTCGTCCTTCTTTGCGGTATAAACTCCAAACCGGGCGGAAACACCAAGATTATGTTGCACCCTCAGAGAGACATGACTCCATTCTCCTTTTTCTTGCAACTTTATTCTCCTCAGTTCAGTTTGGAGTTTACAGGCAGCATAGCGTATCATCAGCAAAACATCGCTTCCTCACGTCTCAGACACTGTTTGTTTTTTTGCCCTTACTGATGACATCACACGTCTGAACTCTGACCTCCTGGAGCCAGTAAACTACAAAAATTAACTAGAAATGTGTTCAAAAACAAAACACAATTAAATAAGAATAGTCTTTAAAGATTTTCCCAACAATTCAGAAAAATATAAATTTTATAACTACTTTCAGAGTGCAACACTTGGGAAAATAAACATAATTTTATTGCATAAAATAGTCCTGATTGCATTTTGTGACACAAACTGATTGTGGTGGTTAGTCAAAGTTTCTGATTTCAGCTTGTCAGTCCGTTTAAACACCTGTCACCTGACTCAAACAGGCTCTTCTACACACTGAACCCGAACATTACAGCTAACAGGTGGATTTTCCCATTTCACTGCAGCTAGCCAAACAACAAAAAAGCACTTACCGCTAAAGAGACTAATTGAGTGGACGTGTTGCTGCCAGGGCAGCGCAACAGTGATCACCTTAGACTGCTTTTCAATTTTAGTGTCCTTGTTTTACACCGAGTTACTGGTCCTGTTACTAGTTAGCTAACAAAAATGAATTTGGAGCAACCAACCAGGTGACATCAGCTTCTGTACTGGCACAAGATGTCGCTGAACATGTTCTAAAAGCTTTACCCAACTAAATTTTTTTATTTCTTAAATCCAGTTTCACAAACAGTGTTAAATCTGTCTAATATAATAAATCTGTTTAATATTCTAAAAATGGTTTAAGTTGAAAAAATATTTTAATGTAAATACTTACCAGTAATGACAGAGAGAACAACCAGTGACTCATGTTCCCGAGCATCCTCAACTTCTGCTTCTTCTGATTTGTATTGTATACAGTAATAACCACCGACATCCTCAACTGTGACATTCTTTAGAACCAGAGAGCAGTTCGCTGTAACATTCAGTCTGTCTGATTTAGTTTCGGCTTTTTTGCCAATCCGTCCAAGTGTGATCAGCTCTGCTGTTGTTTTGTTTCTTGAACAAAAGACCCAAGTGGTGCCATCACAGTTATTCTGCTGATCTATCACATTTAGACAAGGCAGAGTGACGTCATCCCCAACCTTTATAAAAATTGAGGTATAATCTTCTGGTGCTATTGTAAAAATTGAAGAGAGAAATCAAAAATAGATTAGAATATAGCACTTTTCAGAGTGAAGATCATTTTAGGTAAAAGTTTATGATAAAATTTTGATATTGTAATAATATAGATAATATTTAGTTTGACTGCTATTTAAATGTTTCCTGTGTTCTTACCTGCAATCTGAATCATCAGCGTCAGACATAAAAACATTTGAATCCATCTAAAATCATCCATCGTGCTTCTCTGTCTCACTTCTTTATTTATTCTCGATCTCAACTGTCACCGTCTCTGAACCGATGCATCTTTAAGACTGTTTGTACTTCCTGTCATTACTGACACTTCCTGACCGCAGCCCTTAGCAATATTTAGTTTATATTTTCTTTTGATGTTATGTTTTATAGATGGACTATATCAGCTTTTAACATCTCTGAAATTCACGAAGGTGTTTTTTATAAAGTGAAATTATTATAAAGATAAATTATATTAACATTTAGCAGATACTCATTGTGTACATTGCCAGAGTGTATTTGTGACAATGACATAATTGACACCCTGCAGAGAAGACTGAACAAGATGAATGTGTGAAGATTGTAAGTTAAGATAAATATTTGTGATAATGCAGTCCCTCTTTCTGTTTATTTTAGAAAGCACAAAGAACACAGAGCTGAAGATGTCATGGGCCTGGGTCTGGGGGCCCAGTGCTCATGTGTTATTTTTGGGTGTATTGAATATTATGACTTCTATTTGTCTTTCTGGATTGTTTATGGTTGTTTGTTGGCATAATATGCTCCTGGTCCCTTGTTTCCCTTTGTACACATTTGTGTGTGTGACAGCAGTGGCGTACGTGTTACACTAAGAACACAGTTAGTTCTCCAGCTCATATGATCGTGTTTTTCAGTGACTCTCCTGTTTGAATGGTGAAGGTGTTTTTGTCAGCCGGTGGATGGGAATGTACTCACTGTCGCATCTCTTGTTTCCAGGAGAATTGCAGAAACATGTGGAGGGATCAGAACACTAATGTATATATCACCGAGGAGGAGAAACACCACGGACCTTAGAGGACAATCACCGCACAGGAATTGGGCAGGGGTGCGTGAAGAACACACACACTGTGGATTGTTGCCACTGCTTTTTGGTCCTTTTTCATTGTAAATAAATCCACTGTCTTTATTCTGAAGTTTTGCATTTGGGTCCTCTTTCAACCAAGGTAAAACAAAGATAAAATATTTTAGTGGTCTGAGACTCGTGTATTCTTTATCCAGTTGTTAAGTGATGACTAGTAAAGTAGTCTGTGTTTAATATGGCTTTTGTGTTGTTAACATGTTTAATGTTTTGTATTTTCTTCTATTTAATCTCAAAAAGCTCCTAAAACAGTCAGTGATCACTGTTGACCTCCCTCGGCTTTTATTACCGCTAATCATTTATTTAAGCTTAGTTTTTAAAACCTTAGGATGTAACTACAGCCCAGCCCATGCAGCAGTATATGAATGACTAACCTCGTATTGTGGATGGATTATCTCAGTTGTTCTCCTGGCTGAAGTTTGGTCCGTTTACAGCATCCTGCCATGCGATTACATTTGTTCCTGACCACCGAGAACACTCACGTTAACTTTTATCGAGTGGGAAAAAAAGTTAGCTTGTTTATATTATGCTAACATAGCTGTGTCGCTAGCAGTCACGTAGCACATCATTATATACCAGCTATACCAGCTGTACTTTAGCCACCTCCAGCTGCTAGTCTCTCTGTCAGCCTCTCTCACCACACAACCACCTGTTCTCTCACCTCAAGTCTCAGCTTGTTTTATTTCAGTAATTTACAGAACCATGAAGTATAGTGTCACAAATATATAAGGAGAGCATAAGATCCACGTGCACAGAAACAGTCTTTATGTGGTTTATTAACGAATGTAAAAGAGAAACTGTGGTCAAAGTAGGTCAAATGGGTAGATAGGTTTAGAGTGGAACTAGAGAATAGGTATACATAGAAGAGAGTTGATTGGGAAACTTGTTTATTGGCTACCTATTTCTCGGTTTGTACATCCTCGACTCCTCTTCTTCTAAGTCTATTCAATCAAAGATGTGAGTGAAGGTCTGAACAGGATGTAATAAAACTCATACAAGTTCAAGACCTAAATATAAATCCATAATCAGAATATTGAAACACAAAACAACTATGTGTCAGGCGTTGTGGAGTGGAGGCGAGGAAGAAGGAACCCAAACGCAGGACTCGCAGGTAGGTGAAGCTGGGTGATTTATTGATGATGGAGTGAACACACAGAACAGAGGAAGGACATGGCTGGCTGGACGACTGACTGAATGAATGAATGAACGAAGGACGGACGGACTGACTGACTGGCTGACCGAACACTGGCGGAAACAACAACATAACCTAAACATCAATGACACGACAAAGAACGAATAGAAACAGAAGACTTAAATACACAGACTGATGAGGATGATAATGAGAGACCGGTGAGCACACAGCTGAACATAATCTGGCTAACGGCACGAGACGAGCTAACACAGGAACAAACAGGAAGTGACGAAATAAACTGAACGTGAACAAAACGGAAAGCACTGGGTCACCGACCCAGGAACCCTGACAGTACCCCCCCCCCCTTCAAAGGACGGCACCCGACGGCCAAAAGAGAAAAAGACCAGAACAGGGCGGGCGGAGGGGGCCCAGGACGGAGGGACGGAGTCCACAGAGAGACAAACAGTACAGGCGGGCGGCCGCGCGGCCGAGACGAGACAGTACAGGCGGGCGGCCGAGACGAGACAGTACAGGCGGGCGGCCGAGACGAGACAGTACAGGCGGGCGGCCGAGACGAGACAGTACAGGCGGGCGGCCGAGACGAGACAGTACAGGCGGGCGGCCGAGACGAGACAGTACAGGCGGGCGGCCGAGACGAGACAGTACAGGCGGGCGGCCGCGCGGCCGGCGGCCGAGACGAGACAGTACAGGCGGAGTACAGCTGAGGTGTCCCCTGCTCAGGCACCAGCCTTATTAGCCCAGGCTGCAATCTTATCCCCCTCGGTAACCCTGTCATTAGCTCAGCCATTAGCATCGCCAACCTCTGTTCATCCCTTAGCTTCCCCACTCCAGTCAGTTCCCTCACCTGCTGTTCAGCTTCCACTCCAGTCAGTTCCCTCACCTGCTGTTCAGCGTTCACTCCAGTCGGTTCACTCACCTGCTCTTCAGTCTTCACTCCAGTCCCCTGTCGTCCAGTCTCCTCCCGTCCACCAGTCCCCTGTCGTCCAGTCGCCTCCCGTCCAGTCAGTTCAGTTCCCGGACCTGCAGCCACAGCACCCAGAGCCAACTGTGAGCCCTCCTGCTTGCCAGCCAGGGGCCTCCGCGCCCGCTGGCCCTAAAGCTGTGGCTCCGTCACCCCCGGCTCCCGTGCCGTTGCCTGGGCCAGCCTCAGACTCAGCTTCAGCGTCTGCTTCTGCTTCGCCTGGGCCGGACTCAGCTTCAGCTTCTGCTTCGCCTGGTCCGGCCTCTGCTTCTGCTTCTGCTTCAGCTTCGCCTGGTCCGGCCTCAGCTTCTGCTTCAGCTTCGCCTGGTCCGGCTTCAGCTTCAGCTTCAGCTTCGCCTGGACCGGACCAGCTCAGCGGCCGCCGCCGTCTTCCTCGCGGCCGCCCGCCTGAACTGTCTCGTCTCGGCCGCGCGGCCGCCCGCCTGAACTGTCTCGTCTCGGCCGCCCGCCTGAACTGTCTCGTCTCGGCCGCCGGCCGCGCGGCCGCCCGCCTGTACTGTCTCGTCTCGGCCGCGCGGCCGGCGGCCGAGACGAGACAGTACAGGCGGGCGGCCGAGACGAGACAGTACAGGCGGGCGGCCGAGACGAGACAGTACAGGCGGGCGGCCGAGACGAGACAGTACAGGCGGGCGGCCGAGACGAGACAGTACAGGCGGGCGGCCGAGACGAGACAGTACAGGCGGGCGGCCGAGACGAGACAGTACAGGCGGGCGGCCGAGACGAGACAGTACAGGCGGGCGGCCGCGCGGCCGGCGGCCGAGACGAGACAGTACAGGCGGGCGGCCGAGACGAGACAGTTCAGGCGGGCGGCCGAGACGAGACAGTTCAGGCGGGCGGCCGCGCGGCCGAGACGAGACAGTTCAGGCGGGCGGCCGCGAGGAAGACGGCGGCGGCCGCTGAGCTGGTCCGGTCCAGGCGAAGCTGAAGCTGAAGCTGAAGCCGGACCAGGCGAAGCTGAAGCAGAAGCTGAGGCCGGACCAGGCGAAGCTGAAGCAGAAGCAGAAGCAGAGGCCGGACCAGGCGAAGCAGAAGCTGAAGCTGAGTCCGGCCCAGGCGAAGCAGAAGCAGACGCTGAAGCTGAGTCTGAGGCTGGCCCAGGCAACGGCACGGGAGCCGGGGGTGACGGAGCCACAGCTTTAGGGCCAGCGGGCGCGGAGGCCCCTGGCTGGCAAGCAGGAGGGCTCACAGTTGGCTCTGGGTGCTGTGGCTGCAGGTCCGGGAACTGAACTGACTGGACGGGAGGCGACTGGACGACAGGGGACTGGTGGACGGGAGGAGACTGGACGACAGGGGACTGGAGTGAAGACTGAAGAGCAGGTGAGTGAACCGACTGGAGTGAACGCTGAACAGCAGGTGAGGGAACTGACTGGAGTGGAAGCTGAACAGCAGGTGAGGGAACTGACTGGAGTGGGGAAGCTAAGGGATGAACAGAGGTTGGCGATGCTAATGGCTGAGCTAATGACAGGGTTACCGAGGGGGATAAGATTGCAGCCTGGGCTAATAAGGCTGGTGCCTGAGCAGGGGACACCTCAGCTAGCCTAACCAGGGACAGTGCGAGGGCGTGAAAGGTTGGATCAGGAGGTGGATGAAGAGGTGAAGTAGTAGGTGGACCGGTTAGCTCTTCCAAGCCTCCAGGGAGGTCAGGCTGGGTTGAGGCTGCCCTCAGCCTGGGCGCTGGGACAGGCACGGGAGGTGGCTGGACACCAGTCACCCCCACCCGGGAAACAAGAGTGGATGTGGAGGTAGACTGCGTCGCAGCTGCCCTCCTCCTGGGAGCTGGCACCGGTGTGGGTGTAGGCCGGGCCCTAGACATCTGAGGAGGTGAAATGGCTGAAGAGGAAGGCCGGATCTGGGCTGCCGTGCTGGTGGGAAATGGCTGAGTGACGGGTGTGGAAATGGTGACCGGGTGTGTGCTACTGGCAGGTTTATCAGGGTTTGGTCTGTTTTTTCTGCCACCACGATTTACAGTCTTTGTGGGAGCAGCGCAGAAAAAATCTTCCCAGTCTACATCCTCCAGGAGGGAAACTCCCCATGGATCAGCGGTGAGTCTATTAGTCACTCTGGGTGAAGAGTCAAATGAGGAGGGTGGAAAACAGTTACCGGAACTCACCACCGGGAGTTGTTGAGAATAGTCCGTGTTATGGCGGCGTGTGCGCCGCTTTCTCCGGGAAGAGGAAGCGGCCGGGGTAAACAGCTGAGCCTCAGGCGCGGTAGCCTCCATTGAGCCGAGGTGGGAGGCGTAGCCGCGGTGCCTTGGCGAAGGTGGAGGTCCGGCGAACGAGGCGGCGGGTGTGTGAACGAGGAGCGGAGCGGCGAGAGAGGGAGCGGCCGAAACGCGGCATGAAACGTCCGCTCTCCGCGGCAAATGCTCCGGGGCAGGTGAGGCAGCAGGTGGGGGAACGCGGCGTCTCCGAGGCCCGCCCAGAGCCAGGCGAGTCCCCTCGAAGACGTGCTCTCTCTCCGCGAAGAGCCGCTGTTTTCCCCTGACCATCTCTGCCCAACGGGAAAGCGCTGCCACCTGCCGCTCGTAGAGGTCCGAGTCCGCTGGGTCCCAATCGTGTCTTCGTGGCACGGGTCGTGTCATTCTGTCAGGCGTTGTGGAGTGGAGGCGAGGAAGAAGGAACCCAAACGCAGGACTCGCAGGTAGGTGAAGCTGGGTGATTTATTGATGATGGAGTGAACACACAGAACAGAGGAAGGACATGGCTGGCTGGACGACTGACTGAATGAATGAACGAAGGACGGACTGGCTGGCTGGCTGGCTGGCTGGCTGGCTGGCTGACCGAACACTGGCGGAAACAACAACATAACCTAAACATCAATGACACGACAAAGAACGAATAGAAACAGAAGACTTAAATACACAGACTGATGAGGATGATAATGAGAGACCGGTGAGCACACAGCTGAACATAATCTGGCTAACGGCACGAGACGAGCTAACACAGGAACAAACAGGAAGTGACGAAATAAACTGAACGTGAACAAAACGGAAAGCACTGGGTCACCGACCCAGGAACCCTGACACTATGTATATGGTCTTGATACGTGCTCAATCAGATCATAGCGGTTTGAGGGGAACATGTTTCGTCAAATATCCGAGTGATTGAAGAAGAGTAAACAAGTCACTTGGATAAATGATGACACATTTCACCCACTGAAAGCAAAACACGCAGATGAGCTGAATCAACTTAATGGGATTGACTTACATCGAATAAACATCTCTATTTTATACTATTTTATCTATAAAACTGGATGAGATGATACTGGTAATATAAAAGCCCTTTCCTCTGCTGAGTTGAAGTTGATCAGTTGGATCTGACTGAAGCAGCAGAAACCCCGATGTAATTGTAACATCATTTTCATCTTGATCATAATGTATCTGTGGGAAACAAACACACAAAATAAAACATTTCGTAATGTGAGTTAAGACAAGTGCATTTTAATAGCTTCTGTATTGTCTCTAGTTTTTTATTTGTCTGTCTGCATGTCTTTTTTTCAGTTGGCTTTTCATCAGGTTACTTCTTGTTTTATTTTGAAGGTTAGTTTGTCATGTCTCATTTGTGTCTGTGTTTTTGAGTTTTTGTTACCGCTGTGCAGCCGTGTTTGTTTAGTTGTCATATCTATTTTAACTTCTTTTGCTCTGCCACCTGCCGGTCTGCTTTAAGTGTGTCAGCTATTGGGTCCAGCTTAACTATTCTACCACAGCTGTGAGATAAATATAGCTTTAGTAAAAATTTATAAGGAGAAGAGAGCATCAATAACTTTCCCAAAATGAACTCTCACATGCAGATTCACTGGAGTTCTAACCAACAACCCTCTAGTTTTAAATATAAGGAAACACAACTTATGAATCTTCTGCTGAACCACATTTAGCTCAAGAAATTTATAATAATCTCATGAACATCATGAACTACAGCTATTAGTAAATAACAAATGTCAGAAAACAACCTTTAGGACTTTTAACTTTTATGTTGGATTACTGTTTTTTTTACTTACTGTTTTATCCATCTTGGTCGTGTTCCCTAAAATGAGAAAAGGAAGTCAATTTCAATCTGAAATAAAATTTCAAAATCATTCAAACTTCTCATTATTAAATTTGCCTTTAGTTCTTGTCCATATGTTGACTGACACAGCAGTTATTAAAGTTGCTGCTAACCCCACAGAGACAATAATGGACCTCAAAGATACAGAAAAATCTGAAAAAAAGAATAAAAATGTCAACTTATTAAATATTAACCCCGATTCTTTTGTCCCCGTGATAGAACAGAGAAAACCGACTCATAGTGTGTTAAAACATTTATATTTCTTTTTATTCAATCATCTTCTGGAAGAGAGAGACCTCTGCACAGCCCAAACGCCAGTTGCAGGATCTCTAACATTTTTAGCTCCACATATGTCTTATATGGTGTTATTTCTGTACTTTGCACGTCACACAGTTTCAAACATTGCTTATATGGCGAGGTTCCTCTTTTCTGTGTCTTATCTATTAATATGCCTGTGCACTAAAACTTCCTGTTTTTCAGTCTGGCTGAGCACTTCGTTTGTGAGTCAAAAGTGGCCTTGCTCTAAAAGCCTTCATTATTAAAGTACATAAAACAATCTAATTAGCAGATACACATTAAAAATATCTCTCTATTTCTTAACATTAAATAATTTGTTTAAAGTTTTCTGTTTCTTTTATATTCTGTCTTTTCAAAGATCCAAATGTTTAGCTAACCCCTTGAAAGTATTTTAAAATATTCAGATGCTATTGTTTTTGTTGATAAATGTCAAGCACTTAAAAACATCTAAAGTTTGTGATTGCATAATAAGTTTTTGCACCACATGAAACATTTTTTTTCAGTTTTTCTCCTCATGTAGTGCTTTTTTAGGTTCTTCATTTATCAAGTCTGGCACATTTTAATCTAAATGATTAAGTGTCAGAAAAATAATGAATAAAAAAAGGATTACTGATGATGATGATAAAAGAATATATTTATAGGTGACTACCTTGTGGATCATCCTTCATTATTGTTGTGGTTGTTTCTGAATTTGTGTTGCTTTCAGTTTTTCTGGATGGTGTCTTTGTTGATTTTGTGTCACCTGAATAAATGTATAATATAATTTTAAAAAAAGACACAACTAAACGTTTTTGTGCTATAAATATAAGAAAAAAAACATTGTGGTAAAAAGAAACTTAAAATCAGTCAATTATGTTTATGTGATTTTATTCACCTTAAACAGTTGATCATAAACTCACCTGTTTCTTCACCTGAGGGCTGAGAAGTGAAGGTAAACAGCTGCACTTTTCCTGTTTTAGTGTCAGTCACTTCACATGCCAGTATGTTATATCTTGATGGGTAAAGAAAGTGTGACTCTGGAATGGACACTGTGGTGGAGCAAACAGTGTGTGAAGTCACTGTTTGGTTGTTATTGTTGTCCACATCTTTACCTTTAATTTGCCACATCACTGTGTGATGACACTTTCCATGTGTCAGCACAGAGCAGTTTAGCATCCCCTTATTAATGTTCTTATGTTCAGTCACTGGTGAATATAATGAAATATAAGGAGAGAAAAACAGAGTAAATCAGAAAAAATTATCCTAATCAATGCTATTATGACAGTTTGAGCTGAAAACATTTTGATGTAAATACTCACAGGTAATAACAGCGACATGAACAAAAGACTGATAAACCAGAGTGTGTTGAGATGGTGTTTCTTTGACTTCGTATTGTTGACAGTAATAAAGATCAACATCCTCAACTGTGAGCTTCTTTATAAGCAGAGAACAGTTCACTGTAACACTCAGTCTGTTGTTTTAGTTTTGGCTTCTTCACTAATCTGTCCAGGTGTGATCAGCTCTACTGTTGATGGTTTGTTCCTTGAACCAAAGGTCCACGTAGTCCCATCACAGTTATTCTGCTCATCTATCACATTTAGACAAGGCAGAGTGACGTCATCTCCAACTTTCATAAAAATTGATGTTTCATTTAGAGATACTGTTGAGAAGATTAAATAGAAATATAAAAAAGTAAATTAGAATACAGCAGTTTTTACAGTCAGAGTGAAGATCATTTTAGACACAAGTTTATAAATATGTCCCATGCTCCTCTAAACCAACAGAGCATGCTCAGCTCTCTTATTTACTGTAAAGGTTATTCATTGTAATAATCGCTAACCTGTAAAGGTTAATGATTATTCTAGTGATCAAACCTTATTAGTAAGGTTTGATCACTAGAGTCAAACCTTAGTTTTATTTCTGTTTAAAATGTTTCCTGTCTTCTTACCTGTAATCTGAATCATCAGCATCAGACATGAAAACATTTGAATCCATCTAAATTCATCCATCGTGCTTCTCTGTCTCACTTCTTTCTTGTTCTCGATCTCGACTGTCACACCCTCTGAACTGTTGACTCTTTAAACTTGTTTCCTTGGAATAGTGAAGTGTCACTAATTCATCATAACTTGTGCAATTTTTATTCTTTTTGCTCTTTTTTTTCTTTATTTAGATTGAACAACAAAAAGAAGAAAAGGAAATTATGAACAATCAATGACTTATATGTTCAGTATAAGAGGGAAAATATGACAGTATAAAATCTGTTTAATATCTGTTGTGTTCTTTTACAGCCGTGTGAGGAGAGCAGGAGGGACGGCCCAGATATACTCAGACTGTCTTTAGGTATGTTATTGATAAATGTGAAACTGATCAACGAAGCACTTACAAACAACAACCTGTTTAAAAAGTAGAACTGGACAACGGGTATATAAATATATAGAGAGCAAATGAGACTAGTGGGAGGAGCTGAGCTTAGTGTAGGGGATGGCGCAAAACTTCAGGATCCACCTACACAGAGTAGGCAAGAGCATTGTGACTCATCAGTAACATGTGACACTGTCATGTAGCAATAACATCTCTTCCTACAATGAACACTTTAAATTATTTAACTGGTATCAAAGTCTCCTAAACAATGCTTGACCTCTGAACTGAGGTTTTACAACTCATGGTCTGTCCCACTGTTATCCAGATGCATCATCTAACATCTGTATGTTTTGTGAGTCTCATGCGTTCATATTTAGAAAACATATAAAAGAAGAAGTGGTTTGATTTCTGGGTGCAGTGTGTGATTTCATCATGTCCTCATCTGTAGGGTTTAAACTCAGTCCCTGAATAACAGGAATATTCCAGTTAAATCTGGAAAAAAACAGTCTCTATCGAGGAAGTTGCGTTCATGTTAACACCCACCTAGAGATGATTTGTTCAGATAGTTTAATTAATTACTTAATATTAGTTATACATGACTGAACATGTCACTGTAAAAAGTCAATTAACTTTTATAGAGGCAAAAGCCAAAACTTTAACAATACCTATGAATAACAGGGAAATGGTAGACTTGTCACATTCAAAATGGAGATATGTAACATTAAACACTGGTCCCCGTCATTTAGGTTCTTTCTTGAAATAGTCAGCAATTTAAAAGTAGAATAGAACCGACAGGGGCATGTGCTGAGATGTGGTGCTGCACAAGAACAAGAGTAAAATAAAGAAAAATTATTGTGTTTAGTTTTGATAAATTCAGATTAAAATGTACCATTACACTCAGAGGATCAATATGAAATCAAATATATGCAAATTCTGTATGAAGCACATGACTGATAACTGTTCTGTCCTGAGCTTTTGTTTTACAGCACCCACTTGACCACACCAACAGTTTTTCGCCACCAAGAGGGTTGGTGTGACCAAGGTGTGGTTTGGCTTGTTGTATGTATATTCCAAGATGATATGGCTGTGGATGGACCAGTTACCAGGGCATGGAAGGAGGACAGACTCATTAAATGAGGAGAAGGAATTTTCTGGGGTTGGAGATCCTCTGGGTGAGTGGTAGACTAAAAGCAAGCATAAAATAAAAGCTATCTTTTGTTATGGATTGGTAATAGATTGATAATTGGCCACATTTACAGCTGTATTGACCTGTTATAGACTCAGTCTATTTGATGTTTAAGCACTCTAATTAACAGATTGGAAATAAAAGTTAAAACAGGCGTTTTTATGTGTGAAGTTCATACTAATACAGGTTTTGTCTCTAGGCAATTCTGCGGACGCAGGCTCTGGGCGGAGCCAGGAGTTGAACAGATCTAACATGACAATTAAATTGATTTTATTCCCTGGCACAGGATGACAGGACTGGAGCAACGACACTGGATGGGAGAAAGTCTGATACTTTCTGAGCTATGAGGTCACTAACCTTTTCTTTTAATTTTCTAGCTCCGTTGAATTGACACATGGGAATGTGTCAAAAAGGGGGGGGGGGGGGGGGGAATTGAGTTTTAACATCAAACAAGGGCTATATGACTTTGTTCTTCCGGACTGATAAAATGTAGGAAATGCCTTGAGTGCAGAGGGCTAAATGCAAACACGCTTACACACACATAAATTCTGATTAGAATAAGTTACTGGTCAAGTGTGCTAAACCGATTTTGAATCACTAGAGGAACAATGGATAACAACATTAGATTATTAGGGCTAGGACGAGAGGTGTTTTGGTTATCTGTCTCTTACAGGGGAAGGAACAGACACCAGACGAGGTCACAGATATACGAGGATCCTTCGCAGCAGAAACAGACACAGTGACTGCCAAGACACCAACTGGGTTCAAGTGTCATGGCGTTTGGGCTCCGACTAGTGACCTGGAGAAGATGACCGCAGTAAACACCACTTCTACAGCACGCTGGAAAAGAAGATCAATGTTCCCTAAACTTCAACCACATGACCCGATATGGGGAAGCAACATACCCAAGGAATTCAAACTGTGGACTACTGGACGGAAAGTACTCCACACATTGTTCCCCTGGGTGGGAACCGGAAAAAACATGCTGAGGTTCGAAACTCTGGACTACCGCTTTGGACTCTTCTTGAATGCTTCGTGCAAGATCAACGAACAGCAGAATCAGGAAATCAATGCATTACGGATCGCAGTGATGCAACATCGAGTAGCTTTGGACATGATACTAGCAGAGAAAGGGGGACTTTGTGTCCTCTTCAACAACACCTGCTGCACTTACATACCAGACAATGTACACTCATCAAACATGACTGACCACTGAACGCTTTGAGACAGATCCAGCAGGCCCAAAATCAGGACTATGTAAGTGATACAAGTGACTGGTTTTCTTGGCTTTACACTGGCTCCTGGCTACAGGTGCTAAAGAGACTACTCTTCGGAGTTGGGATATTCTTACTTTTACTTTGTGTTTTTGCAACATGTATATTGCCATGTTTAAAGCTCATGATTAACCGCATAATTGTTTCCACTGTTGCTGCATACATAGCCGTGACAAATGATGATGATGATGACCCTGATCTGTTGGAACTTGAAGATTTTGCGTGATTAATGATGATGTGACAGAAAATGTACGACAAGATGTTACATACTGATATCTCACTTCAAAATTATACGTGAACAACAGGTGGGAATGTCAATAGAAAATTGTACTTAGTAGTCAGTATAATCTTTTAGTGATATAAGTTTGCATATTATAGAATACTGCATGATGACCCTTTTATGACTTAGACTGTTGTTGAAATCAAGACTTGCTTTATAAATTCTTTCTCACAGTGATAATAGCTGAGCAAGCTGTTATCATTTCACTCCTGGCAGGAAGAGGGGAGCTGGATGCTCTTATCTTCAAGAAGAGGGGCAACGTCCTTCAGAATAACACACACACACGCACATACACCTGAACCACTTTTATCTTCACTCCCTACATACTAACATTCCTCTGTTAATGAATAGACGTATTCACTGTTGTATTACTTTTGTATATAAATAAAGGCAGGTGCAGGAGACAGAGCGCACATCACAGGGCCCCCACTCTGGTGTGAGCGTTCTGTGATCATGCCCTTGCAAGTAAAAACTGCAGCGTCTGTGTGTTTCTACCTTTAGATTCTTAGCTGAAGAAGTGTCTTTAGAATAAATCTCTTGACACATAATAATATCTTTAAAATATAGCTGCATCTGTGTCTTTAGAGACATAATTAAAACAAAATTTGGATTTTTTTCTGCAATCACAAAAGAGATATTGATACAGTCTGCATTAAGCTGTTTTGCGATCAGAACATTCGATTTTCAGTAGATCTGGTTATTTACTTGATTTCAGTTGTTGTTGTTTTTTTCTTTAATGCATTTATAAATTGTCACTCCAATTTCCCAGCCCGACTGAGCATTTGTGCTGCTAAAGCTCTGACAGCTCAAATGCTCATTCTGGTCCCACGAACGCCAAGAAAAGCCTTAGATGTTCATATTCATGCTGTTGTATTTCAGAGCTATTTTGGAGGCACAAAGCAAAACTACACTATATTACAATTGTGGTTTAAATGTTTTGGCTAATCAATGTAATGAAGTAAGACCTTAGCAGCACAAAATACATCCATAAAGAAAGCAAATGGATTACAGAACAGAGACAGATCTTTATTTTATTGCTATTTTAGTTACAGAGAACTGAATGCTTTTTTGGATACATGTAGATATTGATACTTGCTTTAAGTTATGGAAAAATACTGGTTCAGCTTTATACAATGAAATGTTTACAATGTCTTGAGAGAGAAAGAGAGAAAGACACATTTATTTACACAGCTTTGTGCTAACCTAAAAAAGGAAACATAAACATGAATATCTGGTGTAATAATTGTGTTTTCTGTTCAACCAGCCGTCTTTTAGAGATTCTGAGCAGTTCATAGTCATGTAAAAGTAGCAACGAAACCAACTGTATTTTCATAAACATATTGTAAAAAATGATAATTTTTTAATTTAGGTGTTGATGTTTCTTTGGTTGGGGGGGAGGCACGGGTTGCCTGTGGGGGTTTCAGCTCGGCACTGTTCCAATAACTGGCATTTTATTAAATCTCTTGGAAACATTAAGCTCAAAATCCATGAAAACAACATTAAGACAACCTTGTGAAGCAATCTAGCTAACAACACCAATAACGTAATTAGCATGTTGCTATCACACTGTCTCAAGTCAAAACCAAAATGTCCTTTTCATTAAATACGAGTCCTTTTTTCGACTGCTTCATTAAATACGAGTCCTTTTTTCAACTGCGTGAGCTATGTGAATCCAACATTGACAGTAGAATAGAGGTTGCTGGGATCAGCAGTGGATGCAGAGGATGGAGCCTTCACCATGCTGTAGGTCACAGCATCGCCTTCACCATCACGATGAACCTGAAAAACAAAAGGAATTTGTATGATACATAAACTAACATGAATAATTTTATAACGTTTAAGTCCTCAGTGCCTTATTTTGCAATTTTGATGAAAGTGATCTGAAGCTTATCAAAAATGTAATAGCTTCTTCCTCTGCACATACTCAACATTAACCATATTATACAGTCTTTGCCAGCTTACCCGGGTTTTACTGTTGCTATTGTTGGTGTAGCTGATGGTGGCATAGGAAACTTCAGGCTCCACCTACACAGTGAAAAAAAAAACAGCAGAACATGCTGTCACCTCACTAATATGTGTGATCCTGTGTCATGTAATAATAACAACTCTTCATCTGCTGAACACTTCAAAACTCTTTAACTAGCTTCAAAGTCATATGGGGTGGAATATTGTGGTGCTCTACCTCTTGAGCTAAAGGAGGTAGAGCAGGTCACCTGTTGATTGTAAGGTTGGTGGTTCTACCCCTGGCTCCTCCAGTCTGCATGCCAAGTATCTTTAGGCAAGATACTAACCCCAAGTTGCTCTCTGATGTATCCATCGGAGTGTGCATGTGTAAGAATGTAGTTAGGAAGCACTCAGTTTAGAGAATGCATGGCTGCGAATGTTGTATGTTGTATAGAGCACTTTGAATCAGTCCATGTAAACTGTCTCAAAATGTTATTTTTGCATTAAAACTGCTGTTTAGTGTTGAAACTGCTGTTCAGTTGCATCATCTTACTTCCTTATCCTTTCTATAGCTCAGTGTTTCTTATGCATTTATATTTAGAGAAAACATTAAAGACAAAGTGGTTTACACTTTGCTCTGGGTGTAGTGTGTGATCTCACCAAGTCCTGAATGGTTTGAGGAGCTGATTGAGTCTCTGTGGGCTTCAAACTCAGTCCCTGAAAAAGAAGACATACTCCAGTTACATCTGGAAGAAAACTGTCTCTGTGAAGCTAGTTTAGCTCGAGGTTAAGGCACCTCAATGATAAGCTGACATATTGCTTATTTAATGTCCGTTGAACAAACACTTAATTATGTATATTAAAACTCACAGCATTTTCATACATCTGTGTTTTGTTTCCTGAAAAGACAAAAATATTCACTGTAAAACTCCACATTTGTCAAACCCTCTTGATCTATAAACGTTTTATCTGTAAATGTTCTCACCTTTATTTTTCTTCCATCTGATAACAAACACAGCTGTAATTAACAATATAACCAAACCAACAGCTCCAGTGATGTACAATGAAAGAGCTGAAATAAAAAATATATCATAAAACATAAAAACATATTTGGATGAAAGTTCTTACAAATGTTTGAAAAACTATTCATGCAGCTTAATTGCATACAAAATGCGGTTAAAGTGACATGCTATATATGCACAATAACTTGATGAGAGTTGATGAGAAAAACAATCCCATGAACTGCATGAAGGTTTAAATTCAGACGTTAAATTCAGAAACTGTCTGACTACATAAATCTCCACTACATCACATCTCCAATGACTACAAAGATATTCAGAGGTGAATCAATCACTGAACTGCAAAAATCAATCATTTTCTGCTTCCTGTAAGATAAGAGGCTTATTTTGAATGTCTCTAATGTAAGTAAATGTAATGGAACAAAATGGAAAATAAATATTTAAAAACAAAAGTTTAAAAGTCTTCTTAAAGCTCCAAACAAACAGATATTTTTGATGAATTTAGTCAGCTTAATCATCATAATCTAACCTGTTATGGAAGGACTACTTTTTGTTATTGTGGTTGTTCCTGATATTGTGTCGCTTTCAGATTTACTGTTCATTTTTGTTGTTGTTTTTGGGTCAAGTGAATAAATGAAAAAATAGGGAAAAACAGGTTCAAAATTTGTTTAATAGTGTGCTTTATATGTTTTATATAGAAGAACATTTTTCTGCTTAAAATTTTACATTTTTCTATCACATAAATATTTAAGGTGATTTTAGTCATTTTAAACATTTGATCAGGATCTCACCTGTTTCCTCACCTGAGGGCTGTGAGCTAAACACCTGTACTCTTCCTGATTTAGTATCAGTCACCTCACACTTGAGTATTTTATCCCTTGATGAGTATAAATAATTATACTTCAGAACAGACACAGTAGTGGAGCAGTCAGTCTGTGAAATCACTATTTCTTTGTTCTCTTTGTCCACATCTTGACCTCTAAGCAGCCACTTCACTGTGTGATGACACTCTCCATTTCTCACCACAGAGCAGCTTAACATCACCTTATCAGTGTCCTTATGTTCAGTCACTTGCAACGATGGAGACAAAGACAGCTCAAATTAGTCAAGTTATCTTAATAACTATGATTCTTGTCATGTTTGAGAACTGTATGAAAATATTTTGATGTAAATACTCACAGGTGATAACAGAGAGATGAACCAAAGACTGATTAACCAGAGTGTCCTCAGCTCGTGTTTTTCCTAGTTTGTATTGTTGACAGGAATAACCACCAACATCCTCAACTGTGAGCTTCTTTATAAGCAGAGAACAGTTCACTGTAACACTCAGTCTGTCTGATTTAGTTTTGACTTTTTCACTAATCTGTCCAAGTGTGATCAGCTCTACTGTTGGTTTGTTTCTAGAAGCAAAGGTCCACGTAGTACCATCACAGTTATTCTGCTCATCTATCACGTTTAGACAAGTCAGAGTGACGTCATCTCCAACTTTCATAAACATGGAGGCTTCATTTACAGATACTGTTGAGAAGATTGAAGAGAAAAAGGAAAAATAAATTAGAATACAGCACTTTTTACAATCAGAGTGAAGATCATTTCAGACACAAGTTTATAAACAGAGCACAATCAGCTGTCTTATTTACTGTAAAGGTTATTGACTGTAATGATATTGATAATGTTTAGATTTACTGGTATTTAAATGTTTCCTGTATTCTTACCTGCAATCTGAATCATCAGCATCCGACATAAAAACATTTGAATCCATCTGAATTCATCCATCGTGCTTCTCCGTCTCACTTCTTTCTTGTTCTCACTCTCGACTGTCACAGTCTCTGAACTGATGAGTACTTAAAACTTTTGTACTTCCTGTCAGTTGTGAGATTTCACTTCCTCAGCAAAATGTCTTTAGTTCTCTTTTTCCCTGAAGTCTACATTTCATAAATGAATATCTCACTCTTTGTATGAAATTCATGGTGTAATTTTTTTATACAAAGTGACGTTATATTAATATTTAGCAGATGCTCATTGTGTCCATTCCCACAGTGTATTTATAATAATGATGTGTATGGCACATCTTTATTATAAAGATTTTTTGGTGAAGGTGAGAAATGTATTTCTTCAACAGTTAAAAGGTCAAACTCCTTAAACCCAATAAAATTTGACTTTTGATGTCTGAGAGATTATTTTAGTTTATAAAATAGAGCAGATAAGATGATTTAGTGAACTGAAATCTTCCTGTTCCTCATTCTTAATCTTAAGTAATTGTTTCCTGATGAAGTTAAGAGGAAGTGTTTTCTTCAAAAAGAGGCGGCAACAACATTATCAGAGCTCTTCAGGTTTGACTCTATAATAACAACTAGATAAACAAAAGAAACATAAATTGTTCAAATACAGAAGAGATGTGACTAAATTATTAAATTATTATTTCTAACAGAATTAAGGTTGAGCCGTATTGCCAGTATATGTGCTCATTTTATTGTGGTTTTTTTTTATTGTGTTTGAGTGTTTGTTTGTTTTCTAGCTTCTGAACTTTACTGAGCTCTGATGAGTTTAATTTACATCATTGCTTGTTTTTGTGAGGTTTGTTTGAGGTTTACTGAGATGTTTTTGTTCTGTCTGAAAATAAATCAAGTTAATTTGCAAAGTAAAGTATCATAGTCAATAATAAAGAGAATAATGATGCAGACTTGACAGGAGAAGGGAGTGAAAGACTGACAGACGGATTCATGCAGGCCGAAGGGGCAGACCCAAGACATGCTGGAGAGATTACATCTCTCTGGACAAGCTGGAGGAGGTGGCCAGGAGAGGGAGGTTTGAGCATCTCTGCTTAGGCTGTTACACAACCCTGCCCTGAATAAGTGGAAGTAGATGTATGTATGTATGGTCTTCATTCAAAAGTGTTTAGAAAACATTTTATGAAATTCACTTTCTGCGTTTTAATATGAGATAAGATTAGATAACACCTAAATACACACATTAAAAGTAAAGCTTGAAACAGAAAAACAACCAACCAATATTAAAATGATCTCATTTTATATTTAAAAGATTTTTTTGTATAAAACCAGAAAGGATGAAATACTGTTGATATGCTGCTGTTGTTGATCAGTGGAGTCTGAGAGAATGGGGAAATTTTGCAACGTTTATAGTTTATTGTTTTTAGTTTATTGCAGCATCATTTTTATCTTTATCATAATGTAATATCACTCATCAGATTAAAGAAATAACTTGTTATTGTTCTAATATTTATTGATGGTTTCTTTTATTAATTTTCTTTTTTCCTTTGTTTTTCTTTTTGACATTGCATGTATTTGTTTGAAGGTTAGTTTCTTACGTGTCTTTATGTTTTATTTGTTTGTTTGTTTGTTTCCTTTGGTCTGTTGTCCATATTGTAGTGAGCTCTGCTGCTGTTGTAACCACAGTTTGATGAAAATACGTTCTCTGGATGATGACTTTCTAACATATGAAAGGGAAAATCAGCATTCCTGTAAGAAAAAAAACTAAAGGCCATGTTCTTTCATTTAATTTTGGACACATTATAAAATGCTTTGTTTCTGGAAACTAATCTAAAATGGGAAGCTGGTTTAGAATCACATTTTGGCGTTTCACTACTAAGTATCTGATTGTCGCCCCCTGGTGCTTCGGCGGCTGAGTGTACCAATTTCTTGTGCTACGGGATTAGTAGGATGTGGAGCGTCTCTCCTACATCGGCTCTGGCAAAACTGAGCAACTTCTTCCTTCATTTCCTGGAAGGAGGAGCCATACACGAAGCAGCAGCAACCCGCCGGCTACAGAGGGCTGCTAGCGGGCTAACGGCACCGTGATTCCGACCGTTAATTGGGAGTTAAGAGCCTAACTCGGATGCCTCTATGATCCAGCTAACCGTACAGCGAGATATACAGAGTTCAGTTTGCACAAGGTAAGGCGTTTGGGGGCACTAAATTAGCTAGCGTGAGGTTAGCTAACCGTGGATAGGTGTCACGGTCACGTACACCAAACCCCATTCAAAAATCTGTCAATTTAAGGTTCGCCCTAGTCTGTTAACCCCACCATGAAGCTCATCTATAACGAGTTAGTTTAGTCGGCAGCGAGATATATTTCGATGCCGACTGATTGAAAACTTGAGAATTTGCTCTGCAGTCGAAATGAATAAAAAAAAAAAGTGCAATCAAAATTAAATGGATTTATTTTGGCGAGTGCTGATGTCTTAAAAGTCTAGTGGAAATTCTCCTGATTTTAAATGTGATTTTACCATTTAAATGTACTATAGATGAAGGGTGGTCTATCTCCATGTCCAATGCACATTGGTTGCTGCCAGCTTTATGGTTGATTAATGCATATTTTTGGTGCATTTATTAATGAAATTATTTTCCATAAATGAAATGTATTTAGTGGTAGAATGATCTCCATAGAAGCAAGGCTAACTATTTGTCATCGCCACAGTGAGGACGACAGGTTTATTTTTAGTTGATTAAGAAAGATGGAGGCAAAATTAATGGCAGAATAAACCAAATAAAACAAGGTATCACGGATTTATGAATGGCGGGGTGTAAAATAGAAAGTAGTTCCCCATGTGCTGGGAGATTAGCAAAAGGGATTAGCGCTGCACAAGGACAAACAGACGACAATCACGCACCACTCCTTCCTTTATTACACCCTCATCTTTATCCTAACATGCCACAAAACCCATTTCTCTCAGGGGGCTGCCTGCTGTGGGCTTAAATATGGTGGTGTAATAGTATTTAGGTTATTTTGACTCTACACATACATGAAAAATCAGAATCCGACAAAATTAAGCCCCTGATTTGCATTCAGGTTGTTTAGATTCAGAATTGATCTAATGACCCAATTAGGGAAAAAGACCATTTTCCTCTGCACTTACTCTCTCAAGAAGACCCTGCTTCTGCAGCCTACCTGTGAGATGGTTTGATCATTTCAGGCTTGACCTTCTGAAATGTGAGGATTTTCTGGTTTTCTCTGTTGCTGTAAAATAGAATAAGCTTGGCAAGACTGAGTAAATGGAAGATCTGGGTTAAATCCCTGCCCATGTGTGTCTGTTATGTGTAATCGTGTAAAGCAAGAACAACAAAAAAAGAAACTGATCATCTACATTTTATCAGAATTGAAAAAAAAATGTTGTATTCATCTATAAATATTGGGAAGTACACAGATACAGGCAAGAATGGGGAAATAATTTTAGGTTTCCGTTAGATATTTGATTGTCTGTGCAGTTAAAGTAATTTAAAGACCTAGAATAGGTCCCTGCTCATTTAAGATCTACATTGTGTACATATAGATTGTTGTGCCCTGCATTCAACATCACAGGAACACCTTACATAATCTCTCACTAAGGGAATGCTGATATTATTCTCTGTCTGGCTTCATCTCCTCAAATGTGAGGGTTATCTGGTTTTCTCCAATGTTGTAAACTAACTATTGGACGAGGCTTAGCTCTTGTCTTATTTATTAGTGTGGATACTGATTAAGCATCCACAGTATTAAGATCCTAATCTTTCTTATTATATTTCTCTTTGTAATATAAATATTCTCTATATTTGATTAGAAGGCTGTATTCTTCCTGCCCTTAACCTCTACAGGTTTGTTTAAATATGTAAGTCAAGGCTCTGGATTAGACCTCTACTTATTCTCTTTAGACTAAGAAGATTTGAGTTTGTATTTTGATGACAACAGCAAGATGACTGAGTTTTGACATATGAATGAGAAGAAAATTTATTTTGTCATACATAGCAGAAGTACCATTAGATTGATTCATAAATTAACAATAATCTCAATGATTGAGCTGCTAACTTAAACAGTATCTCATGCATTGATGTTAAATACTCTGACGTGCACAGTAACGCTCATGGTAGTGCTGGCTGTTGTCCTGTTTCTGTGAGCTGTACAGCTGTTCTTTTTTCCCCATAGTAGAAGCTTGAATGCATTCGACTATACACAAAGACAGCTGCACGTTTGTAGCAGCAGTTGATGTTTGAGGCTGGATTACCAACCAAGCAAATACCCAGAGGCCATAAAGGTTTACTATATATCACTTAATTTAATTTGACATATTTTATCTACTTTAATAGCCATCATATGACCCTGATCTTAAAGGAGAGGACTGGCTCAGTTGTTTTAAGGCAAGTTTAGTTGTTGTTGTTGTTGTTGTTTCTGTAGGTCAAGTAGTGAACACCCAAAAACTTGAAAAAATGACAAACAACAGTTATTTTAAGACTCAATGCCAGTGTCAGATGTTTTTTTTTTCTTTCAAATCTATAATCAAAAAGGTCCATTATCATATTTCCCTTCTCTTCTCCACCCTGTCCTGCACTCAGAAACCTAAAATGTTGAGCTTACAATCAGAAAAAACAGTGAAGAATCTTTGTTCACTTTTTGAAGAGCTTTCAATTCTGTTTGGTTTCTTTCAAGTTAGTATTGAATAATCAGTTTGTGGCGGGGCGTGGCCTGCGGTGCCGTGCAGAGGAGGCAGACGCACCTGCACGGCATCCGCAATCACGCCCCGCCGAATTAAATATTGTACTGGGTCCTGTGGTTGGCGTTGTTGTTGTGGTCGTTATGTTGAGCTAGCAGCGGGAGAGCTGCAGCCCTGGGTGCAGATGTACAGCAACCGTGAAAGTGTTAATAAAGTATGCTGCGAAGCATGAACGTGCACCAGGGTCTGCCGTGGTTGTTTATGTAACACACCCCAAGCAAGAGGGCGGCTGACAGATTATGTCTAGTTCTGAAAAAAACAGATAAATCATGAGATGGACGACAGGTAGTGTGTTTCCTCTCTCGCTTCTGCCAGATCTTTATTTAAACACATTTATGTGTTCACAACAGGTTGCAAAAAACTTCTTAACATCTCTGTCTCACATTCCCAAAGCCCAAAATCAGAATAAACTAAAATACTATAAACAAAAATCTAAACAGTCATCTCTGTTGTTTGTTACTAAGAGCTATAAATCACACTTTTTTTCCACACATAGTTTGATAAAGCAAACATTCCAGTACTGTACCATATACTAATGGCGTATCTGTATAGTGGAAATCCCCACATCAACATTGCAGAGCGATCAGAATTATTATAGGTTATTACACTAACTTTAGACAATAACAGTGACAACACATCAAACTGTCTCTGCGAACACATTAACTCAAATAGACAGGAGTCGTGGTGTACTTTTGTTACAAGAGGGTGGATGTGGCGAGCTAAGCTAGCTCCTACTCTCGATCGTAACACATTTCAATGAGCGAAACAGACGAATACAGATCTCAGCAAAACAAACTGCTGGTTGGGTTTTACCCTTATTTGTCATGTAAATTATGTGGACCAAATGTGTGGCCTTATTACTTACTAACCTGAAAAAAACAGATAAATCATGAGATGGACGACAGGTAGTGTGTTTCCTCTCTCGCTTCTGCCAGATCTGAAGACGAGCAGTAGCGTCACACTAAACCATCTCACTGGGCGGAAGTGCCCCCTTGTGGCGTAACTAGGGATCACACCACATGTTGGATCTCCAACAAAAATCACAAGATTAAGGTCCTTCCTTAACAAAACTACACCTAAAAGCTTATACAATATACAAAAATTAATTCACATAATGTGACCACACATTACAGTGTGTCACACGCTCCCTGACAAAATAAGAATGGCTCCTGGCATTCAAACCTCAATTTATATCAAAAACATTGACACATACACTTATTCAATATAACAAAGGTGTGTATATGTAAGGTGTGTAAGCATATGGAAGGTGAGGTGTAAAGCCTGTGGGTGTTGGAATATAATAAGGAACTGTCCATGGTGGCATGTAGGGTGAGGAGAGCGTTGCAACTGTAGGATGAGGCTGGTACGATGGTTCACCCAGTGTTTGGTATGTCAGCATCTGCCTTGGTTTCCTCTCCCTAGTCGACCTTCTGATGTCGCTAGTAGGGCATTGTGGAGGGGTGCGTGCAGACAGTTCGTCCTCATTTGGAATTGACAGTTCATCATCTGCGCTTTCTGATGGGACTGGGTCATGTAGTGAAAGCACCTCTGGAAAGTTGTCTCCTAGACTGACTTGATCTTGGCTGACTGGCCGGCCAATACAGCTTTCTTCCCTGACAGGTACCTTCGCATGACTGTTTTCTTCAGCAGAGACTGGGTCGGGCTGTTCTGCAGTAGATGTCCTATGGTAAGTCTTTCCTTTGATGGGCTCTTTCTTTTACAGGAAACCTCAACCAGAATATTCCATTGCTCCCTTCAGAGTCTGAGTCACTTGTTTCAGTCTGTTGCCTTCTCCTGCCTCTGTCCCCTGGCAGGTTGTTTGATTTTGTTTGTCTCTTTGGTGTAGGTTCAGGAATGTGCTGTGGAGCCTCAACTGGCAAGTCATTCACAAGTAGTAACAAGTTACGGTGAAGCACTCTAGTCTTATCCTTATCTCCTGCTTCTCGGTAGACGACATACACAGGGTTGTCGGCTACTTGTGCTTTGACTACGTAGATACTCTTTTCCCAGTATGACTTGAGTTTTCCAGGCCCACCTCTTTCACCAAGATTTCTAACGAGGACCCTGTCCCCAGGATGCAAGACGACACCCCTGAGTTTTTTGTCATAGTATGATTTGCCTCGTGCGCTGGACAGTTTACTATTGTCACTGGCTATCTTGTACGCCTCAGTCATCTTTTCTGCCCACTTCTCAGCATAATGTTTGTGAGACACAGTTTTTTTCTCCCCAACCAGGCCAAACAACAAGTCTATTGGGAGACGGGGGTGATGCCCATACAACAGAAAGTAAGGGGAATACCCTGTTGACTCATGCCGCGTACAATTGTAAGCGTGCACTGTTTGCTGAAGGTGATCTTTCCAGCATTGCTTTTCTTTGTCGCCGAGTGTCCTAAGCATCTGCAAGAGAGTCCGATTAAATCTCTCGGCGGGATTACATTGGGGGTGATACAGTGTGGTTCTTGAGTGTCCGATTCCAGCTTTCTCTCTTAAAGTCCTAAAGAGCTCTTTTTCAAACTCACGACCCTGATCGTGATGCAGCCTGCCGGGATATCCAAAACGCTGGATGAAATCACCAAAGATGCGCTCAGCTGCTGTCTTGCCTGACTTATTTTTGGTCGGGTATGCTTGAGCAAACCTTGTAAAATGATCTACTACGACCAGGATATATTCATATCCACCTCGGCTGGGCTCTAGGTGCAGGTAATCTATGCATACAAGATCCAAAGGTGAGTTTGAAGTGATTGTACCCATTGGGGCACGGACATGTCCAACTGGTTTTTTTTGTTTTATGCAGGGACATTTCTTTGTGACATAGTTTTCAACTTCTTGTTTCATAAATGGCCAGTAGAACCTCTCTCTAGCTAGGGCCAGTACTCGGTCAGTACCAATGTGTCCCATGTCGTCATGGAGGTATTTTAGTACCTTGGCCTTGTAAACTGCTGGGAGGACAAGTTGCTGTCTTTCAGTAGTACGTCGATACAAAAGTCCATTGTCAAGGCACAGTTTGCTCCATTCATGAAGCAATCTCCTTGCAGCTTTACCTACTGTTTGTCGTATCTCATTTGTCATTACAGCATTTGTCTCTTTTAGCCGAATGATTTCTCCCACTGCTGGGTCTTCCCTTTGAGCCTTCACCAACTCCTCACTGCTTATGGTTGGAAGTGAAGTTGGGGGGTCTTGGTTCGTGTTAGCAGTAAGAGCCAGGATGGCGACCCAAGCTACATCCTGTTCCTGGGCTGCTTTGGCCCCACCCCATGTGGTTTGCACAACTTCATGAGAGAGCCCCTCAGTACATGCTGTCACGTACTTCTCAATGTCAAGGGGCATGCGAGACAACGTGTCAGCATCTATATTTACCTTTCCTGGTCTGTATTTTACCTCAAACCGGAAATCTGACAACTCCCCAACCCAGCGATGCCCAACAGCATTAAGCTTAGCAGTGCTCATTATGTAAGTCAGAGGGTTGTTGTCAGTATAGATGGTGAAGTGTGGGGCATAATAGAGGTAGTCTCTAAACTTTTCACACACTGCCCATTTAAGCGCCAGAAATTCTAATTTCCCACTGTGCAGGCAATAGTTTTTCTCGGCTGGAGACAGCGTTCTGGAGCCATACCCAATAACCCTTAGCTTACCATCTTGCTGCTGATAGAGTACAGCGCCAAGGCCTTGCTCTGAGGCATCTGTGTGTAGCAAGAAAGGTAAGTGGAAGTCTGGGTAGGCCAGGACTGGAGGGTGGGTGAGCATGTCAATGAGTCGCTCCAGTGCCCCCTGGTGTTCACCAGTCCACACCACAGGAGTATTGGAAGACAGCTGACTGCCTTTGGTATCTCCTCTGTGCCTCAGAGTGAGGTGGGACTGAGAGTGTAGGTTGTGCTGTGGCTTGTGGTGTGGGAATGTGCATCAGCCTACCAAGCTTTCGGCTCAAATCCTCATAGTCTAATAGCATCTTTTGGACATTATCTGGTGAAACGTCACAGCTGAGTTCATTAGTTGTCTCAGTGATTAGCTTGGCGTTTGCTGTTACAGGAGTGGTTGCATTTGTTACATCAGAAAATAGTATATCAGTGTTAGCTGGTTGGGCTGATGCAGTAGGTGGGACAGTGATAAGTGGGGACATTGGCTTTGTATTTACACTTGACCCAGCAGGCAAGATTACACTACTTTGAGACTGAACAACCTCATCGACAACATCTTTTAGGGCTAGCAGTTCTCCCATGCCCCTATCCTCAGCATCTAGTAAGTTCTTACTGTACATAAAGGCGTGGATGTACTCGAAACATCCCTCTGCGTCTCCGCTGGAAAGCTCTGCAGCATCTTTGCCTGGAACAGGGCCGACTGTAGAAGCAATCTGGAAAAGTTCGTTGGATGACAGCGACAGTAGGCTTTTCCTGATGTCCCATACCAGGCTTTTCCTCTCCTGATCTGCCATGACAACGTCTTCCCCAGTCTCTGTGGTCATATTGGAAGAGTCCAATAAAGGATTGTACTCCAAGATAGTGTAGACTATCCTCTTATTTTGTTTACTCAGTGGCAGGACCAAGGTGTCAGATCCATAGTACTCATACATGCGGGTCTGGTGAGCATACGTCTCATCATGGAGGATGGGCAGCTTACGCAGGCTCTTCACAAAAGCATTGGGTTGTGGGGCAAGAACGTCTTCATGAAGAGTCATGCCGATAGTTCCTCCAGTATTGATAACGAGGACCCGCGCCTCCGCGGCACAAGGTGAGGTTACCAGGTCGGCGTTCTCAATCGAGTTGCAACTGGACAACTTTCTCCTTCGTCCTGGATGAAGCTGAAGACTTCGTGGAGGGGAAACATCATTAACTTCTATCAGATCCAGAGATGGTTGTGACAAAGCCCGCGCGAGAGATGTGAGGCCATTGGTGCTGGAGTCCGCCATGATGCTTTTCCAAAGCCCCGGCGCCCCCGGCTCTTTAAAGGCGGTAGCTAAGAAAAGTGTTCAAAACCCGGGTTTCTTTATTGTTAGCAGGATTACATGAGGATCGTCTGCCTTTATACACGGAGAGCAGCTTTCATCGTAGTTAAAGCGGCTTAGTAAACAGAGGAGGGACTCATTGTTACCGTTATGTAGTTTATTTTAGATCCAGAATACTGGTTGGTTTCTTGGCTCTGTGTAGAACATGGATGTAGTCAGTGTGCCATCACCAGTCATGAATCTTGGGCTTAGCTTTTTCACCATCTCTATCTTGGTGTTTTGAAATCGAGAGCAAGTGAAGAGTGAGGGGCAAATCTCACTGATCAAGGGGTAGCAATGTGTGATTGAGATGTTGTTGCACAGTGTGCATATCCTGTATGTACCTCTTTTCAAACTCTAATAATGGACATAATTGACAAAATTAACTTGATTTTATTTCAGAAAAACCTGAAGCTACTGACTAAACCCGTCAGCTGAGGTTGAAGAATGAAAAAGCCAAAGATTGTTTCCTTAACTATACAACGTAACTGTCAGTTGCTCAGCTGGTTGGTTGAGAGAGTTTGACTTGGCAAAAACAGGGGCAGAAGTGATCAGACATGATTAAGGTCCTTTACAATGACCTTAAACACACTTGAGGGCAGTAGCTCTTTTGAATTTAGCAGATTTGTCAGTTGAATCAAAATGAAAGGTTCTGCAAATTTGAAAAGAAAACTTTTCAAATTTGTTACAGACTTTAGGGTGAAGTATTTAGCTTGCTTTTGGGGCCACAATCTTCTCCATCAGCTTCCCACAACAAGATGGTCAAAGTTCAAGTTGCAATATAATAAGATGCAGTAGGCCCCAGTTGTAGACATACAGCATATAAAAGTATGCACCTTTTAAGAGCAGCTGCAGTACTGCATACCAGGAGTGTAACTGTTTATATTCAGTATTGTGTAATAATGAACTCACTGTTACACTGAATTTCCAGCAGTGTGTCAGAGATCTGTTAAACTGTGTGGCAGGGCGACTGCTTCGATTACATAGTTATCATGTTACACACCTTTAAAAGCCACAGTTATTTTCAACAACAAAGACGTCTATTTTAAACCCAGCAGTGTTGCAGACTGTCTGAAGAGCTGCTGTCCTCGCTGATCGAGGACTTTTTAGGGAGTTTTTGCTTGCAGTTCTCACATGATTCTCTTCACTTGTGGTTTTTGACAAACACTCCATTCTTAAGGAATAGAAAAGCTTAGTTCAGCTGGAGCAAAGCAGAAGTCAGATGCCTTTGTTCTTTACTAATAATAACGTTCAGAAAATGATCATTTAAGTACTCCTACATATGGATCTGTTCCTTATCTGTGCTCAAAAATATCACCAGTAGAAATGTGCTTGTAAGTACCCTTAAAATTGAATTATGTCAATTATTAGTTATATCAGTGGAAATAAGTACTGTTAAATATGGATCTTTTATAGCCTGCCTCTGTCTCTTTAAGTTGCTGTAATAATATATATTTTATTAACTGCCTTTTGGCAGAGCCTTCAGCTTGTGTGGCGAGAGCTCCCAGTTCGTATTCAGGAGACAGACACCCTCTCTACTTTTATGACTAAGCTTAAAACTTTCCTTTTTGATAAAGTGTATTGTTAGGGCTGGATTATGGTGACCCTGAATCCTCTCTTAGTTACACTGCAATAGCTCTAGACTGCTGGTGGCTTCCCATGAACAACACAGTGTTTCTTTTTCACTCACTATGTGTTTATACATCACTCTGCATTTAATCATTAGTTATTATTAATCTCTGGCTCTCCTTCACAGTGTTTATTCGTCCCGTTTTCCTCCCCTCACACCCAAATGGTTGCGGCACATGGCCGGCCCTCCCTGAGCCTGGTTCTGCTGAAGGTTTCTTCGAATTAAAAGGAAGTTTTTTTTCTTCCCATAGTCACTAAAGTGCTGGCTCAAAGGGGGTCATACGATTATTGGAGTTTTCTGTTTTCTTTGTATTATTGTAGGATTTATTTATTGTAAATAAACAAACCTGAATTTAATAGTCAGTTTAGCTTAGTTTGGATTATTAAAGTGGAAGCAGAGATTTTTGAGTGAGACGAGCAAATGTCAACATTCCAGGACTAGAATTTATTAAAGCCACTTTAAAACTGAGAGAAACATTTTATTTGTGTTATTTGTTTTTGTTTTTTTGCTTTGCTTTGACAGTTTATAGCTAGTGGCAAAGAGAGGGCATTGTAAAAGTAAGCCATTAAATTACACAATTAACATTTATGTCCTTATGACTTTCACTTTTTGGTTATTTAGGATTTAACAAGTGTCAAGTTTGTGTCTCACATTCCAAAGTGAAGGCGTGTAAAATATCTGAAAGTCCAGAATATTACACACACAGCAAACAAACAACAGCCCTTTCTTTTAATGTAAAGAAGCACATTCTGAAAGGGTGCACATTTATTAAACATTTCTTTTATAAAAATGATGAACAGCCTATGGCATCTTAAGAAGAATAATTCATCTCAATTCTTTTCCCAATAAGAGGAAAAGCTGTTGTAGCAGGTCTTCTTGGGCTTATAGTCTAAGAAATGAATGTAAAATTGCAGGAAAAAGTACTGGAAGCTATCCACACATTATCCCATAACAAGCAGGATATTAAAAAATTTCATATTTAATTTTAAGCTGTAGAATGAGTGCACGAAATTAAAATTCTCTAACATTCAATGGTTAATCTACTTTTGAAAAAAGTAACGTAAATTTTTATTTATATAGCACCTTTCAAGAATAAAATCACAAAGTGCTTCACAGAAGCTAAAACATAAAAACAAAAATCAACCAAAAGCAAGTTTAAAAAGATCAGTTTTTAGCTGTTTTTCAAAAGACATGACGGAGTCCACAGGTCTCAAGCTCAATGGGAGAGCGTTCCACAAGCTGGGGCCACAGTTACAAAAGCTCTGTCACCTTTTGTTTTCAACCTCGTGTGCTGGACAACCAGCAAGCCCTGATCACATGACCTCAGGGACCTGCTGGGGATGTAAGGATGTAAAAGATCACTGATGTATGTTGGTGCTTGTCCATGCAGAGCCCTAAATGTCAAAATCATAATCTTAAAACACCTCTTTTTCTGTGATTTAGTGGTTAATCTGTGACTGACTTTGTATATTGTGCCGGGCTGTGGTTAAAAGCTGTGGTTACGATGGTTAAAGTGGTTTTATCATAACCATTGAGTATGTCTGCATGTAATTCACTGAGATTTTTTTTCTCCCATGCATCATTAATCGCAGCTTTTATCTTACAATTTTTTATGTTACAAGTACAAAAGAGCATCTTTTTAATCTCAGTTGTGTTATTGCTTATTTTCTTGAGGTACTCATTTGTTAAAGGCCTAGTGTTGACCACAGAAAAAGGCTTACTGTCACAGTACAGCCGTTTGTGAAAAACCTCTGTGTGCAACTGATGGTTAAAATAAAACATTTCAATTCATTCAGATTTTTTGTGTTCAAAGTAGAAAAATAAATATTGGTCAATTTGAATGTGTATACCAGTGCAATTCTAGGCACTATATGGTTGAAAATAACATTTGTTTATGGAGGTTATTTAAACATATCATGATATAAATATCGTGTATTGCGATATAGCTTAAAAAAATTGCGATATTAGATTTTCCTCATATTGCCCAGCTCTAGTTGGAATTCTGCTGCTTCACAGGGCTGTCAACCTACCTTGCTTATTTACATCTATTTGAATCTTCCCATCTCAAAAAGATAGAGGCTCTGCAGCCCTGATTAGTGGAAGGTGGTGTTGCAGGTAAAAAATATTTTACTCGAGTAGATTCATCATCTAGCATTTCTGGTAAACAACAAACATCTAGCAACAAGGTTTGATCCTCTAGTTGACTGTTCAGGCTCATCTCTACCACAAACCTTCTTGTGTTTTTGGCTGAAAGTGTCTCATTTTTTCAGCTAGACCTGTGTAAAACTCATTCACTTACTTTCTCTCCCTCTGATCTGACACTGTCTCAACAAAAAGCCTCAAACAAATGGTGGTTAAACTTTGATAAATATCTTCCCTTTAAAAGGCTCATTGTCTAATGCTTGGCAGTGACTCCTTTCTCTTTCCTGCGTTTCCAGCTTTTGTACTCCTGTTGGTTCATTTTCATATTGTCGTTTCATATCAGCGAGCTCCATTTGCATACATGCTGGGCGGATTTCTAAAGTCTGCACCACAAAGACTGCAGTTGGCTAATTAACCTAATAGACCTGGCTGAGTGGGCCTCGATCGATTGCTTCGCTGTGAGTTGCAGTTTGATCAAAGCGTAGTACATTTCCTCAGAGCAGCTTGGTGATCACAAAGGATTATTTTAGGAGGAATATTAAAGGCTTGTCTGTATAAATGCTGCCCCTCCTTCCTGCATGCCTGCCCCTTGTTTTGTGCACCATGTTTGGAGATGTATTTACATCAGCTCTCTTGGCTCCAGCAGTAACGCCATCTGGACCTGCAGAGCTTCCATCACAGAGGAAAAATTGTCCTTTTTGAACTCTTATTTGGAGGGTTTATTTCAGTCAAAAGCCTTACTGGATTTTGTCTTTTTTTCCGGTCTCCAGTGTGCATTTTTAGCACAACCCAGTTATTATGTTATTGCTGCAGCTATCAATAGATCTGTATAATATTTTGGATATTATTAATATTATTATTATTCAAATAGATTTTTCTTTAGATTAGATGCACTGTTGTCATTGTGCTTAGTGCAGGTACAAAGCCACTGAGCATCATTCTGACATAAGAGCTGGGATTGTTCAGATGAGTCATGGCAACGTGGATCGCTGTGGTGATGGTGTCCTCTGTTGACCTGTTGGTGCAGTAGGCAAACTGATGGAGGTCAAAAGTGGTGGATATACAGAAAGTGGGAAAGAACAATAAACAAGAAAACAATAAACGCTTACTTGTAAATGGAAAGTCAGACTGTAAGAAGAATTAACAAATGCTTTGTAATAAAAGGGTGATGAACATACTTTGTTATGCAATATGTGAGAGTCCTCCAGCGGTACAGTCTGGCAGACAATACGGTGGATGTCACGTGTGCTCATTATGACACTTCTGCTTATCGACTCAGGAGTTCATTCTAAGATGTATCCTTGTGTACAGATTTATTTTTTACTGAGTGAAATATAAATGCCATTTATTTTATTCGATTTTATTTTCTTTAATTGAATGTGTTATCAGTGTTCTCCTGCAAAGACACTCCAACCAGAGCAAGGTCATTTCCTAAATCAGCCAGCTGTGAATCCACTGAGCTGAGAGAACATGAGTTTCACATTTATGAGCTGCAATTTTTTTCCAAAAATATTCGTCATGCAACCAGAGTGTTTCAGAGGTTTTGTTTTGTCTGCTCTGTGTTTATATAAACTCTAAAGTCACCTAAATCTGTAGATCTGACTGAATTGGGAACTGAGAGAATAAAATATGCTACCTTTAAGTACCATCTGTTAAAATTGCAAATCCACATAAGCAGTGTGAAGCCAATTATTTTGTTCTCACATCAGGGGGCTCTTAACTATCTGGATGAGAACGCAATATCAACAAAGTTGTTTTCTCTCACTGGTTCTGAGCTAGAGGTTGAATTGAATTTGATCTTTTTCCCTCTTGTTAAATGCAAAATTAACATTAAACTGTAGATTTGATAAAAGAAGCAAAGGCTCTTCTTTGAAGGACACCCTCAGAAACACAAGATGTTTTGCATGCAGTTAAACATTTGCTTGCCATTAAATGGCACAAAATGAGGTTTAAGTGCAGTTCAGGTTCAATGTGTGAAGATATTCCAGGGTTCCTGTATATGTTAAAGGCAGAGAGTCAATGTTTGCTTATCTGATATGCAGCTCTGTTATGTCTGACCATTTCATTAGCTTTGTTTTGTTTTTCAGACCAGTGAATTAAGGGGCTGGACCAAAGCCCAGTATAACATAAATAAGGATAACTTTAACCTTTGATTCATGCAAAGCTAATCTAGTCCAGGAGTAAAACAAAAATAAGATATGGAGCAAGAAATAAGCATAGTAGATCCCGCTTAATTATAATCACTTCAAAAACATGTTTCAGATAC
This sequence comes from Neolamprologus multifasciatus, assembly GCF_963576455.1. Classification (NCBI taxonomy): domain Eukaryota; kingdom Metazoa; phylum Chordata; class Actinopteri; order Cichliformes; family Cichlidae; genus Neolamprologus; species Neolamprologus multifasciatus. Next base: position 21,479,432 of record NC_140453.1, read on the forward strand.
ACAATTAAATGAGAGGAACTAGTTAATTCTTACAGACATTACTCAGAATGGTACAATATTGATAAAGTTAATATCTGAGTTCATATATTAATGGCACGGAACTTTGTAATGGTTAGATGACATAACAAAAGCCCCATTCACAAATCTGTAGTGTTAGCTGTGTCTCTAATTAGTAACTGTTACATATTCATCTAAATTTAATCCTTTTGCAAATCTGCCTCGTCTGTAATGAGTAGAATAAAAATCCCAAAGGCAAAGTGTGCCAGATGGAAATATTAATCCTGTGTGAATACATCTCTTAGTTGTGTTTCATTTTTGTGTTAATTATTTACTGTCAAGGATTCCTTGGATTCAGGATGTAGAATTACAAGGGTTTCAGTTAAACGCTTATGACAGTCGATTGGTTTGTTGCACATATCTGTGCAGTTGTCTTGCTGGCCTCTGACCAGAACGTTGGCCCTGTCTGACATGGACTTGGACGGGTAATCTGTGAGATCAGCAAAATGTAATCTTCTTTAGTCAATGACCTGGGTGGCATTATTCGCGTGGCTCAGTATGACTCAATGTGAGTGTATTTGTGTACGCGTACAGTAATTGTAGTTCATCAGAAATCCATTTTGTATGGAGTAATCGTGAAACAGGCGGCTCCTACTCTCTTCTCAGTGGCTTGCATACTCAGGGTTGCTAGTATGATGTTATACCCTTTTCTCTAAACATTTCTCTCTGCATTTCCACTGAAGGAGGCGGAGAAGACAAAAATAACTGCATTTGCCTCCAAGACGTGCACAACAAAAGCTGTCTTAAAAAGACAGGATTTGCCCAGATGGTGCAATAGAACTAATTACTGTCAAGTTTAAGCTGACTGAAGCTTGTTGCAGAAAGTTATTTTCAAATCTAGCAGTGTTACAGCAACATCATCATTGGTGGTTAATGAAGGGAATGAAGGGTGTTTTTGGAGACGGCCATCGTGATGTGCCACGTTGGCATGTGAAGTGCAGCACTGAGCTTTTTGCTATTGTGATCTTAGCTTATTGAAACCAGAAGGCATGAGGACAGGCTGAGAAATGGGAAAACTGGTCATTTGAAAGCAACTGAGACAATCTAATGCTACACAGATCCTGTGTAACATGCAACTGTACTGCAACTTGTGCAGTCACCGTTGCTTGTCATTAGAAAGCATACACTATATTCCCTATTTTACTTAGTCTTTAAGTAAACATGTGGCTCTTTAGCTGGTAAATGTTCCAGTATGTTCACCAGAGCTTGGCCAACTACGTCAGTTTGTCTTTTTAGTCTACATTGGGTTTTTAAAGCTGTTATTTGTTCACTGTTGGAGAAAATTGCATTTTAAGTAAGCACTGTAGTGAACCGAAACAATAAAGGTCAGACATAAACTTGAGGTATGCTGAACAACAGTAGAGAGGCAGACAAGGAACCAGGAAGTAAGATACAAGTCAAACCGAGAGTGTTATGATTATGGGTTTTTTTTGTAGCACTCTTTATTTTGTCTGGTGTGTCCTTATTTTCTTTGGTATAATAAACAGCTGATTTATGTCTCCCTATTGTAGTGAAAAGTGAAAAACAGTATCTTTTTATTTACTTCATTATTTACACCACCTCTGCCTTGGTGAACCTCACCTTCTGCACTACTTTGGTAATTAACACTGGCCTGAGTGTTTAGATTCTTTAAATAAATCATATTTAAATTCTGAGCTTTTTATGTATCAGCACCTCCTAATAAGTTTGATCTCTTTTAATTACAGAGGTGAGCCATGGCTGAACCAAACTCTTCCCGCCCCCAAAGGAAGATGTCCACCTCTGGGGAGAGTGTGTACAAGGTGCTAGGTCTGGAGAAAGGAGCGTCTGCAGAGGAAATCAAGAAAGCGTACAGGTAAGCTGGACTTTAGTTACTTCTCTTTATTAAAGTTTTTTTTGTTGTTTTGCCCATATTCTTAATTTTGGACCGTTAGTGGCTTTGCATGATTCACAAATTACAGCTCCCAAGTTTCTTTGTCTGCAAACAGAAAGAGAAGGTTTGAACAGCCGGTGGATTCTGTGCTACTACTCAAATGTTCAAATGTGTGTATTTTTCTCCCTGATAGTGTTTACTCATAAGCTGCCAGATAACTCAAGTGCTGTTCAGAAACATTTCTTTACAAGTTGTCTGTTAAATTCTGTCTGTAAAAGTGCAGACGACTGACATGAAAGCATTTCAAATGATATCTGTAATGCATTTACTTAAGATTCTTCAGACACTTCAGATTCTTATAATTCAGGAAATAAATAGGAAAAGTGCAAATTGATTAGCTGCCTCAAAATCACAGTTAAAGCTTTAATTTTACTTTCATGGAACAAACAAATAATACTGCTGCTTGTTTTAATGTAGTTTCATGCGTGGGATAGACTTGTGACTAGGGATGGGTACCGGTGTCCGGTGCCATGATGGCACCGGTTCTGACATAAACGGTAGTAACCAGACCGAAAAGCAGCGCACATTTCGGTGCTTCATTTCGGTGCTTTTTTTTCCTGAGCTGTGACACACTTTGAATTCTAGCCAATCATTTTACGTTTCCGAGGATAGTAGGCGGGCCCAGGTACGTACGTACTTTTAGAGCAGAGCTACAGATTAAAAATGCCCAAGGCGAAGCAGTCAAAAGTCTGGCTGTACTTCACAGCAAAATATGCAAACTCAGCAGCCTGCAACAAGTGCTTTAAGGTGATACTGTGATACTGTCAAAGGAGGTAACACCTCAAATCCGATGAAACACCTGGCGACGCATAGCGGGTTTTTTTTTAAAGCAGAAAAATGCGCCGTATTTGATAGCTTGCTGCGAGACCTCACACCGAGCGCATCTCCTGCGGGTGTGGTGGTGACGGATGATGATGCAGCAGCAGCCGTTCTTCTCTGCGTGAGTAGCTTCATGATGTTCGTGTGTAATTTACGTTCAGTAGGCTAACCACGTTATTACATTAATGCATATAAGGTGAACTAGCAAACATCATCATAGCTACATGCGGCTGTCTTCTTGTTTGATGGCAGATACTCCCTTCACCCTGGCCAAAAAGGCTAAAATGACTAAAGAAAAAGTGGAAAACAGTTAAACATGAGAGGTTTTTGGACAAAGTTTGTTTTTGTTTAAGCACTGCTTCCAGCCAAGAGTGATGCCATATATGCCCTATAGCTGCAGAAAAGGCTAACATTGTTATCTTTTTACAAAAAAACAGCTGAACATGAGAGGTTTTTGGACCAATTTTGTGTTCTCCATTCTTTAAGCACCGGTTTGAGCACCGGCACCGTTTCAAAAGTACCAGTTTGGCACCGGTATCGGATAAAACCTAAACGATACCCATCCCTACTTGTGACATAATAGAGTTTTTATTTATTTATTTTTTAACAGTTTGAAAGTTTCCAGAACCCAAGCTGACATGTTGACATTCCACCTTCTTTGCAGTTTATAACAATTTACAATCGTTTACAATTTCATCTGACATTTTCACTAAGGTATTTAATGTTATGGTTACAGCTACAACTATCGGATATTATGATTGGTTCCATGGTCAGGCTATTTTCATCAGTTTTAGATAGGAGTACAGTATACAGTCTACAATATAATGTGAAAAAGATTAAGCCAGTCATTAGAGTTGAAAGTGGTGGAAAATAATATGGTTGTAATTGTATGTGTATGTAATTTTAAACCATGACATCCTGGGCTTGAGCCTGTGAGGGAACCATAAGATATTTCTTCCTCACTCACACTTGCAGCAGATTCTTTCTGGCACATTTGGAGCAGACGATCAATAATTTTGTTTATCTTTTCCTTTCTCTCCTGACAGAAAACTAGCACTGAAGTACCACCCGGACAAGAACCCAGACAACCCAGAGGCAGCGGAGAAGTTTAAGGAGATCAACAATGCAAACTCAATTTTAAATGATGAGAACAAGAGGAAGATTTACGACGAATATGGCTCCATGGGCCTTTATGTGTCCGAACAGTTTGGAGAGGAGAGCGTCAAATATTACTTTCTCATGTCCAAATGGTGGTTTAAGGTTGGTGTGTTTGTGTTTTTGTGTGCAATCTCTGACTTCTAAACTGTTTTCACATATTCTCGATATTATCCTAAAGAGCTTTGTCTCAGAATACAAAGGTCCTTAACCTGACAGCCCACTGGTACACATAGGCTCAATGTCCAATTAAGCCTATGTGAGAGTAAAGAAATATATGTCCTGACTTATACATGCTCTTCTTAGGCAGCACACATCTGTAGTTGGCTACTTCCTGTGAAATATGCAGACCTGATTCTCCCAGCATTGTCCCAACAACCCAGCCGTGTGTGAAAGTGGCTCAGCTGGATTTACTAAATATATTTGACCATTTTGGGACAAAACGGTTTATGCCTTTATTTGAGTTAATGTGTACTTAGTGGTGCATATTGTAACAGCAACATATTGTTAATGCAGTTCAAGGTTTGTGTATTAGAAGTCTGCTAGAATAAACTGACCTGCTGTTTGTGTTAAACAGGATTATTTTTGATTTTATAATAATCTGTAACCGTTAACTGAGCTAATTGTTTTTTTGTTTTGTTTTTTAGAGCAAAGTAGTGATCAGTTTTATAAAGGAGTTTCACACTTGACTAATTTCCCAGCAGCCCGTGCTTTACCAGACTGATTCCTGATAGGTGCCACTTTTTTTTAAATCATAGCTACAGATTATAGTAGGCTAGATCAACCTTGGTAGCGTGAGTACAGTGTGAAACGTGATCTGGTGTTTTCTTGCTGGTGTGAGCTGTCACCCTCTGCGTCTGCAGAAATGCACCTTTTCCATCTGTGCCTCATAGTCAGTGTTTAGGGATGGATAACAGTACAGTGAGTGCGAACATAACTGCAGTGAATGCTGGCTTTGTGAGGCTCGTAATGTGGTTTTACAGTCCCTGCGCTCAAAAGATGTTCTGTGCCTCTAAAATCCATTTAGGTAAATTACAAATTAAACATTTTTGGGGAGTGTTATATTTTTTTTCTTTCTTTCTTTCTTTATGTGATTGTCTTTGATGAATTATGATTGTTACGCATTCATGAGTCCTGAATATGGTGACAGCAGCACTGACTGTGCAAAATGACATCTGTAATCTGTTTATAAAGGATTGGATGAAATCCTCACTGTTTGCTGTCAATAATTTGTTGGAGATTAAGATTAAAGTTCTTTTAGATCCTCTGTGTCATATGGCTAAAAATCTGTTTGCATGTTAATCCCTGTAGGGTCTGGTGCTGTGCTGTACATTATTCACTTGCTGCTGCTGTTGCTGCTGCTGCTGTTTCTGCTGCGGGAAGTGCAAACCTCCAGATGACGATGAAAACTACCAGTACGTCAACCCCGAAGACCTGGAGGCCCAGATCAAAGCAGATCAGGACGGAGGTAAGAAAAATCATAATCCAAGGTTATTTAACACTGTTACTGGTAACTTTGGAAACATCTTGCAAGTATTTAATTATAGTTCAGTTGAAACCCAAATAAGATCATTAAAAAATGATGGATTTGGTTGACATCGCAGGGTCAGTGGATTAGACTATGAAGTCTTTTTCACAAGGACAACCACTCACCAGCCAAACCCCCACAGGCCACAGCTGCCACTGTGTGAGGTCTGTGGGCGTAGTTAGGGGGGCAGTATTTAGAAAACTAGCATGCCTCAGGAGGCAGCCACAAAGGGAATGGGCAAAGTTATTGAGGGCTGACGGGTGACAACCAACTGACGCTGTCAACTGCTGCCAAAAGCAGACCACGCAAGACAAATGAGTGTGCGCTGGTGGGCTTTTGCTTCCTCTGGTGTGATTATTTGTTGACTACAATCTCTCTTTCCATCATTTCGGCTCAAGCTGAACTAAATAATGTGAGTTTGGGATGAAATGTATAAATATTTTTCAGTTTTAATGGTTCAGATTTGTTGCACCATGAAAATTCGAGCACACTTGCTCTTCATCAGGTGTGACTTTCATTTATTTTCTCATCAGATTTGTGCTAAATTGTAATTTTTCAATTGTCTTCAAGTCTGAATTGGTATTTGTGCATCCAATAGACAAAACAAAAAGTATTTTTTCTTTCACTCGGGTAGTCATTGCTCTTATGTTTCTTTGAAGTCTGCTTGAAATTTGCCATCTGGGGCACGTACACAGTTGGTGCATTGTAATTTAAAGTCCTGCGGGGTCACAAGAAATTGGCCAGCATACAGACATCCACACTGACCCAAGCGGGCTCACAGATGCAGAAAGTATAATCAAGACCTCAGAAAAGAAGGGAAAAGGCATTTGATCAGTGACATGGCAATGCCAATTTGTAGATTTCTTTAAAAAGAAATGCTGTAAATTCTGCAAATATTTCTGTTGGATGTGGCTGTAGAGCACAAGAAGCTACAAACACCTCTCCTCCGGCTCTGGCTCGTTTCATTAAAACTGTTAAACTGTTTCTTCATGATGTAGCCCTTTTCTTTCAGCAGGTCTGCTGAAGTGGGGACTTTTCTGTGTACACATTTTACAGAATGACCTGTCTTTGCTCGACTGTGTTAAAATCTGAACGTGTGATAAAGCTTCAAAGCATAACGAATGCATAAACTGTAACATGCTGAGGTGTTTTATTTCTTTATTTATTGCTTTTAAATTGAGCTTTTCTTTAAAAAAATATTTTACTTCTTGCTTTCTAGAGTTTAAACACTAACTTTAATAAATAAATACAAAAATCAAAGCCTAAGGTCTCTGTTGCATCATCAGTGGATTAAACATGCTCTCACGCTTCAGGATTCGTGTTTTCATGCTCCAATCCAACAGGTAACACAGTAATCATAGGCCAGCCTACATCTAATCTGGGTCCAGAAACCCCAGAAGGAAAGAGCATGCCCATCCCCCTGCCTATGCCAATGCCGCCACCTGAGCCCCAGTCGCCAACTTCAGTCAACCCAGTAGTGGAAGATAGACCTGGGGAGAGCGTACCAGATTTAAAATGACTTGTAAGAGCCACGTCTACTGCTTTTTTAAAATTTTTTATTTTGTTTTTTTTTTTATTTTTTATGTGTCACATTGTCATCCATCCATGTTGTCACGTAAACAAAGCCGTCTTGGCCCATTCCACCCATCTTCACGCTCCGTGTTGCATGTCCGCTGCCTGCCTGGCAGCACGCAGCTTCTGCTTACTCACTCATCCGTTTAAAAAAAGAAAAAAGAAAAAAACTGCTCCTGCTGTCCACTTACCATCGTCATGCACATTCACTGCATCCGTCACTGTGTTGTTCTAGTCGTCTTGCACCTGCATGTCTCTTATTCCTTACCTGTGTCACATTAGGTGCTGTCATAACGTGAGCATGGTGATGTGTTGGTGGCACTTTGTACAATATTGTTGTGTGCTCATTATTTCTGCTTGTTGTCAGATGATACAATTATGGGATATTTTTAGCATTTGTCCTGTGAAAAGGGAGGTCCAAATTAAGTTATTCAGATGGGATATGGAGTATTATATCACATTCACCGAAATGTGAAAGTTAACTTTGCACAGCATTACATTTGTAAGATGGGGAAAAACAAACTGATGACCCTTTTCCCCTCTTGTAACAGCTTTGTTCCCTTTGGCTAATTTATAGCTTGCTGTTTAAAACATAAAACTAGTTATATAGATAACTTGGATATTCTTGAAGTAATTTCCAGGTCTATTGTACGATAAGAAAATTTTTAAAGGTAAGTTCCCCTAAAACCTACAGGTAAAATAAGAGATTTGCTTTATCTTAGAATAAGACGAGGCCTTACAGTAGGGCAGAAGAGTTATACCTTATTTATTTCATGCTCCGTATGTCAATGTTTGGCTTAATTTTGAAAGTGTGCCTTTGTCTTCTACAGGAAAGTGATGGTGTGGATAAGCCTCAACTAGCAAAAGCAGGAAGGTAAGATACAAAGGATGATGATTTTAAAAGTGAAACTTGGAATATAAACAGTTCGTTTGAACATAGAGAAAGTGGTCTGTGTAACTTAATTAGTGGTTGGGCTTTCTAACTTATGGTTGGGTTGCACAGACAAACAGCTTATTTTGATGTGGCTATTCACAGTCATTAAATATTAACTTTTAGTTCCTTGATTTACAGTACAGTGTTAAATCTACTGTGTGGGCTATAGGCCTGCTAATGTAGATGGATACTAGTTTTCTCTTGCTTGTGAAGTCTTTTTTTTTCCCCCCTCAGTAAAATATTTATTGGCTCCAATTCCAACATAAACATCTCAGTTTCACATGTGTTGGCAGAGCAGTGCAGACACACCAGCACAAGTATTAAATCAAATGTCCGTAACAACAAGGATACCAATACTATAACTTAATTTAAATTGAATGTCTAGAGTTAGGATAACACTTTTGGATTAGGTGTAAGCTATGCACTGCTATTATTGGCTATGCAAATAATAGCAGTGCATTATTTGCATAGCCAAAGCGTGGTTAGGTTTACGTTGTTAGATAAGGTGTTTGTATGTGTCCTACATACACAGTGGAAAAAAATAAAATAAAATACGAAAAGCTCATTCTAAGCAACCTCATAGTTGGAATTTCACTTATCTCTGCAGCAGTATGCGCTAAGGTTGGATATACAGTTGCCAAGACTGGAATAAAAGACAGAAGCTTCTTGAAGTATGATTAAAATTGTAATTAACCTGATATAGCTGTTTTTAATCTGATTTTGACGTCCTCTTTTTTCCCCCCTTCAGCCTTCTGCGCCCCTCTTATGACCCAGCCACATCTGACTGCTGCCAGCGACCCAGAGAGAAACCAGCCCGCTGTCACCAGCCAACCCACAGTTCAGTCCTGATCCACCCAGACCTACCCGAGCCACCAAACAAACCCTGCCAGGTGGGCACTGAAATGCTCCCGGCTCCCTTCATGGAACTTAAAATACGGAGGAGTATTCACGCAGATTAACCTACTAGATGCTATGAGCGTCATGGAGGATAATTTCAGGCTAGCTATTAAGGCCACAAGCCATCCTCTAACAAGTCTCCTCTCTTCTTCCACCTTCACACATGTCCAGCCTGGGCTGGATGTGACCTTGATAGCAGTCCAGTTATCCAGGGCTAGGCTTAAAGTCCATCTCTTCTGGTCATTCCATTCTAACCAGTAAAGGTCTGACACTGATCAGGAAAATTGCAAAAATGGGGACATGAGGGCCGGAAAAAAAAAAAAAAAGTCACGTAGAGGTGGCTTTGATTGTTTACCTGCTATCCAAACCGGGACTGGAACTTATTACCTTTTTTTTCCTGTCACAATCTTAATCGCCTCCCTTCATGTTGGACTCCATTGGTCACCAGCAGGAGCACTTATTTTCTGTTTTCCCTCGTTAACCTGCCTAGGAGTTGCCCTCTGAAGAAACCCATACACATTGGTGGTAAATTCATTGCCACTCTTTGTGTGTTCATATCAGTGGCAAGACAAGAACTACACATTTCTTCTTCTTTGTGAACAATTGCATTTAGTTAAATGTTGCATTGTCGTCCTCTAACGTCTCAAACTAGTCCCATTGATGGTTGTGTGAAAAAAAAAAAATTTTAAATAACCTTCAGAGGCGGCAGGAAGTCTAACAGATGCTTCACCGTGTAAAAAGTTTTCAATCAGGACACTGTTACATTTCATTGCTTTAACAATAAATGTCTGAGCCTAATCTTTGAGCTTCGATCAGGAGTGGACTTGACGCTTCCACCCCGGCGCGCATGCAACTTGTACGGCTGCATGCCTCTTCTTGTACAGCACTGGAACTCACCTCAAACGACAAACATGGGACAACTGCTGAGCTTGCAGACATGCAAACTGTAAATGAACACGAGCCCTTATGACATCATGTGCCACCCTCAGCGGGGAAAAAAAAGTACACCCCCCCAATAATAATCTGCCGGCTGAAATGGACAATTGCAGATGCCATAGTCTTTTAACTAGAAATAACTTACAATTATGTTTCTGTTAGATTTATTTTTTTTATATATATATATATATTGCGCTCATTCTTGTGTTGCAGTCAGATTATTTGGTAGACCAAAGCCGACAGCTTCATGTAGCCCAGGCCGATAGTTTCTAGAAATGTCATTTGCTCTGTAAGCCACGGTTCAGATTGTCAAAGCTGTGTGTATATTATGCATTTCAGTCTATGCACCGTGTCAGACGGGTCTGTTGCCATTTGTCTTTTTTTTTATTGTACCTCTTACATTCAGAACTGCAGAAACCCTGAAAGTTACTTGATGATCTATGAACTCAGCTCCAGATTCACTAAGACTAGATTGCAGGGCAATTTCTTGATTTAATTGCACCACTATTACTTTCTATTTGGGGATGCTTTGGACATTTATTTGCAGCCTTTAAAAAGAGTAATGAGCAAGCAATCAACCATCTTTACTGCAAATTTCAGGCACTCGCCCTTTAACTGCAGGACTGATCGATTCATTTCTGCATTCTTACTGATCTGTTCTGAGTTTCTGGGAAGGAAAGTCCTCCTTTATGTGCTAACCTGACCCTGGCAGCGCTGTACCTTCAAGAATAATTGCAGCAGTGACTAAAAATACCAGCCCCAAATGCACTCACTGTTGTCTATGTTATTTTGCAGAATCACTCAGGAATACTTTGTCTAAAGTAATTCAATGCATGAGCACGATTGATTAAATCTAACCTGAAGCATTCGGCTCTCCTCTTCATCTTCGCTCAGTGTGCACACTTGGCATCGCTCTTCCTTCATGCTTTAGTGAATCTGGATCAGTGTTTGTGTTGACACACCTTGAATTGCACAATAAATACAGACACTACAGAGATTTTTGGCTTCATCAGTTTTATACACCTTCTTTGAGTCAAACGCACACTTTTCCTCTGTATTGTTTTTGCTTTCATGGGTTTTTTTTCCTCTTTTAGATTTTAGTCACATTTTCATCCATCCTTTAATTACAGTTGGTCATTCAGTGTGTCTGCACCTTTAAAGCTGCAGCTAACATTTATTTATTGCTTTTTGCTTGCATTTAATGTGAGAAAATGGTAAGAAATATCCAACACTAGTTTCCATTATAGATTATTTCATCCAAAATCTGGAGACAAAAACAAAGAAAAGCGCAGTTGGCAAATTGTTTCAGCTCTTAATCTGGGACACCAGAAACTTATTGAGTCACTGCTATCGTTGACATGCTAATGTTGGTGTTGTCCAGCTCAAAATGTCAGTGGATCTGCTCATGACAAAGCTAATTGCTTCTAGATGGCAAATGATTTAATTGCTTTCCCTACGGGTGATTTGATAGATTTAATGCCATCTAAGGTTGAGACGTGAGGATTACTAATGATGTAATGTGATTTTGGTGAGAATTTGAGCTGGCAGCATTCTCCATGAATCATCCACTTTGCACTGATTTATTGACTTGTCTGAAACTGATTTTCTTCCTTGACTCAAAAGCTGTAATGGAAGACAGATGAAGCCCAATAAATAAGCAATTTACTTCAACAAAAAGCTCAAAAATACAATGGGTTGCATCATAAGTGTACTCAGAACACGTCGTCTTAAGCATTATTCTGCTACATCTCCATGGGTGGATGAATAGATGGCTTTGGGTGTCTTCTGAAATGACAAAGAAACTTTTTTTTTGTATAGAAGTAGTTCAACATTTTGGGAAATCTGTTTTAAAAATGTATTTGCTTCAATGCTTTCTTGCCAACAGACTGTAACTAAAAGATGGACTTTGCCACCTCAGTGTCAACCTTTGGGTTAATGAAGGCTTGAGCCGAGGGGTTTATCTGTTTTTGCCATTTTTATGATTTGAAACTGTGCATGATAAATGAGGGGTGGGTCTGACTAAAAAACCAATGACATTGAACAATCATAGGTTAGCAACTTGTCAATTAAAGTAAAGCAGCCTCTGGTTTGTTAATGAGGTCACCACTTACAAACTGGACCCAAAATTAATATGTGGAACTAGCGATCGAGGCCTCGTGTTTAATCTGTAAACTCACAGATTAAAAGAGCGTAGAGCCATTTCCTTTAGACGTCTATATGGCGCCGTCTCGGATGGCAGCCTGTCTAGCATGCTCTCTACAGTTGAAAATTACTTTGAGCATGTACATGACAAAAGAATTTCCCTCGGGATAAATAAAGTTATTCTTATTCTTATACAGTTGTGAAACCAGAGTTGCTGCCCCCTGTTGGCCACTAAATGAATGACGTGTTAAGGCCCTTTACTGGCTTAATTTTGTTAGTGTTTTGAAATGGTATTGATGAAACACGAAATGCACATTTCCCAAAATGTTCAACTCTTCCTTTAGTAGTGCATGCATTTTAAAATGGGGATGTAACGATTTTGAAATTGTGAGTCCAAACAGAATTTAAAATCATATACCAATATTATTACTCTGTAAGTTTATTTTGATCTTATTTATTTGCCCCTCTCTACAAAAGAAAGGAAAAAGAAGACAAACAAATAAAACCCCACTAAGCTCTTTTTTCTTTTTTTCTTTTTTTTAAAGCAGTGACTCCTAAATGGCCTCTTATTTTCTGATGTTGCTGATACTTGGCTTTTTTTTTACTGCTTAGTCTCTAATTTAAATTAAAAAACGGTATTTTACTCCCATGTTATTTTTAGATTATTTTAACATTTCAAACCTTAATCACTGTTTACTGACATCATGTGGAAGCTGTTCAGTTGTTGTCATGTGAAGCGTTACAGTCCTGTTTAGAGTACTAATGCTAGTTGGTCTTTTTGTTTTTTTTCTTTTAACATAAAATTTGCTCTAAAGGTTTTATATCTGTGTGCTGGCCAAAACTATAGTTGCATCTAAATTTGGCTTCTAAAACTCTTCTGTATTACCCGGTGTGTTATAATAAATGAATGCAGAGCTACATGTACGACCATATTGTGAAAAAACAAACCAGCTTTGATAAGTTTTTATCAGTCACTTCATATCTGCTCTCTTTATTCACATATCCGCTTGTTTCTGAGTGAAACCGTCTGCAGACTTGAAGGTCGTTTGATTTCATGTCATAGTTGTTTTTAATCCATAATAACATCCAAAAGTGTAACGGAAGCACTTCATTTTCATTTATTGCTACATGATTAGAGTTTAAGCATGATGGTGAGCACTCAAAGTCATACTGTTTAGTTTTTTAAACACCATAAAACAGCAAAATGATTATTTTTTTTTAATTCTTGCTATTAGTCGACATGTTTTATGAAAGGATTTAACAGAATTGCTTACCCTGATGTTTGACGCTAGCATGTCAGTATGCACTGTTTGTGCGGTGTCCTCGGGATTCCCATATACTTGTTTGCTATTCACCTAGGGACCATTTTTGACCCGAGGACACTACAAGGGTTACTACAACCACTGGCGTATGCTAAAAACAATTAGCATGGAGCTCATTTCTTTTTGTGGATAAGCTGAGTGGTTGAAAAAAATGTTGCATTCATCTTTATTAAGAAGAAGAAATTTAAAAGAAAGTGAACAAATTTAGAAGAATTTGGATAAAGACATTTTTGGATGAAACTGGGGATTGATAAATAGGAGAGCTGACTGTTGTGGTTCCCTGTGGACCACATGTAAAATTTATTATAGAAACCAAATAAAACAACAGGATTTTATAACTTCTAGTGTGTAACTTTGTCTTATATTTATGCTTGCTTAGTAAATTATGTCAAGGGTTACACTTTTAGTTTTTTTTAGCACCACTTAAGAAAATAAGATGCATAAAGCTACTTTCAGCTTGCCCCCTGGCCACAAGGGGGCGCCACAGCAGGTCGCTTCACGATTTGTGTTTATTCAGTTATATTGGCTTTTGTTGTTGTTGTGTTGTTTTTTTTGTTTTTGTTTTTTTTTCAGGCTCTTCCCAATGCAGTAAATTTAAAATAATACTTGCAAAAAAATGGTGATAATTGAAAATACAGAAAAAATAATTAATTGAACCATTAGTGAATAATAAAGAGCAATTCATTGTCATCAGAGCCATCAATAGATAATGAAACAGCTGCAAACAGTACCAAGAGAATAGCATGTGTGGTGGTGTTGACAACTATTGTCACATTAATAAACACTAAAGCAAAGCTTATATGGTAAATGAATGAGAGCCCAGTTGCATTTGGTGTTCGTAAGGGTGCAGGATGGGTTTTATTTTTATTTATTTTTTTAATAAATAAAAAGTTTGTTGACAGGAAGGTAATCACAGAACAGTAACACGGAGGTCTTCAGCTTTAATCCCTGTGTTTGTATGTTTGGCTCACTCTGCAGCAGCCCTCCACTCCAGACTATTAATAGTCCCGTTAGCCCATTAGCAGCTTAGTCCTGCCGACTCCATTCTGTTGATTAGCAAATACTTCAGGGTTTTGTTTTGTTTTTTGTTTTGTTTTTTTTTTGTCTGTCCCTGGGAACAGACCTCACTGCTGTATGCTGACAGGTTGAAGGCCACAAAGGGGTCTCTGGGTCACATTGTGAACGAGATCAGGCTTAGATTCTGCATGAGTAATCAATGATAGTTTACCAGGTCAGAGCCTAGCGTGAAAGCATAAAAGTGATTGTAAAACAGTTAATACATAGTTACAGTGTCAGACAGTGACAAAAAGAACATACACAATGTCCCGCTTCAATGTGCAGATAGTATACAGTGAAATAAATACAGATTCAGACCGCTTCATACATTTACTTTACTATTCTTAATTTTAGGCCAGTAGTCAGCTTTCCTCTGTTCTTTAACATGACTGCATTAATAAACTTCACGTCTTTAGTATTTAATATTAATAATCACAACACATAACTTGATTTTTCTGATCACATTTTGCCCTCACATTAGTTAAAATGACTTGAGTGGTCCATGATATGATGTTGTTGTAGTTGTAGTAGTAATCAGTCATAGTCTGTTAAGTTTAAGCCCCAAAAAGAAATTCCTCAGTTGTAGTCACGTCCCTGCTTTGATGTCCAAGCTACTGTATAAATGTGATAAAATCTGAGGTTTTCTTGCACATTTGACACAAATATTCAATAAATCTGTCTCCTGAGGCTGAGGGTGCTGAGGGTAAACAGTAGATGGCGTTCTTGAGTCAGTTATCTATTCTCTGACTGATATTTCTGTATTTATAGAGTTTAAATGTCCTGTGAGCCGTTGTTTGTTTGGAGAGAGACGCTTGGCCAGTGATTCTGTTCAGCTTTTTATTAGGGTCTGGTTACTGACAGACTTTGTTTTTTTCTTCTTCTGCCTCTCATGCTTGAAGACTCAGTTGCACACCTCACATTTATATATTTAGTAGAGTGGAAAATGAACATTAAGTTAAGAACCAAACTAACATTTTAACTTTATTAGAATTTATTTTAATATTTGAACCATTTTGGTACATTAAAAAAAAAAAAAAAATGTTGACTTCTTACTGAATTGAATGTCGTCAAGAAATATAAATCAGCCGTGGGGGGAAAAAATGCTTTAATGTGTTGACTTGTACCCAGCTCATTATTTAGCAAAGCTTTGCTTGTTTGTTTTTAGGGGTTTCGATATTAAATATCTTTGATTAAATGATATTTTCACCCAAGTACACACTTTGCTTTGCTCCAAATAAGAAGGAGGCTTGTTGGAAAAATACAGCACAACAAATACTCCGACTTTCTGACTAATCTCCTGGTGAGATTACTCAGAAAGTTGGATGGACAGAGATGTTGCATACTCAGCGTGTTCTGCAGGAACAAACAGACATCTAAGTTGAGTAATGCTTCAAGCTGTTTATGCCAGCATGCTAATCACCTGAAACTTTGCTGTCACAGGTTGCATTATGTCACCAGGATCCCCTCTGAAGTATCAGACTTCATAAAAATAGAATAATTTGAACCCAGATACCGAACCCTGCTGTGATCCTCTGCCACTCCCAGACTTTCAGGAACGCAGTTTAGACAGTAACCCAAGCCAGAACAAACTGAGGAGCTAAAAATACCAACAGAGGGACAGGCTGGCTGCTGTGGGCCTGAGGTGTGTGGGAGGGTCTTTACATGGGCTTCAGACAAGTTGGCTGTGGCATAAAGTGGTGGACAACTGGGGTTAGAAATGGCGCAACAGCTAAGTGGAAAATACTAAAACCAACTAACTTTACAGCCATTTGAGAGTAGAAGGGCAGAGCTTCCTGACGTCTTTGACATCTTCCTCACCACTGGAGGTGATGAGCTTTGCTCTCAGCTTTAAGCACCCGACAGCAGGCAGCTCTGGGCCCGGTGCTGGAAGCGGAGCAACCATGGAGAATCTGGAAAAGCAGCTGATCTGCCCCGTCTGCCTGGAGATGTTCTCCAAACCTGTGGTCATCCTGCCCTGTCAGCACAACCTCTGCCGCAAGTGTGCCAATGACATCTTCCAGGTGAGACTAAAAGAAAACAAGAGAAGACCTTCCGGGTTCTTCAGTATTCAGTGATTACACTGTTAGTTTTAAAGGTTTTAGATGGATTTCCCCTTTATCTACACTCATCCTCAGAGTCTGCAGTGAGCTTAGATTCATGCTACAATGTGATAGAGTGAAAACCCAAACAGACAGTATTTATTTTGTTCTAGTCCACTTCCATGTTAGCAGATAGTATCTGTATATTAAATACGCTTTTGAAATTTAGAAATCACATTTAGTCATTAATCAACACCAACAGCAACCCAAACTCAGAGGCTTTTTCTAATGTAAAAATATTTCTTTCTTTTAGCTGTTTCTTTACATCATATTTTATATGCAAATACATTTTTATTTTGACCTACAAAATGTAATTTAGGGGCACAAACATTGCAGTTAAATGGCCAGATGTCACGACACACCTAACATCTGGCTCATGGAAAGTGGATCTGTGGCTGAGCTGAGGCCTTGACTGACGGTGAGTCAGCACCGTCAGTCAAGGCCAAATGTGGCCTGTGGAAAACTGCAGATGTGGGTCACATTTATTGCCATCTGGCTACTGATTCTTCAGTTTAATATAAGTCAAAGCAGAGTCTTTCTCTCTCTACACTGATACTGGGTTCATATGTGCAACCAAACAGAAATGCACCAGAAAGCAGTTTGTTTCTTTTCCCCTCTTAAATCCAGTCAGCTAATCCTCTGTGGCATTCCCGCGGTTCCTCCAGTGTGACGGCCAGTGGCGGTCGCTTTCGATGTCCGTCGTGCCGCCATGAGGTGGTGCTGGACCGCCATGGAGTCTATGGCCTCCAGAGGAACCTGCTGGTGGAGAACATTATCGACATCTATAGACAGCAGGAGTCCTCCAGGTGAATGACCCAGCGAGGGAGGGTTGAAAGAAGGAGTAGTAACCCAGGCAAATGTTTCTTTTAGTGAACTTTTTAAGTCATCACATGTACATATTTGAGGGTCTTCAGGGGCACACTAGCATTGTAGTGATGCCTCAATACAGCCACAGGATTGCTCTGGTGAAGCTGTGCCTCTTAATTAATAAAGTCTGGTGTGGTGGCGATAAAATACTCAGTTTGAGACAGTTTTTTCTACTCTTGCTTCAGTATGATGTCAATGAGAGGGTACTAATAATGCGCTCATCTCAGGCCCAGACTCAGTGGCTGGAATTACAGAAGCCCCACCCACCTACTAGTCAACCTTCTATTTGCAAGAGCCGGCCAATCAGGAGAGGGTTGTTTTGAAGGGAGAGAATCTGAAACAGCTTGTTCAGTCTTTGAATGCACCTTTCCAATAATATTTGTTAGTTGTATTAAACCAAAATCAAGTAATTGTACCATTGGACACCCAAGACAACCTCTGTTTTTATTTCTTGTTGTTACTATGGGACTCACCTTCCTGTGTCTTCCTCAGAAATATTTATCTCATTAAACCAATCCTGATGCACTACTAACTGCCACGTCCAATCCGGGTAAACTCACAAAAGTTAATCAGGGCAAGTTCATCCAACTAATTTATTTTATATTACATTATAATTATGTAATGAGATTAATACAAATCTAAGTAATCAGAAGAATCATTAAATTAAACATTATACTGATTGTAAATCTTGAAATTCTTCGTTCATCGTTTAAAAACACTAACATGTTCATTGAGTGTGCACTTAGCTGTAGTAATGAGTGACTGCCTGCAGAGAGCAGCATCGTATTTTATTAAAGCAGGTTTGTGGGTTTGCATGTTTGTCAGCAGAGCAGAGGTGATGTATGCATATACTGTATGTTGTGTTCTTGTTCATTGTGGCTGATATAAAGTATATTTAGCAGTAACGGCAAAGCCATGCGTGCTTACATAATCAACATAATCATAATCAAATAAACAACAACATTTTAGCGTTCATTTTTGGGTTATTTGTCTCCTTTATTTCCAGAGACATATTTAAGGACAAAATCAAGCACAAGTCACTCAGTTTTGAAGTACAGACTAAAATATGTAATTAATTAAAATTAAAATGTAATTAATACATTTTGATGCACAGGTTGATGATCACAGGAGAATGATGTGTTGTGTGCACAAGGAAACATGTTGGAAATATGAAGAGTAACGAGAAACGTCTGATGCTTTCGCTGTAGTAACAGATTGTTACAGATTGTTGCAGGTAACACACTTGATTTTTAATAATAGGTAAACAGAAAGATGTTTAATATTTAGATTTTGGCTGAAGAAACCCAAATTCTGAACCAGATCTAAAAGTATCATTTTTAATAAGTGTATCAACCAGAATCAGTTATCAAATATTTCCCCAGCATGACTCATGTGGAACCTGATACAGTAACTGTTCCACCTGAGTATAACCAATACCCGAGCACTGTAGAAATGATAGTATGACAGTTGCTTCCACATGCATGCACTTTGTATAAAAAGTAAAGCGTTTCAAGCAGAAGCCTCTTTAGTACATCTGCTCTCCACACTTACCACAACAGATCATCCTCAGTGTAAATATGCCTCTCAGAATAGAAGCTGAGTGAGTCAGTGATAAAAAAGAAGAGCGACAGTAGGACAGGAGTCCCCTCTTTATCCGTGTGGGTTAAAATAGATGTGATTGTTCACACGGACGTTCACAAATCTTTTATAACTCATCATTTTTTCACATGCGAAAAATATTGTCATAACTTAATCATCGTTTCTGTCAGAGATGCCTGCGTCAGAGTACAAAGGACAGTTTATTTCATTAAATTTAGCTGTTGTTTCTCGGAAGCTACGTGGCACCAGAGTTATCCATGTCCGAGTCAGCTTCTTTTTTTAAATGAAATGTCTGGCAGTGATCAATCTGGGAGGAGAATGATGTCAAATCACACACGCAAAGATAAAGGAGACAGCAATGATAATGACCTTTATATGCATACACTCTTCTTGTATATATTAAAGCTATAATAAAGGAAACCAGCTGAGCTGTAAGTGAGCGGTGACATTCCTGATTTGCAGGTGGCAAAGGGACAGCTGCCACCTCTGGCAAAATCTTTATGCAGTTCTTTCATCATCCACTGACGTCAAAGTACGTCAGTGATAACAGAAGTAAACTAAGCTGCTTCAACAATACAGACAATGATGCCAAGTCTTGTGCATGCTATGCATGGGAATGAGATTAAAAATTAGCCAATTTTCCTTCTAGTCACATTTTAAGGGTATTAAAATGATGGCTAACAGCTTATAAAAAAGAGCTACTTCTGGATTATTTTGTAAGTGAAACACTGGTTTTCATCTGAACTTTCTATGTGATTTAAGGAGTACTGTGCAACTGCCTTTGTAGCTGTAGGCTGCTGCAGGCTACCTGCAGGGGAGGGATGTTAAATTTAAGACATTTCTTACAACCTTATTTAGATTTACTGTAATGGAGTTTAAGACATTTTAATTACAGGCTGCTTTAAGTTAAAGATTGACTTAAAATATACTTTTTTCACTGCTAATATGTTAAGGTAAATATTAAAACTGACTACAAATGGGTGTGATATTGACAGAAACCTGTTATATAAACCTACCAGGCTTTTATGTCCACATCCAAATTTCCCTGGAGCAATCCTTACATTAAACATGATATTTTTTTTGTATCTTGCAGACTTGTTAGCATGAAACCAGAGCAGCAGCAACAGCAGCTCATGTGTGAAGAACATGAAGACGAGAAGATCAACATCTACTGTTTGTCCTGCCAGACGCCGACCTGCTCCATGTGCAAAGTGTTCGGACAGCACAGAGACTGTGACGTGGCTCCGCTCGGCACCGTCTATGTGAGACAGAAGGTGAGGGACGGTTACAGCATACAGTTTCTACTTCACGCCACTTCACGCCTGACTAAACCAAACCACCTTTTCGCTCTCTTACCTCTCCTTTTAACCAGTCTTTATTCTAACTGGCCGACCCTTGCAAACAGAAGGTTTAAACAACAGGTGGGTGATGCTCGTATATTATAAATATCATGAAAAATGACATTATAGGAAAAATACTGTTTAAACGGTCTGAATAGATCCACTTTAAACTCGCTCATAGCACATCACTGACAATTAAGCACTACTGGACATTCCAATCTCTGGTTGCCTAGGTAACCCTTTGATGTGTTTACCACACTGTCACATTTCGCATGGTGTACTTCACTGTTGCTTCAGTTGCTTGCTTAAAAGTTTGGGAAAGTTTAAGTCTGGATCTGTACACTTTGTTTCTGCAGAGAGGAGAGGATGGCACCCAGCTTAAGAAAATAATTAAATGAGCTAATTACAATTTACACATTATCTAAATATGAAGTTAGACATATGAAGATCACAGATAATCCAGTCAGCTTTCAAAATAAAACACTGCTTGCTGATATAAATGCCCCATCTTTGTTTTCCCAGGGTTCATTTGTGATTCTCACCCCTTATTTCCATCTCATACTTTAAATGAGCTCAGTCCAATTCACATTTCCACCCTCACATCAACTTTTTACCTTCATGTAAGATTTTTTTTTAGCTTAGTTGCAGAGAGCCCTGCTCCGAGAGCTTGAGCTTGTTTAAAGGTCAAATCACCACAGAGTTGGTAAAATAGTTTCTACCATGAAAAATACAGGTAGGTGTGTTCTTACGATGACCTTTATCTTCCAGCATTTTTATCTTATTTCTATTTTTACATTTTTCCTCTTCCTCCTCGGCAAGATGCACACTGGCTCCCACTGTGGAAACCAATTCATGACTAAAAAGAGAAACACAGCAACTGTTAGGATGTGAAAATTTAAGACATTTTTTAACCTCAATTTTGATTATTCTGATCAAACTTAAGACCTTACATTATAAATTACTTTTTGTTTATGATGCAGCTAAAACGAGACCAAGAGCTGACTGATCGAATATCCAGAGCACACGAACAGCATACATATAACCACTAAAATCAAGGCTTCAGTACATGTGCATGATCATCTGTCCATCTAAACATCAGTGGCATTGGTCTGTGCACAGATTAAAAGTGCAACTTCTGTTTTTCAACACACAAAGTCACACAAAGACAAAGTGCAGCAGTTTTGTCATGCAGATGGCAGCAGCAGCAGCGTCCCGCATGTTATCGAGCAGTTGGCTTTGTTGACATTTCAGTGCCGGCCTCTCCATCTCTCACTCTGCATCTGATTCACTCATCTGAAATTTAGATGAGGCTCCTGAAAGTTGTTGATTCCCCATCTTTGTGCAATCTGAAAAACAAAAAAGTTTGGTGATCTCATTTGGCCGGCACAGAAGCGAGAGTGTTTGTTACACGAGCAGCTCATCAAATCGCACTCTAACTGTAAAGTGGCTGTAAAAGACTATAAAAATATGCATGATGTCATAAGATACTCTAAACAGATGCATGTTGATGACTCATGTTGTTGTTGTGCTTGCTGGTGGCGGCAGTTACTAATGAAAGTACTCGTCCTGTGGAGCAATCCTGCGATTACTATGAGAGAGGTTTGAGTTAAAGTCAGCATCTGCGAGAATGATAAGACACTTAGCAGTCGACTGTCAGATTTTCTTGTAGGTGGAATTTATTTCTATTTTGTGTCCCAAAGCAAAAGTTGAAACCGTCTTTGCAGTCCAAAGAGAAATAGTTTAAATATAAAAAACAAGGAAAATAGTGAAAAGCTCAAAGTAATCACGGACCTCTGATCAGAATTAAAGGATTGAAACCAACCATATCTGAACAAAAGTGCATTTTTCCAAAACACAAATCACACACAGACTGTTAAATATGAATAACATTTAAAAAAAACAAAACATTGTATTTAAGAAAAATAGCGGTACTGAAGTGTTTTACTTTAACATATAATCATAGAGGCAGGGAAAAAAGGCTGAAAATGTTATTTTACAAAATTGAACTGA
Organism: Neolamprologus multifasciatus; assembly: GCF_963576455.1. Taxonomy (NCBI): domain Eukaryota; kingdom Metazoa; phylum Chordata; class Actinopteri; order Cichliformes; family Cichlidae; genus Neolamprologus; species Neolamprologus multifasciatus. The sequence goes on from NC_140453.1 coordinate 21,501,677, forward strand.
GGCTCCGACAGTATTTTATCAGCTTATAATGTCACCGTGAATACAACAGAGTGCCTCTCAGTTAAGAATACCAGAATAACATCTGGCTCATGGCTCGTCATAATTCACAGGTTACTGTAAAGTGTGAAGTACAGAAAGAACATAATGTTTTCTCGTCACTCGCTGTATCGTGAGAATTAAAATTCACTGAGAATGAAAAAATGTGACCTTGACATTAAGCAGAGTTCGGGTGAAGACCTTTGAGGTGATTGCCAATGTTTGGAAGTTTAGTAGCGATAAACGCCTCACCACTGTGTAAGATCTTTGCAGCTTTGGTAGGATGTACTAAAATATAATGTCAAATATTTAGAAAATATGTAGGGAAACATCTAAAAAGTCATTTTAAAGATCTGCTCTGGTATCGCTCCATATCTGAGGAGCCTCAAGAGCAAACATTAGATAAAGCTTAAAAATCCCTCCTGAAACACATGCTGGGGCATTAAAATCTGGGTAGTGGGCTCACTTTTTCTGCATTATGATGAATTTAACACTTATTGATTCATTTTTAGTTGGTGTTAAAAGATGATTGCAGTAGTCTAACTGAAAGGAAATAAAATAATTTATAATTGTTCTAGTGTCTTAAAATTTGAATATGTCTTGAATAGCTCTTCTTGGACTTGGGCTGGATGACATTTATTTGTTTATTCACTGCTAAGAAATAGCAGACATTTTCCTGACAGTTTATTTTGTTGTTGACGGATATGATGTTATCAAAGCTGACAATTTCAAACACATTAGGTTTGTTTTTGTAATATTTCTTCCATGTTAACTTTAAGTTTCCATATTAACTGATGTCGGTGATGCTCTGAATGTTTGCAGACGGAGCTGAGTGACGGCATTGCGATCTTGGTGGCCAGTAATGACAACGTCCAGGCAGTCATCTCTCAGATGGAAGCAATCTGCCGCACCATAGAGGTTAGACATGAACACACGAGGTGCAGAGGATGCAATTTCATGTCTAAATCCAGCCGCTTTAGCTGTACGAGTATATAAGGGTCGCTGAAGAAAACACAATGAAAGGGCTGAGTTAGTGTAAAATACTGAGAATGAAAACTTGAAAGTTTTGGGATTCAACTCATAAATTTGTGATAAGAAAAACTAAAAGAAAAGAAAAAGAAAAAGAAAAAGACTAACACTGTCACACCATCATTCTTTAGGAAAACGGCCAGCGGCAGAGAGAACACCTGAGCGGCCACTTTGAACGTTTGGTGGCCATCTTGGAGGAGCGGAAGCAGAAGCTGGTGGGTCTCATCACCAAAGAACAGGATGAAAAGCTCAAACATGTTCAGTCGCTCATCCGTCAGCACAGCGATCACCTGGAGGTGGGCGTCACGCTGGTGGAGTCAGGCATACAGTCCATGGAGGAGCCACACATGCCTGTGTTTATACAGGTGGGAAAAAACTGAAGTTTCACAAAAAGATTCCTTGTGTTTCCAGACTTGATCAAATATGACTCTACAGTGTTTCTCATAGTACACCTCCTAATTTTGCAAATGTGAGGTGTGTGTCTAAACATTCACATTTAAGGATATATACATATTTGAAACATAAGGTAAACATCCTAAAATCAAATTTCTGCGTCTTTACAAAGAAATATTTCTGTTGTAAATCAAAGTAAGGCATCAGCACGGCTCCTCGTCTTTCCCATTGCTTCTGTATCTTTCCACAGGACGTGGTTATTGTTCCTCTTTTCAGTAGGAGGACTGTAAACCTAACCATGATTCAAACCTCTGGCTCAGATGAAATGAACAGCTCACACAATAAGCCTCATTATGCAATCCATTCTTAACGACTGGTAATGTCACACTTCCTGGTGCAAAATACAAACGAGAGTCCAGAAATTTCTGCCTCCAATTTTTACACTTCTAAGTCTTCCAACCAGAGATTGATTCATTGATTCGTTATTGTATTTTTTTTTTATTGAATATTATTAAGTGGGCCAAAGATTTCTGCTGGAAAAGGGACCAGCAGTGTGGACAGACCTCCGGGGTCCAGGCCCACCCTATAAATCGCTGTACTTCTTCACTTCAATTATAACGTGCATTAAAACATACAGTTTGGTAATGGAAAACTTAAAACACCAATTTCATCGATGAGGTATTGGGTTTGCAAAAGTTGAGTGCTTCTGTAGCGATCGTGGTAACCAACATGAGGGAGGAGGACACTGAGTGGACGGGCTTGTGCTGGTCAGATTTGTGGAAGTGCTGCTTTCAAAGTGTCTCTTTGAAATTAAATAAAAGGTCATTTATCAGCTTGTCAGACTAGTTTTACAGCTTTATGCTTCTTGAAAATTTGCAAAACAAATAGAAATGTGTTGTTCTAGTCGTGTGTGGTGAGTTCACTTGCCTCCATTGCCTTCATTTTTGGATACATTTCTCTATGATTATACTACAAGCATATACTATACATATATGCTTGTAAATATGCATTGCATTTATTTAATTACTTTTTTGAGAATAGCAAAGCGGATTGAGTCAAATGCTTCTCCATGAAAGTTGGTTGCTGGTCCAGTTTGCTCGCTATGCTGGTATCTAGTTTTAATTATTAGTTTTACTTAATTAATTTTTACAATTTACTAAATTTTTACTATAAATTTTTACACTCCAATTTTAATGTACTAAAATCATTACTGCAATTTTTTGTCCCATTTAGAGTCAAACCTGTACTACATTTTTTTAAACCATTATTTTTTAGCTGTTCCATTACCAGCAACCCCACTATCATTACTCTTTGCTGTTTATCACTTTCAGATGTCTGTGTCTAAATACCTGAAGTGTTCGTTAATTACTTTGAGCTTTTCCATCCTAATCTATTTATATTGATGATTCATCCAATATTTATAGCTAAGTCAACATGTTATCTGCTACTTCAGAGATCTATTTCAAACATCTATTTTATTGATTAGCACCAGCAAACCCTTTATTACCTTTAGCCCATCATTAAAGCCTTTAAATTTAGCCAACAGGTAATTACTGTTCATTTGTTTTCCAACCACTCGGCTGCCCTTTTAATGCCTTTTCTTTAAATACGTTTCTAGGATTTGTTCCCATAATTACAGTAAATACAAGAACAAATAATTACCGGAAATGGGGAAAAAAAACTCATATCAAGTCTGCATAATGTGCTAAAGTATGCCTGAAAGATGGTCAGAGTGTTATTTACCATCAAGAAAGACTGAATATAAATGTTTTATTTTTATATTTAAATTCTAATTCCTGTTTTTAGCTGACAGCTTAATTCATTTTTCCACATCAGCCTCCAGGCTTCCTTAAATAACTCGCTGCTTGATGACACCTGGCCCTCTTTTAATTATGTTAAAGCAATCGATGACACAACAGCACCACAGACGGATGTTTAAATCAACAGTTTATTTTGTTATTTATTTATTTAACAGTCTCACCGCACTCTTCACGCGCTCCTCCGCTTTCCCTCTACTCATCGATATTTTCCCAGGCTCAGCTCTCATTAGAGGATAATCCATGCTCACTGATGATCAAGAGCTTTATGTATACAGCCGCAGGGCGAGGAGGGAAAGTGGAGGAGCAAGCCCAGCGGGACGCCTCTCCATCGGGCACTCTGCTTCAACAACACCCCCAAGGACACATGAGTCTCCTCTGGTCCTGAATAGCTTAAAGGCAAACATCATGTCTGACGCTCCCGTGATTAATTCACACTCGTGTAGAGATAATGAGAAGCAGGTCGGCCCCTCAAGTACACCGCATTGATCCACTAATCAATCACACGCTCATACATTTTGATGTATTCCATATGCACATTCAATGTATGGACTTTTAAAACACACTTAATTATGTAGAAAACACACAATAACAAGCTCGGCCTGAGCACGGGGATGCTCAGCAAGAATAAATTAAATTAACTGATTTGTTTTCCTGCTGTTTTAATCACTGTGTATCTGTAGGTGTTCTTAAAAATTACTACTTCAGCTGTAGCTCAAATTAATAAGAACCGGGCTGACGGAGCAGCAGCACGGTGTGATGGTGATAATGAAAATAAACACCATGGAGTCACCGCAGGAGACGAGTTTAACTCATGTTCTACAGGAATCTCAAAATTACTCACGAAGCATCTTTGAACTTGTCATCCTTCGTGACGTGCCCTTGTGTAAGTGGACCAAATTTAACAAGAACAGGTGAAGAACATCAACAATGACCTACAGCTATACATGAGTCACACTTTAGATAAAAAAAAGTGTGACTTTTTTATTTATACTGGCATTGCATGCAAACACTCAGTTCGTCCTCATTCTAAAACATGCTCTGAGGATATTTCAGTTGATGCACTTTTTGCAGACTGGGTCTGATTTTTCCATTTGCTGTAATTAGTTGTTTTGTTTATGGTTATTATGGAAACTGTTCATTTCCAGCTCTGTATTGTTTCCATTTAAAGTTCAAGGTAATCCTTATTTTACCTGTTAAATAAGCATTGCCTTCTGTATGGAAGGAGCCATTTTACCCATAGTGTTCAATGCCGTCTTCTTTTCATGGTCAGAATAAACAGGTACAACTGAAATTTGTCAAGTTTTTCAATTTTGGGTTTTCAACAATAGAAATGAAATGAAAATACTGGTGATGGAACACCATCAAACAGTTTTTCTTATAACCAAAAAAAAAAGAAGAAGCAAAAGTTAATTTTTAACTATTCTTTTAGTGGATTTTATGTTAGTAACTCAAGGATTAAACACATCTTTGCTTATGAAATAATCAGAAATATGTCTGGACGTCTAACAGGTACTGTAAGGGTAACATACCCTTAACTATATGTAGAGCAGCCACTTCTCTCGGTTCAAGCCAACTTTCTTCAGATTGGCTGTCCCTCATAAACAGACGGTTTGAACAGCGGGTGAGTGGGGTAACTGTGCTCTCAGCCAGAGTGGTGACCACATTACGAGTATCCTCTCTCAGTGACATCATACAGAGCCAGGAGTACAAATAAAACTGTCTGAAAGTGAGTTTTTAGAGTAGTCTGAAGCCAACACTTATATACAGTTACCTCGTTATTTGAAACTTTAGCATGTTCAATATGATCATTAATTTTTATAACAGTATACGTACACAATAAACAATATACACTTTAAGCTAGCTCCATATTTGGGTTTTGCAGATGTTAACATTGGATGTGCTTCCTGATGCACTGTGTCACTGCCCGGCCAACCAAAAAGTCACACTCTAGCATTTTTTGGATCAACTTTAGCTTTGATGACAGCACGCAGTCATCAAGGTATTGTTTCGATATATTAAGGCATGGTTACAGCGTTTTTCATTTTCCGTCCACAGTGGTGTTAATTTTTAACCAACATCTTGTACTGATGATTCGTAAAGTCTTCTCCAACACGTGCCAAAGATTCTTAATGGTCCATATGTGAGAATGATGCCTCATGCACCCTGAATCATCCTTTTAAAATCTGAGCCAAATGAACTCTGGAATCATCTTGAAATACATCCATGCCATCAGGGAAGAGATAATCAATCATGGAAAATCCTGGTTCATTCAGTGTATTCATGTAGTCAGTTGACCTCATCTTTAAGAGGTGAGAACTCAGTGGGATGTTCGTACCTCTTAAGTATAGCGTAAGTAGCTCAGGCTGGAGATGCTACTCGTTACATCAGAAATAACCTGATGATGTGGTTTAAAAATCTGATTTTTGCCTCCTCGATGCCTCCTAAATAAGGTGTTTTGAGCAAGTCCTGGAGGAAGACCCTGGGCCAGACTCATAACACACTGGAGAGATTGTCTCAGCTTGCTTGGGAATGCTATGGTTTCTCTCCCAGAAGAGCTGGTGGACATAGCCAGAGAGAGGGAGGTCTGTCCCTTATCTAGATCCAGATAGACAACAGAAACATCCCATATATGATGATTAAATTCTGGCAGAACGGGTAAAAGCATAACAGGTTGGCATTTTTCAAGAACCCTGCCAAGGGGCAGTGGTCAAATGAGTATTTCAAACCAAACAGAAGCTAAAATTTCAATGATGGTATTTTCAGCTGGACTAAAAGAACAGGCTACTTTGCCTGTTTGTGAATATTTTACCATTACAAGACATCAGTTCCACTAATCTAGATTTATGTCAGAATTAATCCAGCTACAACTTTCTCAGTCAGCTGCCTGAATCAGTTTTTACCGCCTGAAAAAAAGTCAATAATAAAGATCATATTCACGCCTTTCACTTTGGACAGAGCACAAAATACGATGTTGTAAAATGTAGATGGACTAACGTAAATGTGTTTTCATAAGCTCCAAGTATTAGTATCAACACAGATATTCAGGCTCTTTTATAGAGAAAAAAAAAGTTTTATGGCACACTTTGAGGACTGATTAAAACCTGAAATAAGTTCATAAAACCTGAGAGCCGACAGTTGGATGACCCACGTGTCCCTGACCCGATTTTAGGTTGTTACTAAATTCGGCATCTTTACTGCTGATGTCTGCATCACTGCGTCTCCACGGAGGAAAATTTGTTTGTCTGCCGGTGCGTTTGTAGGAGACAGAAAGTCTGAGCCTCAGGTGTCGCTGTTTTATGCCAGAACAGGTGTTAAAGAAGATAGAGCAAGTGGAAGCAGGTAGTAAACACCATCAGGCCATTCTGGCAGCTGTCAGTGTTAAAAAATCCATGTTTTCATTTAGCACGGTGACGTTTATGACAAATACTTGTGACAGATGTTGTTGGCAGAGATGACCGAAGCACAATGTAATTAACTTTTTTTCTTTTTCTACTTTTCTACTTTTCTCCAATACCAGAGCGCCCAAGCCATACTGGAAAAGTAAGTTCTCGTTGATGAAGCCCTGATTGTGAATGTGACCTTTCCATCCTGCATGTCAAATATTTTACTTTTTACTCTGAGAAGTTTATCAAACCTTAATTTTTAACCCAGCCATCTTCAGTCTAGATGGAGTCCTGTAAAAAGTGTCTCACAAATACATTTTCATAGGTTTGGGAAAGCTTTCCAACCTTAAGGTGTTCAATCATTTCACTGATATGACCTCCCATATTAAATCGCTCAACAATCTACACTGATATAGACCGAGTAATGTGTTAGGAATGAAAGGATGCCGCGTTGTTTGATGGGAATAAAAAAATCATCAATCTACAGAGGGCTGAATTCAAAGACATCTTGAAAATCAAAGTGAAAAAAGTCAGTGTTGCCGAAATTCCATTGCAGAAACTTAAGGTGGTACTCAGTAGTTTGTAAGCCACCCACATGCCTGTATACCTCCATAGCAGCGTCAAGGCATGCACCTATTGAGACAACGGATAGTGACCTGGAGGATCTCCTCCTAGATCTGCACCAGGGCATCGTTGAGGTCCTGGACAATCTGTGGTGCATCCTGGCACCACTGGATGGACTGATGCATGTCCCAGATGTGTTCTATTGGATTTAGGTCAACATGGGGGACAGTGTCACTTCCATCATCCTCCAGGAACCAACTGTATGCTTCTGCCACTGCACTAGTGTAGGGTCTGACAATGGGTCCAAGGGTTTCATCCCGATACCTAAGTGCCGTTGCTTAGCCTGTAGAGGTCTGTGCATCCCTCCATGGATATTCTTCCCCAAAACATCACTGAACCACCACCATGCTGAACGATGTTATAGGCAGCATAAAGTTCTCCACAGCTTCTCCACACTGCTCCGTTTGAGGTGAACATGCTCCTTTTTTTTTTTTTTAAAGGAAAACAAACTTTTGTAGCTGAAATGTTTGCGTAAACATGCTTCTCAAAGGCATCTCCCCTGGAAAAAGCATTTGCTTTTGCAAAGCACAACAAGAACGACCAATAAAAAGAGCAAAAATGAGCAGAACGCAGAGACAGCTCACTTCAAAAATCAATTTATAGTGATTGATACAAAATTAATTGATTTATATATACAGTGTAGATTTTGTACTGTCTTAACCTTCCCCAACAGTCGTTCCCTCTCTGTCAGATGTTTGACAATTACTTGTGGAACAGAAGACCCTGCTGTGGCCACAAGATCGAAACACCCAACAATGCTGCACTCAGTGAGCAGCCACGCGGGGATACCTGGAGGTCAGCGTGCGTTTGCTTTGCTGATAGATCGAGTCACATTTGGCCTTTTACTTGAAATCGGCATCAGTCTCTGAGATGGAAGTCTGCCTGATTAAATACTTAGCGCTGGTTTTATTGATCCAACACTGGCTGCAGATTAGAAGCAACTAAAGAAAAATGAGTTTAACACAACTGAGCATGTCTTATTTTTAATATTGACCTGTATATAAAAGGTGAGAATATCTATAGTATGCCAGTACTGATATACTCTGTTATTACAAGCAGCAAGTCTGAGGGATTGTTAAGTGTTTGTTTGTGTGAGTTTGATGTGAGTTTAAAATGCTTCAACATGAATAAATTCTTTACTGTTTTGTTGTCGTTTTACTCATGTGGTATTTACCCTTCAAGTAAGAATAATTCATTTAATTTATGACCATTATGATCATTTTCTTAAAAATGTGCAGTTACTTTTTATCTGCAATAAACTCATAAATTCACTTTCTTGCTTTCTGCAATTTCCATGTTAAAACTCAGGCTTACAGTAAGGTGACATTTTAAATGTTTTATTGGGTTCGGCTTTTGAAAATAAATTAACACAAAGTACAATGCTTCACTTTTATTGCAGACGTAGCAGTTTAGTCTTATGCAATGCATCTCTTTACATGAGATTTCAGGTTTTTGTATTTTTTTTAAAGGGGAACAAACTTTGGCAGCTGAAATGTTCGAGTCTCGTTATGAAGTCTCTGCGTTTGTTTACAGAATGGCGGCGATGGCGAGAGCCTCGAAGTTGGAGCTTCCAGAGCTCGGTTATGAGAGTATGAGCCACTTCATCATCGATATCGATGACCTCGCCGACACACTGAGAAACATCAGCTTCTGCTGCGGTATGTCGTTAACGTGGTTATATACACATTTTAAATAGTTGGAAAACAAAACAAAATCCTCACATGGACTAAAATCATTGACCTGAGCACATTAAAAATCACACTGAAGTTTCAGCACAAATAAGTTGAGTCTGACGTCACTCTTACTGGTATATGAGGTGACTTCAACATGTTTGTGTGCGTTTCAGGTGTGGCGGTTGATGAAGACGATTTTGAAGAAGTTGAGGAAGATTTAGACTTTGGCTCCAGATTTTAAGACCGAAGGGCAAAGAAGCTGATCATTTTTGACTGACTTCAGTGGAGATTTTTTAAAAGTTGTCAGAGATACTGAACGAACAGCCTGCTAATCTGCAGTCGATAAACTGGAATTTTGTTTGGCCAAGGCTGTAGAGTGTGTGCGATTTTGGTATTGAAAGTGTCAGATTCCTCACAGTAGTTATTCCGCTTCTAGTTCTTGCCCATCAGTCGTAGAAGAACAAAGTTTGCAGAAATATAATCGCGTTTTCACAATTAGAGGACAGAATGTATGAGTTTTAGCTCCAAGGACCAATTTTAATAGTTTATTTAATACTGAATTAAAGACAGAAATATCATTTGGGAAATGTGACAAATGTTCATTATACACCTTTCCACAATAAATAGGGAATGTGTTTGAAAAAAACAAACAAAAAAAGTTCCCTAGAGAAGCTATAACAATGTTTATATATTGTAATAATTGTATGATAAAGAAAGGGGGTGTTTGTACTTCTGCTGAGGAGGCTACGTGATTGGTTTGTCTGTTTGTTACCAGGAGTTACTCAAAAAAGTCAACAAATCGGCACGAAAATGTTACCAGAGGTGAGCCTATGATGCAAAATGCCAAAAATTGGACATTTTGCACCATATTTACAGAAATATGCATAAAATAAAATAGAAACAAAGAAGAAAACTCATATTCACGCATGTCATGAAGAGAATTTTAAACCATAGTTGTACTAATGCTCGTGTTTACTGGTGGCTGTGGAAACAGAGGAAGCTCATTTTCAATGCTTTTTGGTTTAACTTTTTTAATCAGGAAGTGAAACTCTTGAGATTAAGAATCTCCTTTTTGCAGCAGCGTCGTGGGACAAGCAGGATTAACCCAGCATGCTTTTCAACAGAGACTAATTTGCTTTGAAATTGGGATGAGAATCTCAATATTGTTCCCATCCCTGCTTTAGTCTCAGGTGCTGAAACACATTTGTTTTGCTGTCTGATTTTTGCAAATTACTTCCGCATTGGTGAAGTATGGATGTTTCAAGAGACAGACATATTATGCAGAGAATCCTGAATTAAAATCAGAGTGTTTTAAAACTGTATTTTGTGGCAAAGTCATTAAACTGTTTTCATGTTTCTTATCTTTGATTTGACTGGATTTGACTGCTGAACCCATACATGTAGTTTTTAAATCGTATTCAACAATAAAATGTAAACTATTTTAGAAAATGCTTCAATTTTCCAGACATGTTAAGATCACTGCCGAGTGGTGGGTCCTGCTCATAGAAGGACATTAGTAATGTAACTGCATTTTTTCCTCATGTTGCTTCATTGTCAGTGAATATGTTTGGTGGCAAAGTTCACATATTAAACAAATGACAACATCTCAAACCTCATCTCAACACCAACACTCGGGTTGTTCCCAGGTCATGATACTTTTTGATAACATTCAGAATCCACAATTTTGACCAAAAGTATTGACCTTTTACAGAAACTGACAAGGGGCACTGACTGTTGAAGTTGCAAGATATTATTACTATTATAATATTCACTACCAGTCAAAAGTTTGGACACGCCTTTTGATGGTTTTTCTTTGTTTTTACTACTTTCTTGATTATAGATATATCAATTACATGAAGCAAGATATTTGGAATTATGAAGAATTACGAATTAATTAAGAAAAAATTGATTCCCCCCCCCCCTCCCCCTCCTCCAACTCTTACATTTTAGATTTCTCAAAGTAGTCACTCTTGGCTTTGTTGACAGCGCTGCAAACCCTTGGCCTTTTCTCTACATGCATGGTTCTCACCGTGAAGCATGGAGGTGGTGGTGTGCTACCACAGCATCCTGCAGTGACATGCCATTCCATCCGCTTTGCGTTTAGTGGACCCTCATTTATTTTTCAACAGGACAATGACCCCAAACACACCTCCAGGCTGTGTAAGGGCTGTTTGACCAAGAAGGGGAGTGATGGAGCGCTGTGTCAGATGTCCTAGGCTCCACGATCACCTGACCTAAAACCAGTCGAGATGGTTTGGGATGAGATGGACCACAGAGTGAAGGCAAAAGGGCCAACACATGCTCAGCAGCTCTGGGAACTCCTTCAAGACTGTTGGAAAACCATTTCAGGTGATTACCTCATGAAGCTTATTGAAAGAATGCCCAAAGTGTGCAAAGCAGTAATCACAGAATCAAAAATATAAAACATATTTTGAGTTATTTCGCACATTTTTGTTTACTACATAATTCCATATGTGCTCATTTATAGTTTTGGTGTCTTCTGTGAGAATGTACAATGTAAATAGTCAAGAAAAACCATTAAATGAGGTGTGTCCAGAATTGTGACTGGTAGTGTATAATTGTTATAGGTTATTGTCTAATATAGAAGCATTATGTGTCTTTGTTTTAAATCAAGTCCACTCTTCATCTCACAACGATCTTCGTCATAGCAGAAAGGAAAGCTGATTGGTTCCTTTTTTTGTGAGTCTGCTATCCAACCAGAATCCTAAACATATTTCTGAGAAACAGTTAATAGTTTCAGTTTTATAACATCAAAACGTTTGAATATGAACTGTGGGCTGAATAATTTACCTGACGCGGTGACCTTAATTTTATCAGAGTAAAAGAAGATTATTGTTGGTTTCAGCAGCAGACTGTAAATTTGCAATGGCCAGATTAAGGAGAGAACTATGAAAAACGGAGCAAGACTAGAAGAATTAAATGTTGCAGAAACCGTGTGGCAGACACTTAATGTCCAATGTGACAAATTAGATTAACTAGTTTTTGCATTAAAACTATAATTACTGAACAGAAAAACATTGTATCATACCTGCCGTAGATGAAGGAAACAGTAAAGTTGCAGTTAGCACAAACAGAGTCAGTGAGAAAGAATTCCTGTATGAAATCTTGGTGGTTTGAGGTTAAAAGTGCAGAAACTCTGGAAATTTCTACAAATGCAAAAGAAAAGAAAAGAAAAACATGTCTGATCGCTTCTGACTGAATTAGTGCAAATGTGTCAGAGGCTGTTTGTGGAGGTTCTTGTTGCTGTACAGAGAGGATGTGCGAAAACATCTCTAACAAGACCACTTACGTAAAGCAGCGTGAAGGATTCCCCTCATCAGTGTGTTTATGCTGATTCAGTCAAAAGGCTGCAATCAACAACAGCGTCCTCCTCCTCCTCCATCCGTGCTGCGTATGCGTGGAGTACAAGAACATGAGGCCGAGCAGTTGGAGAGTCAGTGGTGATTGTTCAGACGTGGGATGGTGACACTGATCTCATGATATTTGTCTTTTGTTCTGTACTTGAGGTCCCTGCAGTCCTGAGGGAGGGAAGAAACCCACAGAGATGCAAATAGATGTTTTCCATAATCCTCGGACATAAAAGACCACATGAAATCACACATTTACGTACCTCTGTGTTTCCTCCTGCAGCAGCAGATGCAGGGAGGACTGACTTGGCCACGTATCTCGCCTCCCACATCATTTTGTTTAGCAGAAGAAGCCAATGCATTGTGTGTAAATATATCTGTGTGTGTGTAACTCACAGGAAATGCATCCAGTGGATTTAGCACTGTGTTCTGTGTTGTGGGTGGGAAAGGGAAAAAAGTCTTTTCCATGTGTTTTCTTCAGGATTAAATCTTTCCAAAGGCTGCTGTACAGCTTTTAACACGTTAGGTAAATTTTAAGAGAAAACAACGTAGAGATTAAAGTCAGTGCGACCAAATGTGTGTCTATATGTCCTAAACCTGGAAATACAGCAATAGATGATTTTGTTAATATCTGGAACAAACTGTTTTTAAATATGTGAATGGCAGGATATAAGCAGGGATGCTTTATCTGCTGCTTTTTAGTTAAAGAATGAATGATCATTTATATCGTCACTGGTAAATATGAAACAAAACCAACAAAGAATTGATTTTCCTAAAGAAAAATACTCTTTGTGCATCCCAATTCTGAGAGATCTAATTCTTCTGTGGCATTCCAAAGGCTATTAAAAAGGCATCAATGAGCAATGCTGCCGGAAATACCCACTAGAACACCAAATGTGTATTAATCCGTGGCTGAAACTGGTCCAACAATTGCACAAATTTAACATAAAAAGCCTCAGAGACAGGATGATTAAAGACATTCGCTCCATGGGTGGGAATGTTGGTTGATTCACCACTTTGGTTTAGACCAAAATATCTCAACATTTATCAAATAGATTGCTGTTGGACCATGCAAAGATGTTTATAGTTCCAAGTAGAGTTATTGTTTTCTTATCAATTTCTTATCATTTTTGAAGTTACAGAGAAGGATTTGAGGGTGGTGCAGGATATGTCTGAGCACAGTGGGATGGTGGTGAGGTGGTGACAGGCTTCAAGGTGAAGGTGAGGATTACATTACGGATTGACTCAGAGCCCCTTCTTGTTTACGATGGTGATGGACAGGTTGATAGTTGAGGGCAGGCAGGAGTGGACGATGATGTTTGCAGATGATTTTATGATCTGTAGAGTAAAGAGCAGGTTGAAGAAAGCCTGGAGAGGTGGAGGTGTGCTCTGAAGAGTACAGGAATGAATATCAGAAGAAGTGAGACAGAATAAATCTGTTGCAGATGCAAACACATCCAGTCACACATCCAAAGAAAAAGATGAAGAAGAGAGTGCAGGATGGAGTGGGTGGAGATTCGATTTTATTTATACAGCACCAAATCACAACAACAATGACCTCAAGGCACTTTATATTGTATTTAAACTAATTAAACTATAGTAAATGGTAAGGTAGACCCTACAATAATACATACAGAGAATAAAACAACAATCATATGACCCCTATGAGCAAGCACTTTGGTGACAGTGGGAAGGAAAAACTCCCTTTTAACAGGAAGAATCCGGCAGAACCAGGCTCAGGGAGGGGCGGCCATCTGCCGAGAATATTTGGGATGATGAGTGTCAGCGGTGATTTATGACAGAAGGATACCAGCAAGAGCGTAAGAGGAGGTTTTCAAGATGGTAGTGAGACCTGCTGAAGTAATTTTTTTGGAGACAGTGTCACTGACAGGAGACTGAGCTGCAGGGGGCAAAGCTGAAAAGGATAAGAGTTTCAATGGGAGTGACTGGGATGGACAGGATTAAAACTGAGTGGACAGCTCAGGTTTAGCAGTTTGAAGTCAAAGTTTGAGGGGCAAGGTTAAGTAGGTTTTGATATTTACAGAAGAGGGTAGTGTGAATATACTTTATTTGACAAAGGATGTCAAATATGGAGATGCCAAGCAAGAGGAAAAGAGGAAGAGCACAGTGAAGACTGAAGGATGTAATGAAGGAGGACATGCAGAGGGCTGGTGTGACAGAAGAGGGTGGTAAGGAAAGGCTGAGATGGAGGCAGATGATCCACTGTGGCGATCTCTAAAGGAAACAGCCAAAAGAAGAAGTAGAAGTTAATTAGCCCTGTGATAGACTGTCAACCTGCTCAAGGTGTACCCAGCCTCTCACCCTTTGACAGCTGGGATGCCTGTGGGAGTGCCTGGCAGACTCAAACCTTTCTAAACAAAAAAAAGAAGAAAACCAAAGACACAAATGTGTCTCTCGACTATGCATACTATGTCTATTGGACGTATTTTACATTTTATATTGTATATAGTATTGTTGTGATTTGCTTGTCTTTCTTTTAGCACCAATGTGGGACAGTACCAGAATGTCAATGTGCCATTGTACAAAGTATAATTGTGCAATGACAACAAACGTCAAAGTGATGACAGTCAAATGATTAAACAAAGGTATAATCAAGTTACAAAAACACACAAACACAATGAAAAATAATAACAATTAGCCACACACTGACTTAAACACAATTTAGGATTATAATAGCATGGCTGATTATCATGGGGACACTGTTTCATGTTTGGAGAAAGACTTGTAGATGTGGATGTGTTTTCCTATTGTGTGATGAATTCTAGAAATTTTGAACAAAGCCACAGTTTTTTGTTTTTGTTGGTGCTTTTGTTGTAGAGTGAATTGACTGAACCATGAGATACAAAAGGATGGTGGTGACT
Source organism: Neolamprologus multifasciatus (assembly GCF_963576455.1). Classification (NCBI taxonomy): domain Eukaryota; kingdom Metazoa; phylum Chordata; class Actinopteri; order Cichliformes; family Cichlidae; genus Neolamprologus; species Neolamprologus multifasciatus. Next base: position 21,516,885 of record NC_140453.1, read on the forward strand.
GGAAGGAGAACTTTCAAAGCTGGTGGCAAAAGTTATTCTCTTATCTTGACTGCAGGTTTTGACGTCAGCATTAGTCAGCCCTCCTTCACTGGTTCAAGCCAGGTCACAGTGAGTCAGCTCTGAGAGATTAATGATCATGCTTCTCCTACACCAACCAATGCATTGATTTTTTTTTTTTTTTTTGTAACAATATTTTCAATTTTTAAGGCTTTGGTCAAAAATACATTATTGATCTGTTTTCCTCTCATTGGCTGGTCCGTGATTGGCATTTCTGGGTCAAACCTGATGGTTTTTGGATTCCAACTTAAGGTAGACACGGAACTTTTTCTATTTCTGTATCTAAATACCACAACACACACTGTAGATCATCACTTTGTTTGAATCACATTATTAATAATAAATGTCAATATAATTTACTGTACATTTTAACAGGTCTGTGTTATATGGATTCGTTTAGACTAAATGGATATTTGCTGAACCAGGGGACAAAGCACTGTCACAAGAAGCTTCTACATATAATAATATTAATAATATTAACTTTGTTATTTTTATTTGTACAGTGCCTTTCAAGAACCTTAAGGATGCTTTACAGAAGAGTAAAAATGAACAAACATATATTAATAAATAAAACATCTTAGGTTTGCAAAGTAGCATCTAAACAAAACACAAAACGTCTGGAACAATGTTCTTTAGACAGGCCCAGCAAAGTAGAAATATGCACAACAGCACAAATACAGCTGTCAGGCACAGTGGTGGAGGGGTGATGGTTTGGACTTGTTTTGCAGCCATAAGGCTTCGGTACCTTGCAGTCATTTAACTAAAGATGGACTCCAAAGCATTTTAGGGTAAAATGTGAGGGCATCTCACAGCATGGTTGAAAATATGTTACACAACCATCCCAATGATCCCAAGCACTTCAGCAAATCTAATAGAACGGCTGAAAAAAAGAAAGAAAAAAATTGTTACGATGGCCCAGTCAAAGCCCAGACCTCATCCCAGTAGAAATGCTGTGTAAGTGAATGCTCACAAACCTCAATGAACTGAAGTGTAAACGAGAAAATTCCTCCAGAACAGTGTGAGAGACAAATAATACAATGATACTGAATCATCAAATTATTCATTAGTGATTTCAGATGATGTCATTCTTGGAGAGAGATGAGTTGCCAAATATGCATAAGGGGTGGTTTTAACGTATGTGGGTACACGACGAAAGTAAGGTCTATATGTGAGAAACACTGGCCATGTAGAACAGTGCCATCTGCATAAACATGTACATTACAATTTTTCTTGGCTGAGGTAATGGGTTTTTGTGTGTGGAGTTCAAAAGAGGTCCAAGAATGGATTCTTGTTGAACACCTGTTTGTCTGATAATCAATCAGTAACCATTTAATGGATTGTTCATCTAGTTTTTCCAGTATTATCTATTATCTGATGTATGCAAATATATTTTTGTAGAAAGGTCTTTGAAAAATTAACCACATTTTTAACTATTGTCCAAGGCTTCAGTGATGTTAAGTACTGTTATACAGCTGCTTTTTTATACACACATAATCTACATCCTGACTACTCTGATTTCAGTTTATATGACCCCAGACACATGAGAATTTAAAAACTTTATGCATGTATAATTAAAAAAGACAGGAATTTTTCACCAGACCCAATCCAAAAATATCTACTATATCATAAATAAAATAATACATGACTTAGCATTACCTCATAATTAAAATAAGTATAAGTAAAAATAAGTAAAAATGCTTGTTGGCCTTATTTACTACGTGAACATATTAACAGAGTTTAAAGAAAGACGATACGTTTGTCTTTCCTTTGATGCACAAAGTGAAGTGCGATGGCATTTGTGAGGCACAATGTACACACTCACACAGACAGCTGGTGAAGAATCAGCCACACACCCACAATATGGACTGAGTCATAGAAACACAGGACCCAGAGGCCATTTTCACTTCTGCGTTTGTTTCTTCTCTGTCTTATCATGTTCAACAACTTGGACACAACTCCACTAACTGTCACTTCTATCAAGCCTGAGCCTAATCAGCTGCTGCTCCTATGATGAGATAACAAACTACTTAAAAATGATGACACATTCTTTGCGAATTTTCTTGATATATTTTACTGGTGTCCTTCAACAGCTGTTTTTATTCAGTACTTGAAACTTCACTTCATTTGCTTATTTGAATTTCTGCCTTGAACACAGTCCCAGGTTAAGACCTAATGAAAACAAGCTTCCCAAACAGAGCCTCCTTGTATTGGACCTAAACCAGAAAGTAAAAGCTGAATGCAAATGTAAGGCTTTTAGATTGGAGTGGCATCAGAGAAAAATCAATGGAGGTCATTTGAATTCAAACTAAGGCACCTTCATGACTGAAACGCTTAGGGTGGGCCTATGCAATCTTTGGCAAAATTTTCCATAAATGAAGAAAAAAAAAAAAAGACTATGAAGAGATGCAAATCCATCAAAATAATCATAAAGTCCTGAGACTTTAGGAGGAGATGAAATATCAAGATAGGGAGGAAAATTGACTGCCACTTGTTTCATAATCATTTTATGGACCAATAAACCTGCCCATTTCTGCCCTTTGGCCAATGAAGGCAGGAAATAACCCTGTAATGTGGACAGTGAATATGCTGAGGAAAATTCCAAAAATTGTACAAATGTGTAATTCTGAGAAACTGGCTTTTCCTGAAGGTGGAGCAAGAGGAGAGCTCAAAAAATGAAATACTAAGAGGAGAAACAATGACCTCAGCAAAGTCTGATGGTTTTATGTTTACAGTTTAGTGTTCAGTGTACATATTTTTGTCTGATTAAGGTCAGCTAGAGGATGTTGATGGGTTGCAAAAAAAAAGAAAAAAAGAGGAAAATATTGAAATACTTTGCTTTGAAAGTTTGAACCTTTGGTGGTGGTGCTAGTGAAAGATAACGAGAATCATCTGAACTCAACTCCAGTTACATTTGCCTATAGGAACAATTTTCAATTTTCTTTCACTCCTGACTTTGGAAATGATCAGCTGTAATAAACACTTGATGACACTTCATCAGAGTATGAGGTTGTATTTTATGATCAATACACACACATAGATGGCAACAATAACAACATCAAAGGCATACACTTTTACTTCAAACTTTTTTATTACAAAATATAAATGGCAAAAAGCTTTGTTTTTTTTTTTCCATTTGCTAAAACAAAGAGACTGGTGTCAGACATGAATGTTACAATAAAATTAAGCTTTTTTTTTCCTTCTTTTTTTTTTGTAGGTTACCATGCTACAGTAGATACAGTACAGGTGATAGTGCTCCCGCTCAAAGAAAAATGACAGAAAGGGGGGAAATTAATGTAAAAGGCAATAACCATCTGTCTATTGAGCTTGATCAAGAGACAAAGTGATGATATACAAGCGAGTTGGGCCGACAGAAAAAGGTTTGAAAATTTGTCCTCTGGTTCTCAACAGTGACAGAAATTTAACTTTAGGCAAGCAGATACATTTTCTACAACTCTGTACAAACATGTAGTTTGCTTAAACTAATCTAAATAAATCTGAATGTGCATTTGTATTACTTTATACTTAACTAAAAATGAATAAATACATATTTTTTAACATTTGTGGCTGCTGGAAACCATAAACTCTTTCTTTTAATGTGTCACATCTACAGCATTCAAAGGTCAAACTAAAGCACTTCTCAGTGGGTTCATAGATTCCCAGGTCAGCTTAGCCTTTCTGAAAACATTAAGCTTACAACACATACACACAAACTGCTTAAACAACTTATTTTAGACATAAATTCATAAAGAAGTGTTGATTTCGAAGTCAAACCACATCCAATACTTCAAAGAGTGAAAACGACTTGATATCCAAGGGTTTTCCCTTTTTGCCACGAGTCCACCACAAGTCCAGAGATTAAGAGGATTGTGTGTGTTTGAAGATCAGCGGGGGTCTGAGAGGTCCTTTTCCATATCTTCCAACAATGTCTTTAAATAACACTTAAAACATTTTACATTTTAATGACAGCTGCTGTGATGCGTAAAATGGCACCAAATGTGCATAAAATGATGTGGAGAGGCAGGCGCACGAACAGAAACTAATGTCAGAGGTCTGGAATATTGATACAGCTTCTGGGCTCTGTTAAGGAGGCATTTTCAAAAAGAAGCAGAGATTTACTTCCCCACCTCGTCGAGCACTTTGCGGTTGAGCTGAGCCTGCTCTCTCTGGCTTTCCATCTTGGCCATCTGGATCATATTCCTCAGCAGGTGGAAGGTCAGGTCGATGGAGAGCGGCGGCTCTTCGCTGCGTTTCAGCAGCTGCGCCGCGGTCCTCATAGCCCCTTCCTCCGCCTCCTCGCTGTCTTCTTCTGGCGGGAGCAGGTGGAGACGATCCGGGTTCCTCCTCTGGAGAAACCTCATGATGTTTTCGCCCAGTAGATCGGAGGCGGCGTTGTCTCCGGCGGCAGCCGCTCTGAGGAGCACCTCGTCCAGTTGCTGCGTTTGAAGGCGACCGCTGCCATTCATCCAGCCAGGGAAGGTGCGCGGTCTGCCGGCGGCTGGACGGAGGTGTGATGACAGGAGGACCGAGGAGAGCAGCAGGAGAAGGGAGACTGGCTTCATGTCCTGCAAGCAAAGGAAACACTTAAGATGACATTTAGACCTTCAGGTTTAAAAGTACGTTTCATGGTGTATCTTGGAAATGTTGCGTTTTATTTACATTCTCTCTGAGCTAAGCGTGTCATTCATACACTTTTAAAACTTTAAAGTTTAGTTTGGGTCGTGATTCGGCAGATGTAAAGTCTCATGTTCGCTCCAAAGGTAAAAGAAATGCTATCTGTCAATCTGATGGGAAACCTAAATCTTCTAGAACATTTACTTGAACTGGAATTAAAATTACAAAAGAATATTTAATGGCAACATTTTCTTTTGTATCCAAAGATTGTTCAAGCTAAAGCGCATAAGATGACGAGCACCTCACTGCGCGGTTATTAAAAAGTTTAAATGATGAACAAAACTTTAGAGTGAATGAAAGAACTACTGTTCTTACTTTACTGTCTCCAGATGCTGCAGCTGGACTTTGCGGTCGGCCGGTGAGATTCAGCAGAGTCTGAAAAGTCCCTGTGAGCGGAGACTGGAGGGTTTTATACGTCCTGCCCGCTCCTTTGACGTCAATGTGAGCACAGATAGCGCATTGGAAACCGGACAACTATCGAGACGCAAAGCACAGAAGTCCCGAGGGACAGCTGGGGAAGCTGTGATAGACGGCGAATAAAGGACGTGATTTTTTTTTTTTTTACAGCTTCATTTCTTTTTCATCCTTGGTGGGTCATCAAGTTTGATGAGGTAAACTCACAGGAGTACAGGAGGAAGGTGTCAATGGGTGTGCGATTTCTGGGGCGATTCAGGAAACTGCCCAACTTTTTATTCTTATATTATCAGAATTATTTTGTTCTGGTTGTGCGTGATTATGTTTTTTCTTTGCAACCCGCACTGCCTTAAATTCTCTCTTAAATATGAATAATATGAATAATAATAATATGAATCAAAATCTGTGAAGAGTCTGTCTCCCTGCACTGTATTGCTAAAGGGCTATTTCACTTTCAGAAGTTCAAATGAAAGAATTAGAGGTGAATTAGAGGCAGAAACCAAGCGCTGAAGTGCTGCAAGAAGATGCAAAAGACAATAAATCAACATTAATTCAGCTCACATTCACCTGCCTGAAGTTAAACCTTTATTTTTGACCAGGCTGTGCTCTAAAGCAAAGTATTGCTTTGGCCAAATTAGACAAAGAAATGACTTTTAAAGATTAAATAGAAGCTGAGAACATGAAAAACGTCTTTAAAGTCGGACTGAATGGGTGAGGGAGCTGTCTATGGTGCTGAACCTTCACGGGATTATTAGTAAAAGCTCACTTTTTATACCAGTGAAACCAGAATATAAAGAAATCCATAGTAGATGCTATTTACTCTGAGTGAGTCACAGAGTTGCATAGTTAAATATTATGAATCATGTAAATAGGGGACAAAAGTAATTAAGGCTGATAGTAGATGAAATTAAAGAAGAAACTTAAAGAAGTCCAGTTGCTTTTCTTTCTAATCTTTTTAGATTACCTATAACATACACAAACAGAGATGAAATGTACTCCCTAAATGTTATCTTTGGGTTCTACAAATTTAGACATAAAGTTATTATCTGGGAATCAAAAGAGCATTTTTGTGCTTTTACACACAACAATGCCTGCTAGCAACAGCCTGTAGCACAGTTTGATTATGAAAATTTGCAAATATCATCTTTCATATGAAACTATATTGCTGTTTTCACTTTTTCTTCAGGACAAACATGAAAATGAGGAGAAAATGACTTCTTTCAAACACTCTGAGGTCACAAATTGTGTAAATCCACACAAATTATGAGCCAACATCAGTAACTTCAAATTACAGATCAGATCTCATTTTGATCACAGATGTCAGCCCCATCACACACTGTTATCAGGTTGTGCTGCTAAAAAGCCTACACACTGTATCTTCGTTTAATTACTGGGCCTTAATTCTCAAACACAGCGAGCCTGGGAGATGAATTAAAAAAATGAAATCCAGCTTTCTGGGGAGAGGCTCATTTCCCTCAGGCAGGCGGTGGGGATATTTGGCAGATTTTCAATCGATTCGTCAGACGTTTTCCGCTTGTTTTTCCCTGATATGGACCGCGAGTGTGTGTGTGTGTTTGTGTGTGTGGGGGGGGGGAACAATAAAAAAGAAAATGTGTGCAGTTAATTTGGTTGGCAGCCCAGCTCAGCAGCCTCCACATCTCCCTCCAAACAAACAAACCCCACCCCATCCAAAGCAAAGTTAGCGAGGTCAAACACACCACAGACTCATAAACTCAACTCGTGTAAAACTTTATTAGCTCTTACCCCAGACGTGACCTTTAATTATCAAAAATGTGCACATTATGGAGAAAAAGATTCTTCATGTCCTGAAAAAGGGGAACGCAGCACTAGCATGATCCTGGGTTATGTTGCGGATTAGTGGTGACTCTTCAGCAGCTACAGTTTAACAGAAAAAATGTGACGCTGACTGTTAAAGGAACAGTTTGACATCTGAGTAAATATGACTGTCCTTGCAGAGAGAAGACTGATCTCACTCGTGCTTTTATGACACGTTATGTTGGTGTTGCATTAATGTATTTGCACTTGCATAGCAGTTTTCTGTCCTTACTGAACACTCAAAATGCTTTAGACTAGAGGAAACAAACTCCCGTTTATACAATGGTTTATTCTATGCACTTTATTTTAAATTCAGACCTAAATCCAATTTACAATAATTTCTTCTCTGTATTATTGTAGGGTCTATTGTACTTTTCAATATAAAGCGCTTTGAGGCAACTGCTGTTATTTGGTACGATAAGAATAAAATTGAAATGAATTATCCTGGCATGCCCGTCTCTGGAGAAAAGCTACAGGGGCAGAAATGCTTTCTTGGGGTGAGGCAGCAGCAGTGTGAACCACTGGACCACAGTGATAACCAACCCAATAAAAGACTGGAAACAGGAGTAAACAGCATGTATGTAAATCTGAGTATAAATGTCTGACCACAACTGTCCAGTTGACCGTTTTCTGTTTCCAGCCTTTAAAATAGGATAAGCTTGGTGGTTGCAGACACCAGGGACGTATTGAGCTTGTATCATTCAACTCTCTGCAAACTATTCCTTTAACATTATGTTAAATAAGATAAGGAACAAGGCTCTTTCTTTACATAGCCATGATGTTAGATTAGGTACTTTAACCACAGGAACCTCGACCAACAAAATAAACTCAAAGCAGATAAGAGTTGGTGTAATCTGAGTGAAGACAAACTGTGGCATCTTGTCCATTTACAGTGGGGCAAAAAAGTATTTAGTCAGCCACCGATTGTGCAAGTTCCCCCACTTAAAATGATGACAGAGGTCAGTAATTTGCACCAGAGGTACACTTCAACTGTGAGAGACAGAATGTGAAAAAAAAATCCATGAATTCACATGGTAGGATTTGTAAAGAATTTATTCGTAAATCAGGGTGGAAAATAAGTATTTGGTCACCTCAAACAAGGAAAATCCATGGCTCTCACAGACCTGTAACGTCTTTTGTAAGAAGCTTTTCTGTCCCCCACTCGTTACCTGTATGAATGGCACCTGTTTGACCTCATCATCTGTATAAAAGACACCTGTCCACAGCCTCAACCAGTCAGACTCCAAACTCCGCCATGGCCAAGACCAAAGAGCTTTCGAAGGACACCAGGAAAAGAATTGTAGACCTGCACCAGACTGGGAAGAGTGAATCTACAATAGGCAAGCAGCTTGGTGTGAAAAAATCAACTGTGGGAGCAATCATCAGAAAATGGAAGACATACAAGACCACTGATAATCTCCCTCGATCTGGGGCTCCACGCAAGATCTCATCCCGTGGGGTCAAAATGATCATGAGAACGGTGAGCAAAGATCCCAGAACCACACGGGGGGACCTGGTGAATGACCTGCAGAGAGCTGGGACCAAAGTAACAAAGGTCACCATCAGTAACACACTACAACGGCAGGGAATCAAATCCCGCAGTACCAGACGTGTTCCGCTGCTGAAGCCAGTGCATGTCCAGGCCCGTCTGAAGTTTGCCAGAGAGCACATGGATGATACAGCAGAGGATTGGGAGAATGTCATGTGGTCAGATGAAACCAAAGTAGAACTTTTTGGTATAAACTCAACTCGTCGTGTTTGGAGGAAGAAGAATACTGAGTTGCATCCCAAGAACACCATACCTACTGTGAAGCATGGGGGTGGAAACATCATGCTATGGGGCTGTTTTTCTGCCAAGGGGACAGGACGACTGATCCGTGTTAAGGACAGAATGAATGGGGCCAAGTATCGTGAGATTTTGAGCCAAAACCTCCTTCCATCAGTGAGAACTTTGAAGATGAAACGAGGCTGGGTCTTCCAACATGACAATGATCCAAAACACACCGCCCGGGCAACAAAGGAGTGGCTCCGTAAGAAGCATTTGAAAGTCCTGGAGTGGCCTAGCCAGTCTCCAGACCTCAACCCCATAGAAAATCTGTGGCGGGAGTTGAAAGTTCGTGTTGCTCGGCGACAGCCCCAAAACATCACTGCTCTTGAGAAGATCTGCATGGAGGAATGGGCCAAAATACCAGCTACTGTGTGTGCAAACCTGGTAAAGACCTATAGTAAACGTTTGACCTCTGTTATTGCCAACAAAGGTTATGTTACAAAGTATTGAGTTGTATTTTTGTTATTGACCAAATACTTATTTTCCACCCTGATTTACGAATAAATTCTTTACAAATCCTACCATGTGAATTCATGGATTTTTTTTTCACATTCTGTCTCTCACAGTTGAAGTGTACCTCTGGTGCAAATTACTGACCTCTGTCATCATTTTAAGTGGGGGAACTTGCACAATCGGTGGCTGACTAAATACTTTTTTGCCCCACTGTATATCAGCTTTTTCCTGAGATCTGTCAAATGTAAAAGAAAAGTAGAGACAGCTGACACAACCTCACCTGCTTGCAAACTTCACAGAGGAAAGGAGACAGTCTGAAGATGTCAAATCTGCTGCAACACTTCTCGAATGTAGAAAAACGTCACTACTCTGATTTTTTTTTAAAAGAAAGAAAAAGGCCCCAAGCCAAATCAATTTAATCCAGTAATGCAGCTTTGTAAATGCTGCAGGAGGTTTGACCTCTTCATCTGTCAAATTCGGGAAAATAAAGTAAAAGATGAGACAGGTTTAGACAAAGTAAAAAACACAACTATGTAAACTAAAATCACATCATTAGAAACTCTGGAATACACTTAAAATATCTGACTAGAAGTCCATTATTGGAAAAAACCAACACATAGTACAAAAACAATGATGTCAATACACCAAAGAGATTACAAAAGTTTCCTTTGTGAGCAATAGGTGTTAATGTATGAGTGTGTATGTGTGGATACACTGCAGCACCACCGCCAAATCCCATTTCCATAAATAATAAACTTTCACAGACATTTCTGCAAATGCAAGTTTGACTTTCAAGTGTGAAATTTGTCACTCGGAGTAGACGAGCCGTTTCTCCCGACCTTTACGCGTGACTCAGTCACAGCTTTACACATTGGAAATACCAGCAGACTAAGTAGCCTAAAGTAAGTTACGCCCATGTCACACACACTACGAATGAGTGCAAAGTAATCATCAGCGAGAACGACACAGGCTGGACTTGTGAGCGTCCTTCACATCTTATTGGCCTTCCAGGTCAGGTAGGAGTTCCAAGCAACAGCAACGACCTGGACGACAGCCAGCCTGCAAGGAGGACGAAATCTGATGTGTCTGGTTTGGATGCAGTTTAAGTCGGAGAGTTTCATAAAAACGGAAATAAAGGCTTTCTGAGACAATTAAAGTTGGTTTCATGTGACATTTTCACAAGTGAAACAAATGATGTCTCATTTAGATGCAGAACTAGTAAAACTACAACTTCAAAACATGTTTTCAGATTTAAAATAATCCACTAAGATCAGACAGAGTATGTATCCTAAAAGTGCAGAAATGACTGTGTTAAAGCAGTCGAAATGTAAAAATAAAACCCTTAAGATTTGACTCTGTATACAAGCTTCTTCTGCTCTCACTAACCTTCAAATATGATCAGAGCTCACTGCCTGCATGCTAATGAAGCCATCAAACTCTCACCTGTGGTGCAGAGGAATGAAGTAGAAATTGGCAATCTGGACTGGAGGCCAAAGCTGAAACAAACAGGAAACATTCAACTGATCAGTGAAACATATTCTGAAGAGATATAAAAATAGATTACACTGAACACTTACATAGTAATTAGAGATCAGGGCATCTGTGTAGTCCTGTGAACACAGAAAGAGAAATATTATCATGTCGGTACCAACTGAAATTACTTTAATGACAAACATTCAAATATTTTAGGCTAAACTCAATTTATTACGAAAACAATAGAAAGGAAATGGTTATTTTGCTGCTTTCTTTTTCAGGTTCTCATATCGCCTTCTGTTATAATCAGAGCATCATGCTCCTCTCCACTCCTCTAAAACCCCAAATAGACAAACATGGTCTTGACAAAAGTTCAACATGAGGTTTCAAATGTGAAGTTATTGTGTTAAATTAAGCAACTCTAAAACATAATTTACTATCCAAGAAAGAAGAACTATTTCTTTATTAGCTAGCTCTTCATGTGGAAATCAGAGGATGTCTAGAAGAAATGTGACACTGTCCTGTGAGCCTGTAAGAGAAACTCTGTTACAGATTCCAAACATACTTTCTTTTAATAAAAAGTAAACTGACTCAACATCAAAACAATCCCATTAAAGATATGATTTGGTCGTACACATCTTAAGACAAAAATCTTAAGAGGAAACTTTTAGTTGTATTTAAAAGACAGAAATAAAGTGTTTCTCCACTTAAACATGACAGACAAACTCGTGACCTCCTGCTTAGGTACGAAGTTCAGCCCTGCAGCATTTTCCATCAGAACAGTTGAAGCTGCCGGTGGGGGAGGAAGTGAGGAATGCTGATGTGTTCAAACTACAGCTGGTGAGTAGTTTCTGTCCAAACGGAAGGTAAACTGTATGCATGAACACCTTCATCAGCCACACATAAATACACTTTATTTCACTCATTTTGTTAAAACAAGAAAAATGTAGCAGCACACTTACAGTTAGGCTGTAACTCCTCTATATTTAATCAAATGTCTGCTTTTAAAGCCCTCATTCATCAGATAACTCTAAATTCAATATACTCTAAAACCCTGACAATACTTTTAAAGACCTAACTGGATATTACAGACGATTTGTGTCTGAAGTCTGTGTGTATTGTCTTAAAGCGCTTTGAATCATTGCTCGACATTAATGTGACAAAAATGATGCTGACAATATACCTAAACTTGTACATACCATTTAAAGAAAAAAGAAAAGGCTTCTTTTATTTGTTCCCTTATTTGACCTGGTATAGCTCAGCAAAAAGATTATGAATTATACTTAAAGAAATGTTTTGGCGTGAGTGCGTCGTGTAGTTTAATCATGTTGTTATGCTGGCGATGCAACCTGAAGGTAGAAATCAGGTGTGTGCTCTTAATAAACAACTTTCTCTCTCAAATACACAATATTACAAAACACACACACCAAGAAAAAAACCAACCTGTCTACTTAAAGGTCACCCTGACATCTCTTGGCATATAAAACCAACAAGCCAATGTTCCAGCTATAATATTTTTTTGCCTTTTTTCCAGGGTGAAAACAGTGTTTTAATTATGGTCAAACAAGCTCGTTTGCCACCTGGGGTGAAATTACGTCAATGTCTTTACCCACACAAGACGGGACCTTTCTTACCTCTTCTAGGAGCTTTTTAGGATGCAATAAATATGAAGTTTTGTTGTAAAACTTTAGTGAAATACTAAACCCCAAATTCAGCTAAATTATTCATTTAAAAAAGAATCTAATAAGATTGTCTAAACGTTCAAGTTTTGGGATCCAGGTCTTCCCAGGGCAGCACGTGGAAGCTATATTTGTGTTTGCACTTTACACACTGTACTGTATATGCAACATCTAACAGCGGTCACACTTTTCTGCTCTTCCTGTCTTTACAATGTGCAGAATATTATGAATGTTCAGACTCTGATCAGTTATACAGCACAGCATGTGGTCTGACCCTGACATCGTGGAGTTGATCTTGGAAGAGAATGACGGCAAACGGAACAACATGCTTCAAAACCCCAACCTGCCAAGTGCCTTGAAAAACTGTGCAGTGATAAAGTTGTGATGTTTTAAAACCAGAGCCTCACACTTCTCACCTGTTTCTCTCACTTTTTCTCCAGTGTACTGTGTTTTATTTTTGAGTAATGACCAAGACTCTGACCAAACAGTTGCAGATAAAAAGCAGAACAGGTAAACAAGAGAAGCAAAGCTGCGACTGGAACTCTGTCCAGATTTATCAATCACAGCGGCTGTTTGGTCAGAGGCTCCATTCATTTTCATCTCACATTTCCTCAGTGCCAGACCCCGTTGTAACGAGCGCATTTGTCATTTATTTTCTGTCCTTTGTGACATTTACCGGGTTGGCCTTTCAGGTCTGCGCCTCTCCTTTTGTAAATAATTGATGGTGATCAGCAGCATGTTGGGAAAGCAAGGCGGCGACGGGCGTTTGAGCAGCTGGCACAAGATGACAGTTAGCTCTGACCTGGCATACAAACACACGCTCGCACACGTATATATGAAGGTATGAGTCACACTGGTTATTTCCACACTCCCCCTCTCTCTCTCTCATCTCTTCCTCCATCACAGGAAATAGTTTCCAATAATAATGAGAGGTGAGTGTTGGAGGTCAGATACTGTAGCTATGATGAAAACCAAACCTCCTCTCTGTGTACTGTCGTTTACCTGAGCTGTGTGCGTGCAGGAAGCTTACTGCTCTCTGACCAGTTTGTTCGTCTCAGGTTTAGTTTTAGTGCTTAAAAAGGTCAAATTCATGCCACACAATGAAGAACACGAAGAACAAAGAAAGGAGGGTTTGACGAAGACTTTGCATCTGAAATCTGAATCATAGATTCTTTTTTCTATGTATTTAAATGCAATTTTACGGTAACACAAAGTAATTTATCTGTGCAATTCAAACCGATACCTTTCAGGCTTTGGATAAACCTGTTTTTACGTGACGATGTAACATTTATAAATAAAAAATGAGCTGAAGACACATCAGGTCAAACTCTAACCTTTTACCTCAAGTGGAGTGTTTCAAATTGATCAACGTCACCTGAAAGATTTTCCACAACACTACAATACTGATGGACTCATTCAACACAGGGTTAAAGGTGACCATTAAAAATGGTCAGAAAAATGTCAAGCAGCTGTACCAACACCCCAGTTTATTGCCCTATCTGCTACCAAGCTTCTTTTTCAGGCTCATTAACGCCTTTTTTCAGACTTACACTTCACAAGGGTCAAAGGGTGAGAGACACATGACACAGAGTTATTTCTAGTGTTTTGCATGTTATTTCCCATTTTACACTGGATTGTTTTTCCGCTGGGTAATGATGTTGGGAATGAATCACGACAGGATACTGAAATAAAACTCACTCACCCTCCTGAGCTTGGTGACGTTCTCCTCGACTGTCAGTCCGTTCAGCGCACCAGAGATACAGAGGAAGGCTCCCAGAAAGCACGGCGCAAAACACAGCTGTAAGGAAACAAACCAAAAAAACAAGAAGAAGAATCCTAAGTTAATCATAAGTGTAACTGCTGTGGCCTAAATCAGCAGATTTCAGGTCAGTTTTATTTAAAAAGCTCCCCTCTGGCAGTGTGACATCAACCTAAACTGAGCAGTAAACGTGCAACCTAAAAACAGAACATGACTTTTGATTATGAGAAATTGGGTGATAAATATCTAATTAATCTACTTGTGACAAAACATTTTCCTGCAGCACATCCGGAAAAGGAAGTCTTTAAAGAAACATCATGGAGGATGAAATCTTTCCTTCGCTGTCATTCTTCTTTTTGTCTTACTTTCTTGATATTTCATTCATTTCGTTCGATTGTATTTGTTTTTCCGAGGAGCTTGGGATGCTTAGCTGCTACTCCATAGAAGCTGATGGAGTCCAGAAACAAAGTAACAAACTGAGTCTATTAATTAAGTAATTAAGTAATAAAATACATACCAGTGATAATCTAAGAAATCTGAAAGACTGAGGTTAAACTGTTCCTAGTATGAATCTTACATGAACAGTCACTTGACTTCTTCCGGCTGATCAGGTCTGACGCAGGAAGACGCTACAGCTGCATCACCTTAAATCTTTCAAGTGCTGCTGTTTGTTATGCACACTGAGGTGAAGCGAGCAGCGCAGACAGTGCGACTGGATCACTATTCAAGCGTGCAAGTGGACCCTTTGCTCCAGTAAATATTTTATTCAGTAACAAGCAGATACTGCTTTTTTTTGCTCTGCTGCAGTTTCACTGAAACACAGCAGGGGGCAGCATGAAGCTACCAAAAATGACTAGTTTTTAGACATTTACAGACAAGTTGCATTCCAAGTTTATGCTATATAATTTTACTGATATATTTGTGTACCTTAATCTAAAGTTAATGATTCATTCAGGAAGCATGAGGTACAGATTATAGTTATGTGCAACTAGTCGACTAAACATTTAAACGTTGCAGCTTTTGCTACTCAATGCCAAAAATGATAGTCAGTTATATTCAGCAATATTCTTATTTTATTAAATTACAACAGGAATTCCTGGGTCAAAGTTGTTCTACCACCATCGGCCACTCGCTGGCGCTGAACCCTGTTTCCTCTCTTTCTATGAATGAAGCAGTAAATAAACAGAGGCTTAAACTAAACAGATGACAGCTGTTCTGCAGCACTTATAAATCAATCAATGCAAACTAACTGTATATCAAGCTTTGTCAGAATAAACTGGAATATAACTAAGCAACCGAAGTCAGGTGTAATCAAACTGCACCTGCAACTCTTAACTAATCTGACATCACATGTGTTTGAAACATTATACAAAGTAAACAACATTTCAAGTATGTTCTGCTTTAGATAGTTTCTTAGGTTTTTCTATCAATTAGGCTATTATATCTTTTTTTTGGCTGTCTCATTTAAACAACTAAATGAGCAACTACAAAATACCAGTGCTACCACTCAGCACCCTAGTAGATACACCTAAGGTATTAATTTGAAAATCCTCTGTGACTTCCTTCTTGAGTTATCGCATTCACAAACGTGGGTGTCCGCTCACCCTGTAGATGACAACGATACCCCACTAACCTACAGCTGAGGGGGCAAAAACTGGAGCTCTGTTGCATAACTCAGCCTCTCGGCTCAAAAGCTTCACAAAAAGAGAAAACAGTCTGCTAACAAGAGTTTCCTCCTATCAGGACAACAAAGACTCATCTGTCAGTCAAAACAATCTCAGCAGTCAGGATTCATCCACTCTGTTTGCCACAACTAACAAGCTCAGTGCGAGTGCCGAATACACACAGAAAGCTGTTTTTTTTGCTGAGCTGGTGTTCGGTTTGCTAAGAATAAGAAGAAGAAGAAGAAGAAGAACAAGAACAACAACAAGAACAACAACAAGAACAACAACAAGAAGACGACGACGATTAAGGGTCCTTAAGATGCTCGTCCCACCTGGTCGACCAGCATTTTCTTCATGGCAGCGCTTTTGGTTCCTCCAACAACCAGTCGGTCCAAAACCTTGTACCAGCTGCCGATGACAGGGCCCTTTATTGCAACAGAAATAAAATTACCATCATTATATTACTCTTGAAATTCTCCACTTAATTCTCTTCTAATATCTTTAACTGCAATGGAAGCAGAAAACCGATGATGGATTTCATGAAAAATAAAAACATCAAATCTTTGCTTTTTGGTTTGTGCATTAAATATTCAGCCATTTATTCACAATGAACTCACAAAATGAACCAAAGTTAACAATTTGCTATGTGAACTGTACAAACCTTTATGTCTAATTGCAATTTTCTGTAAATGTGTGTCCTTCACAAATCAACACAGGTCCACAAGAGAGAAACTGACACTGACATGGAGTTTGTTCAAAATCAGTCAAAATTTGGTGCAATCACAAAGTTCTAAATTGCTGCTGATAAAATTAAAAAACATGACCTGGCTTAGATTTGGGATCTCTCCTCAGACTGCTGACAGCTCAGCTGCTGTTTTCAGATCACTCCTCCTCAAAGTCACATTAGTTGTGTCCATAAAACTACAGAGTACTTCTTGAAATCAAATTCTCCAGCTTTTATAATGAGGGCCATCACTTGTGAGCTCAGATGAACAGTCATTATTGTGAACAGTTGTACACCACTGTGGGCTGTGATCCTCAAGGAAAGTATTTATTGACAAACCCATCATACTTGCTAGTTTTGCAACTCCTTCCTGTTCCCAAAATAAAAGTTACAAAGATGGACTGACACTTTGGCACAATAGTGGGGAACCAAGGAAAGTATAAGACTTCAGCTGAACACCAAACAAAAAAGAGACGTCCAGAGGTGCAAAAGAAGATGATGTTGAAGATGAGATTGGATAAAAATCAAGTATTTTTTGTTTGTTTGGGGGGGGGGGGGGGGGGTGGGTTATGTGCCGAGTCCTGTTTACATCTTGCAGAAGATGCACAAGTAACAACAGAACAGGGAATTCTTCTCCACTACCACAAAATACAAAACTTAGGCCATAAAGATACAAAAATAGTGTTTTATCAAATTTTTACATTAAAAGTTTTACATTTTAAATTTATGTCCAATGTTAAAAACATTTTCCAATAGAACTCAGCAGCTTTCTGTCAACAGCTTCCCTCCTTAAACGGAAGCACGAGCAGGCTGGCTGAAGATAAACCGAATTCAACCAACAAATGGATGCATTATTTATGTGAAGGAGAACGATACATGATGCATGAATATAGCTGCCAATAAACATGTCGTCTCAAGTCCTGTGTGTGCTGAATAGCCACCTTCCAGACAAGGAGCTTCAGATAATTACAGAAACATAAATAAACTTTGCCTTCGTCACAGCGACGTCAGAAAGAAATGAGCTACTTGGAGGGTGAATTGTGCAGCTGTCACAGTTAGTAAAATACTGATGAATTAAACATACAAAGACATGAATGAGTGGTATATAACAAGTAACACAGATCAGACAAGTACATCATGAACACACATACTTAAAGTCATTGCTTACAGATGCACAAACAAGCAGGAATCTTTCTTTTTGCTTTATATTAACTTCCTCAATTTAAACAATTAACCAGACAGTAAAGAAGGAAGAAGAAGGAATTTTAATTAAAAACCTGTATTCTTTCTAAGTAATGGGCAACATTTCTTCTTCCAGGGAGCCACACTGACATAGATCGAATCAACTGAAACACATCACACAGTTTAAGTTAAACTCTAAATTTGCACAGCACAGTGTTGTACAGTGTGTTATCTGCACAGTAGAAGGCCTGCCTCTGTATGATTAAAACTTTGTTTTAAAATGTTGACTTTTTTTTACAAAGGTGCTCATTTGGTGTCCTCTGAGGAGGCAAAAGAAATCTTACAGAAAACCTTCCATATTGTAAATCTCCTACTACATTATATCATATATAAATAGTTAGCACTATGTAGCGTAACACACAATTTCGAGACACAGCGTTTGGGAATGACTGCTGTGAGTAACTGTTGTTGTCT
Source organism: Neolamprologus multifasciatus (assembly GCF_963576455.1). Taxonomy (NCBI): domain Eukaryota; kingdom Metazoa; phylum Chordata; class Actinopteri; order Cichliformes; family Cichlidae; genus Neolamprologus; species Neolamprologus multifasciatus. The sequence goes on from NC_140453.1 coordinate 21,535,099, forward strand.
ATAATAAAGAAGCATGATTCACTGGTTGAGTTTGGGAACGTTTCTGTATGAAATGACTTGGAAGTGTCAGCATAGCGACCACAATAACAAATGTATGAATTTTCCAAATCCTTTGTTTCCCTTATCACCCCCTTTAGCAGAGGACACACTGAACCATCATCTATAAAAAAAAAAAAAAAGGAGATAATGCCTCCCATGATAACAAATTTTAAACACATTTGATTCTATGATGCAGTTTTTATGTCTTGGTGAGCGCTAATTACTGTTTTAAATGCTTAACATAATGACCCGGGTATGCACCGACAGGCATCACAAAAATAGCTGCTGAGAGGCTAGACTTGCTTTCATACGAACTAAAATATTATTCTATTTCTTCATGATTCACACAGTTTCTCTAGATCTAAAAAAAAAAAAAATCAAGCATGTAACACCTTTTTAACAAAATAAAATCAAAAGTATTTAGAAAATTTTAAAAAAGTAAATGAACTGAGAGTCAGAAGGATACTTACCACAAAGAAGAAACCAATGCTCATCATCTTAGCCGTCCTCTGCACGTTGTGGTTAGCCAATCCTCTCCTCTCGATCAGCTGCTGGGAGATGACATCACCGACACCCACTAAAGACCCTGGAGGTCAAACAGAGTTGAAACTGCATCTCAGTCCCCTGAGCACAATCTTCTACAGATATGATCCGTGCAGACATGTTACTGTTCCTGCAGTGAGAATCTGATTAGGCAGCACTCTTGTAATTAATGCATAATAACTGCAAATATGCCAAAAAATGTATTCAAAGAATCAACTTTACTGTTAATATTGAAAATAATGTGTTAAAATACTTTATAAGCATTCCAAAATTAACAAAAGCTCCCAACCAAATGTGAACTACTAAAAAATCTGCATTGTCTTAAAGAGATATCAGCTGAAGTCAAACTCGACCTGGAAAAAAGGAAAAGTTTCTTGAGATCAAATTTTAACACAACTACTGATAAAATACTGCCACCCAGTGGTGAAAGTTTAAGTGACATTTTGCAGGGGGCGTTTACAAAAAGTATCTTTAAAATGCAACAAAACTGTCCAAAAGTACAAACTCCCATCCGAGTTCAACTTGGCGATGGTCACGCAATGTGTCCCTCAAACAGACTCAGTTGTTTTTCTTCTCCGTAATATATCTTACCAATATAAATTATTTATACGAACAAATGAGATTTCAAAAGGATTTCATCACGGAGCTCTTGTCTTCATTTGTTTCACACTGCTTATTAACAGGCATTAAAGGGTTGTCACCAACAAGCCACCATTAACTCATCATCATTGGCGTCATCCACGAATTTCCTGAGTCACTGCTAATTTTTTATTTATAAACCAATTTTAGACAAACAATCCTGCTTAACACTGCAGAGATTTCACAGAGGTCCTCTTCAAGTCTTCTGTTTGTTTCTAACATAAATGCTTAAAAATAAATTGGTCCAGCAACTCATTTAAAGGCCTTAATATCTCCAGCTTGAGTCAGGACCTCAGTAAGCACTGTGGTAAATTACTCCACTTATTAGCTTTTCACTTTATTATAGTGGGCAGCACGGTGGTTAGCACTGTTGCCGCACAGCAAGGAGGTCCTGAGTTCAATTCTACCATCAGGCCGGGAGTCTTCCTGTATGGAGTTTGCATGTTCTCCCCGTGTTTGCGTGGTTTCCTCCCACCGTCCAAAGACACACAGTTTGTGGGGATAGGTTAATTGATTAATCCAAATTGCCCATAGGTGTGAATGTGAGCGTGAAAGGTTGTCTGTAATTTATCCACAATAAGTCTGTGTAGGTTCTCAATTATCCAGGTCATGGTAGGGCTTGGAAGAAAGAAAAAAAAACAAAACAAGAAGGCACTAAAACTTCTTCGGTTTGGTACAGACGTGTCACCTCTCATCCTTGAGGCTTCTTCAGTTCTAAAGAAAAATGGTGGAGAATCCTAAACATTTAAGTCCTAGTGAAAGTTGTGCCCCTTGGAGGCAGCCCCGACGGTCGTTGACCAACTACTGATTTATGCTTCAGCAGGAAATCTACACCACACTTATGTAATCACAGTAAACCCCTCTGAACCCCTGTGCTGTAACCTGACGTGCACCTACCTGCAGATGTAACTACATGTTAGGTCGATGCTGGCTGTTCAGCTCCATTGATTAGGAATAATAAGCATAGTATCAGTATAAATACTCACAATTGTCAGCTGATTAGACATCAGCTGGACATAATGGAATAATAATAAGATAAACTAAATTCATGTGTCATAACATGTAGTTATAACAAAAACAATTTAAAAACAGACCAACTGCTCAGAAATTCATGATGTGTCAACACTAACCTCAAATCTTTCAATAAATTTGGGGGGGGGGGGGGTTCCTTTCTTTTTTTTGTAGGAAACTCACAAACTCAGCTGAAATTAAAAACTTTGAAAATGCATAAAGACTGTCAATAGGGAAACTGATTTCTCTTTTTTTAAATTCCGCAGAGAGGCCCCTTTTAGCTGCTCTAGCTGCAAGGTCAAACCTCTGCCTCTATCTAGTGGTGACTAAATAGTACTGCAAACAGTACTTTAAAACTACAGCCTTCTGAAAAATGTAAAGGGTTAATACAACACTAACTGCTTAGGTTAGATCATTTACATCTGAAACTTGCTCCAATGTGTGAATCCACCAGAGCTCTAAAAGCCATTTTCAACACTATGAAATCCAAAAGTGCTACACAACAGTTACAGAAATATTTTTGGTCTAATACCTGCATCATATTAAACTCATCAGCATACTTCAGCTCCCTTCATTTTATTTTAATCAACAAAGGTCAGTGTGTGGTGTACCCGAGATCGTTTCTGCACCTTCTCATGTGACATCTGTCTGCAGCTTTTCTACATTTACGTTTGGGCTTTCAGAGTGTAACTTATTTTTATGTGCAGTGAAAAGGTTGTCCTACCCGCTGTCACTATCTGGACTGTCCAGGGGTATTTAGTCATCAAGGCCTGGTAGCCTCTCCAAAGGCCTGCCATTTCTCGTCCTAGGAAGAAAGAAAAATAAAAGGTTGTTGCAAATGCAGACTTTTCTGCTCAATCACCCCGCCCGCCGGTTTGTAACGTGATTCAAATCAAGCGATACCACTAACAAGTTCCGTTAAACTGTCCATTAGTGATTGCCCATTAGTGTAAACTTCGGGCTGTTTTTTAAAGATTATTTCAGGGTTTTAAAACACTTAAATGTATCCCAAGACCTATATCGAAGAGGTTAGCTCACTCTTTCAAATTCAGTCAAACGGCTAGCTAATCCTCTCCATTCAGTTACATCACACTTATGGTCAACTGCTGACTCAAAGTTAACATTTTATTAAAGTATTCGTGTTTCGGTAAATTTTGACAATGCCGAATTCTAACACTGGGTCTAACATTTTCTCTCAAGCTACCGAAGTTATTAATAGATGCCTAGTTTTACGACAGCTGAGATTAACTGTAAAATCTTTTTTTTTTAATGACGTTTAGCTTGAGGCTCGGTCTCGTGCTGGCTGGCGAAGCTAACGTTCCACGGAACCTACGACTTGCACAGTGCGTCATTAGCGTCTCTAAATCACAGCACTAACTTTCAATCACTCATTTAGCTCACGAAACTAAACTAAACTGCACTCCTAACACACTGTAGCAACTCACACTTTAAATCAAGAATAACGAACTGCTGAGTCTTTCATCGTTTCTGTAACTTTCCGTTTAACATTATTGCAGCTGCTGTTTAACTCACCTTTACAGCTCACCGTAGTTAACTTAAAGGTCCGTAAACTGGCAAGCTGCGGTTAATGTAAATAAAACTGTACACATGCCGCTTCCCTGAGGAAACAGGCGGAGATGCTTTCACGAAACGAAATCAGCTCCGACTTTGCAGTACTCCAACTGTACAGCACAGAAAAATATGAATACAAATTTGTGTGTTATACTGTTGTTTCCTTTTTTAAATACACTTATTTCGTTAGGCTCACACCAGTTACATCTTTACAGTTTAAACAAGTTGTCAGTCAAGTTGGGTCTTATTAGTCTCAAGTTTTGTATTTATTATATTGGTAATTCTTCCAGTGCAACAATTTAAAAAACCTGGTGCACAATTAAAGGTCTTCTAAAAATTCCAATACAATAAAAAGGGGCTCCAGGTAACACAGACATGTAGGCTTCCCAGTCTCAAAGATATTTTCCTGAATTATTTTAGTATTTTAAGTACACAATGTTTTTATTAGTTTATATTAACTCTATGTTATTGTCATTTCAGTTTATTTAAGTGATTTTTACAGATTACTTTAGAGTTTACTTAACTTTGACTAACACAGTATTCATTACATCTGCGTAAATTGATTAGTAATCAACAATTTATTTAGCTTTGTTGCAAACAATAAGGGCAGAAGAAATCGTGATCTACTACGACCAGTGAAGACAGCATAGGAACTGTAGTCTGCGTCAGTTCCGCTGTACACAATAACATAGGCACACCCCTGCCCTCTAGAGGACAACTCCAGAATAACAACATGACAGGAAGCAAATTGCAATGATTTTTATTCTGTTCAAGTGAAGTGGCACTTACGATAAATGAAACAAAAAAAGAAAGAAAAGTTATTACAATGGGACTTCTGGTTTACAAACAGGTGTAACTGGCATAAATATGACAATGGAATGGCTTACCAGGAAACCAAAATGTAAATCACTCAAGGAGAGGTCAATACTGTCCCCAGAACACATTTTTCAAGTAACGTGTTGTAATTTGCTCTAACGTGACCTTTTTTATTGAGTCAGTTTGCATAAAGTCAGAAGAAATAGAGTTATTTGAGAGCACGGGGTGTCAAAGATGCAGCCCGGGGGGACCAGAACCAGGTCCATTTTGGCTCATTTGATGACTTCACAAAGTGCAAAAACTGGGAGAGATCTCAGCTTCACTAGCAAGGAGTGACAACATCTGAAAAGTTAATAGTTTTAAATCTAGACAAGTTAACACCTTCGTCATTGGTAACTGAAATGACAACAGACTCTGTGAATGTGGAAAAGCTGAGGCATACTGTTGAGATTGCACTTTTGTAGGATGCAGAAAATATAGTTTCTAAATGGATGATCCATTAAACAAGAAAATGTAAATTAACAACAAGTAACAAGGGAGTGGGGTAACTGGTATGGTGTGCTAGGGACAGGGTGAGATAGGGGCCGATGTGGTGACCCTGAATTGAAGCAGTTGGAAGAAGAAGACAAAGACGACACATACATAATCTTACGGGCGTGGCTCACTTAAGATTATTTGTGGCCATTTGTGGGCTGTGAACTGATGTTTGACATCCCGGCTTTAGAGTTTTGCTCACAGTGGACATTTGGCACATGTGTAACAATATTCACACAGCTGCTGCTCCTGCTCCCCAAAGCCTCATCATCAACTTTACTCGCTTTTTGGTACCAGCTTCTCACTTCACCTCAACGTCGAGAAGAGCAGCCATCACAGCAAGGTGCAACATTACACGAAGCAAAACACATGAAGAGCAACGATGGCACATATGTGGCTTTGGAAATGCAGAATGTCAGCATTTTCTTAGCTTGCTTAAAACACTAAAAATGGTGGTACCAAGAATCAGTCGCACTGTGTGGTGGAAATGAGGCCTTGTAAAGAGCAGGTACACAGGTGAGGCTTTTAAGCATTGAAGCACCTGAAAGAGCTAAATTTAAACTGCTTTTAAATCTGTGTTTCTCAAATCAAACTGTCATTAAATAAAATGATACGGCACTGGATAAGAGTACAGAACTGAAAACATATAACATGCAAACAACATTTTCACGATGCAGTTTGAATAAACATCTGTTATGTGTTGAATGTGTGAAGAACCCTCATACAATACAATAAATAAATAAGAAAACATTTTTTAAAAATGTCTGCAAACAGAAGCAGTGTGTGGCAATTACACGTGAAATGCTACTAAGACTTAAAGCCAATCAAAATCTGGGAAATTTGAATGCAGCTCTGTTTTAAATCAAAACGTTATAGCAGCAAAGACCCCTGCTGTCATTTGGTTTAAGATGTTTTCTGTTGATGAGAATCAATAAAATCTCAAAGTAACAAGGGTTTCAGGTCAAGAGCTGACAAGAAATACAGTACAAAGCATTCCCTAGTTGTGTGTTGATTCAATTAGCAGCTGAAGCTTGGCAGAAATGTTTAAAATCTCAAAATTTAAATTGCTTCAATAAAAAATAACTAACTGGGATATCCTGGCTCTCTTATTGCTGTACAAGAACCATAAAGTCAAAGACACTGAGAAAAAAAAAACAATTTAACAGGAGAGTAACCGAATAAAAAGGAAGCTAAAACCTTTCACCTTTTCACTCGGTCAGTCTTCTTCAAGTATGAGTCGTTGCTGTCCCTTTCAGTGGAAGTCGCCTGAGATAAAAGTGTTTTACAGTACAGACAGCTGCAGCTTCAGCGGCAGAGCAAAGCTGGAATACACTGATTCTTACGAGAGCTTTAAGCTAGGAGAGATAAACACCAAGCTACACCGCTAACTGGGCCAGACGCATCACCTAAAACTGTCCACGCTCGCCTTTATGTATATGTGCAAAGCAAATGATAACATTATTATTGACTGACCCAGCACCAGGAAGTGACCATTTTCATAAACTGCTTATACATCATTATAACTGAGCGTTGCTGGAGCTGGATCTTCCAGTTAACTTATCAGCTGGGTTTTAAAATCTGTCAATTAGTCATTTTATTTACATTATGCAGGTTATGAAGGTCAGCGTTTCCAGTAAACTGATGCAAATCTAAACATCACCCCTGAAGGCTCACGGGCTGCAGCTTCAGCAACAAAAACACCATCACTGGCAAAATTATTAACACCAGAATTAGTTCTCTTTTTCAATAGGTAGCTTTAGGTTTCCCCTTTTTAAATTATAACTTAATGGTATATCATCTTTTTAGAAGCATCCCACATCCTGCAGGACAGCTAACACTTTCAACTTTGGCTCCTGACTTCTTTAATAACCAAACTGACCTTAAAGTATATCATTGTGAATGGGAAGCAGTTTGTAGAGCAAAAGCTGACTGTTCAGGAGGACATCAATGGCACCAATCAGCTGTCTTCTTCTTCTAGTGACTAAGTGCTTTTGTAACAACCCTGCACCTCCATGATTGGCCCTCTCTCCTCAGAACTCCATCCCCTCGTCGCTTTCACACCAGTCTGACGGAGCATCGGTGCCGAAGTAACGATCTCCGAAATTCCCTGAGAGGAGCAGGTGAAAGGAAATGGGACAGAAAAAGTTGGACTTTTCTTTACTGCGTTCTCTGTAGTGGGTGACATCCGTTGCGAATATGGAAGATTTTAAAGAGCATAACTGCCTTTTTTTTTTTTTTACCCTTTTCCTAACTTTATAAGATTAGAAGCTACACTGTGTACCGAGAAGCTCATTTATATCCACAGTGGGAAATTTCTAAGATCATTTTTGCACCTTTGCTGCCACTGATTTAGATGTGAGATTACAGTGTGTATAAAGAACAGAGCTCTTTCGAGCAAATGTTTACATTGTAAACCTTCCCAATAACTCCCTTTACCTTGCTATTAAAATATTTATAATCTTGGCTAATAATCTACTTTAAATAAACCTAAAACACACCACTGACTTTTCTGTGGCTTTCCCAAACTCTCAAACACCCTGTAGCCGCTCTGCTGGTGCTAGATTTTGTCTGCAAACAGTAGAGCTTTCATCCATGCAGCAATGGTTTTGTACTTTGTGTAATTCACAGATGATTTACCTTTTAATGCCTCTTATTGATTTATAGGTGACCTTTTCTTCTAGCCTCCCACTGTTTGTCAATAAAGGCTAAAAATACATTTGAAGGCCAGAGGGCAAAAAACAAACTTGGTTGTTGATCTCTTCCAGCTCTGCAAAGTCAATTAATTTCTTCCATTAAGGCCTCTGACACAGTCCTTGTTTCTTATCAGGACACTTTACCCTAGATATGCTGTCAGTAAAGTTTCTTAACACACTGTTTTGTTTTTGGCAAAACCAGAAGATTTATGGGGCTAATTATGCTTAAAACTCTATAAATCATGTTAATCGTCTATTAAAAGTACAATGTTTTTCAAACAGATGATAAATGAACTTTGATAAAGCCAGAGCGCATGTACTCACCGATGCCTGGTATGATGTGGAACTGGTCGTTGACCTCCTTGTCTACGGCGGTGGTGATGATCCGAACTTTAGGGAAGGCGTAGGCCACCGAATGGACCCCCATCTCAGCCATCAGCAGGGACAACAGGAAGATCTTATCCTCAGCTACATCGTGGTCCTTCATGTGGAGAAACACAGAACTTATTTCTAGATGATGTCGGTGAAAGAACACATCCAACCAGAATGAATAATTTCATATATTTACATAATAACTTCGGCTTCATTAGCAGCATCACAGGGTAATAAATACTAATGACCTGAGCCTGCACAATGTTTTATAATGGATAAAATAAATCACCTGTAGCACTTTTATTAAACTGATGGTGTCTTTTAAAAACAAGCATTTCATTGTTTGCCTACCCTGAAACAGACGCTTCAGCCCTGAAGGGTTGGAGCTGGCCAAACAGCCTAATCCCTGCAGTAATCACACTAAGGTAGCTTAGAGAGAATTTAAAAACATCAGCATTTTTTAGGACACCAGTTTTCACCTTTATTTAACCAGGAAGTGAAAATCTGTTAGCATAACAATGTCTTTTTGCTCTTGGGTCAAGACAGGCAATATTAACCTAGCACGTATTTTGAGGTACGAACAACTGAGCCGTGAAGACGTGGGGCCAACCTACCAGCAGAACTCTGACCGCCATGAGCGCAGCAGCTCCAGTGGACACGGTGCTGTCCATGAGGATGACGTAGTCTTCACTGATGTCTTTGGGCAGACGAAGGTAATGAAGCTGGAGGATGGAGAAAAAAAAAACCAGTGAGAAAGCTTATTAAATCTATACAACATAAAAATCTAACTTATACAATAATTAGCACTGTGGAAAAAAGAATCAAACAAGCAACTTATTAAAGAGACAATCCTGTTCGGACAACACAGAGTCGAACACGAAGAACCAGCTAGATCTGACATGTAAAATTGTGTTTTTAATGTTGCCACACTGATAAAACTTTTATAGTATTGCCTAAAACACACACACACACACACACACACGCACACACACACACCTCTGGTTCTCCTGTGTCATGATTGGTCTGAATGAGGATCTTTCCAAGTCTGATGTCTTTACACACAGCCATCAGAGCCTGCTCCATGGTCTCTCCCGCCCTCAGGATAGAAACACCCGTTATCTGGAAAAACAGACATTTTTGTGAGGTTTTCTAGAGCGATCCAGCTTATCTGGACCAGAAAACACTAAAAGGTTTAAAATTTATGTGCACTTAAACCTTCGGCTCCTCCAGATCTTTACATATGTGCAAAATTATCATCTTAAGTTAAATGTCCTCTCATTATAGTAACTGTTAATGTCATCTTAAAGGACTTACTCTGTTACCGCACAGCCTCTTCCCCTCATAGATGCTACCCTGTGGCGTTTCCACAGACACTGACTGCAGAGGAGGAGAAAGAGCCAAGAGGAACAAAAGGAAATTAAAGGTTGAAGTAAATCAATCTTAGCAAAATCCCAAAACGTTGAATCTGTTCATCTGGACGTAGCATTTTCAGTGGGAGAAACATTTCGTCACTCAGTCTGAAAACGCGACGTCCAGATGAATGGATTCAACCTAGCTGGATGACTGAGCATGCATCAAGACAAATCTTGGCAAGAGTTGATGCTGCTACTATTAAAAATGTTATTAGTAGACTTCCTGCTCAGAACAGAAACGCCAACCTGCTATGGAGCATAAGCAACAGTAGAAAAAATGTGCTCTGCAGGAGTTCAGTTAAAAATCTTCATGCAAAAACTCACCTTGAGAGGCAGGAAGGAGAGGGCATGCTCTATCAGGAGCCTCATTAATCTCTTGGAGTAGAAGATAAACTCATCTCGGTTAGTTTCCCTGTTCCTACACAAACACAGATGGCAGATGCAAACAGGATGACCCTCTGCTTTTTTATATTTTTTAAAAAGAAAAGTTCGAACCTTTTATGTTCACAGGTGAAAACTTCTTGGTGTAAATGAGTGATTTTTTATGGCCTAATAAAAAGTCAAGTAGCAAGTAGCAAGCTCCTGTTTGATTATAATTTTTAAAGAAATAACTTTTAAATATTTTCTTCTCGTGATCCACATCCCAACTGCAGCGGCTCTATAGCTCACCTGTGCTGACTGCACCACACAAGCACTGGTTTCAATGATCTGCTGCACACTGTTAGATTTACTAAAAGATATATTGAAACATGATATTATCGTGTTTATCGTCGCGTTTAACCTGCAAGTTTTAACTCTCGTAATACTGGGCAAAGAATTGACAGGAAGTGATTTATTTTGAAGTGCAAGGAAATGTAATCTCCACTTTGTTGCCATCTTCAATGAAATTATGAAGGCAGCGGGCAGCTTTAGAAAACTGTCACTATAGAAAGGTCCTGTCTCTTATTTTATTTTGAAGTGGTGCCCACAGTAGGCCTGTAAAAACGTGTAAAGTACGAGAGGTGGTTTGGTTGCAAATCTGCAGCTTCACAGCTAGGTGTCTCTAAATCCTACTCACTGGCCAATTTTAACAAGCCTTTGCTTGTGAAATGAGCGTATGAAAGAGTGTTCGTTCTGACCTGATTATGGTGTGCATGCCACGGACTTGTGGCGTGCTCTCCATCACGCTGAGGGTTTTGGGTAATGGCTGACCCTGGTGAGCCGAGGCCAGAGCCGATCTGCGGCAAACAAAACACATTCATGCATCCAAAGTAAGAGACGTGTCTACATTCATTCAACTAAATACTTTTTCTGGATTTGCAGGTTAACTAATCAGAACCAATCAGTTCATTTTTCATCTCTTTTTTTTATTATTCTGTATGAAAATATTGAAAACAAACTAGTATTTTAGGTTCTGTAACAAATATTTCAAAAGGCTGGGTATTGTACAGCTGCTCAAATATGTACTAATACAAATGTAACCTAAAATCATTTCATTAATTCAGAAATTGATTTAATTAGTACTTATTTGGGGGGGGTTTCATATTTAAGTGACATCTAATAATCATCCAGCATAGTGATGTAATCAGTCAGCTGACCAATGAGCCAGAACTACCCTGATGTAAACACAAAGGCTTCAATATATGCATATCAGTTCTCATATCTGCTGCTTAAAAACGGTTCAAGTGTCATTTTCATTAACTGCCTTGAAATATCAAATCTGTAATCAATGAGCAACTTTTTACACCCAGAATCACAAAATCACACGACACAGAACGATGCTCAGAGAGGTTATATTAAGAAGCTGCAAGCATCTTAAGTCCTACCACAAGCCACTACAGAGAGTGCACTGCTTACAAACACCGACGACCAAACGCTCTGCAAAGCAGACATTTTAAGGTTAACTGATGAGGGGCCGGTTTCACAAAGATAAGCGGAGTTTCCTTTTTTAAATAAATTAGCCAAGACGTCCATCCATCTCACCAGTCTGTGTAGATATTAACTGCTATAATCAGGACTAATGTCAGTGGCACTGCTTCCTACATTAACGATAAACATGTAGAGCAGGCGGCTCTACGGGATTACAGCGTTTGGCCACCCCAGCATAAGCATGAGGCATCTTTGTGTAACTCGCCCCACATTACACGGTTTAACAAGCCTTTTTGATTTTAAAGCAAAAGTCGAGAAAGAAGCTGATTCTGTGTGTCAGCTGCCAGACTTTTAGAAACACAGCATTAAAAGCCTTGCTTTATTTAACATAGTTTTCAATCAGTGTTCCCCCTCAGACACTTCAGGAATCGACAGTATTGCTCTGAGGGGCAAATTCAGAATGCAAAACTCCGTAAATGTCAATAAATGAAGGACTTGATCCTGCCCTGGCTTTTCACCTGATGTAGAGTCTTTAGATTTAGAAACAGTGGACTCTTCACCTCTCTTGCTCCATTGTTCGTGGTACTGGAAGCTTTCTTAAATCTAGCAAGGCTTTTGTTCTCAGAACGTTTTGATCATAATGCCAGATAAAAGTTTGCACTTAAATAATTCAATGCGTGCCACAAACAGAAAAACAATAAAAGCAATCATGAAAAAATTAAAAATTTGGCATATGTGGCACATACCGTTTCAAACACATGCTACTTAGAATACTAAAGAGCAATGAAACTATTCTGCTTCATGCACACTCTGCTGCTGAAATATACAGCATGCTTTGTTTTAATTGTGCACAGCTTAGATTAATGGAACTGTGACATTTGTGGAATCAAACCCAGCAAACGTGTCGGTTTAACTACAGTCAGAATATGTAGTGCATATTTTAACAAGTTAAAAAGGCTTGAGTGCATTAAATCTAAGACTACAAATCTGTATTTTTAAAGACTACAACAGTGAAAAAAGGTGCACGAGGTGAGGCTCACATATCCCAGCGCATCTTCCTCTGAAGAAGGTGACAGATATTTGTTTGGCGAGATTAAGTGTTTAAAGGTGAAGGCAGGAGGAAACACAGGGAGGAAAAAACAAAAAACAAAAAAAACACACATACACAAAGGGACAAGAGGAGGAAAAAAAACAAAACAGAAAGGAAGAGAGAGAAGAGTATTAGCAGTGAAACAGCTTCACCACATTGCTGCTGTACAACACCGAACAAACACATTCCAGCTCTGCACTGAGGAGCACGCTCACTTCAATTTATCTCACGAGTGGGGTTCGCTTAAGGTGACTCAACTTCAGAAACTGGGATTAGTTTCAGTAAAAGCTGTGAGGGCAGCAAATCCATCTAAGAGCTGACCTTAGATTTGCTGAACCAAACCATTTAACCCACTGAAACTTCAGCTGAAGTAGGCTTGCAAATTCATCTTCATTCAAGGGTGAACTGAAGCTAAGAACTTCTACTTCTCAGCAGGTTTCATCTCACACACACAGGAGCACATGACCACCTGTGATCACACATAATTTAGGTCTCCACTCCAGCTGTTCTGCAAGTTTACAGCATCCTGTGGACACCAAAATCTGATCTTTCTCCTCTATCCTGCACCATAAAGTCTATTCTGTGCCTCTGGACCAAAACATGTCCCATTTCTTTTTTTTTAAATGATGTGACTTGGCACATGCTTTGCTGAGCTGGCTGCATGTTGTTGTGGTTAGGTGTGAACATGACCTGAGGAACTTCAGCAAACTAGCCAATCTATGTCTGAGAGAACCAAATCAGAATTTTGCCTAAATTCATAACCATGAAAAACAGGTTGTTGGTCCAGAATAGAAGACAGGACATAACGACTTGTCTTCTTCTGACCAATCACATTTGTGCTGGATGTGTTTGCATACAATTCATGTGGAGAGTAGAGACACATTTCTCAGTGATTTTGCTTTTCTCCTTTCTTTCTATTTTAAAATCTAAATATTTAAGCAGCTTAAATAAACAGTGCACAGAACACGAAGTCTTGGCTCAGATAGCACCTGCTTCAATGTTGTTGAGGATCAGGCTCTGGTGAGGCCGGTCCATGACTGACAGTGATCTAGTTTCTGCTTTTCTATCCAGGTATGCTTTTACTGCACTGGCAGTTTGTTTGGGATCATTGTCATTCTTAAAAATAACGCCAATGCCAATCAGAAGCTTTCCAGACAGTATTACATAGTGGATCATTTTTTCCTCCTCTCTCTTTATCATTGTTGTTTTTAAATCTAAATATTTAAACAACTGAAATAAACAGTGCACAGAACAGGAAGTCTTGGCTCAGATAGCACCTGGCTCTACAAAAACACTGAAATATTGTCTGTTTCCTGCATTAGCAGACTAGATGATAGTTTTCCAGATTGCTTCTGATCCTATTCACTACCAGGACAGAATGAAGGGAATTTCATTTTCTTTTTCAATTCTGGGATCTCTATGAGACTTTTACCTGAATAAATAAAAGATAACAAGTGTGATAAAGACATTCATTAACTTGTTATCACAATTTCTAAACTCAAACTGTGATCAATGGTTTCTAATGACTTACAGGAAACTATTAAACTCACTATTCGGGTTATATACTGTAGTTATATGACAGTACAAGATATATTACACACAAAATGTGCCACTGGTCACGACACTTTAAATTATGTTTAATGACACGTTTTTATTTTAATCCATAACTTGAAAAGTATAGGCTGATTAGGTGTTTTCACAATGAATACATTCAAATAGTTCTGCTGAGTAAAACAAAGAAAAGATGAAACAGAGACAGAGATGATAAAATCATTATAACCCTCTGACCATTATGAAATGAAATCGGGATAAAACATAGAATTAAGTGAAAAGGCAGGTGAAGCACTGACATGTGTATGAGTTTGTAGTAAAAACAAAACAGTTTAGTCTTTGCAAATAAAATAGTGAGGCATTCTTGAAAATGTGGTGACATAAAAGATCAGAAAAAAGATGACTCTGAGGATGTGGTAATAAAAAAAAAAGCACCAACAGTCGTACCTCACAGTGATCTCACGCTGGAATGGTTACACAGCATTCAGCCAGGAGAGGAGGGGTCGTGCACGTACAAGGAGACACACACACACAGACACGTGTGTGCAAACAGCAAGAAACATAAGAAAAACAAAACGTGAGACAAGCGGCTTGTCAGAAAAAAAGGATCATTCACAACATAAACCTCTTCCCAAAGGAGAAACAAAAAATTCACAATACACAATAAATGTTTGCCTGTGAAGAGTCGTACATTTGAACAGACAAACACTTCAAGTGTGAACTTTAATTTCATGTTTGGCTGGACAAGAGTTTAACTGTGTCATATATCAGCTTTTTATGACCACTTCATTTTACTGTAGAAACAACAAGTGAAAACAAGCGAATTATTTCATGAGCTGTCAGCGCAAAATAATGTAGTTTAAAACCACAGTCGTGTCAGAAGTACTGATTTAAAAATCTGCAACTTTCTGGATACACAGCACTATGCAAAGGTCTTGAGCCACCCCGTCCTTTATATATCAAAATGGAAAAAAGGTGCAGTGATTTAAAACACAAGCAAACAATAGTGGTAACTAGGGCTGCTCAATTAATTGATTTTTAATCACGATTACGATCTGGGCTTTCAACGATCATTAAAAATGACTGAGCCGATTATTAGCCCCTCCCTCGTGCTTTACTCTCGCACTGCTCCGTGTGGCAAATCGAGCGCACCTCTCTGCATTTCGAACACATGTCACAACAATTAAGAGCAGCGGTCCCCAACCTTTTTGGCGCCACGGACCGGTTTATGCCCGACAATATTTTCACGGACCAGCCTTTAAGGTGTCGCGGATAAATACAACAAAATAAAACTAGTACCGGTACCGAAAAAAAGAATATTTATTCATAACACACGCGAAAAGACCCAGGAAAACCGAGTAAACGATAAAAACGATAACAAAATAACGCTGAAAACCGATAAAAACCCTGAAAACTATACATTTCACACCTGAGCCTCAACTCTCGCGGCCCGGCACCAAACGACTCACGGACCGGTACCGGTCCAAGGCCCAAGGGTTGGGAACCGCTGATTAAGAGGACCCGAGGGAAGCTCGGAAAGCTAAGCAGAAGTTATTTGGAGAGAAAAGTGACTGCTGTTGGTTGAAAAGAGAGGTAAAAAAAACTTCAGTGGTGTGGAAACATTATGGGTTCGCGGAGTCAGACATGGATCAAGTAGACACAGTGTGTAAACTCTGCTACAGTGTCGTAGCTGCCCCACAGAGCAACACTGCAAAGTTCACTAAACATAGGTGTTTACATTTTTCATTTATTTTTTATATTGCAAACATTTGCACTGTTATCAGTATTTGCACACTATTTTATATTATTTTTTGACAATCTTTAAAGTCATTATTCAATACATTGTTATTGTTAAATAAATATTGTCAAATAATCGAGATCTCAATTTCAGTGAAAATAATCGTGATTATCATTTTTGCCATAATCGAGCAGCCCTAGTGGTAACACAGTTCAGAAGGCAAAGAAAGGAGTTGGTATTCTTTCCTTTGCCAACAAAGGAAAGCGCATAATGCCAACGTTTTGTACTTTCCATATAAATATAACTATGAATGTGTTTTTTAATTTAAAAAAGGCATATTTTAGTAATGGCAACGAGAAAAATATGTGAGTGTAAAACAGGACAGTGTCATGCTAACCTGTGTGTGCCCATCTATTTCTCATTATTACATACTGCACACACGCCTGTGAATGTGACAGATGCTGTGGGTGTTCTGGCAGCGACCATGACTGAATGTGCTGAAGGTGGAGCAGATCATTGTTAGCGGTAGATCAAAAAGTGAGTGGATGACAGAACAATGAGGTGAGCTAAGATGAAGGACACGATCTTTCCTTAAAGGGTCATTAATTTAAGGTACCTACTTAAGACCTCTAACCACGAGGTGTAAAAGGGGAAAAGAAAAAAAAAAAGCATAAAAAGACCTCACAAATCTTCCTGCATCACTTCAAATGGCCTGAGAGAAAAGTGTCCAGAAATTTTACTTTCCTGATTTTTAGTACCCTTAATTACTTTTAGTACTATTTTATCATAAAGGCCACTGTCGCTTAACTTCATCCAAACTACTAAAGCAGAGGAGAAAAATATGACATCAGCTAATGTGCTCTACCATCAGACGGGAAAAATAGCAGCATGTGACATCATGTTATTGTCCACAGCCCATCCTGTTCACCAGGTTTAAATTCCTGCAACTTCTTCCACTTTTTCAAAAAAAAGTTAAAGTCAAAAGTCTGCTGTGTTCGCACAACAGACGCAATCCAGCACAGCACAAATGCACACCTGCAAGTGGTCAAGTGGTGTGTGTCACTACCATGAAGGTGCCAGCATTCAAATTAAAGTGAAGTGTGTTTTTAGTTTTCTTTTTTTATAATAGGTGCAGTTTCTGACTTAAAAAAAAAAAAAAAAAAAATCTAACTTCACCTTATTGTTTGTCCCAATTATGGACCTAACATGTCTGATGAATCTTAGCTGTTGGGATGTTTTGGTAAATTTGCCTCCGTCTTTTATTTCTGTATCAATTCCCCCAAAATAATAAATAAAGAAGAATTTTTTGCCGTCAACGCCCCATAGGCCATGTTCACACTATTCCACACCAGCCAGCACCACACTTACTTTGAAAGGTTAAAAAAAGAAAAAGATTCTGCTGTAGTAATCATAAAGGCATTCCCACCTTAGAGTTTTTAGAAGAGTATGTGCCACCCTACAGTGAAAGCCGGTCAGCAAAATATAAGAAGCTCTATCTAAACATGTAGGAATAGTTAATGCCAGCTTTAATACATTCCACCTGTCTGCAGAAACTATAGATCATAGTATCCTTTATAAGCCCATGCAATTAAAGCTGCAATTTTCCAAAGAAATCCCTCACATCCTCAAATGACAAAATGATAAAAACATAAACTGAGAATTCCTTACCTTCTCCAGCTGACTGTGCACGTGCTGAACAATCAAATCCAAAGCTACAAAGTTCTCTCCACCTGCACATAAAAAACAAGCAACGTGTAAAGTGCTGATAGAGAAGAGCGCTCCTGTACTTTTCTATGGTGAACTACAAATACTGCCACTGACCTCTGGGAACCACGATGTCAGCAACCTGCACAGTGGGCTCAATGTACTGCTCGAAGGCTGGCTTTACAAATTTATTGTACTGTTTGATGATGCCACTGATGTCCCGTCCACGTTGTGATATGTCCCTCTTCAGCCTCCGTATGAGGCGGATGTCTGAATCTGTATCTACGAACACCTTCATGTCCAGAAGCTGGCAGACAAAAGGAGGAATCACTGTAACATTTTTATATGCGTACAGTTGTTTGCCTTTGCTGCATTTATTTGATCATTTTATAGTGATTTCATGTTTCTGTATATGTATATACATATTACACACAATGACTATCATTATTAATATTAGGATATTTTTGTAACTCTTTATGGGGTCAATACCTTTAAGGTACTAGCCCCATAAAGGCACTACCAGTTCAGGTTTTATATCAATACTAGTAGCAGGATTTTCCTGCAAAGTTTTTGGGTATCCTTAAAGTTTAAGCACCTGTGCCCCATTTACTAAAGTATATTAT
This sequence comes from Neolamprologus multifasciatus, assembly GCF_963576455.1. Classification (NCBI taxonomy): domain Eukaryota; kingdom Metazoa; phylum Chordata; class Actinopteri; order Cichliformes; family Cichlidae; genus Neolamprologus; species Neolamprologus multifasciatus. The sequence goes on from NC_140453.1 coordinate 21,553,284, forward strand.
ACCTTTTTTAATCAAATAAAACAGAACAGAAATACAGAAATAATAGAAAATACAGAGATTTAGGTTGAAATAAAAATGTCAAAGTCTAAATGCCATTAAAGTATGAAGTATTAGGTAGTAATTAGGTAGTAACTGAACTGAGACCCTATAATTAGTCACGCTGTTGTAAAAACAATCGCATAAACATCCAGTACTGTCAAAAAAAGCTGCAGTTCTCCTTGACTTGCAAAAGTATCCATAACAGCATCACACACCCACATACATTAACAAGACGCTCCATCAATGGTCCAGTACTTGTTTTAAATTGCTGGCAGCGGACATATTTATATCCTCTAATAGCATCTGTTAACATATGTCCGCCCCTAGGATTCTGTTATTGTGGCCATTTCACTGTAAATAATGGTTAGTTGGGCTGAGTACATAAAACTTTGGAGTTTGTGTGAACAGACTGAATCCCATTCAAAGTTACCTCTTTTTGCACTACACATACTTTACTTATGCAGAGTACTGTTGGATCCACTGAGGTCACTTCTCTAAGGTGAAATATGCTGCAACTTGACTGTATATCTGTATATCTTGACTGTATGTCAAGAAACATTGACATATAGACTGGAGGAGCTAAGAATCATACCACAAACCTTCCTCATCATCAATGACCTCCTGATCCACAGTTGCCCCTGAAATGTAGCTCTGGTGTGTGTATGTGCTTTTAATTAGAAACGCTGGTGATAAACTAGTGGCTGTAGTGCAGGACACTGCAGTCATTTATGTTTGAAGAGTTCTCTGTAAGCCAAAACAAAGTCTCAGTTCATAGAATTTCTGAAGACAATGAATGAATGATGTTTTATTCATTATTTTACTGATAGCCTCAGATTACTGTCTGAGCATGAGTAAAAATGACAGAAACAGAGAGAAACTGAGAGCTGCATATTTATTTTTTTAAAAGCCTGAACGCTTCTAACAAATGTCACCACCCATCAGTTCTATCAGTTAGGGAGTGTTTTATATTCCCAGCGCTCTGCAGTAAACACTTGATCTTGATATACTCAGAATTTAAAGTGGGACATTAAATGTCCCATTTCCATTTTTTATCCTTATATGCCACTAAAATAACATAACATGATTCTCAGTGCAAAACATTATTAATAGTATTTTTTTATCTTGCACAAGAAGGATAAATGTATTAAAGAAGAAGAGGAAGTAAAGAGCACAAATTGCACAGACTTCATTTTTCAGTGTCAATAAAGTCAGTGTCCGTGAAAAGGCACTTTGAGCTGCTTCAATGATTTGACATTTTTACATCGGAAGCTTGACGCTGGGGTCGGGACATGCTGAAGAATCTGAGGAAACACCAGTTATCATTGCAGCTTCAAAGAGAAAGTCAGCCCCGATCCACCAACTAAGCTCCACTAAACTGAACCTCAATTCAGCAAAGCCAGAAGACAGAAGACAAAAATCAATGGGGCAGCATCACAACAAAGGTGGGACAACAAGGAGGCAACACAAAGAACTATTGATGACTTTTGAAATTAAAAGAAGTCTGTGTGTGATTTAGAGGAGGACGGCAGCGGGAGCGCAGTTATAACTCAGTTGCACAAAAAGCTACTGGCTGGCAGTTCAGGCTGCTGTAAATCTGACAGACTGACCAACCAAAAGGTGGCAGGTTGCTGGATAAGCAGTGTTGTCAGCTTGGAGGAGGTGCATGAAGAGTGGCCTGGCCCCAAAGGTTAGACAGCAAGGCTGTGGCTCTAGATCATTTCCTAACCTAGGAAAGCTCCCAGTTTTCTTTTGCCAAAGTGATGAGGCAGGAAAATTGGAAAGTTTTCCTTTGATGCAGCTACAAGCCTTGAATGTGCAATGAGCAATGAACACCAGGGACATTTGTGGATTTATCCGGCATTTGTTGATGACATTTATGATATAGTAAAGAAAAGGTGGAAATTTGTTGATTTTTTTGGTTTAAGTACAAGTGCAGGATTACACAACATATCATACATCAAACATTATTGCTGGTGGGTTCAGGACTGGGCATGAATACAACTGAAAAATGAAAAGCTATATCTGTATCAGGAACAATACACAAAATCTTTTACTCTACAGTTATTACTGTGTTCAATCCAAACAAAAAAATAATCTCAAACGATTTTTTTTTTTTTTTAAATTAAAACTGCACATTTTTCTACTGGAAGTTTGCCTAAAAATGAAAAACCAACAAAGAAAAAACACCACTGGCTTGGTGTCCAACGTTGTCTATGCAGATGGTTTGTGCCAGCACTGCTTTGACTTTAGGAACTACTTTTGTTTTTAGCACGGACTGGTCAGATGTCATTTTAAAAACCATTTGATGTCCATACTCACATAAGATGGTCTTAATGGTACCACATGCACTTACTTTGTGTATTATGTATTGTAAGGCGAAAACTTGAGCCAAAAACCAAAACAAGAACAGCTACAGAGCAGAATTTGGCACAACTGAAGTTTTATTTTGATTGGCTTGTTTTAGTAATCGTTTGAAAATAAAATTCTTTAAGATTTATTTTGTCTTATGTGACAAATGCATTACTGCAGCCACTGTTTGTGTTTGGCAGTATAGAAAGACAAGGACTCCAAGTTAATTCAACTTGATTTTAAATAAAATATAAAATAATATGGAAGGCATGTGTGTATTATCCAAGAAAATCATTTGAATGAACCCTTCACTGATGCAGTGAATCAAATAATATTTTTCTGTGCTAGTAGTGTTTTATTAAGCCTAAATAAAAGAACGGGGGGAGGCGAGATAGAAAAGATCTATTATAAAACATATGCAAATTTAATCTGACATTTAGAAAATACATATATCAATCATGATTAAAATTCAGATCAACAACATACAGACAAAAACATGACATCTTTAGAAAATCCAATGAATAAATTATCTGAAAAACACGCTGCTTCATCACAATAACTGAAATTTCCTCCTACTATGAAGCAGTCTTCCACAATGATCTGCAACACTGGCCACAATGGTTTGATAGCGTGAGAGAAGCACCAATTCCTATTATTAACCATGTCCCTTTGCAACATCTTGGTTTTTTAAAGCAAACCTCTTTATTAGCATATCGGATCTGCAGCTGTAATTGAATTACAATTACAAGAATGGACAAAAAACACCATTGATCACAAGAGACGCTGACTGTTATTAACTTAATCAGATGGTAATCGGCTACACAGCCGGGTCTCAGGAGAGGCTGCCTGTCTTATCATCACAGTCCAGCTCTCCTGCTCTCTCACATTTACTCATACACAATAGAAGAGGCTGGAGAGAGTGACTGCAGGACTGATTAGCAATGAAGAATGCCTCTATAAGTGTTTATTCCCTCTGACCCTCAAGAGCATTGGAATAATGGCAGTGTCTCCTTAGCCTCCTAGCACTAGTCTTCTCTACACATCCATAAAAATGGATGTAAATATGAGCTTTAGGAGCCTAAAATGCAAACTTTTAAAATAAAGCTTAATTTGAGTCAATTTCTGGATCACATCTTATTTTTATAGTCCAGATAAATATACACACACCCCTCCTACCAGCACATCACCCCTGTTCTTCAGGAACTTCACTGGCTCCCTGTGAAATTCTGGATAATATAAAAACTTCTTCTGCTCACCTTGAAGGCCATTCATAACCTCGCACCTCCTTATCTTTCTGACTTGTTAAGCTCTACCTTTTCTGCCCGCTCACTTCAATATTCTTCTATCCAGCTTCCTGTGCCTTCCTTCTGCCTCACCACCATGGGAAGCAGAGCTTTTAGCTGCTCTGCTGCCAGGCTGTGGAACTCTCAACCCCCAGATATATCCTTTCCCATAGTTTCAAATCTGCATATTCACTGTGAACCCACTGTTTGTTAATTTTATCTTGTGCTTTTGTTTTATTGTTCTTCATTTAGTCATTTTTCCATTATGTGTTTTATCCTATTGTAAAGTGTCCTTGGGTGTCTTGAAAGGTGCTTTATAAATAAAATTTATTACTAGTATTATTATTATGACATAAATATGAACATACACTCAGCTTCTTGTTAACACTAACCAGCCAATCACATCTCAACAACTCAATGCATTTTAGCATCAACAACGAGCTGAAGTTCAATCCAAGCATCACAGGGACCACAGGTGATTTAAGTGATGTGGTATGTGGCTGTTGGTGGCTCAGACACGCACATTCAAAATATTCTAAGGAAGAAAAATGTCAAAGAAAAGTAAAACAGAGTGAGGGGATATTGATATTCTTACCTTGAGCAACTCCTTGTTGGCAAAGGCTAGGATTCCCTCAAAGATGACAACATTAGCACCATACACAGTTTTCTGTAAGAGGACAAATTTAAGGACAGGTTCACATTTTTTTCCCCCACTTGAAGCTACACTGTGTTCATGTTGATTGTACTGGTGAACACAATGTTTCTTAGGTTATTAGTTACAAAGGGATAGGGGTCAAAATCCTCCAACCCCACACTGTGTGGACACCTTGAACTAAGTGGTTCATTAACTAAAAATAATTTCAGTGTCATAAGTGAGGATATGAAAATTATTTACAATTAATGAGCTACAACGAGTGTGAAATTAAACATTTATGATACGATACGGATGCGTTTTAATTAAGAAAAAATACACTTGAAGGTCAGAAAAAAGTTTTTTGTTTTTTTTTTTTACCCAAATATATTTTTAAAGTATTCATTCTTCATGCTGGTCATTTAATGTCCTTTTACTTTGAAACACAAAAATAAATCGAATATTTTGTTTATACAGTTAAATTTAAGCTGGATCTAAGACAATTAAAGATGTCTGTAAAATAGTCTTCTTCCACACAAATTTAAAGAATCCATCTTTACTTTTTGTTTTGGTTATCCAATTCAGAGTCAGACGGTGAGAGTCAGGGTACAAACAATAAAATAAAAAGAAATATATGAAGAATCTATGCGATATTTTACATTTCAAGGCACATGAGTTCTGGTTTAATCCAAGTTCAAAAACAAAAACAGCACCACTGTAAGTTGCAAAATTGTCCTCCAAACTATTTGTGATATCACAAAAACCCAAACATCTGGCCACATCTTAGACTGGGACTTAAACAGAGTATAGAAAAGCTTGTCTTCTTCTGGATATGAACATTAAAAAAAAAAGCCTACATCTACTTGATCCTGTCAAATTTTCCTGGTCACATACAGAACTGGGAACAATAAGTTTAAACTTGTGTGTTGTCTGTGTTTTCTCTTGATCTTTGTGAAACTATGACTTGGAATATTTTTTGCACATCAGCTTGCCAGATGCACAAACCTGGACAGCACACTGCTGAAATCTGTGAGATATGCAAATCTGGTCTCCTGCTCTCAGACATGAAACCCTTTGCTTTCAGATAAACATGATTCCTGCATTAACTCAACTTAAACCAAAGAAAACTATGAGACTTAAGCACAGTTATTTTTTCTTTTTAAATTAAAGGAAACACAATATCCTTGGTAAGGTACAATAAATGAGATAAAAGACACTGCCCAAGATAACACAAATCTACTGTATATTATATAAGATGAAAGCATAAAACACATTTACAGATAATTTTTATTTGCCTTCAGACTTTTACAGATGTCAGTTAAACACTGTCACTTGCATGTGTATGCATGACATACAGCCACTGACGCACAAACACAACCTGAACCCATGTTTGCTTTACTGACTTATCTGATGAAACTCACCCAGAACCAGTTTTACTACCAGGTGTTTGAGCGTGTGTTTGAGAAAGAGGTTAATAACCGATTCAATCACAGACAAAATGGTGCAGAGCATGTCACAATCCTATTACCTTTCCACAACCAGCTTCATGCTAAAGTCAATAGGCTGAACACTTTGCTATTGATTTTGAGAAAGAGCGGAGAGAGAGGCAGAGGCAGTGTGCACAGTTTGAGAGAAAGTGAACTTTAAACAAACAGATGAGTGTTTATTGATTTATTCATTTCCTCCTCCTTTACTAAGAGATGATTTAGTGGCTCTTTAAAATACTTAAGTGCCAGTGCTTGAAAGAGAGCGAGAGAGGGAAGGTGACCTAAAGTTTTACCAAAGAAGAAAAACTAAGTTGCTTGCTCTTGTCCATCTGTATAACTGCTTTATAAACACAGCCTGCAGCTTGATCGCCCTCAGCACCCTCGAGGCCTGAGTCTTAATTACATCCACCCCGTTACAAAAGGCCCATAAAATGATCTCAGATCTGAGGCGATTTCCCGTGTGGTGTTGTGGCTTTCAGCCATGAAATTACATTGCAGAGAAATAGACAGTGAGCTACGCCGCCTGATTGATTCTTCACAATGCTTCTGGGAGGAGATGCTGGGCTTAATGTACTGTACCCTAAAATCCTTAATAATTAGCAAATTATCGAGCATCGGAATTTTCACCAGCTTAAATAACTGAAGCATCCCCGGAGGTGTTAGGTGATTTGTAACTGTAATGCTCATTTTTCTCCTCTCAAGTGTTCAGTGCTTTTATTTCAATGAAGACAGACTACACTAAACTAACCGAACTCAAGTGGGTGGAAAACTGCTTCTCTTCTCACTACTTTGACACATTTGGGAATATTCTAATAATACACATTTTTATCAAGTCAATCAGCTTCAGTAGCTAAAATAGCTCACAAGTTAGTTTAAAGCAACAAAGCCACTGAAAACTACTCCTCTATGTGGAGTAAGGCAGGGACTAGTAGGTGGTTTATGGGAGCAGACCAAGTGTTTCTATGTCTTCCCATTGAGAAAGCTCGCTGGTGTCTCATGCTTAGGCATAATTGATGACTCTGTTCTGGTCAGAGTTTGCACCAATCACATGAAAGTCACAAATGAAGTTTTTTTCTTCCTGTCAACATCATGTTTTCACATTAAAGGAAGCATAGGAGGGTTTTTTATGGAAAAACAACAAAGGTTCAGAATTCAATAGACGTTCACTTGCATCTGAGACCTCTGGAAAAATAGTCACTGCAGAATATATTTAGGAGCACATTTGTAAATATCAAACATAACATATTCAGCCTAAACTGTTTTTTAAAAGGCTGAGTGAGGATGTCTTTGACACACACACACACACACAGGCTGCAAAGACACGATGTCCCCAAACAGACAGTAAACCCACACTGGGAGAAAGAGAAGCTGAAAACAGCAGCGCTTTTTATTGTGATTGCCATGAAAACCTTTGCACCTAAAAAGCCAATAAGAGACAGTGGGGGGAAAAACATTAAACTGGACATTGCCTGCTGGCAGTGGGCATCCTAAAAACCGAGAGAGAACAACAACATTAAGAACCACATTAAAAAAAAGTCAGTAACACAGCAGAAACAAGACCAAGAACGGCAGCGCAAAAATGAAAAGAGCTCAAAACTAAGTTAGAAATTGATCTATATGGTGGGCGGGCTTTTGGACTTTGAAGATTAAGTTCAAGGAGATCTAATGTCAAAGACTGTGAATGAAGAAAGGAAGTGGTGCTGAGAACAAAGCAGTGAATGTGAATACTCACTGTCTGTCTCACAGGTAGCTGAGATATCAGGTTCAACATTTATACAGTCCTGCATGTCAAAACAGCTGATCCTTCATCAGTAGAACAGCATCCCTAATCTTTGTGTAAACAAACAAACAGCAGCCTGAAGGACCTTTTAGTTCCTGGGAAAAATGTTCCTGAGACAAGCAGTCCTGGGGGCTTTGGATAGAAGACGTCTGCAGATGCCAAGACCAACCAAGCAAATTTATGGGAAAAACATCTTCTGTTATGCTTTATGAGTGTAATCATCAATTACACTTATCTGTTTCATGAGGACTTTGTGGATGAGATTTGATCACGTGACTAACTGAAATTTGCAAAGTGTTCACAACAAAAAGCAGATTATTCTCAACTGAACCCTCCCCACTTTAAACCAGAGTACAGAGCACAATGTGATGAATTAAAACCCAGAGGTAAACCAACCAAAGCTGTAAAAACTCTGGCAGAAAGTTTGTGTTAAAAATGCAAATGACAGTAAAAATGGTGCTCCGATGGGGGGGAAAGTTTTTTCAATCACGACCCAACACAGTGTTTAAGTTAATCAGAGGGTCTCACCCATTCTTTGCGTCTGGAGTGAGTGGTGAAGTCATAAACTGGCACTTTGATGCTTTTTCCCTTCTTCAGCTTTCTCAGGATGTTGACCAGCAGCTCAAAGTCGAAGGCATCGGGGTGATCGAAGTTGTACTCATTTTTAGCTGCCAGCTCCTGCTCTTCTTTGTTCAACACCTGAATGACAAAGAGATATAAAGAAGAAAGAAAATTCACACACTGCAAACCAACTGATCCCTTTGGTTTCAGGTATTTCAGGTGCCTGAGATGGATTTCACCAGCCAGTTTGCATTATGTGTTTTCTTGGAAAAAACATCTGAGAAATGACAGATATCCAGTCACAGAAGGCTAAGCAGTACAATTTATATTTTCGATCAGCGAGACTCTTTTCAAATCAAAAAGCTCATTACTTACCATGGCTTAAATACAGTATGTGAAATAATAATATGTCTTGACTGCAGCACTAAAGCTGCTAATTAGCTAAAATGCTATTAATCACAGTACTTATTTACACTTCAGTGCTTTCAGCTGCTTTTTGTACCTTGTAGAAAGAGTCCATTGAAAGCAGAACCACCCAGGGGACATCCAGTGCCTCAATTATCTTATTGGCTACTGTAGTTTTCCCAGAGGCACTTCCTCCACACAGACCTGAAAACGATGGAGAGAGAGAATCACAACACTATTACTAATGGATAACGACAATCTGCTCAACTAGTACAGAAACGTTAGTCTGTTATATTGGAAGCAGACAGCAAAGCTTTCACTGGATACTTTTCTTTAAGTCAAAAGTCCAACACGATTATTTTGATAATAATTTTACTTTTCATAATTTCTTCCACCACTTCTCTGAGGTGCATGAAAAGGAATAAATGAAATACTTGGGATTAACAATGACTGCAGCATGAAAGGCACCCAGGAAAACTCATGCAGAAACATTTTATTCAACATCTTGATATCAAGGACAGCAGGTGTAAAAACGCAGGACATCCTTCTAATAAATTAGCACCTCAGTCTATTATATGAATGTCAGTCACAGTTATGCAGTTTTATCTAAAAGGAAAAAAAGCCATGTCATTCATAATTAGGGAGACTTATCTCAGACACTACTGGGTCAGTTTGACTAATGGAAAGATGTGTTTTAAAATATCCTTCAATCCTTGAAGTCCACTGACAGTAACGCTGTGCTGAATAATTAGGAAGTCAGAATTTCACAGTTAAAATTACTTGCTTGATTTCCCACTTAGAAAGCCTCAGCAACCCCGTGTGTCCCACAATCCAAGTTGGCGGCTCTGAACGCAAACAGTAACAAAACTAACACCTTTAGGCTATGTCCACAAATACTAGGGGTGGGGGAAAAAATTGATACTGTGTAGTATCATGATATTTTGTTTGCTAATAATGTATCGATACAGGGACAGCAGAAATTGATATTTTGTTACAAAAAAAGTTTTTGTGGACTGGAACATGCTCCGACTTCAGACTTCCTTTTTCTGAGCAAGAATCCTGACATTCCTTCACTGTCCAAATGTGTTTAACTTTTTTTTTGGCAGCAATAAACATGACAGTTTACTTATTTTAATTTAAGACATGTTTTATTTTAATTAAGTTTAAAACTTTTTTATTTAATGTAAAATATATTTTTGTTTTAATTTACTTTCAAATTCTTCAGTTGCTGAAGGGGCTGCAAAGTTTTCATAAATTGCATAGTTCAGAATAGCTATAATTGTACCAGATGGTTGCGTTCAGTTAAGTTGGACTAGATTGTAATACAAACCGTTCAGTTTGTCAACAATAAAACTGATTGAAATGAGAGAAAGACTGAGTGCGAGACTTTGATATTAGATAAAATGAATATTGATAAAGTTTACCTTTATGTACAGAATCTGAATATTGCAAAATATTTTTAAAAAATTGCAATAATATCGTATAGTGCATTAAGTATTGTGATAATATCGTATCGTGGGATGTATGGTGACTCCCACCTCTAACACATACACGGGTATTTTTGAAAACGCAGATTTTTCTATGCGTTTGCACCTTTCGTCCACACGTAAACGGCGGTTTTGGTCACTGAAAACTGAGATTTTTTAAAAACTCCTGCCAGGGTGGATATTTTCTAAAACTCCGTTTTTGCATTTACATGTGGACGAGAAAAACGGAGAAAACGCAGCGTCAAAGGTGTGCGCCTTTTTTGACGTCGCGCCACGTTATTGTTTCGGTGAAATTAATTTCTACAATACTGTTAATTGTACTCGCTGCAGTGTTTAAATGCTTACATATACACACATAGTTACTGTCCCTCCACACATACAACTCGGTTCTGCTTCTATGCCCCAGCTTTGTTTACTTTTTCCCACCGAGGCTTCTAGACTTCTGATTGGCCAACATTTCTACACAGTTAGGAATATAGCGCCACCTGCTGCTTTGGCATGTTCCTAGCAGCGTTTTCCTTCATTTCTGCCTTTACGTGTGGACGGGATTATTTTTTAAAACGAAAATGGAAAATCTCCGTTTTCAAAAATACCCGTGTACGTGTGGACACAGCCTTAATCTGCACTGCCACTGTTATGTATTTGTGACTCACTAAATAAGCCATATCCTCCTGAGAACCGAGGAAAAACATTTTTCAGTTTAACGTTCTTGGTCCACTACAGACATGACGATTGGCTGGGACTCCGAGCACTGACCGAGCTCTATTCATGAATGTGCCGTGGGGGTGTTTTTAAGAACAAAACGAGTATAAAAACATTTTTATATATTGTTAGTGATACCTGAATGGATCTACCTTGCTAGGAACCAACACAAATCCTGTTTTCTGTGCTTTTTCTGGACAACGCTAACACTGGAGTGAGATCACTCCAGTGTTCCAACATCCAAGTTTGGAGATAAATGGTACGACGTCAGCTAAAGATAATCCTAATCCAGTACTTTTTTTTAAAATTGTTATGGGACAACAGACTGCAATGTACCTGACCTTACAGGTACACTGCTTCTGTTTCCGATTCATTTTCTGTTTTCCTGCCACATAAACAGAGCTTTGGACACGCCGTGCAGATTATGACCCAGGTGATCATGTCTGACAATCATCTCAATCATCTTTTTATCACTGCTTTCAAGTTAAAAATCACCAGACCGATAGATTTTTGTTGCATTAAAAAAAAGCAGAAAATACTATTTTGTTCATCAAACAGCCAAAAACCACAGGAAAATGCACAGATTTCTATTAAGCGACTATATGAAGACTAATCATTCTTATATGTAGTCACCACATCCAAGACAGCATTCTGACCCAGAAAAAAACCATGAGACAACAAATGTTTATGCAATAAGTTTAACTGTACGGTTGGTATTCTCAAGCTCTTTTCAAGCCTAACATATGTTGAATGAACTGATGAGTTTGTTTGACACAGATGTTTACATGCTCCATTATTAAAACTGTTACAGTTCTGTTATACATGTTATCTTTTCTCTGACTGCTCTGATTGCTATCAGCAATTGTAGCAGAATGAAAATGTCCCCTGTCCACATTATACAGTTCTATTCAAATTATCTGTGAAACGACACCAAAACATAAATGCAAAATCAAAATGTATAAAATATCAAGAATTAACCTGACTGCAGCTGCCTTAATAACTGCTGTCACTATGTATTTAATAGCTGATTGCTTTTTTCATTAATCACCGACACATTCAGCTGTCAGATGCCGACAGGCGGTGAGATAAAAGCATAAAATCAATTATCAAAATTGTTGAGTCATTTTTTGTTAACTTGTCCTTTCTGCTTCACATTTAGCCATCATCTGGATGTGAGGTTAAAAAAAATACTGAATGTGATGGCGATGAACAAAAATCATGCAACACGCTTTATGCTTAAGAGTGCAGAAAAATCTGTGAGCGCAAACATATTTTGAGCTGAGAGACAAAAACACACGAAAAAAAGAAAAGAAAAAGAAAACATGAAACCAATGGGACAGATGTCTAAAATAAAAGTCAATCCCTGCCTCACCTCCCTTGACCTCCTCGGTTAAAGACCACAACAGCAATCTTTCAGGAAAACAATCCTGGGAACGGGGCCAGAACACCCTGCTGGCTGGCAGGAGGGAGTGAAAAGCAGGATGAATTTGCTGTTGTGTCTTTGTAGGTGCATGTGTGCGTGTGTGCACGCAGGAACAGAAATAGCCTACAGAGCTGCTTCAACGACATCAACAACTCTTGGTGAAGTGTTGGAATGGGGTTTTTTTTGCCCTGATAAGACTCATCGGGGTCAAAACTGCTGACTAGGAAACCAGTCAAAGAACACTGTGGGGTTGCTTATTTCCCGATTACAGCTCTGAAGACGTTATAGAAATACTAGCTAATCCAAAGTATCACAAGCTCCTGCATAGACAAGAAATTCTCAGCACGTCACCCAGCAGCAAAGGCTAGCCACTGGAAAATCCTGTTAAAACAGATAAAACTGCTTTTTCTATAAGCAATAAACCCAAACTGTAGAGACAGCAGCCACCTTTGATACCTATGAGGCTTTACAATGTTTTTCTGCCATTCACTTTTGCTCCCATCCCTAAATCCATCTGTTCCTGCAACCCCAGCACTTTATATTCTCCATTGTTTCTTGGGACCAGATCAGCACAGTCCCCCTTATCTTACACAGACTGCTCCTTTAAATTGGGGGCCACGGTACAGTCGAGTGTGAAATTGTAACCAGTCATTGCGCGCCATTGACGGTAACAGATTGCCAACTAAAGATAATGTCCACCTCTCCCTCCACCTATCACCAGTCATGCCAGTCTGATGCGTTTAACCACGGTACGCTGGCTCTGCGGCTGTTAAACGTGCACAGGCACACACAGGTTTAGTGTCTCTGTCACGCTCATTTTACTGCTGCTGGGACTTGTCCTGATGCAGATATTTTACTGAGCTGATCAGCAAGATGGCAGCCGGCTGTAAATGTACCCACAATGCACCCAGAGCCTCATGAAAATGTTAGATTTCAGTCTGAGAAAATGCAAATATCTAACTGAAATGATAACTGAAATGTCAGTTCATTTTGGTAAATAATTATTTGTTTTATCAAGTAACAAGACTAAGAACCAGCAGCCATGCAAACAGCTCACTAGGGATGTATTTTGGTGCAGCAGTGTTTAGACTTAAATGCCAACAAGATCTCACATATGCCTCGTTTCCACCAGCAGCGAGTTCTGAGCCAACTTTTCCTCAGTGGCTGTACAAAAAGAAAAGACGCCACATTATCGCGGGTCTGATAACCAAATACTTACACAGCATTACCTAGCACGAGTTAGGCAAATTTTTCTGGGAATAAAACAAAGACTGACCAGAATCTGCTGACTGCATCTGTATAACACTGTTGCAAAAGCTTCTCCCAAATTCCAGTGACATCAGTGGTTTTATTGATGGTGCGCCTGTTACAATTTGTTTTGACAACTAAAACCAGTTTTTTCCTTTTGTTTTGTGTGTGTGTGTGTGGGGGGGGGGGGGGGGGGGCTCTCTACATTCAACAACAGACCCATGGTGGTCAAAAATAATAATATGATTCTGCCCCCCAGGTATAATGTTCATTTTAATGCACTAGCTTCTTAATCCCGGCGCCAAAGCTGTAGCTATAGGAAGCGGACGAAAGTACCTGAGATTTTTGATCTAGAAAAACTCAGATAGCTGTACTAGGGCTGGGTATCGTCACTGATTTCTAGAATCGATTCAATTCCGATTCACAGGGTCCCGAATCGATTCGATCCACGATTAGATTTAATTCGATTCGATTAGATTTAATTTGATTCGATTCACTTTGATTTGAATCTGGGAAATTTTGACAGTCAGAAATATTATAATTCAGATCAATACATTTACATATTTTTGTATCTATAAAAAGGAAGCTGACACACCAAGACTTTATCAAAGGTGTGAGCATCACAGCAGATGCCTTTGTGTCAAAGTAGCTGAGGATAAAACACAGAAAAACATGAAGGTGATTTTCCTGTTCTGGGATTTTATAAAAATTTTCTGCAGTAGATCAAAAACGAAAGAAAACCATTAATCAAAACATGAACATTACCTCTGAAGTTACAGCAGTTTTATTAGAGACACGGCTAAGCGTTTTGCATTTTGCATAATTTTAAAAAGTTTAAATTTGTTCGGTATTGAACGGCAGAAATTAGGTTTTATTTTCGGAAGTATATAAAACGAAAAAAAAAAAAACGTCGGCCGACAGCGCTGTTAACAACGGTAGACTTGTGCATAACAAGCAAGCGAATAATGCAGAAAACAGTACAGAGAGAGAGAGGGAGAGAGAGCGCGCAAGAGAGCGAGCATGCGAGAGAGAGCTGTGCATCGTGGTCGAAGCAAAACAATAAAAGTCAGAGTGAATTCATGACGTTGTTTATGTGAAGCCTAGTTTGGATCTTCTTTTGCTGCTGGTTCGGTCAATATTGTTTGGAGAGAGATAAAACTAACAGCTTTAGAATCAGCGCATAAAGGGCGTGAACACAAAGCGCGGACCCGCCGACAGATCAGAATCAGCGCGCTGTCGGCTTTCAGCCCCGACTGTGAGAAAGGCAACATCTCACTGATTCTGATCCGCGGGTTGCGCTGTGTGTTTAAGTCTTTGTGCAGAATCCATGTTCCTGCTCTCATTTACTGTCTTAGCTGTTTGGTGGTTGTTGAAATTTTGTGAGATTTCACCAGAGATTCTGGCATTTCGGGCAAAATAAATTTATATTAAAAAATCGATTCAGGATTTTAATGAATCGATTTTACGTTATCCAAGCCAGAATCGATTTTAATCGATAAATCGATTATAAAAACCCACCCCTAAGCTGTACTATTGATAGACTCTGTTATTCACTTCCTCCTCATCAGAATGCCAGGAGAATACTTGCCATAATTTTAAACAATTTAAATGAAATAAGATGTTCTCTCACCTATAACGAAGGCTTCTTTGAAGGTTGTCCCAGTGACATTATACCAAGGTGGTCTGCCTGCAGTGTAGATTGTCCTTTTACTAGTCCTCAGCAGAGGAGGCTCTGTCTTAGACTGGCTTGTAGTCCGTTTTCGTGGCGATAGCGAAGGGGTCAAAGGACAGCGGGGGACATGGTTTGAGAGGCCATCCAAGGAATCGTCACCACTTCCACTGGGGTAAAAGAAAGGAAGGTAAGCGAGCAACATTTAGCCCTTTTAACGGGTTTTTAATTAACAGGTAACATTAATAGGAAACTAGGATTCACATGTAAATAAGTATATATCACACAATGTGTCCCTTGAAGGCTACACTGGACCGGTTCCCAGGCTGTGATGGGGCAGGACTTATAAAGAGAGATGACAACCGTTCATATTCATACCTACATCCAATTTAAAGTCACCAATGAATCTAAATATGATCTGATATGGGTGAGATTTACCCCATGGAAAAAACTGGACAGGGGTGGGTCTGTCTCATCATATCACAGCGGCAATGCAGTTATGCAGCTTCAAATAACACCAACAGAAGAGACATGTTTGGGCACCACAGGGCATTGTATTTTGACCACTCCTCTACATTTCAGGTGCGCTGCTTGACTTTCACCAAAAAACAGATTGTTTGCGTATTTTTAGGCAAGCAGAGAAACACTTGTGGGATGTTTCCAAAGTGCCGTGAGATCATTTAAAGTAATTGTTAGACTCATACTAAGGCTAAGTCCTCATGTTTGCCTGCTTTTTGAACAGTTTGTGTTTGCAGTATGCCATCAGAGATGCCTTGTTCGCTCATAGTGGACCCCTGCTGCTGCTCCAATACAGGCATTTTCATTTTTACAACATATCTGCAGGTTTATGACCACCATTGTGTCAAAAGTAGCCTTTTTCTAACCAAAAGTAGCTCAAAGATGTGAAGCTATAAATGGGTATAAAAAGGGAAAAACATTTACCTAAATATATTCAAAATATTTTATTTAACTCTTGGGAACCTGCAGATACACTGTTGTCCTGTAGAGAGAGAAGACAGTCTCTGCTCACTCCGGAGACCCTCTATGAACTCTCCTCTTCACAGGGAAGCATCTGCTGTCGGTGTGGTTGAGGGGGAGGAAGGGGGAACTTGCCGGCCCTCCCCAGGAAATCACACCGCTGCCCTGGACACAGCATGACACTGGGTGGGGAGCCACCATTCACATGAGTAAGGCTGTCATCATTTGGCTGGACTTTATGGTTTACAAGTCACTACAGTTTGAACATGCAGTCAGTTTCTCAGTTCGTATTTAGAACACTAAGAAAGCAAGTGTGAAAGCTTCACCACAAGGTTTCACTTCACTAACCAGTGGATGGCCACCTACTGGCTATGTCCGTGTTTTATTAATAGTCTATGGCTGTAGCTCAATGGCAGAGAAGGTAGGCCATTAAATATTAACTTGTAAGCGTGCAGAAATAGGCAATAGGTTTCTTTTTGCAAAAGCAAAATATTATGCAAATGTAACACTTTTTAGGCTGATTTATGGATTTTTTTTTAAATTTCCTTTTGTTTTTTTCGCTTCTGTGCTTCATGCACATCTTAGTCCCTGTAAAGATACAGACACCTAACGTAGATAACTCGCTGACCTAATTTAAATACAAACTAAATGCAGCTTTGCATTTTATTTACAATCAGTGCAGCCAAGTCAAAGGAACACCTTCACAGTAACCATCAATTTTTTGAATGGTTGATATGCATCAAAGTATGCAAGGATCCAAGGTTTTTCATTGGTGCACTGACATTTCAATGATTCAAAAACTCATGCATTTTTGCGTAGATTTAACACCCAGCTGCACTACAGCTACACAGCCAGGTCACCAAGCTGCCAGACAGACACCTGATCCCCAGCACATCCTCAGTGCTACGTGTTATGAATAAGGGGGCGTTAGCAACAAAGCAACACTAGCTTCCGTTGTGATACATATGGTCAGTGAACATCTCGAAACTGGTAGTAATTAACAAAAACCGACCCTGGTTAACAGTAGCCATTCCTAAAAATAAACATTTAAAATACACAATTTGAAAGTGAATATTTTTTGAGATGTGATGGTTAATACGGCCGAATTTAATAGGCCGCACTGAAAGGCTGCCGGATACTTTTAAATGATGAATAAACGCTTTGTAAATTGAAAACGTTGATAAAATCGTCATTTGTCGCATTAGTCTTGCATACAGAATGAGAGGATCTGTACAGATGCTTATGGAAAGAGACGAGGGCAGAAAGTGTTGATGTAACCACAGATAAAACCTCCATATAATATTTTACGACCGGGCCCAGGTCTCTCTGTCCTCACTTAGGTGTTTTCGGCTAATTCTCCCATGTTCTTTATTAAGCTTTTGTTCTCTGCACCCACGACAAAACACAATGCGTGGGTTACACCGAGTGTGGCAGCTAGCTAGTCCAGCTAGCTGCCAAGAGCCGTTTCCACCGCGGGGCTCGACAACACCCCCGCGTGCCACAGCAGCCATATTTTATTCCTTCCTTTTTTACCTGTCTGACCTCGACATGGATCTATCACCTTCCGTCCCTCCATCTGTCTGCGGCTCATCCGGTTTGCTGTCGCTGCTGGTTGCTGCCATGTCTGCTCAGTCAGCTCAACGCGGCGCGGCGCGGAAACCAAACACTGGGAGCGTCGTGACGTCAGCGGGCGTAAACTAAGATTGTGTTCAAGGTAATAGAAAAAAAACGAAACTTTTTTCCAAAATTATTTTGAGGATAGTATAAAAGAAATACTATCTCCTGGTTTAAATTTAAAAAAAAAAAAAAAAAAAAAACACTAATAATGTATTTAAAGACTTCTAGTTATTAGCTACTTCCTTTAAGGGTTGCCACAGTGGATCATCTCCATCTCACACTATTCTTAGCATCCTCCTCTCATGCCAACTCTCTCAAACTCCTTCTTCATTGCATCCGTGAATCTCCTCTGAGGTTTTCTGTCCGGTGTATTCATTATACCTCCACTGCACATCCCCAAACCATCTGACCCTTGCCTTAACTTTGTCTCCAAACTGCTCATCCTGAACTGTCCCTCTTTCTAATCTTGTCCATTGTGGTTGCTCCCAATGAAAATGTTAGCACCTTCAACTCTGCTCTCTCTCTTTTTGTCAGGCTCCCCATCTCCAAGCCATACATCATAGTAGATTTCACTGCCATCTTGTAAACGCTCCCTTTCTCTCTTGCTACTATCATTCTGTCACAAATAGCCCCTGACACTTGTTTCCACCTGTTCTACCCTGCCTGCACTTTCTTCTTAACCTCTCTTGTGCACTGTCCATTTCTTTACATGGTTGACCCCAGGTGCTTAAACTCATCTACCTCCCCTACTCCTGCTTCTTGAAGCTTTGCTGTTATAGCTGTCTCCATGTCATTTGGAGATGCATTCTATCTTGCTTCTACTCACTTTTCATTCCTCTTCTCTCCAGACCATACCTCTGCCTGCCTGGTCCCTGATCTCACTACAGATCACAATGTCGTCTGCAAACAGTCCACAAAGACTCCTGCCTAACCGCATCTGCCAATTATCGCACACCTCTATACTGTCTTGCTGTCTTCTTTATGATAAAGTTTATGAAACTTTATCATAAAGTTTATGATAAAGTTTCATAAACTTTATCCTCTGTAGTTACAACAGCTCTGCACATCATTCCTGTTCTTGATATAATTAATTTTAAAATAACTTTAGATAATTTTTTGGTTACCTTGTTCTTTTGTCTTAGTTCTAATGGTGAATTTTGTGATTAATTTAATTCGCTGGTTTGCCACTATGACAAAATAATGAATTGATTTGTGCTATTATTACAGTAAATTAAACATGAACTATTTTGTTTAGCTAACAGATTCTATCGTTAATGCTTACATAGTAAATAATCTTTTACGTGGTAAAAATACAGGTTTAGAACAAGAAATAATTGCTTATACAAAGATTTAAATAAATTGTTAAGTTCAAATAAAGTCTTGTCATTGTTTTGCCAAGGACTGTCATTGTAAACTGGCAGTTTAAGGCACGCTTGGAAGTCTTTGTTTTACGCTTGGAAAAAGATGCACACATGCCACTGACTGATTTCAGGTAGTTTAAATTTACTTTAAAAGCATTTTGGGCGAATTTCTGTGTTTAAAACAGAGTTTGAAATCGTCCACACATTCCACATATTACATTAGAGTAATACCAGTTTGCACCACAAGATGCTGTGGTGAGTCAGAGTAATCTAAAATAGGCCATGAATAGCTTAAAATTATTTTCAATTGCAGTCGGATATGTGGAAACGTTCTTGGGAAAACAAGGGTAAGGCTAGATATAAATATTTTAATAATTAGTGAAAGTTAAAATATGAAAAAGAAAATCCCACTTGCACTGCCAAATAGTAGTAAAAATTAGTTTTTGTTCCAGGTGGTGATTACAAAAAGACAGTTTTCTGCAGATCCAGCAAATTTATGTTTGTCCCATTGGAGCCTGAACGCAGCACTGGAGCGCTGTAGTGCTGAATTTGAGACGAATGACAAGAAAAGTCTCACAACTTAGAATAAGCGTATCATGCTGTGTAATGAATATAAAGCATTTCAAAAATAGAGGATTTTGCATGCTCATTAATTCAAATTCTTGTTTAGTTAGAGCCGCATTAACCTGCAGGTACAGAGAAGTATTATTTTAGAATTTTAGAAGCAAACAAATATTTTGCGAAAATGTTAATATGAAATCCTCCTGAGAACAGAGGGGGAAAGGATCTTTCAGTTTAACTTTTTAGGATTTGCGAGTTCACTACAGAGGACATGAATGAAAAGACTGGGGCGCCAGGATTGACACTAGGGTGTTAATTTGCGAGGGCTTTGTAAGACTAACTGAGATTTTCTGTACAGGATATTAGTACATATGACTGTGTTTTTGTATTACTTTAGTCGTATGTTTTACTTATTTGTTTATCTATTTACTTATTTGCTACGCCTAAAAATGTTCTGTTTCCTTTTGTCTAACAAGACACACAGAATATATATATATATATATATATATATATATATATATATATATATATATATATACACACACACACACACACACACACACATACATATATATATTTGCGGTTTTTTTAAGCTGCCGTGCTAACTGACTTTCTTTGCTCAGTCAGGTTGTGCGCTGCAGGTATCTCTGCTGTCCAGTCACAGCAGCTGCAGTGATCAGCGCGCTGTGTGCCTCATTACTGCCGCTGCAGCTCCACGTTCGAACCTGCAACTCGGACCAAATTAAAACCTCCCTCAGAAAAAGCCGCATGTGGTTTCCTCCTCCTGCCTCTCAGCACTGCAATGAAGGAATTTCCTCGTTTGTACTGAAATCTCTGCGCTCACAGAAATGAGGTCTCGGCCTGAGATTTCCCCGCGCTAACTGCACAACAGGAAGACCGGACCGGTCGATTCTCACCTGCATCATCTTCACCTTAGAAAAAAGAAAGTCGTACTTTTTTGCCTCTCGGACAGGACACCAACTGACTGCTGGCTGCAAAATGGATAATAATGCTGGAAATTCGGAAAAATCTCACCTCATAGACGAGAAGAATGCCAAGACATATTCACTAAAACTGCAAAGGTGGGGGAATGCTTTGCTTCATATCACTGCAGCTGCATGAAGAATAATACCACATGTAGGACGAAGTTATGTGAACACATTTAGTCATTTTGGGGCATAAACTGTGTATAAAATGGGGGGGGGGGGGGGGCACAACAATTCTTTGTTTGCTGACACTTAAAGAAAAATGCAAGTAAGCAGATTTTGTGATTTTTAATAAAAAACTCAAAATAGTATTTTTTAAATTATAATTTTAAGATAGATGCAGGAAGAATCCACTATTGTTGCACATTATCTTATAAACGTGCGTAATGAAGGCGCACTGAGAGTGGTTGTTATAGTGCACGTTGAGCAGGCTGTGGCTCTCACGGGTTGTTTTATTGAATGAACAAATTCATTTCCATGCTTGGCTTGTTTTTGGACAGCCTGTGACAAATGGCCCCGGGGCCAGTTCACTGAGCAATGCTAAAAACTCATCATCTGTCATTAGCAGAGGCTCCAGCCTGCAATCTCTCTCTCACACACACACACACACACACGCACACACACACACACACACACTCCATGTAGGTGCTTAAACCTGCTGGAGAATATCACTAAAAGGCATACACAAAGCTGGTTCGAATTTTTAATTCTAGGATAGGATAATAAAAATATTAAAACATAGTTGGAATGCGCCCCTTTTCTGGCGTATTTAACAAATAGCTCCCACATTATAGAAATACGTTGTATAGGATTTTCAAGAGGCCCACGTGTAAAAACACCACTTTTAATAATTGAATTTAAAAAAAAAAACCCACTGAGTTTAAAATATAGATGGCGGAGCAAATGAACGAAAAAAAGACGATTTTATGCACACAGTCAAAGCTGATGCAAACATGTGCATCAGCTTTGTTTGCTCAACATCCAGCCGGCTGCTGCAGAAACACACCTGGTGATTTTTCAACGCGCTGCAGAAAAAAAACAGGTGGAGACGCTCTCTCGCTTTAATATGAAATACGTGAGGAAAATCAAATGCAATCGCCCACTCAGCCATTAATCATAATCCTGCAGAATTATCTGTTAGTGTTATTTTCAGCCTTCAGAGGCCCTCATGAAGCACGTTTCCACCTCTTTGATCAACTGTTTTTAAGTCAGTGAAGCTGGTAGTTGGAAGTGAATCGATGCCTTTGATTTCACGCTTTAAAACTGGCTGTTTTATTTTTTTTTATTTTTTTTAAAGATAATTTCCAGATACAACATGATTAAAAAGAGATAAGGTGGCAGAAATATTACGCTTTATAAAGCAGGAGAAGAAAAAGGGAAGCTCCACGGGTGGGAAACACGTGTTTACTTACTTGCAAATATTAGTGCAAACTTGCAGGGCCTTTGTATTGTATTTATTTGTGTATTTTGAATCAATCAAATAAAAAAGCATATTGATCTAACATGATTTTGTAGAAATAAGTGAAATAGGCCTACTGATCATTTGGGATTCAAAGAAGTGTTCAGAAACACACACAGATGTGCATATGGCGCTACATTTGGGATTTCATGCACCATTTGCGCCGTTCTTGTGCAAGTGCACGCATGTGTTTACAGTGTCACCTTTAGCATTTTCCTCCCCAGCTGGCAGTAAAGTGACCTTTATTGTTCACATTTAAACCAAATATTTCTACAGTATTTTTGATGTATTTTAGAATAAGCAGAACTCGTAATCAAAAACACAGGAATAGATGTAAACATTAGAATTAATGTTAATAAAATAAATACGAGCATCCAACGATTCCAAAGTCAGACTTATTCAGTCTATCACTTAGAATTCATTTAATTTCCACCGCCAAATATCACCGGAGGGCTCAACCAGAAGTTCTGTTTTATCAGCTTGAATCTGCTGTTTTGTTTTTCAAGCAGTAAAAACGAAAATGATAAGAAGTTTGCATAAGTTTGGAACAATGATTGCTAATCCATTTATAAAATGTCCGAAAATAGAGTAAAAGATCATTGAAAATCAATTTAATATGGATAAGTAAAAAATACAAAAGTGGTTGGATGATTAATTAGTAAGTTGAGATAAAAAAAACTCAAAGTATTTGTTTGTAAGTGCCTGATTGTTTGAGGAGGAAAGAAGGGATGCGCCAACTGATCCTTACCCAGGTATCTCTAATGACGTTAATCCGTCCATGCAATTCACTTTTAAAGTGTTTGTAACATCTAACTGATGGCTATGCTGATGATTTTTAAACTTTGCTTTGTGCACCACTTGCAAGCTTTAGCCATGAGTCTGAGGTTACCAGGGTTAAAAAGAAATAAAAAAATCTTTCACTCTGTTTAGTGATCAGTAACTACTCTCGTGACCGGTTGATGGTGCTGTGGATTCAGTAAGGGTGTTTCCATCTTCCTGAAGATTTGTTAAATGTTTGTTAATTAATCAGAGTAAATGTGGAAAATAAATTCTGACCATTAAAATACATTTTTAGTCAAAGCCAAAATCAGGAGATTAAAACCTTTGATATCAAAGGCACAGCAGTTCTTACATTTTTCAGTCAAATGTCAGTAAGTCATTCAGCACCAAGCAGTACACTAGTGGTTACTTAATGTTTTCTGGCATGCCCAAAAAACAAAAAAGAAGGGAAAAGGTCCACACCCCAGAAAACTTGAATTTGAAAAAAAAAAAAAAATTAATAGTCAGCACATTTAATTTCAGAAAAACCAGATCTATTTAACTTTAGTCCACTGCATATTTTCCTTGATTGGTCACATCCACCTGTATAAACTCCCACAGTTTAAAAACCACTGATGTAAGCAAATAATTCCTATTCCTGGTATTTCAGTGGGAGGTCCCAAGGCTGAGGCACATCAAGTGGTTGTCATTTTAATGGATGCGACCATATTGGATTTTATTGAGAGTTTGAAAACAAATTCTTGTTAATGACCAATAGCTGATGCTGTTATCCATCATTAATCACCTAATTAACAACATCACAAATGATTTATTTTGTCTGACCAACATTGCACAAAATATTTAAGGGATTTATATATAATTTAATATACATTTTAATATACAACATAATAGGCGTGTCACTATGGATTTAATCTAATCCATGAGAATAAATATTACAGATTGAAGACCAGTGATGAAAAGGAAATGTGACTTCGGTCTGCAATGTGATGTGAAATCATCATAAACTGTAAACATGACTTATGGTGCACTGATGTGGACTTTTCTTCTCTCTGGGGAAAAACAAAGGCAAATCTCATGGGTCATTCACAAGCATTTAAAAATAAATGTTTTTGTTTACATAAAAAAGCCGGATCATCTGGATAAAACCAGGGCCTTTCATTAAGGTTAAAAACATGGACTGTTGACCAAGATCTCACCAAGTGAAAGGCTTTCAAAACCTCTAATTAAAATATTAGAAACAATTTTTTATATATATATATATATATATATATATATATATATATATATACACACACACACACACACTGCCTATTTACTAAAGCCTGCACATCACAAGTGATAAAACATAAAGATGAGGATATAATAAGATGATAATCACTTCTGTACTCCACTGATTTGTCTGCTGAAACATTAATATGCATATCTGTAAAAATAAAACACTGCTCAGTAGTTTCTCACTGCAGAGATTCTTCTGTGTGTTAACAAAAGTGCTGCGGGATGTTCTGATACAGCAGATTGCAGTTGTAATTAAATGCTTATGATTTTGTTTTTTTCCCCCGTTGGAGTTCCAAGGTCTCATTTCATTTCACAGATCACTGACTTTTCCCCGAGGTCTCTCTCTCTCTGTCTGTGCTGCCGATGCTGGGCAACAATAAACGCTGCTTACCTGCCCTGTGGGGTATTGACAAAGACATGAAATCTACTTTGAAAAGAAAATCTAATGTTAATAATCTTAAGGAGACTCATTGGGTCTGCCATATCGTCAATTTGTAAGGGTGGCAGTGAAAAAAGTACTTGAGGATGACTGCCAGAGGAATATGGCAGTCATATACATATACACATGTATATATGTGTATATGTATATATGTGTATATGTATATATGTGTATATGTATGTATATGTGTATATATGTGTATGTATGTATATATATGTGTATGTATGTATATATATGCATATGTATATACGTATATATGTATATACATATATATACACACACATATATATATATACACACACACATATATATATATATATATATATATATATATATATATATATATATATATATATATATATAATCTCTGAGATATATAATCTCTGCCATCTCTATATATATATATATTAGAGATGGACCGATCCGATATTACGTATCGGTATCGGTCCGATACTGACCTAAATTACTGGATCGGATATCGGAGAGAAATAAAAAATGTAATCCGATCCATTAAATATCAAAAAAGCACCTCAAAAAACTTGAGACACGGCATAACTCGGCTCATAACCGTAGCACGTCGGAGCAGTGTGGTCACGTGATAGAGCGGCTGTGTGTATTTGTAGCCTGCTAGCAAACATTTTATCTCCGAGGAAGTTATCTCAGATAGAAGTAAAGCAAGTGTGTAAGTTTATCTCTGAATGTTTCTAAAGCATTCCCGCGTTAAGCTTAACAACCAATTTAAAGAGCAACTGCCTCTCTCTTCCTCCCTCTGCTACTTAAATCGTGAAACTGCTTAATGATCAGCTGATCGGCTTTTCTGTCGCGAGTCCATCTCTCTTGTTTGTTTTTGGCCCACTTTGCACCAGAAAGAGGAAACCAGCGGCTGAACAACAGCAGCACTATTAAGCTTGATAAGCTGTTGTTAGAATTTATTTAATATTACTTTCTACACCAGGATCTTTTTCTATGCAGCTGACGGCTGGTAACTGTGCAGGGGCGGATCTAGCAAAGTTTAGCCAGGGGGGCCGATAGGGCATTAACAGGGAAAAGGGGGCACAAAGACATACTTTTCTTTCTTATTCTCATTTAAAATATCTAGCTTTTAATTATTTAATAATTATCTGAATCGTACACCCAAAGTTTTAATCTGATGTAAAATGTATAGAAGTCCATTACTGTATATAATAACTGTTAAGTCTAATATACCCTAGTAAGCTGTAGTACTTTTTCCTTTGGGAAAGTACCATCTGTGAATTCTGCAATTCTGTTGAAGAAAGATGTTGAATCTATTTAATTATTCTTGAAAAATAATTTATTTCTGTGAATTTTTTTCACCCTGCATCAAATTAAAGTTGATTACATTGATTAAGCATCATGAGGAAGAGGGTGGTTCCCTATTTTCTTTTGCTGGGAGTTTGCAACCCTATTAGTTAGGTCGCTTAATATTTCTGCTAAGTACTCTTTAAAATACCAGAATAGGAAGGATGGTGCAGGTTTAACTTTATTAGATTGATCAGTATTGCTGAACTATGAAATATTTTGGGTGCAGTGTGTTTTTTTTTACATACAGGTATAACAGAATAGCTTTAGTGTTGTTGTTGTTTTTTAACTTGAGTATGAACTTATACAAAAAGCAGCAAGATATTAAAAAAACATTTTTGTTGATTAAAAAACACACTATATTGGATTCATATCGGTATCGGCAGATATCCAAATTTATGATATCGGTATCGGTATCGGACACAAAAAAGTGGTATCGTGCCATCTCTAATATATATATATATATATATATATATATATATATATATATGTATATATATATATATATATATATATATATATATATATATATATATATATACACACACACATATATATATATATATATATATATATATATATATATATGTGTGTGTGTATATATATATATATATATATACACACATATATATATATATATATATATATATATATATATATATATGTATATATATATATATATATATATATGTGTGTGTATATATATATATATATATATATATATGTATATATATATATATATATATGTATGTATATTTGTGTTTACACTCACTCTTTCAAATAGATGCAAGTAAAACACAGCAGAAAATAAATAAAGTCAAAGACTAGCGGTGCTGTTGCTCTATTTTCACCTGTAAAGCAGGAGTTGGTAGGCGGAGGTTTACCCTGGTGCAGGTGTGCCGCAGCGGTCAGTGGAAGGATACGGCAGTTTCTCTGTGAGTTTCCCATTACGTGGTAGCATTCGGTGCTTGCTTGGAAGTTTAGGGGTTTTTTTTCGCTGTAAAAAGAAGTTTTCTTCCCAGGCAGTGAACAGCAGACACTAATGTTTTTGTCACTTTTTATGGAATCAAACTCAAAGTAAGGTCAGTACTTCCACGCTTTAAACACTGGACGCTCATACTCTCTCCGTACTTGATATATTATCCATTGTTGATCTGCACACAGCTGTTCTCACAAACGTTGCACTTGCTTACATCACTGTCATGAGACATTCTTGCAAAAAATCACGGTTTTAGTAACGCAGTAACGCAGCGTTCCTACATGGTAATCCCTTACTTTACTCGTTACTTGAAAAAGTAATCGGATTACAGTAACGCGTTACAGTAACGCGTTACTGCACATCTCTGGCTCAGACACAGTTATGTTTGACCTGCGATCGTCTGACTTAAACCAAAGGACTTAAAAACATTAAGACTATTCGCACTAAAAGCTGAAAGCAAAAACTAAAATGCACCAATATTTTTTTTTGTTGTTTGTACAACTTTTGTTCTTTTTAAGGTCTGTAGTGTTACACATAAAATGTATGAACAGGAAAATATGCATTACAAACAAACATAAAAGCTTTTTCTTCAAATGTGTTTTTATTTCTTAAAAGAATTGAAGCCCAGTCACCACCAGGGTCAAAACATCGTCACCACTTTGAAATAAATAGACTGCAACAAACACATAATTGTAAAAACTTTGCAATATATTGGATTTTAAATAACTTAAACTTGTATTTGCATTTCAAATATCATGTTAAACACACTTTTCAATTCTCTGGGGTGTTTTTTGCAGGTAATGTTACAGTCACAATATGTCCACCTAATTAATAGATTTGACTATTTGACTTGACAAATTAGTGCTGAATGCTACTGAGCTAGTTAAAGGCACAGCTGTGGTATTACTGCGGTTGGCTGGGAGTGTTTTCAGTGTTTAAAGCCAAGGAGCCACTTGATTAAGGAGTGCTGACCAACAACCATATAGTTTCCAATAGAAAGGTGCAATTTACTACCTAGATCAAATAAAATAAGCAGTAACTTCATGAGGTATTAATTTGCACCAGAAGTTTTGGATGAGAAAGTAAGAAAGTGCAAACAAAAACATTTGACCCTTAATAAATATAAAACCACCATTAAGTCCACCTTTAGTCAAATCAGCTTTATTTGTATAGCATGTTTAAAAGACATCAGGTGTTGAACAAGTACTGAACATAAGGATAATGTAGGCAAAATAAACAGAATAGATTAAAATAAATGGAGTAATAAGATGACAAGAAATCCATATATATGCGCATACACCTATATACAAATGCATATACTAGCATATATGTACACATGTATACACCAACATTTTAGACAGCACAGATGAAAAGTCATGAAAAAAAATGATCAGGCTTCACTGTGTTCAGTTTACCTTCAGAACGGGATTAAAAAAAATCTTGTTATGTTTGAATTTGGCAGAAGGGTTACAGATGTTAATGGCACAGATGTTTGCTTAACAGGCAGCCCTTCCCCCTGACAATGTTGCGCTGCAGGCCACACAGTGTGTTTAATGTCTGAGGATATTTTGCATGAATCTTTTGAACAGGATATTTTTTTTCTGCACACTCTGGAATTTATCATCACCCCAAGGTTTCATTGTGTGTGTGTGTGTGTGTGTGTGTGTGTGTGTGTGTGTGTGTGTGTGTGTGTGTGTGTGTGTGTGTGTGTGTGGTTTTCTCTCGTGTCCCGTTGGTACAATTGAACAGAATCTGTTTTCCGCCTGGCTGCTTCTTTTGAGGTTGGACATCTTCGAAGACGAGTGTGTGTGTGATAATCGTACAGCGCTCGCAATCTCCTGTGTGAAGAGTGTGACATTAAAGTGTGTGTCTGGTTATCTCAAGTGAGGCCAAATTAGCTTTTTTCCACCTCATTAGTCACATCATCGAATCCTCCCCCACGCATGATAAGAACAGCAACCTGTGTGTGTGTGTGTGAGAGAGAGAGAGACAATGATGGAAAGGTCAGCATTTTCTTTTATTCTCAGCAGTAATCCAGTCGGGTCTGCATCTTGCCAGGGTTCAAGTATACATAGATGTGTAATGTCCAGATTGAACACTGAAAAATTTCACTTTCAAATGAAAAGCATCTTATTTTAGATAGGCAAGATGGTGTTAAATGAAAAGATTCTGTATTTATGTGCAAAATGAACAGAATGGCAACTATTAAATGACTACAGTATTATTTATTTTACCACTGCTACTGTTTTAATTTACTAAATTACCAAATAAACAGGCCAGATTATTAGGTATTAGGTAATTTATTCAGTTGTTCACTATTACATATATTTACCAGTCACATGGCAGCAACTCAGCAACATTTAGACCCAGAACCTTGTTCCATCTGTGCTATAAGAATTAAGGCAGTTCTGAAGACAAAAGATTGTCCAACCCAGTACTAGTGAGGTGTAACTAATAAAATGGCTGCTGAGTGTACATATGTTTTTGTATTCTAATCAACTTCCTTCAGATTCCTTTGGAATTACCTGGTACTGGGTTTGAATGGTTGTCTGTTGTCTCCGTGAATCTCTGTGGTTGATGGGTGACCAGAACTGGGTACACCCTTCTTCTTGCCAAACAACAGCAGGTATAGTCTCCAAACCTTGGCAGTCCTAATAGGATTAATGGTAAATAAAATGGATGGATGGCGTATTAAAAAAAACATTTATCTATTTGTTGTTATATGTTTGATGTTTGGGCAGCGCTTGGCTTCAAGTTTACAGTCTGATTTATTATACACAAGAAGCACTAATTTTATAATTTGCTTGTCAAAGGATTGTTACACTTTCTTAAGTTTTTTTTGTTGTTGTTTGCTGTTTATTCGTTGTTGTTGTTGTTTGTTTGTTTGTTTTTACAACATTTTGGTCAGATATGACTTTCATTCACAAATTTGTTCTCAAATAAAACACTGCTGTAACCTGGATGAATAGAAAACGACACAACGCACAAGACCTAAGATGGAGCGCTTATGAGTTATTAAAACTCAGGAGCAGTCGTGACGTGAAGTTCTGGACTGTAAAACAGGGCAGTCTGTTCACCCTCCTTCACTGTCAGCATGAATCGATTTTAATGGGTTCTTCATCGAACGAAACAGCGCACCATTCTTTCACTTAAGTGAACACTGACTGCGATGCACTTTGTCAGGTTTCCACTTTGTAAACCATTGGGACTCTATCAAAAGATGCTGTGCTGTAACATTAGCTAAAAAAAAAAAAATCAGTTCACTCAACACCTAAAACACCTCAGCTGTTACAAGGATGGACAAAAAGCCAGCCTCCATGAGATCAGACAGGGGTTTTACTAAGGCTGAAATTACATTGTTTTAACAGACATGTCGGTCAGAAGATACAAAAATAATTCCATCCATCCATCCATCCATCCATCCATCCATCCATCCATCTTTATCCGCTTTATCCGGGGCCGGGTCGCGGGGGCAGCAGCCTAAGCAAAGAGGCCCAGACCTCCCTCTCCCCAGCCACCTCCTCCAGCTCATCCGGGGGAACACCAAGGCGTTCCCAGGCCAGCCGAGAGATATAATCTCTCCAGCGTGTCCTGGGTCTGCCCCGGGGCCTCCTCCCGGTGGGACATGCCTGGAACACCTCACCCAGGAGGCGCCCAGGGGGCATCCTAGTCAGATGCCCAAACCACCTCAGCTGGCTCCTTTCGACGTGGAGCAGCAGCGGCTCTACTCTGAGCCCCTCCCGGATGGCCGAGCTCGTGGCCATAGGTGAGGGTAGGGACGTAGATCGACCGGTAAATTGAGAGCTTCGCTTTTACACTCAGCTCCCTCTTCACCACGACGGACCGGTGCAGCATCTGCATTACTGCAGCTGCAGCCCCAATCCGTCTGTCGATCTCCGGCTCCCTTCTCCCATCACTCGCGAACAAGACCCCGAGATACTTAAACTCCTCCACTTGGGGCAAGACCTCATCCCCGACCCGGAGTGGGCACTCCACCCTTTTCCGGCTGAGAACCATGGCCTCAGATTTGGAGGTGCTGATCCTCATTCCCGCTGCTTCACACTCGGCTGCGAACCGCTCCAGTGCGAGCTGGAGGCCCTCACCCGATGAAGCCAACAGAACCACATCATCCGCAAAAATCAGAGATGAGATCCTGAGGCCACCAAAGCGAAAGCCCTCCGCCACTTGGCTGCGCCTAGAAATCCTGTCCATAAAAATTATGAACAGAACCGGTGACAAAGGGCAGCCCTGACGGAGCCCATCACCCACCGGGAACGAGTCCGACTTATTGCCGGCAATGCGAACCAAGCTCTTGCAACGGTTGTATAGGGATTGAATGGCCCGTAGCAATGGGCCAGACACCCCATACTCCCGCAACACCTCCCACAGGACACCCCGAGGGACACGGTCGAATGCCTTCTCCAAGTCCACAAAACACATGTAGACTGGTTGGGCAAACTCCCATGCACCCTCAAGTATCCTCGAGAGGATGAAGAGCTGGTCCAGTGTTCCGCGACCAGGACGAAAACCGCATTGTTTCTCCTGCATCAGAGGTTCGACTAGCGGACGAACTCTTCTTTCCAGCACCCTGGCATAGACTTTCCCGGGGAGGCTGAGCTACAAAAATAATTTATTTTCTTAATAAGTAGATTTATCTTTAAATGCACCCATCACACTGCAGACTAGCTCACATCTTCAAGTATAATGCTTTCTGTCTGAACAGCCAAGCATGATTTATATTATTTATACTGTATATAGTGCTTTTCTATTTTCACTGACCTCATTTAACAATGCATTAAAACTGAGCTTTGGAGCACATGTTATCTACCTCTCATTTATGATCAGTGTAGAATTACCAGTTAACCCAGCATGCTTGTCAGTTAGGGTTTGAACTGGGAACTGTCTCTGTGACAACACTCATATTTATTATTTTATATTTATTATTTATTTAATAGTCCAAGTTACTCACATCATTATACAGAAAATGTGAGATGTAAACATGCCAAAATTGCTAATTTCCTTCTTTCCCAGGGAAGGTCACATAAAAGCTTTAGAATAAACAAATGCATAAAAATATATAACAAATGAAACATCAAAAAACACAGCGAACAACACTCTGTTCATTCATTACCTGAAAAAAAATCAAACATTACAGCTGATACAGGTGATTTAACCAAGTATGTTTAAATGTGGTGCTGAAAGCTAGAGCAACAGCACAATACTGCAGGTGTAAGATTATAATGGCAGCCCTGTGCATCATAGGTAGGTTCTTCAGGAGGAACAGCTTGAGGGTCACATTGTTTGATCAGGAGCAGCTAAATGATAATAGCATCCTTCATGGCAAGCTCACTCATTCAACCTGTGAAAATATACTATTGTTTATTTTCTGCCCCCCTGCAGCTCCTTTCCAGACTCCAAAGAACATTATTCAGACTTCCCTTTAAAGAATGGAGGCATGTCGGGCGCCATCGAGCTGAAACGACCCGTCGGCGCTCACTGCCACGGCCCCAAAGCGTCGGCATGCGAGGAGAGCGTGGACAAGCTGCTGGCCAAGAAGAAACTCTACATCGCTTCAGCAGTCTGCCTCGTCTTCATGATCGGCGAGGTCATAGGTAAGAAGCACCAAGAAAAGAAATGAATGAGAAAAGAAAGCAGCTTAAATGGTGACCTAATTTGTTATGTGCCTTCTCAACCATGTGGACATAAATAAACTTCCCTACTGGATATTCACACATCATAAAGTGTGGAGATTTGTGTGGGACACAATACTTATGACAAGAAGATGGTTATAAGCACTTATAAAGCATAAGAAGCTATTACATTTGACCAAATGATCACTTTTGACGGGAGCAATAAAATCATGCAGACAAGTGTTCATGCAGACGTTAGTATCATTATAAGCATCACAGCAAGAAATGCTTCAGTGGTGAACTATTGAGGAACTCCTTTATTTCCCTGTAAAAGTGTAGGTTCGTTTTTCTTTTTGTAGTGTAACTTTTTTACTGTTAAGAGAATAAAATGGTGGCTGACATTCACTGGCTGGTTGCACGGATATTTAAAATGATCTATAAGAATAAAATTGCTCTTTTACCTGAGGCAACTGAGGCTTTAAATCACATGTTTAATATACCTCTGAGTGTCTAAGATGGGTGTATTTAAAAGCTATTAAAAGAGATGTTATTACCCAGCAGGTACTTTCACAGTTGGCGAGCTACGACACACTTCACTTTTTAATAAAAATCTTTTTTATTAGCTAAATGTGAATGAAAATAAACACAGCTTCACACTTTCTGTTTGCTCTGTTCTGTTTGGATATCGTATTCAACATTTACATAACAAAAAAAGTGACATGAGTTGGATTATGTCTCTTTCCTTATCTTTAAGCAGACTATTATAAACGCAGTCTCATGGCTCATATACATTATCATTTGTGCCCAGTGTCATTTATCCTCCTGATTTACAGGAGGCTACCTGGCCCACAGCCTGGCCATCATGACTGATGCGGCCCACCTTCTGACAGACTTTGGCAGCATGATGGTGAGCCTGTTCTCCCTGTGGATCTCCTCCAGACCGCCCACCAAAACCATGAACTTTGGTTGGCACAGATCAGGTGAGAATAATAAGAATTCAAATTCAGCTTCATGTCGACTGGATGCTGGAGACAAACATTTCGTATATGCATTATATTGCTGGTCATTTGTAGGAGTCCCTGGGCCTGAGTAATTTTGTGTAGAGTTTCTTTTATTTTGTCCATGTAAACTCCACATGGGCAAAACTTGCTTGAGTCACTAGATGTATTGTGGCTATCCTGGTTGCATGCACTGGTGTATCCCTGTGTAAAAGTTGGGGCAGGTAATGTCAGCCTGGATTGATGGTCTCACTTTTTAAGAAAACTAGAACTAGAGGCTGTTTTCTAACTTCAAGTGATCACTTTCATCAGCCTGCCTGAAAACATCTACACCAAGATACAGGAGAGAAGAATCTAATGTGGCCTTCTTTCAGTTTTGATGTGTTTTATGAAGAAGGCATTTAAACATGTCCCTCTGGTTTTCTGTGGGGAGTTCTCCAAGAGTCCAGTGGTGCTGCAGTTTGGTAAAGGGTTCCTCTTTGTTACCAACTTTGTTCATAATTCTTATGGACAGGATTTCTAGTTGCAGTCAGTCTGCTGCTGCTTCTCCTTGAAAGGAGACAATTAAGGTGGTTTGGCTATCTGAGTAACACACCTACCACCTCCTAGCTGAAATGTTTCTGGCATAGTATGGGATGAGGACCTGGAGTAGACCCAGGATACACTGCAGAAATTATGTCTCTCGGCTGGCTTGGGAACACTTTAGTGCCCACCTCACAAGAGCTGGAAGCTGTGGTTGTAGAGAGGGAGGCCTGGTCTAAGACAGGGAACTGGTGATTGAGGCCATCAACGTATTAGTAAAGTCAGTTTAGTTTAAGCTCAGAAGAAGCCGTTTAATTTTAAATGTATATGGTCAGCAGCATACAATAGATGTGCCTCCTTATTATCTGTGATGAAGTGCATGACTACAACAAAGTATTAAAGGTTCATGATTTTCTTCTCCTTCCAGAGATCCTCGGGGCATTCATCTCAGTCATGTCCATCTGGATCGTCACTGGAGCTCTGGTCTATTTGGCCATTGAGAGGATCGTACGTAACGACTATGAGATTGATGGACACGTCATGCTGGTCACCTCTGGCTGTGCTGTCATCGTCAATATTGTGTGAGTGCTTCACACCTTTAAAAGTATATTAACGCTTGTAAAAACTTTGCTCTCCATTTATGTTTTTGCTATTGATACCATTACATAATATTACTATTACTTTTACTATTAATAAAAAAAATTACAAATATTTTACTAACAAAAAGCATAGACAGTATTTAAAAGATGGCTGTAATACAACTGATGACCCTTTGTCTCGTTTCCTTTCTCTAGCATGGCGTACATCCTCCACCATTCGACCACCTTCCACGCTCACGGCAGCGGTTACCACCAGATTGACGAGGATGGTCAGAGCCCCGTGGTTCATGGCCACTCGCACGCCCTCCTCGGCAGTCATGGTAACACAAGTGTCCGTGCTGCCTTCATCCACGTGGTGGGAGACCTGCTGCAGAGTGTCGGCGTCATGGTGGCGGCGACCATCATCTACTTCCGGGTCAGATAAACAGATGTATTACATGATATAAAACAGAGTCATATTAAAAGCACAAAGACATGCAGGTACATGCATATTTGTATTCTGAGCATTAGAGAATTATATTTGAATGTGTACAAAGAAACCATGCATGGTTTCTTATGTATTATGGATGAAAGATTCAAGCATTTCTGTTGTGTTGCAAGACGTTCCTGTTTTTGTGCCTGGAGCACTTTAGTGCCTCGTGACTGTGGAAATCACCATCTGACGCCCTTTTCCTCGCTCTTTAAGGTGTCCTTAACCTCTTTTCTTTCTTTCAGCCCGAGTATAAAGTAGCAGACCCCATCTGCACGTTCCTATTTTCTGTCTTTGTTCTCTGCACCACTGTCACCATCCTCAGAGACGTCTTTAGGATACTCATGGAAGGTATTAAACAATCAACAGCTTCTTATGTTCTAAATACTTTTTCATATTTTAATAGTGTAATCATATACTGTACCTGATAGTTCCCATGAAGTATGGAGTATTTTTGTTATTATGGAAAAGGGGTACTTCACACCAGATTTACACATGTGTTTTTCCTCTTGCTTGTTGCGCCACGGATCTATCTACATACTGGTCTGTGGAGATCAGCTGTAGAAATGCCTGTCTTTGAGTGCAGGAGGGAACTGACTTTGTGGGCTCAAAATGGAAAAACATATATTTGAAAAACTCACAAACTCTTGTCAGAAATTATAATGCAGTTACTCAAAAAAAACCCAAAAACCCATGTAATGATAACAAACCCTGTTGTACGTCAATAAATTTGATATTTATTTATTTATTATAATTTAATTAAACACATTGAAGTTCAAAGATTTGATTCAAAGCAAAAAAATTACAATTGCAACATAATATCTCCAGAAGTTCTTTAAATGGAATTATAACAAATTCAATGAAATCCAATAAGTCCAGTACGAAATCAGGCCAGTTTTTGTGTCCTAAGGTTGTTGTCCTGAAAAAAAAACCCTGCATCACACTGAAACTTTTTAAAAAGATTGTCCAGAAAAAATAATTTTTTCAATACTGTGATAAATGTTTAATGTGAAGATGCTTTAGATACAACGGGTTCATCTGTAGCTGGATTTGACATGAATGATTATTATTTATCTTTCTTCTTTTATTGTGTTAAATCTGAGGTTTAAAATCTAGTTCACAATTTTCCTTACATGCTGATTGTGGCATCAAGGGCAGATGTTATATAAGCTGTAGCTCCTGTCACACCCTTTCAGTTTGAAATCTAAATAAAGATAAAATAAGATAAAATAAAAATATAACTGTTATAGCGTCTCCTCCTCTCTAGGCTTGGCTTAGAGTGACTTAAATTTCTTCTTCATATGGTGAAGTTGAGGGTCTGTGCAGATGTTTGCATGCCTGCTTCCTTTTTCTGCGAGTGAAGACTCAGCTGCAGAGTCTTTGCATTACAATGCACCAAACATGGATGCAACCCAGGTGGTTGACTTTAAAGAAGTATAGCAGGAATGACTGCTCAGCCGTGGTTTCTCCAGCTGTTTGTGTTTGCAGCAGAGTATAATCGAGGCCTTACTGTGCAGAAGAAACTGTGCAACTGCCCGTAACAAGAAGCTCAGGCTAACAGCAGAATGTAATGATTAATGACAGCTCCCTTGTTGTAATTTCAATTACATGCTTCTTTTGGTTAGCAAATATAGTTTAGTAGGAAAAAAAAACACACAGTTCCCAGTGAAACTGCTTAAAACTAAATTGGTGGATTTGATTTAATTTATATATATATTTTTTTTGGTAAATCTATCACAGTTGGTGGAAAAATACATTGTGCAGTTTGTCAAATTATATTTTTGTTGCCTTAAACACCACAAACTACCTTTGCCTATATTCATGGGTACCCAGGTGCCAGATATCGCGAAAAGTAGATGATAAACAGGAATACGAGCCAAAGAAAAAAAACACAAAAAAATCCAACAAACATAAATCTGATTTTTATTTTCTGACTCTTCAAGCTATAAATTCAGTGTCTCAGCTTGATATGAGATTGGAAAAGGGAGAAACAGCCAGCCTACCAATACCTATAAACTTCAGTGTTGTTAAAGCCAGCAGCTTGTTTTAGGTCAACGGTCAGAAACAAGCATGCAGCTACCCTGCATCAGTTTATGCTGTTTATTAGAAAAAACTCTTTTGAGAAAGGTTGAATATTGCTTTAAATTAAGCTTATGTGATATTTCTGACCATGATGCCTGCAGCTAGGATCCAGCTGTCAGGCTTTGACCTGGTATGAAAAAGGTTAACATCACATGTTGCAAAGGACAGTTATGTCATGCGGAAGTGCAAAAAACAACATGTTTGGAGCCTAACTGAAGTATTCATGATATTCATGCTTCAGATATGTATGTCCCCAAGCTCCACATGGCATGTTTGTGTAAAACAGCAGAGAAACACGTCTGTGGTTTTCCTAGCACAGAACAAAGAGCAGGAGGACAGATGGTCACATGCTGGGGATGCCACCTCAGTTTGGTGTCAATGAGCAAAATGATAACGTGCATGAGAGCCATGTATCTGATGTAATACTGTATACATACATCAGAGTTTTAATACTTGTATTTATGATTAGTTTGCATTTATATTTCTTTTTGGGTTGAATTTACTTTCAGTTTGTTTCCCTTTTAGGTTTGTCTGTTTATATAGTTTGAAATGTCCAATTTTAGCCTATTTTTATTACTTTCACTGTTAGTTTTAGTGTTTTTATAATCTTAATGTAGAAATATTTCCCAGATTTATGATCTTCAGAATAGATATTGTAGTACACAAAACAAATTTTGAAGGCAGTCATGCAACTACCTTAGTCTCATGTTCAGGAATGCCTCCTGCACATTGTCTCTATAGTTTTAGTGACTAGTTTAATTAACTACTGTATAACTAGTCATGATTTTAGTCAAATTTGACTTCTTTTCAACCTGTAGATCAGTAAATTAAAATATATTACTGTGTGCTTATCGAGGAATAATGTTGTTCTGTATACCAGGCCAAAATCAGCTAGACAAAGTCTCTGTGTAAACCATCTGAAGCAAACTGTTTGCATGTGAGCCACACATTCACAGACGTACTGTTAACTTGGTGTGTCTTAATTTTGATGGCCCGTTGTTTTTCAGGGTCCCCTAAAGGAATCGAGTTTAACTCGGTGAAGGAGGTGCTGCTGTCTGTGAAAGCTGTGAAGTCCATGCACTGCCTGCACCTCTGGGCTCTGACTCTGGGCCAGGCGCTGGTTTCTGTTCACCTGGCCGTAGGTAAAGTAACACACTGATCTACAGACTCGTACAGTGCATAGTACAGTGAGATGCACAGGGAATTAAAAAAAAAAAAAAGTCTAAGAATACAGTTCCACAAACTTTCCAGGTCGGCAGGGTTCAAAATTAAAGAGAGAAAAAGACAGAGCAGAAGAATTCAATAAAAGCTGATAAAGAGGAAATCAGTATAAATAACTAAGAAGCTGGGAGTGGGACTTTATAAAAGAGCACGATCATTTGGTCATAATTAGAAAAAATAAACTGCATTGTCATTAGGCTACTTTAACCAGACATTAAAAGCTCCACATGGCTGATGAGCATATTCCGATATGGGAAGAGAAAACTGTGATACGAAATTGTGGATTTCTGTGTTACACCCCTAACAGACCACAGTAGAGTAAACCACACTCGCTCTGTTGATTTTTACCTTCTTGTTTCACCACCAGAGGAGGGCACTGATCAGCAGTCTGTGCTGCAGGAGGCCACTGACCTACTCCATACCAAGTTTGGTTTCTACAGCATCACCATCCAGGTAGAGCTCTACTCTGAAGACATGAGCTACTGCTCCCACTGCCAGGACCCCAGTGACTGATAAACAACCAGAGTGGACTGGACCCAGCAGGACATGGACGACTAAGACACATTGTCATTCTCTCCTGGTGGTCTGGAGTCGTGAGGGATGTATTCACAGAGCAGCTTCCCTTCAAGGAAAGAATTTTTTGGTTGTTTTTGCCATTAAGTTTTAAAAGATTTGACAGTGACATCATGCTTGTGCTGATAGTAGAGTCCTGATACCAAAGCTCCATGCTAACGTGGAATATGCCAGTTAATTCAAAGTCCTTCAAAAAGTTGTGGCATGCTTTTTTTCCATCACAAACTGAGACAATTTCACAAGAATCATCAGGGTGAAGCTGTCCTTGGGGTTGCTGGTGCTAGCTTGTAAGGAAATTTTCAAGAATAAAGGAAAGTAGGGCCCTGAAAAAAAACATATTTTACCAAAAATCTGACCTCTTCTAATTAATTTCCTCAACAAAACAAAGATCACATCACAATACTATTTATATAAGGACCACTAATATCTTATTTCCAGTAATATGGTGCCAGTTCTGCTCTGTTCTACCTTGGTGCCTTTTAAGAATCAGCCCACTGGTTATCTGTAAAGTTACTGGCAGAAACTCGAGTACTTATCATGGAAATAACTTTATGTGGTAGCTCCTTCATAATGACAGATGTCCATCTTTGGGGTGAGAAATTTCGTGGTGTAGAGATGGTGCCCACTTTTGGTCACAAGTACCACTTTTTTTGGTGGAAATGCCTGTGCACAAGCTCATTAGGTTGAAAATAGATATAAGTGATCCATAGAAATGATCAATAATAGTAATTGTTCTCCATCAGACACCCTATTTTAAATTAAGAACAGTCATACCAGCTAAAATTCAGAAGTTATGAGTTATACTTTACCATAAATTCTGTATTAAAACACCTTCAAGACACAGTGACATTAGTTATTGATGTCACTGTGTATTAAGTTTTTATTTGTTTCTTTAAAAGAAAAAAACAATTGTTTTACTTGCGCCTCAGCAGTAATAATTAGCACAGTTTACAAAGTTAGTATTATGTTGCATTACATAAGTAGTGTTACTCGATAATGAGACAATAGACGTTCAAAGAAAGTGTTTATTGAGATCCTGAATTAAGAGAGGTGAAGCTTCTTTGTTCCACTGAGTTCTGTACAACCAGAAGCCTCATTGAAACTCAAGGAGTCGCCCCCTGCTTGTCAGAAGGAAGGATGCCCATTTCAGACATTTGAACAACAAATAAATCTGAGGAATTTTCTGAAATTATTTTTTTCAGCCACTTCTTGATTAATGCAACTTTCTTGCTCATTTTAAATGATAAAATGACTTAAAAAATTAAGCCATTGTGAAAGGTGATGAATTGCACGTTTTTAATTTTGCAAGTATTTTTTTATAGTTGTCTTCTACAATTGAAAGGCAGTAATTGTAGTAAAATCCCTTCTTTCAAAAAGATGCTGAATCACTCAAACACTTTAATTCAATCAACTGTGAAATTAGTGTAAGTTCCACAAAACAGGAACAGTCTCCTCAAAGTCTTCTTCAAATTGCTAAAAAATAATTAAAAACACTTTTAAAGCACCACAGGAGATTGATTTTGCTGACGTGATTAAAGGCACCTGTGTAGATGTTTGTCCAAAGTAATTTTCAGATTATCTTCTGGGCAATTAATCAAATGTTTCCAATTAATTTATGAACATCAGCTTTACTCTGTAACAAGAACATAAGGTAATAAATAAGAGGCATAAGCTATATCATCTGCTGCAGATGTTAATATGGAGCACCTGAGAAAACTCTACTACAGACACATGGATGTCTGTTGTATCAGCTCTACCAGACCCACTACAGTGTAGTCATCTCTATGCAAGGCTTGCAAGCATAACATATCTTTAGTGCTAAAGTGTTAAAAAGCTCACTGATGATTGATTTCTGACATTTCTTTGTGCACGTTTCAAGTACCTGTAACATGCTGTCTTATGAGTAAGAATAACAATAACTCTTTAAAAATCTTTTAATTTTGTCTGTACTCTTGGTCACCAAAGACCACATTGTGCTGTTACTAAAGACCACAGGGACGTCATGAGACACAAACAGGAAAGGACATAACAATTAAATTGTTAAAGAACAATGTTCATTCTTAAAAGGAAATGTTGGAGGCATGTGGCACTAAAGGTGTCACATGCAAAATGTGTGCAGCTCTTCAGTAATAAACTCACATATAAGTTTACACTTTTGTTTTCACTTTAGAAAATACATAAAGACGTATTCATTTTTCCACCAAACAAAGGGAAACGTGTTCCTTCTCATGATTGATAAGCACTTTGACAACAAAGAGTTTCAGAATCACAATTAGCTTTCCAAAACGACCTTTAAAAACAGACACGATCAAATCTGTGTTGCATGTGTAGCTCAGAGCTGTTTATATAATGGTGGGCAGAGTATCCATATGGATTGAGCAGAAGGAAAATGAATGGAAAGTGTCAGACTGAAAAAGCATTCACCTACCTCCACTGTCAGATCTGAGTGGACATTTGGGTCTGAGGGCAAAAATGATTTAGTTCTGGAGCCGGACGATTAGTTTCAGCTGCTGTCATCTATCTCATCTCTCTCTCATTCTTCCTGCAGACATCCATCTACTGTATGTTTCTCCATTTCCTGGGCTTTCATCAATCCATCTGCTCTCCATCCATTCATGTTTTGCAAGTCATGAAGCATCAGCTTCCTCTTACCTTTTTATAGACTGGGCTATGACTTTATGCATATCTGACACAAATCTGTTATATTTTTGTTTTGCTTTGTTTTTGACCACAGAAGAAGGCAATGCTTATTTTTTTGTACTGGAATCCAACCAATCCCAAAGAGCTAGGAGAAATTCAAAAGGCATTCCAAATAAGAGACTGGGCCTAGAGACCTAAACATTTTGTTAACTTTCCCCAGAATTGTGGACAGATTACTGAACATAGACCAAGAAGCCCAAGAGATTAGTCCAGGGTCCAGTTTGTTTAAAGTGACTGTCAGTCAGTCTACTACAGAGAAACACAGAAATATGAAGACAAGAAAAACTATATGAACAAAAGTAACGGGACACCTACACACCACACTTACAGGAGCCGCACCACTTGCAGCTGATCATATAATTTCTAGGAGGGAGAAATTTCATGAAATACCTTGTTGCAACTGTGGATCCTATCACTGTACTGTGTCCAAATTCATTGGGCTCTTTAAAGTGACCCATTCTTTCACAAATGTTTACAAAGGCAGACCGCATGGCTAGATGCTTGATGTGATAAGCTTGTGGCAATAGGACTGAAAACACCTCTATTTAAAGATTAAGAGGTGTGGTCCAGTACATTTGTTCATATAGTGTAGTGTTCCTATACTGTACTTTAACTAAAAACAATCACAGAATGAATGCAGAGGACCCCCCCCCCACCCCACCCCCACTAATTTTACATCAATCTGGCCAACAGTTTGTTTTGTTTGTGTTCAAAATCATGATGTAGCTGTTGGGGTGCTTAGAGGACAAGAACAAGCTAGCAAGCAGAAAGTTTGGGCTGATGATAGTTTTAAGAATGGGCTGTAATCACACTGTCCACTGGGGACCATGAATATCCACAGGAAGTTTCACACCAATCTTTTCAAAAGTTATAATTTGGCCTAAAGAGTCACAAAAAGACAAACTGGATCATTTATAAAGAAAAATGTAAAGATACCTCCTCTGGTGAGCAGGAATGGGGACATTTTCATAGCAAGCTCTCCGTTAAATTGGTTTGTACTAGTTCATTTTGTACAGTGCAGAAAAAGTGATGGCACTGTGATAGGGGGTAATGCAATCATCACAATCAAAGTTTAACTGAGACATCCTCTGGGGACCATGAATATCCACAGCACGCTTTACAGCGAGGTCATTAGTTACACTGAAGATGGCACTTAGACCCGAGCACTTAAGACTTACAATTACATATAATTACATAAAAAATTCACAGCATTTTAATGGAAAATGTCCACTATTTTAATGTATCCATTGCTTTTGGTGTCATTTCCGTGTAAATTCACCATAATTTTTCTTTTTTTCTATTAGATCTAATCCTCTGGGGACAATGAATATGTAAATTAAGTCTTAGAGCAACATGATTATGGTGATTATCTATTAAGTGCCTCCCTCCTTTGGCATGAGAGGAAAAGCTATTTTATGACCAAACCGGAAATTTTAGAGGGCATCACCTTGGGACTTGCTCTCTGGTTGTTTCATTCTAAAACATTTTGAGGTGATGGTGGAGCTGGGTATCTTCAACATTATAAGAATTCACTGTCTTAGATCCACAAACACCCACAGCATGTTTTATGGAGATTTCAGATTTAGTTTGTATTTTCTTTCAGGTTGAGAAAATAGAATTTAAAAAAGCTATTTTACACCCATAAAAAAGCCAATGAGTCCGCCAACATGCCTGTAATGCTTCCCAGCTGCTATCAAGTGTTGATGTTGACTGTTGCTTTAAATGAAAGGACAATTATGCATTGAAATTGCCGAATTCACGTCCATTCTGATCCAAGAGCTTGCATGGTTGTTAGCTGTTATTCAATATCATGTACAGTAAGAAGTTTCTTGTTCAACTGCCAGTCAGAATATGTAGACGCACCATGTGGAGGTTCAATCAAAGAATAAAATCTTCTTTAAAATTCTATATTTTCACCAATTTTTAGAGATCCTATATATTTTTTTTTCCTTTTAGAAATTATAAAATGAGAGTATATAAAGGACCCAACACCTACAGATTTTAGGTTAAAACAAAGTAAATATAATAAAGACCAATGCATTTTACTGCACTGGTTTTGATATACATGCAGTTCTCCTATACGGGCTCTACTGTTACAATTGAAGCTTTATAAAATTTATTTCATTCCAAGAAAAAAAATAAATAAAAGGAAAAACATTTCCTGTTTGTTCACTCTGAACATCTGATGTCTGAGAATGCTGTTATTGTGCCGTTGCCATTTGTGACAATTAAAAGTTGTGTAACTGTTGTAAATATGTCAAATAATGTGATTTTGTGTGTACATGTGTAAATACATCTATCTTCCTTGTACAAAAAGTGGTTCCCAAAAAGTCCTATTTGTCTGTGTTGTGATGTCACATACGATCCACTTGTCACATGTGTGATGTTTGATATTTCATTTTTATGTGTGGCAACAGTTTTTGTAAAGTGAAATAAAAGACTGCTGATGATGGAAAGAAGCTGGATTATTTTAGTTTAAAAGTTTAACAGGAAATCTAGACGTAAATAAAGACTGGAGCCATGGTCTTGCTTTATTATAAAATTTATTATATGTAACATTTCAAAAATAGCAAAAGCGAGCAGGGAGAAGAACATTTCGATGCTTTTATGAATAAGTTAAAGATAATGTTGTCAGTAATGAAATATGGCCACGGCTAGCTAAAATTTATAAAAAATCACTAAAATTTATAATTAATCAAAAAATGAAGCACACTTTAAAACCCCTAATTTAACTCAGAGGGAAGTGTGTCTTTAAAAAAAGTGATGCCAGTAATTAATTACACCTCATTATTATTTTCTTGTAGACAGTTAAAAATAAATTAAATTGGAGAAAAACAACAACGGGAAAATGTACACCAGGTAAGAAAAAGATTTAACATTTCTAAGTGTTATATCCTGTAGATACAAAAAATTCAAGTATTTTCCCTAATTAGAGCCTGAGTTGTTTGAACAAACAAACGCAGCCAAAATTAGCTCCCAGCCTGCTACCGATAATGTGAGAGGGTGATAACAAAATGAGGGAATGCACAAAAAAACCCTCTCTAAAAACAAATTCACAAATTAAACAATGCGTGAGAAAGTCTGGAAATATTACAAACACTAGTGGGTTTAACTAATGAAATTACTTATGAAGTTTCAGAACACTCTTGCTAGTAAGCCTAAGAAATATTGGCATGACGCACCAATTCTTTGGAAAACAACGCCATCCTCACTTAAAAAAAAACCAAACATTTTAAACGTCTTTCAGCTCTCCGTCGCACTGAGAACACGTGCCTTCAAAGAAAAGGTTGCGCTTTACTGCTGTAACTAACAGGTTGTAAAAGGTCCAAC
Organism: Neolamprologus multifasciatus; assembly: GCF_963576455.1. Lineage (NCBI taxonomy): Eukaryota > Metazoa > Chordata > Actinopteri > Cichliformes > Cichlidae > Neolamprologus > Neolamprologus multifasciatus. The sequence goes on from NC_140453.1 coordinate 21,598,227, forward strand.
TTTTACTTTGAAGGTGAGCATTCTCCACGTGTCGCGCTTTTCAGTTTCAATGTTGCTTGGAGAACATTTTGCAAGTGTTTGCAGACAATCTGGCGTCTTTCATGTAAACTATGGGCAACTGTTGTAATGTAATCAAAACGACCAAATCAATCACCAGAAGGTTTTTGTTGCAGCACCGTATTCCTCTTTGCAACCAAATTCATGTGCAAACAACCACTCTCCAACCGGGTGGGGGACACACATTTCATCACTGAAATGGTCTCTAGGCCTGTGTGAGTGAGGGTTATGAAAGGCACTTAACTGTCAACTGCTGCAGTTTTTCTGATGTAGAGAACAGAACTGTCACTATTAGGATTTTTATTATAATTTGATAAGAAGAAAATGGAAAACGAGGAGACATTTGATTGCCAGGAAAAATTAAATGGCTTTGAATTCAACAGATTCTGGTTGGGTTTGGTTTACAGAGAGAAAGTCTTGCTTCAGTTTCGATGACCAGAGATAAAAAGAAAAGCCCCTAAACTGGTCATGAGAGAGTTTTACTTTTGTTAGTTTGCATACTGTAATTATGTCAATTTAAAGTTGAACTTCATTATATACGGAGTGACATTCAGACAATTTGGATCTATCTAGCCATGTCTAGATGCTTCAAAACCTGGACCAATTAAACCTGTAGTACCTTCATGGCTTGATGTCATTAGTTTTCGTTGACTGATTTTCAACATATACAAATGTATAAGAATAAAAACGTAATATTCATACATATTTTCATTATTCACAGCTGCGTGTTTCAGAGGTCACTTTTTTGACTGTCTCTTGAGGGAGTACAACCCACCGTAGCAAAGTTAAACTCCTGCTATAGCTGCTCTGTCACCGCTTGGCCCGGCGAGTACAGAGCGTTGAACTGGGCCTGACTCTCACCAATCATCTTCTTCAGATGAGAGTTCATCAGAGCCCTTACACAGTTAAATCTAACCAGTCCAGTCTGACCCCCGGATGCAACCCAGTCGTGGCAGCTCATGTTTGGGTTGAAACGAACCTGAAGAAATGAGAAAAGACAGCTGAGAATATTTATCGTCTGTGCTCTTAAACCAGCAATTGAACATCAGAGGTCAATTTACAGAAGAGCAGATACTGGCATTATTTACAGGCAGAAAAGCAGAGGACCAAGTGTGGATCCCTGAGGGACTCCATATTTAATACAAACAGCTTTCTTCGTGTTCTACTAAGGCAACAGCGGTTTTTATTTATAGGCTAATTTCTTGTTTTCTCTGTCCACAGTGTCCACGCAGCTGTAGCTCTGAGTCAATATCATCACTTCCTCCTGATTTCTTTACAGACGCTTATCCACCCCACTCTTCATCACTATAAATTCTCCTGGTGCACACCTCACTATATTATTTCCCTTCCCCTTCCCAAGTTGCCATCCTCCTCTTTCTAATCCATTTATCCCTCTCAGACAAAGAGCCAGTCAAAAACCTTTCCTGCTGTTTTGTTTTGGAGCCTGTCCCAAGAAGTCTCCGTCCATCATTTCATCCCAGAGGGCACAGCGACACCCTCCACTCTGCCTCTCTTAAAATTAAACACATCAAATCCTCAAATGGCTGCTTTCCATCTCCCCCTCCCTCCTTCCACTGAGGGTGACATTTTTCTCATTTAACACATCATTACATTCAGCCCCTTTATAGCTGCCCATCAGAGGAGGAGGCAGAAGAGGGAGGAGGAAGAGGCTATTCTTACAGATCTCACCTCCATTTCCTCTCATTGTACTGTTTATCTTTTCTTGCTTTTTCTCTTTGTGTTGCACTACAGCCAGAGTCTGATGATACCCGCCCTGTGTGTGTGTGTGTGTGTTTCAGATACCTTATATAAAGCAGACAAAGGCATGTCATCCAGGATGATCTTTGCCTTCATTTCTGTGTCTTTCATCCGTTTCCACACAGCTCGCCTCTCACTTCCTGCAGTGGTCCGCTGAAAGTCAGAGTGAATGATTATTACAGTGTCAGTGTGGTCTTCCTCTTATTTCGTTCTCTATTCTACTATAGCCTTTTTCTCCAGTTTGTCTTTGGTCTACATATATTACTTGAACATTCCTTACTTTTTTAATAAATATCTGTTTAATAAAAAACAATGAAACCAAATGAAGATAAAAATTAACTCACAAAATCAAAATCTGTATAGTGGAGGCAGTATTTCTTTGTAGCCTCTTTGTAGGTCTGGAATTTCAGCGGAGGACATTTTCGTCCAACTCTTCCTCCTTCACTGTCGTTCTCATTTCCTGCTTCCTGTGTAGCATCTGGTTCTTCTGTCTCTTCTCCCTGCTGCTCTTCAACTGCGTTTCCTTCCTCTTCCTCTCCTCCCCTTTCTTGTTTTTCTCTCTCCGTTGCATCATAAGGCACCATAGATGTGAAGTAGATGGGCTGAAGGGAACAGGTTAATAAAATGGACCGTTAGCTTGTCACTAAATCTGAGCGATTCTTTCACTGCAACTGGCCACATATTCAATTCATGTTCTTTGTCTTATTTTCTATGAACACTACCAATTTTATATGACATCTGATATAATGTAAAATGATATTTTTGAAGTAAACATAGGGAAAAATAAAGAGCGATAAAAGTAAAGGAAAAGTAAACTTACAAATCGTCTCTCTATTGTGCGTTTGATGTAAGGAGCAACGTAGCTGATCTGAGGTAACAGAGAGAAAATCACCTCTCCGAAGCTGTCTGCGGTCACCAGACTGTTAATCCACTCAGTGTATGACAGAGACTGCAGGGACGCATAGAAAATGAAATATTAAATCACACAGCACTGCTGAGGAAAAAAAGTTTCTCTTAGTAACTTAGAGCAAATTTCAGACACTCAGGGATAGTTTGAGTAATGAGACTAATTACAGAAGCACAACTAGCCTCAAATGTATCAGTTCCAGGAGTTTTTTTCCGCTCCCACACAATTAAACCCAAAACACTGCAGCAAAAGGAGGTTTTCAATGATTAAAAAGGGTAAAAGAAGGAAGCAGTCTTTATTTTCCTCATCATCAACAAAATGATAAAATACAGTTTTGAATCCATAACTGACACATCCTATACCTATCCTATTGCTTAATGCCACCTCGTTCTACGCCTGGCCTAAACTATTTAACACCACACTGTTGTGATGGGGGACGTGTTCATTAATCACAATAAAACACAGACTGTAGTTTATTTTAAATCAATTTAATACTAGAGGGCAACTCTTCTCCCATAAATACTCAAGAAAAAAACGTGGACTAATCCACTGTTGGAGACAGTTCCAAACAAAGGCAAAATGTCCTGACGCTTGGAAAAAAATAATTGAAACCTACCAGAAAAACTTCTAAAGATTCACATCCTCAGGAGGAACAAACTGGCTACAGTGTAAGCAAAGACGAGTGAAATGCAAGACTTGAATTTGACTTTTGAGAGGAATTTTTGACAGTAACAAAACTATGGAATACCTTTATACTCCTGAAGTCTGTGTTGGCATTAACTACCTTTTATCCATATATATCGAATAATATTAACATCCTCAAACTTTCTTCATCGTCTCGAAAATTACGTCGTGCCCCTGATTTAAGGGTTTTCTGAAGTTCAAAGCTATTTTATTTTCTGCTCTGTGACTGAATTATGGGATGCTGATGACTGAAGAATGGAAGATTACAACAGCTACACTCACCCACACAGTGCCGGACCGGGGAAGTGCAAAGAGCGAGCGCATGTGATGGTCGATGTAATGGACTCCTTGTGAACCTTTCCTAAATTAAAAAAAGAGAGAAAGAACGAGTCATAATGACTTTTTTTATTCTTACTTCAAGACTGCATATGTTGACAGATCGCAGAGGAGAAGTGGGGATGTGGAGTTTGTTAGCAGGCAGGAAGGTTACACTATGGCTAGTGTAAGCTCCACTACATTTGGAGTTTGAATCACTCTGAAAAGTAAGGATGAACTACGATATTACCTTTGATGCTGAATTTTTGTTTTCAATGCTAAATGCAGCCACTCTGTTCATCTTCCAGACTGTTTCTACTACAGAATTTACAAAGCTGTAACCTGAAGTTCATAATCTTTTGGAAGGTGCTGGCCGTTTTCCACACTTTAACTTTTTGGGACACAAAAATTACGAGTATGCCAAATGAAACTCAGTTAGGACACTGATACAGTGGAAAGACTTCTGTAAATAGGATTTTCTTTGTAAGTTTCATGTGGTGACTTTTAGGTTAGGGCTCACACATGAGCTAAAAGAGCATACATGAAACCAGCACCAAACCAGCTCCCACACTCTCGCCTCTGTCAGTGCGCCCCAGGGCAGCTGTGGCTACAATGTAGCTTGCCATCACCAGTGTGTGAATGTGTGTCTGAATGGGTGAATGACTGAATGTAGTGTAAAGCGCTTTGGGGTCCTTAGGGACTAAGTAAAGCGCTATACAAATACAGGCCATTTACCATTTGCTGACCAGGTGAAACTCTCAGGAGAGGCTGAGTACCTGAGGGATGTGCCAGCAGCTGTGGATCCTACTCTTCAGATTCCTTCTGAATTTGAAGAAGCAATTGTGAAGAAGCTCAAGGGAAAAAATGAACTCTGATATTTTCATTCAAGAGAAAGAATTGCTATTAATTTCATTATCAGTGATTGTTTTGGTTCTTATTGTGACAATTTTTGTTTCCATTAGCTGTCAAAGTAGCTTTCCCAGTACTTTTGTATTCTTTTTATTTTAAAGTGCACCTTATGAATCTAGATCCCAAGTGAACAGTGATTGAGACAAATTTTGATTTGATTTCTCAAATCCTTTCCCAAAGAGCTCTGGGGTCTGATCGTGGATGTTCTCTAGTGTAAATGCTAATGTGTCCCTAACAAAGACAGAGGTCAGGGATTTGGCTTTGGTTCACCCTGGAGTCCACTGCTTCAACATACTCTTTTCTGAGCATGATTAAATACATATAGCACTGTATTGATAAACTTGTGGCAAGACTGCCTCCATGCTTTAATGTTGGACTCACTAACTCTCTAGTATTTGTTCATTTTGGTTTACAACTGTCCAACATATCTTTCAAACCTTAGAGGCAAATACCAGAAATACAATGTAAGTGATTCAGATGTAAAGTTGTAACAAAGAAACAGAGACAAGCTTTCTTACACCACGATGCCATTGTCCTGGGCCATCAAAACCCCCGGTGCATTCAGTGGCCAGTTGATTTCATTGGCCAGACAGCGTTTCTGAACCGTGATGGGATCGTAGAGCCTCCTCAGATCCCATGTCTTCACGAAGCGGTCGTCACCTGCCGTCACCAACAGGTATCTAGAAGACAAAAAACAAATGAAAAGTCAAAGACATGTTGACGATGGGAAAACAGACCAGGATGTTCTGTTGGTGGAAAATATAAAAATGGCTGAACACAGGGATTTAAATGTGATGCAGTGCTTGAAGTGAAAGTCATTATTCTCTTTACATTGATCAAATCTGACAGTGGCGTCTGCCATAAAACAAATGAAGGCAGAGCAATCGATATAGTCGGATTTCTTTTGTAAGACAAAAAATGCTTTATGAATGTGATGACAAAGGAGAAAAAAGACTTTGCAGTGAGAGAAAAAGAAAATACAAAGGTGTTAAAAAACAGAGCAAAGACAAAGAGAGGGGAGATTTGATCTTTTTCAGCATGACTGTGTAATTAAAAAGCAGTGATCCAGACAAGATACGCGTCCTCAGAGTCTCTCTGCTGCCAGCCAGGAGCTTTTTCTCTCTCTGTGGGATTAATCTTGATCATTTATCCACCTTTAATCCAACTTTAGTTTTATCTTTAGAGAAAACTAAAGTCTGTGGTTCGGAAATGAAGAAAATAGTTTAAAAAGTGGAGGAAAACTGGCTGCTATCAAATTAGGTTCACATCTACTCAAATGAAGGCTGCAGTTGTAGTTTTAATGGAAATACTAATTACCTCAATCATTACATCTGACTACTTGTATTTGCCAGCTGTTTTAAAGAAGTGTTGACTAAAATGGGTCATTAGTTTGTTTTAAGAGGTCACAGCCCCACAAAATGGGCTTTAGCAGGACAGCAACCATGTGTTTGAAACCATTGTTACCATTATCTCACATTCTGATCTGAGGTTAAATACACATTTACAAAATGTTCTTCAGCAGTTCTTCAAAAAAGCAAAATTCATGACAAGGCAGAAAATCCTCTGTGAAAGCATATACATCACGCCACAATATAAGCCATATTAATCATGCTTTAGGTGAGTCGGCAGGGCTGGATGGGTTTAGAAGGAGATGACGCTGATGACCTCACACTGACCTGTTAGTGGGAAAAAATGACATTCTGGACAGTTTTTTAATGAAAAACCAATTCTGCTTCATCCCCGATACTGACTTGCAGTGCATATCTGTGAATACTCGTATTAGACACAGGTGATTTCAATAACCTCTCCAGCTCACTCCTATCTGCACATACATCAGCTGACTAACAGAGCACAGAAAAATAATTTCAGGAGGCTGACACAGTCCGTAATGGGGTTAAAGTCAAATTCTTAGCTATGACATTTTATTATTTTTTAAATTGGCCATCCCGTTTTCACTTCTGTATCGAGCATTTAAAGTTTACTCACATCAAGAAAGTTGCGAGCAGTTCATCTGAATTATTTCCACCTGTGCTTTAGTTAATTTGGTTAAGTGGTTATGTTGGTATACATACTATAAGAAGACCCAGCTTACACAGTGCAGTCCCACAGATATCACGGGTCTGAGTTAACATGTTAAAGATAAATAAAAGTCAGAAACTAAGAAATAAAACAAAACTAATTCTCAAAATCCACATGAACGATTCTCACATAAGCCCATTATCATCTAGAACCCGTAAACATTCAAGCGTCAGGTTTATGTAACTTTACATACCTTTCAGAAAGCCAGTTGCATACCTGCAGCTTGCCTATTTCTGGGTGTTTATTTGTTATAAGATATGAAGAATAAATATTGGTGACATGAAAAAACAGCACAAAATGTCCTCTATAAACACTTGAAGTTTTTGAGTCAGTTAACTATTCCAAGCAGGGAGAGTGAACTTTAGATATGAATGGAAAATCACACCAGGCAGTGAGACCTCAGCAAGGCTGCAGCCTGAAGGTCAGTGCATGTTGACTTGCATAGAGCTAAGTCAGGTTGCCTTGTCTGAGTGGTGATAAGGACGTGGCTGCTTGCCCGGCCTTGTACCCTACATTCTGAATTAGTGCCTGAATTCAATAGAGGGAGGGCTCTACTGCAACTCTGTGCGTTCAAAATTTATTGTCTCGCCTTTAGCTCCGAGTACCAGAGGTGCCAACAAATCGCCTTTTTAATTGGCTGCGAATAACAACTACCAGAGTAAAGTAGATGAAGGAAAAACTGATGAAATAAAGACACAAAGATAGGATCACTGGGTGACTGCAGTATTTTCTTTAAGTTTTACTGAGGTTTCTGACATTTTCTTGTGAAGACCTTTGAAATTCTATTGTACTGTTACACAAGCAGTGACCTTTAAAGCTGAAAATAAGGCCAATGTGAAGGTGCTAAAACACTGCAGTCCCTTGCCTTCTGATGCTGCCTCAAAAAGTGAGTCAGTTCCCACAGACTCCTGTTTACAGCATTCAAATTTACAGCCCAGTCTAAAATAATGTATTTATTTCCTTCAGAGATAATTTCTCCTTTTACAGTAAAAGTACAGCTTTTCTGAATAACTTGTCTAACTGGATACAGGCAAGACTTAAAGTTAGATGTGTGTTTACTTCGACTGACAGCTGTAGCTGGCATCTTGACATCTACTGGATTTGTCTACCATGTTTGTGCTGCTGGAGCCTTTGCATTATGCAATATGTATATTTGGTGTGGAAACTGGTCACCTCATAGCATGAAGGTCCTAGGTTCAAATCCAGTGGCCAGCTGGACCCTTTCTGTGTGGAGTCTGCATGTGTGCACACCTGTGTGGATCAGCACACTAGTATTCAAAAGGTTTCTCCATGTAACGATCTGCTAGGGAGTGTGGGAAGTCATAGCTCCGCCCGCCAGGGCAAGAAGCAGGTATGGAGGAGATCCTGGCCCCAGACATCCAGAGGCCCCAGAATACGAGGACCCAAGGAGAACCACCACAGGGGAACCGTGCCACCCTCCTGGGAAGAGCTGAGGAGAGCCCCAAACGAGAGGTCACCCCAGCAGCCACGGAGCAGAGGCCAGAGGGGGTTGCAGTGACGTGCCCGCGGGTCTGCCGGCAGCCAGCTGTGCCAGAGAGGACCGGGCCTGAGGCCCAGAGGCCTGAGGGCACCACACCCCCCGGAAGGGGCCCAGCTGGGCCTCAGGCCCCGCCAATCAGCCACCAGGAGTGAGTCAGTACATACATGGTGATTGTAAATTTACTGTAGGTGTGAACAGTTGTCTGTCTCTATGAACTAACTCTGTGATAGACTGGTAGCCTGTCCAGGGTCTAGCTTGTAACCTCAACAGTTTATTCTTGTATATAGTTTTTAAGCAAGCATGTCACCTGATAACTTAGTACTCCACCCTCTTGTCTTCATAAGCATGAACTGTTCAGCTATCAAAATTCAATAAAATGCATACGGCATAGAGGCATGACAGATTAAAATCTTGATTTTGAAGTCACAGTGTTTTATTTTGATCCAGAAAGAGTTTTGATATTATGCTCACCTGGAGGCAGGACAGAAGGCCAGGGACCGGACTCCATTGTTGTGAGCAAGGATGCATCTGTAGGGCAGCAGACTCAGCGATCTGTCTGACTCTCGCACACGCAACAGCGCAGACTTCGCTGTCAGATCCCAAAGACCTACTACACCTGGAGAGAGAGTTGAGGAGAGAACAAGTGGAAAAGTCAAACTACTGGCATAAAATAGTTCTTTAATCCATAATGTTGACTCATAGTTGAATCAGATCAGCTCAGGACCGCTCCTTTGTTTATTCTCTCAAACAGATACCTAGTTAATCAAGAACATCTGCAAGAAATCAATTCATACCATCGTAGAATCCAATAGCCATTATATTGTGTGGTTTGTCAGGAAGCCAATCCATAGACAGGACGAGCCCACTCATTTCATGGTGAGGGGCTTTGAAGGCGCCCAGCTTCAATGTCACCACTCCTTTAACCTGCAGAAAACAAAGGTCATTTTCATTTATGTCCTGTCTCAACCTAATGGTAGATACACAACAGCGACAGGGCTGTGACATTATGATGAGCATCAATGAAAAAAGACAGTGTAAATGTATTTTAACAGGTTCCTACCTTGTATACTTGAGGTGTTTCAATGCCTTTACCTGTGAAAACACATAAAAATCCATTTCTTTAATACTCATAGATTTTTTGCTAACTGTTTTTAAAAAGTTTTGTTAATTAATGTTTCATTACGTTATGTGAAATCATTTTTTAAACAAATGATTCACTTTGATGCACAGGCAGCATGTACCTTTACTGTACATGGACCCATCATATTTCTGTCATGTAACCCAACTCAAAGTTCCACTCTGCTATCTGAAATTAACCCTGACAGCTACAGTAATGGTTTACTGATGACAATAACATGAAAACTACAGAAATTCACACAGTGAGCATGAATGCAGGCAACAAAAATCCTGAATGTAGTGCTGGATGTCCCTTGAAGATTTTTCTGTAAGCAGTGAGAATCACAGGCTCAGCTAAACATTGACGGCCCTGACTCAGCTGTCTTCAATCTGAGACGGGTTCACTTAGTGTCAGATGTAATTAAAGCTCAGCTGCAGAGCTGTGATGTTACATGTCAAGAAGCCCATTTCTAACATGTTAATATTCTGACATTTTGGGACAGATTTTCTAACAAGCTATGCCAGAATAAAACCCTCTTCAGGTATTAAAAACGTCTCTGTCAGGATTTACCAAAGAGTCATAGTATTAACTGTGCGATTGAAAGGTGTAGGCGTGGTTACTGTCGTTTGGCTCTCAGTACTGCACTGTGCATTTGCAGGACTTTCAGAGGGTTAAAAAATATTTAAATTAATTGTAAGCTTTTTCTTTTTTTTTTTTTTTAATTTTGTGCACAATGCTGCTGTTATAGTTGCTGCTAGGAGCTTTAATTTATTTGGACTGACTGAGAGAGATGTTAACAGACTGAGTGCATTACTAGTGGAAGCCCACTCTTGGCAGATTGTGTTGGCCATTATTGAAATGATGCGTTTCAGTTTATAAATTAGTACATTGACGGTACATCACCTGCAGAACTTTCCCATCACTGCATGTTGCAATTTTTTCCCCACATAGTAAATATGGCCCTTTGAATGCAAATCTCACCATTATCATAGAGCAATGCCAAATGATATTTTACATGCATAAAAGGCTACAGGCTATATACAGTATGAGCAAATGGAATTGACTCTGTTATAAAGAGTTCACTGAGAGGTTGTAGCGGGAGTACAAAAGCAGCAAATTTTTACCCTCACCATGTTTTTGCTCTACTACGTGTCAGCATATTTAGTGTTGGTAATGTACTTTTAGCTTGTTAGCTAGCTTTTCATACAGATTAACAGGATTCCTGACATAACTAGAAGTACAGACAGAAGGTGTTGTATTCAATTCAAGGATGTAAGAGGGCTGATGAAGTCTATCACTGCTATCATAGGGCGAGAGTCAAGGTACGCTCAGTCACAGGACTAATACAGAAAGATGCTATGGCCATCACCTATTAACACCACATAGGTGTGTTTTTAACTATGGGAGCAGGTAGAACATACAAACTTCAGCCACAGATTCAACTCGAACCCAGGACCTTGTTACTGTGAGACGATACCGCTAACCATCACACCACCCTTAAATAACCTTAATGGAGGAAAAAAATATATCTTAGAGTCAAGAGGATTTGCACATTTATAAGACCCAAACAGATAACGGATAAACCAACATTGACATTAGAAGTATGGCCCTGATGTTGTTTACGAAATGACTGGATATCTAGTTTGGCAGAAACTCTACTATCTGTGTTTAGGCAGTCGCTGTGTTTAAAAGCGAAAAACAGAAACACGCTCTCAGACTTTTCCAGGTCATTAATTTTCTCTCCTCCTCCAGTTTAGATTACTGAGAGTTTAGATTAATAGCGTCTTCTTCGCTGTTCCACTCCCTCCATCACCTCACCTCTGCCTCAGAAAAATACACAATAATATTTTATATAAACCTTGTTGTAAATCACCTCTTGTTCTTTTGGCCCTCCAGATCATCAGTGAGTGGTTATTCAATATGATGTCATATGTCTGACTAATGTGTAACAGAAGTTTGAGAAGGCTGGTCTGAAAACGTGAGGGTGATAAGTTTTAACCTTCTGGGACATAATTGGTTCTCTATAATTGTGAAAATCACATCAGTCACATTAAAACAACCTCACATTGTGCAGCCTTCTACCAGCCCGGCATGCAGCAGTGTTTACTCACTTTTCTTGTGAACAGTTTTAATGTTGTGAATAATTAATTCCTTCATTTTCTGCAGTTTAAAGTCTGGATCGCAGGAGTAGCTGTACCACCAGAAATGTCCTGACCCCCTCTAACAAACTAACGAACTAATTTGCCTTCTATAATTCCAAGGCTACCGTGACCTGGGGGTACCTCTGGGGTGTCCTTTTTGTTAAACATGCCCAAAACACCAAAGCAGGTATCCTAGTCAGCTGCTCAGACCACCTCCTTCTATGTGGAGGACCAGCAGCCCCTTACTTTATCTCTAAGGCTCAGATCTTTTGAATCCCAGTCAGTTCTACACAGTTAAATAGCTGCCGTCATTTGTCTGTGAAGGTTCTCAGTCATCCAGGTCATCGTAGTCAAAGGAGCTTGCAAAGAAAAGCGTCTGGACTTCTTTAAGTTACTTGAAGACGTTTCACCTCTCATCCGAGAGGCTTCTTCAGAGCCATCTATGTCCACTGTGAGCGACCATCTTTGAACAGAGGCGGTGGTTTACGACACCAACTCTCTGCCATCTATAATCCAGTTTTGAGATCCCTTCCCAGACGCCTTAAGGCCCACTCACACCCTGGGCCATCTGACCTCAGGAATTCGCATGATAAGGTGGGGCCAGGTTTCACAATGAAATCACCCGAAACTCTGGCTGATTGGGACCCACAACCAGTTCCACACCTTGGCTCAGGCGATTAGAGGATCATCAGGGGGTCCTTTTGTCCCTCTGTGGGGGGACACTCCCACTAGGGTTATATCTGGGACTCTCCACCAATTGACCTTAGAACTGAAGAAGCCTCTCGGATGAGAGGTGAAACGTCTTCAAGTAACTTAAAGAAGTCCAGACGCTTTTCTTTGCAAGCTCCTTTGAGCTGCCGTCATTTGTTTTAACACAAACTTCAGAGTTACAAATGTTGCAAAAAGAGAAAGTATTATAATGAGCTGTGATGACGGATATTCCCATATGGTGGATGATTAGTCTGTATCAGTTTTTTCCCCTTTTCTTAATCAACATTTTCACATACTTAGCTTTATAATTATCACATCATTTCCTCCTCAAGATCCACTGCACAAAGCCCTTAAGAGTTTGACTAACTTAAGTAGGACTATGGTGCAATTAATAATGCCATTCATCCATTCGCTTCCGCTTATCCTTTTCAGGGTCGCGGGGGGCTAGAGCCTATCCCAGCTGTCATAGGGCGAGAGGCGGGGTACACCCCGGACAGGTCGCCAGTCTGTCGCAGGGCCAACACACAGGGACAGACAACCATTCACACTCTCATTCACTCGCACATTCACACCTAGTGGCAATTTGAATTATCCAATTAACTTATCCCCACAAGCTGCATGTCTTTGGATGGTGGGAGGAAGCCGGAGTACCCGGAGGGAACCCACGCAAACACGGGGAGAACATGCAAACTCCACACAGAAAGACCCCGGCCTGATGGTGGAATTGAACTCAAGACCTTCTTGCTGTGCGGCAACAGTGCTAACCACCGTGCCACCGTGCAATTGATAATGATTATCTTAAAATTTTTCACCAGATAAACAAAGAAATAAAGGCTGACTGAGTGACTGTGTCTAACCGGTCAGCTGTGTTAGCTGAGCAGAAACAGGAGGAGCGCCACAGACGCTTAAAGACAGTAAAATATGGCGCTGAGGATAAATGGTGGTTAGTCTGTTGTAAGGAGATAAACAGTGTCGGGGCTGAAGAGAGTCAACTGAAAGGGGGGAAAAATAAATGTTTGGTGGTGTCCATGTTTTCTGACATTGCCAACTCAGTGAATCTTATTTATATGAAATGTTCCAACTTGCTTTATATTAATTAAAGAACAATATTAAGACTGGACTACACCTACCAGTCATCTAAAATATCACAATCCATCTTACTCTTTAAAAATTTCTAACCTAGTTTTAGAAGCATTCATCTTAAATTACAGTATTTTGCAATTTTGCACACTTTAACTTGGCCTCTGTGTGACCTCCTCCATCTTCTTCCCTGTCCAGTCTCAAGTAAGTCCTTGATGACTGACAGAGTAAGGATACAAGAAGTGTCATCTAGTAGGCCTAAAATTCATAGCTTCCAACACTAACAACTGGCTCGGTGATGCATCTTCTTTGTCATTTCAATTATAGATCCTTGTCTGATGGAGAAAGGCGCTGTAAATTATGTGCGTACACTACCCCCTCCTTCAAAACCTCCAGCCATCCCCCGCCCTCCAATTCTGGAGCTTTAACGGCCTCCTCCTCTCATTCACGCGCTCATTCATTCTGGTGACTGGATACACAAAAGCCATTTATAATTATCTGTTGCAAACAGCACTAAGGGGTCAGGATAAACACACACACACACACACGCACGCACACAGTTTTAACCCTGTCCAAAGCAATTTCACCTTCAACCCTTGCAGCCGATATAGAAAGATTAGATTATATTATATCCACTTTTGGTCACGTAAGCTAGGATAACTAATCTGCATTCAGTCAGTGCTCGACATGTCAGCCTCAAAGAAGCTATTAAGAAATTCTCTGGTATTTTTTCACTTGGTTAAATGTACCTCTCCATGTCGTCCCCGCCTCACTGCAGGCAGAGCAGCATAAAAGTGACACTTTGCCTTTGAAAAACGGTCGCGCTGATGTTAGCCATTTTTCTACTTAAAATAAATTTAATGTCAGGGAAAAAAACGACCACACGTGACAGCAAAATTATTAGTGAAAAACCTGCAAGAAATGTTAGACTGCTGCTTACAATCACACGATTAAATGAATAATTGTCAATGCTTCAGGACTGTGGTGCTGCAGTTGCTGTTAGCAAAGGTGATGGTCACTGAGAAAAAACTGAACAGAGATAATATGACCAAATTATGCTTTTTATCTTTATGAAGGAAGTGTAGTATCAGAGAAAAACAGTATGTGCTTTTACTGCTTGAACAGGAGTTTACTTTTGAGACATATGGTGTGTGATTTTAATATTGACTCATCTTAGTCTGTTTAGCATTTAAGTTGGGTCAGATTTTGCAGCTTACAAAATAGCGCTATTATAACCTTGTGAGTGCTGTTAAGAAAAGAAAAATGAAGGCACTGTCCCACTTGAATGTCTATTCTTTGTATTCTCAAGACCGAGGTAACATCACTTTCATCTAAACATTCAGTTTGTTCTTTTGAAAATGTTGGCACCAAATGACAGGAACAAACAGTCTTTAACCTGTCATATTCTACATGCACATCTCTGAACCTCACTTATGTCCAGTTTCACAAATCTATGACACTATGAGCATAGTGCATGTAACAGTCCAGAGTATTCACAGCATGCCACCCAATGGCTCCACTTATGGAGCACTTTCCCCAAAACTAAACATAAAATCAAATCTGAGATGAGATGTCCTCTTGTGTGCTTTATGTGAGAAAGATCAAATAAATGATAGTTACCTGATTCTGCTGACAACCTTTCAAACCAGGTTTACCTTCAGAAGGAACCTTTCTGGAGACCTACACTATAACAAATGTGTACATTTATTAAAGATATATTTGATATTAATTGACAGGTATACAACTGCAGGTATGGCCATGCAGCTCTAAGGCCCAACTTTCCGCAGAAATTAGTTCCAATTCCCTCTTCTGCATTTATGCTACTCCTTCTTCCAGATAAGAGAACACACTGAGGTTCTGTTATATCGCTCAAATAAGATATGCAGCCAGGCTGTCTAGAGGCCGTCAAAGATGCCACACAAAGTTCAATATTACATTGGCTTTACTAAACCAAATAGGTCACATGTCTACAGTTATCAGCTCCGTGAACTCAGATTTTTCCAATCTAACTATAAGTATGCTAAAATAAAAAGGTTGCTCTTGGCACTAGGTAGCCAATTGCAAACAAGTACAGATTACGTGTAGCATATTTCTCCTCAGGTCATCAAGCTTCAGCAAAGCTATACAGGATTATAAAGATTATGTTCATCTCCTAGTCTTCCTTAATAGGGTTTGTGGCAACATTAAGACATTAATTACGTTAAGAAATATTGAAGGAAAACAAATGTTACAATTGCTGTATTTATGAAAATTGCTCAGTGTAAGCTAAACAAGCTTTTGCAGTAGTAGTTTGTGTGTGCAGTCATCTTCAAATGTGGGTACTCAGTAACCTTTCAATCCAATAACTATAACCTCTGGTTGCAAGCAGGGGGCTGATGGAGTAGCCCTCTGAAAACTGAGCCCAATGATCCATGGCTACAAAACAGAATGGAAACTCGAGTCCACGAGGGAATGAGAAAAAAATTAAGAACAGAAATATCGGGTCTCATTTATCTTTTTATGTCCAAACTGAGGCATTTGAAATACTTCTTAATTTCAAAACCAAACCATGTGTAATACAGTGCACATAATGTTATAATGATCAGAGTACAGGCGGTTGTACAGTCACCTATGCAAGCCATTACTAGTGAGATGGAAAACTGAATCATAAAAAGGCCCAATTTCAGGAACCCTTTTGAAGAATTCTCAAACTGTGGCCATGATGTAGGCTTCATACTTTTACCCAATCATGGCTTACAAGTCCCAAAATATGATGCAAAATTATTTTATTTAGTCCTTTTAATTAATGTTAATGTAGAAGAATTTAATGTGCATGTCTTTCAGTGGAGAGATCAGGTGATTTAAAGGGGACCTAATGTGCTTTATTTCGTATATGCTGTTAATGTGGTGGATATTCATATCAAACATGGCAACATTTTCAGATAACAAAGTGAAAGTATCAAAGTAGCAGTCCCTATGAGCCCAAAGCTTCACACAGTATTTTCTACTCTCTGGCTATGTACAATACCAGTACCAAGTTGGTTAGCCTGTAGGCACAGAAGCCACACCCACCTGACCTTTAGAACCCGCGTTTATAAGGGGCATCGAATCAGAACAGGAAAAGGACCTAAAATGACTTGTTTCAGGCAGAGGATAAACTTGGAAACTACAGCAAGGCACATCAAAAGATAAACTCTGATTCGTTAGAAAGTTACTCTAGCAAACCAGAAATGAGCAGAATAGATTAAAGGCTCAGAGAAGACCTTGTAGACCTGCGATTTTCAGTAAAATCAACACATTTGACTTTATAGACCAAATGCTAAACAGAGCGGTGAATAACTGAGTTTCAGCCAACTTTACTGTTACACTGTGGAACTGGGAAGACATGCCCTACAAGATAAGCTTTAACAGGATCTAAAAAGGTTGCGTCCACTGAGATATAACACAAAAATGTGAATATTTATTTGTAAGGTGTATGCTGTACTCATGATCTCACAATGGTGTTTTGTTCAATCCCATTAGCCTGAACTGCTTTGAGGATACTGACTGATAAACACACACACACACTCACATGCAGACATAACTCTATGATGGATGTGGCAGATAAGTTCGTCATTAATCTTGTTTGTATCGTCTTCTATCAGCAGAGCCCCAGAGGCGACTGACAGCGCAGTGATCTGAATAGACTGGACCACAGGCTCCTCCATCCATAATGTCACCATGTACTTACACTGTTGGACAGTGTTCTGTGTGTTTTCAAGTCTATAACTGCTGCCATTGTGAAAGCTGCATGAGGCTGGTTTCTTGTGGATACTGTTGCTTTGTCAAACACACGCTCTACCACGTTTAATGAGGGTCACGTCTGATATGATGGATAAGGTGCTATTTGATTGATTACATACTCGTGCTTGAGTTCATCAGGCTGTGTTTAAATGTGTGTAACGCACTACAGCTGCAAGTTCTCATTAGCTATTTGTTCAACAGAAAATTAATTGGCACCTACTTTGATCCTTTTTTGGCAAGCTGTCAAATATTCAGTGGCTTGTGGTTCCTTGTTGTGAGGTTTGCATTATTTTTACTGACAAATCTGAGCTTGACGAAGATGCTAATGCCATTTTTTTTTCTTTTCTTTTTACACACAGGGCAGGACACCTTTGTCTTGCAAATAGAAAACCTGTATGGGACCCATGTAGACTAGCCCATGTGGGACCCACAGCAGTTTTGCCTTTTTGAGTCTCTATGAGGAGTTTCTGTTGGCAACCCAACCATAGTGGGGTGAGTGAAAACTCATCGGGGCTCCAAAGAGCAGGACTGCTGTGGGCCCTGTGTCTTTGCCCTGCCCTGCATGTTTACTGGCACATTGCTTATATTAGGGAAACAACATACAGGGAAATTTGACTGTTGAGGAGATGATGAACCCACAGAACACGTGTTATTACACTATCAGAAATATGTGATACACTGCAAAAGAACTCAAGAAGTGACGATAAAGATAATTAATTACTAAGATAAATAATATATTTTCTAAAATTCTTTGACTTTGCTTGGTGAGAAAATGTTTACTTTTTTTTACCACAATGCCACTACAACAGATCTGTAATACAAAGCAAGTTCAAAATAACCAGGATAGATTTTTATTACCTGGCATCGCTAAGCCTAGCAGCTGCAATCATGTAGGTCACATGACATTTTCCTGTGAGCATATTATTGAATGAAAAAGCTGAGAGGTCATAAACACAAACCGGGCATGACGGGAATATTACCCAACACAAACAACATACATTTGTACATTTGATTAAACACATCCAAAGCCAGGAGGGTGGAGGAAAAAAAGCAAACTGTTCAGTAATTAAGGATCAGGTTGCTGGGATTGTGTTACTCCGAAGCCTTTTTTATATTTTTAAGGTCTAACATTTTAAGCTACAACACTGGTGGCATTTAACGGTCTAAGGAGCAACTACAGGAAAAAGTGTAAACACAAAACTTAAACCTGTAGGGTTACTTGGAAATCTTATATTAGATCTAGAATGAGCTACAAGAATTTGGTTCTTTAATGACTGTTTTATATGACTATTTGAGTTTATAAAGACATACAGAAAAATTAGATGCTTTGAAACTGCTTTCAGCCAAAAGGAACAAGTTTCTCAGGAAAAGGGTCCAGACTCACTCGAAAATCATCATCATGAAACAATTGTGCCAATATTATCCAAATGAACTAGCCAGCAGGTGGTGGGTTTATATGTTCACCTGTTCAGGTGATCAGGAGCAGGTCAGGTCTACAGGACAAGATACCATGGGGCGTCACCTTTATCAAACTGAAAATTCAGAGAGGAAACTTCCACTTCAGGTTTAATCCTGAGCCTCAAATTCTGTTTCACAGTACAGGCCTTAGAGCTTTACTGTGATCACAAACAATCCAAGGGCTGCATGGTGCCTCCAAAGACAGCGTTTACATCCCAAACCTTCTGATTTGGCATGCGAAGAAAGAAAATGAGCTAAGCTAATTCATAAATAAACAGGTATAAAGACATCCGGTGTTTTTATAGTGATGTGCTGATCTATAAACCACCAGTAACGCACTGCTTCAGTGCATCCCTATGTCCTCATAGGATACAGGAGAAAATAGACACCCAACATGCTGACTTCAGACTTTAGAAAGCCAACAGTGCCCTCTGCTGAACACAAGACACGTTGAATTTTTACAAGTAAAATACTTCAGATGGAGCAGTTATAAGTGCTGCAAAAATAAATCTGTAGGGGAAATCACAGCCAGTTATGATCAGTCTTACCAGAGTTTGGCTGAGTGATGTTGGAGTGCAGAGCATCAGGGTGGGGTATGCTGTAAATGGTAACCACCCCGGTGGAGGTGGCCACTGCCAGAAGACCCAGTCTGGGTAAGAATGGAGCCTTCAGTGTGAGGGATTGATAACACGTTAGAATGTTATAAGATTTCATCATTTCAATATCAGCTAAAAGCTAAGACACTTCGTAGGAAAAACATCTTACCTTTCTGGCACAGGTGGGAAGCTCCCAGCCTCCAGCAGGACACCACTTCAGATGCCAGACGAAGCCCTTATCCTGGGCCAAACTATAGACCACAACTGGCTTGGAGTCTGGTCTGTTTGGACAGAGGTGAAAGAAAAGAGAACATAATACAAAAAGGCTGACGTTTCAAAGATAAATTTCTTATAAGTTCTGGAAACATCTCACTACCATCTGTGATGTAGACAGTTTGTTTACAGAGTGATGTTGGACTTTTTCTGGAAGTAGTTCAAACTAGTCAATGAGTCAAGAGACTGACAGACAATAACCTTTTATAATATAATATTTTTATTAGTGATTTCCCACTCTGCACATTTCATTTGTACCTGTTGCCATACTTCAGTTTGCCCACATCCCACAGCTGAATGAGTCCAGTTCCTGTGGAAGTTTTGTTGACGTAGTGAAAATCATCCATGCGTTGATGACAGGACAGAGCGATGTACTGGGTAGCAGGAGCACCATCAGGTGTTGGACACCACTCCAGAGCCCACACTGGTCCACCTGCATACAGCATCATGTCCCAGCGTTCTGGGTGAGGGGGAATAGATTCGAACCTGCCAGTTAACAGAAAAAAATGAAAACAAAAAAGACACCAAATGCTTTATTCTCCCTCGCCTACAAAAGCCACCAAAAAATCTGCACCATGTAGAACAAACTACAAATGATCACAATTACATATTTTTATAGGTATGAGTTTTGCTAACAAACAAATACAAAAAAATAGGTTTTCTTTGGAAATGTATTAGCACCAGTTATGTCTCAATCGAACTGTTCTTGACATATCTGAGGGAAATCATCAACCAGGGGTCACTACACCATGATCACTGTCACCTTTTGAGTCTTTGCAGAGGTGCTTCCTCCTTGTTGAGTCCTTCTCTGGACACTTTGAAAGCAGCTGAGTGAAGCGTCTGAGGCAGATATTTCTCCAAATCACTAAATGAAAGCAGAAAACACAGACTTTTAATAACTTATGTGCATATCAGCTAGAATAACACGTCCCTTGTCCAGCTCTCTTTATGAAGCCACCAGACCAGCGCAGGTACATAGTCCTGCGATGGCTCTTCTTTATTCACTAGACTGGCTTCTTCTTGGAGCCACACTTTTCAGACATCATCTCAGCAACCCCTCCTGGCAGTTCCTTTGTCTTGTTTTTTTTGTTTAACCCTTTATTTATCAAGTGCTTTTTAAATAACCAGAATTCTCTTAGCGATATTGTTTGAGACAAAATTCAAATTGTTTCAGAAAGAAACGATGACAAGCTTTTGGGGGGAAATCAGTGTATAAAAAAAATCAGCTCCGCCTAAATGTTACCACTTTTACTCACATGACCTTACTTTTCACGCATTATAGGCTACTGAGAAAATTAAAATTGTTCCTGAAAGATGAGAATTATTTTGTCATTTTACAGCCAAAATGACAAAATAAGTCCATTAAGCCTGTTTGAATCCCAGTCGATTAAGGGTTAATTAGGATAAAGTATCAGATTTGGATGACTCCTTACTATTGTTCCTATGTAGTTTAAAAGCCGTATTTGAACTAATGAATGAATATAATGCAACTATGAGGGCAGGATGGTAGTGTGGCAGTTAGCACTGTTGCCTCACAGCTGGAAGGTCCTGGGTTCAAATCCACAGTTTGAGGCCTTTGTGATCACACCAGTCTCTGCCCACAATTCAAAGATATGGGAAATTTTAAATGTGACTTTGAGTCTCTCTCTGTTGCTTCTGCCAAGAGTATAAAATAGTCTGAACCTCATTGGGTTACTTGAAAGCATATACAGCATATCTCATTGTATGACCATGTGACAACTGATTGATTCAGTAACGTGACTAAAGACAGGTGACACTCTCGTTAACAGGTGATCTTAAATTGATCCTAGGTGTGCATGGCTGTGTCTGTCTGGCCCTGTGATTGACTGGTGACCTGTCCAGGGTGCAGCCTGTCTCTGCCACTGCCAGCGGCTCCTGTCCACCTTCAGTCAAAAAAAGTGGACAGATGTCCCAACACATAAATAACTAAGAAACTAATGAAACAGTCAGATAAACATAAGTGCAGCTAAGACTTTCTGGTATGACTTTTGTGTTAGAATTTCAGTGAATAAAATAAAAAAAACACTCAAAGTTACTTGGTAAAGAGTGTTGGGTATGGTCGTTCTAACACAGAAAATAAAAAGGTAATAAAACTTAATGAGTTATTCAATTAAAACTGGATCCAACTGTATTAAACGAATAAAGCAACAGAAACTACCTTTGCGGGACAGGAACCCAATCCCTGGTGGAGGGCACCCACTCTGGAAACACCCAGCTGCTGTAGTGCTCTTCCCGACTGCAAGCACAAACATCAACAAACACATGGTTAAATAAAACAAACAAACAAACAAACAAGCAGGTAGTCAGTCTGAGACTTACTTATTCAAAATGCTAAAAAAAACCTCAACAAAATTAATCAAAAAAGGTGAAATTTTGTAAGCTGAAATTTTGAGATAACCCAAAATTTGACTTTAAGAAGCTTTCAAAATAAAGGGTTTGAATGTTCAAATATTCCAGTGTTGTTTGCACTTCAAGACTCATTGTGTATGTCATCACAAAAACTGATGTATGAACTAACAGCAAAGGGACAATGTTCACTGGTACTTCACAAAAACAAATCATTACTGTTAACTGACTGCAACTTACAATTTCTTGGTGGTCTTTGCGCTCTCCAAAGCAGTTTTCATGATAGGGGTGTTAAGTCCATTTTGGGCTTTGGCGAACGAGCATGTCTGCAGGACAGAAGGAGACAGGATGAACTCATTATGCACATGTTCTTCCTTCTTTTCTATGCAGCTGCATTAAACTGAGAAATTAAAATGTTCTGGTCATTTTAATCAATAATGGTTTGCACTTTGGTTTAGTCTCAGAAAAACACAGAAATCAGAAATCTGATGATTTATGTTTAAACTGCTCATTATAATGACTCCTATTTATAAGCCCAGGTTGGTATTGACAAATCACAACAGTTTAACTTTTAATTACCATCATCAAGCAGATTCATCTTTCTGTATTACACTGATATGGAGATACTGTACTGAAGTAATGTACTCTAGTGCACTGCATGAGGTCATAACCAGTAACTGTGCCATCAAGTTAAAATGAGAAAACCACTGACGTTGTTATTGTTGACGTAATAAACTGGTGGATTTTTTCCACGTTTGCCACAATTAGAGTCGAGGTCTGAGTCATATGCTGCTTCTTCGTCATCATCTTCCATCTCCTCTGCATCCTCCTCTTCATCATTATCTGGCACAAAGTCTTTGTCTTCTGCTGCATCACTGTCAGGATGTTTCCTCTTTTTGCCTTTACCCACTGCAGGAATAGAACAAGGGATTTAAGTGATGGTGCACAGAGATCTTTACTGATATTTGCAGAAGAAGGAATTTTTCTGCACTGCTATATGAAATTTTACACTGCATGTAACTTGTTAGATTGCAAAACAACTAACAACTGACATGAAATGTAATGTTGACACAACAGTCTAAACAAGTTCAGACAAGTTTTGCTCATTAATATAGCTACATCTACGCCAGTTAGTCAACTCCTGCCGTTTGAAGTGCAGCCCATTTTCAGACAGGAGACACACATCTACAGGTCTTAGGTCTTAGACTACGTTCACACTGCAGGTCTTAATGCTCAATTCTGATTTTTTGATCAAATCTGATTTTTTTGTCTCACACTACAAATAAAATGTGACAGCAAACGCGCTCTAGTGTGAACCCACAAAGTGGCCCGCATGCGCAAAAGAAGACGTCACACACAACGCGCTCTGTTTAGACCCAGACCAAACAGTACTGCTTGACTGATGGCCCTTAATATAAAGACTTGTTTCGGACTTTACGTTCCCCAATTTTGCTTTAAGTTATTTTGTTATTTACATATGGCCTAATAATTATCCTTAGTGCTGTTTCAGAGAGGAGCGGTGCTTCAAAGGATAGTTGCAGATTTCTGTCAGAATCTGCAGAGTATAAATAAAATGTTCACATTGTCTTCCCAACAGTCTGTAAGAAATAGGTAAAAAGATGAATAGAATAGAATAGAATTCAACTTTATTGTCATTGCACATGTCACAAGTACAAGGCAACAAAATGCAGAAACTGTCTGAGATAATGCTTAGCTGTGATTGGTGCACTGGGGAAGAGAGACGGCGAGACTTTCACTGTACCTTTGCTTGCTTTGGGAGTTTTCTGTTCTGATCCAGTATCTTCGCTTCCTGGCTCATCAGTTTGCCCAAATAAGTCTTTTGCCAAATTGTGGAGGTACTTCAACGCCCTGGAAGATTGAAGTTACATTATTTTGAATGCCTATATTACCATTTATATGAAAAAATGGCTTTAAAAATGTTTTAAAGACAGAAAATTTATCATTTTACAATTAGCAATGTATGCTTTAATATAGCTACATAGATGCATGTAATTAATGTGGGGATAAGTGTACATGTAACCAAAAAATGAAAGCCCGATTGTTATGGCCTGTAAATGGTAAATGGCCTGTATTTATATAGCGCTTTACTAGTCCCTAAGGACCCCAAAGCGCCTTACATATCCAGTCATCCACCCATTCACACACACATTCACACACTGGTGATGGCAAGCTACATTGTAGCCACAGCCACCCTGGGGCGCACTGACAGAGGCGAGGTTGTTAGGGATTGTTAGGGTGTTATTATCACAAAACTAATAGTGAAAGTAACTATCACCAAAGTCTGGAGTCACAGTTCAGACTTCCTGTGTTTCAACTGATGATGTCTGATGTAAAAAGGATTTAACAAAAAAAAAAAAAAAAAAAAAAAAAAAGAGCGATATGAAACAAACCATGGAATCGAAGGCTTGTTTAAGCAACAGTAATTGTCTTCTTACTACAGGGGACGGTGTTTAACGTAATTTAACCTATGCGACAGCTCAGTACTGTAGGTGTATCTTACGCTTTGGCAGCTCCTCTCCGCCGCCGGCCACCTTGTCCAGTCTCCTCCTCAGGTTCCTCTGCATCCTTTTCTTTAATAACTGGCTTCACTTGTTGTACATACTGCTTCTTTACATACTTCCTCTTTGGCTTTGGCGTCCCATTCTCCTGCTGCACCGTATCGTTAACAACACCCTCTCCATCTATAAGGTCTACATTGGCATTGCTACATTTTTTTGCAGGGGTTTTCTTAGCAGGAGTCCTTTTTGACTGAGTTTTCTTGCCTCTCAGTGGTTCATCAGCCACTTCTGCTGTAGTTTGTCCATCACACTCTGTAGGTGTTTTATCTGTTTTTTCATTTTCTCCATCTGGAGTGTCCTGTGCGGCAGCCTTGGATTTTCTACTCTTTGTCGGAGTCTTCTGAGAAGCTGCTCTTCTCCTTCCTGAGCTCTTTCTAGGTGTTTTGGGTGAAAGGTGTTCATTCGTTTTGTCATCAGTTTCATAATCCAGATATTTGGGATTTTTCTTCCGTTGTCGTCCTTTTGAGCTGAGTATTAAATCCGCACCCTCCTCCAATGGCTTCTCTTGCCCTGCAAGAAATGTGACATTATCATTCCACTGAATGATGTAAAATGGGGTTAATGTGACTGGAAAGTCATTGCCTGGTCAACATTTCTGGTTTGGTAGTGCTGGATTCCATCTGTTAGCTGAACATGCATAATATGAAATAAAGTTCCAGCAGTGCTGCTGTGCTAGACAGAAATGAATACTAATAATAGAAGAACAAGGTGTGAATAGCTCTTAAAAATAATGTTTGAAAAAATCCTGAATTATTATTTTCTCATCCTCTGTAATCTTAAAATAGGCCAGATGACACCCCTGGATTAGACCATTTAGAACATGTTCCTAATTTGAAGTACCTCTTAAATCTCAAGTTTTACAAACCTTGTGCAGATTCAGTGGGCTCCATATGCTCTGGGTTTCTGATTCTGTGGTTCTTCTTTTAGGTGCCTCCTCATGTGTAGAGCCAGTTCCTTCTCAGTGTAGCTTTGCAGCTGCACAGACAGATAAAGAAATAATGTATTACTTAAGGTATAAAATGACTGTCCACTACTGCAATATTTAATCAAAATAGCTGTTTCTTCCTGCAGTTTGGAGTTGTACAATGGACGAATGAAAGTCACTAACAGATATGGCCTTTCAGTGTTTTAAACAACCTTATAGACTTCTAACGACACTAAAATAATTACAGTGCACAAATGGAGTCAGGGAGCCGGTGTTTTCTACCGATATCAAGTCGATAAGCCGCTGTCTACAACCTACACACCAAACCTCATTCAATAATGTGACAGTTTGACTCTCTCTTTCCTACTCACAGTGAAGACGTAAAATATACACACCGATACTTAAGGCATTTAATAGTTAAGGCCACACGTCAATTCGGCATATATTTTCAATATAAAAATATAAAACATCAAGTTATTTAAGAGATACACATATGTCACTAGTTTTTAAAACGAGTCACATTGTCTTAGTTAGCCATGCTATTGAGCTAACACATTGCTAATGCTAACTGGATATAGTAGCAGTCAAGTGTATCATAATATATTATAATATACTTAAAAATCGGCCTCTAACCGGATCGTAGCACGTTTAAAAACTCACCATGTGTAGTGTTACGGTTTCCTCCTCGGTGGCGGAGGCTGAAACACCTCGTTCAGAACACGGGAAGCTAGAGTCCAGCCACCCGGGATCGAATCCCAACCTCAACCACCAGAAACCACGACATGTAAAGTCACCGGAGCTTACCGGGACACAGCCGTCATAAAAATCATGCCGTTAATTTTTTCAAAGATCGCAAACTACAAACATTTTCACAGTTGTTTACACTGAATCAGGGAGCTTTCCGCTTTCCTTACGTCAGACCGCCATGTCACTGTGCAAGCACGGAGGGCCACACCGCCCCCTATCAGCAGAGAGGGAAATTACACTGATTTGATTGTACAGTGGCGTAGTTCCACGTTGCCTCCAATATTAGGAGGAGGTGGAGGTCGGGACACCGCCCTGTTGCTCAGAAGGTCCCATTACACTGGATGTTTATCTTGATGGTCTTTCAATGAAACGGACATGTTATACAACTTCCATCATATATTTAACTCATGGTTCGATCTTGTGAATCAAAACGTTTTATCCAGCATTCATCTTCCTTATGAAGTTAATTTTAGTTCTCCCAGTGTGATTAAAATAGGTAGAAGGGTATGCTAGGGAATATATTACTTTTACTTTGTTTACTGTCATTTGTGCCAAACAGACCGACCCCTCAAACAGTAACAGACACTTCAAGATTCAATATTCAAAATGTTTATTGTTACGTGTCACAAGAGAAAAAGGCATTTCTCTGTGCAATGAAATTCTTTCTTTGCTGTCCACCCACAGATGCTGATTAATATATACAATAGAAATAGAACATAAATACAAATAGTACAAATAAATATACGAAGACAGAAAGGGAGACAAAATATGAAGATTTGAAACAGAGATGTATGCAAAAGAGCTATAGCTTTATATGCTGGCTTAATATGTAGGATGACCTGATGTGCAAAAAAAATGATCATCACTGTCAAAAATAGGTCAGCTGTTCTGATGGCAGTGGGGAAGAAGGAGTTGTTGAGTCTGGATGTTCTGGATTTCACACTTCTGAACCTCCGCTCCGAGGGCAGAAGTGTGAACAGTCCGTGTTGGGGGTGTGTGGGGTCTTAGAGGATGGAGGCAACTCTCCTCTGTACTCTGCGATGGTAGATGCTCTGCAGAGAGGGCAATGGAGTCATGATGATCTTCTCCACAGTTGTTATCACTCTCCGCAGGCGTTTGCGGTCCATAGCAGTAGTGCTGCCGTACCATGCAGTGATGCAGCTGGTCACTGTGCTCTTCAAGAGCCTGCTGTCGACCAAGAACCTGCTGAGGATCTTGGCCAACATACCAAATTTCCTCAGCCTCCTCAGGAAATACAGCCGCTGCTGAGCCTTCTTGACCAGCTGTGTGGTCTTCAGTGACCAGGGGAAACCCAAAGGCAGTTCAATCTCAGACTCATTGATGTGTTACCTATTTATCTTTCAGAGGCTCATCTGGTCCTCATTAAACGTCCAGAGCTCTGCTGCTGTTGTACCCACATTCTCACTTCCCCTTCACTTCTAAGAAGAAACGAAGAACCACATTGTATCAGGGCACTAATGCATATCACCTTTGTTCTAGCTGCTAATGCTAATGGTCACTGCAGTAGTATCACCATGTTTTATTGTTGACACCAAGGTTTTCTGGTGTAGAAAGAGTTTTTTGAATTTGAACCTCTTTCCGTGTGTCTACAAACATCATCATGAACACTGTTTTCTAATAATAAACTATATGCACAGAAGAGCTAAAGTACTGCAAACACTTATCTCTACTAACAGACTTCACACCTTTAACTTCCTCTCTCCTATTTTTGATCAAGATATCTTCAACTTCTGTACAGTCCTTAAAAACTACAAGTGAGAAGAAAACAAGTGAGTCTGCAATTCACATGAAATCTACACTGTTAGACATTTTATTGTATTTTTACATTAACTTACTGGCAACACTATTGCCAGTAAGTTACTGTAATTACTGATCTACAGTATCTTTACTGTTGTGATGTTTTACAGTTCAACCACTTTACTGTAAACATATATTACAGTATAACAGCTTTACTGTAAATGTTGTTTGTGGTAATGCAGCTTTACTGTAAACGTGGTTTACAGTTAGAAAGACTTACCGTGATTAAGTTTTATAGTATCACTGTACTGCAAATGTGGTTTATGGTATAACACTGTAATTGTGTACAGTATAATTTGTGTAGACTGTAATTATGTTTTACAGCATATAAAATAATATTAACATTCATATTCAATATAAGAACATTTACAAAAAACAATATAATTCAATAAAGTAGTCTCAGAATAGTGAATTAAACCAACATTTATTGTTGATAATTTTTTTTTAACAAGAAAAACATTTTTCAACTGAATAAAAACAATGTCAATAACCAAAATAAATAGAAGCGTACATGAAAACTACACAGTCCTTCACCTTTCTGTGTCTGATTTTTTTAAGGAAAACAGTTTTTCATTCCACTAAAAACAGGACAAACCCACCAGCATGAACATTAAATAAACTATTACAATTGTAAAACAAAAATCATTTACAAAATGTAATAATTATCAGTGGGTCCCAGGAAATAGAATGTGACATGGGATTTAGATTTCCGTTACCAGGATGGTCAGGTTCAGCGTAGTCTTTATCACCACCTGTCAAAGACACATCATCAATATTCATGTTTGCTCAGGTTATTCACTTGTTCACATCTGTCTGAGATCATTCATACTGTTGTATGGATGTGTGTACAGTATGTATATAATTATCAGCTATGTAAAAAATATTATCATCTCTGTATTCTTACCTAGTTGGAAGTCCTCCATTCAAACTCAGAGAGCCGCTGGAGGAAGGTGGTGATCCGAGGGCTGATGCTTGTAACCTTCCTCTTTACGACACGACCTGTCTTGCAGCTTGTACCAAGTTTTGCAGGGCATTTTGTTCCCATGTCTGGATTGATCCTCACAAAGAACCTTTTAACGGAAAAAAGGCTGCTTTAATTTCAAAATTAAAACATACATTACAGCAATCACCTATATGTTTCTGCAACTGTAGTCAAGCTATCACATATATTTCATTCTTAAATGGTGTAAGCTTTAATGGTGTAAAGTATTTACCTCTGTATCATCTCCAGTGTGATGGACGCTGACTCCTGATACTCAAGGTTGAAAACGTAGTATGACGCAAAGAAGACAGCAAGGGTGCTGGCAAAGTCATGCATCTGCTCAGGCTCATAAAATACCTTGCCCTCCAAACTGATCATCCAGCGGCTTGCAGACATGAAATTATTCCCTAAAAACAGACAAGAGTCCAATAAGACAATGTGCTCACCCTTACAAATAAGGTTTCCACAAGAATGCTGGATAGCAGGCCTCACACTGTACAAAAATAGAATCCACATGGTTTGCTGCTATTTCTCTTATTATTTATTATGTAATGAAAATTATGATCAATTACAGGAAAAAACTGCCTAATGTTTTGGCATGTTAGGCTGTTTTTTCCTGTTGGTCATTGTGTATAATAAATAATAAGAGAAACAGCAGCAAACTGTGTGTATTCTATTTTTATACAATATAAAACAGACAAACCCCTGTTAAGTAAGTTGTTGTGGGTACAAATACCACAATAATTACATAGATTTTTTACAAAAATATTACAAGAGGATTGAAACTATTTACTTACCAAGCGCTATTACCCTTGGTGTGATGGGTAAGGTCATCTCTCTCTCAACAGACATCTTGGTGGAAAAAGCCTTTAAAACACAAAAGGAACTGATTTGAATGATGATACCCAAAATCATTGAAATATTTTTCCTTTGTTTATGTTGACAGTATTGAGAGTGCATGTGTAAAATTTTAAATATAATTACGTCAGCCAAGATGAAGATTGAGTCCTCTTTTTCTTGGAAGTACTTCATCAGAAGAAGGATGGCTGCTGTGGCGATCTGGTTGTGGTTCAGCTTTGCACTGTCGCACTCACGTAGCAGATGTTCAATCTCCTTGTTCCACTGAAGTCTCTGGCCTTGAAAGAAGTTCAAAATTCTCCTTCCTTTCGTAAGAAGGGCTTCACTGAGACGTGTCTCTACCTCAATATCTGTGAGTGTGTGGAAGTGAGTGCAGAGGCCTCTTTTAGTAAAAAGAAATGGCCAATGCTCTTGAACCTCACATAAGGTGGGGGCAGGCCAAGAATTAAGCATGTGCCTCTGGTAAATATAAGTCAAAGACATATAAGTATTTACATCTGTTGTTTCAATTGCTTGAGGACCTGCTGATCTGAAGACAGTTGACATAGTCTGTCTTTTTGTCTCCAAAGTTTCAGTCGTTTCTCCTTCTGGTAGGGTTGTGGGTTGCCAGTTGATGCAACCATAGCTATCAAGTTCAGATCTCCCCCTTTTGATGGCAACATCACCCTCATTGTTTTCCCTGGTAGACCTTTTCCTTGGCTCCCGGATTCTGCTGCTGACATTGTCTCTATTTACATGTTCAACTCTTGTTTTAAGCTGTTTGAGTAGGGAATAATAACCACAGCCTAATTGCTCACCTTCTGCAGTCTTATCTGCAAAGGTAGCGGGATACTTAGATACAATAGCTCTAGCTACCTCCCCACAAGCAGCTCTGTTAGGGTTGGGGCAGTGTACTCGCATTCCTTCTACAACAGTCCTAATCATTATTCTCCTGTCTTCTGGGTGAGCCATTCCACCAGATGCCAAGGCCTGTGAAAGTCTTGTTGGCATCTTCTCCCAGGGAACTGAAAAATTGCTGATCCAGGAGGTGTTGCTTACATTTGGTTGTGTGGAAGGGAGTTGACCTGATGCTTGTGCAGAACAGAGTGAATTACCCTGTAGTGGCACTTGCACAGTTGTTGAGCAGGTGGTTTCAGGTTCCTTTGGGTTGTTTGAAGAGCCAGACTCCACTTGGTCGTCGATATTCACACACACACACATAAACACAGCAGAACAATTCCACATTAACTATGTACAGATGGGTTTTTTGGAGTATTTATTGAGTAATACTCTTATATGAGACACAAAAGCAAGAGTGTTGGAGAAATAATACCAATGGCAATGAAAGCTAGTTTTAGTTTTGAAAGCTAGATTTTTTTATGAACTATGAATTGAAAAATAAAGTACAATTTCAAAATAACTCTCAAAATAACTAATTTACAATTATTTTCAAGAACTGCTATGGACATGCTGAAATCCATCAAGAATACACTGTATTGTGCTCGCTGGCAACAGCATCTTGGCTTGCATTTTCAGGTAGAAAAGAGCCAAATTATGTAAAAATGTCTCTTGTTGATTATCACACTCCTCTAGATGATCACATGGAGTTGGAGTCAGATTCTCCTCAGAAGGCTGAGTACAGTCTATATTTTCGGGGAGAGTTGACACCTGAGTTGTTATCACTGGCTTATGTTTCCTGGATAAATGTGTGGCAAAAGATGAGCGCACTCTGAAATGTTTGTGGCAGTCATCATAAGGACAGACAACTTTCTTGCCATCTTTAATATGAAATCTCAAGTGAGTGCATAATGCTGAAAAATTCTCTGCCACATAGAAACATGCCTCAACTCCACAAGCAAGATTTCCTTTAAAATGGGTGTGTTTAGTCTGAGCCCTGCGATAGCGGTGGTTCCTGTGCATATGGGATCTGAATGCAGAAAATGTTCGATAGGAAGAAGGACATTGCTCTATTCCACATGTGAATCGATAATTAGCTGTGTGCTGATGTTTCTTCGTACGATAACAAAATTGTCTTAATTCTGAACTACAAACACCACAAAATTTACACCTGTACATGGCTGCATGTGTCTGAATTTGACTTAACTTTTAATTTGCAAAGAGCATGGCAACAACACAACAGTGACTGAAAAACATCTCAATCTATTATCTGTTTGTTCTATTATTAAAGAAGGGATCTACATTGCTTGGTTTGTATCAAAAAATGGGAAAAAGTTAAAAGAAAAACTATCTATAGATCAATGTTATTAACTTAAACCATGCAGACCCTGAAACACTGGAGGAAAAATTTTGGAGGGTCTGTCAAGCTGACGTTAAACCCCTTAACAATGGCACTGCAACTAACTGCGACTAATTTACAGACCACTACACTGTCTTGCTTTTTAAATGGAACCTATGAAACAATAAACCACAGTTCAGATTAGAGCAGGCTAACCTGCATCAGAAACTTCAAAACTGGGTTAGATTGTTTTAGCAGTCTTTAAATTTCAAAAAAAATGTTGTCTACCTTTATTCTCACTAAATATGTCTTTTTACCTGCTGTTTTGTCTTGTCTCTCAAAGAACTGAGGCTACATCACACTGTCAGCCGGCCAGCAAGGGCAGGAGGACAGCAATGCACCACACTGGGCGGGAAAAGACAGAGAGACAATTGTTAATTTAATGTTGCATTTATTTAACCCTTGAAAAATATATTTACATAAGTAAATAAAAGAAAAAAAACACACAACCCATCTTTTCCAGAATAATTCAACTAATTGCTCTTTTGACCAACCTAACACAGACGTTACATGGTTTTCCTATGAAAAAGACCCTGGAAGACATTGTATTAAAGGAAAAAAAACATGCACTCCTTCCCACTTAAAAAAATAATAAATATTAAACTTAGGTTGGAGTTCCTGGCGCCACCAACCTAATGTTATATTAACTTTTTAATGTTGTGTACTGCAGCTCACACAAAATTAAATAAAGCAGGCTAACCTACATGAGCAAGCTCAAAACTGGATAAGATTGTTTTAGCAGTCTCTAAATTTCCAAAAAAAAGTTGTCTTTCTTTATTCTCATTAAATGTGTATTTTTACCTGCTGCTTTGTCCTGTCTTTCAAAGAGCTGAAGCTAAATGTCCCACTGTTAGCGTGGCCAGCTTCTCATAGAACAGAAGCCAGGAGGACAATGCACCACACTCGGCGGGAAAAAGACAAAGACTGTCGTTGCGCCTGTGTTCCTCGCCCCTCCCCGTGGAAAATATATATCTAAATATATATTTAAATAAGAAAAGAAAAAAACACACACAACCTATTTTTTCCAGAATAATTCAGCTAATGTGCTATTTCGACCAAGCTAACACCGATTTTAAGCCCCCCCACACACAAAAAATATATATGCTCTTAAAAATTAATAAACGAGTATGTTAGGTAGGAGAGTCCTTTGCATTACCTTATGACGTCCCGTTTGCAGTTTCCACACAGAGGTCCAACAATAACGAGGTGCAAAATCTTTTGTCCTCTCGAGCATATCGTAACGAAGAGTTAACAAAGTTGGCCTGTCTTTCCTCTCCTGTCAATCACTGGATCACAGGTCATGTCAGTCAGGATATGGAGTGGTGGTTGGTAGAGGTAGGTGGGTGGGCGGGGCCAGCATGCATTCAGTGTGTGTTTCACTAAGTTGGGTTGACTAGTTCCCAGAAGAGTTCTGTACATGTTGCACGTTCAGTAAATGAGCAGTTCAGTTACTGCTCGACTGAGAAGCCTCCGCCAAATTATTACAATATTCTCCACTGACTGAAGTTCGCCTTTCTGCGTCTTTTTTAAATAACTTTATTCACTACTTGTCACAAGTACAAAATTACACAAAAACAGACAGCAGCAACAACCTAAGTGAAATCCAACAACAGAATAGTGGCAAGTAAAGAAATTAACAAAAGGAAGTGTGAATCTTGTTCAGGGTTAATCAGAGATAAGTGATGGAGATGCAGCAATGTGAATTCTGCTTTTTTTATTTGTAGTTAACCTTATAGTCTTTACATATGAATGGAAGTCAATTAAGAAAACACAGAATTTTGGGAGAGATTTGGAGAACCTTGCTTTATAAAATTTCCCTACAAGGAGGCCTTTCTGCATTCTTTTCCCTCTCCCCAGGAGCAGCTGTCACTTGAATTGATCTCTATGGCAACGCAGTGGCAAGCACACATTTGCAGCAGCTGTGCATGTGCATACAACTTCATGCAGCAGATTAGATGATCAGAATTCTTGAACCTTACACACAGGCAAGTCCCCTAAAAAGTCAAAACCATAATACTTTCACTGGTATCATACTGACAAATGGCATAGGTTGGAGGAAAATCTGGAAATGGTTGGCAGTGAAAGAGTTAAAATGTAATGCACTATTGCAACCAACCACTGAAAGAGTAAAAATACACAAACAGTATGATGAACCATTCAAATCACATAATACAGTAGCACTACTGCTAATGTATTAACGGTAGGTATAACTACTACCGCAATTTTAAAAAATACAGTAAGTAAATGTAAATAACCTTAATATACCCATAATGCAAAGCAAATTACAGTAATTAACTGTAGAAATGTTTTCAGGTAAGTTACTGGGCATTTTGTGGTATTTTACTGTGAAAAATACAGCAAAGGTTAACAGTGTAGAAGTAAAAATAATATAAGAGAAAGAGGGAGGTTATCGAGCTGCATTAAATAAATTAATTCAGCTGGACACAGGGGAGACAAGTGTTACTCCTTTATTCTTCCTTTAACTGAGACAGTCATGATGAACTTTGTGACTTTAGCTGACTCTTGGAAACTAAAGTTGAAACTTAAACTTGTGTTGTATTTAAAATAAACTTCACATTATAAACATAACACTCATATTCATAACATATTTGATGTTTCACATTTCTCTCTCTCTTTTTCTCAACAGGAACAACTGAGCAACATCAAACTGTTCAAACTGTTACAGCTGGATGTGGACATGATGTTACTCTGCCTTGTAACACCTCGTTACAAGGTCAGCATAACTGTAACAGTACTACCTGGATCTTCAGTGATCCAAGCAGCTCAGTATCACTCTTTGAACTTGGGCAGAATAAAGAAGTCAAACCTGAATCAGACAGACTGAGTCTTTCTGCAGACTGTTCTCTGGTTATAAAGAAGGTCACAGATCAGGATGTTGGTTGTTACACCTGCAGACAGTTCAAAACAGCAACAGGATCACAAGAAGGTCCAGACTTTACGATTGATCTGTCTGTTATTAACAGTGAGTATTTACATCTTAATGTTTTCAGCTCAAACTGTCCTGTTAGAACAACAAACTGAAACACCACAATAATTATGATCACAGTGATGAAGTTCATTTTTCTATTGTTGCTTTTCTCTTACAATATCTCCATCTTCACCAGTGTGTGTACATGAGAACAATGATAAAGCATCTTGAACAGCTCTGTGTTGACATATGAACACTGTAGACTCACAGTTGAGTGTCTGTATGAAGATAAAGAGAACATATCCTCAGACAGGAGACATCATCAAAAATGAGACTTTTTAGACTGTTAAACATCTCACCACTGTTTCCTCTCTGTTGTTGTTAACTTACTTTCAAGTCTTATCTTACTGTCAGTGTCTTTAATGTTGTTATTGCATTTTTCTTTAGGTGAAGATGTGAAAATGACAACAAAATCAACAAAATCCCCAATTAAACCCACATTAAAAATAACAAACATGTGGACAATGAAAGAAGAAGTAAAGACATCAGAAGGAACGGTGACAATAGCGTCAAATACTCCATCAGCAGGTAGAGACTGAATCATTTACTCAAGCCTAAAGTCAGTGGCGGTCCTAGCCTGTTTGGCGCCCTGGGCGAACACTCCCTCTGCCCCCCCCCCCCCCCCCACACACACACACAAAACATATTAAGGGTTGTACATTAACATAAAGCTGTTGTACACACACACATATGAAGAGAGAGAGAGAGAGTATGCATAGTATGCAAACAGCTACCAAACAGCCATCATAATTCGTCATACAATGAGAACAGGACAAAT
The DNA here is from genome assembly GCF_963576455.1 of Neolamprologus multifasciatus. Lineage (NCBI taxonomy): Eukaryota > Metazoa > Chordata > Actinopteri > Cichliformes > Cichlidae > Neolamprologus > Neolamprologus multifasciatus. The sequence goes on from NC_140453.1 coordinate 21,633,893, forward strand.
CAACAATTAACAATGACTAATTAATATTAAAATCTGTAACATAATGTATTGTTTGGAGTTTAGTCTGTTACTGTTACTATTTTTACCATTTCTTCTTGGAGCAGCTGTAATCCACATTATTTCCTTAGGGATTAATAAAGTATTCTGATTCTGATTGTTTCAGGATGACCTGCCTTTATCCAATCACACATCTGCTTACCTGTATCTTTTGCTCGTTTCTCCTCCTCTTCTTTTCTCTTTTATATAAACTGAGGACCTGATGGCTTTGAACTTTTCTTGTCCATCTTTCATTGGTTTGAATTTTGCACTCCAGTATGAACACAAATCCACCAACCCGAGGATCACCACAACATAACCTAACAGACCTACACCTTAGTTCACAGATTTGCTTTGTCTAAGGTGTATTTCTGAGATTTCACACAACCCAGGATTCAAATCATGAATACATGATGGACTTGGATTTACAACACTATAAATGAAATGTGCTCTATTTGGAAGCAGCAGGCCCCCTCCCCTTTCGACGGGTTATGTGTGAGACTTTAAATCATCAAACTGTAAATTTTAAATTGTTATTGATCCCTTTACCCCGAGTCCTAAAGTGTATATTTATTTTCTTACTCTTCTTATATTCATTGTTTGTTTACTTGCACTGCTGTAACTGGAGCCTCATCGTCTCGTCTCTCTATATACTGGACTGTATGTAGCGGAGATGACAATAAAGTTTACTTTGACTTCAGCAGCGAGCAGGTGCACCGAGGGCTCTGGCGCTCACTTTTCGTGTATAGAATTTTGAAAAAACATCGGTGCAAATTATAAGTCTGTATCATGATGTCTGGTGTTTTTTTGTTTTGTTTTTATTTTGTTTTATTTTGCGAGTTGGTTATTAGATGCTGCTGTCAGAGAATCCCCTGCTGCCCTGCCCTCTCCTCCCTGCGCCGCAAGCAGCAGGCGCACCTCGCAAACGGAGGGCGCCCTTACTCCCAGCAAATGGGCGATAGAGAACCGATCGGTGCCTGTACCATTCCCAAAATGCGCTGGCTGACGTCGGGGCAGCATGAGTACGAGTGTTAGAGAGTTATCTCTGGGATGCTGGGATGATAGCTCCCTCAGGACTTAAACTCCGGTCAGAGAGTGGGGCACAGAGAGTGATGTCCGGATATACTTTAATGGAAGTTAACAGCAGCTCAACAGTACAGCAGTAGGCATACTTAACGAATGTGGGAGGGATGGACAGACGTGTGTGGTTATTTGCACAGGAACGCACACGGCTGGAGATCGCTATTCCCCCGCACTCATGGAGAAAAACATGCCTAGTGCTCCTCCGACTCGTGATACGGCAGGACCGTCGTAAAAGCATGTGACGTCATCACCGCAGCAAACAGTAAGAACAAAGTGGAACTTATCGGCAGAAATTAACATTGCACTCATAGCGATGCGATTGAAATATAAGGAGACTTTCGGACACAGCCGCCCCCAAATTTAAGTAGTAAATTTGCTCTTCAACCGAAAGTCTAAGCATCATTGGGTTTCCAATCCTCATCATCCTCCCAGGCTGAGAGTCTGACCAATCTGGCAACTGGTCGAAGATATGTCTGTCCCTTGATTGTCACCTCAGCAGCTCTCACCCGACCATCTGGCCCTGGACAGGCCTTGACCACCTTTCCAATAGGCCACTGCGCTCGCGGTAGTTGTGAGTCAACCACCATAACCACTTGTCCTGTGGTTAAGTTGTCAGTTTCCCCCTGCCATCTTTGTCTCCTCTGAAGATCCGGCAGATAGTGACGCAGGAAGTTGGACCAAAAATGGTCCGCCAGAATCTGACTATGGCGCCATCGCCGTCTTCCCAGCATCTCACTCGAAGCATAAATCACCTGGGGGAGTGACGCATCTCGTCGCCCCATTAGCAATAAGTTGGGTGTGACTGGATCCGGATCCACTACATCCGAAGAGACATACCCGAGAGGCTTTGCATTAATGATCCCTTCCACCTCGATCAGCACAGTTTGCAAAACTGCCTCTGTAACCGTATTACCTCCCAACACCACTTGAAGAGCTGTCTTCACAGATCTTATCTCCCGTTCCCAAGTACCTCCAAAATGGGGGGAACCTGGTGGATTAAACCGGAACTCAATCCTCTGCTCCGCCAGCTGCTCTTTAATGGGGGCTTCAAGAGCTGAGAAACTAGACCGCAGTTCGGTCTCTCCTCCCCTGAAGTTGGTACCACAGTCAGATAGGATCTCATATGGCTTTCCCCGGCGTGCAATAAACCGACGCAGAGCCATGAGAAAGGCATCGGTATCTATGCTGTCCAACAGGTCAAGATGCACACAGCTCGTAGTCATGCATTTGAATATGATACCCCAACGCTTTTCGGTGCGCCGTCCTACTTTGATGTTGTAAGGGCCGAAGCAGTCGACTCCAGTGGACCAAAAGGGTGGTTTGTATAGGCGTAGCCTCGCGGGGGGTAGATCTGCCATCCGAGGAATATCAGGACTGGCTCGCCACCTTCGACACTCACCACAGCTGTGCTGGTGCCGCTTGATTGCCTCCCTTCCTCGGAGAATCCAATATTTTCTCCTCATCTCCCCGAACACTCGTTCTGGCCCAGGGTGCAACAGCTGCTCATCATATTGTCTGATCAGTAGTTTAGTCACCGGATGCTGCGGGTCAAGGACTATGGGGTGCATGGCATCCAAGTCCAGACCTTCTGCTCTTCTGAGTCTTCCCCCAACTCTTATCAGCCCAATAGCCGGGTCATACTCCGGAGCAAGTGTTAGCAGGCGACTCTGCTTATGAATTGCCTTACCAGCAGCCAGGGCCTGTAATTCCTCGGGGAAGCTATCACTTTGAGCTTGTTTCAGGAGATGCAGCTCAGCAGCTGATGCATCTGTAGCAGTCATGACATGGTTTTCGTGATCAGCAGCCGCCCCATGAAGGATCTGATGGGTAGCCTTAACCACTTCACTCCATTTGCCAAAATTGGAAATTGGCACCATTTGCTGTGGACTGCATGTGGTGGTGGTTCCACAGAATGCTGTTCCTCTCAGCTCCCCATCGTCTTCTTGACCTTCACCTTCATGGAGAGTTGGCCAGGTATCAGGGTTCGTTAAAAGGAAAGGTGGGCCCTGAGTCCAACGGTTTGGTTGACTCAGCTCGAGAAGGGTTTTCCCTCGCGTGAGGTCATCAGCCGGATTGTCCTTGGTGTTGACATATCTCCAACTTGACACCTCAGTAAGATCTTGTATTTCGGCAATCCTGGTACCAACAAAGACCTTATAGCGGCATGAATCAGATTGGATCCAGGTCAAAACTGTTGTTGAGTCGCTCCATAGAGTGATGTCACTGGGTTGAAAGGCCAGCTCGGTCTCCAGTACTCTAGCCAATTGGGCTCCGGCAAGAGCTGCACATAACTCCAAACGTGGCATAGAAATCTGTTTCCGGGGGCTTACTCTTGACCTCGCCATCATGAATGCCACGTGGACATCGCCTTGGGAGTCCTGTGTTCGCAGATAGGCTACTGCCCCATAGGCTCTTTCGGAGGCATCACAAAATATGTGAGCCCCTCTACCTGGTCTCCCGGCGTCTGCTCTTGGTGGGACATAGCATCTTGGTAATTCCACCTGTGGCAAGTACACTAGTTCCTTCTCCCACTGTGTCCATCTCTCTAGTAGGGCCGTAGGATGGATTTGTTCATCCCATCCAACTCCTGCCTTCCAAAGATCCTGAATTAGAACCTTTGCTCGAGTTGAGAAGGGTATGAGGAAGCCTAGAGGATCATATTGCGATGCCATCACCCGGTAAACATTTCTCAGTGTGGGCAGAGAGTACTCCACAAGTCGATGCCTGTATCCAAGGCGGTCAGTAAGACAGTTCCAACGAAGGCCCAGAGCTGGTTCTTCTGGGTCTTGGCTGTGCTGGGAGAGCCAAAGCTCTGTGCTGGCTGCTTTGGCTTCCACTGGCAGGTGCTCTACCACCGATGGAATGTTACTGGCCCATTGCCTGATCTCGAATCCTCCTTTGGCGAGTAACTCCCGCATCCGATCTATGAGAGTCTTAGCCTCCTCTGCAGATTGGAGACTATGCAAACAGTTATCGACATAGAAGGCCCTCTCCACCGTGCCCAAGATATCTTCATTACCCTGGCTGTTGTCCCTGACATGTCTTTGGAGGGCATAGGTGGCACAACAAGGACTGCACGTTGTACCAAAAGGCAGAACCTGCCACTCGTACACGCTTGGCTCCTCATCCTTCCTCATAGACCTCCATAGGAAGCGGAGCAGAGGTTTGTCCTCGGGCAGCAACCGAATTTGGTGGAACATTGCCTTGATGTCACCACTTATGGCCACAGTATGCTCCCTGAAGCGGAGGAGGACCCCAAGCAGTGAAGGTCCCAGAATTGGACCTGGAAGCAACTGGCTGTTGAGGCTTAGCCCATTGTATTGGTATGAGCAGTTGAATACAAGTCTAGCCTTGTTGTTGTGGTGAACTACATGGTGGGGTAGATACCATGACTCGCCCGAACAATCCACCTTCTCAGGTGATAGTTTCTCAACATAGCCTACCACCTCCAGTTTATGCACCTCCTGACAATAGGTTTCAGTCTGCCCTGGGTCTCTCGCTATCCGACGTTCAGTACTCCGTAACTGTGGTAGCAAGGCCAGCCTGGGTGCCCAGAGGCGAGGACTGTCTTTGCGACGGAGGAGGGGCGTTGCATATCTTATCACTCCCTCCACCTGCACTCTGGTTGTGCGCCGCTCAAGAGCTTCAAGTGCTTTCTGATCTTCCTTAGAACGTGTTGCGGTCTTCACATTTGTGTATGGGAGTACATCCGCCTTCCACAATCGTTCTACATGTTGAAGGAGATCATTGCTTGGAGACCCAGTAAAGAGACACTGTTGCTCTTCCCCAGCGAACTGGGCTAAGTTAGCTGGACCCTGCAGAGCCCATCCAAGGCGGGTACAGACTGCTAATGGACCCCCAGGAGGGCCAGACCGTACAGGTTTCGTTGGGACAAGCAGATGAGGGAAGTCTGAGCCAATAAGGACTAAAGGCTGCACCCTGTCGACAGGGGAAAGTGGGAGTCCCTGCAGGTGTGCATATTTTTGCATGAGTGCCTTAACTGGATAACTGTGCTCAGAGAGGCCCAGTTTGTCAGCAGTGAAGGCATGATGGATTTGGTATCTCACTTTAGGATCATGGGCAGGGGAAATCTCAAAGGAGACCGAGGCCCCTTGCAGGTGAATCACATCCTGACGAACGGTCCTTAAAGTGTCTCGGCTTCCTTCCCTAGATTGAGGTGCTGCACGGCTGGTGGTAGGATGATGGATCGTTCAGAACTGTCATCTAGTACAGCAAAGGTCTCTAATGAATACTCAGCATTGTACAGATACACCTTCAAAACCTTTAGCAGGACCTTATGAGGACGGTTTGGGTGATCAATGTAGATGGGGCAGTGCCAACCATCAGGACTTTCCTGGGCTCCTGTTGGCAAACCTCATGCAGCACTGTAAGATGTTGCTGTTTGCACGCTTTACAGGGTGCCTTCAGGGTGCACACATCAGGTGCGTGATTCCGTCCACAACGCCAACAACCCTTATCTTTGATCCACTCTGCAATTTGGGTGGTGGACAGTGTCTTAAATTTGGGGCAAAGATTAAGGTAGTGCTCACGAGTGTCACAGTATGGACAGTAAGGTTTTGGCTTAATCTTCCCTTTGATGGGAGGTATCCAATGACCTGGTTCCAGATGAGCTCCATCCCCCTTCCTGTTGTCTGTGTTGTAATACACAGTGGAAGGATATCTTTGGCTTTTCCTGCCTTTCTGACCTTGTTTGGTCTGGTCCTGAAACATGTCGGCTGCCCTACTAGATATGCGCTTGGCCTGCGACTTCACTTGGAGCCAGGCCGAAAAATCTGGCAGGGTATATGTCTTGTCAGTTCCAGTTCTCAGTATCCCACGACTGAGGCTGTACTCAACAAACCCATCTCTGTAGCTTGCTGGGAGCTTACTCAGTAACTTATCGACATGAGAGCCACATCGCAGTTCGTAGCCGTTTTCACCTTCCAGCGATCGAAGCATACCTACTAAAGCCTGCACATCCAGAGCAAAATTGTCGAAGGCTTCTGGGTCCCCCACCCGGATTTGGGGAGAGTTCAGGATAGATCCAAGCTCACTCTGTACGAGCTGACGAGGTTGACCATATTTGTCTTGGAGAGCCTGGAGTGCTGTAGTATATGGCAGGGGATCATGCATATATGCTTGTGCTAGTTTGTAAGCACTTGGTAATTTTAACTGCTCCAGAAGGATTTGATATTTGAACTGCTCTGTGAGATGAGTATGGCTGCCAAGCAGACTGTTCAGAGCCATCTTAAGAAGTGCAAAATCACTTTCCTTACCACTGGCGAAAGAAGGTAGTGCTGGCTTGGGGATCCCATACGAGCTGGCAATTAGCAGTTCCATCAAGTTGTTGCCATTGCTGTCAGTAGGTGGCAACGGTATCTCTGACCGTAAAGACGGCGCCGTGGGCCCACAGCCAGCTGGTCCGACTTTATCCCGCAGGCGGGACTGTAAATCAGGAAGTGGTAGAAACCGACTGGGTGTTGTGTATGGCACTGGAGGAAGCCATCCCTGGTGTTTCACCTTTCCAGGAGGCTGTGATTGTCGGTTAGGGATATTAAAGCTGTCCTCTGCTGCAGGTCGGAGAGTCTGAGTCGGGTAGGTAATAGGGGATTGATTTCCACCTAGTTGCTGACCATACTGATGACCAGCTGAGGGAGTATCCATAGCAGGACCGATATGTTGCGTTGGACACCCATGGAGAGGTTCAGATACTGGCTCCAGGTCAGCTGAGGAGCTAGTGGGATGTAAGGGCTGCGTATCTGGTACTGATGCATCCACTGGCAAGATCGAAGGTGGGAAAGCATTCACATAGCTGGTCATATTACGTCGCTGTCCATTATGTGCTGGCTGCTCCGACAGATTCACTTGGGAGTTTACTCCACTGCTGCAAGCCTGAAGGCCCGAGTCATACTCACAGTTATTTAAAGGTCTAGGTGGTGGCAGCCCATCTTCTTGATCACGAAGAAAAGCAGCAATGAGGGAAGCTTTCTTTAGTTCCATCTCCTTCTCTTTGAGTCGACGCTGCATTGATAAACGTCTGGTAATAGATTCTCTGGTGTGGTGAGCAGTACGTGCCTCTTCGTCTAATTGACGTCTTTGCCTTTCTTGCTGCATGTATAGTTCCTCCTTCTTACTGAGGGCTTCCCGGGCCTGAGCATCCAAGATTAAACACTGTTCCTCAGCTAGACTCTCTTCCATCATCTGCCGCTGCAATTCTGCTAGCTCCATGCCCTTCATCTTCTCTTCCAACATCGCTGTCTGCAAATCAGTTAGCCCTGCGATTATAGAGCCTCCCGAAGGTGAGTGTCCACTAGCCTGGGATCTAGGTTTGCTGCATTGAGAACCTGAGGCATGTGATCGTGAAGAGGTCGAGCGCTGCTTGGCAGAGCGCTGATCTGTAGCCATCCCTGCCTCTGCACCTGCTGTTGGTTTATCAGTGGATGTACCTGATTTGGGTTGATATTCAACTTCATAATCATCAAAGTAAGCCGGGAGATGTCTCTCTCGCTGAGTTTTCCGTCGCACGGATATGTCAGGGATATCCCGGTGCTGAAACTCCATGTTGTCCTCAGTGTAGCTATCTATCCGGCTCGAAGGACCACTTGTTAGAGAGTTATCTCTGGGATGCTGGGATGATAGCTCCCTCAGGACTTAAACTCCGGTCAGAGAGTGGGGCACAGAGAGTGATGTCCGGATATACTTTAATGGAAGTTAACAGCAGCTCAACAGTACAGCAGTAGGCATACTTAACGAATGTGGGAGGGATGGACAGACGTGTGTGGTTATTTGCACACGAACGCACACGGCTGGAGATCGCTATTCCCCCGCACTCATGGAGAAAAACATGCCTAGTGCTCCTCCGACTCGTGATACGGCAGGACCGTCGTAAAAGCATGTGACGTCATCACCGCAGCAAACAGTAAGAACAAAGTGGAACTTATCGGCAGAAATTAACATTGCACTCATAGCAATGCGATTGAAATATAAGGAGACTTTCGGACAACGAGCATATATTTTTTTGGCGATGCCGGTGATGCCGCCCCCACCACGATGCCGCCCCGGGCAACCGCCCGTGTCGCCCGTATTTAAAACCGCTACTGCCTAAAGTCTCCAGATTGACTCTGTGGTTTTGATGGAGAGTTTCTTTGGTTCAGTTTCATTTAACAACCTAAAATCTTTAATGGTTTGAGGTATTTACAGGGTTCCAGTGTTGCAAATCTTTAACAAAAACATTCTAAATTATTTGAAACTTGTATTGATAATAAGAAAGATTAGTGAGTGTTAGCTGATTTTTGTACTTTTTGTTGTTGGTTTTTATTTAGTATACTTTAATTAGAATTTAGAATAAATACTACAGCTAAAAAGTCCTCAGTCCAAAAACACATTCAATCGTCACCACTGTTAGAAAACTGACTGCTTTTATCACATTTTGAAATCTTTTTATTTTTGAACTTAACAAAAAGTTACAGTAAAAGTGTTTTTATTATTTTCAGATTTTCTGTATTTGTTGAGATGCATCATCGTGTCTGTGGGTTTAGCAGCTCTCTTAATATCTGTTATTACAGTCAACATGTGGATGAAAACTAAAGGTGAGAATATTCACAGATGAAACTTTTATACATAAAAAGCTTTGAGTTTTACTGTTTACTGTACTCTTTTTTTATTTTTATTTATTTTTAATTATTTTCAGGAAGCAAAACACAGATGGAGAAAACCACTGTGAGTTTGAACACTCAACAGTCCTCTCTAACTTTATAGATGTTACGACTGATCTTAATCACATGCAAATTTAAGTGTCCAGGTGCTCCTCCGGGATTGGTGCGTCCGGGTGGATGGCTGGCACCGATTGGCTGCGGACCGGGAGGCAGCAGATAAGAGGAGACCGCCGGCGACTGCTATTTGATTCATCCTCGGCCCAACCCGACCGGCAGACCATTCACTATGTCACTGTGTTATGTTACTCGATGTAAGAGCACGTAGGGGTGGACTGCCACAAAGAGCAAAATCTCTTTGTGGTATCTGTTCCTGTTTGACACGGTTGATATACAAAGATAGAACATAATGAAAGATAAGAATATACTGTGCTGACCATGTTCAACTGAAACTTAACTGTAATCATAAGGAATCTAAAAAACAATCACAAGAGTGAAAACATCAGACGAATGAGCAAAATAATATCACAAAGTATGAATATCTTTCTCGGTCTTGTGGGGGTGACCCAGTGTTTTGTGTTTTGAATCATTAATAGTCTTTGTTTTAATTATTATGTAGAATTTTTAGTCTGGTTTCTGCGCTCTTCCTGTGATCCATGTGTCCTTTGTCTCCCCTGTCAGTCATGTCTCCTTGTCTCAGTGTAAAGTCTGTGTCTTCTTGTTTGACTTTGACAGTCTTGTGTGCCGTGTTAGTTTTTTCCATTTTTCTTCTTCCGGGTCTTGTTGCGTGTGGTTTCTCCAGCTGTGTTTCCTCCTATGTCTCATTCCTTCGTTGCCTTTGTGTTTCTGTGTTTGTTGCTGGGTCGTCTGTGTTTCTCCTTCTGCTATTTCTATGTTTTCATTGGCCCTCCTCTCAGATTGTCATGTTTCATATTCAGGCTTTTGTCTCAGGTTTAGATTCTTTATATTTATTTCTATTTTTTCCCAGTTCAGGTTTTAGTTAGTTTTTCACAGTCCCTGATCGCCTTTTGTTTTTGGTGTTTTCTGCAGCCCACAATAAAGGCTCGCTTTTTGTTAAACATTCTCCTGCATCTCTGTGTCTGCATTTGGGTCCATATTCTCTCCTCTTCAGGCCATCTGCCTCATCAGACGTGTCAATATCAGAGAGAATCTAAAGTGTGTTGTGTTGTTTTCCACAGGAGCATAATGATGAGGGTGAAGATGGAGTGAACTATGAAAATATTGGAGACTCTTCTGCTTCTGTCAGACTCCACTGATCAACAACTCAAACATCATCTCATCACATAAATTAACCCATTGCTGTTGAAAACACTGTGTGTCTGTGTGACTGGGTCTTTGTCTGAGACTTTCTGAGCCTTGACCACTGTGGGACATGGTTATAGAAGGTGAGGGTTGCTCCTCCCTTCCACTCCCTTCTGGTCATTGCCCATGAGAACAGTCCTGAGCTCATGCTTGGATGGTTCTCACTCTTAAACGTTTGCCATGGGAGCTCTTTCTGGGCCTCCCTTGTCATTCGTTTCTCCTTCTACTTGTGTCAGCACACAGTTGTCATCTGGACATGTGGGCTTGGGTCTGCAGTACTCTTGGGGTGGAGGGCCCAACTAAACTGTGTGTTTCTCTTTCATATACACACACACATGCAAGATTGTGCATTTTTCTGAGGTGCTGTTTGTTTTTCGTATGTTTTTCTTACAGGTGCAACAAGTGGTGATCTGTTGAGTTGAACTATGTGTGCTGTGTCCTTTTGATTTTCTCTTTTCTCAATTTTTCTCTGTTTTTCTTTTTTCCCTTTCTCCTCTCAACCCATTCTTACCTCTCTCTACCTGTCAGCTCTGGTATTGATCAATTACACATAAGTTAATGTGAATAACAATGAAAATGAATAAATCAAGTAGAATAAAAAGAAAGACTAAGATAAGAAACCTATACAAAATTCATATAGCTCCTCTTGGCAAAGCAAATGTGTTGGTACAACAGAGCATTCAGATCATGTTTCTGATTGTGAATGCTGTCGGACAAGACAGGTTTAAAAAAGGAAACAAAAATTACATTTTGATTTTATCTCATATTTAGCTAAAACCTTTTTCATGTACATTTAGATTTATCTAACAAGTAAAATACCATACAACGATTATTTATCCTTTATTTAATTATAATAAACAGAATCTTTTATTTGTTTAAATTTGCTGTTGATGATTTTTATTAAAGGTTACCCACTGAGTTAAAAATGGCAGCTTATTTATTGCTGTTTACATTTTGTGTTATTTATTTGATTGTTAGTTTTCATACTTTATTTTTATTCCTGAGGTTAGTTTTAATGAGATTTACAAAAAGGAACAGATCTAATGATCCAAATTATAACTTCAGTTTCTAACTATTGCTTTTTTTTTGCTGCACAATAATAAGAATAAATGTAAATATGTTTGTGGACAACTTTGTGTGTTTTTAAACTCTCTCCATCTCACACCTCACACACACCTGATCCATCCACCACAGACCACAGTACAATCTACCGTCTATTATTGTCTCCAGTTTGACTTCCTCTTCTTTCATATTCAGTATTAAACTTTTACTCTGCTGGTTCGAACAGCTCTGTTTGTACTGAACTTGTATTATAACATTTCCAAACATGTGCAAACATCTGCTTTTATTGTTAATATTATTCTTCTGAATTATACTTACACAACATTAAAAAAAAAAAAATAAGGACCTGCTGTGTGTAGAAACTGCTGTGAATCCTAAAGACAGTTTAGTTTCCCGTTCATCGATGTGTTAACCATTTGTCTGTCAGAGGTTCATCTGGTCATCATGAAACCTCCAGAGCTCTGCTGCTGTTGTACCCACATTCTCACCAAAACACTTCCCCTTCACTTCTCAGAATGAATGACTTCAGAGGTTCAAAGAGAAACAAACAGGTCTCAGACCACTAACACATCTCATCTGTGTTCTTATCAAGCTGCTAACAGCGCTCACTGTGGCAGTGTTAGCATGTTTCATTGCAATCATTAAGACTCAGATTCTAGTGTATAAATAATTTGAGTCTTCACCCTATTTCATGTGTGCAGACAAACATCATCATAAACCTATTTTCTAATAAGAAACACAATGTACAGAAGAGCTGCATTAATGTAAACAGATACCTCATCTAACAGTCTTCACACATTTAACTTCCTGTATTCTTTTATTGAAGACATTTTCCACTGTTGAACAGTCCTTTAAAGGAAAAACAGGGGAGTTTGCGAAAGAGATTAAGTATAAAAGTTATTAAATGTTAAAAAGGATGTAGCAAATTTGATATCTACATTAAGACAGATGGTCAGATACAGATGAGTTCAGATCTGTATCATACAGATTCAGTAAGATGAGAGTAAAGGAGTGATGTCACTATGAGGAAGTGAGCAGGAAGTTGATGCTGTGTTCATCTCTGAGGGCAAGAACAGAGACTGAGAGAGACAGAGAAGCACGATGGCTGTATTCACATGGATTCAAATGTCTTCATTACTGATACTGATGCTTCAGTTTAAAGGTAAGTGTACATAGAAACACATTCAGTTAATAAACTGCATTATTATCACAAGTGTTACTTCTTTATTCTTCCTTTAACTGACACAGTCATGATTAACTTTTTGACTTGAGCTGATTCTTGGAAACTAAAGTTGAAACTTGTTTTGTGTTTAAAATAAACTTCACGTTATAAACATAACACTCATATTCATAACATATTTGATGTTTCACATTTTTCTCTCTTTTTCTCAACAGGAACAACTGAGCAACAACAAACTGTCACAGCTGGACGTGGACATGATGTTACTCTGCCTTGTAAAAATGTGATTCAAGATCAGCATAACTGTAACAGTACTACCTGGCTGTTTATTCATTCAAGCACCACAGTATCACTCTTTGAACTTGGGCAGAAAAAAGAAGTCAAACCTGAATCAGACAGACTGAGTCTTTCTGCAGACTGTTCACTGGTTATAAAGAAGGTCACAGATCAGGATGTTGGTCTTTACAACTGCAGACAGTTCAAAACAGCAACAGGATCACAAGAAGGTCCAGACTTTATGATTCATCTGTCTGTTATTAACAGTGAGTATTAATATATCAATTAATAAACTGCATTATTATCACAAGTGTTACTTCATTATTCTTCCTTTAACTGAGACAGTCATGATGTACTTTTAGACTTTATCTGACTCTTGGAAACGAAAGTTTAATTTTAAACTTGTGTTGTATTTAAAATAAACTTCACATTATAAACATAACACTCATATTCATAACATATTTGATGTTTTACATTTCTCTCTCTTTTTCTCAACAGGAACAACTGAGCAACAACAAACTGTCAGAGCTGAACATGGACGTGATGTTACTCTGCCTTGTAACACCTCGTTACAAGGTCAGCAGAACTGTAACAGTACTGTCTGGATCTTCAGTGATTCAAGCAGCTCAGTATCACTCTTTGAGTTTGGGCAGAATAAAGAAGCCAAACCTGAATCAGACAGACTGAGTCTTTCTGCAGACTGTTCTCTGGTTATAAAGAAGGTCACAGATCAGGATGTTGGTCGTTACACCTGCAGACAGTACAAAACAGCAACAGAATCACAAGAAGGTCCAGACTTTATGATTCATCTGTCTGTTATTAACAGTGAGTATTTACATCTTAATGTTTTCAGCTCAAACTGTCCTGTTAGAACAACAAACTGAAACACCACAATAATTATGATCACAGTGATGAAGTTCATTTTTTTATTGTTGCTTTTCTCTTACAATATCTCCATCTTCACCAGTGTGTGTACATGAGAACAATGATAAAGCATCTTGAACAGCTCTGTGTTGACATATGAACACTGTAGACTCACAGTTGAGTGTCTGTATGAAGATAAAGAGAACATATCCTCAGACAGGAGACATCATCAAAAATGAGACTTTTTAGACTGTTAAACATCTCACCACTGTTTCCTCTCTGTTGTTGTTAACTTACTTTCAAGTCTTTCCTTACTGTCAGTGTCTTTAATGTTGTTATTGTATTTCTTTTGGTGAAGATGTGACAACGACTAAATCAACAACAGTGAAGTCCACCACAAAAACATCATCGACAACAAAATCCACAACATCAACAATTAAACCAACCGTGAAAATAACAAACATATGGACAACAAGAGAGGAAGTAAAGACATCAGGAGGTAGAGACTGAATCTCTCTTTTTGGTTGTCTGGTTCTTAGACAACAAGTTTATTATGTGTGGAAAAATTCAATGTTTAACATGTTTTAATAATCTCTCCAGTTTGGTCAGGTTTTATCATCATTCCTGTGGGTTTAGTGACACTGTTAATCATTGTTGTGGTGATCATCAGATGGAAGAAAATTAAAGGTGAAAACATTCACAGATTAAAGTTTATGATAAGTTGACTCATAAGTAAACTCATCTTTTTTTCTCTTTTCAGAAAACAAAACACAAAGTGGCAACAACACGGTGAGTTCAAATTCAGCCATGTCATTTATATCATCATCTATTAACTCTATAGTTTCATACCAGATTGAGCCTATAATTGGTGATTAAATATTGGAATTTCAGGAGTGGGACCATGCCTCCAAACACGCTCCTTCTGGTTCTCATGTATATAGGTTCCCCCAGTTCTACAGGCTGCTCGTTCTCATTTACGTGCCCCATCCTCCCTCCCCTTTTCAATTCTTTAACTTCTTTACTTCTGTTTTGTACATGGGGATGTGCCAGGCCTGGGAGCCACCGCGAGGCCTTCCCCAAACCACTAAAATGCTGTCAAACCTAAAATTAGGGCATGGGCCCAGCTAGTTCAGTGACATAAAGTATCAAAGGTTCAAAGGAAGAAACAAGGACTGGGAAATACATTGAAAAATTGATTAAATATTCTTTAGATTAAATTTGTTGTTTACATTGAGCAGATTTTAAAAATAAAACTGTATTTTTTCAGGGACTGAGCTTAAACCCTGCAGATACTCAGTCTGGTCCAGGATCCAGTCAGAACACGGTGAGATCACACACTACTCCCAGTACAAAGTTAGTTTCAACAGAGAAGAGCAGAAACTATGATGTGATGAGGACCTGACGCTGAACTTACTTAAACAGATGTGAAACAGACTCATTATAAATCCACATATTACTGAGCAGTCATTGTGTTGTATTCACTGTGCAGGCTGATGCTGATGATGGTGTTTCCTACGTCTCCATCAGTTTCACCAAGAAGTCCAAGAATAAATCCAGGGTAAGAATTTGATATTCATACAGATGGTGTTAGTAATAACTTCATGATTTTCAAAGCTCCTGTCAGGTTATGTCTTTAAGACGTTTTTGTATTATTTTCTTAAAGTCCCGTGGTGATGATGATGGTGACACTGTGACCTACAGCACTGTGAAAGCATCCTCTTCACCTGCTGGAATTTCCCCTGATCCCAACAACCTCTACTCCACCATCAATTACCCAAAGAAATAGGATGGGTTAGAAAGACAACACTACCTCTATCTAACTAGATAGATAGATAGATAGATAGATAGATAGATAGATAGATAGATAGATAGATAGATAGATAGATAGATAGATAGATAGATAGATCAGCTTAATTATTAGTTTTGGTAACTCTTAGTCAAACATTAAGTTATGTGATTATGTTTACTTGAGAATACAAAGACCGCAGGATTACTTTTTCATACCACTGTATGTGCTCATAGATTCAGTGGATTACTTTGAACAAGGTGAACATTATTACGATGAATATTATTACATTGAATATTATTACATTAATATTCAAGGTTTCTTAAATCGATTTAGGTCATTTAAAAATTTTTTTTTAAGTAGAATATAAAAACAAGTAAACAAAAAACCAAACCAACACAAAACACAAAGTTACAAATAGTGTACTAGTGAAAATAACATGTCTGATTGCACATGCCTAGTTTGTGGGATTGATTTCAATGTTAACCAGAATCCTTAAATAGTAGTTACTGTTTCAGGGCTCTGGTGATGTGTCTTACTATGCCATGCTGACTTGCTTTCCACCTTCATGGTACAGTAAGAAGAATCTGAGCTTTTTAATGCATGCTAAACTTTTTGCTATAAATATACCAACACTGCAGCAGTGCTTTCAATGATATCCTGTGATTATATGAGTCAATACAGTTACATAAGTGTATGGGTAAAAGTACACTTTGGTCTATGCACAGACAAAGTATGTGATGGAACAGCATAGTTAGCAGGTGACACAGCAAATATTCAGACTCACATATGACAGTGTTAGATAAATGAAAATATTCTGCATGTTCATATAAATACATTAATGAAACACTGCACTAAGATTAACATTAAAAACTAGATCACAGTAGTGATCTCCCTACAACTGTTTAATTCTGGAGCAATTTGTACTAAAAACAGAACTGTGTAAATGTTAGACTTTTCATTAGGCTGACATTTAGTAGTAAGTAGTAAGTGTGAAGTATAAGTAAGCTGTTTTCTTTTCCAGTTTCATTAAGAAATTTATGATTACTCACTGATTGTACATTAACTTTATGGTTCTTTCCCCCCAGTTTCTTAAATTCTTATGGACAGTGAATTCAAGAAAGAAAAAAACAGCAAACAGACATTTGTCACCAGCTGTCTTCATGAGAAGTTCACAGAAAGAAGAAGTGCATGATATGTATGTGGTCAGCATTAGAGGGTTAAACCTCCACATCTCTGCATATCCTCACCAAACCACTTCCCCTTCACAAAAAAATACATACAAAAAAAGAGACAGGAAAGAAAAGGTTCAATGGGACCACCAATACATTTTAATGGGTTTTGTTGGTTGTTTTTGTGCAATACTCTTTCCTGGCATCGTTTTATTATACTCAATTGTATATAGCATTTGTATTCTATTTTATTCTATTGTATATAGTATTTTATTTTATTTTATTCTACTATGTACAGTTCTGCACAGTATCTTATTGATATCTTATTCCAGTGGGATTTTTTTTCTTCTAATTTTTCTATGTAACTTTGCACTGTCCACTGCTGTAACAAAACAAATTTCCCACGCGTGGGACTAATAAAGGTTATCTTATCTTATCTCATCTTATCTTTTTCCTAAATGCTAGCACTGGTGACATGTGCTGCACATTTCCTATTTTAACTTTTATGATGGAAAATATCTGCTCTATCTCAGTTATTGAGCAGGGAGAGGACATCAGTGACAGTAACTGATGTTTTATTACATAGTATGTTTTTTTAATTTTATTTTTTGCGGCCTGTCTGAGACCTCAGAGCACAGTATCAGCTAGCATTTAATGTTCTCTCCAGTTATCCTTCCTGTTCTTTCATCTCCAATTTTAAATATTTAATTAATGCTTTGAACAGTTTTGTTTGTACAGACCCTTTTCTAAATAATGCATGAATGGCTCTCCTTACATTTCAGCTGTTATATGATTGCAAATTATACTCAGACAGCATTAAAAAACAAGATAAAATGATCTAATATATGTTGAGAATTGTGTGAAACCTCAACATAGTGTATTCTCACGCTCATCAGTGTCTTTACCATCTGTCAGAGGTTCATCTGGTCATCATGAAACCTCCAGAGCTCTGCTGCTGCTGTACCCACATTCTCACCAAAACACTTCCGCTTCACTTCTCAGAAAACAACAACAACAAAAAATAAAAGACTTTAGAGGTCAACGAGGAACCAACAGGTCTCAAGCTACTAACACATCTCATTTAGTGCTCTTATCAGCAGTCACTGCTGCAGTATTACTATGTTTCATTGTGAACAGTTAAATCAAATTCTGAGATTGAATCTTGACCTGTTTTTATGTGTGCAGGCAAACATCATCATGAACCTGTTTTCTAAAAATAAACCAAAAAAACAGGAGACTTGGATTTATGCAAAGACTTATCTCAACTAACAGTTTTCACACATTTAACTTCTTCTATTCTATTGTTGGTGGATTCCAGCTTCATCTCCACAACATTACTGGCCTTGTGAGTCAGTTTATTGAGTCTGTTGGCATCTGTGACCTGTCACCTGATGCCCCAGCATGCAACAGCATAGAGGATGGCACTGACCACTGCAGACTCATAGAACATCCAGAGCATTGTCCGACAGATGTTGTAAGACCTCAGCTGCCTCAGAAAATTGAGACGACTCTGGCCCTTCCTGTAAAGTGCAATGGTGTTTTTAACCTAGTCCAGTTTATTGTCTATGTGTACTCTGAGGTATTTATAGTCCTCCACAATGTCCACATCGACCCCCTGGATTGAAACAGGGGTCAAGGGTTACCTAGTCTTCCTAAAATCCACAATTACACAATTACTTGGTCTTTGCCACGTTAAGCTGCAGATGATTCTGCTCGCACCACTTGACAAAGGAGTCGACCACAGCCCGGTACTCTGTCTCATCATCCCTGCTGATACATCCAACCACCACATCAGAAAACTTCTGAAGATGGCAGGTCTCTGTGCAGTTGTTGAAGTCTGTGGTGTAGAGGGTGAAGAGGAAGGGGGAGAGGACAGTCCCTTGTGGTGCCACTGTGTTGCTGATGACCTTGTCAGACACACAATGTGGAAGACGCACATATTGTGGTCTTCCTGTCAGGTAATCAACAATCCAGAGGCATCTATCTGCATCGCTGTTATCACCCAGGAGGGTCGGCCTGAAAATGTGACCCTCACAGTGCTCTCCGGCTGGTCCACATGGGTGTAGACACAATTGAGCAAGTAGTCGATGGCGTCCTCAGATCCAAGGCGGGGATGGTAAGCAAACTGAAGGGGATCCTGATGTGGCCTGACTATGGGTCGGAGCTGGTCCAAGATGAGTCTTTCCAGAGTCTTTCATCTCTGAGACTGTGTCATTTGTGAATGTGAATGAGAGCAAGAACAGAGACAGAGACAGGCAGTCAGGATGTGCTTTTAACTTTTTGACTTTAGGTGATTCTTGGAAACTAAAGTTGAAATGTAAACGTGTTGTATTCAAAATAAACTTTATACATTATAAACATAACACTATATTCATAACATTTGATGTTTCACTTTTCTCTTTTTTTTTCAACTGAGGAACATCCAACTGTTCTTGGATCTTCAGTGATTCAGTCAGCTCAGTAGAACTCTTTGACACTGTTAATCATTTGATATCAACATTAAGAGAGGGGAGATACAGATGCTTAAACATTATGAGCTGGATTAATTCAGCAAGAGAAGAAAAAAGGAGTGATGTCACCATGAGGAAGTGAGCAGGAAGTTGATGCTGTGTTCGTCTCTGAGAGCAAGAACAGAGACAGAGAAGCACGATGGCTGCATTCACATGGATACAAATGTCTTCATTACTGATGCTGATGCTTCAGTTTAAAGGTAAGTGTACATAGAAACACATTCAATAAATAAACTGAATTATTATCACAAGTGTTACTTCTTTATTCTCCCTTTAACTGAGACAGTCATGATGAACTTTGACTTTATCTGACTTTTGGAAACTAAAGTTGAAACTTAAACTTGTGTTGTATTTAAAATAAACTTCACATTATAAACATAACACTCATATTCATAACATATTTGATGTTTCACATTTCTCTCTCTTTTTCTCAACAGGAACAACTGGGCAACATCAAACTGTCAGAGCTGGACGTGGACATGATGTTACTCTGCCTTGTAACACCTCGTTACAAGGTCAGCATAACTGTAACAGTACTGTCTGGATCTTCAGTGATTCAAGTAAAACGCCAGCAGTATCACTCTTTGAGTTTGGGCAGAATAAAGAAGTCAAACGTAAATCAGACAGGCTGAGTCTTTCTGCAGACTGTTCTCTGGTTATAGGGAAGGTCACAGATCAGGATGTTGGTTGTATTCACAGATTAAAGTGGATCATAAATAGAAACAAGGAACTTTAAATGTTAATTAATATGAATATATGGTTGAATACAGTTTTTTTTTTTATTTCTGTAGATTATGATTATTAAAAACAGAAAAGACTCTGCTGTCCCAGCATGGTATCCACCCATGGGCAGGGCCTACAGCCTCCCTCACCTGGAGCTGATTCAGGCAACTAGGTTGGCGATTTAAGCTGCTCGCTGACACTGCTTCCTCACCAGTTCGTCAACTACCCTATGTTAGTAACCAGGCCTCACATTTCATGCCAGTAAGTCTCAAGTGCTTTGCTTACTTGTGATCTTGTGTTCTAGTTGCTCCCGAGTATTCCACAACGCTGAACAACTCATCCTGAAAATCTGGTTCACCTGCCTGCTTTTGGAATTATCTCCTTGCCTCACCTGCCTGCCCTCCTGCCCTTACACTACCACGGAACCTTCACCCCTCAGGACAGCCAACACACACCACCAAACCCACCCGGACCGCACCTCCTCTCCTTCAACACTTACATCAGCCACCTGCACAGTAAGAGGAAGATTTTCATAGCTTCCACCCTCTCCAGAACTCCTCATTGGCTACGATTTTAACACTGCTCTCCTCTCTTCCATACCGTACCTAATCACCAGCCCAGCTCCCGTTGCTTTCTTGGACCTGTCACCTTGTTTTATTCCTCTCTCCTAGCCAAGACCCCCACACCCCATTTGTCAAGCCTTAAGCCAAGTGCCATTGTAAATATCATCCTTGTGCTAGTTAATAAAATTGTTAAAACCTTTCCTCAGCCTCCGCTTTGGGTTCTCTGCACGTGGGTTTGGTTTTGGTACTCGGCCTCTGGGCCTTTTTGTGACAATATACCTGTATGTGCACTGTAAATATGATCTTGAATGATAGTTTACAGTAGTTTATTATGTGTCTTGTTTGATGCCCATATTCATTATTATGAACAAAATGTTGAGTATTTTGGACTTTAGTAGTTGTTATAGTTTAGTCTCAGTTTCAGTGTTAAATTTTTTCCCTTAGTTTCCTGTCATATCTTCTTGTGCCAATTTTCTTATGTGAAGTTCATTCATGTGTCTGTTCCCACCTTTAGTTATGGTTCTCACTTCACTGTTTTATTGTCTTTGTGTTTAGTTTTACTAATCAAATTGTCTTTGATTATTTTCACCTACATTTCATCATCCAACTGCATCCACTTCCTGTAATCATGGTACCCTCATTTATAAGCATTGTCTTTCCTTCAGTCTTTGCCTCAGTATCTCTTATCCTGCCTGGGTTTTCCCAGTTGGTTTTGAACTCTGTTTATTCGTTTTGTGAACTTTGTATTTTGGGCATTTTATCAGTAGAAAAACTACCTTAGGATTAATAGAGACTCATTCAAAACCATGACAGTAGTGATCTCCCCACAAGGATGGTTTAATTGTGGAGATATTTTGTGGAGATGTATTTTTTAGATCTTTGACTAGGCTGACCCCAGTACTGAACACCTTGTGTAGTAAAGTGTAGTATAACTAAACTGTTTTCTTTTCCAGGCGCATTGGGAGACTGAGCTATAACAAACTGTTATTGTTCTTTTTTCCTAGTTTTTGCTGGGATGGACAACAAGGGCAAATAAACATTTGCTACCATCTGCCTTCATGAGAATTACACAGAAAACAGCAATGCATGATGTGTATGAGGTCACCAGTAAAGGATTAAAGCTTCAGGACTCTGATATGGCAGTGGTGAGCTGTGCTGCCCATCGATGATAAATAATAATATCTGTTCTCTGTCACTTGTTAAGATGAGGGGAGTGACAGTAACTGATGTTTTCTCCATATTACAACTTTAATTTTATCTGTAACTGTTTCTCTTTGTATACGCTGAATGATAATAGGACCGAACCAAAGATAAACAGAAAATATATGTAATTAATATTATTGTTTGTTTTGCAGCAGAATAATTATTCAAATTACAAAGAGTAAGAAAAATTGAAAAAAAATTGAAACTTAAACTTGTGTTGTGTTTAAAATAAACTTCACATTATAAACATAACACTCATATTCATAACATATTTGATGTTTCACATTTCTCTCTCTTTTTCTCAACAGGAACTCAACTACCACCTGGATCTTCAGTCATTCGTGGATTTCAGTATCACTCTTTGACCTTGGACAGAATAAAGAAGCCAAACCTGAATCAGACAGACTGAGTCTTTCTGCAGACTGTTCTCTGGTTATAAAGAAGGTCACAGATCAGGATGTTGGTCGTTACACCTGCAGACAGTACAAAACAGCAACAGGACCACAAGAAGGTCCAGACTTTATGAATTATAAAAACATCTGAGACTCTTCTGCTTTTTTTCTTCCAGAACTTTATTGAAAATTGTAAAGTGAACAGTCAGTCATTCCAGTTCACTTTGTACAGTAGACATACAGGACAGATAAGAGTAACAATAAGCAATACAATGAAAATACAAAGGGTTAATAAATAAAGATTTTAAAAAAAATGACAGAGTTGGGAGTTGACAAACTTCATAATAGCTTTGTACTTAAAAATTGTATCTGTGACAGCTTATTTCTTGAAGATTTCTAAGTGAATTTCGATCAGTGATAAACCTTTTTTATTTGAAGTTAATTTAAGAGAGTTTAAGTAATAGTCAACTTTAATTAAAAACAAATTCAATAATGGGGATGAGTTTTGAAATATTGATAATGGCACAAAAATGTTTTTCTTTGGTTTCAAAATAAGTGATAATGCCCGTCTCTTCAATTTTGACTTCGTATGTTGTTTTGCACAGTATATAATTTTCAAGTTCTCTTCTGAGACTCTTCTGCTTCTGTCAGACTCCACTGATCAAAGACATCATCAGCTCAGCACAGACATGAATCCACTGCTGTTTAAAACATTTACGTTTTGATTTACTCTCATATTTAGAAGCCTAAACTTGTTTTCATGTGCAGTTTAATTTATTATAACAGTAATAACTTTATTTAAATGGCACTTTTCAAAACAAAGAGTTAATGCTTCACAGTTCAAATAACAGCTGCACATTGAAGATCAGTATACATGTAAAAACATACAGAAACATAAACACACACATAATCAGCCATACTGACAGACATTCAGAAATTCAGAAACACACATAGATGCATGTGGGGTTTCAAACTATGGCCACAAATGAAGAATAAAGTTACGTTGAAACCAAGCACACCATTGTTTTTCTTTGTGACATTACCAATAAGTTTGATGTGTCACATGGCCCTCTTCCTATTGAAAAAACAAAAGCTGTATCCAAGATGGCCGACTTCTAAATGGCCACCATGGTCACCACCCATCTTGAGGAGTTTGCCCCCTCACATATACTAATGTGCCACAAACAGGACTTTAATATAACCAACCATTCCCATGTTATTACGGTGTATCCATATAAATGGCCCACCCTGTACTAGCATAAAAAATAAAATAAATAAATAAAGTAAATTAAATAAAAAGAAGGACTAAGACAAGTTTACTGAGCTCTTCTTGGCAAAGCAGATGTGTTCGGCACAAAACTTCATTCAGATCATGTTTCTGGTTGCGAAATTTGTCAGGTAAAAAAAAACAACAGAGTTTTATCTCATATTTAGAAGCTAGTTTGTTTGTTAATTTTCACACTTTTTTCCATTCCTTATCTCTGCTTTCTGTCTCTCCTGAAAGGGAAAAGACATGAGTGTTAATGACATTTACAGTCAGTGACTGATGTTAAGCTGCATAATATAACTTAAATGTTATCTGGATGCTTACTCTGGATGCCATTACCTTGGCCTCCAGTAACACTGTGGGGAACCTTTGAGTTGTTTTTGACCAGGATATATGCTTCAATGTACCTATTAAACAAATATGTAGGACTGCTTTCTTTGCACAATATCTCTAAAATTAGAAATACCCTGTGATGCTGAAAAACTAGTTCATACATTTATTACTTCCAGGCTGGACTACTGTTATTCATTATTATCAGGATGTCCTAAAAACTCCCCGAAAAGCCTCCAGTTTATCCAAAATGATACAGCAGGGACTAGAAAGAGAGAGCGTATTTCTCCTATATTAGCTTCTCTTCATTGGCTCCCTTTTAAATCCAGAATTATATTCAGCAAGAGTTCACATACAAAGTATTGAAAAATCAGCCAACTAGTTGGTTGCTAGTGATGAATCCTTCAGAATCAGTGAAGCTTGTAATGAAAAAGGGTTCATTACTCAAAGCTTTTCAACACAGTGCTCTTTGGCGCCATGTTGTGGACAAAAGCATGAAAAGCAGCTTGAATCTACAACTTGATATGAACTGCTTGATAGTGACTGCCCACTCTACAGAGCTGAGTTTACAGCTTCTGTTTAATATCATGTGACAGTTCTGTGTGATATTGGGCTACCACTGTGGTGCTTTGAACGTGTATTTTTTGTGGGGGAGAGGAGGGGATAACAATGTTATGTCTGTTTGATTAATACATTTTTGATGAACAAACTTTCTTTGTTTGAACATGAGCCATAGTGTGTTCTCCCTTTGTTTGACATCTTGACATTTGAAAACATAACTGACAAAACAATCTTTATAATAATAAAAAAAACACTCTTATAGTAGTTTGGGAGTATGCTTGTGCTATGAGGTCCATGCGACTGCGTGGGTATGTAGCCTCTCCTTAGCTCTGGATTTAACCACCTTCTCTCTGTTTCAGTTAAGTTCTCCATGTCACATCTCATTTCACTGTGTTCAATAAAGTTTTGTTAAAGTCATCATCTTTCTGTCCATTTAGTCTGCTTTTGGGTCTACTCCTACCTACTGGGCTTCCAGCCATGAAAAATGACCTCATAGTGCCGTATCACCCCATTAGAGCTCTTTGCTGTCAGACTGTGGGCTGACGTGGTTTCAAGAGTATCTAGAATGGGAGAATGGGAGTGGTCATTGCTGCAATACTATCTTGTTTCCTTGCGAACATTAAGACTGAAATTCTGGTGTGTGAAGAATTTGTATCTTGACCTCTTTTCATGTGTCCCGAAAAAACCCAGCATGAACACTGTTTTCTAATAATAAGTCAACATGTAAACAATAGCTTCATTAATGCCACACCTACCTCACATTTAACTTCCCCGTTTCTAGTGTTGATCACAAATTTTTCCATTGTTGTACAGTCCGTTTAAAGGGACGTCAGGGGAGTCTGCAAAAAAGATTAAATATAAACGATAAAATTTAAAGATAATATTCATTTTGTATGTACACTGGGAGAGAGATGGAGCTAAGGATGGTTAAAAGCTATGAAAAGAAATAATTCATTCAGCAACACGAGACAAAAGGAGTGATGTCACTATGAGGAAGTGGGCAGGAAGTTGATGCTGTATTCATCTCTGAGAGCAAGAACAGAGACTGGGAGAGACAGAGAAGCATGATGGCTGCATTCACATGGATTCAAATGTCTTCATTACTGATACTGATGCTTCAGTTTGAAGGTAAGTGTGCATAGAAACACATTCAGTTGATAAAGTTCATTATTATCACAAGTGTTGCTTCCTTATTCTTCCTTTAACTGAGACAGTCTTGATGTACCTCCTGATTTTAGCTGACTCTTGGAAACTCAAGTTAAGCCTAAACAAGTTTTGTATTTAAAGAGCAAAGAGAGTTTTGGGCATTTCAATAAGGAGAGATCACTTGAAATAACTGAACATGATTTATTTAGATAGATAAATTAATGTATTTGGTGATTAGACTCTGATAACCCATCATGGCAGAACTGAATCCCAGTGTTGATAGGATTTAGAACAGCAGCCACTGGAGTCTGGATCCTGGTGGTGGTGAAAATGAAGACTGAGGCTTGGATGAAGCTCTGACTCAGACATCTGTGAGGTGGGGATGGGGAAGAGGTGGGTTGCATGAATGAGAGTCTGAAAGGCAGAATGACAGAGAGCACAGATTTAAACAGAGTGGAGGCTGACTGGTTTGAAGAAGGTGGGCGAGGCGACGATCAGCCGAAAATAATTACATCAGTATTGAGAATGACAGAATGGAAAAGTGGTCATGATGTGAATTACAGACAAGCAGCTAAACACACAGGAAAGCAGGCCGATGAATGATTACAGATGTTCCTCATTGAACTTATGTATAAGCTTCATCTGGTATTTGTAAACAGACAAGTGTGCTATGCTGTTTTCCACAGGTTCATAATGATAAAGATGACGGTAAAGTGAACTATGAAACAGTGGAGACTCTTCTGCTTCTGTCAGACTGATCAACAACTTCAGCATTGACTGATCACAGAAAATAATCCAGTGATGTTTAAAAGTTTTGATTTATTTTCATATTTTGAAGACAAAACATCACATGCATTTTTTCAGATAATAAATTATCCCATATTTATTTATGATAAATATCACAAGCTCTACACATGGTTATTTTGTAATTTAGCTCTGAGAGTAGGATTCGTAAGATTTTTGGTTTTCTTTTTTTTTCTTTTTTCTTCTTCTTTTTTTTCTGTCCCATTTGGCTCTTTTGCCATCAGAATTATTGTCTAAAGGCGAAGAAAGATGCCCAACGGATTTACTTTACCAAATGGACCTACCCAGCCTTGCCGTAATGGTCTATTTGAGTTTATTTTCACTTGTTAAATACGGGACAGACTTGACTGGGGAAAAGAAATGGGAGAAAGAAAGGGAAAGAAAAACAGCGGGGAAGAGGGACGGGGATAAAGGGCAAAAAACAACAAAATAAGCAGACAAAAAATACATATATCAATCACCTGGATCACCTGTTGAGAAAGAAAAAAGAGAAAACAAGCAGAAGGAAAAAAAAGAGCAACATAATAAACAACATCACGATGATCTATGTGAATATAACAGTAAATACTAAATATTAAACATTATTGTGCAGCACGTAATATCGACAGTGCACAGTGTGCTTTGAGGTAGGAGCCAAAAAGGGTGTAGTTTGTGTGTGTGAGCACCCGTGTGTACACCTGTGAGCATGAACGCGTTTGTTTTTAAAAGGTTCCTTCATGTAATGATCTGCTAGAGGGTGTGGGGGGCCACTGCCCCGTCCTCCAGGGCATGAAGCAGGTATGGAGGAGATCAAGACTCCAGACATCCAGAGTGCCAGAGTGACCGGCAGGGGAAGTGTTGGGGGAGATAGGCCTCCATACCTTGGAGGTCCTGAGATGTCCCCAGAGAGGTGGCGTCTGATACCCGACCTGACATATAGACACAGACATACAGGCACACACAGATACAGACATCCATTCCCACCCTCATGCTCTCATATGCAATTACTCAACACTCACCCAACGTGGAGACAGACATAAAGAGACACTGTATTTCTGAGATTTTTGGTACTTTCCTTGCTGGTTATTAAGCTAAGGCTGATGATGTTTAGTGTACAACAAAAGGTAGAAGACTAAGATCAGAAAAACATGTTCATCACTGCTGTTTACATTTCTTCTTTTGTAGTTGATTGCTAGTCTTTATTCCTCATTTTATCTCTGGTCTTTCTTGTTGAGCTGCAGTAACTGTAACTATTAGCAGGTTGTTAGCACCCCCTCTGCTAGGGGACAGGAGGGGAGTAACATACACGAACCCTCACACGAAAACTGAGTAAAATAAAAGGTTTTATTGCAAACTTCAAACAAAGGACCGACAGGGCTGTTCAAAAGACCACTGGGCAACCAATTAACACCTAAAGCATTAACACAGAAAAAAAGTAAACGTTAAGGGTTAACTAAGGCAAGCTAGCATCACAAAACTCAAATCAAACTAAGTTCAACCATATACCGGGTTTAACAAACAAAGTTCAAAAAGAGCGGCAGGTGAGGAGGACACGGCACAGCATCAGCCCTGTAGTGTGAAGGATCTTCAGCCTTTTATAACCGCAGATGGACACAATCAGCCACTCATTGGCTCTTGGAGTATCATAGCATCCCCAGGTAGCCAATCACCTGCGTGCACTGTCACACTTCAGTTTGCATAGAAGAGGGCAGGCACAGGTCTCCAAGTAACCAATCATCCACGAGTCCTAGCACGTTTGGATTTGCTTGAATAAAAAAAAAAGCAGTCTCGCTCCCTTCGAGGCTCAGGGCCGTAAAATTAGTGATGTGACGTTCTGTATCGAGGCTTCGAAGCGTGTGTCGAGTAATTGAGGGGACGTTTCCGCGAAGCGCGTATCGAGGCTTGCTTCATTTATGGGAGGAGCTGAAAATGATGACGTCCGAAGCCTCGCTGCCCGGCTGTACCACGTGACTGGTTCATGAAGCGGTTCGAACTTTGCCGCGAGATATGACAGCGATATAAACCCCTCAGACTTCATTCAAAAATGTGGGTGTTTGATGGAGAGTTGCGGTTAGTGAGAGTTAGAGACAGTTTGGAGGTTCATGAGAGTGAGGAGAGAAAGTCAGGAGAGAATGGAGCCAGCTAAGAAGAGGAGGATGTCCTCCCCTGTTTGGGAACATTTTGATTTTATTCCTCCCAACAAGTTGTGTAAATTTCTACAGAAGATGTATTTTCATAATACTGATGGTGCAATAAAACATATGTTAAGCTGTCTTTACTTTTGTACAAGGTGAAGTGTTTGCTATGTGCCAGGGAGCTGGGATATAACAACAACACCTCATCCATGCTTAGGCACTGCTGTCCAGCTTTGCATGAGAATAAGGGGAACACAGATTGTGGAGCAAAACCAGGTGAGCCATCAAATGCCATGATAATATAACATGCAGTAATGTTACTAAATGATATAACAATATTATACAATGCAATAAGTGACGTGTGTGATATTTATATTTGTGCTTTGTTTTTATTGTCTTTCCTCAGGAGAACAATCTCAAATAGATGAAGACCTGGTTAGCATGGTGATTGAGGACTCCCAGCCATTTAGCATTGTGGAGGACTAAGGATTTAAAAGATTTGTTAAATCATTAAATCCTAGCTATGTTTTCCCCACTAAAAAGGTCATAAAAGCAGTGAAAATTTAGTTTTTACAGAATAAAATGTGAACAAGCAGGACTGAGCCTCAGTGTGTAGCTGTCCATACCTGAACGTTACAAAAGCACAACCACTGTCCACACCTCAACCACACCTCACCTCACAGTAAATGATCATTTCCATTTTAAGCATTTCCAAATGATCATTTCCCATACTGCCAGTATAAATATACACAGTATACTGCCATCACTACAATATAGATGTTTTACACACTCCTTTTGTTGTTGACATTTACAGGCGTTGTGCAAAAGGCCACACTCTTCAAATTCATGCCAACTAATATTTTTACGTCCAGTAGGTGTCCTACTAGAGCAAATGAAGCTTCAAGAAGCTTTGCGCTGGGGTGAACCAATTGGATGAAAAGCTTCAGTGCTTCATGAAGCTTCATCTGCCCATCACTACGTAAAATGGTCTATATTATACCTTTAATGTTATCTGTAACTATTTTTCTTTAATTTGGGGGTATGAAAATAAATCAAAAAGGTCAAAAGTATTTGAGATTTTATTGTATCTTTTGTGGCTCTTTCTCTCTTTGGCATCTCACACATATCTGATCCATGAACCTCAGACCACAGTACAAAAAACTATTATTGTCTCCAGTCTGACTTCCTGTTCTTTAATCTTCAGTATTAAATCTTTACCCTGCTACTTTAAACAGCTCTGTTCGAACTGAACTCTAAACAGTCTTTTCTAAATAACATATAAATATATCTCCTGTGATATATTTATATATAATTGCAAATTATACCCATATTGCATTAAAGAATCGGATTAACGGATGAGCTATGTGGTAAAAAAGGTGTGAAACTTAAAGACAGTTCAGTCACACACTTGTAGGTGTGTCAGAAGTTCATCAGGTCATCATGAACATGAACTGTTGCTGTTGAACCCACATTCTCACTGAAACACTTCCTCTTAACTACTGAGAAAAATTAGAAATAACAGGTATCTGACCACTAACACCTCTCATCTGTGTCCTTGTGACTGGTGAAGTCACCACTGTTAGAGCTGCTAACAGTGGTGACTGCACCAGTATCTTCAAGTTCCACTGTGAGCATTAAAGGTAAAATCATGGTGTGTAAAGAAGTTGAACATTCACCTCATTCATGTATGCAGACAGCCATCACCATGGAAACTGTTTTCTAATAATAAACCAAATGTACAGAAGAGCTGCATTAAGATCAACACTTATCTCATCTAACAGTCTTCACACATTTAACTTCCTGTATTCTTTTATTGATCAAGATATTTTCCACTGTTGAACAGTCCTTTAAAGGAAAAACAGGGGAGTTTGCAAAAGAGATTAAGTATAAAAGTTATTAAATGTTAAAAAAGATTTAGCAAATTTTATATCTACAGTACATTAAGACAGAGGGACAGATACAGATACCTTCAGATCTGTATCATAAAGATTCAGAGAGAGTAAAGGAGTGATGTCACTATGAGGAAGTGAGCAGGAAGTTGATGCTGTGTTCATGCTGAGACTGTCTCATTTGAATACGTGAGAGCAATAACAGAGACTGAGAGAGACAGAGAAGCACGATGGCTGCATTCACATGGATTCAAATGTCTTCATTACTGACACTGATGCTTCAGTTTAAAGGTAAGTGTACATAGAAACACATTCGATTAATAAACTGCATTATTATCACAAGTGTTATTTATTCTTCCTTTAACTCAGACCGTCATGATTAACTTTTTGACTTGAGCTGATAAAGTTGAAACTTATGCTGTATTTAAAATAAACTTCACATTATAAACATAACACTCATATTCATAACATATTTGATGTTTTACATTTCTCTCTCTTTTTCTCAACAGGAACAACTGAGAAACATCAAACTGATCAAACTGTCAGAGCTGAACATGGACATGTTGTTACTCTGCCTTGTAACACCTCGTTACAAGGTCAGCATAACTGTAACAGTACTACCTGGATCTTCAGTCATTCAAGCACCACAGTAGAACTCTTTGAACTTGGGCAGAATAAAGAAGCTAAATGTAAATCAGACAGGCTGAGTCTTTCTGCAGACTGTTCTCTGGTTATAAAGAAGGTCACAGATGAGGATGTTGGTCATTACACCTGCAGACAGTTCAAAACAGCAACAGGATCACAAGAAGGTCCAGACATTATTATTCATCTGTCTGTTATTAACAGTGAGTATTTACATCTTAATGTTTTCAGCTCAAACTGTCCTGTTAGAACAACAAACTGAAACACCACAATAATTATGATCACAGTGATGAAGTTCATTTTTCTATTGTTGCTTTAAAGAAGCAACAACAAGTTTTTCTTACTCTACACCATTGTGGAGTAAGAAAAACAAAGTGAACCTTCCGATTACAAGGCGAACTCCCAACTCTTGAGCCACGATCGCCCCGATTGAACAGCTCTGTGTTGACATATGAACACTGTAGACTCACAGTTGAGTGTCTGTATGAAGATAAAGAGAACATATCCTCAGACAGGAGACATCATCAAAAATGAGACTTTTTAGACTGTTAAACATCTCACCACTGTTTCCTCTATTCAATTCAATTCAATTTTATTTATATATCATCCGGGGGAACACCAAGGCGTTCCCAGGCCAGCCGAGAGATATAATCTCTCCAGCGTGTCCTGGGTCTGCCCCGGGGCCTCCTCCCGGTGGGACATGCCTGGAACACCTCACCCAGGAGGCGCCCAGGGGGCATCCTTGTCAGATGCCTAAACTACCTCAGCTGGCTCCTTTCGACGTGGAGCAGCAGCGGCTCTACTCTGAGCCCCTCCCGGATGGCCGAACTTCTCACCCTATCTCTAAGGGAGATGCCAGCCACCCTTCGGAGGAAGCTCATTTCCGCCGCTTGTATCCGCGATCTCGTCCTTTCGGTCACTACCCACAGCTCGTGGCCATAGGTGAGGGTAGGGACGTAGATCGACCGGTAAATTGAGAGCTTCGCTTTTACACTCAGCTCCCTCTTCACCACGACGGACCGGTGCAGCGTCTGCATTACTGCAGCTGCAGCCCCAATCCGTCTGTCGATCTCCGGCTCCCTTCTCCCATCACTCGCGAACAAGACCCCGAGATACTTGAACTCCTCCACTTGGGGCGGGACCTCATTCCCGACCCGGAGTGGGCACTCCACCCTTTTCCGGCTGAGAACCATGGCCTCAGATTTGGAGGTGCTGATCCTCATTCCCGCTGCTTCACACTCGGCTGCGAACCGCTCCAGTGCGAGCTGGAGGCCATCACCCGATGAAGCCAACAGAACCACATCATCCGCAAAAATCAGAGATGAGATCCTGAGGCCACCAAAGCGAAAGCCCTCCGCCACTTGGCTGCGCCTAGAAATCCTGTCCATAAAAATTATGAACAGAACCGGTGACAAAGGGCAGCCCTGGCGGAGCCCATCACCCACCGGGAACGAGTCCGACTTATTGCCGGCAATGCAAACCAAGCTCTTGCAACGGTTGTATAGGGATCGAATGGCCCGTAGCAATGGGCCAGACACCCCATACTCCCGCAACACCTCCCACAGGACACCCCGAGGGACACGGTCGAATGCCTTCTCCAAGTCCACAAAACACATGTAGACTGGTTGGGCAAACTCCCATGCACCCTCAAGTATCCTCGAGAGGATGAAGAGCTGGTCCAGTGTTCCGCGACCAGGACGAAAACTGCATTGTTCCTCCTGCATCAGAGGTTCGACTAGCGGACGAACTCTCCTTTCCAGCACCCTGGCATAGACTTTCCCGGGGAGGCTGAGGAGTGTGATCCCCCTGTAGTTGGAACACACCCTCCGGTCCCCCTTCTTAAAGATGGGGACCACCACCCCGGTCTGCCAATCCACGGGTACTGCCCCTGATCTCCACGCAACATTGCAGAGGCGTGTCAACCAGGACAGCCCTACAACGTCCAGAGCCTTCAGGAACTCGGGGCGGACCTCATCAACACCAGGGGCTCTGCCACCAAGGAGTTGTTTAACTGCCTCAGTGACCTCGCCCCCGGAAATTGGCGGGTCATTCCCCTCATCCCCAGACTCTGCTTCCTCCTCGGAAGACGCGTCAGTGGGATTAAGGAGGTCCTCGAAGTATTCCTTCCACCGCCTGACAATTTTCTCAGTCGACGTCAGCAGCGCTCCGCCAGCACTATACACAGTGCAGGTAGAGCACCGCTTTCCCCTCCTGAGACGCCTGACGGTTTGCCAGAACCTCTTCGAGGCAGTCCGAAAGTCTTTTTCCATGGCCTCTCCGAACTCCTCCCACACCCGAGTTTTTGCTTCAGCCACTGCCCGAGCCGCATTCCGCTTGGCCTGTCGATACCTGTCGGCTGCCTCCGGAGTCCCACAGGCTAACCAAGCCCGATAGGACTCCTTCTTCAGCCTGGTGGCTCCCTTCACCTCTGGTGTCCACTATTTGGTTCGGGGATTACCACCAAGGCAGGCACCAACCACCTTGCAGCTGCAGCTCAATGCAGCAGCTTCGGCAATGGAGGCGCTGAACATGGTCCAGCCTCCCTCGGAATGCTGTTGAAGCTCTGCCGGAGGTGTGCGTTGAAGATCTCGCGGACTGGGGCCTCTGCTAGTCGTTCCCAGCACACCCTCACTACGCGTTTAGGTGCACCAGGTCTGTCCAGCGTCCTCCCCCGCCACCTGATCCAACTCACCACCAGGTGGTGATCAGTTGACAGCTCAGCCCCTCTCTTTACCCGAGTGTCCAGAACATATGGTCGCAGGTCTGGTGATACGATTACAAAATCGATCATCGACCTACGGCCTAGAGCGTCCTGGTGCCACGTGCACTTATGGACACTCTTATGTTCGAACAAGGTGTTCGTTATGGCCAAACTGTGATTAGCACAGAAGTCCAATAACAAAGCACCGCTCGGGTTCAGATCAGGGAGGCCGTTCCTCCCAATCACGCCCCTCCAGGTCTCGCTGTCGTTACCCACGTGAGCATTGAAGTCTCCCAGCAGGACAACAGAGTCTCCAGGTGGAGCACCTTCCAGCACCCCCCCCAGGGACTCTAAGAAGGCTGGGTACTCCGAACTGCCACTCGGCGCATAAGCGCAGATGACAGTCAGGACCCGTTCCCCGACCCTAAGGCGCAGGGAACAAACCCTCTCGTCCACCGGGAAAAACCCCAACGTACCGGCAGCAAGCCGAGGGGATCTTAGAATACCCACCCCAGCCCGCCGCCTCTCACCAGGGGCAACTCCAGACTGAGACAGAGTCCAGCCCCTCTCCAGGAGACTGGTTCCAGAGCCCAAGCCGTGCGTAGAGGTGAGCCCGACTATATCTAGCCGGTACCTCTCAACCTCACGCACTAACTCAGGCTCCTTCCCCACCAGAGAGGTGACATTCCATGTCCCTATTGCCAGTCTTGGCAGCCGGGGGTCAGTCCGCCAGGGCCTCCGCTCCTGGCCGCCACCCGGCACACAATGCACCCGACCCCTATGGCGCCTCCTGCGGGTGGTGGGCCTGCGGGAGGATGGGCCCATGTCTCCTCTTCGGGCTGTGCCCGGCCGGGCCCCATGGACTAAGGCCCGGCCACCAGACGCTCGCCCTCGGGCACCCTCCCCGGGCCTGGCTCCAGGGCGGGGTCCCGGTAACCCTATCCCGGGCAGGGTAAACTGTTCCCTCGGTGTTTTTTTCATAAGGGTCTTTTGAATCGCTCTTTGTCTGGTCCCTCACCCAGGACCAATTTGCCATGGGAGACCCTACCAGGGGGCAAAAGCCCCCAGACAACATAGCCCCTGGGATCCCTGGGACACACAAACCCCTCCACCACGATAAGGTTGCGATTCACGGAGGAGAAAGTCTAATATTTATATATTTATAATTATTTATGTATTATATTTCAGACTGGCTCTTAACTGTGTGTGGAGAGATTCAGTGTTTTGTTTTACATGTTTTAAATCTTTCCAGTTCAGTTGTGGTTTACTGAAATCTAAAGTTAAAACATTAACTGTGAAGTCTGTGTGGAATTTTCTTTAGCTTCAGATATCAACTTTAATATGACCATATCATCAACAGTGATGTCCACCAAAAGAAAATCAACAACAGAACCAACAATTAAACCAACATTAAAAATAAACATATGGGCAACAAAAGAAGAAGTAAAGACATCAGAGGGGACACTGACAACAGCATCAAATAATCATGAACATGACGGTAGTAGCTGAATCTCTCTCTTTGTGTGCAATCTGTCTTGACAGACATTTGTTTTGTTTCCATGACAGACAAAAAAGAAATATTATTAATAATATATTTTTAAACACATTTACTTGATTTTTATCATTTCCATTGTTGGTGTTTATTTATAATTTAGAATAAAATTTACTGTAGCTAGAAACTCCACAGTGCAAAAGCACACTCAAACCTCATCACTACATATTAGAAAATTGATTGTTTTTAACACATTGGAAATATTTATATTTATATATTTATAAGTTTTGCACTGAACAAAAAGTTGAAGCAAAAATATTTTTGCTCATTTTCAGATTGTCTGTATTTGTTGAGATGCATCATCGTGTCTGTGGGTTTAGCAGCACTCTTAATATCTGCTGTTACAGTCAACATGTGGACAAAATCTAAAGGTGAGAACATTCACAGATGAAACTTTATACATAAAAAGCTTTGAGTTTTACTGTTTGCTCTATAATTTTTTTGTTTTGTCTTTTCAGGAAATAAAACACAGACTGAAGAAAACACTGAGTCTAAACACTCAATAGTATGAGGTGCCGTAAGGGACATTATTACTGAAACGCACACACACTCCACTGAAAACCAAGGCATTTCAGTTGAGCAGGAAGTTGTTTCCTGACAAGGAAACTGAAGGGAAAAGTGGTAGATCTCAAATAAAACCACTACACAGATGTCTACTCAGCAAACTGCTAGTAACCTAAGTGAAGCAGCTGCATTACTTAACAATATATTAGCTTCAGCATAAGTCCAATTTAGAATAGCAGGAGATGGGCAATATCCTGGTTAGTTTTTTTGGCATATTTGCTTTTTGTCTTTTTTGGCAAAGAAAAAAATATCTTAAAATCATTAATAAAACCAGGGAGAGAAGGCTTAGCGATATCTACTCAAAAGTATGATGATGTTAATAATGTTTGAGACACCCAACGCTAGATGATCCATATAAAAAAAATTATATGATGTAATTCAAATGGTTGCACATCATAAATTTTTAGGGAAAACCTATTTTTAAAGTCACACCAAAAGCTTTGTGTGATAGGACATAGAAAAAAAAAGATGATCTATGGTTTCATTTTCATCAGTACAAAAAGATCACTGACCCACCTCAAAGCCAAATCTATTTTTTAGAAATTCTGCCATTAGATTAATTTTGTTTATGACTTTAAAGTGTGTTTCTTTAACTTTAGGTAGAATAGGCCATTTCATAAATTTCGAGTATGCTTAATCCAGTGTATCTGAAATAACTAAATTAGATCCATACCATAACCGTTTGTCATAACTATGAAATATTTTGTCTTTGCAGAAACTACTAATACATTTATTATTGCATTTTTATCAAACAGCTGACATTGTCCTAGCAATAAATTAGAAAGCACTGATGAGAAATTATTGTACATTGTACAAGTTTTTAATCAAATGAAGCAGAGGCAGTGGGATCAGTTTACAAATTTGTTATATTCTCTTTGAGAAAAGTTTAGACAATATTTTTCTGAGAAATCTGTGTAACTTAGAATGACACCGTTCTGATCCAACCAATCTGTTATAAATATAATCTTCTTGTTAAACCAGTTGCTCTCGAAAATTGATTTCCGATTAAGTGTTATTACCCTATTATTCCATAAGGTTGAATTATGAGGAGAGAAGTTGTGGGTAAATATCATTTTACTCGTGCAATATCATTGCAAAGTCTGTTTGGGAAAGTTCGATATCTTGATATCTACCTCAAAATCACATTATGAAATAAAGTCTAATCCTCCTATTTTATTAAACAAGGATCGTGGGATGTGGAACCACATAGAGTCTGGCTGTCACAGACAGGATTTTAACCATTTTATTTTAAGGGTGCGAACCATGGCTTTTATTCCTCCACAAAAATTGGAAAATAACTGTGTTAGCCTTATTAATGTTTTTAGAGGAGATGTATAGAGAGCGACAAGGATAAATCAATATGGAGATGCCTTCAGCTTTAGATAGGATGTTTTTTGCTGAAAATAGTGAGGTCTCTGCTTAACCAGTGGCTAAGTGATTTCTTCATCTCCATGATACAGTTAGAAATATTAGTGTCTTCTCTGCTAATTAGGTTTTTAGATATCATCAGCCCTAAATATTTAACTTTAGATTCAACTCTAACCAAAGCCATTGAGGAGTCAGAGCTTGTATGAATCGGGAGTAGTTCACATTTTTTGATATTAAGAGATTTAGTTTTCTCTACCATTGATTTATCTTTCAAAAAAATAGATGTATCATCTGCGAATTGACTTATTTTGAAGTCTTTATTAAAAATTGATATTCCTTGAATTCTTGATTAATAGTTTTAACAGTTTGGTTGCCAATATAAAAAGCTTAGGGGAAATAGG
Organism: Neolamprologus multifasciatus; assembly: GCF_963576455.1. Classification (NCBI taxonomy): domain Eukaryota; kingdom Metazoa; phylum Chordata; class Actinopteri; order Cichliformes; family Cichlidae; genus Neolamprologus; species Neolamprologus multifasciatus. The sequence goes on from NC_140453.1 coordinate 21,671,057, forward strand.
ACATCCTTGCCGAATTCCGCGTTGCACCTTGAATCCATTCCTGGATTCAAGGAAGCTAATATATTGTTAAGTAATGCAGCTTCTTCACTTAGGCTACTAGCACAGCCGTCCCCAACCCCGGGCCCTGAACCAGTACCATTCTGTGAGTCGCTTGGTACCGGGCTACAAGAGTTGAGTGTGATGGCCAGTGGGCTGCAGAAAATAACCAGAGGCCGCACTTCTAGCGTCATCACTAGGTTGCACTTTGTGAAACAGCTCAGTCAGTGAAGCATCAGCACGCTGTGCTTGAATTAACTCTTGCTGGGAAACTGACAAATATTCAGGAACAATCAAATCTGGTTCAACCTGACACTCTTCTGCTTGAGTTACAGGCTCTGCATCCCTTTTAGCTGCAGCCCTTGTAACAGCACAAGCTGCAAGGTCAGAAAAACCCTGTTCACACTCATGGGACTCATTCAGAACTCTAGATTTAACAGGTAAAGAATTGTCAGCCCAGACTCGATTTCCAGCCAAATCATTCCCCAAAATCACATGTACGCCCTCAAGTGGCAAAGCAGGACGAACACCAAGGCAGATATCATCATCCACAAAACTGCATGACAGCCTGACTTTATGCAATGGGGCACAGATAGTGGTTAAACCCATGCCTTGAATGTCCGGTTTGACATTCGTGGTTTTCAAGGTTTTTATCATTTTTTATCGTTATTTTTATATCGCTTATATTATTAACTGTTTCCCTGGGTCTTTTCCCATGTGTTATGAATAAATCTTCTTTCTTTTTTTTGGTACCGGTACTGGTTTTATTTTATTGTATTTATCCGCGACACCTTAAAGGCCGGTCCGTGAAAATATTGTCGGCCATAAATGAATGGTCCGTGGTGCAAAAAAGAGGTTGAGGACCGCTGTACTAGCAGGTTGCTGAGTAGACATCCTCGTAGTTGTTTGAAATGTACCACTTTTTCCATCAGTTTCCTTGTGAGGAAACAACTTCCTGTTTAGCTGAAATGCCTCATGTTTCAGTGGAGTGCGTGAGTGCATTTCAGTAGTCTGTGTGAGAGCGTTTCAGTAATAATGTCCCTTACGGCACCTCACATTGCTGAACCTATATTCACATTTATGTCTGAGCTGTGTATGGGCTTGAACAGCTCCATCTACTGACATAATGAGGTATAACCTCAGTACGCAACATATAATAATGTATACTTTATTGATCCCTGTGGGAAAATTTGTCTCTCTGCATTTAACTCATTCACCCAGTGAAGCAGTGGGCAGCCACCAATCAGGCGCCCGGGGAGCAGTGTGTAGGGTCAGACTCTACGGATCAACACCTTCAACATCGACCCAGCACAGAAATGACTCCATTGATGTTTAAAACATTTAACTTTTGATGTTTTCTCATATTTACAAACCAAAACCTTATTTTCTGTGCGGTTAGCGTTATCTAACAAGACAATTAACTTCAAATATTTTATAAGGTATACACCTTTGTTTTTCTCATTCAGCTCTGAGAGTAAAATTCACAAGTTGTTTTTATTTTATTATATTCTGTGCACAGTTATTTATTAACCAAATTAACCAAATTTCCATTCAATACTGCCACATACTGGTGAAGGGTCAAAATCAGAATGGGCAGATGAGAGGGGAGACGGGGAGCTCAGCCATTGTAGTCTTTGTTTTTTGTACGAACAGTGTGGCCTCAGTTGTTTTTTTTTGTTTTTGTTGTTTTGGCCTTGGAGACAATGATGTCTAGAGGTCCACTGTGTTTTATTCTGGTCCTAATTGGTTAATGACATTAACTTTGTTTGTTTTTTAATTTATTTCAAACATGTAAACAATATACAGGTACATTTAGTAAAGAAAATGGACCTGTATATCTGTTAATGCTGGAGCACTGGTGCCGGTGGCGCCAGTGTCCAGCAGCCTGGGACTGGGACTCCTCAAACCTGCCTGATGCACAGCCACAGTTCAAATAAGATGTCAAGGAAGAGCCAACCCCAAATTTGTCGGGTTAAAGTTTCAACGATGGAGCAATAATCTGAGATGATTTGAGATGTGAATACCACTGCTGCAGTCAAGAAAGAAGAGCCACGATTTAAAAGATATGAATTAAGACAGGCATTTCTACTGGGGGATGCAGTGGGGTTAATCCTTTACCTATCACTCTTTATGCCAGCCTCCACTCAGTATTATTAAGACACAGAATGAGCATGAATAAATCTTTATTATCTGTTGTTATAACACTGCCAGTACTATGAAACAGCAGCACATAACTTCTAATAAAAACAATGTGGCGTTAATTGTTGAATGAATGTTGTCACTTGAATAAAAATCATGTCTCATAAAATTAAAAAAATCAATCACTTGGTCTGTTTACAGATGTTACATGGCTACTAACTGACTGAACCTTTATTTAAATCTGGCCTGGACAATACAGGATATTGAACTGGTTTTTTTTTTTTTTTTTGAAGAGGGTTAAAAGTTTAGTCACAAGATATCAGTTTTCATCATTATCATTTGTCAGTTCATTAAAAACACTTCAACAACAATAAACTACTTCAGCTCCCAGCATTACTTCTAGTATGACCATTGAACTGAAACCTCTTAGAAATCAATCACTTAACAGGAGGAGGTTAAGATCAAATCATGTTTACATTACTAATATCAAATGGAAATCTCGAGTGCCTCTCACTACTTCTTTCCAGTTGAATGGAACAGAAAAAATTAGAATAAAAACTCACACTAGATGTCAGAGTTGTGCTCCAGCATTAACAGATGCTGGTCTACAATATAAGGACAGGAAGACAGCAGGAAAAAGCAAAGTTTGAACCACACTGACCTTAATAGTTTTGTTATAGTGAAAACATATTTCGGTGTTATCCCATGAAATGCAGAGCTTCTGTTATTAAATAGGTCAAATGTTTAGTCAAATAGAAAAGGCTGCTTTCATTTGTGCTGTGAAACATGCCAAAGTGCATGCAGGGTGATAACAAAGTTTATTACAAATATGACTGCCATAAAAACGGGGGAGAAATAATAAAACATAAATTGTCTAATTTTTTACACAGTCCTTCTAATCTTTGCTTAATATTTTGTCTGAAGACTGGTTTGAAATTGATTTTATATTTTTAAACCACAACATCAACGCCTCACCTCAACTGATAAGGTAACTTTGTGCAATCTTTAGCAATTCAAAACAACAGCTCTGTAAACCCTGATGAATGTACCAGTTCAATGACGTTACTGCCCTGTATTAACCTGTAACACATATATTGACGTATACAGTTTGCTGACTGATATGATTTCATATCAGAACTTTATTTTTATTGAACATAAAGCAGATAAAGGTGTTCAGAGTCATTTAGAGTTTAGTAAGTTTAGGAGTTGTTTCCTCTCCACTATCAGCACTGTTTGCAGCACCTGTAGCAGAGTAGCATTACAGTACAGTAGGTCATGGTGACTCAGAAGTGTCTTAGGAGTAATAAGCTTTTGTAAGGCATTACTGGAAAGTTTTGAATGAAATCCCCCCAAATTACCCTTTTCAGCATCATAAACGAGCTGTACGTATACACTTTTTGCTACATTTAGGAAGTCACTTTTATTTTATTTTGAGTTACTGAATGTGAGCTATTTAACTGAATTCTTTTCAGCTTTATACTGTATTGTTGTTCTTTTATTGTATTTAGGGGATTGACAGAACTAGAAATGAGTACATCAAAGGTTGAGAGGTTTGGAGACAAAGTTAGAAAGGTAATGCTGAGAGGGTTTGGACGTGCAGAGCAGGGACCATGGAGAAAGGATGATGATGATGGAGCTGAAAGGTAAGTGGAAAAAGAAGAACCCAGAAAAATTTTATGGATGGAGAGGGAGATAGTTGGTGTGACCCTAGAGCAGGGGTAGGGAACTCCAGGCCTCAAGAGCCAGTGTCCTGCAGGATTTAAATGTGTCCTTGATCCAACACTGCTGATTAAATGGCTAATTGAGCTCCTCAACATGTCTTGAAGTTCTCCAGAGACCTGGTAATGAACTAATCATTTTCACATTCAGGTGTGGTGACCCAGGGTGAGATCTAAAACCTGCAGGACACCGGCTCTCTCCCTACCCTAGAGGCTAAGAATGTGGAGGATGATGTGCTGTGGTAACCCCCAAAAGTGAACACCCAAAAGAAGGAGAAATATTAATAATTTTACCTGTTGAGCTTAATTGAGCTCATTTGTTTTCTCTTTAATTGGGCTATTTTGTTGAGCTATTTTAATTCATTCAAGCTATTTTGTCACAGGTGTTTTACTGTTTTGGCTCCAGCAGCTATCAGTATCAGTTATCTTGTAAATTAGTTGAGCTCTAAAAAAAATCTACTTTTATGTGTAGATTATGTTGAAGAATATCAGAAATGTGCTATTGTGTTTATTATAGAGCTCATCATGACAAAAATGTTTTCGTCCATCATATTATGTTACAAAAGAATTCATATATTAAGCAAACCCTCAATATTTTAGACAGAAAGTAGGCTTTACATTTGGAGAGTTGAACTGAATCGAATTAAGATTGGACAGGTGTACCTAATAAAGTGACCACAAAGAAAACACAATCTCTCATGAAGGTAGATACTGGCTTCACTTCATGAGATCACAACCCACAAAGATTAGAAACTACCGACTTAAGTCTTATAATTATTTCCCTCTTACGTACAAACACCATCAAAAGAAATCTGTAGTGGTTAGTGACAAAGACCGATATAAAACTAAAGTTAAATTAATGTTTTCAAGACTTTTCAGTCTTAACAGTCTAAAAATGAAGAAAAAAGAGACTTGCAAGTGAGTATGCAGAGGTCCCGACACAACTCAGAACCAAATGTTCGCCAACACTTAAAATTAACAGAGAATAACAATAATAAAAATAAAAAATAATGCGTTTTCTAATTTGAGACTTAAACAACACCAACTATTCATCCTAAAGTCATCTGATGGAGGGTAAAAAAAAATCAAACACAGTAAATACAGTCATGGGTGTTTTTCATTTTACATAATTTCACTGATTAAGAGACAATTTGTGTTAAACGGTTCATTTATCCAGCTCTATGGGAGTGCAGAAGAAATGGGAGAAACAAGAACTAAACACATTTATACATTCAAAATAAATTAGTAAAAAAAATATGCACATTTATAGGAAAACATCACAGAACTGACTGACGTGACAATTTCCCACTGTAGGAGATACAAAACACAGAGTACATAAACATTAGGCTACATGCTGTCGGTTAAATAAGAGTGAATATCCTTCATGTTACATGATAGTTAGCTTCCATTCATCACATCCCAGTCAGCTGCATTTATGTCAGTGAAGGAGAGCTGGGAGGATGCATGCACTCTGACTGAAGGTCTGCACAACATAATCAAATGTGACATAAAAAATGTAAAATAAAGAAGAGACAAAATATTTGTTTTTAACATTTACTGATGTTTTTCTTTTCTTTTTTTTGGTATAGGTGATCATACACTGTGTTGCTGGGAGCGGCCAGCCCAGGTTTGAATCCGACCTGTCTTTCTCTCCCTCCACTTTCCTGTCACTCGTCACTGCACCTATCTAATAAACCCAATAAAGAAACACACGCATAACTTGAGTTAAGATTATTTTTAACTGCTGACGTTGAACCAGGTTTTGGCAAATAAAGGATTTCTACATTTCAACAAAAATAAAAGAACAAAAAATCACGTCATGTCACTCACTGGTTAATTTCTACGCAAACAAATTAAACTATGTTTGTTTCTGTTTCTTGGTACATAACAAATTTTCTAAGGTTTCCCACTTCACAGGTTACATCAAATAATCCTACAAGAACAGAGCTTTAATTAACAGGGGGTACATCCTGTAGCTACCTCCACTAAGGAGGCTGTGTGCTTGGTTAATTTGTCAGTTTGTTCACAGGATTAAGGAAAATGTTACTGATTTTATGCGCATGAAATCTTTACCAGAGGTAGGGCCGGGCCCAGTTTAGAAGTGATTATAGCGAAAAACTGGACATTTTGTGCCATATATTCATTAATATTAAAAGCAAAATAAGAAAATAAATGTGTAATATGGCCTTCAAGTTCTCAAGAAATTATCAGAACATTATCTGGATCAAGAGATTCAGTTTAGGGGGGAATTTTCAGATGTGTTGGTGATACGTGGTTTCAGACTGCTCATTATATTCTGTAACTGATGGAGATGAGTTGCAGTCATACAATGGACACGATTAATTGCTTAAGCTGTTTTGCACTTAATAAGAATAGTACTGATGTTTCCAGTACACTTTAGGAAATAAAGTTTTAGTTGATACAATGTTATTTTCATTTCTTTCCTTTTACATTAGATTTGCTTCATTGCTACTTATATGTCACATGTACATGCCCAAAAGTCTGTAAACTGGCAGCAGGTTTCACTTAAGAATGGCAACTAAATACAAAATTATATAAAAAAAAATCTGAAATGAAAACAATATCAGACAGACAGAAGAATCCAAGCCAGTGATCCTGATCCAACATTACTTCACCAAGGATGGTGATCAGTCATAATTAAAAGTGATGAGTAGTATGAAGTTATACTAATCATACTCGAGAGGCACAAAATGTCTTCAGAGAGCGTGACTAGACAAGTACAAGTAAACACTCCACCTGGCAGTCTCTGTTCAGGTTAACCTCTGTCAGTGCGCCCCAGGGCAGCTGTGGCTACAATGTAGCTTGCCATCACCAGTGTGTGAATGTGTGTGTGAATGGGTGAATGACTGAATGTAGTGTAAAGCGCTTTGGGGTCCTTAGGGACTAGTAAAGCACTATACAAATACAGGCCATTTACCATTTAAATCAAAACATGAAAGACAAGAAGAGTTTTATGAAACCTTTTAAAACAATAAGACAATTAAAGTTGGTGGAAACAATCTGTTACAGATAAACACACGATAAACTACATTTCTCAAGGTTATACAACGACAACCATTTCAAGACAGAAACAGCCTCTGGAAACGAGCAGTCTGAGCTTTCCACGCTCACAGCTTGAGAGCTTGTCTTCAAGGCATCCACCATCACTTCCGAAAGGTTAGTGAATTTAATTGTCTCAGCTGCCATCTCACAGGTTTGTCTTGTGGAAAACTTATGCAGACGTTTTTCTCGCTTCACCTTTTTTTCTCTACTTCCATTCAAATCAGCTGCAGACATTTGAAATGTGAAGGAAAGTGTGATTTTTAGGTCTTTTTAAATGTTTCTCTGTCGCTTTCCAGCCTCAGCGAGAGGCCCATGATGCCCGGTCGTTTCAAGCTCCACTGGTCAATCTGTCTCTGCCGCTCCTGCTGCTCGACCTCCGATTCGCTCGATGAGCTGCCGGTATTGCTGCTGCTACTGCTACTGCTGCTGCTGCGCCCACAACCTCCGCCTCTGCTGCTACCGCTGAAAGTGAAGCAATCCTTCTGCTTCTTATCAGCCTTCCCCCTCTCCCCTACATCTACTCCTCTTTCCTCCTTCCCTCTCCTTGTATCCTTCACCATCCCACCGCTGTCCTCCTCAGGTTTGTCAGCCATTTCCATTTCGATCGGGACCTGCTCCGGCCCCAGCACGGCTCCTCTGTGGTCCATATCGACCCACACTGGCCCCGGAGGAGGCTCCAAACTGGTGTACTGGAGCATCGGCTGTTGGGGCTGGGGGTCCACTTGTGGAGGAAGGTTCTGCCTCTCTGGATGGAGGTACTGAGTTTGGTGTTGGAGGTGATGCAGCGGCTGAAGTGGGTGCTGCAGAGGCTGGTGCTGGAGCTGGTGCTGCTGCTGCTGCTGATGGTGGTGATGTGAGTGTTGTTGATGGTGCTGCTGATGATGATGATGAGGATGATGCTGCAGGTGATGATGGTGGTACTGATCAACAGTCTGCTTATCCACATTACGGACGACCTCTTTGGGCTGGTTTTTAAGGAACTTCTCAAACTTCTTGGAGGCTTTTTTGTTCGTCACAAACCAATCCTGTTGAGATACACGCAGCATGAAGAGGTGCTATTATATGACATACATTAAACTTGCATTATTTATTATTTATTGCATTATAAGCCAGAATGGGGCAGCTCGTCTGTTTGCAAAAAGAAGTCTGATTCTGCTGTTGCAAGTCTGAGACATCACTTTATTCATGACTTCAGTAAAAACTTTCCTGATGAGTTTAAACAACTACACTATGGAGCTGCTCATATCCAACCCCTGATATAGAGTATATGCATTCATGGCAATGTCGTCTACATACAGTTGCACAAAGAAGGCTCAAGCCAGAAACTTTTCATTACCTGTGAATGGACAGAGTTGATGTGGTATTTCACTCCACTTTCAGAGTTAAACTCTTTATTGCAGATCAGACATCTGTATTTACCGGCCTCAAAGTCGCCCTGAAATCAGATCAGCAAAAAACAGCCTTGAAAAGATTATAAGAATTTAATGCATATAAAGTATTAACTGTGCATAGTGCACTGACTTTTATATTTCACTTAATGGTCTGAGTAATTGACTGAATAATTTTACAAATACACACATTTTCAAAATTCTGTTCAAAGCAGCTTTTACAAATTTAATACTTCATTCTTTAATTTACAGGAATCATCCCAAATGATTGAGGAGCTGACTAAAAGCACATGTAAATGCCAGTCCAGATGAAGCATTAGAAGGGTTTCATGCTAATACATTGATGAGTTTCAACTTAATTATACCTGGTGTCATTGTATGTATTGTAATTAGAAAGTTTGTAAGTTTGTTATTTCCTAAACAAAGAAAAAAAACAGACAAACCCTCGTGCAGAGTCCCAGATGAGCTTTGAGTCCAGACACACTCGTGTAGGTGCAACCGCAACCCTGAGGACGACACAAATTATGTTATATTATGGGCTTTGAATACTGTGTTAACCATGTTATGGACATCTGCTCTCCTTGACATCATACACATCCACAGGGATTACTTGTACATACACTGACCTCTCTATTTGAAACTTCGGCCATGTTTACTATGAATGTTCACCAATGCAACAGTGTATATATGACATAAAATAAAATATAAAATATCTCCATATATTGCTTTAAAAACGTACATTTACAAAGAGAAACATTTCAGGTTATTGAAAAAATAATAATAATAACGAATTGCATTTATATAGCATTTTTCTAGGCATCCAAAGCACTTTACAATTCCACTATTCATTCACTCTCACATTCACACACTGGTGGATGCAAACTACAGTTGTAGCCACAGCTGCCCTGGGGCAGACTGACAGAAGCGAGGTTGCTATATCGTGCCATCGGCCCCTCTGGCCAACACCAGTAGGCGGTTGGGTGAAGTGTCTTGCCAAGGACACAACAACCAGGACAGACAGAGCTGGGGATCGAACTGGCAATCTTCCGGTTTTTATACAGAAAGACTGATAATCTTCATGGCTATACTTTTATTTTAAATGAATTAAAGTTCTGCTAATTATACTTGTTCTTGACATCTTGATCCAATTACTCAGATAAGAAAATAAATAAGTCTGCTGATTTCAATTAAACAGGTAAAAATAAGACTAGTGTTGTTTTCTACCTGGTTGGGGCACTGGACTTTCCTCTGCAGCTTCACCTCATTCTTCCACTTCCTCAGCACCTCCTGGCTGAAGGCAGGGAGGCCGGGTCGGGCATATTTCAACTGAAAAGAGCGTCAGGAGAAAGAAGAAACGCATTTACGTTCAGTACATACTCAATTTTAGTGAATCTTCTCTTACCTTCTTGTCATCTGGTACCAGGTCGGACTGAAACTTCCTCTTGGGCCAGTCTTTGGGCAGTTCATTGTTGGCAATCTCAGCCAGGTGGAAGTTGGCCACCTGGGCCGAGGCTCTCTGCACCCTGCCACTGGGTGTCCTCTCTGGATTAGCCTCCCTCTGAGCCTTCAGTGCCTCATCTTCCTCAGTCTTCTGTGGTGTCTGGATGAACCAAGAGAATAAACTTAATGGAGATGAGGCACAAAGAGTTTCACAGACACTTGAATTAAAAGGACAGGTGACAAAACAAGGCTGGCATCTTGTCTAATTGTCCATTAATTTAAATTTGATTGAAGAGTATTAACGAATTACAATTTTTATAGTATTTAGTGGCTTCGATGACATATGTGACTCACAGGAGCATGCTCTGATTTCAGGTGATACTCCAGACCAGCCTTGGATTTATACGTCTTCCCACAGTGAGAGCAGTTCAGCAGCATTTTCTCCAGCTCAGACTCCTCCTTTCCACACTTCTTCATGTGATACACGTAGCCCATGATGCTGGTAAATGCAGCGTTACAACCCTATAAAGAAAAGAAAAACACATTTTTTCACACCGCCAGTTTAATCTTTTATCTTACTTTCATCAAATCTCCTTTCTTAAAACAGCACAATACGTGCAAATTTTACCTCTTTGGAACATTTTAATTTTCCCAGTCTCTTCAGGATTTTACGTAGCTTGTCTTTTATAGCACGATCATCCAGGTCCTTGGCATCATCAGCTGAAGGCTACAAAAGAAGAAAGCAGGAAAAGATAGCAACAAACTCAGTAAAACAATAATAAACTAAACTAAACTAAACTAAACTAAGACTAAAAATGTTTATTTCTGAGTAGTCTTACCAAGTGGCTGTGGTCAGCCATGATGTGATACTTCATCCCTGTTGAAGACTTGAGCTGTTTCCCACAGTGTTGGCAGGTAAAAGGTTGCTACAGATAACAGAGTGACACAGTGACTTTTTCATTTGGTAAACATTTAAACCAGCAAAGAACACAACCAGATTTGTGTTATGGAAATATTAGTCAGACTAGGTTTTTCCAATGCAAATGTAAAGCACAAACCACACTACAGACCCATTCATTTTTTAAAAACTTGATGCTTAATATGAAGAGTGTGTGAACTGGTTTCAGTGCAGAATGTGTTTCACAGAAAATTGACATCCTGGAAAAAATTAAAAAAACACACAAAACATAATTTATTTACTCCAATTATTCCAAATAATGTCATTGCTAGTAATAACTAATTATTAGAGTCCTTCAGGAGAAACAGTAAAGCAGAAGGTTCCTGCTAGATGGTCCAAAACTCTAATATCACTATTATTCACGAAGGGCTCACCAGTCGGCAGTTCTCCATGTGCTTCTTCAGCCCCTCCACAGTCTTCCTGCTCACACTTTTACACTTTGGACAGGTGACTCTTCCTTTGGCAACAATCTGGAGCTGCCAACGTTCCTCTTGGCTTCCTAGTTGATGTCAACAAATAGGCAACTTTTCCTTTTTTTTTTTAACTTTACACGACGCACAGAGCTTCAGAAAAAGAAGCAGCTTACTCCTTACCTATTTTAATATACAATAATATTTTGATTAAATTACAGATTATCTTCAGCACCCACTTTTAATCATTCAAATTTAATTAAGCTTTTAGAAACATCTTTTTCAATTTCTTACAATCAGTTTAAAACAAGACAAAATACCCCCCCCCCCCCCCCCAATCCCCTTTAAAACTTATACTTGTGTAAGGCCAGTCAGATAAAGCCTATTGACAGTTTCAATCAAAGAAGTGCACATAAAACATAGTGTAATAAGATTACTTTCTATTAAATCACATAAATCTGTGGTAAACAGCTGCTGCCCTGACCTGGAGGATAAGTAGGAGGTTCCTTCTTAGCCGGCAGGATTGGAGGTTTCTGGTCTTCGTTCGGCTGAGCTGTTGAGGCCTGACCGGCACTGGCAACATCTGAACCTGCAAGATTCACACTGAATGACTGGATGCAATCAAGCTTATTTTTCTTTTTAAACGATTTTATCATAATTTTTATTTAATAAGGTCAAATTTCCTTATTGATTAGATGCAGAGACTGCTGCCAAAGTTTGTCATCTCTCCATTAGCAGCATGTAGAATTTTATATTAAATTACTTTAGAAATAAAAGATAAAAGATACACAGATATATACAAGTATATACAATGTCTTCTTTTCAATGCATGAATGCTTGTCGGTTGTTGAATTATGATTACAGCATTCCTGCTACAGAAAGCCTGGCTCTTAGAGAAACCTCCCCAAATAATAAAGGTTCACGATAAGTTACAATGAGAGGAAAATGCTTCTCTGTAATGATTCTCTGTTCAAACAGTGAAACAGTCAGTGGGTATGGTGTGCCAGACACTCTGCCAAAACAAATTAGTGGCTGATAGCACTGCTGCCAAGACTGAAGGGAAGGTGGTGTACTTGAGAAAACGGCCTCATATTGTTTTCCCATAATGGTTAGGGACAAACTGTGAAACAACTTTTCAAATTCCTGATTTATGTCTAACTATAGTTCTGATTTATAAAGTTACTTAAGTCCTAAGTATTATTAATATGGCAATAATATTCAGTTTAAGACAAAAAAGCAGCATGAAACAGATATGTGAGATAGAAATGTAACATATAGAGTTTTCAGTTTTGCATTAAATGCAGACTCCTTGAAAACTTACAGGATTCTCTGCCCTCTGGTGGCTGTGTGAAGTTATTGGGTGCGGGGCTTGGCGCCATCTCTGGCCTCTGGACCTTTTTCATGTTCAAGTCTTAAAAATTAGACAAAATCACAAATCATAACCTAAATGATGACATCTACTCTGCACATATATCACCTGCACTTCTCTTATAAGCTGTCACTCGCACATGTGTTATAGGTTCTGGTTTTCGCTAGTAGCTTGCAGATATCATGAAAGAAGCTCATATTATTTTACGACATTTCACAGTGTTCAAAACAAAATCAGTCCATATGGTCATTTTTACCAGGTCTCCACACGTTCCCTCTATCCCTGTTTGTGTTGTTCCAGGCTTGATCTGGCCCTCGGCCAGTACCCCACCCTTGCTCCGGCACTGACAAGTCCCGGTCCCTTCCTGGATCTCTGCCTCCATTCCAGGCCTGATCCTGTCCTTGATCTCTGCTAGCTGCCCAGCCCTGATCAGGACCCCGCTCCTGGCCTGTCATCCAGGACTGATCCGGCCCACACTGAGTTCTGTCCCTGCCTGGAATCCATATCTGGTCCTGACTGGAGTGTCCCCCTCTGTCTCTGCCAGAGTTCCACACCTGGTCCTGGGGTCGGTCTCTGCCTGGAGCCCAGGCGTCAGGTCCTCGCTCCCTGCTGGAGTTCCAGCTCTGATCATGAGGCTGGGACTGCTCCCCGCTAGCTTCTGGGCCTTGAGGCCAAACATCCTTCGCGACCAGTCTTGGAGGGAGCCTTGCAGTGGGCGGACCGATGGACACTGGGTCTGACCCATTGGCCAGGCCATCTGATGACATCACAGAACAGCTGGTTGTCGAGTAATCTACTGTTCCCAGGGAAACACTCTGGAGGTCCTCATACCTAATAAAAGAAAAAAAAAAACTTAAATTAAAAGTTTCTAAAATGCTGATACAGACAGGAACCTCATTTGGTCCTGAACAGATTATTTAACTGTAGTGTGGGTCAGAGGGTGTAAATAAAAGATGAGACTGAAAAGAAGAACACAGCATGCCCATATGGTAGCCCTAAAACAAACACTGTTATGTTGTCTGTTTGACTAATTATGTGTATAGTTTAAAAAATAAACATGAAATTACATCAAGTAAGAGTTAGAAATGAAAATGTTAACTGAGGTCATAACTCAAGTGAGACAGTTATATGAGTAAATGAAAAAGAAATAAGATTTATGTCAAGCAGTAGCTTAGAAATTAAGTGTTTTTGCCAACATTTGTATGAGCCCATCACTCACTTATGGCCTTTTTTAATCAAAAAACACAACAGAGTCACGCCAAAATACAGATTTCAAAACTCATGTGTGATGCCATGGTGATTTCTAGGGCTGTAAGATATGACCAAAATCTTATATCTCAATACTGATATGTCATTTTTTTATCCCGATAAAGTTATATAACAATATAGTGGATTTTCTGTAATCACTACATCAAAAGTACTAATGGTCATTAGAAACTACCCTGTCTGTAAACATTGAGTGTCCAGTCTCATAAAGTGTACCGTTAAACTCATACAGACATGCATGGTTCGGCTCGTCCACATATCTGTTGTTGCAGTGTTGTATGCTACGTTCTAGATTACCTGCAATACTTTGGACTCATGATAAATGAGGCAAATACACTTGTTTTCAGCTGAGAGTTGCGTACCTAGAGTCAAGTGTTTTGACCAACAAAAACCATAACTTTACTATATATTAATAGATATTGTGAGTCTTTATTATATAGCATGCCATGTGGAAAAACCTGTTGTAACATTTGAGTCTGAGGTCTATTTTGAGCACCTGACAGCTTGTTTTTTTCTTCTTATATGTAAAATCTTTCGACCAGTTTGCTTCATAACTGGCACATTACAGTTTTCTACACCGTGTCAGGCTTTTCATAACCGAATCATGTCCATGACACAGAGGTAGCCCCTTATTTAAGAAAACAAATAAGAATAACTTAGATATCATTCATGTGTCTGACACAGCTCATTTGCAATGATTTTCTTGTTATGATGGAATAAGTTCTTTGTTTAGTTTTGGCTGGTCCTTCTGTGGTGCCTCAGCAGTAAACAGTGTGTTTTTGTAGGGCTGGGCGATATGAAATTCATGTCTCGATATTTTTTAGCTGGATGGCGATATACGATATATATCTCGATATTTTTTTTTAAGCTATAAGGTATGAACAAAAAGAGAGTTCTTAGTCAAAGCTGTGTCCCAGATGTCACACAGGCACTTTTATTAACATACAGCGTAGATGTACATGAAGAAATTACTCAAAAATAAATTATGAGCATTTATTAAATAATAATGCTCCATAAATAAAAGAAAACAATGTTGTTTTTGTGCATAACAAAAAGCTCACAATTGTGCAGTCAAAATGTAAACTAAAAGACTCTGAGCATAATAACAAAGACAGACAGATTTCACAGCTGCTCTGTTCCCAACTTCTACTGGGTGACTGACAGCCTGGAGTTTGAAATCCTCTTTGTAACCATGTCTCTGAACAGGTGCCATTTATGGTCCTTATACACACACAATACGGTAATATTACGTTGAAGCACAGTACGTATCACTCCGCGAGGCTCCTCGGTAGCCGTGATGCTCCGACAATCCATCAAGCGCTGCAGCTCCATAGCTTACCAAAGTCGTACTAAAACATTTTTTGACAGATTGCTGAGCGCCGTGTACCACATAAAATCGATTCGCGGTCAGTAAGCACAACCAGAAGTCATACATAAGGCGCACTGCCAATTTTTGAGAAAATGAAAGAATTTTAGGTCGTTAGCCTGGTTAGCTCATTAGCGCGGTTAGCTCGCTAACACATTGACGCCGTCCAGCCCCACGCACGGGGCGATCCGCGGTAACTCGTTAACGGAGATTTGCCGTGTTCATCTTGTCATTGCCTGCAGGTGAAGCTATGGGGGAGGAGGGGGAGTTGTGTTCAGTGAAGGAGAGGCGAGGCCGAGTAACGTTGCGTAGAGACAAAAGTGAACAAAAGAGAGGCAAACTTGCGGCTCCACAAGTATAATTATAACGTAACATAGACTATATCGATATAAACAATATTGTCACATCTTATATCTCGTATGACAATATATCGATATTTTTTAAAAACTCGATATATCGCGCAGCCCTATGTTTTTGCAACAACACAAAATAAACGAAGAGTACAACATGAAACAATATACGTGTTAATGTCCCGATTTTGTCATATCGCACAGCCCTAGAGGCTACATCCAATCTGATCCCCCTTCAGGCCATTATAAAGAATACAGGTGCAAGCAAATTCACCTTTTGCGTCAATATTTAGGTTCATCTTTTATATACAGTTGCTATACTGCACAATATGAACAGAATGCAGCTAAATAAATGATGAACTATTTGTTTATTAATATAATACAAACCTATATGCTTTTGACCAGCACTTAAAAAAGCACTTTGCACATAAAGTTTAAACAGCCAAAACCAAGAAGGAGCGCAACAGTGGAGCCGGGTTTTATGATTATTTTTGATCTAATCTTATTTTATTTTCATTAATCACTCATTAATGATGGGTGTTCCCATTTGTTTAGTTTTTCAGTGCAAAGAAAAAATAAAGACCCAGGTCATTTTTTGTCTCTTTTTTTCTCTTTTATCATTTCCCATTTTTTACTCACATATCCTCTCACACCCTTCGCTTCCTGAGCTTGTTTATTTCCTCCTGCCAGAGTGATTTCTTGCTCTTTAATCTGCCACCTTGGTCTTGCGTCCTTCCTTTACTGTGTCTGCCACTCTCTATGTACCAGACTCTGTCCTTTCACTTCTTGCTGTAAGATGTTTCTCACTCTGTTTATTCTGTGTAACAAATCTTTTTTGCAAAGCAAAGACTTCCTTTTTTGTGCTTGAACTTCCTTGCCCTGTGCTTTGCTTTTGAAGCCTTAAATTAACGCCATGTTCAAAACTGAATGATCCATAGCTTATTCTACCTGAACCATTACCAGCCATTTGGTTAATATCAGCATGAATACATGTGGATAAGTAGCAAGTGCAAACGCTCAATTTCATCTCATTAGGAAATCTATCCTAACTGTACCTTTTATCATGTAGGAAATCTCAACAAAAGATTTGTGTATGCAGATTTTTAAAAGGGTACTACATTGCACTTATCAACAATGATGTATTTTACTGAAACCTGTGTACTTGTTTAGATATGATATCTGTTTACTGTGAATGACTTTGTCATATAACAGTACAATGTATAATCACCAGGTTAACCAGCCTCTTACCTTTTCCTACTGTAAGTTCTCTTCATCTTTACTCCGTCTTCAGTTTGGGACTCATCCTCCTAAAACAATCGATGAAAAAACTGTGAAGCAGAGATCCAGCTGTGCGCATAAAGTTAACTGATTTTTATTACCACACTTGAAAATGGAAACACAGTCACAGCGTTCATGCTAGCAGGACTGCCTGCTCCTTACATACACTATATCTCAGAAACAATAAAAGATGTAGGTTTTTACATTATAGATGTGTATTCTTACCTCTGAGTACCCAACTGTATTTACTTCACAGGCTCTTTCTGGCATTCGCTGGACAGCAGCTTTAAAAGTGAAATTGTATTAAAAAAGACACAATAAAAAAGATAATGGCCACAATGATGGATGCACGCTGTTGTGTGATGTGTTTTTTTTACCTGGACATTGCACTCCACTTTTTGAAAGTGAGTGAACAGGCTTCCTCTTTCTTGGCATATACAAAGGTGACATATCCCCTCCGAGGTGGCCGGGGTCCATACTAGGAGGGCCAACCCTGCTCAGAAATCACCACTGACAGCATAGAAAAAAACAGAACATCTAATAAAACAGAAAATAAATACCTCTACCAAAATACTACATGTTATTGAAATACCTTAATTTGGATATATTGTATTTGTTTGAGGATGGGATTACATGCTGGCTTTCTAATTACATCAAAAGTAATTACACAGCCTTAAACTGATTGGAGAACTGTAATGGATCACTGACCTTATTAATTACACGATCAAATATTTACAGAGCCCTACTTATTAAATGACCTCAGCTTGTTACATATAAAGTAGGTTGGGTTGGTCAACCAAGTACATCTGTTGGCTCATTTAACCATTTCACCATTAACCAGCTACACCCCACCCTTTCCATTTTGTGATCCCCTACAGTTATGGGCAGCTTTCTGTTGTGATGTCTTCAGTATCATTTAGCTGTAGACTCTCTACTGGCTACCACAGCTGACAACAGTAGTTTTTGCTCTGTTTTGGAGATCTGCTGTGATCTGGATGATCTATCTAAGGAGATGAAAAACTGCCCCGTGTGCCGTCGCAACATGCAGACTGTGGAATCCGAGTCCATCTGTGAGACCACAAACTCATCAGACAGGCAGCTAATTCAATTCTTTTGCTAGGGTTATTAGACAATTTGCAGAAAAGCACCAAATAAAATGTGTATTTCAACAACTAATTTAAGAATATATATTTAAAAGTGGAGTTCACATGTTATCCCTGTATTTGCTTGGTTCTCTCCAGGTACCATACTCCGGCTTCCTCCCTCAGTCCAAACACATGCAGTTAGTGGGAATAGGTTAAGTGGAAACTCTACATTGCCCACAGGTGTGTATGTGAATTCAAATGGTTGTCTGTGGCTATGTGTTAGCCCTGTGACAGACTGTGACCTGTCCAGGGTGTACCCTGCCGCTCACCCTAAGCCCTCCAACCCCCTTTTAGAAATTCTCAGAAACTCATATGTTTTAAATTTGGCATGAGCTGCTCAAATATAAACAAATTTGGTGATGTGCTTGAATTTGTAGTTTTGTATTTACAAACATCTGGAATTATATTAACAATGGCTCCAATACCAATAACATCTGTGAGCTATTGCAGACATATTGTGGATCAATAACTTATAAGAACATTACTATGCTGGCACGAGGTCATCCTGGGTTTATTACCAAGCTGTGATAAATGACACTGCTCAACGAATTAAGGGAATTCTGGATCATCACAGTTTAATCCAAACTCATTTTAACTTCAGGGATATTAATGTGTCCAGTTAAGAAGCATAAATCATTTCACCTGGCTTGGTGCAAATGAAAGTGTCAATAGGTGCAGCGGAGAGGCAACGAGACAATTCCCCAAAAAGGTAAGACCAATGCTCTCTTTTTATCCCTGCTGACTGATTTTTCTCTAGTTCCGCTTTTGTTAGAGTGTAAAAGGATTCACACTGGTCTAACTGGACACACTGATATCCTGAAGCTTCAGTGACTCTATTATATTGTTATGATCGAGTATGTCTTTAACTATCCTCAGCAGTGTAATCTAGAATTTAACAAAAATGAAAACAAACGGGTACGGGGTTAGAATCATTTAATTTATCTTTCCATCCATCTTCTGCTATTTAACCAATTCAAGGTAGCGGAGGCAGGAGCTTATCACTTATTCAGCGGCAAGAGGCAGGATACACCCTGGATAGGTTGCCAGTGTTTCATGGCTAACACAAAAAAACAAACAATCACTCACACCTGAGGCCAGTTTAGAATCACCAGTTGACCTAACATGCATTATAAGTGTGATAGAAAGGCAGAGCACCCAGAGAGGCAAACTCCACACAAATACCAGACAATGGATTCAAACCTTTCTGCTGTGATGCAACAGAACTAACCACTGAACCACTGTGCTGCCTTATTTTTATTTAATTTTCTCATTTAAGTAAGTTTTCTTTAGTTTCCAAAGGGGGTTTGCTTAGATTATTGTTAAAAATGTTTAGTTTTAATTTACTTTGTTAGTTTCAGTGCTCCATTTAATGTTTTTGCAATTTGGTTTTTAGGAAGTGAAGATCAAATATCACAATAAAAATACCTTCTGCAGGTAGCTCACTCAGATTCAGCATGTCCTGCACATTTTTTACTTTACTTTAGCTTTATGTTCTTTTTTCCTCCCAAATTCTAATTTTAATCTTTTTTTTTTAGATTAACTAAAACATTTTTGCGCCTATTTTATAATAATTACTGATGGACAGTAAAGTTTAGTAAATTTTTTAAACAAATGCAGATTGACTTGAGACGAGTGTTGTTGTGATTTGGCCCAAAATAAATAAAATTTAATTTAATTAAAAAAGCTGATTAAAATTATTATAATTAACTGAATCAAAGAGAGCATACGTTATGTTTAAGACATTCATTCAAAACTAAGTCTCCTTTTTCTTAAAAGATTGTCTAGAAAACAAAACAAATATTTGCTGACATGAACTTAATGAGTCTTGCATAAGCAGCCATGCATATCAGCCTATTTACTCCCATTAGGGTTCGTTTAGCCAAATATTTACTCTCCTAGCCCCTTTCAATCATGCACTGTTTATATTTTTAACACTAAAACTCACACTTAGCATTGAATTATTATTTTAAATGCTCACTGAAGTGATTACATTAATTATAATTATGCAGAGGAGACTTTTTTTAAAGAACCTGATGAATCTGGCTTCAGCACCCGTTGTGTTTACAGTGCGTGTGTTCATCCTGAATGTTATTTGTATAGTGCTTAAATATTTATGTGTCACGTTTGAGGACACTGGATGCCAGAAACTGCGATGTGATATGAAATAAAGCCAGAAAACTGTTAAAACGTCAAGTGTGTGATGTTTTTCTCGGTCCAGTAAACCTCTGAGACCAGCCATTCCCGGACTGAGCCAAAAAGACTTGCAGCCACCACCATCATTGTCTGTGTGGATAAGGAAAAAACTCAAAAATTGGCTTTTTCACGACGACGGGCAGAAAAAAAACATCCGAAAGCTGAAACTGAAGGAGAACTGGTGGTAGAAAGGTTTCAAGCCTCCCCTTCCTCTAAGCAGGGGTACTATAACCTGTCCTGCCTGCCTTTCATTGTTTCTTAACGGAGGAAGAAATGCAAGAGAGAGAGAGAGAGAGCGCCTACCGTCCTACAGCTCACTCCCTCTGCAAGGACGGCTAGCCTCCATGTCTTCGGGCCTGGCCTCCTCTGTCGCCTTTCCCCCGGCAGTGTTACCACCAGGAAGGCTAACATCAAGGAAGGTTCAAAAACACAGACCCTGGGATAACAGCTAAGCTGTGGCAGCATCTAAATATGAATCAGTGCGCACCTACGCCGGCATAATTCACCACAGTGTGTTCGTATGTTCTTCAGCGGAACGCCCTCCTGCTGGAGAGAACAAATAAGACCCGCATCTGCCGCTGCCTTCACGGGCCGTGGGAAACACCGCAATTTCAGCGCTTCAGCTGTGGAATCCGAATCAATAGTACACCTCGGAATAATACAAAGCCGTCACCACATAGTCTCTAATTATGAACCTGTTATCAAGTGGAAAAGCACTTAGTAAATGGTTTTTAAAATGTTGCATGAAGAATTGGGAGTAATGTTCCAGATTGAAAAATGGAGAGAAGAAGACCACTGATACTTTTTTCTCTTCCTAATTCGTAATACTCCCCTCCTCCACATGGTTACTTTTTACTTGTATAATGTGGCACTTTTGAAAAATTGAATTGGCTACAAATACACGGCAAATTTAAATTCAAATTGATTCTACTAAATTAAACACTTTGAAATTCTGTGACATTTTCCTCTTATTTGAGTTTATTAAATTGAGTATTTTTGATTACTATTACTATTTATTACTCACAAGATGATTCGATTTCAATTAAAATAACAATAATAATAATAGGTTCAATTCAGGTAGCTTACTTAAAAACTTTAAATTTTTACTTGTTATTTTCTGGCAACGTAAATCATGGTGGAAAATAAGCCATTTCGCTCATATCCAAGATTTTGATTATTGTTTCTAAAAATTGTTGGACTAGGAAACTGTAATTGAAATTAAATTGTCACTATTTGTTTAGCCCTACTAGTAACTTCAGTCAAGGTTTTTTTCTGTTATTGTTACATAGTTTTTGGTTGTTGTTGTTGTTGTTGTTTTTTTCATTTTACCTCTTCAGACCCTGTGTCTTCATGTAGGCACATTACATTTTAGCTTTTCTTCAACTTATACTTCATTCTGCTCATTATTAGTATTTTATACTTAATTTATTGCTTTATGTTGCAAAATAAACCAATAATTCCTATATGAGGAATTAAAAAGTAATGACTCTCCTAAAAGGAAGCTTATATATTGCACGCATTGCCAGACTGAGAAAATTTCTGTTTGGCTTATTTTTTCCACACTTGCATACACTTACAAATAAAGTTATTTACCACTGAACCATTAATAAATAAATACATGTATTAATCAGCTTATAAGCCAGTTAAGAAATGTAAGGTAAGTATGAGGAGAACCAACATTTTATCACTGCCACATTAGAGTTAGACTGTGGACAGCATTATAATATGAAATAAATGTGTCACTGTTAAACATGCAGACTTTAGTAGTCAGGGGATATTAATAGCCACATTAATTGATATAGACTGAAGCAAGGGACAACTTTTAATTGATGATGATCTAAAGCTATATGAAATAAACCAAATGGCATGTTATCATTCTGATCTATTGCATACACAATCAGAAAAACTTTCAGTAAGTACACAACAATCATTTAACAGAGGTCCCTTTTTACAGTAACTGAAATCACCTCATTGCCAATACAGCCTTACTCTTAAACCACAATTTGATCCAGTTTTAAAGATTAAACCCCATCATCTGTTATTGATGCAGAATTTTAGTGTCACACTACAGACTAAATATTCTCATTTTGGCATTACAACTCAGTGTTAATAAAATAGCTTTTCATTCAAACTGCTTCAGTACCTACTTAAAGGTAACAATTTGAAGGAATTTGTAACACGTAATCCCCTCAGAGATGAGATCTGGTTTTTAATATTCTACTGTCACGGTTTAGCTCCAATTAAATCCTTCCAAGATGACAATGCCTGGACATAGGAGTTACAAATTATATTAATTTTGGACTGATGTTATGGAAAGTGCTCTCCACTGCCATCAAAGCACCAAATAAAGGATAATCTTCTAAATGAGTGGGGCTGGAATCCTCCATTACAATTTGAAAGACTTGGGGAATCATGACAATGTTCACCAGATGGGACCCAGACACATTACTGAGACACTTTATTGTTTTTTCTATTAATGTGTCACTAGTACAATTCTTTTTGTTTGTTTTTTGTTTGTTTTATTTATTTATTTTTATGATGGCTGAAGAATTTACCTTCAGTTTCAAAAATTTGATCATTAAAGTTAAAACTACTTTCAAGTCTTATTTTTATTTGATAAAATTACAGTGGCTTGCAAAAGTATTCGGCCCCCTAGAACTTTCTCACATTTTGTCACATTACAGCCACAAACATGAATCAATTTTATTGGAGTTCCACGTGAAAGACCAATACAAAGTGGTGTACACTTGAGAAGTGGAACGAAAATCATACATGATTCCAAACATTTTTTACAAATAAATAACTGTAAAGTGGTGTGTGTGTAATTATTCAGCCCCCTTTGGTCTGAGTGCAGTCAGTTGCCCATAGACATTGCCTGATGAGTGCTAATGACTAAATAGAGTGCACCTATGTGTAATCTAATGTCAGTACAAATACAGCTGCTCTGTGACGGCCTCAGAGGTTGTCTAAGAGAATATTGGGAGCAACAAGACCATGAAGTCCAAAGAACACACCAGACAGGTCAGAGATAAAGTTATTGAGAAATTTAAAGCAGGCTTAGGCTGCAAAAAGATTTCCCAAGCCTTGAACATCCCATGGAGCACTGTTCAAGCGATCATTCAGAAATGGAAGGAGTATGGCACAACTGTAAACCTACCAAGACAAGGCCGTCCACCTAAACTCACAGGCCGAACAAGGAGAGTGCTGATCAGAAATGCATCTAAGAGGCCCATGGTGACTCTGGACGAGCTGCAGAGATCTACAGCTCAGGTGGGGGAATCTGTCCATAGGACAACTATTAGTCGTGCACTGCACAAAGTTGGCCTTTATGGAAGAGTGGCAAGAAGAAAGCCATTGTTAGCAGAAAACCATAAGAAGTCCCGTTTGCAGTTTGCCACAAGCCATGTGGGGGACACAGCAATCATGTGGAAGAAGGTGATCTGGTCAGATGAGACCAAAATGGAACATTTTGGCCAAAATGCAAAACGCTATGTGTGGCGGAAAACTAACACTGCACATCACTCTGAACACACCATCCCCACTGTCAAATATGGTGGTGGCAGCATCATGCTCTGGGGGTGCTTCTTTTCAGCAGGGAAAGGGAAGCTGGTCAGAGTTGATGGGAAGATGGATGGAGCCAAATACAGGGCAATCTTGGAAGAAAACCTCTTGGAGTCCGCAGTAGACTTGAGACTGGGGCGGAGGTTCACCTTCCAGCAGGACAACGACCCTAAACATAAAGCCAGGACAACAATGAAATGGTTTAAAACAAAACATATCCATGTGTTAGAATGGCCCAGTCAAAGTCCAGATCTAAATCCAATCGAGAATCTGTGGCAAGATCTGAAAACTGCTGTTCACAAACGCTGTCCATCTAATCTGACTGAGCTGGAGCTGTTTTGCAAAGAAGAATGGGCACGAATTTCAGTCTCTGGATGTGCAAAGCTGGTAGAGACATACCCTAAAAGACTGGCAGCTGTAATTGCTGCAAAAGGTGGTTCTACAAAGTATTGACTCGGGGGGCTGAATAATTACGCACACCCCACGTTTCAGTTATTTATTTGTAAAAAAATGTTTGGAATCATGTATGATTTTCGTTCCACTTCTCACGTGTACACCACTTTGTATTGGTCTTTCACGTGGAATTCCAATAAAATTGATTCATGTTTGTGGCTGTAATGTGACAAAATGTGGAGAAGTTCAAGGGGGATGAATACTTTTGCAAGCCACTATTCAGTAGAGATAAGCAGAGAAGAATTTAGCTCATACAAATGACACCATGTATAAATATAGTAATTACAGAATGCTAAGCATCAGTTTTCTCTGTCAGTGTTTATCAGTTCTAAATCATGATGAACAACATTTAATTCCAACCGAGCACAGCATGAGCTCACTGAACAATAATGCTCAACTACAGAGGAGGGGAAAAGAGAAAAATAGAAATCAGCTGGTGGGGTGTTTGTTTGGAGTGGCAAGTCAGCTACTGATCAATTCTGAAACCTACACCACTGATGCCTTGTGGAGCTTCTATGAAGTTGTCTTTAAGGACACAGAAAGTGGAACTTGTGACACAGATCTGTCCATTTTCTTAACAACACATCCAGCAGTGGGTTACAGGTAAATCACAAGTGCAACTTTTCATTGCTTATTTTTTATTTTTTATTTTTATTTTTTACCAGAGAAGCTACAATCGTACAGATTCATTATTTGTGAATGTATCATTCGCATATGTTTCAGTGTTCACAAATGACAAAGTTTTCAAGCAGACCATGAAGGCATCAGCAGTGAAAAAGCCTGGGACTTGGGGGCGGGTCCCTCTCACAGCACTCTTATTTGTAAGGAGATGTTGAGTAGGAGATGTCTATAGGAAGCTTTTATATACTCACTGACCACTTTATAGGGTACAGCTATGTCTACTCCCATTTACCTCTGCTTTAAAGTCTTTTTTAATGAAAAATGTTTCTTGTTATTGTTGGCAAGAAATGTTAGTAAAATAAAATGTTATGAAATGTACAAATCATTTCATTATTTATTTACATTTATTTACATTTTACACAGTGTATCAAATCTTTTTTTTTTTTTTTTGAAATGGGGTTGTAGATGCACATATGCAATTAAAGTTAACTGCAGGTGCAGCAACAAAGTGGTTTACATGTTAATGAATCTATAATTGTGATCCGGGAACACAATGATATGATTCTGCATAATAGTTTTACTTAAGCTGCGTTAACTATATTTTGAAGGATGAATATGCATGGAGCAGAGGTAGTATGAGTTTAAATATCCAGGGTTAACCACTCAAAGCACAAGAGAGGTGAAGAAGAAAATGGAGGCAGGGTGGAGGTGAGTGGCAGGAATGGACAACAAGGAATAGCAATTTAAAAAAAAATGTTAATAACATGATATATGGTTTGGACAGTAGCACTGACAAAAAGGCAGGAAGCCAATCTGGAGCTGGCAGAAATAAGATTTTCAGTGAGTGTGGCCAGTTTGGACAGGATTGTAAATGAGTATATCTGAGGGACAGCTGAGGTTTTGCAGTTTGGAGACAAAGAGGCAGATTATGTACTGGGCTGACACCTGAAGGGGCAGCTGAAAGAAGACAGGAAGGAAGGAGGAGGGAGCAACTAGTTGCAAAAAGATTTAGAGGGGTAAGGAAGAAAAATAAAACAATAAAGCATTTTCCTGATGTATATGTAACACACACAGAAAAGATTCTAGGTCTGACCAACCGTCTCAGCCGTGGGCAAAAAGATGACAGTCCAGAAAATTCTAAAAGGTTATTTATTAACACAATAATCAAAAAGGTAAAAGATTGAAAAGTCAAGTGTCCCATTTGCGGATCAAGTAAAAACACAGTCCAAGGCCAGAGCCAGTTATGCCCCAAAGCCAGTTGCACTCCACACATTGACTTCAACAGGGTTATCGGTTGTCCTCTGAGACCCACCGCCCTGTAAGTAGATAGCCAGTGGTCACTCCAGCCTCTGCAACTCAGCTGCCTTTAGGCTGAGGTATACAATACAACAGTTGCACCTGCCTCTAATTAGTCCAACCCCCATTACAGCCAATGGCTGGTATGTGTAATGACACATATACAACCACTTCAAACTCAGTGCAACGTCACACAATAATATGGAGATGAATTAATACAGGCACATTAGTCTACGATGTTACAATACTGCCTAAGGGAAGCATGTATAATCGCCTGTATTTGTATAGTGCTTTACTCAGTCCCTAAGGACCCCAAAGCACTTTACACTACATTCAGTCATTCACTCATTCACACACACATTCACACACACATTCACACACTGGCAATGGCAAGCTACATTGTAGCCACAGCTGCCCTGGGGCGCACTGACAGAGGCGAGGCTGCCGGACACTGGCGCCACCGGGCCCTCTGACCACCACCAGTAGGCAAACATGGGGTTAGTATCTTGCCCAAGGGTATTTGGCATGCAGCCAGGAGGCAGCCTGGGATCGAACCACCAGAACCACCAATGTAAACAGAATTGGTCCTAGCACTGAACCCTGTTGAACTGTGTGAAGAGGACTCTGCTTTTACATGAGCAAATTTGAGTCTATTAGATAAATGTGATATAAACCACTGCAAGGCAGTACCTGTAATGCTTTAATCATTTTAATAGAATATTATGGTCAACAGTATTGAAAGCTGCACTGAGGTCTAGCAGGACAAGCACAGAGATGAGTCCACTGTCAGAGGCCATAAGAAGATCGTTTGTAACCTTCATTAAAGCTGTTTCTGTGCTGTGATGAGCTCTAAAACCTGACTGAAACTCTTTACATAAGCCATTCCTCAGATCATTTGTTAGCTGTTTGACAACTACTCTTTCAAGAATTTTTGATATGTAAGGAAGGTTAGAGATTGGCCTATAATTAGCTTAGACCGTTGGGTCTAAAGATGGCTTGTTAAGCAATGGTTTAACTACTGCCAGCTTGAAGGCCTGTGGTATATAGCCGATTATTAGAGATAGTTTGATCATATTTAAGATCGAAGCAATAA
The DNA here is from genome assembly GCF_963576455.1 of Neolamprologus multifasciatus. NCBI lineage: Eukaryota > Metazoa > Chordata > Actinopteri > Cichliformes > Cichlidae > Neolamprologus > Neolamprologus multifasciatus. The sequence goes on from NC_140453.1 coordinate 21,698,200, forward strand.
TTAATGGCAGGACTTCTTTGAGCAGTCTTGTAGGAATGGGGTCTAAAAGACACGTTGATGGTTTGGAGGAAGTAATTACTGAAGTTAACTCAGAAAGATCGATTGGAGAAGAAGACTAAATGAATATCAATGGTACTCAAAGTAGGTGTAGATAATGTTACATCTGTGGTCACTGGGATCAGTGGAAACTTCAGAGGTAGAGGAGGAAGCTTTCACAGTGATGTAAGTCACAGTGTCGCCACCATCATCATCACCAAATGGGTGTTTGGAGTGGCAAGTCAGCTACTGATCATTTCTGATGATCAGTAGCTGTACTATATAGTACTGATCAAGAAAACATTATTTGTCATTAAATCCTTCCTTTCGTGTTCGGGTCAAATTCGACTGATTTACAACTTAAAACACTCATAAATATTGTGTTTTACATCTGATTTCCTCAAGGCCTTATGACATCCTCCACACTATGCACTTGAACATATAAAAGTGATGATCACCTCTTTCATTGAATTATGAGAGTTTTAATCATCCGTGTTACATCTGTGGTGTTCCTGGTGGTCAAAAGTGACCGCCATAGGAAATGAATGGGAATCCACTCATTCAGCTTTATTGATGGATTTGCAATAGTTAAAAATAGGTGAAAAACATTTGTTTTGCAAAACTCCAAAGTAGCTGATCACAATAAAAGAAACACAATTTATATATGTGCAAAACACCAAAATGAACACGTTTGTCGATATAATGATAAATAATCAGGTCACAGTTTAATCATCAGCCTAATAGCAGTTGGAAAATGGCTCTGTATCCTCCTCATGTGACAGAGGCTTTAACATCCAGCAGGCTGACAACAATACCCCATCAGCATTTTGCTATTGAAGGGTAAAAAATTGTTCTTTCACCACGCATCATAAGCATCCTGCTGCACTCTCTCCTTTCTCATCTGTCCAACGTTTCTGTAGCCTCTGCACCAGTAGGTGACAGTGTTGCGCTGAAAAACAAAGGTTTATGAATTTATTTGTTAGGACATGACAGAGAGACGCCATGACAGTAGCTCAGTGTGTTACCTGTAGTTGTACATAAAAAAAAAATTCATTTGTATGAAATTTCCATCTGCTCACCTTTAGTTTTTGTCTATGCATAAAGAAAGGTGACACCTGATTATGTACTGAAAAAACCGAAACTGGCGTAAGGAACCAGTGACTGAATAAAAGTCTTTTTTTTATTGGTTTCTGTTAAAATCAGTTTACAATTGCATTTTTTCTCTCCCTGCTTTTCAACTTCAATCAGCTTTTATTTGCTTTTTCTTGTTATCACTCTCGTTGGACTGGTTTAAAGAAGTTCACTCTTAACCAAATTATTAGTTGTTCAGTTCAAGCATTCTGCAGGATGCAGATTACATGAAAATTACAACCAGGAATCAGCCATGAAGCTCCTCCTCCCAGCACACACCAGAACAGTGACTATGGGTTGAAACTGAAAAGCAGAACTCACGTAACATCTGCTTCTATCTTTTTAAATTCAGCAAAAAGAGAGCAAAGAGTTCAGTACAAACAGATCTGCTCAAACTAGTTTAAGGTTTAAGATGAAAGAACAGGAAGTCAAACTGGAGAGAATAATAGAGACTAGTTTGCAGTCTATTATGGTTCAGGTGTGTGAGGAGTCAGAGAGAAACAGAGCAAGAAAACAAACAATAAAATCAATCTTTAAAAAAATCCGTCTTATACAGCCAAAAAAAAAAAAAAAAGACAAATAGGTACAGATAACAGTTATAAAATTGAAAACAACGTTGGTTACTGTGTCACAAACAAACAAAGAGTAAAACAATCAAATACATTAAAATAAATTTAAAGGCCAAAGAAGAAGCTGTTATTCTGATTATGCTGGCCTCCCCCTTCATGTCTGAAGCTGTTTACTTGTCATAACTCGACATCTCAGTCAACCTCCTGAATGCAACATTCACAGTCTGAGAGTCTTTTCTTTATGCAACTGGACAAACTGTTTCACAGAGTTTACGTTATTTTTAATTATCTAACTAACTGCACATGAAAAAGATTTTGGATTCTTAATATGTGATAAAATCAAAATATTTTAAATATTTTAAAATATTTTAAACATCAGTGGATTCATTTCTGTGGTCAGTTGATGTTGAAGATGTTGATCAGTTGGAGTCTCCATTGTTTTCATAGTTCACTTCGTCTCCATGGTTATACACCTGTGGAAAACAACAACATAACTAAGATCTTCTCTGATGTTCGTACATTGTGATGCTCTGATGTTTTCCATTTATTATTAATATATTTGTTACATTTTGAGATCTCTAAAGATAATGTAGTAGGTTAAAAAAAAATTGGTACATATTTACATTTGGGAAAAGAGAGATTACCCTATTCTATTTTTATGATTTAAATTATTATTATTGTTCTATATGCCATTATGTCAGTAGATGTTACTCTTCAAGTGTATCATCTCAGAAATAAATGTGAATATAGGTTAAATTATCTGAATTCATTTACATTTATTTTGGCTTTGAAAGAATGATTTATATAACTTTCTTGTTTTTTTTAATGAAATGTATTTTATTTGCAGAGTAATTGGGATTAATTTGATTTGTACTGTTTACATGAGAGAATGAGTGAACTGTAGCTCAGAAATAAATGAGCTCTGGCCTGAGCAAGATGCTAGCCTTGGTGTCCTCTTTAGTAATTCACAGTTTTTATATAACTAATTATGCAGTGCTCCCAGGCCTGTGTGTCACTTGCTGTCGATCCAAATTTCCTCTAATTCTGGTGCCGGTAACAGTAACAAATAAAGGTTATAGAGGAATATTGAGTGTTCAGATTCACAGTGTTCTCTTCAAGCTTTGTTTTGTTTCCTGAAAAGACAAAACAAAAAAATTATAGAGCAAACCGTAAAACTCAAAGCTTTCACACCACAATATATATTATTATTTATTAGTAAATCATTTTTTAATAATAAGTAAAAGGTCCTTTATCAATAAGAAATTATACAGGAAAGCAACAAAGACAAGGCAGATTTTTACTTATTCTTCATGAGCATTATTATGATGATAAATTCAGCAGAATTACTACTTTAAACTACTTTTATTACTACTAATAGCAATGAGTGCGGGTTTAGTGGTTTAGTGGTGAACAATTATGGTGTCCCACATATTAAGTTTGGTGGAGGGGGTTATGGTGTGGGGTTGTTTGATAGAATCTTTGGGCAATTTCATGCTCACAGTTTAGTGATGGCTTCAATCTCTTCCAACATAAATCTGCACCAGTGCACCAAACAGGGACCATAAAGGCATGGATGAGCAAATTTTAAAAAATTTAAGCAGCCCTTTTCTCCCCAGTCCGACCGGGCTAAAGCTATTACAAAAGCTATTGGGGTGTTTAGCTACTAGTGATGGGTCGTTCGCGAACGAAATGGCTCTTAGAGCCGGCTCTTTGAAGTGAACGACGCGAGCCGGCTCCTTATTGGGAGCCGTGAGGTTTTTTTGTTTTTGTTTTTGTTTTTTTGTTTTTTTTTCTTCTTTCTCTCACCCTCTCTCTCGCCCTTTTAAACTCCGCATGCGCGGCCTGTACTTTGCGCTGGGCAGAGGGGGGAGGGGCGTCAGTTACACTCGCAGTAGCACAGGAACAGAGCCAGAGAGAAAGAGAGCGAGGGACAACAATGGCACATTAGAAAGGTATAGTAATCATCCACTATTTTCAGTTGCAGATGATAAAGGATTCAGAAATCATGCAGGCCCATATGACAGAGAATGTGCATCTTTTTTTTGTTTTAATATTTTAATTTATATTTAATTGTGTTGTGGTTTGCAGTGTTTTGTGTTGTTTCACGTTAAATTTGTTTAAAAGGAAAAAGCTGAAAATTTAAATAGTTAAAAGTTTAAAATGTAAATAGTTGTTTTTTGTATATGATTTATTTATTACATTTTATGTGGAGTGCATAAATAAAGTATATTTATGGTGGCCCTTAGAGACAAAGCACGTACAAACTCCAAAACACGTAAAAACTCAGAAGCACGTACAAACTCCAAAACACGTAAAATCTCAGAAGCACGTAGAAAAGACAACAGAAGTGCTCCAGGATGCTCGGGCGCAGTGTTGAGCTTTTGTTACCTAGTGGCTACACAAGCCAGGAAGTATCAACAACCGGATTTGGTGTGTGGTAGTAACAGGTAAATGAATTTTTTTTTAATTATTTGAATAAATATGAGTGCTTGTCTATAAATACACAAACAATACACACATGCTTTCAATTGTGTAATTTAAGTGATCTAGGTAGCTCTGTTTTGGAAGTTCAGTTAAAGCTAGAAATGTGTTTTGGAGTTTGTACGTGCTTTGTCTGTAGGGGCCATATATAAACATATATAAATAAAACCACATTTTTTTTACATTAGTAATTCCTTTTGTGCATAATTTTATATTATTGTTAATGATTAAATAATTAAAGCAACAAAACAACCTGAAGAGCCGGTTCGGAGCCGAAAGAGCCGGCTCTTTTTAGTGATCCGAGCCGGATCTCTATAAAGAGCCGGAAATCCCATCACTATTAGCTACAGACGGGAGGCCGTATTCCGTTGTGCAAAACAATGGATTTAAACTATGATGAACGTGCTTGAGCTACGCTATGATATCCCGTTGCGCGTCCACTTCAGTGACAAGATCGTACCCAGGCACGTATGAGCAGGAAAAGTTTAAAGTTATGGCTGAACTGTCCCAGGCATCTTCTGTTGCCCAACTACAAACGGGTGGACCTCCAGGTCAACAAAAAGCTACGTGACCGTGACAGCTCATTATATCACAGCGGAGTGGTAGATACTGTACTGCCCTATATTGCACCTTAATTTGTTTTTATATAAATGCGTGGAATAAGTCTTGAGTTGAATGATTTTAATAGGCAAAAAAAAAAATACTTTAAGAAGTTAATAAATAAATGTTACAGTTTTTTCTTTTTTGCTGATTCAAAAATTGATCCGATCCATGACTTAAAACCGTGATCCGAAGTAAGTGCATATGAGAGCATGAGGGTGGGAATGGATGTTTGTATCTGTGTGTGCCTGTATGTCTGTGTCTATATGTCAGGTTGGGTATCAGATGCCACCTCTCTGAGGACAGCTCAGGCCCTCCAAGGTTTGGAGGCCTATCTCCCCCCACCACTTCCCCTGCCGGGGGCGGACTCCCTCAGACATCGGTGCGTTGGTGGTTCTTTGTGTCCGGGGGTGGGCGTCCGGGTACACACCGGCTCACTCCTTGGCGGCTGCTTATCGGGGCCTGGAGCCTGGGGCTCGCTTGGGCCACTTCGGAGGTGGGGTGCCCCCGGCCTCTCGGCCTGGGGCTCGGTCACTCAGGCACAGCTGGCTGCCGGCGGAGCTCACGGGCACGTCACTGCAGCCCCCCCTGGCTTCTGCTCCGTGGCTGCTGGGTGACCCCTCATCTGGGACTCTCCTCAGCTCTTTCTGGGACGGTGGCACGGCTGCCCCTCTGTTGGTCTTCCTTGGTCTCTTGTGTTCTGGGGGCCTCTGGATGTCTGGAGTTTTGATCTCCTCCATACCTGCTTCATGCCCTGGAGGACGGGGCAGTGGCCCCCCACACCCTCTAGCAGATCATTACATGAGGGAACCTTTTAAGAAAACAAGCGCGTCCATGCTCACAGGTGTACACACGGGTGATCACACACACAAACTACACCCTTTTTGGCTCCTACCTCAATGCACACTGTGCTGTCGATCTTACGTGCTGCACAATAATGTTTAATATTTAGTATTTACTGTCATATTCCCATATATCATTGTGATGTGGTTTATTGTATTACTCTCGTTTTCTTCTGCTTGTTTTCTTTTTTCTTTCTCAACAGGTGATCGATATATGTATTTTTTTTTTTTTTTTCTGCTTATTCTGTTGGTTTTTGTTTTTTGCCCTTCTCCCCCGTCCCTCTTCTCAACTGTTTTTCTTTCCCTCTTTCTTTCTCCCTTTTCTTTCCCCCAGTCAAGTCTGTCCCGTATTCAGCAAGTGAAAATAAAATAAAGAATAAAAGGTGAATCAAATGGACCATTACGGCAAAGCTGGGATGGTCAATTTGGTAAAGAAAATCCGTTGGGCATCTTTCTTCGCCTTTAGACAATAATTCTGATGGCAAAAGAGCCAAACGGGACAGGCAAAAAAAAAACCAAAAAAAAAAACCGTGATCCGATCCGAACCTTGAGATTTTTGATCCGTTGCACCACCAAGATTATCAAGAGCCTTAATGTTGCTTTTGCTCAGCAGTGGTTTTTGTCTTGGAACTCTGCCATGCAGGTCATTTGTGCCCAGTGTCTCTTTCTTATGGAGTCATGAACACTGACCTTAACTGAGGCCTGCAGTTCTTTGGATGTTGTTCTGGGATCTTTTCTGACCACTTGGATGAGTTGTTGCTGCTCTCTTGGGGTAATTTGGTTGGCCGATCACTCCTGGGAAGGTTCACCACTGTTTTATGTTTTCACTATTGTGGATAATGGCTCTCACTGTGGTTTGCTGGAGTCCCACAGCTTTAGAATTGGCTTCATAACCTTTTCCAAGCTGATAGATCTCAAGTACTTTGTTTCTCATTTGTTCCTGAATTTCCTTGGATTGCATCATGACGTCTGGCTTTCAGGGATCTTTTGGTCTACTCCACTTTGTCAGGCACTTTGTGCCTATTTAAGTGATGTCTTGATTGAGAACAAGTGTGGCAGTAATGAGGCTAGGGTGTGGCTAGAGAAATTGAACTCAGCTTTCGAAAGATGTGACACACCGCAGTTAATTTATAAACATACAAAGTATAGGAAATCGGGAAGGGGGCAGACACCTTTTCACACCACTGTAGTTTGGTTTTGGTGGCAATATGGAGATAAAGGGTAATCTAATCTAATAAACTGTTAAATGATGGATACAACTATATTACATGACCCAAGGAGTCATATGAGCAATCAGCTGACATGTTTCATTCACAACTTGATTGTGGTATTTTTTCTTAAAAGCTCCATAATTTACATGAGTTATCTGTTACGGCCAGGTGGCCGGTACAAAGTTTGGACCCAAATGCAAAACACAATGTGGAGCAAAAATACGTTTTCACTGGTTTATTTCAGGAACACAGAATTTCAATGGCGAAACGTGAGTGAACACAGGGATTGGCCGTGAAAAGGGGGAGTGCGTGATTACGAGTCTCAGGAGGGGAAGGTACTGAAACTGAGGGCGAAGTCAGTTAATGGTCTGAGTGGGCTAGGAAAGGAAAGGAATAATACTGTAGTGCTGCGGCTTACTTGTGAGTGGAGGCAAAAAGCTCAAGAGGAGCAGGTTCTCCTGTGACCTGAGTTCCAGTGTTGTGGATGAGCCGGCAGGCAGGAGGACAGGCAGGCGAGCACGGTGAGTGTTAGTGAGTCCAGAGAAAATGTGATCCCAAAATTTGAGAAGATCTTCATAAGGTGACCAGCGTCTGAAAGAGGTAAGTAGCAGAAGGTAGCGTGGGATCATATTGTGGCTGTGTGGAGTGAGAAGATAACAAGGTAAGTACAAATAATGAACACACGAAACAAGGAATTTCTAAGAGGCCTGTTACCACCATAGGGTAGCTGATGAACTGGGGGAGACGCTGATCTTAAATATCCCTCCTGCTGATTGCCAGCGATGAACAGGTGAGGGAGGCAGGTGTGGACTGAGCTCGACTCTGAAGTGTCGGACTCCGTGGAGTCAAAACAGCGTGGAAAAACCACACACTCACTCAGATCGTAACATTATCAATTCATTTAATGACTAGAGATAATAAAAATGTACAAAAATAGAACTGCATGAGAAAATTGTATCCATATTATATGTTGTGTCCATACAAGTTAGTAAAATGCATAGAGGGTCTGAAAGATTAGTTAAACCTTCACTTTTCCTAATGACCAGCAGAGAGGGGACAGCCTCTGGCTGCAAAAGGTCTTTGAAATATGAAGCTAAAAAGCTGCTGTTAAGTGTGGATTAAAACTTAGTTTTAATTGAAAATTAGTTTTTTTAAACTATATATACAGTGGGGCAAAAAAGTATTTAGTCAGCCACCGATTGTGCAAGTTCCCCCACTTAAAATGATGACAGAGGTCAGTAATTTGCACCAGAGGTACACTTCAACTGTGAGAGACAGAATGTGAAAAAAAAAAATCCATGAATTCACATGGTAGAATTTGTAAAGAATTTATTCGTAAATCAGGGTGGAAAATAAGTATTTGGTCAATAACAAAAATACAACTCAATACTTTGTAACATAACCTTTGTTGGCAATACCAGAGGTCAAACGTTTACTATAGGTCTTTACCAGGTTTGCACACACAGTAGCTGGTATTTTGGCCCATTCCTCCATGCAGATCTTCTCAAGAGCAGTGATGTTTTGGGGCTGTCGCCGAGCAACACGGACTTTCAACTCCCGCCACAGATTTTCTATGGGGTTGAGGTCTGGAGACTGGCTAGGCCACTCCAGGACTTTCAAATGCTTCTTACAGAGCCACTCCTTTGTTGCCCAGGCGGTGTGTTTTGGATCATTGTCATGTTGGAAGACCCAGCCTCGTTTCATCTTCAAAGTTCTCACTGATGGAAGGAGGTTTTGGCTCAAAATCTCACGATACTTGGCCCCATTCATTCTGTCCTTAACACGGATCAGTCGTCCTGTCCCCTTGGCAGAAAAACAGCCCCATAGCATGATGTTTCCACCCCCATGCTTCACAGTAGGTATGGTGTTCTTGGGATGCAACTCAGTATTCTTCTTCCTCCAAACACGACGAGTTGAGTTTATACCAGAAAGTTCTACTTTGGTTTCATCTGACCACATGACATTCTCCCAATCCTCTGCTGTATCATCCATGTGCTCTCTGGCAAACTTCAGACGGGCCTGGACATGCACTGGCTTCAGCAGCGGAACACGTCTGGCACTGCGGGATTTGATTCCCTGCCGTTGTAGTGTGTTACTGATGGTGACCTTTGTTACTTTGGTCCCAGCTCTCTGCAGGTCATTCACCAGGTCCCCCCGTGTGGTTCTGGGATCTTTGCTCACCGTTCTCATGATCATTTTGACCCCACGGGATGAGATCTTGCGTGGAGCCCCAGATCGAGGGAGATTATCAGTGGTCTTGTATGTCTTCCATTTTCTGATGATTGCTCCCACAGTTGATTTTTTCACACCAAGCTGCTTGCCTATTGTAGATTCACTCTTCCCAGTCTGGTGCAGGTCTACAATTCTTTTCCTGGTGTCCTTCGAAAGCTCTTTGGTCTTGGCCATGGCGGAGTTTGGAGTCTGACTGTTTGAGGCTGTGGACAGGTGTCTTTTATACAGATGATGAGGTCAAACAGGTGCCATTCATACAGGTAACGAGTGGGGGACAGAAAAGCTTCTTACAGAAGACGTTACAGGTCTGTGAGAGCCAGGGATTTTCCTTGTTTGAGGTGACCAAATACTTATTTTCCACCCTGATTTACGAATAAATTCTTTACAAATCCTACCATGTGAATTCATGGATTTTTTTTTCACATTCTGTCTCTCACAGTTGAAGTGTACCTCTGGTGCAAATTACTGACCTCTGTCATCATTTTAAGTGGGGGAACTTTCACAATCGGTGGCTGACTAAATACTTTTTTGCCCCACTGTATATAGTATATATATATATATGAGCATTTAGAATTTACACACTTGTAGTTTCCATCATCTATTTCTAATGGTCTTTACTTATTATCTCTTTCCCACCATTTTCTCCTCCTTTTCTTCATCTACTCCACCACTGATGCTCTCTTTCCCCTTTTTCTTCTCACCTCGAACTTAATCTCCTGAACTGAAGTTAGGGCTTGAACACACCAAAGCATGCTCCAAGATGCTTATTTATTCCCATTATTGTCACAATTAAAAGTCTCCAGAGAGCTGACAAGGGTGATTTGTGCGACTAAACAACAACAGGTGGAGATAAACTAATAATATGCCAGCTAATCTTAGGTTCAAGTGTCCTAAAAATCACACTTTCCCTCTGATAAACAGTTTGACTGAATTCTAAAGTGCCTGAGTCATTAATAATGTTATCCTCAACAAGTCCCTTCAATATGGCCGTCGTCGTACAGAAATGAGCTTCATTGACTTGTTTTGGACTCCTTCCCCACAGCCAGAGTACATAGATGTGGATGCTCCACACCTTCATCATGAGGTAAACAGTAAATGACACATAGCGTGTGAGGTGACTCAGATTTAAAATATTGCAAAAATATTTATTTGTCAAGTTGTATATTTTTGATTTACTAATCAGTGTTGATGTAATTAAAATATTTTAAAATGCCTGTGTGTACAAAAACATTTGTATACACAATCACAAAGTGGAAGAGCATATTTGGGTTAGTCTGATGGTGAGGATCTCTGTGAACAGCCTGTTAAATTTTTGTGAGTCTCAGTGGAGAAATCCGTATTGCAGAGTCTAATGAGATGAACAAACAACTGTTTTTTGGTTTTTTTTTCATCAAGGTCCATGTACAAATGTGAGTCTAAGTGAGGAGATATGAGCGTGAATATGTCACGGTTTGCCAGGGAAAGCCGTGGGGATGTGGGGGAAAAATAGGACCCAAAACGCACTGAAACGGTGCGTTTATTTACAGTGCGATAAATGATAATTAATCCCCGTGCTTTCCCTTTACTCCCGTGTCGTGTCTTCCCTGAAAAGTCTTTGTCTTTGTGCTCTCCGCTCAGGTGTCTCAGCACTCCACACGTCTCCTGGGGAAACAGAAGCAGCCGTTAAGACACAATACAGCTGCGTGCATACACATACTAACTTTACTGAGCTTTAAGACTAACGTGGAATCTCACGCAATTATCCCGCACTGAGGAGGACTCAGCCACACTCTCAAGTAGCTCCCCTGACAATGCTTCATTAGCTGCAGGTGTGTGTACTCATCCGCTTCAGGTGTGGCCAGCTTCCAGACGGGACACACCCACCAGGCCTGCCTGATCCCCAGTGCTCATCCACACCCATACACACACCCACTTGCCTGTATATACAGAAGCATGGAGAACACAAGAACAGCAGCAGAGTGCAGCAAACATGCATAATATAAAACGAGTCCACAACCGCTCATGGACACTGACAGAATAAGACTCGTGAAATTTTAAACAGAAACAAAATTCCATGTAAATGATACTGCTTTGTGCTGATTGTGTTACATATGATTGTGATTACATATATTGTGAAGGATAAATATAAATCCTTCAGATTTGTGTATCCGTAACAGTTCTAATCGTCTAATGAAAATAAAGTATAAGTAAACTTTAACTTGCAGACCAGATTCACAGATACATTTATGATATTCACTCTATAAAGGTTTTTCTATCTTATGTTGGTTAGATAGATTGACACCCAGTATGAGTTTTTCCATTATGGTCAGATCAATACAGTCTCTCTATATGGTTTTAGTTTTTACTAACCAAAACAGATACTTTTATCACTCTATTATTTGAGAATAAAATGACAAATAGATTTTCAGTCTGTTATTTATTTTAAATGTTGGTTAAAGCTTGGTACCTTATAGAGTAAATAATGAATCATTCATAAGTTTGTATAACTGGAGCTTGTGTCTCATCAGTAATGCTGATGATGTAGAAATAGGAGAGACACTGTAATATTCTACTGTTAAAAGTGGGGATTAAAATATATGCAGAGTAAGAAGGGGGAAAGACACACTCTGTTTTGCCTCAATTTCATTTTCTTTAATAAATGAAACTTAACATATAAAGTGAAAGTACTTCAGCAGAGTCAGTCTGTTAGGTCTGCACTCGCTGGCCTCGGTGACTCAGAGACTTATCCCCGTGAACAAAGCAAGACACTCAGAGCTCAGTCCATTTTAACTTGCAAGAGAAGCCGGTCTGGTCAGGATCTTGGAGCTACAAACTCCCCACCTGATCTCAGCCAACGTAAAAAAAAATACAGTGTCCCCTCGCAGCCTTTTATTCAGAGATATCAGTTACAGAAACACCCCATTGTAAAACCCATAAGGTTTCTCCTAAGAGTTAAGGCACTGTGTGTGTGACTGTATGCACGTATGAGCATGTGAGTGCATGTGTGTGTACGTGACTCTGTATACGTGACTTCCTGCTAGTCAAATGCGGTTACAGCCGTTTTACAACATCTATAGTCATAAAAGGGTCACCTTCCCCCACCCCCCATACATCGCTTAATCCCTTTAATGGTCCACCATATACAAGCACAGGTGAGCTCATAGTAGTAGGTAGTAAACATTCCTTCTGAATAAGGAAACCAGAACCTTTACATGCAGTGTGCCTGCAGTTAAACACTATAGCTAATACCATCCCCCACCATCCTAGATGTCGGGGAGGGACAGAAAAATATCTGAACATGCAGTTTAAGAAAAGGTTTACAGTTTTAAAAACAACAATGACAACTTTTATCAAAATCACTCCATCACAGTCCTTCATCATTATTACTGTGATATTAGCTAATTTTGGGTCCTAGTATCCAACACACTTTGTAGCTCACTACTCACTCACTACTGTGATATGATGCAATATTATACTCCAATTGACCTTTTTTAAATGCTTTTTCATCTTTAGTGTTCTGAAAATATTTCTGCGTAAGGGAAAAAAACAGATAAGTGGATGGATGAGTGGGTGGCTGTCCACACATGTGAAAGTGAAAGTTTTGCAGTGACCATGACTTTCACACTGCATTTCATTCTACTGCAGCCTGCGGAAAGATATGCCAGAGACTGAAAGAAATTATCAAGCTCTTTTGTAAGTAACCTTTTACTTTCTTTTTTCACCCCATGATGCTGTGAACTACTTATTCTCTGCCATGCAATGTAATAATACAGATTACAGATAAATTACAATCAGAGTACTTTATTGAGGAAATAGTTGATTTAGTATTAAATATTAAATTACATATATATGGTTGACATTGAGGTGCCCCTGTTATCATACTGGACTTTGTTGTTTTCTCTGTGTCTGCTGTGCAGATAGTAAGGCTGTGGAACTTTTGCAGTGCGTACTTGTGCTTTAGAAGGAGGAGTTGTGCAGGCAGGATTGATTTCCTGCGTCATTCAGTGGCGCATTTAGTTTTTCTCATCTTCTCACTGAACTGAACTGAATAATAATACAGATTAGTATCTCTTGGGTATTTTTTCAGACATCGAGTGAAAGTTTTTGTAGGGCAGCTGCTACTAAAGAGAGCTTGTGATGCACATTCACCTTCTGTCTGTGGATGATGTGCTGAAAATGTTCCTTTCTGTTTCTTGATCCTTCTTAGAGACATGGAACAGGAACAAGGTGAGAAAACAAGTTGATTTTTCAAGACTGCATTTGTTAAGTTCATTAAACTGCATTTGGTGATTATAAAAATCATTTATTGATACTTCTACCATGATAATTATGAAGACACACCTTGTTTTAATCCACTTTCATTTTCTGTTATAACTGAAACCATTTGTGGCGGGGCGTGGCCTGCGGTACCGTGCAGGGAAGGTGGATGCACCTGCACGGCATCCGCAATCATGTCCCACCGACTTAAGCATAGCACTGGGTCCTGTGATGGTGTTGTTGTTGGTTATGTTGAGCTGGCAGTGGGAGAGCTGCAGCTCTGTGTGTGTCAATAAAGGATGCAGAGCATGTTCATGTCACCGGGTCTGCCATGGTCATTTACACTACCCTATTAAAATGAAAGCACTGCAGCAGAGTCGCTGATTTGTGATTACTCCAGTAGTTTCAGCACATTTGGGGAGATCCTAATCAGCACCCTTAATAGCCCATGTAAAAAGCCACTGATAGATGATATAATTTTGTTATTTCTTTCACCTTCATCTGGCTCAAGTAGTACAAAATGATGATACAGGTGAACAATGTACTTAAATTTCTTTTTCTTTCATCTTTAGTTTTGTGGAAAAAATTCTATGTCTGGAAGGCGGGAAGAACAAATGGAGCTCATTCTAAAATTGTTCAAAAACTCGAAGACATCGGCCACACTGAGGTGGACTCTCCTGAAGATTGTGACTACCTTCTAGGTTTTTGTCCTGTTGCTTCACGAGTTGGAACAGACATCACAGAGGCTCTCAACAACAAACCTCGTAAGAAATGTAAAATCACACTAGTTTTCTTTTGTCATCACAAGTAAAGGGAAGTAATTTAAATCCCTGAATGTTAAATTGGTATCACGAGAAATGTCATGGTAAGAAATTGTAATTTACCTGTATGTGACCTACTTACATTAGTTGTCTTTTTCTCTTGTGTGCCAGATGGGAAGCTCCTGTGTGATATTCAGTTGAATAAGTAGATGAAAAATAATGAATGGATGAAATTATGTAAAGGGTTATGAAGAAAACAGTTGTATTTAATACAGAGCCTCATACAGTTTTAATGTCTTACAGCCTCAGCTCAATATCTAGTAACTTAACTAACTTAAATGTTTTTTCACTTTTCCTGAACCATCTGATCCCACTGTCTCTGTCCCTATAGTGCGTAAACCAGTGATTCTGGTGGTGATGCACCACACTCATGAAATTCATCGTGCTGTAGGCAAAAGCAGCAGACAGGTCGACGACCCAGATGTCTGCCTCACTGTGGATTGTCTCTTTTATGATGGCACCCTCCTTAACTGCAGTCTCAATGACAACATGTGGGCTGACATCCAGAAACATTTTGGAGTTACTCAGGTACTGACTAGAAATACTTATCTAATATTGATCTTTTGAATAAGGTAGTGGGTAGGTAGGTATGATTCAAACATTGCAGTTTGTTACAAATGCTCCAGTTAATTTGTTATTTGTATTCTAATTTTTCTTCTTCCTTTTAGGGCTCTGACTTGCTGACCAGGATAGTCAATTGTAAGTGTGACTACAACCATGAATTTCCAATTACAACTTTTTTTTTTGCCCCAGTTTTACATTCAGATTAAAATGACAATGTATGTAGTTCTCCCACCTGTGAAATTTCTGCGAAATTAGCTGAAAAGTACCTCAAAAGTTACACAGAACAGATGCGAACTGAGGGTTTAGGTACACAGGAAGACATTAGGGCAGAATGGACACACCTTTGGAACACAACTGAACAGACCAGACATGACTGTGGAGACAGAAAGGGATCATAAAACATGATAGCTATTGCATTACGAAAGCACACAGATTAAACTTAATCATAACCTAGGAACATGAAGTAGAATATTAAAGAATCAAAAGAACAGAGAATACAATACAAGGAAAATAGCAACCAGCTAAAGTTACAAAGAAGCCAGACCTAAAAACCAGAAGTTCTCAAAACACAAGGAACCGTAACCTCATAAATTCAAAACACTGGGCCAAAGACCCACATATGAGCTCGAGTCCCATCCCATTCTTAATCCATAGCATTAAATATGATATTGACCCAACCTTTTCAAATATAATTGCTTCATAGCTTCAATAGCTTTAACTAGACATTGTACAAGGTTTAGAATTGTGTTTATGGGATTTTTTGACCATTAATCCAGAAGCACATTTGTGAAGTCAGACACCGATGTTGACAGCAATCTCTGACTTTACGTGGCCTTTATCTTTGCTGCTAAATTGCTGTCGTTCCCAATCACTTCCACTTTGTTAATTCATTCATAATGAGAAAATTTCACAACTGAATTTGTTGTACCAGTGGCATCTATCATGGTACCACACTGAAATTTACTGAGCTCCTGAGAGCGACCTGGTCTTTCGGTCTTTCATAAATGTTTGTAGAAGCAGTCTGCATGGCTGGGTGCTTGACTCGATAAATATGAGGTTAAGAACGTGATTGGAGCACCTGAATTCAATGATTTAGATGGGCCCATGAAAATAGAAACTTTGATATCATTATTATTATTATTATTGTTTTAATTGCAGTTTCTGCCATTTGCATTGTGTTTTGTATTTTATATATAATATTAAAAAATACCATCTTTAATAATCTTTGTTTTTTTTCATTTTAGGGATAAAGAACCATCCACTGATTGTAGCACTCATTGCATTCATTTTTGTCACCATTCTACTAGTGACACTTTCACAAGTAGACAAAGTCGAGCATGCTCATGCTGAAGGCACTAACAAGTCGTCAAGTACAAATGTGTGAAATAATTCTGCTGAATGTATTTTCATAATTATGCTCATAAAGAATAAATACAAATCTTTCCTGCCTTTGTTGCTTTTCTGTACTTTATCTTATTGATCTTATCTTACTGACCTTTTACTTATTACTAAAAACATGATTTACTAATAAATAATAATAAATATGGTGATGTGAAAAAGTGTTTTGCCTCATTCCTGATTTCCTATTTTTTGTCAAACTGAAATGAGATAATCAATCAAGTTTAAATATTACACAAAGATAACACAAGTAAGAAAAATGTTTTAAATGTAGGTGTTTATTATTAAAGAGGGAAAAAATCTAATCCTACATGGCCTTGTGCAAAAAAGGAAGCCTAAGCCTACTAACTGGTTGGGCCACCCTTATCAGCAACAACTGCAATCAAGCATTTGAGAGTCTTTTAGAGCACCGTGGGGGAACTTTGTCCGACTCATCTTTGCAGAATTGATGTAATTCAGCCACATTGGAGGGTTTTCAAGTATGAAGCGCCTGTTTAAAGTCATACTATAGCATCTCAGTCGGATCATTGTGCTTCAGAGTACATAGTTGTGGATGCACCGCACCTTCGTCACGAGGTAAACAGTAAATGACACACATAGCGTGTAAGGTGACTCAGATTTAAAATATTGATTGATTAATATATTGATTTACTAATCAGTGTTGATGTTATTAAAATGTGTTAAAATGCCTGTGTATACAAAAACATTTGTAATTTTGGAAATACATTTTATGCCACTGGTCTCTCTTCAGCATAAATGTAGTTAGTTGAGTTGTTGGGTGGGGGATACTGATATTTTCTACTTCAACTTGTCAGGTGAAGCTTGTGTTTTGGACTGACTTAATTTTTCTACAACACTGCCTCCCAGTGGTCGTGATCAGTATTGCAGATTCTAATGAGATGAACAAACAACTGTTTTTTCTTTTTAATTTTTTTTTTATTTTTATCAAGGTTCATCTTTAAATTGTATCACACACATTTACAATGATTTTCAATAACTCACACCTCCTGCCTTTCTTGTCTTTTCTCTCTCAAAACACATTCTCATCTCTGCATTTGTCTTTGTTTCTCAAATCAAAAGTGAAAGTGCTGCACTGAGAGGCGGTCGGGGAGGGGCTTTTAGCGTCTTCAGTGTGCCCGCGACACGAGTCACGTATCAAGTTCTTCCGTAAGTCGACTTTAAAAATGATTAACTAACCATATAAGGCTTTGAAGTGCTCCCTCATCTCTAACGTGCATGCAGATTACACTCTTCTAAGATTGTCTTTCTTTTTTCGTTTTTGACTTTGTCTGGATCCAATAAAGCTCGTGCAGAGCTTTCAGTGTTACCAACACTGACACATATTTACCTGCTGGCTGAATTTGTTCAACTTTTTAAATTCCAACTAAATGCTAATTTCTTTTTCCGCTTGTTTCCCAACGCAAAGGAAAGAAAGAAGAAAATGGTGAGAAAATACATTTACTTTATTACGTTTGTTAAACACTTGATGGCGCCATACAGCTGACAGTTCGTGAATGCAGCATTTTGCAGCATAATAGGGAACTGTTAAAGACATAAAGAGAAGTAAAGGAGGAGTGAATCTTTGACTTATGGTGGTTTCACTAGATTTGGGGAGCACTTGATCTAGTGTCCAATCCAGTCACATGTCAGCTAATCCAGTGTTACCTGGATTATCTGACATGTGCATTTCCATTCATTAAGAAAAGCTCACATGGAAAAAGCTACATTCACACTGACAGAAATTCACCCACTTTCTTTAGTTTTGCTTATTTAGATCATTAATTGGCACACACACAACATAAACTGCATAAAAATTATAAGCATATGCCTAAAATATTCTTTTTCATCCATCTTTAGCTTCGGGGAAAAAAATTATTTATCTTTGAAGCTGGAAATACAAATGGGGCTCATCGTCAAATTGTTGAAAGGTTGAAAGATGTTGGCCAAGCAGAGGTGAACGCTCTAAATGAATGCGACTATCTTCTGGTTTTCTGTCCTGTTGTTTCACGAGTTGGAACGGACATCGGAGAGGCTCTGGACAACATGCCCCGTGAGGAAAATTCAATTAGTTTTTCTATTGTCACTAATATTGTGAAGGAGTTGGTGCTTCTAAGTAACCGGGGAGATATACTGACAAATCCAGTGTCAATGTTGTTTCTTAGATAAGGGCTATTCTCATATCTTTTTTGGACTAATGAAAAATGGAAAATAAAAACAAGGATTAAGAAATCGGAGGTGAAGGATCTTGTTTACTGTAGAAGAATGTTCAGCTTATATGTCCTGCAGTATAATCTAAAGATGGAGTAATCCAAATTTGTGTTTATGTTATGGTTCTGAATCATTTCATCCTGTTGTCTCTGTGGTTACAGGTGGTAAACCAGTAATACTGGTGGTGATGCATCCCACCTTCAATCCAGATTATGTTGTAGCTGAAAGCCGGAGACAAGTGACCAACCCAAATGTCCGCCTCACTGTGGACTGTCTGTTTCGTGATGGCAAGCTCCTCAACTCTAAACTTAACAATAAGATGTGGAATGAAATAGAGATATTTTTGGAAGTTTCCACTCTCCAGGTAATGACAAAATGTATTGATCTGTTATCAGGTTTACACATAATTATTTTGGCATATACTTAAATACTTTCTTTCTTTGTTTCATTTTATTATTCAGGTTTTGTTGTTTGGAACGATCAAATGTAAGTATGATTGTTCCAGTTTCATACTATAACATTAAGGAGTGTTTCCCTAAGGGACACATTTTAAAGTAATTATCCCTCTTTGTTTTGTCTTGATAAGTCAGCATGTTAGAATAAAGCCTACTTGCTCATGGATTGAGACTAAGTCTCCAAACCATTGCTGTATACAACAAAGAGGAATATATAGTTTAAACATATTAAAGTATACTGTAAGTAGTCTTTTGGTGTTCAAAACTTTGAATAATAGAATTTAATATTCTAATAATGACTTTGGATTGTTTGAGAATGATCTGAGGTAACTCATTGCTCTTTTATTCTTCATTTTAGATTTGAAGTATCCTCGAGTACTTAGGATTGCAGCTCTAACTGCTGTAGTGATCTATGTGTATTTCAACAGTCCTGAAATAAAAAAGAAAATAGGGCTGTGAGAGCAGTCCCTGGATAGCAAAACCAAAAGGAATCTATTTTTTAAGGTCAAGGAGTCATATGGCTAAGTTCAAGGCTAAGTTGGAAATAAGTACATAATCACATATTTTAGGTAATCGATTCAGCAACAACAACAACAACAACAATAACAATAATAAGGAGAAAGTCATTAATGCAGACAGCAAACTAGATGTACATTTTCATGAAAACAAATTGTCCTGTAAAACAACACTATGCACTGCTGTACTGATATACAGTGTTGGTTTACTAAAATCACTTCACACATCCAGGGTAGCTTGTTGGTTATATTACAACTTGGTGAAGCTATAAATAAAAGCAAATCATCTCTATGATGTAATTCTGCTGATTTGTGAATAATAAATTCAAATGTTTCATATTTCTGTTGCTTGTCTATGCTTATTAATTTATTTTGGATCTAATTTTGAGTAAACTCTTACGTAACATAACATCCTTTAACCACCAATACCTTCACTGCATTTTGCCTGTAATTTATACAGACTTGTTACATTTTGTTTATATCTTCTGCTGTTATTGAATTGTATTTTTTGTTGTATTACTTTCACATCAGTAAATAATGACGTGCAACTCCTACATCCTGGAAATATTTATTTACAGTTGAACTGAATTGCACAAGCCACTGTAAATAAATGTAAATAAAACAGCAAAAGAGTTTAAATGTTTTAGCATTAACTGTCCTAAACATAAAAAAAATGAAATGATGGTCTGCTGAGCAGCTGAGTGGAAGCCCTTCCTTTGAGTCAAAAACAACAGTAGTGCAGGTTGTGATACGAGGCGGGACAACCAATGACAAGTTGATACCATATGAACATGAACTGTGTTGCTAATCAATCAGTGTGGATACATGAATCTCCTATATGTAGTATTTTTTTCATAGGTAATGTAAATATAAACATATTTGGATGTGATATTTGTCAGATCTGGACTCAAAACGTGAATCTGATACCAGTGAAAACAAGATGATATGGCCAATCTATTCAAATTACTATCATATTGTTTACTAAACCATGCAGAAGCAGCATCAGTAACCAAGAGAGCTAAGACAACACAGAGGAAAATGAAGGCTAAGTGAAATTAGCTTGGAGGCATTTCACTCTGGCTAACCAACAGTATTTACTTGTATGTTGGCAAATGTTTTTAACTTAAGAGCAACTATGGTCAAGTGAGCTGACACTACTATTTCTCTCTCTCTCGCTCACTCTCACTGTCAGTGCATGTAGTGTAACAACAAATGCTTTTACTGCACTTAACATGTTGTCCCCAAGTCTATGAGTTTTATTAAATGTCAGCAGTTGCATGTGTTTGTGTGCATGTGTGTATGATGGTATACAACCTCGGTACTGCATACTCGTTATCGGTAGATACCTGACACCATGCTGGTATGAGAACAGAGTAAAAGAAATACAATTTGACATTACTTGTCTCTTAGTTAGAATAAATGTAATAAATTAGTTTTCAGTGACACATGAAGTCGGTGTTTGAAGACTGACTTCAGTCCAATCAGAGCCACTTTCTGATTGTCTTTTTACAACACTGCCACCCAGTGGATATATTTGTCATATTTCTTGAGAAGAACAAACAGTAGAAGTTGTTGTGAAAGCTTGGGTAAATATTAACGGTGTACACCTACGCTATGTGGTGCAATTAACCCCAAATTTTGAACATGTAGTTTGGAGACCCCAACATTGTAACTGCTAGTGTCTTTGTATTGCACACTATAGTAACTAAATTTCCTCCGCTGCTGCTGTGCTCTTATCCTATTTCCTTCAGCACACAGTTATGTCTGCAGTTCCTGTTCCGTGACTGACACGTTGCCTTCAACAAACAGTGGAAAGAAGACTGGACGTGGGGGAGGGGTGTTCATTGGTCTTGAGCGTGGGGTAAGATATGGCAGAGACACCAACATCTTATCAAAGTACTCCGTAAGTAAGCTTCTTAAATATTGGTTTTAGATCCTTTTTCTCAGACTGTTAAAAGCTAAATCCCAGATTATACACTGCTAAGGTTTGGGGTTTTTTCATTTGTTTATTATGCTGTGTTCTATTATAAGTTTGCGCAGAACAGCTGTTACCAGGATGTACGCATATTCACCTGAAGTTATTCAGCTTTGTTAAAGTAAGTAAGTAAAGTAAAGGCACCTTTCTCTCTTTCCATGTCCCTACTTAGAAGCACAAATGAAGAAAATGGTGAGCAATTACATTTATTTTTTCTAACTTAATTTCAAACACTTTAATGTTTAATTTATATAGCGCTTTTCAAGGCACCCAAAGCGCTTTACAATGCCACAATTCATTCACTCTCACATTCACACACTGGTGGAGGCAAGCTACGGTTGCCCTGGGGCAGACTGACAGAAGCGAGGCTGCCATATCGCGCCATCGGCCCCTCTGGTGTTGGCCACAGGTAGGTGAAGTGTCTTGCCCAAGGACCAGGATAGAGAGCCCGGGGATCGAACCGGCGACCTTCCGGTTACAGATACGCTTCCCAACCCCCAGAGCCACGGTCGCCCCGACTTTACACTTCCTGACAGCACCATGCAGCAGACTAGTAAAAAGGAACTTCATGCTTGGCGAATTGCAGAATTTGCAACTAAAATTGGAATTGCTTGGTTAAAAGAGAGTGCATACTGGACTTGCAGTATATTCACTGTCTAGAAATGTAAATAATTGCTCCTGTTGCTCATGATTACTCTCATTTTTCATGTCTACATCTAGTTTTAGACGTACCAGCACTGCTCAAACACTTAATGCATCCTTACACTTTTGTGACTGCGACTGCGTTGTCTTTGACCTTTTAAACTCTTTACCACGGTGTTGCAGGCCACTAAACATGCTCTGTTTTTTTCTATACTGTTTTAACTTAGTTTCACTTTCTCTTTTAACTGGAAATTGTATTAGCATGCTAGTCCATGCTAATCTAAACTGAAGGGCAGAGCTGCAGGTCTATGATTACTTCTGTGGTTTAAGGTTTAAACAGATTTTGGGAGCAGCTATCTATTTTGCTTAGATGGACTTCCATTAGATCTCTTCAGGTCTAAATAGATCTAAGTGTGCTAAGGGTACTTCCTGTTATTTCAAAGAAGCTGCCTGCTGACCTTCAAACATGGACTTAAAACCTTTTTATTCTTACAGTTAATTCTTTGTGTTTGTGTGTGTGTGTGTGTGTGTGTGTGTATTTCTGTCTTGTATTTTATTACTACATAGTTTTTATCTTCCTATCTTTTAATTTAAGCACATTGTGTCTAATTAAATTTTCTACATTAATAAAATTTACATTCATATGTTATACATTCTGTAATTAACATTGAGGTGAAAAGTTTACATAATTTTAGATTGTTTTGAAACTTGCAGAATGGACTCAAGGTTTATCTTCTCTTGCTTGAAGCTGTGCAGCTACACAAAGTTAAGAACAATTATCTAATTTTTTTTCCAAATCTTTAGCTTTGGGGAAAAAGTTCTACGTCTTCATGGCAGGAAAGACAAATGGGGCTCATCATTTCATTGTTAGAAAGATGATCAGCTTTGGCCAAAGAGAGGTGAAGTCTCCAGACGAATGTGACTACATTCTGGTTTTCTGTCCTGTTGTTTCACGAGTTGGAACCGACATCACAGATGCCCTGAGCAAACTCCCTTGTAAGAAAAGCTACATTATATTATTTAGCACTGACTGAACCTTCTAAATGATTGTGGGAAGGTATTCTAAAAAATGCAACTGTATGTGACTGGTCTTACATTAGGTATCCACCTATGCAGTATTTACATAGCAAACTGGTTCAGCAACATGTGGCTCTTCAGGCAAAGAGCCACATGCAGCTTTTATGTTCTTACAGCATAAGCTACAGATGGAAAACGTGTTTTGAATTTCTTGTTTTCAATCATTTCACCCTCTCTTCTTTGTGTTTTCAGGTGATAAACCAGCAATTCTGGTAGTGATGCATCATACCTTCAATATTGATTATGTTGCGGGTGAAAGCCAGAGACAGGTGGATAACCCACATGTCCGCCTCACTGTGGACTGTCTGTTTTATGAAGACAAACTCCTGAATTCCAACCAGAATGAGATCATGTGGCATGAGGTGAAGAAATTCTTGCGGGTTTCTCCTCCTACTCAGGTAAGTGACTGATCTAACACAAGGCTTATTATCAGTAAAGGATGAACACTGTGGCTGATTTCTTTCATGCTTTCTTTCAGCTGTCTCCCTGTCAGAACTCCAAGAACTGTAAGTGTGACTGTAATATTGCTTCTTTTTAATTTAATCAGTTTTTTCTAAAGTGTTTTAGTGTAAAATTCCTCTTTGGTTTAAATTTCATCAATTGTCTAATGTGATGTAATTTAGCTTTTGAACTTGATCACATTTGTTTCTCAGCCTAATACATTGCTTTGATTTGTTATAAATGTTGATTGTTTGCTGCTTTTGAGAGTAATCAAAACCATATGCAGCGCTGTCAATCAGATTAATCAGAATATAACAATGGTAATTGTAAATGATACCAGACTTATTGCTCCTTTCTTCTTTCTTTTTTTTTTTTTAGGTTGGATAATGCCTTTGGTAGTGGCAATATTAATTTTGGCTCTGCTAGTAATTTTAGTCATATTTTTAAAACGTTAAAAAGTCGCTGAAAGTGAAAGCTGATGTGGGTGTTTGTAGAGATGAGTCTCTCGATCAGTTAGCAAAAGTAGAATAGAAGTGAAATGATGTAAAAACTGATTATACTGATAGATATGTGAACAAATTCACTTTACTTGATGATAATATGAAATTATGTCATTATATTTCAAGTTTGTAGTTTGAGTGTGTGTGTGTGTGTGTGTGTGTGTGTGTGTGTGTGTGTGTGTGTGTGTGTGTGTGAATGTGGTGGGGTTAATAAATAAAAACTGAAAACTGAAAAACAGTTCTGAAATAAATCATATTTGTTAATAGTAATAATAATATTATTATATTTATTATGTTAATAATTATGCAGCTTTATTTGATTATAATGTTGAGATTATATAATTTGTCAAGTACAAATTTAATCATGTGTATATGTGTGTGTTTTCTGTATTCATTTATTTATCTCTTTGTTTTAATAGTTTATTTAGTAATTTTAGAAAAAATAAAGAGAGAAAACTCATATGCAGTATACATCTTTAGCAGTGATACTTTTGCTACATTTTCCCCAAAATATTTTGTTATACCTTTTGTTTACATCGTCTGCTTTGGTTTTGTTTTTTCTAGAATTACTTTCCAAAAAATGAAACGTAAAAAAATTACATGAAACCTTTCTTTTTGCTGGAAATACTTGGTTATTTACAGTGTTTTGATCAGTATAAAACACTGGAAATTAACCAGAATAATATATAATTTTTAGCATTTATCGTTTTTTTTATTCTACATTTATGTTCTCATGTTCCACACACTTGTTGTATCTTTCAAAGTTCTGATATTTTAAGAAGAAACAATTATAATCATATCTTGGCAGAATTTTTTTTTCTTCTCACATCAAAGCTTTACTACATGATCATTAAGGTCTCTTCCATGAATGGTTTATAGTTGCAATAGCAATATCAAATTCTGAGGCGATTAGAGATAATAAAAAAATGAATACTACAAACCACTTGAACAACATTAGATTATGAAAATGACCAATAAAAGACCAGAGTTATAACACCCAGACACAATTTAGGCATTGCTGATTTAGATTTGGAGATGACCACATCAGTTGCATTGGATGGGAAAACTGTCTTCACTGTGTTTCTGTGTCACTTCATCTTTGATGTCAAAGTTGTGCTACTACTTGAATGTGCTCAACATAAGGGCATAGAAAGCAATGAGAAGTGTTAAAAGATGTACATAAACTCCCAGGTCTTTTACAACCGTCCCTGCCTTAGGATGATAAAGCAGAGTATGCTTTATGATGGCCTGTGCTATGATTGACAAGTCAACGCCATATGAGAATACAATGTGTTTTACAGTCAGATTCAGCCCTTGCTTCTCATGTGACTTTTCAAAGCACCAGGTTGGAACTGGGTGTGGCATCAGTGTGGCTACATGCAACTTTCAGCTCTTTATTTTCTATTAAACACAGTAATCTTTAGAAAGTACAGAGGCACCAATCCATTTTTGTGAACATACTGTATATTTCAAATGCACAATTAACATTGTTTTATCCTGTATCAAACACTTTTGTGGTTTGTTCCTCTCATGAAATAGTGCGTCCACTAGGTGGAGATGCTGTAAAAAGATGCCACGTGAAAGGGGAACAGGAATAATGCCTGTCTATTCAAATGTCAGATGTCTATTCATATTAATGTATAGAATTCACCTGCTTGCTGCTACTACTGCACATTCACCCAATGTATGTCAGGCTACATTTCACTGTGTGTTATACTTGTATAACTATGCATGTGACAAATAAAGAACCTTGAACCTTGAACCTTGTCTTCAGATAGCAGCATCATGTGACACTGAAAGGACCTGTTTACTGACTGACCCTTTGCAAACCAAAAGTGAAAGTACTGGAATAGACAAGTATTCATTGTTTTTTCAGTGTGGTGAAGAAAATGTCAGACACAAGAGATTACCAAAGGATATTGTAAGTAAACATCTGAATTTTAAAAAACAAAAACATCTCTCTTAGGCTGTGAAATGCTGCCTCTCTGCCATGCATTAGAGTAATAGATTTCTATCCATCTAAGGTTGTTTTCTATTTTTAGCTTAGTCTTCCGGTTCTAGTAAGGGTTTACACTGAGCACCTTTTACTAACCTTGTTACATATTAACCAACTAGCTGTATTTATTGGATTGTTAAAGTCAGACTAAAAGCTGCTTTCTCTTTCATAATCCCGATACAGAGACCAGGAAGAAGTAGAGCAAGGTGGGAAAAAAATACAACCTATTTTCTTATTTTACGAAACACTTAATGTTGCCTCCATAACACAACACTAACTATGTAGTTGCTGAGGAATAGAGCTAGTTGCAGCTGTAGCATAAAAGAATTTAAACACCAAAAGGGAAATAAAGGTGAATGAGAGAAGTGGCCAGAACATAAATGCTAATGTTGCTGAGTTTGCATGCGTGCATGTAGGTGTGTGTGTGAAAATCTAAGAACACCAATAATTCAGTAGCTTCTAGAACCATCTTTAGCAGCAATAAGTATGGCTCTGTTTGACTGTATCAGTCTCTTCACCACATTGTGGAGGAATTTGGGTGCCGTGCTCACACATAATTTGATTAAATGAAACTACAAATACTGCAAAAAGGTGTATTTTCTTTTTATTATGACTACAGTTATAATTGCACAGCATTGTGTGGATATGTAACAGTTTTAAAGAGTTACTTTGGAAAATTACCCAAATCTTCTTTTCCTTCATCTTTAGTTTCATGGAAAACATTCCATGTCTGGTTGGCGGGAAGAACAAATGAGGCTCACTATCCCATTATTGAAATGCTCAAAAGAATTGGTCAAACTCAGGTGAAGTCTCCAGAAGAATGTGACTATCTTCTGGTTTTCTGTCCTGTTGTTTCACGAGTTGGAACAGACATCACAGATGCCCTGAGCAACCTGCCTAGTAAGAAATACTATATGAGATTACTTAGTATTGAATAAAATTTTAATGTAGGAAGGTAATCTGAGAAATGTAAGTGTATGTGAATGGTATAATAGCAGGATAATTAATTAAATAATTGTAGAAATGTATTTTGAGACCACAGCCTAAAAATTAATTTTATCTGCATCTGCCTGGTCTTATATAAGTTATCCACGTCTGTATATTTAACATATTTATTTCTCATAACAAATTTGTAAGTAATAAGAAATAAATATGGATAACTAATGGATTAAAAATAGAAATAACTAAAACATATTTGTGACAAAAGGGTCATGCTTAACAGCCTTCATGGTCTGCAGTATGAGCTACAAAGGTAGAAACTTAATTTATGTGTTTCACTTTGTTTCTGACTCAGTTGATCTGGTTGCGTCTGTGCTTACAGGTAGTAAACCAGTGATTCTGGTGGTGATGCATCATACTATCAATCCTCATTGTGTTGTATCTGAAAGTCAGAGACAGGTGAACAACCGAAACATTCATCTCACTGTGGACTGTCTATTTTATGAGGACAAACTCCTGAACTGCAAACTCAATGATAACTTAGAAGATATACTCTTCAAGCTTTTTAAACTTTCAGTTTGTCAGGTAATGATTTCTCATACTGATTTAGTATTACACTTATATACAATGACAGAGTTGTGTGCTGTGATATTTTTAAAATCAGTGATAATGACTTCTTTCTGCCTTTCTTTTTATTCTTCAGAGGATTTTGTGGTGTAAGTATGACAGTCTTGATGTTGTGTTACGGCATTTTCTAAACTGATGACAACTTTGTGGTACAATTTTCACCAACCATATAATGTTATTTCAGTGGACATTTTGAACTCTTTCCTTCTAAACAATAATATATGTCTCTACTATCTATTTGATCTTAGTTTGTTTGTTTTTTTCTGATTTTCAGAGTCAAAAAAATTGCACCTAGTGTTGTAATGTCCATCAAAAATAAAACCATTTATAAACATTTTTATAAATTTTATAAAAACATTTTGAATTAAACTATTAAATATCCTCATAAGTACTATAGATTGTTTTATATTTAGCTGACTTATTGTCCGTTTCCTGCCTTTATTTTAGATCCGAGGAGCCTTTGGACATGGTGTTGTATTACAACAAAATGATCCATCAGGAAGTCACTGTGCAACTAAATTAAACGTAACCTTTCTGGATTGTGCTGTTATTACCGTTAATACTTTATAGTTATGAAGTTTTGGGGTAGAATTTACTGATCTATACTGTTTGTTATATATCTATCACTGTTTTATATCTGGATCACAATAGAGGTGTAATGTTGCAAACATACCAGATCTGCAGATAATCTTTCCACACTGCGTGAAGATAAATTTATATATATGTATAAGAAAAAGCATGAATAAAAAAAGCTTAAAGATAAGAAGTGAGTTCTTAATTATTTACTGCTTATTACGCCGTAATACTGCAGACATGCTAAAAGGCTCCAAAGTTCATTAAAAAGATGTTTTGGTTGCTAACTATACCTAGCTATAGTGATGGCAAAGGAAATGTTGTGTCTTATAAACATGTATCTTCACCAGGCTGCATGGCGCACGTTAACGAGCTAAACTAACGCGTTGCGGCCATGCAGCCCCATGCACGGGGCAATCTGCACGTGCGTGAAGCTTCTTCAGTTCTGAATGAACTGAAGAAGCTTCTCGGATGAGAGGTGAAACGTCTTCAAGCAACTTAAAGAAGTCCAGACACTTTTCTTTCCAAGCTCCTTAGACTACGATGACCTGGATGACTGAGAACCTTCACAGATATGCTGACAGCACTAATGAAAACAGATCCGTTCAATGACATTGCGCCTCATAATCGGTAATAAAAGTACGGTATACATTTATGATGTTTTAAGAGAGATCTGTTGAACAATCAGTAATATTATAGTAAAAATATGCAGTTTTTCCCACCTTCTTACAAAAGAGCAGTGTTTATATGTGAGCAACCTACCAGTGTGCTCATAAAAGTGTAATATATATATATATATATATACAGAGAGAGAGCAAACACATGTTCTGAGATTTCAGCTGAATTGTCAGGGCTCTGTGTGCGGGCAGGTGGAGGTGAGGATCCAAATGCAGGACTCGTGGAGACAGGATTTCAACTCAAAAAAGCTTCTCATCACAGCTTTATTGCTGGTAAGGAAAAAAAACATAAACAGAACAATGAACGCTTAAAACAGAAACACACAGCCAGGATGTGAGGGTACAACGAGACACTGAGCGAAGGCAAATACAGGGTTTATATACACAGGGGAGTAATCAGGAAATTGAAAACAGGAGGGAGACACAGCTGGGAGAGATTAGGGCTAACGAGACAGGGGGAGCGAAGTTGGACATACTGACATAAGACGTAACCCTTCAAAATAAAACAGGAAACAATACACAAAGAGACTAAGAAAACACGGACTACACAGGTAGAACTAAACCTAAACCAGAATAAGCTGGAATATACTTATTAAACATCATCATCATAGCCTGACAAGAAATCAAGAAAATAACCAAAACTACAAAAGCCAAGACATGAGAAACTCAAAATGCTGGCTCGAAACGACCCAGGACAGTGGCATGACTGGGAAGAACAAGTTCCAAGCAATTGATACGTGGTTGCCAGATACAATGCTGAGACAAGAGGAGGAGATAGAAGATACTAACATCAAGACAAGAAACCTCCTTATCGTTCATGGAGGGTGTCATATCAAGCCCAGCATCAGCCAAGGTAAGTATCAGAACAAATATCCGGGATGAAACAATGAAGATCCATTAGGGCCATATGTTATCTCACTAGGAGCATGCCCTGATGTTGCCTGGCATGCATACAAACTGGTGAGGATCATACAAACTGCTGATTACCATTTTGAGGTGCTGGAATGCAAAATGTTAAATTGTCTAATTAGCCACGTAATTTCCTTTCTCTTTGATCTTTGGGATGTTTTTGAAATCAGCTGTGTGATCATTTTTATTCCCATTAAATAATGTGGGATCTTTTCATTCCTCACACATTACACAGTCCAGAAAATTATAGATGTCAAGCTTGATTTTATTTTATTGATATTTAATATGTTTTCAAACGGTTCCTTTTCCTTTACTGAGCAGAAACAGTTTGTATCTTCTGACTGTGGAATAAAGACACTTTTTATGTCTGACGGACTGACACTTGCAATTCCATTCATCAAAAAAAGAAGCTCACGTCCCAAAAGACACTCATTCTCTCTGAGATGGATTCATTCTGATCAGTTTGGTTTTGGCAAGCCACATTTTAATGCATATAATTAACACACAGTATGAAAAACAAACAATTTCTCTGCATAAAATAAATAAATAAATGTAAGTTAATTAACTTACATTTACTTTTGAGGTGATGAAGTTAACAATAACTTTTAATAAACACGTTCTATCTTGCACAGTGTAATGTTTGTCAAGGATTTCTTTGTGAGTTTCCATATAGAGCCATGTAGATTAAGTAAGCTAACTATCCATCCATCCATCCATCTTCATCCGCTTTATCCAGGGCCAGGTCGTGGGGGCAGCAGCCTAAGCAGAGAGGCCCAGACCTCCCTCTCCCCAGCCACCTCCTCCTGCTTATCCGGGGGAACACCAAGGCGTTCCCAGGCCAGCCGAGAGAGATAATCTCTCCAGCGTGTCCTGGGCCTCCTCCTGGTGGGACATGCCCGGAACACCTCACCCAGGAGGCATCCTTGTCAGATGCCCGAACCACCTCAGCTGGCTCCTTTCGATGTGGAGCAGCAGCAGCTCTACTCTGAGCCCCTCCCGGATGGCCGAACTTCTCACCCTATCTCTAAGGGAAAGGCCGTAGCTAACTATTTTCCTCATATTGTTTCTGATCGATTTTATCCAGTTGTCTCCACACTCACAGGTGATAAACCAGTAATTCTAGTGGTGATACATCATGCCTTCAATCTCATTGAAAGCTGGAGAACAGGTGAAGAACGAGAATGTCCACCTCACTGTGGATTGTCTGGTTTATGAGGGAAAACTGCTTGATTGCAGCTTCAATGATATCATGTGGCGTGACATTGGGAAGTTTTTCAGAGTTTCCATTCACCAGGTAATTTCTATACATACAGTCATGCTTCTGCATGGTACTATTAATAACAAGCAAACAAACAACCCCACCCTCAATGAAAACCCAAACATGATTATAACTCTTTGTTTTATTCTTTAGCTCATTCAGACTTCCAAGTGGCGAAAATGCAGTTGTAAGTATAACTGTAATGTTATGTAATTTTGTATATTTGATCAAAGATTGCTTTTGTCACTTTCCACATAGTAAAGTTGTACGGACATTGGCATTAATATTCAGTGACTAATTTCAAACGTATAAATGTTTAACTTATAAATAACAAGCTCTTTTCTCCCCGTAGGTTGCATTGACCCTCTGATACTGGGTGTAGGTTTTATAATGTGTATTATGATGGTGGCAACTGTGACTATGGAAGTGGTGCGAAGGATGATTTAGATGTTACTGAGCTGAATGTTTTTCTCAATGCCATTATATCTGGATCATAAAAAAAGGAAAATGATATAATGATAAGAGATCTGCAACTTTATGCACAGGGCTACATGTTCATTGAAAAAATGTGTTGTGAGTTTGACAGTGAGATCTGAGATGCTAAAATGTTCCAAAAGAATAACTTGCTGCTCTTGTCCAATACTTGTGTCAAAAAAATCTCCTCTGAAGAGATGGTTGTGTAAATTTTCAGCCAAAGGTGCTATGAGATTAACGTTTTTTAAAGTTCAACATGTGGCTATATTTCCAGTTCACAGTCTCTTTTTGCTTCTTCTTAAGCAAAGCATTTCCTCTGTGTATTGCTGTATGATATAATGTTCTGGTTAAGATTTAGGTTTAGTTGAACAGGTTAGTAAGTTTTAAATAACAGCTCAGAAAGTAAGGATGCTGTTTTGTGCAATTTTATTAATTATATTTAAATTATCTGTGATGAATACAAATCAGTTGTATATAGTATTTTATTTTTATTTTATTGTGTACAGTATCTTATACTTATTCTTATCATCTTATCTTATTCCAGTGTTTTTTTCAAATTTTTGCTATGTAACTTTACACTGTCCACTTTCTGCTGTAACAAATCAAATTTCCCACGTGTTGGACTAATAAAGGTTATCTTATTTATATTATCATATCTTATGATGCACAGTTATCAGACTTAAACACAACTGGACCAGCATGTTTTACAGTTTTCCCTGCCACAGCAATCAAAACACCAAAGGAGGGGATCTATTTCTGATAGCATATTTTTGAAGCATGAGTTTCCTCTTTCTAAACACTTGGAAAATAATGGCAAGGGACAATAAAACTTGTCTACAGTCCAGCATAACCTTTTTACAGTTTATATTGCTTTTCCTTTAAATTCTCACCTGACCCATTTATTTATTCTACAGTTTTACACTCTGTTAACCCACTTCCACTACTGCTGTGTTCTGATCTTATTTTTTTCAAACACTGAAAGAGTTAACGTTCCTGTTTGGGCAGTTACTTTAAAATCGAAAATGAAAGTGCTTCACTGACAGGGAAGGACTTCACTCCCTTTTCAGTGTTCGAAGGATATACCAGAGACTGTATACTCAAGCTATTGTGTAAGTGAATTTCTCAAAATCTTTCCATGTGAAGCTGTGAACTTCACAGCTCTAGCAGGCCCAGACATATACATATTCTCTAGGCCAATATTAGCCTAGCTTTTTAAAAAGTGAACAGAAAGTGAAACTGCTGACCATGATTATTCATTGTTGTTTTGACTAAAGGCTCCTTTCTCTTCTCCCCCCCTCAGAGACATGGTACAAAGACATGGTGAGGAAAATATGGTGCTTTTGAATTTTTAAGTTTTATCTCCAAAAGCTGATTCTGTTCATCTGGACGTAGCGTTTTTCCCCCACTGAAAATGCTATGTCCAGATGAACAGAAATAACTTTTGGAGATTTACTTACCTGGATGATTGTGCATGCATCAAGACTTTTTAAGTTTTACTTTTCAAAATTAAAGTTGTCAGATATTTCACTATTAAAGACAATAAGCTTTATTTAATAATTACACTTGAAATGATATAAAGTTGCAAGCATTTTTTAGCCACAGCAGGTGGTCTGGGGGAGGCTTCAGTTTGCAGCTAAACAAGAAATTAATGGAAACCAACGATACTCACAGTAAATTCTAATGGTGGTATAAAAAAAAAATAGAATTATCCCACTTTAATTTTAAATTTTGATTTTCACTATGGCCAGCACTGTGGCACACTCTGGAACTGTTGCCTCACAGCAAGAAGGTCCTGAGTTTGACTCCTGGCTGGGGTCTTTCTCCCCGTGTTTGCGTGGGTTCTCTCTCGGTACTCCAGCTTCCTCCCAAGGTCCAAAGGCATGCAGTTAGTCGGGATACGTTAATCGGTAACTCTAAATTGCCTATAGGTTTGAGTGCACATGGTTGCCTGTCTCTACGTGTACACACTGGGGACGTGTCCAGGGTGTGCCCTGCCCTTTGCCCTGCTCTTTGATAGGGAAGACAGGAATATAGCCACATGAATTCAATCTGGTTCTTCTTTAAAATATCTGGATTTAGATTAGCACTGTTAAGCACTGTTTATATGGTTGATACACATTAACTCATTAAAAATTATGTTACATCTAAACAAGGATCCAATTTTTCTTTTTGTTTAATTTTAGAGTCATGGAAAAAATTCTTTGTGTGGGAAGCAGGAAAAACAAATGGGGCCCATTTTCCAGTTGTTCAAATGCTCAAAAGTATTGGACAAACAGACGTGACCTCTGCAGCAGAATGTGACTACCTTCTAGTCTTCTGTCCTGTTGTTTCACGAGTTGGAACAGACATCGGCGAGGCCCTGCACAACATAATTCGTAAGAAATGTTAAATAACTAAATGCTAAATAATACATGCATGCATGACACATTGAGTTTTGATTGAAGTTATTGCTGTAGGGTGAAGATGAAAGTGAAATTTGTATACACTCATTGTAGATGTGAATATCATGGTAATTTACAGAATGCAAGTTTAATAACTAACAGCAATTGCAATTTGCCATGTGTTGTTTTGTTTAGCACATTAATTGCACCCCCTAATTTGTCCTACTTTTGATATGTTGTTTTGGTTATCATTACTCCTTTTAGTGATTTTAGTGATTATGGCCTCATGCTACGTTCACTTAGAATATTTGGCCTGTAAAGTGGGAAATAAATATAAAATACAAAATTGGAAGTAAACAGAAAGGCTACATTTAACGTGCAGGCCATAAGACCAAACTCTTGTTTCTGAATCATTTGATCCTGTTGTCTCTTCACTTACAGCTGGCAAACCAGTAATACTGGTGGTGATGCATCACACCTTTGATCCTCACCATGTTGTAGCTGAAAGCCAGAGGCAGGTGAACAACCCAAATGTCCACCTAACAGTGGACTGTCTGTTTTTTGAAGGCCACCTCCTCAGTTGCAACCTCAATGATACCATGTCGGGTGACATCAAAAGATTCTTTGGTTCTGAATTCCCAGTTTCAGGCTTAATTCACAACTTGATCTCTTTGTGGCAACACATCCCAAGTTTCTGTAAGTATGTGATATAATACCTTCATCTATCTGATTTATCTGAATATTTATCTTTGTGTTTTCTTGATGACCACCAAATTTAAAGTTCCTTATTTCTCATGGTATGGTCACATTATTTAAAAAAACAAACAAACAAAAGAAAAAACTCCAATATTTTCTGGCACACAGTGTTGGGAAGGTTACTTTTAAAATGTATTCCACTACAGATTACAGAATACATGCCCCAAAACGTATTTTGTAACGTATTCTGTTACGTTGCTCAATGAGAGTAACGTATTCTGAATACTTTGGATTACTTAATATATTATCATGGTTTTTACAACTACATGAATGTACTATTGCTGTGTGATTTATTACTATTACTGAAGGTTACTCTCCATACCAATACCAACTAGACTTTTAAATATTAATGTAAAATGAGTAACAGTAGGGTGGACATTAGGTAAGGCTGCACTTTTTGCAGGCATACATGACTATGCCTAAAGCTTTATTTACCTACATTCTGTCATTTGTGTGTGAGTGGTAAAAATAACAGACGAGTTACTCTTCTGTTTTCATTTTACTTTTAGGTTTAGGTAGCCCCATCTGGAAAAAAATCAGACCTTGTAAGTATCACTGTATAAGTTTTAGCTTTGTTGGTGGTGTATCTTAAAACATATAATAACATGTTCTGTAGAAATCACTCAGCCTGTTTACAATGTAATCAGAATGTAGTGATGAGCAAACACAAATGTCACTCTACTCAGAACTAGTCTTACAGGTCACTTGAGTCAGTTGAACTTGAAAAAGTACTTAGTACTTTCAGTTTTCGGAAACCAGCTACTGCAGACATATGGATGATTTATGTGTCTCACACAGAATGTGTCTCAGAAACTCTCTCTACCATAAGTATGGTCCACTGTGGCTTATTACTCTTTTTGTCTTTATTTTTCTTAATTTTAGGCTTGAATCCTCTGGTACAGATTGCTGGATTGATTGTTCCTTTGCTGATGGCAGGTGTGACGTCATTCAGCTCCAAAATATGGAAGAGAAATAAAAGTGGGAAATGAGGACTGCAAAACAAAATCCAAAAGCAATAATTTAACAATATCACAGTATGTTTTCTTGATACTGTATATAAAACAAAATATATGTAATATATCATGCCTTTGTAATCATTAAAGATGTGTTAGCTATGTATTATAGTTATGAAAGCTGGTATAGATGTTTTAGGGATGAATCTTTTGATCATTGGTACTGTAGCATGCTAAAGATGAAATGTTGCTTTACTCACATGTCCAGATGTCAAGTCAAGACTGAAAAGTGAGCTATAAGAAAACAGAACCATTTCTTTCCCAGTTATTGCAGTAATGCTTATATAACTTAAAATAACAAATTTATTGAGAGGATATCTTAGTGTCATTTGTTGCTTTTGTTCATACTGAATTCAAAGACATTCTTTATTAAGTGACATTAAAACCTGTTTCTGATTTAGGGTTAGACGTTACAGCTGTAACACATTTCAACAAGTAGATATAGTTCAAGTTTACAGGTTTTTGTGCTTCTTTTCAGTTCATTAATTCTTTCTCTAGAATTCTATTTTCGCTTCAAATCTTGAATTAATATTTACACACTCATTGTGTGGAACACAATAAAACCAGAAACTGTCATTAAAGGAGTTGCCCCGCCCTCGACCATTTTTTTTTTTTTAGTGAACTTAAAGGAGCATATTAGTGCGTGGTTCAACTTTATGCAATTTAACTTTCTGAAAAGAAAGAAAACAAGAGCCATATTAAGAGCTCTTTTTCATTCAGTTTTGTTTTGTCTGATCATTGGCCATATCACCTGCATGGAACAGCTGGCTCGTAAAACACTTTATGCTCTGCTTCTGCGTAAAGTCCAGTTCACCATTAACTTTTTATAATTATTTGAACATTTCTCAATGTTCTCAGTCATACAGGCCATGGTAATCTAAGGAGCTTGGAAAGAAAAGCAACTTCTTTAAGTTTCTTGATTTCACCTCTCATTCGAGAAGCTTCTTCGAGTCTAAAACCAAAGATGTTCCTCAAAATCCCTGCTGATAATGACCCACATGATAATTTGGAGTAAAGGTTAACGCCTCATTCTTTATCATTGTTCAGTGACATTGAGGAGTCAAAAGGTAAGAAAAGAGGTTACAATAATAATTTGTAATCACTATTCATACCTGACAGAATCATACAGTAGACAGACAGAGGTAGCAACTAGCATTTGATTAAGTTAAAATTTCACAGTTATATGACGAGTCTGTGGAGACTCAGGATAAATCTAAAAGACATGTGAATATTGTATTTTGAGTGCAATTCACCAGAAATGCAAACAAATACCGTGTGCTGCTCACATGTCAGCTTAAAGTAGACAGGAAAGGTAATAGATAATTCACTAATAGACAGAGGAGATAATAACTGCCGACCATACCTGCTACATTCATTTTAGTGTGTTAAATGTTCAAAAATAGCCTCATAGTCATTCATAGCTGCCTTATATAAAAATGGTTTATATAGTTGTTTCACAGGTTAAAGAGTAAATAATTAATCAAATCTAACAATAACTGGTAATTCTAATGGTTGTAGTTATTTTTATAATAATAATAATAATAATAATAATAATAATACTACTACTACTAATAATAATAATAATAATAAATTATACCTATACAGTAAGGCAAAAAGGCGCACCTTGATTTAACTCAACAACAAATTTCCACTCATGAACCAGTGCACAGACTGGTGGAGCTTCCAAATGTTATCTATAGCACAATCACTGCTTCACAGTTTTCACAGGCTGTAGTAAACTTTTAACAAACAATCCAAAAGTCTACAACATTTATAGCATAATGTTCATATTCATTTACACAGAGATGATCTTTCAAATACCAGATATTACTCATTACTTTTTTGACAAGATTTTATTTTATTTATTTAATCCGTTTATTTTAACAATGGCTTAGGAAGAGTTAGGGAAATCGTTTCACACAAGTGGTTCTGAAATGTTTCACAATGAGCACCACCTCAGAAAATATTTGGCCCTTGAAATTCCACCATTGTGACCAGCATTAAACTAATGTAGTATAGGCCTACATAGGAAGGCAAATGAAATAAAGCTTTAACCAGTCTGTTCTCTCTCTAACTTCTTCTGTCAGCTTCTCGTTATCATGTGTAGAAATGACCTGATTGGCTGAGTAGTGTCACATGGGATAAGTTAAACTGAACGTGATTGGTCTGTGAGACTGTTCTACTTCATTTTGGGGTTCATTGTTCAGTTCTTCAACAGCTTAAAGGGATTGGCCACATTGAGGCCGTCTCATCACCACCTGTAGTTGCATATCCTTTTAGTCTATTGAGTCACACTGACGTTAACATTCTTTTACCTGCCTGTCCAGTTTTGTTTTCAACTGGTGAACAACTTAATTCTCAAAGAACAACTGACAGCACTTCATTGCACGGGGAGACACTAGAGTTCTTTTTTTCTGTTGGGAAGGAATTTCTGTTTCAAAACAAGTCAAGAAATTGTAATCTGCATGTAAGTAACTTTAGTCTGCAAAATGTAAATGTCTTGCATCAGAGTAATACAAGTTACACCCGTAATCTATTTTTAAAGTTTGTCTTCTAGGCCAGTAAAAGTTGCACAGCTTTTAGTAAAGAAAATGTATAATGCATTCAGTTAATGAATCTGCACCTCCTGCTATTTGGCTATATTGGATTTAGTTAATTTCAACTAAAGTTTGTTTTCTAATTCTTTATCCTTCCTCAGAGACATGGACCAGGGAAATGGTGAGAGAATAATTTTGCTTTATTTTTTAATATTTCCATTAAATATGTCAATATTAAGGTGAATAAGCTGCATTTACTTATTGAATGAGTAATAATTTCAAGTCACCCATATCAGTCATCCTAAAATATATCTTGTCAGATAAGTATCACTGACTTCTTTCTTACTTGTTAAAGCAAGGCTAGTATAAGATCAATACAAAATTTGCCTGGGATAGCTGGTTTACAATCAGCTTATAGAGTAAAAAACTAATTATAATCAAATAAAGCTTCCATTAGTGATGAAGGAAATGTTGCAATAGGTCAGATATTTGTTTAATACATAGGGTGAGACAAGAAAGAAAACCCAGACTTTTTTAACTTAGTTTTACTTTCTGTTGTAATGCTAACTTTCCCATTGATAGTTCAGATTCTTGTGCACTTACCCAACAGGTTAGAAATGAAACATCTAGGTCAAATGTTCAGTCTTTTCTCTTCAGAGATAGTAAGTTATGATTATTTCCTTGGCTTCCATTGGCTGTAGTCATTTCTACACAGAAAGCTACTTGATTATTTTGAATGGCTCACAAGGCGTCCGTAATTTATATCTATTAGTTTAGCCTCAAATGAAAATAACACTGATTCACTCAGTGTCATGATCAAGCTGCATTTGCTGTATATATGAAATCAGTTGTATATTAATTAAGTATGGTGACTTCAAAAGAAACAAAAAAGAAAAGCTTTGGTGTTTTGTCTTCAGTTTCAGAAATAACTAAAATATATATTG
This sequence comes from Neolamprologus multifasciatus, assembly GCF_963576455.1. Lineage (NCBI taxonomy): Eukaryota > Metazoa > Chordata > Actinopteri > Cichliformes > Cichlidae > Neolamprologus > Neolamprologus multifasciatus. The sequence continues at coordinate 21,737,218 of NC_140453.1, forward strand.
TTAAATCTATCTTTAGGGTTGTGGAAAGTTTTCCGTGTCATTTTGGCTGGAAGAACAAATGGCGCTCATCGTTCAATTGTTCAGAAGCTTAGGGACATTGGCCAAACTGAGGAAGCGTCTACACAAGAAAGTGACTACTGTGTGATTTTCTGTCCTGTGGTTTCACGAGTTGGGACAGACATCGCTGAGGCCCTCGACAAAATACCATGTAAGGAAAAATAAAAGTGACTTTTTATAAATAATTTAAGTGATTTATATACAGGGCCACATGTAGGATACAGGCCAAGAACCACATGTGGTGTTTATGTACTACAGCATGAGTTCAAGATCTAGTAACCCAGCCCATTTATTTAATCTCTTTTCTGAATCATCTGATCATGTTGTGTCTTTGTTTATAGTGGGTAAACGTGCAATTCTGGTGGTGATGCATCACACCTACAATCCACAACATGTTGTAGCTAAAAGCCGGAGTCAGGTGAACAACTCAAATGTGCATTTGACTGTGGATTGTCTGTTTTATGAGGACCAACTGCTTGACTGTGACCTCAATAATACCATGTGGAATGACATCCGGAGAACTCTTAGATCTCCAAATCACCAGGTAAGGATTTCACTTACTGATTTATTAATGGGCATACATGCAATAACTGATGTATGTGGTTTGGTATTTTCAATAAAGGTATTGCTCCTTATTTGTTTTTTTTTTCTTTCTTTCTTCCAGACCTCATCATTGCAAGGCTTCCAAAATTGTACGTGAGACTCTTACGTTCATTCAGCTTCCCTAATAAGTCCGTATTTTCAAAAGAAAAGTTTGATTAGTTTGTTTTAGAGCTAAAGTGCATCTTTGTGCTATCTGAAAACAAAAATCACATAATTTTTCATGTAATTTAGTACAGTGGAACCCCGACTTAAGAAATTAATTCGTTCCCGAGGGTCTTTCGTAAGTCGAAAATTTTCGTAAGTCGAAGCACCCATCGCAGGTTTTGAGTGAGGCGATGCTGAGCGATAGGCTATAGGCTAAATGCTAACTAGAACAACAATACGTCGTTCAAGTGGAACAGCGAAGCGCGAGTACGGAAGCCAAGAGGTTGTCACATGATTCGGAAGGCATTGTGGACATTGTAGGCTCAGCCAATCAGAGCCAGCGGATTTCGTTACTCGGGCATTTTGCCGTAACACAGGCAAAAATATTGCCGTTCAGTGCCTTCGTAACTTGAATTTTTCGTGAAATGGGGTATTCGTAAGTCAGGGTTCCACTGTATTGTGAAAATGATTTATTCCTGTGAAAAAAAATTACTTTGATGCCAGTTTACTATACAGCAACACATTGGCCCAGTGGTTAGCATTGTTGCCTCACAGCAACAGGCTCCTGGATTTGAATCCACTGGTCACTGGGGCATTTCTGTGTGGCGTTTGATGCTCTCCCCATGTGTGCATTCATGGCCTCCAGCCCCCCGGCTGGAAACATATGCACTGATATGTGACAACACGCTTTGAATTGCAAATGATCAAATATAACTTCTTACCCTCGTTTTTCTTTTTTGTTTTTCAGATTGGAGGAAACCTACCACAATATGGCTCATTATTGGTTTTTCTATAGCAGTGGTGATCATTGTGGTTATCGTGGCAGTCAGTGTGGAAATGCAAAAGAAGAAAGGACCTTGAGGTGTGCCGTTAATGTGCCCCAACAAAACCAAAAAACCCCAACAAAAAAATCTAATATCAGTATCAATTTACCAATATATTTTTTTCTTGGAAGGATAAGAGATATGAGCTATGTAATCAGCAAAGGGTGTTGTTTTTTTAAAGAATTGTTTGGAAAGACCAACTGTCTTTGATATTTTCCAATTGTAAATAACTTTCTTACCATAGGAACGATTTGTTTCTATTTTGAATTTTGGCTTACTTTGTTAAATAAATAATGACACTATGTAATATATTGTATAGTGTCATCTAAGGTTGGATTTATCTTATTTTAAAATCTTCTAATAGCCAGATTACTTTTAAAAATGATGTCCAAATGCTGTGTATTGCATATTGTGTCTAGGTTTTAAGAAGATGTCTTTGTGGAAAATATTGAAAGAAAATAATTTTCACATTTTTCTGTACCAAAGTTTACAACCAAAGTTCTAACTATTAACTTACTATTACCATGTGTATTTTAACATGCATTTTCATTGGTTTTTTTTTAGTAAGTACTAATAAACTTTCTTCTCATTACTATTAATTTTATTTAATTCTAGCTTTTAAAGGTTTCTGAGTAGCTATACAATCCAACAATAAAAACCACCGAGGTTTTTCAAAGGTAGTACAATTATTCATGTAGACACAAGGAAAAGGCATACAATTCTTGGAGAGAGTGAGTAGTGTGACTTTGATCACCAACTTCTACTACTTTATTGAGGAATCTTAAGCTGACTTGTACTCGAGTCCTCTGACAACTGGCAACTTGCATGTAACCTGGTGTAAAATATTACCAGCAATTCAGCTCTTCTGATCTTTGTTTTCTTTCTTTCCACTTCATGACAGCTCTGCTCTGAGCAGTGGAGGTCTGAATGAGCAGGATTTGGTATCATGAGGGCGGGGGCTGGAAGGAAGGAAAGGGGATGGGGTGTTAAGGTCACGCCTCTGGCCTAAAAAGGCAAAGCAGAATACCAGTTGACGTGAGCCGATCTAAGAATAACTCAGGGCCTTAGGCTTAGAAATTGAAAACACACTATGAATGCAATAGTAAAAATTTCAGACTTTGAAAGTTTGCAACTGAATACTTTGAAAATACAAATACGCAGATTTGGGAGTTTATGATACAATTACATATTGTTTTAACACATGTGAAAGCACTATCCATACTATGACCATGTGACTCCAACGGCAACATAGGCTGGTGGGATAAAGTTACATTGAAGCTCTCGCTCCTAGTCTCTTTTCTCTCTTTCCCTTCCATCATCCGTCAGTCCCTGTGCTCGGTCTAATTCTGTCTGAGCCAGTGGAGGTGTGGGTGGGGGGACAAGCTGCTCTATCTACAATCCCAGCCCTAAGCAGGCAAAGGGCAAAGACACGGGCCACGTTAACTTGGTCTCTGCCTGTCTCCCCAGCCTGATCCACTGGGACAGAAGTCAGCTTTCAAGACTTTCTTCCAAACGAAGACCCATTAAAACTTTCTGATGCCTGGAAATATAGTGCAGGATTAAATCCTGAGAATAGACAAAGGGGTGTAGGGTTTCTGGTGGTGGTCACTGGTTTAATTTTTTCATATTCTCATATATCACAAACCTTTTGGATGACGTTGCTGGACTGGAACACTGGGATTAAATTGTGCAGACGATCCAAGGATTTACCACAAGTATTTGTTTTCATGGCAACAAAATCTCCATAAAGGATTTAAGTTTTGTAACAGAATATTTATTTTGAAACCATGACCGAAGCAGCTGAAGGTAAAGTATCACCTTGGTTACTCTTTGAATTTCATTTCAACAACTTCTTGCCTAAAATATGCCTCTTATCATTTTATATGAAATTCTGCGGGGCACTGTACGTCTGTTTTGCACACAGACACTGTGATGTTGTGCTGAGTGGTGTGTAGGAGAATTTCATGATTAGAAGTATCTAAAAATATTCTGCTATCATGTATCTGCTATTTGTAATGCAGCTTCAGATTCCCATGGCACCAACTGTGCAGTATAGGATCAGTCAGCATCAACACTGTTCCTGCTGTTGCATATCAGCTGATGTTGTGACACCATTTTACATGTTTTTGCCTGGGATAAAGAAAATGAGATGACAAGAGGATCTTTGAACAGACATTTGGCATTTGTGCACCGTCAAGTTCATAAGATGCCCACTAGTTTTAATTACTTCAAAACCATTCCTTGTCACTGTAGCATGACAGCTGGGTCTAAATACTACAGTTCCAATGAGCCTCAGCAACACTGTGATGGAAAAGAAGTCAGTCATGGGCTCTAATCTGGTGCAGTTTGTTTGGGCAATTTAAAATGCTTCATTGTTTTAGTTGACAAAAGATGGTACCACAGCTACTCAATTCAAAACAGACACAGAATAGAAAATGAAGTAAAAACCATATTATTTAGCTCTTGTCCATCATTGGCAGCTAAATAGCAGCTATTAGCAGCAGTTCATTTCCCCACTGAAGATTTTAAGTAAATAAACTAAGTCATTTGAGTCATCAAAGATAAATTGATGTTAAATGTTTCAACTTAATAGTAAATCAGGCCAACAGTAATACTTTATGCTTATGAAATGACTATCCAAATCCATACTTTGAAGTCCATTCAGTATTCTATGTTGACTGAACTTATATTGTGAAATTCTTGGGAAAAAATAATACACTGTCCCAGTAAAAACTGTGGGCACAGTAAGCCAATCACCGCCACAGACATTTGTCTGTATGCAAGAAAGTGATTTATATGAGTAAGTGGATTCTCAGTCTTGATAGGATAAAATATGATTTTCTAATATATCCTATGTAAGGAAGCACATTTACAAATATAGCATCCGATGTTGCTGAGTGCTCTGGGATCGTGATGTTGTGGGAAAAAACAAAAAAAATGTCATTGTATGGTAGATGATTCCTCTGGGTATTCGGCAATTACAAAAGACCACCCACAGATAGGAAGACAAAAAACATCAAATGTTAGACAAATAATATGCAATTTTTTTGGCAGGGCTAACCTTTGCAGCTCTATGAAAGGCATTTTTCAAAGAGGAGATTTTGACAGAGTACAGTAGGACAACCATACATATGTATGTTTGCTCTCAGCCTTTTTTTTTTTGTTGTTGTTTTGCTCTCAGCCTTAAACCACAAAGAAAAGCAGCTAATCAGCTAAAAGCTGCTGTGTGGGTGTACAGGCCCTTTACTTATGCTAATGAGATGATTATTGTTATTGAAATGACAGTTGAAATGACAGTATAAAGAGCTGATTATCTTCACGTTAAGAATTATGTTGGAAAAAACAAAGCTATAATTTTATGGTCCACTTATGCTTTTCTCCAATAGTCAGTCACATTTTATGATGTTAATTAGTGGATGTAGATGAACATGACAAGTGCCAATGAAAGCCTTTTACATATGCTAAAAGCTTCAGGAAACTTTAGTATTTATTTGTCAAACTAATACTTCCAATAATAATGAACAAACATTCATGCATTAAAATTCAGTTTCTTAGTGTCCACACTTTTTTTTTAATGTTCTTATTCCTGATTATAGGAATTTACATGTTGCCCCTGTGGGTTCCCTCTGTGTACTCTGGCTTTCTCTCACCGTCCAAAGACATGCACTTTAAGTTAATAGGTGATTCTTAACTGGCCATGTGAGCATGAATGGGTCTGTGTCGATGTGTTATCCAAGTGAAAGAGTGTCATCCTGTCAAGGGTGTACCTTGCCTCTTGACCTATGATAGTTCAGTCTCTTTCCCCACTGCAAGTTAAGTTATTCCTAATATCTAAGCCATCATGATGTAATTATTACCAATGATATTAGGAATAATAAGATTATTTCCTAATTTAAATGCCTCTGTCAAGACAGCCAGTTATCTTATAAATATTTTTCTTTTTCAGAAGAAATTTAATTGACTGTGGAAAAAGGCTTAGTTACATTCCCCTTTGGAATCCGGTCGTTAAGTCTGACGTCACTAGCTGTGTCTGGGCCTAAACTCTGCTGCAGGTCCATATATCAAACGATCACTATGGCATTACTGAGAGTTGAAAAAATGTCTAAAGTCTTTAATCTTTAATAAAATGATCAGCGTTCTGCTCTTCCAGGTGTAACAATTGAGTTTAACATCCAGGCATCCATAAAAATGGAATTTATGACATTTAACGGAGTTAGAAGTTAGCAGAAGGTTAGCTCGCTAGCTTCTATCTAAATACAATATAGCATGTCCTGACTGCGGGGTTTTGGAAACAAATTAAAACGTACAGCTCTGTTATCACTTCCAACATAAATGAAGACAGAAAACTAAACAGCAGTGATGTTTGTAGGGTTACTGAAGTTTGGCTAGCTGGTGTATAATGATGTGCTACGTGACCGCTAGCGACACAGCTATGTTAGCATAATATAAACAAGCTAACTTTTTTTCCAGTCGATAAAAGTTAACGTGAGTGTTCTCGGTGGTCAGGAACAAATGTAATCCCATGGCAGGATGCTGTAAAAGGACCAAACTTCAGCCAGGAGAACAACTGAGATAATCCATCCACAATACGAGGTTAGTCATTCATATCTGCATGGACTGGGCTGTAGTTACATCCTAAGGTTTTAAAAACTGAGCTTAAATAAATGATTAGCGGTAATAAAAGCCGAGGGAGGTCAACAGTGACTGTGACAGTGACATCACTGACTGTTTTAGGAGCTTTTTGAGATTAAATAGAAGAAAATACATAACATTAAACATGTTAACAACACATAAGCCATATTAAACGCAGACACTTTAGGCCCGGAAGTAGGATTCGTCACGTCATCACTTAACGACCGGATGGTGCTTCTTACAAGACTAAGAAGACCTGTATGTGTGAAAGACTGGAACAGCTAAGCATTTAGAAATGAAAAGAGAAAATATTTGTATTGAAATATAACATACTCAGGTGCAACAATGCTTCTTTCAGTTTCAGTCAGAAGAGTTTACAAAGAACTTGCTGTGGAGATGCTTCATAGTTGGGGAATTAATGTGATGGCTGTGAGGCAAAGCGGAGAAGTAGTCTCTCTGTCACTTTCAGTAAAATTAGAAACCACTGGGTGGAAAGAATCCCAGTTGTTTAGTATACTTGTATACTAGTATACTGTTATTTTCCACATAACGATTACAAATAATAGAGTCTGTAAACCATGCAAACAACCTGTTTACTTTCTCTGTTGTAATATTGAGAATTTGACACCTATTGTTGTAGGTTATGTTGGAATCAAATTTCTAACCTGATTTATAACACTTATCTGGCTCAACCATCCGGATGTTAAAAGGTCTCTGCTGCATTTAGTTCAGTTCTGTGCACTCATTACTGAAATGTTATGACAACACTTCCCTGCATTCTGGCTCCACTAGCTCCTAATGACTGCTCTGAGCTTAGCTGTCATGGATACCCTGTGAGAGCAATGGCAGAAATGTCATCCACAGCATGGAGGCAGGTCAGCCATAAAAGGAGGAATCATACATGGATGGATGGTCACACCATTTAGAGTTGAGTTTTGAAAACAGTGGTCAAGGAAAATATCAAGTCTAAAGGGGAAGGACATATTCACATGCTATTAATGTTTTTATTTCCAGTACTAAATTCCAAAAATGGTCTTTATTGTCTTGCATGTGTTACAATGTCTGCATTGAGGGTTTTGTTAAAATAGGAGCTCACAGACTGGTAAAATGAATACATGAAACTGTTTAAAAAGATAGATAGAAAATAAAAGATAGACAAAATAGAAGTACAAGTACACTGGGATCTCTTGTCAAATTCATGATTAATTGTTTATAAGTTGGATTTGGACCACAGTGCTGAACTAGACATCATCAGTGAACTGCAGTGCATGGTCAAATCTATCCATAAAAGCCTGAAAAAAGAAGGAAGGCTCTCAAAGAATTACTACTGTCAATACACCTACAGTATAGCCAGTCAGAAGCCTGTGTATCAGTTGAAGACTTTGGGCAGCTATAAGTGCAGATTTACACCAAAAATTCTAACTTTGTAAAGATTTCTGAAATTATCATGGCCTAATGTAGGCCATATTCAGTTAGTTGTTTCCTTTGCTACAGGAAAAAGTATAAAGCAGGTTAAAATTCTGTAACAGAGTAATTTCTATTATTAGTCTGTGAACTTTGAAATATTGCTACAAGACACTACATCAACCTCTAAACTACATAATTTGTGATCAAATATATTTAGCGCTATTAAGATATCTATCCCATTTCTGAGTGCCCAGTTTGATTGTAGTGTGGTCACTAATTGTCCATATTCTTTCAACTAGGCGTGTGGATAGACGCACATACCCAGGACAAAGTAAAAGCTGTTAAAAAACATAAAGAAATATTATTTGAAAAACAAAGATGTAGACATGTTTCATAGCACAGGCAGTATTTCTGAAGGTTCTGTATCACTGATTATTAATATTACAGGTGGCAGGGGTTTTCCTGGCTTTGAACAGGCACTTGTGTGTGTGTGTGTGTGTGTGCGTGTGTGCGCGCGTGTAAGCTATTTTGCAATTTCTTGATAAAGAAAAATGTTGGTTAGACTTAAACATATAAATGGGCAATTATGGAATAGATTAAAAATAGAACTCTATTATAATGTTGATGGCTGCTCTTTAGTGCTGACTGAAAACTTTGTGAGCAGAGAGAAAGTTGAAAAATCCTGGATAGAGAAAATTAAGTGATGCAAGTATTAACACCTGTGTTTATCTACTATTTCATATCAAATGACTGCTATGAAACGTCCATTGACATTTTAGAGAACATTTACTCACAGTTTAAACTACAACAACTCAATGGTGTCATTACAGTCATCTCACAACAGGCTCCACAACTTGTTATTCATGTTTTGAAAAGACCAGTAAAAATCAAACACACACACACACACACACACACACACACACACACACACACACACACACACACACACACACACACACACCTCCCTCTAACCTAATTGCTCTATGTGTGTTTAGAGTCCTGCTAAGCTGTTTGAGTCAGCAGTAACAGAGTATCCCACAGTAGCTGCCAACACTGAGCTGAAGAGAGTCAACAGGTGGTCTAAGCTTAATACACCCACAGAAATATGAACAACTGGATGGTGACTGGTGTTATGAGACAAAGCAAACTCTTTATGCTGAACTGTTGTATGAAGCAGAGCCCAAGCAAAACAATACATTAGAAAAAACATAAATTAAAACATACAAAAATCCAGATTAAGAAATCTACACTAACAACACTTGGTTAGTGAGTCTAAATAAACCATATGGGCATGAATGGTAACTGCTCGTTTACAGGATAGACTAAAACTATCCATCAATCATTCATCCACTTTCTTTCCACTTTCCACTTGAGGATGACATGGGAGCTGGAGCCCATCTCAGCTGTCATAGGAAGAAAGACCAATCTAAATTTAAACATTAACACTAAACATTAACAACATTAACATTAACTAACACAAACTGTGGTTGAATAATAAGAAACTAAGGCTAGTTAGTTTATTTTATACAGTACTCAAAACATTTAAATGAACACTCTTTAATCAGAGTATAGAACCAAGTCAGTCCAATTTCTTGGCATATTGATGTGGTCAGTTGGTCAGTTTAAGCTGATTAGGTGTCAATAAAAATGCCTACAGGTGTGCATAAGGGGCAACAATGAGACAACCCCAAAACAGGAATAATTTTTTACTAGTTTTGCAAGGGTCAGTGTCACCACTGGTCACATGAGCTGATACCTAGACCCTACAGAGGTTGCATAGCTCCTCCAGGATGACATGTCAATACATGCCATTGCCAGAAAGTTTGGTTTGTCTTCCAGCTTTGTCTCAAGTACATGGAGGAGATTCCAGGAGACAGGCAGTTACTCTAGGAGAGCTAAACGGGGTCGTTGGAGGTCCTTAACCCAGCAGCAGAACTGGTATCTGCTCTTTTGTACAAAGAGAAATAGGTTGAGCACTGCCAGTGCTACAAAATGACACCCAGCAGATCACTGGTGCGAAACAGACTTTATGAGGGTGGCCTGAAGGCCCAATGTCCTCTAGTGAGCTATTGTCGGGATATCAAGGGACAAACAGACCTTCACAGGCAACAGCACCCTGATTGCCATTAGGTATCACCACTGTAACATTCAATGCTCATGCAACGGGTTCTCCTGATGCACAGTAACGCCCGGCCTAATGTGGCAAGACTATGCAGAAAGTGCCTAGCATAGGCACTGGCCCCCATGCTTGCCTGACCTAAATCCAAGAGAACACCTGTGGGACATTATGTTTTAGTCCATCTGATGCCACCATGTTGCACCTCAGCCTGTCTAGGAGCTCAGTAATACCCTGGTTCAGATCTGAGAGATCCTCCAGGACACCATACATCATCTCATTAGGTGCATGCTCTGACATTGTCAGAAACATATAGAAGCATGTGTTAGGCATACGTCTACTCAGTACTGATTTGTGTTGCTGCACCGAAATTTCGTCAAAATGGACTAGCCTGCCATATCATTTTTTTTAAACTTTGGTTTTTCAGGAGGTTTTTTAAAGTCAGCATTCTGTAGTTTGACAATTTAGATCAAACAAGATGGCATTCTTTTATTTCTAACACATTACCCACTCCACATCAGTATCAACATCCAGGATGACTTTTTTCCCACTCATATCTGAATCGTACAGGACCGGAGCAAATCCAAACCTTCCTAGGGGACAGCCAAGGTAAACCATGAACACTTTGCTCTATGGCTGGCCAACACACAGAGGCAACCATTCAATCGCACATTCAGACCTTTGGCCAAATTAGAATTGCTTGTTAAACTTGCAAACAAAAAGCTTGGGACTGTGGGAGGAAGCTGGAGAAACCAGGCTCCCAGCCATTACTCTCTTTGTGCTGAAGTTTCACGACCAAAACTTTAAGACATCTGCACCAAAAATGCCATTTCAGCCAGTCAGACTGTTTTGTGCATCATTGTTTCCTTTATATAGGCTTACATTGCTTTGATCTTTGAAGATGTACATGCTAAAAAAATAAATTTCCCTCAAATAGTTTAAACCTGAAGTACAGTAACAAAGTATTTGTACTTTTTTACTGCTCACCTCTGCTATAAGTGGCAAACCAGGCTGTAACTGCACCAACAGTAGCTCCTAGTGAAGAGTTTTTGTAATGTGTATTTAAATAAAGCAATGGGTTTTGATTTCATAGCTTCTGATTTTACTAATTTTCTTAGAATATTAGGGATAAAAAATTAAAAACGTGCTGTGCTTATTTTACTAACCAAAGTTTCTGATATTTTGTTCATTAGCACGAACATCGACCACTACAACCATGGTCCTCGATCACAAGAACGGAGACGCTGGGGCACCACCTATGCGGGTGTTGAAGAAATCCTTTACAGATGACTTTTACTCTACTTTCAGCTCCCCGCTGGCCTGGATCTTGGTTCTGGCTCTTATCATTACTTGGTCTTGTGTGTTCGTCATTATGTTTGATCTAATGGACTACAAGACCATTTCAGGTACAGTATCAGCAGCCTTTCAGTTTCCTGTGGAGTTGAAAATGATATTTTGAGGGTAAACTTGCTAATGCAGGAAGTCAATCAATGAACAACCAAATGGGACTGGTTTGACCAAAGCAGCTGCAATAACTGTATTCACTTTGGAGTGATAAAGAGGGAAATTTCTAAGCAGTATATGAGCAAATTAAGGAAATTATGTCTCATTAGATAGGTTCACCTATAGTATGCTGTGCCAAAAAACTAATAACAAATAATTAAGCAACACCCTGAGAACCAGTATACTGTGAATAATTTACTTTTTAACTTTAATGCAAATATACCTCATTATTTTGTATTTCACAATTACCTCATTTTTTTCATACATTTATGTTTCATCTGTTATTATACATTATGTTTTGTTGCCAATATAGAGTTGAGTGTTGAAAGATGATGGCATACCCACACAACACAAGCTTGGTCTAGAAAAGTACTGGAGGTCATAAATTCTGGTGTCTGTGTGTGCAGGTAGGGCAGCGTTGTAGTTCTTCTCATTACAGGGAGCTCTCCAATCCAGGAGATGTAAGATGAGCCGAGAGCCAGACCAAGTCCCAAATAAGGGAAAAGCCAAGTCTAAACTACAGCTACTCCCCAACTTTTTAACTAATCATGTTAATGTTCTGTTCATGTGTCTCATAATAAAAGTGTTTACTGTTTTGGTGTGATGCCCTTTGTCTGGTTGGCATGTGGTTTTAACTGCTTTGTAAATTTTGAAAACTTATACTTTGAGTTTATTCGTCTTGCCTCATTAAAAAAAAGAACCCAACAGTACCTGGGTCCCTTATCTGCACTAGGTCAAAGTTTTTATTGCAATTTATATTTGCATTTATTGTTTATTATTCAACTTTTTTCTTCAACAGGCCATAAGGTTTATCGTGAGATGAAGCTCATTTCATATTTACACAAACAATCTTCACATCTTAAACCAAAGATGAGGCTAGTATAATAATAGCAACATGTACCTCAAGGTGTGTGAATATGTTGTTAATCTGGTTGGACGTGGCTTCAGTATTTATCATTTGTAAAATCTCATGAACCTTCATACAGCTATGAGTGAATGAGCTTCCATGGGAAGGACAAAAGATTACGCTGATAAAGTCGTTTCCCAGTTTTCCGATACTTCTGTTGTTTGAAGCATTTTTTTAACTCTGATTTTATTTGAATGCATTTACTTACCACACACTGTCAGATGTCTGCAACTATGAACAACTGGTATAAAGCTTGCTAGTTTAATTTTTTCATATGTTCATATGTAACAGTAACACCACCAAATAACAAGCACTGGGTCATTTTGTCATCACTATATTAAAAAGCAATGCTTGGAAATCTATTCATTTAAGCTGCGTTCTAACCCAATGCTCATACACAAAAGAATCTGGGATAGCAGTAGTAGTACCAAACCAATTTCCCCACTTCACAGTATTGTTAATCAATTATGTTTTTAATTCTCAATTCAACTTAAAATTGTGGCACTGACAATTTTACAGTGAAAAGTGATATAAAAAAAAATTCTGTATAGTTTTTTTTATTTATTTTTATTTCTACTCCAATGCCTTTACTTTAATTTTATTTAATTCATTCAGTTTTCAGTTTTTTGTTTTAGTATAGTTCAAAATAACCTTAATGGCAACACAAATATGTCAGCTTTCACGACCCTTCCTTTCCTTTCACTTTCTTTTCTCCATTTACTTTTATCTTCATTTTCCTTTGCTTCATCACTGTACTTAAATTCTTTACTTATTGCCACTGTGTTTTTCATCCAACCAGGTCACCCACCCAGGAGGGTTTTTAAGGATTCAGGGCGTAGAGGCAAGGCACCATATCTGCTACCAAATCGTCAGAACAGACACTTCTTCTAAGGGCACTAATAAAAACAGCTACTAACTCCCTAACATTGACTGGTAATGTTAGCCGTCAATGTTAGAAAGTCCTTTGCAGCCATGTTGGACCTGTAGAGGGATGATAAATTAGGCTAAAGGCTGCCTTTTGTCTAGTACTGCATTCATGCTTGATTCTGTCTGTTTTCTAGGTGTTCAGTCATGTTAAGAGTAGTTTATAGTTAGAAGAGGTTCTATAAATGAAGTGGACTTATTCCTGCTTGGTTTCTTAGGTGGTATTTGTTTTGTTATTATTCAAAAAAATTTTTTAATATTTGTAAAAGTAACACATTTTCTGTTTCAAAAAATTCTTTTGAATATTTGAAATTCAGGTATGCTTGATTTATTTACTGCAAGCATCAGTGTTCTCAGTCTACAGAGTAAGAAACTCAAGTTCTTCTGAAATCTTCAGATTTTAAACCAAACTGTGTTCCACTGCATTTCTGTTTTTCCTTTTTCCCAGTGCATATTTTAGCTTTACTTGGTATAAATTCTGTTTTATTTCAAGATAAACAAAATCTGTTAAGGCTCATCTAGGTAATTCCAACATGAACAATGTTTTGGTTGTATTTCCACTTGGAATGCAGGTCCCTCTTTCATCAAATTGTCTTGCAAACAAGTCAGAAAATACTAGTCTTTTGAGTTTAATTGAATTCAGTTTGAAGGAATTTATTGCACAAGTTCTAATGTGCAGATTCAATGTCAGATTCAAATAAAGACGTTCAAACAAAGATAAACAAAAATATTTAAATATGAAAAGAAAAACAAACTTGTTATCCTGATTTTTAAAACTATGAACACCAACTTGATGAAAGACAGTCAATATGAATTTTAAATGCTTTTTGCACAGCAATATGCTCTATATTTGCAGCCCTTTGTGATGTTTAAACTGGAATGTCGGTTACTGTTCTTTATAATTGAAGATTGAAAAACTCCTGAAATGCAGATTTCTGCCTTTCAAGTTAAGCTCCTGTTGCTCCATCCCAGTTTTAACGTCATGCTTTCTCATTTCCTCTAGAGGAATGATAGCTTTGTCTGCATTGAGGAAATGTGACAATAAGAGTTGAGGAACTCTTAATTGTTGGGCTTGGTACAAAAACAAGCAGGTGAACAGCTTCAGTCAAACTTCACGAGTAACTAAAACATCTTTTTGTTTGTGTGCCTGTATTCATGTTCATGCTCCATCAGGAGGCCTCAGCAAGATCAGCTCAGACCCCATGAAGGCGGTAAACGATGCTGTGGACGAATCATCAAACATAATCACAGGAATAGTGAATTTTGCTGCCAACTTAATTGCTCCAGACGACGATGAAGGTTCATGACTTTATGAACGTATTCAAATTCTGTCACTGCAATTTATCTGATGATATGCTAGTTTTCACTTTTCTCTCTTCTTCTCCAGGAACTCTATATGCAGTCAGAAAAAAAGGTTTGTACTAATTCTGCTTTTGAGTGCATATCCCATTTAAATAATCATCCAGCTGCAGAATTTGAACAGCCTTGCTTGCTGCTTTTTGGACTTCTTTTTCACTGTGCTGCTTTACATGTGTTGTTCTCTGCATTATATATTCTCTGGGGGGTTTAAGTGGACTTCTACCAACATAAACCCCCTCCAGGAAAAGTAATTTCAACTGTCATTACGCATGAAAAATCAAAGCTTTGAAATGGCAGTTTCTGGGGGCATGCTACTGCTTTGACTAATGTCTTTCATTACAATGAACAACACATGTACTGCAAGTTTTTTTTAATGTGTCTCTGAAAAAAAAATAGATTTTTTTTTCTAGAAGTTTTGATTTGTTGTATTAATAGAAGATACAACAGATGTCATTGCGTAAGCTTCATACTTTACAGACATAGTTTACTGAATTATTTAAGTTTATAGAAAGTTTGTTGGAAGGTATTCGTAGACATGCCTGAATAAAGATGCCAGCAGGGACAGAATCTTGTTTGCTGAAATGGTGTTATATCCAAGTTGACTATATCTATGAACCATCTCAAAGATTCAAGTTGGTTGGATGATGTGGATGATGAAGTGGAGGTGAAAAGTAAGAAAACAGAAGGTATTCAATATTAATACATTTCTGAGAATGTTCTTATGAAACTTAATGAAGTAATGATAAGTTCAGTTCTCACACCTAATAACAGACTAATGATGGAAACAAACGAAAATCATAATAGTCAACTAAAAGCAGAATCTTACTTCTCTCTTTTTTTTAGTTGCACTGATTCAAGCAGCTCTGCTGATTGTAGGATTGTTTGCACCTAACTTGCAACCAACTGATGCTAATTGCCACAAATGAGCTTCTTAATTTCCACTAAATGTGTCTGTGAATTGGTATACTAATTGTACTAAAAGTGAAACATTTGGTTTTTAAATTCTTTAATTACATATATCATTTTTTTCTGTGCTGCAGGAGAATTTCTACCATCACGAACTAAAGGTCTGTAACTCTCATGTTTTACTTTGTTGCCAATTATACTGCTAAATACTTCATTTATATTAATGGAATACTTATCACGCCTATCACCGATACTAGGTTCTCCTTAATCCCCGTTTTCAGTGTAATTTTACTCCATGCCTTTACTATAGCAATAAACATGATTAAAAAAACAAGAACTGTGCCAAACCGTGCATATGAAGCAGTGAACCATCTGCACTACATTTACGGTTACGGACGTTTTCTTACAGACTTATTCTTCTCTTTCAGCAACAACTGCAGCCTTAGCTTACTTAAACTCTATGACTGTGTAAGGTCACTGCCTATTCAATTTTCTGTTGCTGAAATAAATTCTCTCACATGTGGAGTGAGTCACTAACCACAACAAACTGGCTAAATTAGTCTGATTCATTCATGCAGCAGCAGTTTGGCCAGTGTTACCTTGTTAAGTGAGGCAGTGGAGACACGATTTATAGCCTGCCTTTAGTGCTGCTCCTCCAGCTTTTTTTGGCCTTTGAGCATTTGAGCTAACACAATGTAGCCACTTCCTTGAGGTGCGCTCATGGGTGCACTAATTTACCTGTGCCTTGACTTACAGGCTAGCCTGATTGAAGTCACTGAAGTTGCTTAACTAAATCCAGACTGAAAACTAAAACTTAGTGTGAAAATATATTTAAATAAACTGAATTTTTAAAAATGCCTTCGAAAAAAAACACAAGTCAAATGTGCTGTGAAAAAAATAGAGAGAAAGTGTTGTAATAGCTATTCTGAATTTCAATTTTGCACCTGACCAAGAACCCCCATTTTGTAATGATCATAAACAATCAGATTGTAAATAAACGAATAAAAAATCAGCTAAACCTAAACAATTTCAAATAATAACACTGAAACAAGCAAACTCTAACAAAACGTAAATGAAAAAATAAAAACTAATGAAAATATACAAAACAATAACAATAGTTGCTTAGGCTTTAAGATAGTTTGTGTACAAAATTAATATATCACTGACTTTTACAAAATTATTATTATTATTATTATTATTGACTCATTTTAATTATTTCTACTTTTATTATTGCTATTTTAATAGACTAATTTTAACCATCATCACTTTTTGTCAGTATAGCAACGTCATAGTTATCATTAATCCATAGTAATGTGTATTGAAAATCTAGCATCCCAATGGCTCACACTGATAAGTGTGACACTTGAATTTTACCATTTTTGTGTTAATACAATATTATTCAAAGAGAAATTGCAGGATTTTTACTTTTTACTGCTCTCCTAATTTGAATAACCCGTTTTATTTTTTATAGTCATAGGAATGCAAACACAAAAGCAACCACCAATGACTGAAGTTCTGGAGGATGAAGCGGGGGAGGGAGAGGCAGAGGAAGAAGAAGGAGATGAAGGAGAGGAGGCTGGGGAGGACGAAGAGGAGGAGGAAGAAGAGGAATATGAGGAAGAGGAGGAGGAGTATGGAGATGAATATGAGGAAGAGGAGGAGTATGATGAGGAGTATGGAGATGAATATGATGAAGAGGAGGAATATGAGGAGGAAGAAGAAGTAGATGATGAGGAGGAGGAATTGGGGGAGGAGGGGGAGGAGGAAGAGGCCAAAGGAGACGAAGAGCAGGAAGGCGAAGAACTGGAGGATGAAGAAGAGGAGGAAGGCGAAGAACTGGAGCATGAAGAAGAGGAGGAGGGGGAGGAGGAAGAGGCCAAAGGAGACGAAGAGCAGGAAGGCGAAGAACTGGAGGATGAGGAAGAGGAGGAAGGTGAAGAACTGGAGCATGAAGAAGAGGAGGAGGGGGAGGAGGAAGAGGCCAAAGGAGATGAAGAGCAGGAAGGCGAAGAACTGGAGGATGAGGAAGAGGAGGAGGATGATGAAGTTTCTCCTGAACCTATTTCCACTTCTGAGGATGAAGAGTCGGCTGTATCTCCTGATTCTGAGTCCGATGTTCCTGTTGGGGTGACAGACAGTGACGAAGAGGTAACTTTACCCGATGAAGATGATGAAAAAGACAAAGAAGAACACGATGAAGATGAAACCAGTGACGATCAACTTCTTTCCAGTGAAGAGGAAGAGGGGGAGGACGAGCTGGAGGATGATGAAGAAGATGATGAAGATGATAGACTAGCTGAGGGTGTTACTGATAGTGATGATGTCATTGCAGAAGACACTAGCGATGACCTGGATCTTCCTCCTATTGTAGCTGGTAGTGAGGATGAGGAAGATATTGATCACAAACTGGCAGAGGAAGAAGATGAAGATGAAGAAGATCTTTCTCCTCTTCCTGCTGAAGATGAAGACTTGGAAGAAGACATAAAAGCTGTAGAAGACACAGACAAGGAGGAAGATGAGGAGGAGCTGGACCAATC
Organism: Neolamprologus multifasciatus; assembly: GCF_963576455.1. Taxonomy (NCBI): domain Eukaryota; kingdom Metazoa; phylum Chordata; class Actinopteri; order Cichliformes; family Cichlidae; genus Neolamprologus; species Neolamprologus multifasciatus. The sequence goes on from NC_140453.1 coordinate 21,755,137, forward strand.
AGACGAGGACATCTCTGTTGCATCCTCCGAACACTTTGCAGATGATGAAGATGATGAAGAAGACCTTAAAGATGATGACCTTGACCTGGACTTTGACAAAGATATCCTTGAAGACCTTAAACACAAAGATGCTCAAGACATACCTGATGTCACTGAAGAGGGCATCCCTGATGATTACAAAGAGGAAGAGGAGGAGGAAGCTGGCATTCCTCCCTTTACGAGCACAGACAGCGGAGTCTTAGGTGATGAAGATGATGAGGATGACATTTCCTTTGAAACGGATGAGGACTCCACTGGAGAAACAATCCTGAGTGACTCTTATGACACAACTGATGATCAGGATGTTGATACAAGCTCTTTAGATGAGGAGGATGAAGAAGACGAGGATGAAGATGAAGAAGATGATGGTGTTAGTGAAATCTTGATGGCAGGTATTGTACAACTTTATTTTTTACATTTAGTTCTTATAAACACAAGAAGGATGGACAAAAATGAGCTAGAAGCAGCACAAGAAAGGTGATTTTTCATATTTCATGCTTTAAATACACAGTTGTCATAGTATATTGTGTTCTGTGTTTTTACAGCTGCTGCTGCAGGAACATTAACCGTCCAGGAGGAGGCAGCAAAGACTGATGAAGACCATGATGACGGGGATGAGCTCGAAGAGGCTGAAGATAAAGGGAAGACTGAAGACGCAGAAACAAAAGAAACAAGTTTGTATCAAACAGCTGTTGTGGTGCAAAGGATTCATAAATGTATTCAGTATTGTTTCTAAAACCTATTAATGTGCAATGAAACTGAAATATATGTATTCCTGATAGTAGGAATAGAAGGCAACACTAATAATAATAATTTAAAGAGGTAGCATCTTATTATAGGAGATGCAAATAAGACAAATAATAAGATGCAACAACATATTTATTAAAGAGTGGGCAGTATGTCATGTGTGACTGTGAAATCTGTGACTTCGCACTGCCACCTACAGGTCAGTCAAACTTAGAGAAACATCAGATAAACTGGATTCAAAAGCATTAAAGCTGTGTGTGTCATATTGAGGTTATATGGCTAGTAAATTTATAAGAAGTTTTGTTCATTAATTTTTCAAATTCTTTTGCAATTACCTCTAAAAATATTGTTAATAGTTACCTTTTGTAGGCAGTAAAAAGCATCTATTTTATTTAAATGTTTTACCGTTGTACATTTATTTCTGCCCTAATCAGGCAATACTATCAGTGCTTGTCTTCCTTAAAAAATATGCAAGAGTGGAAAGATTGAGAGGCCAATTTACAGCTTACCAAAAACACTGAAATGTCATTGGAATCTCTGTAGAAGGTGGTAAGTTGTAGCTTATTTTATTTCATCACACATATTGTTCCTGAAAGTCAAGAGTCTATCCTGCTCAAATTTCTTTAATTGCTTTGTTGCCCTTAACAGAGTAGAAAACCTCAAATCCTTTCGTTTTTTCCTTGTTGTGTGACATGATTCTATGATAGAGCCACTTTCTGCTTTTACAGGCACCACCCGGCCTGCAGGTCCGGAGGAGAAGGATGAGGGCAAAGATGAAGAGCCAGTTTCTAAACCTGAGAAATCTGTAGATGAACAAGAAGACAAGAAAGAGGAGTATGATGAAGACGAAGATGAGGATGAGAAAGCATCAGTGGATGTGTTCAAACCTGTTCCTGGACCAGAGGAGGCAGCGCCAAAGACAGAACCCACAGGTCAGAACCTGAGGAGAATTATAAATGCTTTGTCATATTTGTTTGTCAGGGTAACATTAATTTTATGCTTTGTGATTCCAGTATGTCCCTGTATGCACTCTGCAAAGGCCAAAGAGTCTCCCACTAAGACTGCTAAGGCAAAAGGTCTGTGATGGTTTCATAATGTCTGCTGTACATTTTTCTTATAACACAGTGTCAGTAAAAGACTGATTTGTTGAATTTAAAGTACTGTTTTTTTAAAGTACCTAAGGTTTTTAAGTGAAATAAATGATGAAGTGTATTTCATATAAAATAAGCTATTTTAATGAGGTGGAAACTGTATTATCTAATAACAGTATATGGCAATAGATTAAAAAAAAAACCTGGTGAGAAAACATTTAGCACATGTTTTATCTTATGCCATTACATTAATAATAATAATAATAATAATAATAATAATAATAATAATAATCAATTTTATTTATGAGCACCTTTCAAGTCACCCAAGGACACTTTACAATAGGATAAAACACTTAGTAAAACAATGGCAGAATAAGAACAATAAAAAAAGCACAAGATAAAATTAACAAACAGTGGATTCACAGTGAATATGCAGATTTGAACAGATGAGTTTTGAGTTGGGATTTAAACTGTGGGAGAGAACCAGTGTTTCTTATTTCTGGGGGCAGAGCAGCTGAAAGCTCTGCTTCCCATGGTGGTGAGGCAGAAGGAAGGTACAGCAAGCTGATAGAAGAAGAAGAACGAAGTGAACGGGCAGAACAGGTAGTGGTTAACAGGTCAGAAAGGTAAGGAGGAGCGAGGTTATGAATGACCTTGAAGGTGAGCAGAAGAAGTTTGAATATTATCCAGAATTTCACAGGGAGACAGTGAAGTTCCTGAAGAACAGGGGTGATGTGCTGGTAGGAGGGGGTTCTGGTGATAATGCGAGCAGAAGTTCTGAACCAGTTGAAGCTTACGGAGGGATTTTTGGGGGAGACCATGCAGAAGAGAATTGCAGTAGTCAATACGGGAGGTAACAAGACTGTGGACAAGAATGGATGTAGACTGGGTGGAAAGAGAAGGAAGCAATCTGTTAATGTTACGTAGATGGAAGTAGGCAGAACGGGTGAGATTATTGATGTGAGATTTATAGGAAAGTGAACTGTCTAGGATGACACCAAGGCTCTTAACCTGAGGAGAAGGGAAAACTGTGCAGTTATCGATGGTGAGTGAGAAATGGTTTGCCTTCAAAAGGTTGGATTTGGTGCCATTAAGGAGGATCTCAGTTTTATCCTCATTGAGCTTTAGAAAATTAGAGGTAAACCAGGATTGTATCTAGACTTCATTCAGTAATTTGACACCAAAAAAACAAATTGAGTTTTCTAACTGTTTCAGATGCATACAGAATCAAAACTATGAGGGTTTTTTTGTATTTTTTAGTCTTAAAAGCAGAAAGAATCCCATGTATCATTTCAGTGTTCATATTCAACACACGTGAAACGCTTGTTTTTTTTCTGTTGAGGATTTCTAGAGCATATTGCATTATAATGCACCATCACTGTTCACCACACGATAAAAACTAAATATGTTCCTTGTGCAAGCTCTAGTTAAATTTTAATGTAAAGATGGTGCAACAGAGAGAATGTAGAATATGTGATGGTGCTCATAAGAAACTGGGTGTAACTTGGAACCCAAACATGTTTAACATTTAGATCATGTATTTAAGTCTCTGTGTATCAACCAAGTGGATTGTTTTTGCTTTTAAAGCCTTGTGTGACAAAGAAAATAAAAAAAAGTAACTCAATGTAAAACTTAAAAGTGATCCCATATGAGATTTGAGCTGGAGTCTCTTTGTTTTTCTTACCTCACAGTCAGGTGCATAAAAACAACTCTACTGTATAAATAATACATTATTTAGATGGAGGGTGTGATGATAATATCGCATCTTATTGCATTGTGTCATTTAAACAATACAAAAAAAGCATTTTAATAAAGGGTAGACATTATACTCATTTTTGTTTGATTCTTCCACTTTAATCAACATTTTTAAACTGTAGTTTATAAATGTGGATTATGCTGGAACATAAACCTGTACTAGTATGTATGCAGATATGCATCATGTTGTTTGCTGTATGCAGTGTCATAAGTACGTAACTCTTCACAAGCCTCTGTGTTCCTCCTCCAGTTTGTAGCTTTAGCTTTGTTTATATTTTCAGATGCTCCCAAGAGAGTTTCTGCTGTGAGAAGGAGAAAAGGTAATGGTAAAAAAACAAATAAAAAGTTCCTATTTATTTATTTATTTAGATATACTCACTGACGTTACCTGCAAAACTCCCAAGAGACAAAGTTTAAGTCATTATTATGTTTCACAGTAACCTCCCATAAGCTCTACAGGGGAATAATTCAGGGAACAATATTATCTCACCCTGTAAAATTAGAATAATTTGCATCACTTGGATATGAAGTTGTAACTTTAATTAAGCTTTTTGATTCAGAGATAATTTATCAATTTGCTTTTTTTATCCCTTATGTTCATTTTAAGATCGGGAAACTGTGAGGACTGTAAAGACTCTAAAGACAGCTGAAAAGCCCAAAAAGACAGGTAGCACTGATTGTTATGTTTATATGAATTTGATCTTTAAAATAATGTGCTTATTATTGTTTCCCTTTATTGTGATATTGTAATAAACACAGTCATGTCGTAATCAGCTCTTCCCAGAATGGTCGGTCTGCCTCCGAAAATCGCAAAGATCCGAAGATTTCCTCCTTTTCTGAAAGGTACTAAGATTTAATACTACATAAACTGGTCTCAATGTTAATCAGGAGAGAATTACTTTTTCACATATACGTTACGAATTTAAATATTTGTACCTTTTTCAATTCTAAAAAGCCAAGAAAGTAGATAAACCCAAGGCTTCCAAAACAAGTAAGCAATTACTTCCCCACAAATATGTCATATTCATGATCACTGTATCACAAAAGTAAAGCAAATTATGTTAGTGTATTTATAAAACTGCTGTTTGTTTTTTTTTAATGTGACCTTGTTTATTCACAGAGACAAAGACCAAAAAGCAAGAACAGGTCACAGACTCTGGACAAGAAGGTATAAAACATTCATATTTTTCTCCTGATTTAAAAGAACATTTATACCAAAATATAAAAATAAGAATATGACTTTGTTTGTGTATTATTCCAGTAAACTGTTGCTTTGGATTATATAAATAATGCAAATGTGCACTGATGTTTTGCAGTTGGGCCTTGTAGACCTGCACCAGTTTATTGCCCGTCCCCACCTGGATGGTATGGTAAGCACAAGGATCTCCACAGTGCACTGAAATGTTGTCATATAGGCTGAATTAAAGACTTTACTGTGCACCAGCTTAAAGTTGGCTTTTTATCTTGCAGTTCATCACATAGTCACAGACAATCCTTACCCTCCTCCTACCATGTCAGGTATTTACTTTTTGGTACTATTTGCAGTCACTGTTAAATCACCGTTGCTCAATGACTTCTGCTGTAAGGTTAAAGGCGTATTTGTTTTTGTTTTCAGCTCCCTCTGCTCCTGTACTGACCGCCCACCCTGTCCATCCTGGAGCCCCACAGACACAGGGCATTTATCAGCAACAGCCTCCGCCACCACCAATGCATCCACTGTACGCACAGTATCAACCATATCAGCCACCACTTCAGCCTGTGATGCCGCCTCCACCAGATCCAGTTCAGCCACTCCAGCCTGTACAGCCAGAAGCTGCAGAAGAAGAAAAAGCTCCTGCCCAACCTGAGGTCCCGACTCCAGCTGTTGAAGCTGAGCCTGCTGATGCTCCGGTTCAAGGTGAGAAGGATATGTCTATTTATTTTCTTTCTTCTTTTGAAATGGTTGTTTCTTGTTCCTGTTTTCTTGTTCTTACTTGTTTTCCAGGTATTCATTTAAAAATATTTAAATATACAGATTTTTTTCTACTCACCTTCCGCAGGTTTGGGAGGAAAATCACAAAACTCTGATCAAATAAATCAATGAGGCTTAAAAATATAGTGTGATAGAGTTGTTGATAAGTAAATATTTTGAATAAGGTGTGATAAATAAATAAATACATAAAAGCATAAATACATTTCACTTGAAAAAAAACACACTATCCTGAAAATCTTACATTTTTCTGTGAAACTTTAATATAATTCAAATTATGCTACAAAGTAAACCTACAACTGTTTCCCCTTTAAGAACCAGAGGCTGCTGAGGAGGACGTGATTGCTGTCTCCACAAAGAAAGGTACAAACTAAGAAGTTAAGCTCTTGTGGAAAGTTATGTTTATCACAATTACATCAGTGATAGCAATTAATGTCTTGTCATTTTCAGCAAAAAGAACAACAACAAAGGCTGCTGATTCAGACAAAGGTACTGTAGCGCTCTCCACATCCACTAAACACTTAATCTGCCAGCTAACTAGAATATTCACTGTAACAAACGACAGCTGCAGCACATAACAGTGATGTACAATGGCACTGTGTGCTATATGAATGCATTAATTAAAGAAAATTAACTTGGCATGGGCATTTCACTGCAATTATCCCCTCAGAGCCAGGAGCAGCCAAAGGGAAAACAAAGAAAGGTAATTCATGTATACAGCTGGATAATTTGGTGTTTCCACTGGTACACACTTCACATTGTTAGAAGTGATACACACAGTAATTATAGCTGTGCTTTGTTGTAAATATTCATATATATTTAAACCTTTTTCCAAGATTCGGATACCATAAATTCACGTATGTTTTCAATACTAGATGCTGCTGTTTTGAAAGACAAAACCAAAGCAGACACTGCAAAGAAAGGTGATCTGGTATCTATGGATCTATACTTTCTAATGCATTTTGATTGCCTTTAAAAGTGTAATGTTCTTATTATGTGTTTGTTACTTCGGTGGCAGCTGCTAAAAAAGAGAAAATCAGAATTCATGCAGGGGCAAAAAAAGGTAAAATATCCTTTATTGTTGTTATTAAGACATATAAATGATGAAAATTAAACATTATATATTTAATTCTGTTGTATTTTGTTCCAATTTGTTTGCATAGATCCATCTGCAAAACATAAAACAAAAACTGCTGCAGCTCCTAAGAAAGGTAAACATGATTAGATTTTAGGATCTCGTCAAATTTGTAATATTTAAAAAAAATAAAATGCAGTCCAACACATTTCTCTTTCATGTGAAGTAGAAGTTAATAGTTGACTGAGAAAACAAATTATTCAGTCTGCTAATCATGAGTTTTTCCTCATTACGTTAGAGCCTGCGGCTGAACGACAGAAGAGGAAATCAGCCTCTGAAAAGACAGGTGACGGCACTCACTGACATTCATTAATCTGCACAAAGCCAATCATAATTCATGTCACTGACATGAAAGATGATTGGGAACTAATTGTTTCTGCTCCCCTCAAAAGTGGCACCTATCAGGAGCAAAGTGAAGGCATCGACAGCTAAGACAGGTAAAAGTCAGACCATGCATGAGTTCACAAAAATTAGATTTTCTTCTTGGATGAAGATCTGTTTTTAATCATCAACTTTAGCCCTGCATTATAATTTCTGTTTATTAAGATGATTTGGTTTGGTTCAAATTCCTATCAAACAGATCCAGAACCACGTCCACAGCCACTCAGACTGAGACCGAGACTTGACATTGGCAGGAGGGCAAATGTAACCTCTGAGGCCCACGAGGAGAAACCTGCCAGATCTGAACCAGGTCTGTGTTTCTTTCATGAGGGCCCCAAAATATCTAGCTTTCCTAAAACTTGTAGTTCTTTACTATTTTTTTGTTTTTTGTAGCCAAGACAAGATCAAAATTATTGGCAGAAAAGAAAAGTAAGTTTATATTTTAATGTGGCAATAATTTTCCCCAAAGCTTAGCTTATTTACAGCATGCTAACAGCACTTTGAGACTGCACAATAGTCCTTTTAACCCATTAGTATGCTAACATGCCAGTAGTGACCAGGTGTCCCACTTGTGGGACTGCACAACATTTCTATCCCTTCTCCCTCTCTCCCAAATTTAAATTAATTTTCAATACTCAACATTACAGGTCAGATTTACTACACCGCCAACTCTGATCTCCAGATGTAAACTTCACAACTGTCTAAAATATGATTGTTATTTCTTGGAGTACGATATTAGCACTGCACTGTACCAGTGTCCTAATGCTAGTGCATAATCTGCCAGAATGACAGAACACATTGTGTATATTCAGCTAAGACTAGATTATTTATCATTATTAGAGTTACAGTTATTTAGCCACAGAATAAAGAACTGGGCAAACTTGTCCTTCTGATAAAAAAAAACAAACAAAACAAAACATTTTTTAGTTTATGTTTATGAATAAATAAATAATGTAATTTTCTTGAGATGATTGTTGCTTGTATTTGGTGCTCTTATTAACATTCAGTTGAACTGATGATCTAAAAGAGACAGCTCTCAGAAACAAATATGTCTACCTTGTGCTTTTCTTGAAGCATTTCCAAAATTAGTGGAAAACTTAGGGCTTTGACCTTTTGGTTTCACAAAACTGTTGGTTCCACAAAAACAGTGGATTTGAAAAGCCAGCAGGCTTCATTTTTTAGTCTCTGGAGACCACTGAGATACATACAAAAATCCTTGAAGTAGCTCTCAGCTGTTTCAAGCCATCTTTGTTACCTTGTTAAAAAAAGGAAAATCTAACAAGCTGTCTTTCTTTCCTTTATTTTCAGCTCTGTAAAAGTTGTGTTCTTTAAATTTGAACCACAAAGTCTTATAGCCAGTCTGAATGTATACTCTTTTGATAAATTGGAAGGCAAATTAACTATGGTGGAATTCATGCTGAGAGTAAAACACCCCTGAAAAATGTATTTTAATTAGAGGATGGAAATGAAGTCATGCCTCATTCTGAAAGAGTCTAATGTTCACATTCACTGTTAGTATTCACGTCCATCCATGTTTCTCAGAAGCTAAACTGATCAAGTGAAACACAGGAAGAGAAGGTGCAAGCGTATATGTTTGTACTCTTGTAAAACCATCTACAGTAAATTAGATGTGTTTGAAACATGCTCATGTTCTCTACTGGCATTTTTCAGGGAAAATCGCCCCTTTCTGAGATGCAGATTATGTGAATAAAATGGGCTGTTTTATGCATGATAAAGTTCTAATTAGAGACATGTCAAGCTGTATTACACCGAGAAGGGAATAATATTGCAAGAATATTGAATTTACACCACAATTACAGAGAGTTATTTGGCAGGCTGTAATAGGGCTGTCTCTCCTCTCACAGGCCAAGCAGAGAAGGCTGAAAAGAAATCTGTCAAAGAGACTCAAGGTATGGCTTTAGAGCCGAATTAGAAGTGAATCTAATGAGTGCTGTGTATATTTCACAAGGCTCAGCTGCTCCTTTCTCCCCTTGCAAATTTTAGAAAAAGAGAAACAAGCATCAAAAACTGGTAAGTACTCGAGCATAAAAGTTTTCTATATGCACGGTAAATAATAGTCTCCATAGAGAGTATTGACACTTATTAGAATTATTTGTGTTTCCAGAAGTTTAATTTCAATGGAGTGTGCTTCATTCAAGAGGCTTTATCAGTGCTGCTGATTAAAAACTTAAACATTCCTGGTTCTCTTTTGGTTACTGATACGACCTCTGAGCTACTAAGGTATCTGACATCAGTAACATTTCCTGATAGTCAGTATTGGGATACATTTAAAGTTAACTTGTTAGAATGCAGTTTTATTTCAAATAAAAAAAAAGTCATCTGTTATGTTACAGCATTAGTGGGAATTAAGACTTTTGAGTTCTTTAGAATTAGTTTTTGGTTTTAGTTTATCATATTGTTCAGAGGGGCCGAGCTTGTTTATTTCCCTCACACTGACAGTTTTTGGTAAAATCTAGACATTGTGGTTTTGGAGCTGTAGCATCGACACCATTGTCCTCCTCATCAGCCATACTGACCTTGCTGTGCTTGTTCTAAATGTGAAGCTGCACTCTTTCAAAGCTGGCAGATAGTTATCAACAACTAGGCACAAAATAATATGAATACTTCTGCAATGTAAACACCGTCCTCTCTGTCATCTTGCTTGTCAATCTGACTGAATGCATCAGGGATTTTGCTTTTTCTCTTCTCGTAAGGAAGAGGCAGACATGGTTACATGTCAGGGGTTGGTGACAATAAAATAATGCAGACAAAAATAAAAGACTAGAAAAATGCTTTCTACTATCAAAGCATTTTGTTCTTCTGTATACTTTTGAAATTCTGGGTAAAAGGAGCAGGAGTGTATTTTAATCTCAATTCCTTGTTTTACTATATGCATATTTTTCCCTCATACAATGATACCTAAAACATGTTGCCATATCTGGCAGAATGAGTTTAGATTGCTAATTTTATTGTTGGCAGCAAAGATTGTTGGGAGCTATTTTGCACAATGCAGCCATGATAATGTTCAGGAGGGTGATAGAAATTAGAATAAGCTGTCCCTTCACAAAAAGAGTCTGTACATCAGCACATGCACTCACACAATCCTGATCAACAGCTAAATCGACAAATGTATAAATTAACTCTCAGAATTGTTTTCCTCATAATGCCTTTAAATTTAAGCATCAGTGTAAGCTACAGTATATGAAGTTAGCTGAACTGATAAAGCTTCTTGAATTACTGGATAAACATTTTGAAGAAACACAGTGGTGCTATGAATCGTTTTGTTTTCTGTCATTCATGTTGTGTATCATATGCTTGTTGTCAATAGAAAATGAGAAAACAGCTTCCTGTAAGGCCTGAGGTATTCTGTAAATTTTCACCATCTTTCCAATGGATAATTCAGTATGAAAGGACGATGGCTTTAATGACATTAGGATCACAAGTGATTAGAATTTCATGAGATGAGCTGATTGGGACAAGATTACAAGCCTTTTAAGCCGCCTTGAATTATTAAAAGAGATTATGGCCTTTGATGAATATGGCAACAATTTTATACTTAGCTGGATTGATTAAATCCATGAACCAAAACCCATTAAATTGGGTTATTAGTGTTCCGTTCCTATTGAATCATCCGGTGGATTACAAACACTCCCCCACTGCCCTGTTTAACTTCACACTTTGCTACCATCTGACACAGCAGTGCCTGTTTCTTCAGGTGTGATGAAAAGTAGTTTGGTTTCTTTGGTTCAGACTGAAGTTCAGAGGTTTACTTTGATTTTGGTTTCTTTATTTCACTTAAAAGAAGCAAACCAGAATCGTTTTATACAGACAATACTAGCCGGTATTTGTGTTGTATGGTTTGTTTTATGCATGACTGAATTCCAAAAGAAATCAACCTCTTTTGGAGGATTTAATTTCATTTGATTTAAGTTACTTATATTTTATTTAGCAGGGAAATGCACGTACACATTGTTACGTTTAAGCTAAATATAACTATACAACTTAACAAAGTCATGATACTCTAATGCAAACATCAACTAACAGTAAAGCAAGAAGAAAAACAACCTTATAAATAGCAATTAAAGCAACAACATGAGTAAACAAAATGTGAGTTAAATATCCTTCCAGGTATTCATAGACTTGCCTTTGCCAAATGTTTTTATTTCTGTGCACTGTCTCTGAGTGGTGACTTTCACGTCACATTTCTAAGAGATTTCAGTCTGTAAGTTCTGTGGTTCACTATGAACTAGATACAATGTTGATAGACGTGTTTACTGTGTAGCTTGCTGCAATTCATTTTTATTATAGGGTGTTAAATGCTGTTAATGGTCCCCTTTTAGAGAGCTACAACTCTGATGTACGTCAGCCAATAAACTTTGGTTTCCATCACATTTGTTTTATTTGTTTTTTAGTTGATGATTTACTTACTCTTCAGTCACTTTTTTATTTTGCTTTGTTTGAGTCACTAAACTCCTTTTGGTTAGGTTTATGAAAAGCCTCATCACAAAATTAAACCTGCACTTGCTGCATATCTAGTTACATGTAACATCAATGGTTGCTTTACAATTGCCCATCAATAGCTATTCAGGTGACAGATTAGTCTCTCTATAGATTATGGAGAGGCCAGTGGTTTGTTGCGGACAGCAGTGTTTGGTATCCTGGGAATGAGAAGGTGCTTTCCCTTTACAACACTCAGCAACAACAAGGCTACTCTTTGTTGAGCACCACTCTTGAGGCGTGTTATTTCAACACCTGCTGAGTGGCTTTTATTAGGTTTAAACAATTATGCAGGGTGATGTGGTTGTTGCAGAAAAAATTACATTTAAATGTATTTTTATTTGCAAATGACAAGTGGCGATAAGTGGTCGCTTTTCCAACTAAATTTTAATTTTAGTTTGACTTTAACAAGAGACTGAAGCAGCAGAAACAAGCAAAAGAACATCACTGTGTTTAAAGAGTGAAACCCAGCCTGTCTTTATCCTTTCTCTTTTTTCATGCATGTAGAAACTTATCCTCTGTTTTCTTTCTCTCTCAGTGTGAAGCACAATCTCATATTCTCATTAAGTTTTATTTTTATTGCATGCAGAAGATCCCAAGAAAGAAGAAAATATTACAGAAAAGAAAAAACCTGGTAAGTCTTGGTGAAATTTATTCAGGTTCTTATTTCATTGACAGTGGCCGATATTAATATTTGTATATGGAGAAGGATATAGGTGGGTGTGGGTGTTTCTAATCAAGACGGCTAAGGCTGTGTTCAAACCCATTGTGAAGTGAACTTGTGCATCACATCAGTGGGTTTTTTTGGACCATTTTGTAACCCAGAAATGTTAACGCCTTAGTGCTAATGCCAGAACAGATTTTAGGAGTTTACCAGTTAGTCTTTTTTTGGTTCTGTCCCTATATAAGAGTGAACTTAAAACATATAGTGCCCACGAACAGTGATGACAGCTTGGCCTCTATTTCTGGTCTGGAAACTTTGCTTTATGTGTGGTTTGAACACACCATGTAATCGTATAATTGCACAGTACAAATCTATCCACAGATCTTATTGTAAGCAACCTCTTTCCGTCTCATCTTGTCTTCACAGGACAGAGATTCTTTCAGTGCGTTTATGTCCCTGGCAAAAATGCCCAGTATCCTTTACGACCTTTCACTCCAGCCATGTCCCCCACCATGATGTCTCCTGCACTCAGAGCCATGTTGGAGCAGCAGAGAGCAGCCAGGGCGTCTGGGCAGTAGGACCACCTGAAGCATCTCTTTATATCTGACAGCACTGCATCTTTCCATCCAGCAGGGGGAGGTGTTTGAATCTGTCCTAGCTTTACATTAAGAGGATGATCACAGAAAGAGAAAAAAGTGGACAGACTTACTTTGTCTTTAATTTATTGAAATATTCTTTTAGTGGTTGAGCTCCTGGGGTTGCTGTTAATATTGCACATTTTACCCTCTGCTTATGCTGCTCTACTATGCCTATGTTCAGTAAGAAAAATGCCATCTTGTGAATATTCTTTTAATTATAAATAGTATTTATAATGTACATAATGCATGTTTTTAATTTAGAATGAGATAAATGGGTCACAACTTAGGATGTATTATAAAAAGCTGACTTTTGTGTTGCTCTCTCTATGATGCCCGTTATCAGATTTAACAGTAATTTATTTAATTTAAGGCAGTTTCGTTTATATCCAAGCAAACACTTATACTCTATTAAGACAAGCTTTTATTGTCTTAAACAGCTTTGAATGGTTTATTTTCAAAGTCTACGATTATTTGCAACAGGAAAATATATTACATTGAATTGTTATATGTTAATGGTATCAAACCCATGCAAATACATTTCACAAAATAAGATTTATTTGAACAGTATTTCTTCCATTTTTCTATAGAAATAACTGCATTTTCAGTTGCTGTAACCATGCCCCGTGTTTGTTTCTGCTGCTTTGCTGCATCTGCAATAGAACAGAATCCAAATGTTGGAGGGTCAAATCCCAGGAGCTCCCACATTGATCCGAGCAGCATCCCTGTCACGGACATCAATTGTATGCGCATGCTGTGATTAATGGACACATATTTCTTGACATATTAAGAACACATCTAGCATGAAACTGTTGGCCATTTACCTTTCACTGCTAATGTTTTTTTGTTTTGTTTGTTTTTGTAGAGGTTCGTTTCAATATGTTACATGCCACATTTTAACTTTAACTGACTCCAATCAAAGTGGTGTATTGGAGATACTAGGGTAACCAGAAATGACACAGTAGATGAATAAAATATAGAAGAATCTGAAAAAATAGATATTTTCTAACATTCAAGAGGTGCTGAAAAGATTTGTATATCTCTATGAATACAAACTCAATAATGCAATGCAGTCTCATTGCACATATCGAAGCTCCAAAATTAAATTTGGATCCAATTAAGAAACATATTTAAATGAAACATATAGCTAAGTAAGAAAAAGGGGATATAATTAAAAAAAAAACATTTTCTTGTGTATATACAATAATTATTAAATAGTCTAGGTTCTCTGTGTAACTTGAAGCAGCTTATATGTGGGACTATGGGCTTCCCGGTGGTGGTTTATTGGCCATAAAGGAAATGAGTATGCAGCAAAATGTTTTTGTGGCGCCTCATTAGGTGTAATAAATTCAGAAAACCTCTTTTTGATTTGTTTTTCTTTTAAAGCCCAAGATTGCAATGCTGTGTTTTTATCTTAAAAATGAAGTGCAATTCCTGGATAGTAAATGTCTTGTAATTATGTGTTTTATCACAGATGACCTCTAATTACTTACAAGTATCAGCTCCTTTAACTCATCGTGTTCAGAGGCAGGGACAACTTTGATGTGACCAACTCATGAGACACTGTGATGTCTGCTACACTGAATGAATGTCATTTGTGTTAATCATCAGCTTATTTATTAAGTCTGATCTTGTCATATTTCTTTTTACCTCAGTCATTCATAGCTCTGGTTTTGTGCCTTATAGCAACATGGCTGCCTTGTTGACGCTGCCAAACTGTTGCTGAGCATCACCAGTGATTGCTGTTGCCGTCTTACTGAATGAAAACTTGATGCAAAGAACCAAAAAAGGTGTTTTGACGCTGGGCTTAATCCTGGGATATGACCCACCCTTGCCCATATTGTGCTGTCACATTCACCTTTTAACAGAGTGAGTTCCTAAAGACAGACGAATCTACTAGTTTTTAATAGCTAGTCCATGTTTTAAAAAGTGCTTTTGACATATTGCTGCATTTTTACCATATTATGACCCTGTGGATTGAGCTACATCAATTATTAAAAAGGGTTTTTTTTGTGGTATGGCAGTGAAGTGGGGCTCAACCAGAGGTTCTTGAACTTATGAGGGCCAGGGACCTCTTAGAGGGGTGCAAGTTTTCCAACGTTCCCCTCATAATCCACATTTAAAGCAGTTAAGATGCTTTGACCTTCGTGTTACTTGTTGTCGTGGACTGATTCAGATATTTCCCTATGCTAGCTTGCTAGCTAGTCATCTAGCTAATATGCCAAATTATGCAGCAGAACATTTCTGCTGTCCTTGAGTGTAGTTACAGAGTTTCTACCAAAATGACTCAATGCACCATATTGATATCAGACTCTCTATTAACCCAAAGTAAACCTTGGGGATAAAAAAGGACTCAATATATATTCATACTTTTTTAAACTGTGAAATTGTTACCTTTCATTAAAATGCACTTTTAATGATGCAGCACAGATTATACAATTTAATGCAAATTATTTTCAGACCTCTTGGCTATGAGATATCAACCGCAGGGCCGACTCACCATTGTACCTACTATTCCTAACTGTATTGTAACTTTTTCTTTTTTTTAAAAGCCTTAAACTGTATTTGGTGACATTGAATTTAGAGGTGAGTTTAGAGAAAGTTACTTGAAAACTTCTGTTTAAATTTTGCAAACTAAAAAGAGTCATACTTCAGTTTTATAACATAATTAGAATTTTTTTTTTGTTCTTTTTTAAGAGTTAGTTCTAAATAAAGTGATGTTTACTGATATGAACTGAAAACTTTCATCACTTGTTTTGCCAATAATTTGTTGCCAAAGATTGCACAGTGGCCATTTTGACTAAAACTAGTGTGTTGCAACATTAAGGAAGGTCCTGCCCCTTTTAGGTGAAAGTCCATAATTTTGGTTTCTGGACTTTTCGTTTGTTTTTATTTAGTTTATTTCATTTCATTTTTCTTTATTCCTGAGTTTAACAGAACATTGAATGTAAGGTTTTTTGTAAACTCTCATTTTATAAACAAGTCTGAAGTGAAGTGTATCCCTGAGGTTTCAGTATTACCCTCCAGGGGTGAGTTCAGCAGTCCTGAAGTGGTAAGGAAGCCTAATGAGATCTGACATCATGTACTGCTGCAACTGACTGTAGGTGTTGTAAGTGTTTGTTGGAGTAAGTTATTACCTTAAAATGTGGTTTTTACTGGTGTTTTGATTAATCATATTCCAGAAGGGCATTTCATCAGTAGTCTGCTTGTGCCTCAGTGTTCTGAAGGTCGTCAAAACATATAAAATGAACAGTAATTACAGCATAAACTGTGGCTATGTGCTGTAATTATGTTTTAAAGTGTTATTAACTGTAATTTAACGTGAGCTAAATCGTGATCTCATACAAGAAAACAAACCAGAAGGAACACACAAAAACATCAGAGCTCTATCTAATGTAACTCCAGGTTCTTCATACATATTCATGTGAGCCTACAGGTGTAAGGCTGAGTTCAACTTGACTACTCTACATCCCTGATTATGTTTTAAGTACATGCGTTTGGATGGTGTTGTTAAAAGCAAGTGATCTGCTTGTACTTATGCATGTTTTTTTTTCTGAAAAGCTGTAGTGCAACACTTACACTTTTGCTTCACTGTATTTCACTATGATGTGTTGCTGTCATATTTGTCTTTCATTCTTTTATTGGCTTGTAGTTATCTGAAACCACAGACAATCTAATGTAATTGATCTGCGATCTCCAAGCAGAATAAAAAATAGTTGGGTTTCTTGTAGATGCTTCATCTGGCATTGGAGTGCAGTTTAACACTCTTTAAAAAAGTCTAATTCCACAACATACAGTTTGAGGTTGTTTTGTTTTGGAAGGATATATTTTGTTAACAAATTGTAATATTTTCTGCATGATAATGTCATTTATTTAAATTCAAGGCTGCTTTTTTGTAACACACAAGTAAGACTGCAGTGTCACAAAAAGCAGTCACTCTGGTGCTGTACAAATACTGTAGATAATAGTTAATTTCTTATCATCATGAAACTTGTCACTCCATTAGTTCTCAAAGATAATAATAAATTAGTTAACACGTTTGGTCAAAAAACTGTTTTAAATTAAAGATGGTTTTTTGTGCTTTATCAAAGATGTATGAAAATGATGTTTCATTAAGAGAAAGTATGAACTACCTGCTGCATGTCCTATAAAGCAGATGTGTTTAATTCACTCGGTCACTTTCCAGAAGCCAGTTAAGTGTCATAACTGACATTTCAAGCTATAATATCATTGGAGGGACAACACTAAGTCTGCTGTGCTTATGTAGGAAACTTTTACCACTATGCAGTTTTTGTGTCAAAACCTGAATAAACTTTTGAAGATATCCATGAGGGGGCATCTCTCTCTCTTTGTCTCTCTCCCTCTCTCTCTCCCTCTCTCTCTCTCTCTCTTTGCTATATATGGAATAATTCGTATAGAAAGAAACACTGTTATACTGATGGGCTGTGATGTATTTAGTTGTAGGGTGTATCCCACCCTACAACAACTCATAGTCTCCATCCTATCAATAAATAAATAACAAGCACTAAACCACCTCTGCTTACATATTAATTATTCCTGCTAAGAAGCACAGTGTTAATGTGTTCTGTGAGTTCTAAGTACATGATAAATCTTTTTATTTTCTGAGTTTAAAGTTAGTTTAAAGCTGATAAAGTCTGGAAAAGAAAGGGTTATTTATACACACTGACTGGGAATTAGAAATGAAAGTGGAACGAGGCTCAGTGAAAAGTGATCTAAAAAATTAGTAGACAGGAAAATCTAAAACAAGACACTACAAAAAAAAAGAGAAAAGAAATCTAACAAAGTAAAATGTGACAAAACTAAAAACAACAAACAAACAAACAAACAAACAAACAAACAAACAAACAAACAAACAAACAAACTGGACACACAAAAAGGGTCACACCAAATGTGAAGAGAGAGACACACTGGTGGATAAAAGCATACAAGCAGAAATACAAGACTGTAAACGTTAACACTGAGGAGCTGAACACACGAGAAATAAACTGATAAACAGAGGAAAACCCAATTCAAACCCAGGACTGGATGAGTAAATCACCTAAACAGTCATCAAAAACTCCATCTTAAACTGTAACCAGAATTAAAATACAAGAGATAATAATTAAAATACTGGAATGATACCAAAATCAAAACAGGAAAAAAAAAATACAATGTAAGAATTAAAAAAACAACAGTTGAGTCAAACTGTTTGTGTTTCCAACAGTGCAATCAAACTACTAAGTGTCCTATGAACTAAACAGAAAGTCAAACATGACTTCCAATACCACCAATGGACCTTTGATTGGCCTTTGAGGGGAAAAAAAATGTATTTCCCATGAAAAATGACTTCACCCCCTGTTTCTACAGGGAGTGAAGTCAATGGTCAGGTAATGGCGGATAGTTCCTGCTGACAGCATGATGAACTTTATTCCAACGTAAGAAGTCCTATGAACAGATCAGATCAGATTGGCAAAGAGCTGAAAGAAAAAAGTCACGCTAGAATTGATCCAATACCAGGATAGGTATCGATACTATCGATATCTGGATTGATGTACCCACTTCTTATTTTGGGATGTCAGTGTCGTTTGAGCTCTTGTTGGCAGAATTGGGACAACACCTAGGGAGGCAGGTCATTTCAGAGTCTATTAACAGGTAAAATAGTATTATTTCCATATCATCGTATATTCAGTACTGGTGCACATTTTGAGCTAGTCACAATCTGACTGGTCAGATCTGTTTATTCACATGCGAAAAAGTCGCAAATTTGTCTTCAAAAACGCATATGGCATTGGTGTGAACAGCTGCAATAATAATAGGTTACCTGTCCAGTGTGAAAAGTCCTTTAGCCTTTACATTTGCTACAAAGATCATGAAAACAAATGTTTTGAAAAATATAGCATAAAATTTCATGGGCAAACTGAAATAGATACAGTAAGTCATGGCAGTAAATACACAACCTTCCAATTATCACTGCTTTCCTTGGTGTGGATAAATAAAGCATTACAACTGGCTTTCACCATTGCTGTTTAGGGGCCTTATGGCATTAAAAGGGGATCTCATAACAGCCAAAGGGCGGGGATCCAGTACGAATCTTCCACGGATATGTTTGAGGCCAGTAACAGACCAGCTGGCAATACATGGTGCCAGAGCAGAAGAATGGGTAAGCTGTACTGTACTGTGCTCATATCGACTTAAAGGAGCACAGGAGTCAAACAAAAGTCTTTTGAAGTACTGTTTTACTTTAGCGAGGACACTTCTTTTGAAAGTGTGGCCTCTTTGTCCTCAGACTCACTCAGAGGAAATTGATCTTGATTACTGATTTTCTGTAGCTTCAACAAGCATGGCGACATCTGCTCAAATGCTGTGATATTCTTAGAGGTCAAACTTAAACAGACAGAAACAACAGAAAAGTAATCAGGGAAAAGATCTGCATGTGTCCATGTTTATTTTGATCATTTTACATTTCAGCAAATTGTCTTTGAGGACATTAATACATTTAACACCTGCTAACTGAACAGCTTTTTGCTCCTATAATATACTGGCTTTCCATAATAACTTCACAATTCATTTGTAGTTTGGTCTCCCTACAGCTCCTACTGTAACTATACAATCAAATAACATTGGTAAGAAAATCAAATAAATTGAAAGGTATGCATTCATTTTCAATTATCAGTCATTTAAAAAAAATGTCATTTAATGTTGAATTCTTCAATGCACAAATACTTAAATATAAGAAACAATACATTGGATTTCTAATGGAAGAAGTGGCTTTGGCAGAGAGAACTCAAACATTAGTCAAAGTCAGTGGGGAATAAACATTGCTGGTCCATAAATCATTACAAAGTCCACAGCACACTGACGAAGCTCGTGATGGAGAGTTTCATTTCAAAAGAACAGGAATTTCATCTTGAAACTTGATTATTACATCTGTTAAAGATTGACTGATTTGTTTAACTTTTTCCACACTAGACGTTATGATGCTATATGCAGAGATAATATGATTTTTATCTCTTCACTTTGGAACAAAACTCTTCATGTGGATATTTAATTAACCCAATCTATACAGTACACGTGCTGCGACTTCTGCCAGTTTTACACATTTGTTATCTTGGAAAACAAAGTTATGCTAATCAACGTGGCTTACGATGCCTGTCAGACAGAGAGGCACACAAAGCAGAGAACATTTAATGTACATTACTGAAACTAGACACATTTTTCAAGCCATTTAGACTCAATTGTCTGAACCAAATGAAGGCCAACAGTACACCAAAACCATTTCTAGGAGTGATGGCAATGTCCTGTCTTCTACTACCTGCCAAATAGGCATGATTTGCATTTTCATTGTTTTACATACTTTGTCCTAAATTTGAAAAATGCCACTCAAAGTATGGAAGCTTTGTATTTTCATATCAAATATGCTTCTAATCACACAGGGAGCCATCGTGGAAGTCAACATTGGATGATGATTACTGTATTCATAGGAAAGTGATAGCTGCATGCAGTAAGGTCACAACGTGTGGTCCTGCTTTCAAAAGGAACATTTTCAAATTTGTATTTTCCTCTGTTAAAGAATGTTAAAGAGCTTTATACATGTGAAATGTTGATCTGTTGGTTTTCTTGCTGCTTTTCCCCAATGCAAATCTGGTTTTTAGTTGAGGAAGATCCGAAAGTGCATTTCTAAAGACTGGAATTGCTTTGTTAAAATAAAATTACACTGCAATATAAACAAACCTGTTAAATAAATGATAAAGTACATGAAGCAGGTGGAAAATTACACAAGACAAAAACCTGTTAGATCTGCGTGCAGGGGTAGATAATCACAAATGTCCCATTTCAAGCTTATTGTCCCCTTTTGCTTTTGTTGTTGTGCATGAATGGAGAATTTCTCAACAGCCAACTAAACTAAATCTGCCCCTAATATCTGCATTGTGTCAGAATTATATATGCTAACTGTGGATGAAAACTATAGAAACTAAATCATTTACAGAAGTCAACACTAGTTTTGCAGGTGCCTGTTTTCTGTGTGGCTTTTTGGCTGAAAAAAGCTGTTAACTTTACACCGAGCAAAATCTTATTGCTGGGATTTATCAGCACATTAACCCTTAAGATGCATTTCCCTTTAATGGTCCCTGGATGGTGATTTCAGTCACTCTGACTGAAGTGAAAATTTTATCTTTTTTATTTACTTTGGTGAAAAGACAAATATAAATGTGACATTTTGGAGCTACTATAAACAAAAGCAGCTTTTTGTTTGGTATGAATTTTTTTCAAACTGATGCTGGCTATAGATTATCATTGTGTTTGTTCAGTAAGAAAGCAATCATTTTTTAAAAAAAAAAAAAAAAAGAAAAGTTCAGGTGTCAAAGAGCCGATAAAGTGCTGCAATCTGAGCTGTGATTCACCCTGCTTCAAACTGCAAAGTCACTTGACAACTGCAGATACATCTGCAACTCCTGCAGAGCTCGTTCCATGCTCAGTGGTGCGCAAATACAGCATTAATTATGATTAGTTAAGCTACTCAAAATTAAATGAAGAACAAATGAACTCATGTTGCAGATTTAGGCTTCTCTGTAGTTAAAAAAAAAAGACTGGAAATGAATTCACAGATGTCCCATTCCTGTCTCTCTTTTTTGCGTATCATGAAATGATATGTTGCATGGGAGAAAAGCAGCGTTTGGCTTTTGCTTTGTTTTGTTTTTTTAAGATTGCTTACTTCAGATGTATTAAAATGACAGATAAAATGACAAACATTTGAGGACCTCCATGAATGCTTCCGGGATGATTTTTTTAAAAGCCCAAAGCCTGATATACTGTTACATCTCTTATAGCTGGTGTCTGAATGTGCCCAGCAATACTTTGATCCAACAATCAGTAGGAATGACATAACAATAACACAGAAATAACATTCGAAATGCTGAATTTCTTAAATAAGAACAGATCTTAAACTCATATTTCTGTATACACTTCATACAACAATCTGTGTAATAAACAAGATAGATAGCAATTTTAATAAAATACTGACAAGGGAAAAGAAAAAGTCTTGCATGTGTGGTAAAGCACAAAGCGTCACCCGATAAAGTATATCTGTAATAAAACACTGTGTCTCATTTCATTCTATTTAGATTTACAACTGAACAAAACAACCTCTGATACCAACATTAACCTTAAAAATAATCAGTGAACCTGCAGGACGCTCTGAGTGAGATACAGTTTAGCTATATTCAAGCAGTATACAGATGTTTAGTTCATGTAAACTTTTTATCCTAACAACTGGAAGCATCTACAGTGGCTGTGTGAGTGACCATGTGTGTGTGTGTGTGTGTGTGTGGGTGAACGTTTATGGTAGTAATCTTTACATTTTCTCCTGAATCTCTTATTCAGACTGTATTGGCTCTGTTCTACTGCATGAGTTTTACAACTGTGAAAAATATATCCACAACATCTAGCGAACAAAACCAGCAACTAAAACACTCGATGACAACAGCTTTCTATTGTAGTGTGAACAAAAGGTGATTAGACTTTGTTGTTTGGAGTGTGACTGATAATTTTAAACTTGCAAAGTGCTCTTGGAAAAATCCTTATGACTGCCAGAAGTTGGTCTACTCAAGTAACTATTGTGACCATTTATACTCTAAGTATGAATGGTCTGAAAATACAGTTCAGGTTTGTTTTTTGACATCTGCACTGATACTGATAACAAATCTAGACTTTTACCTCATTAGTAGTGCACTAATTCCAGCACTGACAACAAACATCAGAAAAGGACACATTTGTGAAATGCTGCTGTGATGAAGTGTGCTGAACTCGATACTTAAGAATGAACCCAGGCAGGGAAGTAAACCAGGTTAAAGCTGTAAATTTGTGAGAAAGACTAAAATAAACCAGTAAATGAATTAATAATGGCGCACCATCCATAGTTTTGTGATTTGTTTCTTGCAGGATAACCATTTTAGTCTCGGAGACTTGGAGTTATTTAGTTGAATATTGACCCCATCCTCTCACTTACTGTTTAGTTTGTTTAGCTACACTGGCACTTACACACAATTATATTCCTTTTAAAGATGAAAAACAGCAGGAGTTGATGTGATTACATTGCTAGTAATTAACTGTGTGAAAGTGTGTGTTTGTATTGAACAAGCCGAACAAATCAACATGCAACAACAAAGTACAGTGAGGCCTTCCACTGTCAGAATTATTATTATCTGCATAAAATGGTACATGGACCATGCCTTATGTATTAATCCTAATTATTAACCAACGTCTGAACGACTCATCAGAAACATCAAAAGATGTCATTGATGAATGAAGTTGCTGTCTTAAAATGTGAATTAAAAGGATGATTAAACAGCCAAGCAGGTATGTGGTAACCCTCCCCTGTGACTTGTGGTCTGTAACACAAAGCATGATATTTAAGTGGATCACATTTTTCCCCAATCTTTGATGCTTTCAAAGATTGCTGCAAAACATTTAGGCTTAACCTGGGTTGACTGCAAATAAATCTCACATGAATGAAATGTACTTTTAAATTTGTATTTGCAATTATTCTGCAGGTGAATTTGGATAAAGTAATCACAGAAGCATGGCTGTCAGTCAGAAGTTGTGGTAGGCAGCGCTTACCTAATCCTTTTCATCTCACATGTCTGATTCTGCGCTGCCTCTTTACTGCTTCAGCGCCATTTTGTGATTAAGGCTGATAGCATATCTGGAGTTTTCTGAAGGAAATACGACAGTGTGCAGGTTCAGATAATGATGCCAGTGCAATCTTCTATAATTCAGGGTCACAGGGACCTTTGGCACTAAAATCCCACAAAGAAAGAGTGCTGCCTTCACAAAAGGAGTTCAAATAACACATATTATGTTTCTTCCCTTAAAATGACTTCTAATGATGCAATCATTGTAGTGTATCAAAAGCAGTTTCCTTTTAATAGAGTTCAATGTTGAAGAAATGATTATGATCATTTTAAAAATGTTTTTTAGCTGTTGTTAATAAAAATGTCTAGATTGAACTTGACTTGTATTTACTCTCAGAAACAAAAACCCAGCAAGCAGCAGTTGCAGAAAAACCTAGTTGTAGCTGACTAAACTGGGTTTTACAGAGAACTCATCTTCTCATGAATCCATCCCCTGAACAGTGATTGGTCAGTTATAGCTTAAAAAGACAAATTAGCAGGTATGTCAACCTTCAAATTTTGCAATACATGAGAAATAAATGATGATGACCTTTGTCTTTTGCTGTATTTATTCCATAATCATATTTAAAATGGGAGAAATATATTGACGACAATGTTTGTTTCTTAGGAAAGAGAACACGGGGGCATTTGAACTAAGAACTGTGGCTGCAAAAGCACTACCGCTGTCAGCGACATCAGAATCAATCTGGGAATCTATCGACTATCACCTGAAGACAGCCTTTGGGGACACTGGTCAATATCTGACTGTTCCCTGTGCTTTTTTTAAAACACAGTTAAATATGAATTTTTAAAAAGCAAATAACAACCTGAATTAATGTCAAATAATTGCCTATGGTTTAGAGCTTGTAGTTAAGAGTATATGTTTGTTCTCCGCTGTCCAGCACAAGCCTTTAACATGCTTCAACAAATCAAAGCTCTTGTTTTCTGTCGACAAATATCAGCATTATAATTAAACCAAATACTGATTCTAAAACAATTACATCAGCCAGTTTTCTAGAAGCCTTGTACTGCTTGTGGTTTTCTTAGTAGTTTTACTTGGTGACAAACTAAGACAATTACATCACACAACAAAATATACTCATTTAAGTTGTCTCCATCTACAAAAGAGGAAATACTGATGTTGGTTTTATGGGATGTCAGGAGAGATACTCCTTTCTACTTCCTTGGGCATCAAATATTGCCATTTTGAGAAAGCAGCTGAAGTCTCACAGTTATGCACACGGTGTTCGTTGCCACCTGTGCCATAATACAACAGGTCTGTCACACCCAAGTGGTTATGTATGGGTGCTTCTAAAATTCCTCTTTTCATCAGATTTATATGGATTACCTACATGTCCAGGCTTACTGTTGCAAATGGCATATTTAAAAACAAATCAAGATATCGTCTTAGCCAACTGGACTAAAAAAGGAGTTTGAGATGCCTAAACTTAACCAGCCTATTAACGTAAAAAGTGAGTGCAAACGAAGCAAAATAAAATGTGGACAGCGGTCTCCTGGGTGAGTCACTCCACCACTGTCTATCTGCTGCTCTGCAAAAACAGGACCACTGTCTGTTCATGTCTCATTCTGCCACAGCCGATGTGTCAAGCTACCAACGTCAGAGGGCAGCTTTTAGGTATTTGTGCAACAGCACAGACAAAAAGACAACGTTTGACGTATTAGGATGACTATGTATTGGCAGCAGTATGAGTGGATTATTAATAACAGATCCAAGGTCAGTTATATAATAAAATAATGAATGCATTTAGCATTGATGACTAATCGGGTTGGTTCCAAATAAGCTCCACAGCATTTTAGTTGAATGAAAAAAATATTGAACCAATTGTATATTTTATGGATTTTGTCATAATGAGTAATTGTACAAATGGCAAAATTCTTGCACAGATATATCATACACCTGAACACCTTGTGGAAATCTAAGTTTGGTCTGAACTCTATATTATGTGCCTCTTTCTGAAAATAAATAATTTACTCCTTGAACACAAAGTTCGAGCAGTAGATGCAGCAAAGGTTGAATTTATAATAATAAAAATTTAATCAGACCCTACAATGGACTTAATCATACAATACTAGGTGTCATGACAGCCTATTCAAACTGTTTCTGTAGCTACAGTCTGCTCTTAGAGGATCAGGCTGATCACATATTCAGTAAAAACACAGTATCGCCATCACACTGCCAGATTATTATCTCTCTGTGTTTGATGTTAAACCTCAGTGGAAGCACACAGATCACACTGAGCCGAAGGAGGAACCATTAAGAACAAGTCTGACTCGACTTTGCACAGGATACAGCCTGTAGAGCCTCTGAGCTGCGGTAAGCGGGGCTGACATGTCGTGTGCGCTGGTGTGATAGTTTAACATTCCAGCTGTCTGCTCTCGTTGCAGCGGGCCACCTCACGCTCCCCTGCCTGCCGGCCTTTATTCTGTGATCTGCTCGGCTGTCTGTTTGCCAGCTTCACTCTGCTTCTCTGCCCATCAGAGGCGCGTATTTCCTTCCCGATGTGCTCTCCACCTTCTTAACATTTGGTTGTCACACCTTTGCACTTCGTGTGCCCGTGGTGAATAGTTGATGTGGAAGTACCTAAACTTAAGTATGTCAAACTGCTTCAGGGCTACACTTAACAAACTGTATCAGTTTAAATACTATTTTCTAAAGGACAGTTCCCGATTTTCTGACTGCTAAAGTAATTAATCTTATAATTTAGTATAAAATGTTGCACTTGAAAGTTACACTTTTCTCTGAACTCGAGTAAACGCTGACTGTGCCATACGTATAATAATGACATCATCAGCGTTTAAACTGATTCTTTTTAGGAGGATCACTTCAAAAATCATAATTTTGAGTGCACTATGTTATTGTTATTTCCTGGTATCTATAGTTAGCCTTCTCCATCTAAAAAACACAAAGGATGGAATAAACAAAGTGAAAGAGGCAAAAGTAAAACAAGCGGAACATCACATGGGGGAATTTGTTTTTTTTTTTGCTGGACAGAGCTTCAGGATGTTAAAGGGTTCAAATGCAGCAGACAGCTGGTATTACTTTGACTACAGTTGGTGAACCTATGAGCTAGACTGCTGAACTGAATCTTTGAAATAAGACATCTAATAATAGAGACATTATCATCAGACTACAGTTGATTGCTTCACTGACTTTTTACCTGGCTGCATACAAACTCAAATGTGATTATCTGTTGGAAACAAGGAATGGTTTCATGCATATTATTATACAGATATCTGTTTATAGGGATAGTTTTGACTTTAGTCATTAACAAACAAAATCTGCCCACTTGTTTGCCTTAATATCCTTTTAAAATGTCAAGTGCAGTCTCTGTTACCACTTCAGTGACAGCCTGAAATAGGACTTAATACAAGCCTTTTAACTGCCCTGTACAGAAAATAACTGCAGCCATTCTAACAATACAATTAACTTTAATCCAGGATTTAATAAATTATTAATCACTGCGTGTCATTATCAGCTGAATTGTTAAATTATTGAAGTTAACCAATTACCTCATTGAAAATGTCTCGGTGCATTCAGGTGCTGTCGGGATGTTCTAACAGCACTCTCATGCTTCAGAGGGTCTCCTTAAAGATGCTGCAAACCAAGCACTTAGCACAAAAAGGATAAAATTTGCACTACCTGACAGTGGTAATGGAATAATTTTCTCATCAAACAGTGATGTGGGCATTTTAATTCTTCAGATTAATCTGGTAATTATAGGGTGTCAAACTACAAATAGCTGGTTTTTAAATGCCTTATAAAATACTAATAATAAGTTCAAATGGATTTAAAAACTGTGAATGGCAGCCTGGGATTGTTTAAAAAAGGAAAAAGTCTGCCTTTGTTGTATACAGGAGAAAATAATCGGTCAACAATAACGTATAACGTAAATGTGATTTCTAAAAAAACATACCAATGCGATGCTTTAATCTCTAAATATCTTATAATACTAATATGCATACCTTGTTAAAATGATGGGAATATGTTTTCAGAAGCTTGTTAATGCCATTACATCCAACAAATGTGTCACAACGTCACAGGAGAAGATAATACACTTGGCCTTTCCCTGCTTCTACAAAGTTTTGCCTCATTTATTTGTCCATCGAAATTCAGAAAATACATCTTTGGTCTCCCAAACAAATATGTAATTATGTGAGTCTATGTTAAAAATAAGAGACAGCAGCTTTGTGTTATCCCTAATGGCAGAAGACAGTGCTGTGCTCTGTGACATATGGGTCAGAAACAAGCGAGAGAATGACTAAAAGGAAAAACAAAACAAAAAAAACAAATGATACATAGAGCCAACTCTTACCGTAAAGGGGGGTTTGCTTTTCCAAGAGATAACTGGAGTGAGAACCAAGAGTTCGGCCATTGTTTTCACAGGAAAGATGCCAAACCCCCAGTAAACACCCAGTAAACTCCCAGTAAACCCACTGCCTGTTTGCCAGTTTGGGTCCAGGAGGTTAAACAAGCTGATCGCCATCACTGCTGCAGATCCTGAGCCGTGCTTCTTGCCCATATGGGGCATTTTTCCTCAAATTACTGTACAAAAAAAGGAAAAACTGTAGCTCAAGAGCTCTGGCCCCAAGCCCTCTTTGAAGTTTCATGATCAGTTTTCCACATTCTTTATCATCTGTATCCTGTACAAGTGCAGTAAACACTCTATACTTTCACAACTCACTCTCTTGAGCGTCTCTTCCCTGCTCCATACTGGATTGTTTAAAGACGTTAATTTACAGTTTCTGGAATTGGCACTTGACAAATAACTAAATAAATAAATATATAGAACACCATCAGTAGCTCTTAGGATGCCCTTAAGTCTGAGGAAATGTCCTTCTCATCTCTTGCTGTTTGCTTTTCATTGATTTGGAGAAAAACGTGAATCCAACAGTAGCAGCAGCAGCATTTCCTGGAGGAAGGTGTTTTTCAGGGCGCGTGTTGCTTGTGCACAGTAGGTCAGTGTATTTGTGTGTGTAAATATTGATTTGAGTATGCTTTTGAGCTGTGACTGCACGGTTTAGTCCAGTGAAAGCAGCGGCTGCATGTTGTCTTCTTCGCTCTTGACTTTGTCTGGTCGCTTCAGGACTCCCGGTTCCACCACCGACTGAGACCTACAAGAACAAAGAACAGGAGGTGATTAGCATAACTGTGTCGCCAACTGTGCTGAAAGCTTTAGAGTGTCAACCGTGAAGCGCAGTGAAATATTAACTGTAACGGTTTATGTTGATGTTAAAATATTCCGACCTACTTGTGTAAAGTCTGATGCAACAGTCTATCCGTTATTTTGTCTCATGCTATGAGGCAAATTGTGAGTATGAATAACATCTGCAAAAAAAACTTCAGGTCAATCTTCACCTCAGGTTTGATTTCCAGGAGTCCTCTAATTTCTATGTTTATTATTTTGTTCACACAAAGTTAAAAATACTTTATAAGACATGCAGAAAACACCATATGTTTCTGTGTCTGTAACATAACCAGTGTGTTTTTGTAAATAACTCAAAATGCTAAAATGAAAAATGAAAAAATAAAATGTTACTTGCAAGTTTCATTATAATAATAATGGATTGGATTTATATAGCGTTTTTCAAGGCACCCAAAGCGCTTTATAATGCCACTATTCATTCACTCCCGCATTCACACACTGGTGGAGGCAAGCTACGGTTGTAGCCACAGCTGCCCTGGGGCAGATTGACAGAAGCAAGGCTGCCATATCGCGCCATCGGCCCCTCTGGCCAACACCAGTAAAGTGTCTTGCCCAAGGACACAACGACCAGGACAGAGAGCCCAGGGATCGAACCGGCGACCTTCCGGTTACAGATATAATTTTTGTTTTAATACTTCATAAAAAAAAAAAAAAACAGCGTCCGCACATTAAATAAAAATGCATTCGTGCATACTGATTTTATAGCATAACATGCATAACACTAACAGTGCTTTATAGGCTAAAAAAGTGTCATAAAAAGTTTTTATTTCCTGCTATATGGAAATTAATCAAAGAGTGAGTTCATTTTTAAATGCACCCTGTTACTGTCAGACCATTTATAACTCACTAATAATTAATTTATGATTGGCAGGGTTGAGCCTTCCTGCAGTGACAGCCTGCTGCCTTAACTCGCTGCTGTTTGTCTTCCATAGTATAAATGTCTTTGAGTCAGTTGACGTCCCACAGTGGGGAGATGATTTACTGTCACAGTGAATTACACCGCACAGTGGCCTATAGGGGGGAAACTCTACAGCAGGAAATGTCAAACATGCTCTCAGCAGAATTCTCTTTGTCAAGAATAAGCACAGAAATTTTAGCATATGAATGAACGTAAATATATATGTAACCCCCAAAGTCAGCTAGTCTGGATAATACTAGATTGCGTATCGATTGCTTATTTACTTGTCTTTTTTGTAAGGGTTCAACTTCATAAACTATTTATTGACCCCATCATATCATTTTGCACCTTTATTGCTTCTTTTTTCAAACCACAGCTTGTGGTTATAAAAGGTCGACTAAGCTATTTGAGGCTAAATTCAGCTTTTTGAGGCATATCATTTTGTTTTTGGGGCTTGTTGAGCACAAGACAACCGCACCATAAAATACACCCTGACTGTCTGTCTGTTTTACTTTAAATAGAACCAGGACAAACAAAACTTCAAACTAGTAATTGGGAATCTACACTCACCAGAAAAACGTCACATAAATCAAATGTAAACCATAACTACAGGATTCTACATCTGCTGGCCATTAATGCAGGATTGAGCCACTAGACTATGTCCATCTTTTATAAATAAATCTGCACAAGAATCACAAAGAGGTCCAGCCAAATAACACTAGTTGCTTAAATAAAAATCGAATGAATATAAAATCAGATGGAACCATTTAGAGCATATTCATCCCCGTCAGCTGAAACAATGATTACAAGAAGACCACAGTGAGATAAAATCTGTATAGTTCTGTTATTATGTCATTTGTTTACTATAATTATTCAAAGATAACCAAATTAGTTCCACAGTATATCCTATTGTAAAACAAGCATTTTATTCATTTTTTGTGCATTGTTTAATTTTTAAATTAAATTATTCTCTGACCTCTTCATGGTCTTTGGGGAAAGGTTTTTCTCCAGGTCTCTCTCCAGGTCTTGTACTGATAGGGTGTAGGACTCTGGACAGTAGTCAGTCTCCTCATCATATGCGTGGTCCAGCAGTGTTCGAGCCCATGTCCCCATATCGTAGGGTGGCATCATCCCACCAAGCTCCGATGGCAAGATCTCTGGGTGGATGAGCTGATGGAGGCTGTTTAGGTTGTTACCATGCATGAAAATCTGCAAAGGGAAAAGATGCAAGGGGAAACAATTTAGACCAGAGGTCTCCAACTCCAGTCCTCCAGAGCTACTGTCCTGCAGCTTTGCATCCCTACTGTAACGCAGCTGAATCAAATGGTTGAATTACCTCTTCAGCATGACATCAAGTTTGGCAAAGGTCTAGTAACAAGCCATTCATTTGATTTAGCTTTGTTGGAACGAGGATGTTGAAATTCTTGGAATTTTTCTGTCCACATTCAATTTCATATCTCTTCTTGAAACCATGAAAAAGATCACAAAGCCCAAAAAAGCTTGACTATTAGGCCAGTAACCAGACCCAAAATGTCATCGTTCCTATTAAATTTGAGTAGCACAACTTGTTATAACCCAATTCTATATTCTATTTTTAGCATGTATGTATTTTTTAAGTTTATAGGTTGCTGAATAGGTCATTACCATTTCAAATTTAGAAAGAAAAACACAAAACAATCAGAACCAAATTACTTTATTAAAAGGAGACCATATGAATTCCAGCTTGCTAATAGTTTTCACCTATCATCCACATTAATGTGGGCCTCTGAGAAGAACAATATGGCTCTCTGTGTGGTTATTTTTACTGTTAGACTGTCTGTGGTCCCAATTTGGAGGGTGCTTTTTTACCTGATTTTGCACCAGCTGAAAGACGGATTATAGACAAATCTCTTGGCTTACCCTCTTCCTTGTCTTGTCTTTAAGAAAGGGTCGGATGACGGTGTAGAGAGCGTGAATGTACCAGGGCTGGTTCACAAAGTGGATCCCTCCAAATCTGGCAGGAAAACTGTCCTGTAGGAAACACAAGAAAAAACAAAACAGATGAATATGGTATCTGGAGGTCAGCCGAATATGGTGTAAATATATATGCATATATATATATATATATGTGTGTGTGTGTGTGTTACAAAGTTGTATGTCAGTACTGAGCTATGCCCTTATATAATATTCCTGCCAGTTTCCAAATTCTAATAACCTCTTAATGTTCACCTAAGATTATGTTACTTTTTTGTTTTTGTGATATTATTTGTTTTGACGAACAAGAACAGACAACTCTATATGTCAAGCAGAAAGACTGAAAATAGCAGAAAAATATCACCAGTGAAAGATGTTTAACCAGAAACGAGTTCATATGGTGACTAAAGACATATGCAAAACAATGCACACCAAACAAAGGATACAAGATAAACTGTAAACCACATATTGCCATGGAAACTTCTGCTGCAAATTCATTAATCGCCATTATATTGTTAAGCCTTTTGGAAAAAGTGCCAGTCTCAATTAAAATGAGTTTTTTCACCATTGTTTCAGTACGAGTCAAAGAAAAATTACCTGAGTGAGTTTCCTGTCTCTTTTCATTAGATTAGTTTTGTAAATGGCCTCTAACCTCATAGTCAATAGGAAATGGTCTGCAGTGGCTGCAGGACAAGCCCAGAGGGAAATGAGGCCTTGTTCATACAGGTTAGTGTGTGTACTCTGAGCCTAACTCAGTGATTCCTAGAATGTGGACACCATTATAATAATTATGCTCCAGTCCATGTGTATGAATCATCGTTTGGCCGTAGTCCAGCAGTATGGAGAAGACTGTACAGCAATCTGACATAACAGAGCTGGCTGATAAAAACGGCTTGGGGAAAATGTTTATATAAAACATGTTGGCAATGTGTGGGAGAGACAGTGACAGTGTCTGAGGTCAGTGCAGCTTTGTAAATCGGGATTTGACTGATATGAATCATCATGGCCCAAAGTCACTTCAAGTGATTTTGCTCTGATAGCAGTAATGTCAGCTCATACACTGTACAAAGCTTTGATCTAGAGCCATATAAAATTTAAAGACATATAAGGCTATATTTACAACAAACCTAACAGATCTGGTAGGTTAGTTCAGGATCAGAGAATGATTTATATTAATTGAGGCAACCTTCAGAATTTTCCTTTAGAGTAACAATCACGCCAAAATTAACCTCTAAACAACAAAGTAATGGGCCAATCATCATTTACATTTACTTATTTCTTCATTCCCTGCAAAGAGCAGCACCACCAACACACCCAATATTCCAAGACAAGAAATGTTTCATTGACTACATAAGATGTGCCATTTGCCAAATATAAATTCCATATATTTATTACATTGTATATTTATATATGTCCAAATGCCCTGTGACAAACTGGCAGCCAGTCCATGGTATAGTCTGCATCTCAACCAGTGACAGCTGGGATAGCCCATAATTAGATACGAAGAAGAAGCTGGATGGATGGTAAGTTTCATAATAACATGCAGTATTCAGCATTTTGACAAACATACTCCTCTAGTGATTTTTAAATAATATAAACATAAAATGGTTGAAAATCTTTTCAGACACATTTTTTCTACCATTCATCCTTTCTCTTGCACAACTTGACCTACTTCCAAGGTGGATGGAAGAGACAAAAATGTCAAAGAAAGTCAAAACCTAATGCAGCACTTCTGTCATGTTTGTTTGTTAGCATCACGGTGGCTCAGTAACTAGCACTGTTGCCTCACAGCAAGAGGGTCACGAGCTCGCTTCTGTGTGGAGTTTGCATGTTCTCGCTGTGTTTGGATGACTTTCCTCTAGTAGCTCTGGTTTTCCCTGCCTTTGAAAAACATGCATTTTCAATCTTGATGATATCAGTACAGGATACTCTTCCAGAAAATATCCTCAATCTTAAGAGTTGCTAAATAAATAAATACTTTATTTACATATCATGAAGTTGATCTAAGTTACTCTTCTTCCATCATTTCCTGCAATTTAAATTTTCTTTTAACTTCGTTGATGTTGAAAAATGTGGACAACACTAAAAATGTGTCCTCTGTGTTTAATTTACTCATTCATACATTTTTAAAAAGCTGTCATGGTCTGTAGATTTTGCTGTTTCCAGTCTTCAGTACTGACTTTTGATTAGGTCTTTGTGTTGCTGGAGCGTACTGTAACACTTGGCTTTATTACTGTTTTCAGTTTCAAGAGGTTTGGTTGAGTTTGATTTCTTACTTTATTATAATGAGCTTTTTAATATTTTAGAATTCCAATTATATTACCACTCCAGCCTATCTATATTTGATCCTGTGTGTACCGGTTTATTATCCTAGCCTCTCCAGTATCCTCCTGTATCTTGTTAAATCCTCATCTCCGTGTTTAGTGATCCCCAGTTGAGTTTCTTCCTGTTTTATTTTGATAGTTCCCCATCACTTGTGTTTTGCTGTTAGTTTTACTTTTTTATTTTTCCAGTCTGGTTGTTCTTGTTACCCAGCTAACGTCCCCCTGTGTTTTGCATTCACCTCTGGAAACTCTAAAATATGACAAAAGCTGCACATTTAAGATGATTTCATTTGTTTGTTTCTGTGTAGCCTACACAAACATGTAAACAAGGATTAACTTAACATTGCACAAGAAATGCTGGTTAATGTTTCAGATGTTGTGTATTGTTGCAAAAATATTCAACCTCGTGTTCAGATGATAAGAAATCACAAAGAAATGTATTTTGGTCCAATGGAAGTCGGACAGCTCGTCTCTCAGCTGTCCGACCCCTCAGTGCTTCTTTTTGATTCTAAACCTCTGGCCTGCCCTCTGCTCTGACAGACATTTTTTCACTTTGATGAAGGGACCTACTGCATTATACATGAAATAGTAAAAATGGAATATGAGATGTAGGCCCTCTGCTGCGCTGGAGGGACAGAAGGAGGAGAAAAAGAAACAGGCGCTAAAGGATTGATCTGCCTTCGCACAAGTGATGTCTGAAGGAAAAGAAAGAGGGAGGAGGTATTCAAATACAGGTTGGGGACACAGTGAGAATAATAGGAGATCCAAAGGGAAAGATGTAAGAAGATCTCGAGGACTGAGGATGGAGAACGAATTAAAGGCTTAAATTAAAAAAAATAAAAAATCAGCTTTTGTTTTCCTTTGATGAAATATAGGTGAAAAGAATCACCAAGGAGATAGCAAGAGGTAATACGAATGGATGAAGAATAGCTGAAAAAATTGATTTTCAACACTTTTAGACAGATTTTATATAATATTATTCATTGGACAAGTCTAACACAAGAGCTTGCAGATGATTTGAGTCAGTATTCGTCCAATCTAACTTCAATCCAGATGCTGAGGTTGATTTTTACATTTTTTTCCACTCAGCTGAGCAGACAAATCTCTTTACAAGCCATAAAGGGAAGGCTGGTGTATGTCATTATGCAGATTCTGACTATGACTACTGTATGACTTGTCTTTCCTCAAGCATCACCTGGTTGTGTCCCCTTTTACAAATCCCAAAATAGAACAAAATCTGTATTTACCAGGGAACAAAAATTCACTGGATAGTTCACAACTATTAAAAATCTTGCATGTGACTTATGAAATGGTATGGTAAAAACATTTTTCAACGAATATTACAGATTCCCACAAGGCCAAACATCATAATATAATAAAAATAATACTAAAACAATTCATATCAAGTTGCTACATAGCTTTGTTTGCCTACACGTGTGCATATGTGGGCATGTGGGTTTAGGTCGGTCATCATCTCAAAATAAGAAAAAACAGAAGTATGATTTTCTGTCATAGTTAAATGTGACTGTGTGTTTGCAGGGAGACAACTGTTATTTTCTTTTTGACCCGGTGTATGTGTTTGTCAGTAAAATACTGCTGTGTGTGGGAAGGGAACGTTGAAGAGTGGAGGATTAGCATTTAAAAACAGAATAAATTAGTTCAACTATAAGCCTAAAGAAAAAAAGAGAAATGCAGTTGACTTATGACTTATCATACCTGGCCACTTATGTTCACTAATTATAGTAGGATAAATCCTCTCCTAAAATAAACTCCCTGGTGCGTGTGTGTGTGTGTGTGTGTGTGTGTGTGTGTGTGTGTGTGTGTGTGTGTAACCTACAGTTATAATGCTGTTTTAATTTTTGTGTTTGGGCCACAGCATGCATTTTAGAAGTGGATAGTGCTCTCCTAATGAGAGAATGTTAATACCCTTCTGCTCCACAGCAACTGTATCTGTTCTTGGGGAGATGGCAGGATGATCAGGCACTGGGAAATTGCGGTCTTTGCCTGGAGACTTTTAAAAAATAGCAAAATTTGGTCTGTAAATTCAAAAGTGATCCACTGTCTTTTGAACTACTGCTAAAATTATTAGGTTAAGCTATTTTTCTATTCGTCATTTTCATTTGTATGATTCTGGCAGTACATCGAAGATCTTGTTACATCAATGAAGTGTTTCACCAAAGGCAGGTGAATCACCGTGGGCTCTGCCTTTTTAATATGTGTGTATATAAACTTTGCAGATGATTGGGTAATACTTCAGAAACAACCACGAAACGAGAAAAATTGTAGTAATAGAACTCAGAAACTCATGCCAGGAGGTAGATTTGGTAAAGTCTGAAAACAGTTTGATTCCCTCTCAGAGCACTTGAATTGGAGTTTACTAAATGGTTATTTTCTTGAATTGTTTGGCCTACCCCGCGTTTAAGTGGAACCTTTTTTTTCACCTAGAGTTTTTGCCATGACCTGGTCTTACTTAAAAAAAACAAAACAAAACTAAGTGCAAAAAACACAGGCTGTGCAGCCAGTAAATCCAAGCTGCCAAATTCTAGAAACCAGACAGTCAAAACCACTTCTGCATTTACTTTGATGTTTGGCTCCTGAGAGGCAAAATTCGATTCTAAGCAAATGAGCGAGTGAGGGGATTTATTTTTGGACTCCTGCTCCAGGTCACTGCTGTGTGTGTTCAGTTACTGCAAAAGGTTGACAAAAATTAGAGGTGACAGCAGATGGAGACAGGTCCAAGCGAACATGTGGAAATTAGGAGAATTTTTATTTATTTATTTCAATTTATTAAGGCTGAATTTGTACATTTAGACGTTGCTTCATCCCCCCCCCCCCCCCCCCCCCCCCCCCGAGAGCCTGTGGCTTCACCAACGAGGATAAACACATTAGAAATGATTTGGTTCGCCATAGAAAGCAGCACCAACCTCCTGCTTAGTGACATGAGGCAATCCAACAGTTTTCCGTCTAAATCTAACCTGGGGCCACAACCTGCAAAATGCAGCACAAAAGCTGCCAATCTTGTTGGTGATGGTCGCTTTTTTTGTCTACAGTAATTACAGTAATGACTGGGAATTAGTGTCCATTTTTCTTAAAATGAGACTATACTAAAAGGAAAAAAACACTTCATTTTTCCCTCCCACTGTGACTTTGAGCTGAAAGAGCCGGGCATGTTTGGTATGTGTTAAAACCCAGCACATTCTGCCATGGTGATGCTTACCTGCTCCACCCAGGGAAATAAAACTCATCTCTGATGACACAAAATAAGCACTGACCTTTTATAATGTCAAAAATAATGCTAGACTATTTGGATGATTTAACAATAACAAAATATTAAAGGAAATTAGTTTGACAAGCCAAGAAATGTGTTAGATAGTCATTAAGAATATTATTTATGACAAACCTTAACTTCCTGTAAACTGATGGGAATGAGTGAGGAAAACAATCCAACGTTTGGATGCACAGAAAAAAAAATCTGTCAAGTGGGACAAAAAGTAATCAGGCTTTTCACGTTGTAACCATGACAGCCTCTTTTGTCCCACATGAATTAAATGCAACATCAGCATAGGTTCTCCAGTGTTTCTGGGCTTCTGGTATCATAAATCATGAACTGATAGGCTGACATGAACACTGTGGGTCACACACCGTGTCTGTTCAGAGGCGCACAGAAACACAGCAGTAACGACATGTGATTTACCCGTAATGGTTGGAGCAAAGAACAGATGAAGTCAGCCAATCATCAGCAGCCACAGCTGCTTCTTCTGTGAAACGTCTGTTCAGATAGATTATAAGCTGCACTGTGGCGACTGTGAAGTAGTGAGTCTTCCTTAAGGAGACCAAATGTGTCTTTTAATAGACAGAAAACCAGAAAATATTCAGGGTTTTCAATTTATAGCATTTGGATGTCATTACTGGAGAAAATAAGGACAAATATTTAAAAACCAATATGGGCTGCAAAGGACATGCTAATCTTTCAGTACACATTCTATTACATTCATTTAATCTTCAGTCTCACTTTCCTCAAGTTTCTTAACCCATTATTATTCTATGAGTGTCAACACATGTTAATTAACATGCTGTAAGGATGCTGCTAATGTGAGAGATTCAGCCAAAAGGCTAATTTACATCTGTTGTACCTGCACATCAATGTTATAAATTAAAAGATGCTAACAGGACACACAAAATCAGACACAGCAACATATGGTGTCCTCATTAACCTTATGAGATAAATTTTCTTTGACATCATGTAAATATTCTGTTGCCTGCTGACATTTAATTTCAGGCATAGCCCATACATTTTGTAAAGAAAGATAAAAAATATATATATATCCATATCTACCACATCATGTAATATAAAGAAAACACATTTAGTTTTATTTGATCTATATACACATTTTCCAAGTATTTTAAAGATGAGATGGATATCCTTAAATGCCCCCAAACACTTGCTAAACAAATCTTTTGTCTGACAGAGGCAGTAGAAACCTAAAAGGGAGGAGCTAAAACGTCAGTATATCAGATCATGGATGAACTGAGGGGCTGGATGAAAGACCAGGAGATAATATTTTTATCAATGAAATATGCAAAGCTACTCAAGTACAGGTCAAAAATGAAAACATATAGATGAAATTTGGATCATAGATCCCCTTTACTTCCCATTTTGGCATTTGTCACGATCGCTGCTCTTTTCTCCCTTTTTTGGTAACTTTAATTTTTTGCTCTAGGTGATTTTGTTTGTTTTTCCATGTTTTTTATTTATTATTTAGGTGGGATTTCCATTTATTCAATAGCATTATGTGACTTCAGTTCTTGTAATATTTGAATTTCAGTTACTGTTTGTATTTATATCCATCCATCCACTTTCTCCCACTTATCCAATTCAGAGGTCTGGAGCCTATCCCAAGCATATTTCTAGAGTTATTAATTGCCTCAGGGTTTCCCTCTGTCTCATCCTCCTGTTACTTTGTAAAGTTAACTTATATCTCTCTATTTTCCTGTTTCACTTATTGTCACTCACTTCCTGTTTTATTTGTCTCTTGTCTCTTGCATTTACTTTTACTTTGTCTCTTTGTCTAGATTAAGTTCAGCTGTGTCTTGTTTCCTGTTTCCACTTTCCTGCTAACCTTCATGTGCATAAATAGTTCAGTGCTTCTGCTTACTCTGTCTGTTACTCACCCCTGTCTTCTCATTGTTTGTTCCTCAAGGTTTTCGTGTTTCTGTTTGTTTTTGAACTATTGAAATCCTGACCTTTAGCCTCAATAAACCTCTTGTTGTGTGTTAATTTAGTCTGCTTCAATTATCAGCATTTGGGTCTCTCCATCACTCTTGAATACATGACCGTAGTATGTCATGAAATGATACCCAAATAGGAGAAATCAGAGCATTGGTTAGGGCTAAATGCTTCAGTGAATGAATGTACATTTACTATTAATATGACAGCAGATTGAGTGAAAATAAACTGCAGTGTGTTTAATGTGATTACGGGACATGGCAGTGTGCCACAGAGTGTAACATTGTAGCTCACTGATCTGCTTAATGGTTTCTGGATATAACTGAGGTTCTGTGACACTACTATGTAAGATATATTGCATAATAAATGTTACAAGGATCAGTGGATTAGATAATATGATTGCTCTTGGTCTTTTCAATAAATTTGTAGACACTATAATCAAGAATGTTTATATATAACAACCTATAACAACAAAAAGCCAAAAAACCTTGCAAAACTACTCTTAAACCACATTCTGAATGTGAGTGTTCGTCACATGCTCTAACTAGTATTTCACTCATCGGCCACTGAATTTGAAATTTAATGACAGCAAAGGCAATTTACCAAACCAAACCAAACACGCAGGAAAAACAAAAGCAGCAGGGCTCTGATATTCAAAGAAGACCAAGGAAAGATGAAACAGTAAGAGTTAGTACACAGTATTTTCCACATATTTTCTACCCTTGCTGCTTTAAATTCTTTTCAAGATATTGTCATTTGGTGTGTTTGACTTTAAGTCTTTCTCAAAGCAAAAGGAAAACACTACCTGCTGTTTAAAACAGCGTTTACAGAGAAACGCTTCAGAGTGCTACCCAGCATGACTGAAAGGAGTTTGTCGGTAAAGGTATTATGTAACTGTCAGGGCAGGTGAATATTTTATGACTTTAGTACTGATGTACCTTTCAAAAATAGTTGGATCAAGAGACAAACTGGAGTGTGAAAAGCAGCAGTGCTCTGAGATTTATTCAAATTTACTTTATTAGGTGATCTAAAGAAAACACTGCATGTTTAGACAAAATGCCCTTTTCCCTTAGAGATATTAGTCCACTTATTAATCATACAGCTTTTTCTTCTGAACCTTTCACCAGATATATTAATCGAGATATAAAAAGTAAAAGAGTAAAATGTTCTTGACACAGATACTCTGAAAGTTACCGGTGATACAGGCTGCAAAGAGAACCTTTTAAAATGTTAACCACTGGTTCATTGTCATAAAGTACTATAATTGTTTGAGGATTGCTGAGAGCTCCACAGCGGGCAGGCAGCTCTGATTGGATATAATTATAGTTGGACTGTAGCCCAGCAGGTTGGCAAAGTGTTGAATGTGGAAAAGCTAAAACATAAAGTGGTGAGAAAGTCTTTTGAGTGGAAATGTGGTGGGTATAAAACACAATTTGGACCAAATGTCCAAGAAAAGGGAGTCATAGCTAAGGAGTTGCTTTTTTTAGTTTCATGTTGGCACAACAATCCTAACAATATCTTTGTTTTTCTATTTTTTTTTATTAACAAAACTGAATAAAACTGATCAAGCTCTATTTTCTGATAACATAAGTAACAATTTGATTCAGTTTCAGGTTAGACTACAGCAGCAGGCAAGAAGAAGTAGAAGAAGAGTTTCTCTCAGAACAGCTTTCACACAGCAACAGAAAACAAGACAGACAGATCTTTGGTGGGTAAACCATGTATTTTATGTCTGAACCTGCTGAACCTGTAAGATCAGGTCACACAGAGCTACTGTAAGTCACAGCCTGCTCATTTATTATTTAGTTTATCAAACGGGAGCTGTGACAGCAGCTCGAGACATGATGGAGCCAGACAATGGGAAGCAGATCCACAACATCCCCGAGTTTCCTTTTATTATTAACCCATGCTGACCTGGACAAGCAAGTGAAAGTAGTAAACCTATTGCAGAAATTCAGCTTGTAAAAACACATGAAAAGCATCTCTGACACATTGAGTTGAAGCAGACTGGATTTAATTTTCCTTTTGTAGGTGCTCTTCGGTCACTTGAATTCAGAGGACAAGCAATCCTTACTAAGTTGTTAAAGGTTGTTACCTCAAAATGTATATTTTCTCCCCTTACCTTAGTCTCAAAGTGTATATATATTTATTCTTCTTATTCTTAGTCTTCCTATATTTATTGTTGTTCTTTTGCACTGTATGGAACTGGAGCCACGTCGTTCCGTCTCTCTATATACTGAACTGTATATAGCAGAGATGACAATGAAGTTTACTTTGACTTTGACTATAGTGTACATGGTAGAATTGAATTCCAAGGCTGGATACGGTAATATTAGTTCATTATTCATAGGCAGAGGTGATAGTTTTGACTCATGAGGGATGAATATAGTCCACCTCAGTCCTGAAGGAGAAGTGCCAAAAGATGGAGAAGCAAAGAATTAAACAATTGTGAAGCCTGAAGTCTTTGTCATTTGTGTTTTGCTTGTTGCCTGTGGTTTTTCTATGTTTTTCTGTTTTATTTTCCCTCTTAAACCCTAACTGTTCATTGAAGATCTCTGTAAAAATCACCAAGTGCTGTTCGTACACGATCAATGGATTTGTGAGGTTCAGTTTCTAATTTTGTAGAGTTTTAATCTTATAATCCATATCACCTTGAGGTGAAAAAACTAAACTGGTGCTATACAAATACCGTAAATATATCTCAAATGTATGTACTGTTCACAACACTATTTTATCTTCTTGTTTTGGCTGCTCCCTTTAAGTATTGCTACAGCAGATCATCTGTCTCAATCCCACCCTCATCCAAGCATCTGCGTCTGTCACACCGGCCCTCTGCACGCCCTACTTCACTACATCCATGAATCTTTTCTTGCTGCCGGGCAGCTCCATCGTTAACACCCCTTGTCCAGTATATCCACTATTCATTCAGCTCTGTCTCTCTCTGTGTCTCTATGCTGCTCATTGTGAGCTGTCCCTCTGATATACTCATTGCTAATCCTGTGCCTTCTGGTTGTCATGTCTCTTTGTCAGTGCCACTGTCTCCAAACAATACATCATAGCAGGTCGCACTACCATCTTGTAAGCCCATACTTTCACACTTGCTGCTATCCCTCAGTCACAAATCACTGTTGACACACTCTCCCCCCTGCCTCCACTCTCTTGCTTACCT
Source organism: Neolamprologus multifasciatus (assembly GCF_963576455.1). NCBI lineage: Eukaryota > Metazoa > Chordata > Actinopteri > Cichliformes > Cichlidae > Neolamprologus > Neolamprologus multifasciatus. The sequence continues at coordinate 21,797,516 of NC_140453.1, forward strand.
GTCTTGTGTACTGTCTTTTGTTTTGTAGGGTTGACCCTAGGTATTTAAACTCACCCACCTTCATTATTCTACTCCTTGCACATTCACTTTTACACGTCTCTCTCACATTCACACACACGTATTCTGTCTTGTTTCTACTGACTTGTCATTCACATTATCTACAGAGGATACCTCCACCTCTCCAGGCTCTCTTCCACCTCTTCCTACTCTAACAGCAGATCACAATGTCATCTGTGAACATCACAGTCCACAGCGACTCCTGCCTGGCCTCATCTGTCAGCCTGTCCATCACAACTGTAAAGAAGAAGGGGCTCAGAGGTGATCCCTGAAGTAATCCCACCCAAACTTTGAACGCATCTGTTACTCCTACAGCACACCTCACCACTGTCATGCTATTCCCTGCACCAGTTGATAACATGTCCTTTAGCAGCCTCACAAACTGCTCTATAACTCATAACTTCCTCATAAAATACCACGGTTTATCTCTTGACATCTATCTTTTCATTTATAATAAAAAACACAGAAAACTCTGTTCATGCCGCTATAAATACATTTTGTTTCCTAATCTTTGTAGTTATTAAGGGTGTTGTTGTTAACTTCTACATAATGTCATTGCAAACAATCATTTCTTAGAATATATTCCTCTCGGCATACTTGCATCCCAGTATTTCCAGCAACACATCTGTAACATCCAAGAGTTTTGTCGGTGAGTTCGAGTCTATCAGCACTCCACTAGCAAGCAGCAGACGTAACCAAATCTGACGTGTGTCCTCCAGCACTCTGTGATTCTGAGTTGTGGTCATAGTTTCGCTCTGTCTCGCTCCGTCATGCTTTTTCAGTCTTTCTACAACAGATCAGGTTGATGAGCACTCTCTATTCTCTGCTCTGCTTCTGTCACTTCCCATCTGAACTGGGATGAGTAAACGTGTCCTCCAGTAAAAGTGAGTTTCTGAGAAAAAAAGACAACATCCATTTGAGTGTTTTTTTTCTTGTCTTTCTCAGGGTTTAAAGTGTAGCCTGGAGTTACAACATTGTTTGCTGCTGGCCTGTTCTTTATCAAAGTCATCTGAGTGAAGTTAATGCTGAACCTAAAAAAAGGAGGGGGAAACGAAGGGTAGATCTTCCTGTAAGTGACAGAAAATGCTCTGTTTCCTGTCACCGTTCTGGGACAGGAGTGTACAGCAGTGCCACTTCGATGATCCCTGAAGGCTGAATTTTTTTACCCATGCTGAAAAACAAACCAGCTCCTCCAATAAAATAACCTTTGTACTCCACTTTTCTAAAGAATAAATGCAGCATTGGTTCAACCTTGGGCTCCACTTCCATCTTTTATTTCCCTGGAGCCTTTTATCCAATCAAGGACTCAAGAGTCATCCTCCTCCTGCTGTTGCTCTATATCCACTCAGTACATTTTCATCTGTCTTTTTTCCAAAACCTTTTAAACAATGAGACCTATTTGCTCTGCAATGATGCTCAAATTGTTTATTCTATTTGTTCCTTTCTGGGATCATATTGTTTATATTAAACCCCTCTCTAGTTTTGATATCTACCTTAAAAACAAATATTGCCCATAATGTTAGATATATGTTTTTTTTCACCAGTTTGTAGTGCCATCCGTCTACATTTGTTTGGTATAAGTTTTCAAAGAGGACAGATATTGCCAAATTTGAGAAACTCACCAGAACAGTCCTGATGGATAAACAGCACTTAAAACAGCCAGCATTTAGTTCAAGCATCCCCTATGATTGTAAAAATGACAGCCTCAACATGGCATTTAATCTGTTGTTAGACTCAATTGGTTTCTCTCAAAATGTAAAAGAACCCACCCACCACTTTAATCACACTCTAGATCTTGTTTTAACATATGGCATAGAAACTGAACATTTAACAGTGTTTCCTGAAAACCCTCTCCTGTCTGATCATTTCTTGATAACATTTACATTTACAATAATTGATTACGCAGCAGTGGAGAGTGGACTTTATCAAAGTAGATGTCTTTCTGAAAGCGCTGTAACTAAGTTTAAGAATATAATCCAGCCACTGTTATCATCGTCAATGCCCTGTACCAACACAGAGCAGAGCAGCTATCTGAACGCTACCCCAACAGAGGTCGATTATCTTGTTAATAATTTCACCTCCTCACTACGTACGACTCTGGATACTGTAGCTCCAGTGAAAACTAAGGTCTCTAATCAGAAGTACCTGACCCCGTGGTATAATTCTCAAACACGTACCCTAAAGCAGATGACTCGTAATCTGGAGAGGAAATGGCGTGTCACAAATTTAGAGGATCATCATTTAGCCTGGAGAAATAGTTTGTTGCTTTATAAGAAAGCCCTCCGCGAAGCCAGAACAGCTTACTACTCATCACTGATTGAAGAAAATAAGAACAACCCCAGGTTTCTCTTCAGCACTGTAGCCAGGCTGACAAAAAGTCAGAGCTCTGTTGAGCCAACCATCCCTTTAACGTTAACTAGTGATGACTTCATGAACTTCTTCACAAATAAAATTTTTATCATTAGAGAAAAAATTACCAATAATCATCCCACAGATGTAATATTATCTACAGCTACTCTTAGTTCCATTGATGTTAAGTTAGACTCTTTTTTTCCAATCGATCTTTCTGAGTTAACTTCAATAATTACTTCCTCCAAACCATCAACGTGTCTTTTAGACCCCATTCCTACAAAACTGCTCAAAGAAGTCCTGCCATTGATTAATTCTTCGATCTTATATATGATCAACCTATCTCTAATAATCGGCTATGTACCACAGGCCTTCAAGGTGGCTGCAGTTAAACCTTTACTCAAAAAGCCATCTCTAGACCCAGCAGTCTTAGCTAATTATAGGCCAATCTCCAACCTTCCTTTCATATCAAAAATCCTTGAAAGAGTAGTTGTCAAACAGCTAACAGATCATCTGCAGAGGAATGGTTTATTTGAAGAGTTTCAGTCAGGTTTCAGAGTTCATCACAGCACAGAAACAGCTTTATTGAAGGTTACAAATGATCTTCTTATGGCCTCTGACAGTGGACTCATCTCTGTGCTTGTCCTTCTTGACCTTAGTGCAGCATTCGATACTGTTGACCATAATATTCTATTAGAGCGATTAGAACATGCTGTAGGTATTACAGGTATTGCACTGCAGTGGTTTGTATCATATCTATCTAATAGACTCCAATTTGTGCATGTAAATGGAGAGTCCTCTTCACACACTGAGGTTAATTATGGAGTTCCACAGGGTTCGGTGCTAGGACCAATTCTGTTTACATTATACATGCTTCCCCTAGGCAGCATCATTAGAAGACATAGCATACATTTTCACTGCTATGCAGATGACACCCAGCTCTATCTGTCCATGAAGCCAGATAACACACACCAATTAGTTAAACTGCAGGAATGTCTTAAAGACATAAAGACTTGGATGGCCACTAACTTTCTGCTTCTTAACTCAGATAAAACTGAGGTCATTGTACTCGGCGCTGAAAAGCTTAGAAATATGGTATCTAACCAGATTCTTACTCTGGATGGCATTACCTTGGCCTCCAGTAACACTGTGAGGAACCTTGGAGTCATTTTTGACCAGGATATGTCCTTCAACGCACATATTAAACAAATATGTAAGACTGCGTTCTTCCATTTGCGCAACATCTCTAAAATTAGAAATATCCTGTCTCAGAGTGACGCTGAAAAACTAGTTCATGCATTTATTACTTCCAGGCTGGACTACTGCAATTCATTATTATCAGGATGTCCAAAAAACTCACTGAAAAGCCTTCAGTTAATCCAAAATGCTGCAGCAAGAGTACTGACAGGGACTAGAAGGAGAGAGCATATTTCTCCTGTTTTGGCTTCCCTTCATTGGCTTCCTGTTAAATCCAGAATTGAATTCAAAATCCTGCTCCTCACATACAAGGTCTTAAATAATCAGGCCCCATCTTATCTTAATGACCTTGTAGTACCATATCACCCTATTAGAGCACTTCGCTCCCGCTCTGCAGGCCTACTTGTTGTTCCTAGAGTATTTAAAAGTAGAATGGGAGGGAGAGCCTTCAGTTTTCAGGCCCCTCTTCTGTGGAACCAGCTTCCAGTTTGGATTCAGGAGACAGACACTATCTCTACTTTTAAGATTAGGCTTAAAACCTTCCTTTTTGCTAAAGCATATAGTTAGGGCTGGACCAGGTGACCATAGATGTAGGCTGCCGGGGGATTCCCATGATGCATTGAGTTTTTCCTTTCCAGTCACCTTTCTCACTCACTATGTATTAACAGACCTCTCTGTATTGAATCGTATCTGTTATTAATCTCTGTCTCTCTTCCACAGCATGTCTTTATCCTGTCTTCCTTCTCTCACCCCAACCGGTCGCAGCAGATGGCCGCCCCTCCCTGAGCCTGGTTCTGCCGGAGGTTTCTTCCTGTTAAAAGGGAGTTTTTCCTTCCCACTGTCGCCAAAGTGCTTGCTCATAGGGGGTCATATGATTGTTGGGCTTTTCTCTGTATCTATGAAGCGCCTTGAGGCGACATTTGTTGTGATTTGGCGCTATATAAATAAAATTGAATTGAATTGAATTGAATTTTTGTCATGCATGATGTGCTCTTTTTTTAAGCCTTCTTAGCTACTTTTATTTTTAGCACATTCATGCTATCATGGTTAAAACGTATGATAGAAAATACTCTCTGGCATAACACAGTATGATTGCAATAAAAAAGTTAAAATAAAATAAAATCTAACAATGACACACTGAAGAAAAGCACTAGCAGAAATATAAACGCTGTTATCTATTGTATATTAAATAACTTTGCAGAGAAATTGCATTGTGCTGTGTTGCTGAAGTCTTGTGAAGCTTTAAGGTGCAGTAGGCTGAGCGCTTTTAAGAGATTGCTGAGAAAAATGCACAACTGATTCCTGCTGAGAACAGATTCTCAATAACCAATCTTATTAATTTCCTTAAATTTCTGGGTAGGCTTCTATCACAGACTTTATGTCATAATTGTTGGGTCAGATTTTCAGTTACTTGTCATGGAGATTAGAAGCATGATCCAATAGATAACATGCAAACAACATGTAATCCTACCACCCGATGTATGCACTGCACCTTATACTAAAATACTATCTTTTTCTTTTTCTGCAAATAAAACATAGCTTACAGTTCAAATCAAGTCATTTACACAAATATATAGAACTATAAATAGCCATATGTATATGTCAGATGCCTTTTTCATTATAAGCACTCCATCACAAGCAAAGTATCATTAACATTCCACTTATAAAATAATTACAAATCTTTTAGTCAAATCAAATCAAATCAAATCAATGCAAATCAAAGTTGATTATACCTACTTAGCTTTTATAATCTGATTACACAATACTAACTACATGTAGTCCATTACTTGCAAATCCTGGATTTCACCTACAGCATTATAAATGTAAAGCATGTGAGGAAGTGGGATGAGATTCATGGTAAAATTTCCACCTGCAGCTAAACTGGCTCACATGTAGAGTAAGAAATCATCGTTTGATGTTCATATCTTTTCCCTCTCAGCCTGCGCAGGTGCAACACGCACCCGTGTTTTATTTGAAGCCTCCCTCAGCGTGATGATTCAGTGTTCATCAGTATAACCTTGGTGTGCACTTAAATACAATGAATCTAATCAATGCACCTAGAGCAAATTGCAAGTAAAAGGCTGTTAATGCACATCTTCCAGGAGAGCAGCAATTTATGCCAAAATATGGCATTTACATATATATAAATCATTCCTAATTATAAAGATTCTTCAGTTTATGTAAAAAGACCAGAGGCTTGAAAAATATAATGAGGCAATGAACACTTACAAAGTGTCCCAGGTATCTAAAGTAACCTTATAGCTTATTTCCTGCACAAAACTGAGACTGAGAGGAAAGGTTACACCAATTAAACTCTCAGCAGGATATACTGCCAACTCCACTCAGGAGCTCTGAGAGAGAAATTAAATTTTTCCCCAACAGCGAGATCAGACATGTATTTAAATCTCTCTATATATTTTAATTCCGCCTCTTGTGAATTTTCTCTGCCATATCAGGTATTTACTAAATTGACAAGTTAATGACCCTGAACATTCAAATCCATCCTTCACAGCAGTGCTTTAGTCTATGTTTTATGATAATAAAGGAGGTTTGTTTCTGAATTGGCTGGAGTTCACAAAGGAACAAGCAAATGGTAAGCTCTTTTTAAAAAATCTGCTAGAGGACTTCTTAGCACTGCCAGGTTTCTGCCCCTGGTCTCTCTCTCTCTCTCTCTCTCTCACTCGCTGTTTTTGTGTGTGTTTGGTGGAGTTGACCTGAGTGTCCAGATTGTGGGCTGAAGCTCAACAGATCTTGTCTTCCTGCCAAACAGACGAAGGGCAGAGGAGAGTGAGACGTAGCAGCAGAGGGCTGATTTTGCCTATCCTTCCTGGTTCACCACTGCATCATGCAAACTGATAATCTTCATTGAGTCCCTGGATATTAGAGGTGCAACCCAAAGCTGCTATCTGCATTTGCATTTATAAAAAAAATCATAAAAAAATCAATAACACACAGTTCAAATCCATATTCAGAAGCTTACCAGAAGTGGAACTGGAAGAAAAACTGCATTCTTGCTGTTGTATTTGTTTTTGTGAATGCCGATATTGTACATGTTTTCTTTGAGTTTTAGTTGACATAAAACAGTATCTTGAATCATATGTATAGAAATAAAACAAAAAAAAAAGGTAATGGTTGCCCAACATCAAATTCCCTGAGCAAAGTGACTGATTTCTGTGTCTGAAGGCAATAGGCTCGTGCTTGTTTCCAGGATGTGCCAATTTTCCATTCTGCCATTCTTCAGTTCTCTGAACACAGCAGGCATAGAGCTACAAAGTCAGCATGACCCACACACCCACAATAGCCACAAGGGCTCCAGTTTTCAATGTGAGTCATTTCTGATAACAAACTGTAATCCAGATCTCCAGATTTGATCTGACCCTCGGTTCTTCGTCTGTCCAAAACTAGCTGTCTTGGCTGTACCAAAGCCTGGTATTAGATTAGATTATTGTAACTATGAATCATGCAAAACTGCTTGAGAACAGGCCAGGAATACAAATACAAATGTAAATTAGCAGTTAAAGAAAATCAAACTTCTAAGAAATTTAGCCTTGGTATTAGTGCTATCATTAGTTTAAGTTAGTCATTTTAGAAACATGCGGTCTTAATGTTAATATTCTGTGACTTGCATGAAAACAAACACAAAAGTATAAATGGCAAATTCGATCTGTCATCATCCTGATCCAAATAATATATCACGAATATGAGGCTAAAAGAAACCCCATTGCCTTTCTTGCCTGGAGTCTGTAAAACAAATATTATGCTTCTGTACTGAAAATCAAATTAACATTTCTTCATGTGCAAAGATGAAACAAGTTCTGGTTTTCTATGTTTTTCCCCAGAAGCTCTTAATGTTGTTTTCAACTCCTTAACTGCCATTTTGGTGTGACATGAGATTAAGTCGGTTTTGCTAAAAGACGAAGAGGCGTTGTGACTTTTCTATCATTTGTCTGTCCTTCATACATAAAAATTAAATATACTGCATAGAGGTTCCATAGAAAAAAAAAATCTAATTCTAAAGTGTATGTGTGACTTCAAAAGATTTGAAATTTACCAGTTAACACAGGGCAGCTAAATACAATAACATGTTGGCTGTGCAGACTAACATGCTTCTGAAATGTATCCAACTATTACTTTAACTAGTCACATGTTCGGCACTGACATGTGAAGCATTCGGTGCTTTGGAGATTTCACAGTCAAATAGGCACTTAAATCATTCTTTTCAAGTGTATGAACAAAGGGACCAATGCTGCTGCACATTCAATTTCAAAGACTGAATGTGATCTAGAATATTGGCAGAGAATACCAGCTACTGGCAGATTTTGTTCAAATTATCAAAAGCTTATAGCAGCCAAACTCAGTGTAGCTTATTTTATTGAAGTGGGAGAGCATTTGGTCAGATAGCTGCTGTCTTCATCCATCTGCATTTCAGAGATAACGGGCAGAAAGGACAATCTCAATCAATACAGCGTTAGTTACAAAGAAAAACCTGGTCAAGAGCTTCTTTGTTCACTAAAAACTGTCTCAATTTCCTTCTTGCAGACTGAAACAACAGGATAGTGACATTTACAAGGCATGGGGATTGTTGGCAAACTGCCTACTATCAAGGATATGATTCCTAATATAATGCAAAACAAAAAAATTAGTTGATTCCATTTAAAGTTAACCAGTTTTTCCACCTTATAAATGGAAAATGAATTTAAACTTGATGTCCCGATTAAACTGCTTTAGATAAAAAAAAGATAAATTACAGGCTGCCTTGTAACCTTTTTATTACACTTCATGGCGATGGAGAAAAGCAGGAGGATTATAAATCAGTAGAGTGGAATTAATGTCCTGAGATAGACTTCTTCCCAATCATAATAAAGTGATATTTTACAGACGATTACCTCTAATGAAGAAACAAAGTGTTTTCATACATTTTAAGCCGCTTCACAAAATATACAGTAGGTCAACATTAATCTCGGGAATTTTCTGCAGCCAGTGTTGGCACAATTTTCAGGAGACCCAGCTATTCTGCAGAGCTCTATATGTTACATAACAATGCTAATGCGCTAAATCCACAGAGACCTTGCTTACTGGAACGATACTCTACTGTATATGTTAATGTGGACTAAATATCTGCAGATATGCAGGCTTAGGGGATAAAAGTGTGTCACTATTGCATATTTTGCCAAAAAATAAACATGGTTAAAGATATACACATACTTTTACAAGCTGAAATAATTTACTGAAAAAGTTTTTGTTTGCTCATATTTTACTAAGTCTGTTCTCCATTTACCAGAACCAGTCAAGCCAGATTTACTGATTCTGGTTCGGTGAAAGGTTTCTTTGTTGTTCAAAGGGAGTGTTTGCTGCCTAGTGTCACCGTGTGTTTAGCCCACAGAGGTGACTGATGTGTTTGTCTCTGATGCAACAGTCAAACTAGGAAAGTTAGTGTTTGGACACAGAGTCATATGTGTATGAGACTATGTGTATGTGACTGTGTAAAATGCATTTGAGGTCTTGTTGCCTTTGAAATGGTTGCTTTGGAGATGGGGATCATATCTGTAACCAGTCAAAGTCATGATTGGCTGACGTTACTGTGAACTATTATTAAACTATTTTAATTTAGAATTCAGCCACAATTTTGTAACTTAAAATGAAGTTTTAAGTTACAAGTTTCACAGTGGAATGAAACAAAAATTGAAATTCCTTCACAAATAGAGACATAGTTTCTGTAGGAGGAGAATTTAACTGCAAAATTATGCTTATGTATGAATATAACAAGAATACGATGCATTTGCAACGAGTTGAATTTTGTCCCCTGTTGCAGATGTCGCCAACTTCTTGGACTGATTGCAACATTGATTGCTGGCAGTCTGTCGACATTACACATCAATCTGTCTAAGATTTATTTGAGGTCAGTCCAAGTCACATCACGATCTCCCATCAGAAAGGTATATTATTAAGGAAGTTCAACACAGTCAGGCTTTCGTTAAAACTCCAGTGGGAGATAATGGGCATTACAATGTCCACTTTCTTTTAAACTGGGTTGCCTCCTCAGGCTCTGTGTGCTGACATAAAAAGGGGGAATTTCCCAGGTCACATGACTTTTCTTACACAGAAAATGAGACCCTGAGTGTGTCATCCAATCAGAGACACATTCAGATGTCATTAATCTTGGGATTTTAAGCATAGAGTGGTTAAAAAAAATATTCAAGTTAATTATTTTAATGCAGAGTGTGCTGTCAGTGCTGCTGCTTATTTTAAAGATGAAGGTGCGACATTAGAGCTCTGAAACTTTAAACTGCTCAAACAGTAAATTTTTACTGTCCCATAGTCTAATAAAAGATATATGAAAATATCGTTAGTTTGTTGGCAGAGCAAAGTGAAATCAATTTTATTGAATGAACAGGAATTCTTGGTGTGTGTTCCAGTAGCTACAATTCCAGCAGCGTAAAAGAGATTTAGCAGCAGAATCAAGGTTGACAACATTTATACATTTTCTGCAAATGAATAAATAAACACTCCAGTGACAATAGGCTGCTGTGACATCTGGGAATCATTTGTAATGTTAGTAAGGTACGGCTTAACAAGTTGCACATATAAAACACATTATGTAATTTACATGCTGTAAATGGAAAAATCTGTGAAAATGTGTCATTTGCCCTCAATTTCAAACTGAAGATAACCGGCTCCCGACCAGGTGATGTGTTCAGCATAAATTACCATAGTGATTTAGCCAGGAAAAAATAGAGAGCCACATTCACGACACAGAAAACTCTGAATTTTGGTTCAAGCCATTTACACATAAATTCATTGTACACCTTTCTAGTGACCTATGCAAACACCAGCTGCTTACTGTAGATAGCCGAATTAAAAAATAATAATCAGTGCAATCCCAAGACAACCACCAATTTTTCCAACTGCCAAGAAGGTTGCTGTCCTATTTTTTCCATAAGAGCCATAACATTGTCAGGTCTTGACCCGAAGTACCCTGAAAAGACTTGGCACTACTGAAATCCCACATTCCCACATTCACATGTTGTAGCTGTCTGATGTGGGAAAATGTTGAAAATATGCAGAACAGATGGTAATGTGGGCTGCTTTTGTTTGTTTTTGTATAGTCCTTGCCATTAACAAGACAGACATCATAACAGACAAAGGACATCTTTGTAATGAAACAGAAAAAGAAGTCTAATGAAGTCCAATGAAGGCACGGCCTGTTTTCTCATTCTTTCTTTTTTTTTTCTAAATGCCTTTTTAACACTTCTTCCTCTCTGAGTTGAAGCCCAGTTATACCTCTTTTCCTGTTCAAGCCCGCTTTTAAACCAACCTATGCCTTTATCACAACTGAGTGGTCTGTCTTTTGGAGGACTCCCACAAGTGCGCCTCTGTAGCATCAACTTTGTCTGCAGTTGTTCTCTCTATTTAGCCAAATAGGTTCAAATGGACATATGGACACCAACATGGTCTCATGAAATACACCTTAGGCTGGAGTAGAAGTGATCACGATTGTTTTGGAAGTTAATCCTGATGGGATTGTTTGGAAAATAACAAATTCCTTTAATGTCTGTTAAAACGTTTCATTGAAAAAAGAAAAATATCAGCATGAACACCCACGAGATTAAGCTCAAATAGATAAAACAAAGGGAGTACGTCTTTATGCTGTTTTTGAAACAGTATGTATGTGTAGGTAGTAAATATTTAGTGTATTCTGGAACATTTAATAATACATTAAACATGGTGTCTTTATATAGCACCTAATTCGTTTACAGCATTTTGTGGCGCACTGACACTCAACTGCCTGTGAGCATCCGCGGAAGAAAGAAAACGAAGATGGAGAAATGTGTTTCTGTCTCGGCACACACATGAACACTCAGACGCACAACAAAAGGGAGCCCATCTGGAGGAGAGGGCAGAGCAGATAGCGAGGCAGTCCGACATGTTGCCGTGGCAACGCAGCAAGGGTGGGATGTAGCAGGGAGGGAGCCGCGGAGGAAGAACGGAGGAAGAGGAGGGTAAGGTGAAACACTGTAGCTGGCTGGTGACAAAGAGGATGATGATGATGACGATGCTTCTTTGAGGTTGAGAGGAGGGTGAGGCGTTTTAAAGAGGAGAGCAATGAATTGTTCGGACTTCATTTTGTTTCTATAGAAAACACTGATTAATGACGAACTGTTGTGATTTAGTGTAATGGCTGAGCTCATTTTTAAACAAAACGAGCGATTACCTCAGTGTGGTTTGAATGCTCTGTCTGCTGTGACAACATTAAAACTGCTCTGCCACTATTGTCCCCGCTGAACAATGTTGGAGTGGCTGAATTGAGTGAAAAGGGACAAAGATAAGGGGGAGGATGATGATGTTGCTGAAGATTTAGGGGGGAGGGCAAAGAAAACAAAAGAAAAAGGGTTTGAGGAGGTGGAGACGGGCAGCAGAACTACTCTGCTGCTTTCTACATGATCGAGTTAATCAGTGTGAAGTAATTAATCCATTAACAGTTTGTCTATATTCTGGAGATCTGCTGCTTCTTTAATGCTTCATACTTAATCAAGCAAAACTGGAGGTTTAATTATGCGAATCAAATATAAAATATTTACAGCTTTTGCAATGTTACAAACAGTGAAATGAAAAGCTGTGATTAATCCTCTGGGGACTATGAGTGTCTCTACAAAGTATCATGTAAATAATCTATTACCATTACATATTAGTGTTAGGATAGAATCAGCAAATACACAATCCACTATTTTATGTTCCTCATTCTCAAAACGTATAAGTACTGATCTGATCTGGCAATTAAGACTTAATAGGAAAATATGATCACTTAATGATGGTTATTTAACAGTGTTGTTAGAGAAAGTGCTACCTTCTGGTGCCAATAGCATCTGACTGGCCTTTGGATTTGGCTTTTGTTTTGTTAAAAGTTTCGACTAGAAAAACATTGAAATATATGGATAAAAATCAAATAACTTAATGTATATATTATATTTTTATTTTTATCCAATTCATTTTATTTATCCATTTTATTTTTGTATGTAAGCAATGGTTACTTAAGATAAAGAAAAAGAAAATTATCCATCTATCAATTTTCATTCACTTATCTAATTAATTATTAAAGGCATTAAGATTTGAAATGATTACCTTACAGTAAGAAATATTGAAACTCGTATGTAGTGTTTCACTGATTTTGCATTAAGAAAAAAATAAATAAATAAAAAATAAGGACCAGTAATGAATTGGCAGATCATTCATCCCTGAAAAAAATGTGATGGTATTGCAGATTTTCAAGATGATATATTTTAGACATCCTGACTGATATATAATACTGCACATTTGGAAACTCATATCCATTGTATATTATTTAATTTTTACAGAGAAAAAGGCTGAGTCAGTCAGGAGCTTATTGATTATGGGTGAGCTTGCACATCCTGAGATCCATAAATAAAAACCTGAATAGGACAGAAGAACAGCAGGAAGTGATACAAAATAGATTATTGGGTCTGGCAAACAACCTAACCCCAGTGGACAAAAATACAGGTAGCGTTTAATATGCCCAACCAATAAGCAGCAGTTAATGTATTTTTGATTGGCTGAGATATTTGGCATAATGTCTCTTTTCTCATTGCATATGTTACACGATCCAAAAAAAGAAACCGGAACATCGGTGACACAGGCTATTGTAAAGAATGAAGCAGCTCGTGCAGAAAGTTAAGAAAGTTTTAAGAAATGTTTGATCTTTCTTGTCATTGGTTGGATCTCAAACTAATGAAAATGAAAATCCATGGAGAAGAGATGAGATCCCAAACATTCATATTTAGGACAAATTCATCTGGTTTCACTAGAATCTGAACAATAGTGAGTTTCTGTGAAAAAGAAAAGTTACCCACAAAATGATCGATATGACACTGCGTTTAACCTCGTGCGCAGTTTGGGTGAAGACTCATTTGGTGATCGTTGTATGGAAGTTTTACTAAAATCTGACTAATATATTTAGGAGAAATGTACGAATGGACACCTGGCACCTGGCACCTGACCTTGTACTGTAAATCTATCCATTTATACTCACAAACCTTAATAATATTTATTTTACAAGGCTACATCCAAACCAGTGTCAGCGTTCAGCTTTCAGCTTGGAGGGAGGTCATGCGAAGCAGTTTGTAAACTGAAAAATGGCTAGAAATTCTATCATATAGTAATACAGCTCTTTGGTGTACTTAATTGATTTTCAGTACAACTTGAATGTTTGTCTTTTCAGCTGCATTTATGCTGAGCTTTTTAGAGATCACATAATCATCTCCCCTGAGGATGAATGAAGTGTCAGAAATAGGATCATATATAGTGACATAGTAATGTAGACAGAACTGATGACACACATATAAAAGCATGACAGAAATATATAGAATATATAGATTTAAGAATAGCAGGATGTTGGCGCGCGGCTTTGCTGTGATGCACTTTGTGTGTGGAGAGAAAGCTGCTACTTCATTTGGCTTTAATTATTTAATGGAAGCGGAATCTCATTACGCTTTCTGCTAAAAACACAAAATGAGAGCAACCATTGGATTTCCCACCATCACCCCCCCCCCCCCCAAAAAAAAAAAAAAACCAACAAAAAAACAAAAAACTGTGCGATGGACAAAATCTAAATAACGCAGTCCTTCCAGTTGATCTGTAAATCTGAGCCAAGTTCCGCACACAGACAGAATTTCACTGTTTTTCACATGATTTTTAGGATATTAAAGTTAAACGCTGCATCCCTGAATTCAGGTTAAACACATGAAGCTGCAAGATTGAGTCCACTGACTGTCAGCGACTGCACAGTCGGTTAAGCATCAGATTCAGGACAGCTCATTCATTACAGTGAGTGGCAGGTAGTTGATCTGAGGTCAGATGGCGTCAGACTGTAACAGATCACGTTAACGAGGTGATTCACAAATCTAAACCTCAGGAACAAAACAGCATGAGAAGCTGCTGCAGTCCACAGTACAATACAACATGTTACACTCATGACACAGAAATAATGTCAGTGTAGACAATAAAATCTGTCAAAAAGATGAAGAGCTAAGAAAATATAATTTCTTACTTTAGTGGTAGTGTGTCCACAACTAAATGTGGTAGACTCGCTTTCATTACTTTATATTTAAAAAAGATTAAACTGCTTTTATTAAATATTTAATGCTTTTCTTGTTTTATTTTAAGATTTTTCAATGTTCCTCTGTTTTTAACCTGCCTTAAAAATCTCTAAAGTCATTTGTATGACTTTTCTTGAACTGTTTTTTCATGTAAAACCTGTTCATTACTTTAAATCATACTTTTGAGAAGAACACCCTTAAAGAACGTACCACACAGCTCTAATCCCTCTGTAACACTGTAATCCTGGAGGATTATGTCAGGATGGGTTTGAATCCCATTTTGCGCACACTTTATTACCTCCTGTGTTTCTTATGACACTTGAATGTAATCTAATTTACACATAAAGAAATGTAAGTGGAAGGTAGTGTTTCACACAGTCGAGTAAATCAGTCATGAACTGTGTTGTATGTACTTATAGGCATAGGAACACAAATCCCAAAGAGCACCATCTGTCTGCAGCAAACAATGAAGCAGCACATTAAACAAAGACTGCAGAGAAGTTCAGCTTAAGGACACAAACCCTGTTGCATCAGATACTAACTCAGAACTCTTGCCCCATTGACTGTGTTCTGACATAAATCGGTAAGCAGGGCAAAAAAAAAAATAAAAACATTTAAAAAAACATAACTGGAAGGATTGTTTTTCTAGGTGTGTAAGAAAAAAGATGGTAGAAGACACACAACATAAGATCTACAATCCACACATGTATTCCAAAACTGTAGACTTCAAAATCTGCAAACCACAATGACAAGAAATCTCAGAGACTTACAGCCATGCTTCTTTAAAAATGTCCATTGTATCAATTTTCTGCTGTTTTTGTTTCCTTTATTGTGTCATGCTTTTTGTGCACATAAAACATTTTGCAAAGTTTGTATAAAAGGAGATACTCACTGTCTAACTGCTGCTGAACTGCCTGAGACACACTGTTTTAGGATCCAGGTTTTTTCCTATAACATACCTAAACTGGTGTTTAACACTCTGGTTTGATTCTCGACTAGCAGCTAGTTTGGTGCGCTTTCAAATGAGCCACTGCCTTACTCATATTTTCATCATGTTAGAGTTTCTAACTGATGGCTCTTAAAGGGCTGTTCATTGATTTAAGATCATACCACTGCCAAATCTAGAATGAATCCCATTCATTTCCACCTGAAGGTACCAAAAAGCTGGCCTAAACACAACATCACCAAAAAAATGCCAAACGTTGGGACCAACTGTGGGTGGAAAAGAGGTATTACGTGTTACATAAACTAATGTCTGACAGGTCAGCTGACCAAACGTTTTAGAAGGGAAAGACAGGAGCAGATGAAAAGGATGTGCTGCATCAGAGTACCACATGAGTACACTGATGCAATGCCACTTTCTTGGGTTTAAACATACTGCAGCAGCATCGTGTCTTATGTCAACACGGTGAGCCTATAAACCAAAGCCAACTACGACCTCCTCTGTATCCTAAAGTATTCTAGAGTGAAATATGAGGTCATCTGTCAGGCAGCTAAAGCTTGACCCAAACTGAGAATGAAGGTGTTGCAAAGGTTCAGTCAAAATCGAGACCTCAACCCAAATGAAACACCCTGATGAAAGCTGTGTAAACAAATGCTCATAAACAATGATGTTTATGAGCATTTGTCAGTCATCATAAACAATGATGACTGATAAAGTCATACAGAGCACAGTTACTTCAAATTATTCCTGCTCAAAGTGGATCTACATGTAACTGAATTTGGGTATACTTCATTTCTTACAGCCATTCATAGAATACCATAAAGGCTTATAATGTTGTTAGCATTCATCAATGAACGAGATAGGCTGTCTTAATCATTGGACAGAAGTGGACACATAATAGCTAAAAAGACAGTATACACATTGGTTTAGGCTTTTTTTGTTGTTGTTGGAAAAAAAAACAGGAGCGGGATTAATTAGCTAACTTAACGGTTATAGCTTTAGGCTAAGAAAATATAAATCTCCAGTCAATGACCCAGCAGGGGGTCATTGACTCCTGCCAGTTCTTTGTAAAGAACTGGCAGAAACGTTGAATTTGCTGATCATATTTGTGCAGTCATGCTGATAAACCCTTAATGGCTAGCATGATCCTCCACACAATCATAACAAAGCAGAGAGTATGTTGTTCATTCTCTTTAACAGTCAGTGATAATGGGCCATGGAGTAAGACAGAATAAATGACCCCATCACTATCGCTGTCTGCCCATATTTCCTCTGTGCGTCTTGGATTTACACTTACAGGGAAAAATAATTACAAAAAAATAAAAGCCCAAAAGATAATCCTCAGAAAAACACAATCAGTTGTGTATTTGCAGATATAAAAATGAACACAGAGCCCTCGAGGGGGCCCCAGCAGGGATCCAGACTTGCTTCTTCTGTGATCTGTTCACAATACTGAGCTACAAATTTGGATCCCACTGCATGTGGCCTACATGCTATTTCCTTAAAACTAGCACTATCTGGGTTGCCATGACAAACTTTAAACCACAAACGAAGCAGTTTGATCACCAATTCAAGAATGTCAAACTAGCTTATTTTGGGATGGTTAAGATTATTTATCCACCGAAAGGCAAACTCAACTGTCAAGCTCAATTTGAATTAATTTCAAGGTAAGTGGAATTGATTTGCCGTAGTTACATATTCAGCCTGTTTCTCAGCTGATAGGAAGAAAGTGTGGAACATGCAGTGAATTGTGGTCACAGCACTACTGAAAAACCATGCAAGAAAAACAAGAGATTAACCAAAACCAAAAATAAACAAACGTTCACCCCTTTTGGTTTTGAGATTGATAACAGTTCCTCTAAAACACTAATGATACTGCATGCTTGTAGCTGCTTTTACATGTCTCGTTGGTGTCAGTTCATATCGACGTCAGAAAATTCTGCAGAACGAACTGAAAAGTCTTTAGAAACAAAGAGAAACATGGACAGCAGCATATGAAGTTGCTGACGCGCAGAAAAGTTTAACTCAGGGATGCATTTGGTGTAAATCAGCCTGAAACTACTTCAAATTCTCACACCCCAAAAAAGCTCTGTACATTAGTGTGAGTCAGCTGCTTTCAGTGCACTTAATGGTTTAAAGATTCACAACCAAACCTGCTCAGACTGAAGTGACTCACTGACTGTTTAACAGTATTCAGATCTCTCTCTGAGTGTGTGGGAATGATTCAGGCTTAATTCTACTGTACAGAGGCTGAAATGCAATATTTAATGCATTTGCTAGGTGTTTATTTGGATTAAAAATTATTATTTGGGGAAAATTGTGCCACAAATGCAATTTATATGCACCTAACTTGCAGCACGATCATTTATTAGCTTTTGAATTTGGGTTCATTTAAAAGGCCCTCTGCCCCGAGTATACTGTAGACAGGAAAAGTATGTAGTTCAGGTTTTAAATAGTGGTGTGTGTGTTCTCCTTACTCTCAAAAAGAGAAAACTACATTTGTAGGGTCCTATGTATTTTTAGCTGTGAATTAATACATATTTGTGGCTCGAATGAATATTCAACACACCAGGACAGCGTTTGTTTGTGTGACTGAGTCAAAACAAACAAGTGTAAGAGTGTACTCGTGTTATTCAGGAACATATTAAGGTGGCACAATGATGGATTTTTTAATATTGTTTAGGCTTTAATGTAGCTCAGTGGGACAAAGAAATAAAGCATATGAGGCACGGGACACATGCACAAACACAATAACTGTTCGCAGGATACATTGGTACTTTATGGCATTTGCGGTAATTAAAAAAAAATGCTGACAATAGGAAAGTAAAGGCCATAGGCCATCAGAAATTATATTCTTCTTTTCATAACCTGAGAAAAATAAGACTGAATTGATCACCACAGCCATTTCAATTTCAGTGTCTAGTTTTTCTTTTTGCATTTTATTTCTCAAAGTAAAACCAATTAAACCACCTTATCGCACCTATGTTCTTTGTTTTCTGCACCAAGCGACGAGCATCCATTCGGCCAAGCAGTCGCACAGTTAGGAATGACTCAGGGCTCAGCTAATAGCTCCCATCAATAATTCAGGCTCTAATCTGTGTCTGGAGAGCCGTCAGAAATGTGTTATGTATGGACTCATCACAGTGATGCACTGGCTTGAGTCCACAGTTATTTCCTCCGCTTGAAAAAAGGGAGGATTTTTCCCTCACCAACATACCACATCAACTGTGTGCTGACAGCACACAACTAATGTTTACAGAAAGTGGAGGAGGTGGAAAGGAGCATCAAAGTATCCGGCTAAAGAAGAAATGCACTAAGCTAACGTCTTTGTCTTTGTGGGGATTAGTAGAAATGTGACTTTAGGGAGCATAGTTCAGTCTCTTCTAAGAAGAATTGCTGATTAGTTTGCAAAATAGCAGGATTTTGCCAACTAGTGACAATAAGACTAGTCACCTATATTTAGACCAATGAGAATTTGGCCAGATGGAAGTATGTTGACCAAACAACTGACCAGTGAACCCTGAGACAAGCAAAGGGTTAATGATAATTAATTAATTAATTGTATCATTATAATGAATAAAAAAGTGTATAATTCTGTATAATTTGGTACAATTGATATTAACATTACCAGACCACTGCAACCCTAATCACCCTAATATACACGTAAATACACACAACAGTTACAAAATGCTTTTAGGCATGTAAACAGTTCAGACTGTTCAGACTGCTATAAGCTGATAAGAGGGCAACAGTAACTCAAATAACCACTCATTACAACCAGAAGACCATCTTTTAACATCAAACCTCTAAGCAGATGGGCTACAGCAGTAAAGTCCACACCATCACACTTATCAGTTATGAACAGGAAACTCAAGCTGCAACACTGAGTCACCAACACTGGATAAGAGAAGCTTGGAAAAACATTGTCAGGTCTGAGAAGTTTTGATTTCTGCTGTGACATTTGGATGGTAGTCAGACTGTGGTCTAAACAACATGAAAGCATGGACCCATCCTGCCCAGTTCTGATGTTGGATCTTGGCACATTTTGGGCCCTTTGCACCACCTGAGCATTGTTTAAATGTCACAGACTACCTCAGTATTTTTACTGACTGTTTCCACCCCCTTCTGACCACACTGTACCCATCTTATGACAGCTGCTTTCAGCAGGATAACACAACATGTCATAAAGGTCAGATCATCTCAAACTGGTTGTGCCTGACAATGAGTTTGCTGTACTTAAATGGCCTCCACTGTCACTAGATCTGAATCCAACAGAGCACATTTAGGGTGTGGTGAAATGGGAGATTCACATTGTGGATGTGCAGCCAGCGTTTATGTGGCTCAACACTTTTTTGAATCTATGCCATGAAGAATTGAAGCAGATCTGGGAAGGTGAACTTAACAAACTGTCCACTGAGTGTAAATTATACAGTGAGAATTTCATGTTACTGATCAATGTTTCCTGTCATTATTTGAAAGAAAATCTTCTGTTTTCGGCTGGTTTTCCAGAATATCAGAAGCACTGGTTCAATCATTCAAAATGTAGCTGCGAAAAGTCACCAGTCATTACAGTACTGGATGATTTCTACATTTTATTTCTCTCTGAAGTGAAACATATATATTATCATCATGCTCAAACCCCTAAAATCACAGGTAACACGACCAACAAGTCTCCCATGGACCAAACAACAACAGCTGTTGCTATGGAGGCCTTTTACACAGTACCAACTACAAAGGTAAGGTAATTTGATAACCGTCATTACTCTCAGCCTTCTTTATATTCAAAAGAGGGTTTGATGCAGGTCCTGTTTATCAGCAGCAACATTAGATTTTTGGAAGGTAAACACTCTATTCTCACAGAGGTATACGGAAATCTTCTGTTGTACTTGTTTCACCCTCAGGGAATTTGCAAGAAAAAAACCACAGGATGCAAATTAAGTGTAAAATTCAAACGATGCAGCTGTGACACTTTGGTATCCATCACAGACATATCAGGTAATTTCTCAGACCACGCTGCGTCTCACTCAACACTTCCCTCAAGAAACACTTCCCCTTAGATTTCACTTTGACTAATGGGGCTCAACACAAATTGGCAGATGATTCACAGAGATGTCGAGAAAGCAATAACAACCTCCCTTATCTATGTGCGTACACACACACACACATTTTTCCAAGATTTCAGAGAACATTACATTGACTTTCATTTAGTTCATTCAGAAGTAACTCTTACTTACCAACCATCCCCATATTACCCTTTGTCCTAACCTTATCTTAAATGTTGATGTATGTTATGGGGTCTTTGTCCCCATAAAGAAGACAAATCCCCTAATGTGACTACAGACAGATGTATGTCACCACAACATGAGTAATTGTCACTCAAACACAGCAATAAGCAAGACCTTTCCTCTCGGGTTTGGCTAGTGACACGAGGACAGCGCTATATGCTGCCTGTGAGTCTTTTCTCCCGTAACCTATTTCAGTAATAACGTTAAAGGTGTTTGTGACAGCAAAGAAGACTAATGCGTTTTCATGCCATGAAAAAAATCTTAACTATACTAATATAAACGTCATATCTCACTTCATTTCTCTGTTTACACGATAAAAGCTGGAATACCACCTCTTATTAGCAAACTGACAACCAGTAAAAATCACTTTTTTTTACATCATCTACCTGCCAAATGAGGCTTGAAAAAAAGAAGAAGAAGAAAAAATACCCAGCAGTGCGTAATCAAAATGGAAATGTCATTATTTTTTTCCTCATGCGATTTAAAGAAGCTCACAGCTTTAACACGGTGCTTGACTTGTTCCTAAGTGGAACATTTCAACTGCAGAGAGGATGATGGAAAGAGGGCTGGAGGTTTGTTCCGGTGCTGTAGCAAAATCAAAAATAGTACTTTAGAGACAAGTAAAGCTTACGATTTTACAGAAGAGGGAAAATAAAGTTGGTCAGGGACAAGACTGTAATTGTAGAAGCTTAGAATATAGGATATTTATCCTATTTACTATGTTAATCGATGTATAAGTTGCTAACTTTTTGCTCTAGTGTCAAATATATTCAGGAAATAAGAATAATTTGCCACTAACATATTAGGACATTCGATATGATTGTAAAGTGTGAAACAAAATGAAACTAAAGCTTTTCATACAGGATTTAAGAACAATTCTGGTTCAGGATCAAATAAATAATTTTTATGTTTCGGGATGCAAACTGCAGCTCTGGAGTCAGAGTCAGATCTAACCCAGCTCCTTACCTGTAGTCCCTCAATCGCCAGTCGCAGCATGCTGGGAGTCAGTTTGGATGCCTGCTTGAAGGTGAAGTTACTCCAGTCAATGATGAGGATGAAGCCGTTGACCTGCAGCTCGGGATCTTCTATCATAGATTCCAGTGACAGCAAGATAGCCCTCAGTATGTCCACAAACGTGTATCTGAGACGAATGTAAGATAGCTTTTAATTCAACAAAATAGCAGAACAGATTTGACAGTCATGAACAGAAATGAAAAAAGTATATATATTGAAGGTTTGACGAGCTAAGGAGATGAAGGACATTTGTAAAGTTAAAAGTTGAAAATATCAAACATTTCCCAGCTACACTTTCTCAAATTCGAGGATTTATTGCAGCATTTGATTGCAAGATAAAAAAATCTCTGGTTTGAGTTCTGATTAGACGGGTCAACACTGCGGACATCAAACTCGCTCATGACAAACTTTGATAAAGCCTTTGACATTTGCTAACATTGACTAAAGAATTTATTAAATCAAAAATGTTACCTGAATCGGTTAAAAGAAATCATTAGCAGCATCCCCAGACAAGAGTGCTGAACTGCCCTCATTCATAAATCTCATGAAAGAGCTGTAGACGGTATCTCTGAATCAGCCTGACACAACTTTGTCTGTAAAATTTGTTGATAACCTTCACTCAATTTAATTTGGTCATGAATTAATAGGTCTTTAGTTCCTTTGTGCCACAAAATGGTGAAAAAGCTAAAATGTATCTGCTGGGTGTTTTCAGGGACATTTTAATTGCTGTCATTGGTGACTGTGTGGTCCCTGGTGCTACTTTCGTCCATCCCTGTGGGTTTTCATCCAGCTGATACCTCAGATGCTTCACGTACCTATTTAACACTTGTGCCTTTTTTCCTGTTTGTTGTTGCCCTTCATTATCTTATCTCGCTCTTCATCTTTCTCTGCTTCCTTATCAAGAAACCTATTGCCTTAGTCTACAGATAATGTACTTTTTAATTAGCTTATCAGGTAGCAAAACAGATGTCCTTTTCATAATTGCGGGCACAAGTTGAGGCGTCTACTAGTTGAGACTACTAATAATCAGTGTTGGGACTAACGCGTTATTAAGTAACGCGTTACAGTAACTACGTTATTATTGTGGTACCGCGCACGGTAACTAGTTATTATGCCAAAACCAGGAACGCGTTACTCGTTACTGGAATTTGGATAGGCTCGTTATTCGTTACTTCGTGTGGTGGCTATCGCGGAGCTCCCACAGATTCAATAACATTAGCAAGTGGTGGAAGCCAGCAGGTGGATGAAGGAAAAGGGAGGCAAGAGGAGAGACCCGAAGCGGCCGCTGGTCCGAGAGTGTCAGGTGAACTGAACTTCAGGTAAGAAGTTATAACCTGCAGTCCATCTGGGTCAGATATGAACCAAGTTTAGGTGGAGTTTATTTTCGTTATGCTGACTTTTTCGTACTGCGTGCTAGCTAGCATGACGGAGTTTCTATACAGCTGGGTGGGTGAGCTGAAAAGGAACACAGTTTGTCCCGGACTTCAGCTACAATGAAAAAGACACAAAGTTGGAGTTATTCTGTGTTTACGCTGCACAGCTGCCTCTTCTTCTCTCATCCTCTCACCCTCCCTCTCCTGTTTCTACTTCAATCATGAAACTGATCAATGATCAGCTGATCGGCTTTTCTCTCTTGTTTATTTATCGCCCACTTTGCGCCAGAAAGAGGAAACCAGCGGATGTCACGGTAAACAACAGCAGCACTTTTAAGCTTGATCAGCTGTTGTTAGAATTTATTTAATATTAATTAAGTATCAGCCGATGTTTGCTGGAGCCACAGCTGTAAACCTGCTGGTCATGATATCGGTTTGAATATGTGGTGAGAGGGAAACATGAAGATGAAACCAGGAGATGACAGCTGGTAACTGTGCAGGGGCGGGTCTAGCAAAGTGTTGCCAGGGTTCCATGTAGGGCATTAAAAGGGAAAGGGGGGCACAAGGAAATACTTTTCTTATTCTCATTTAAAATGTCTCACTTTTAAAAAAATAATTATCTGAGTCTTACAACAAACGATTGATAGATTGATACATATATACCATCAGAACAGTGAACATCACTGTCACAACTGTTTATTTTCATTCAAAGGCTTTATGATTTTTCCTATAATGGTGGGCCGGTCTCTAGCCAAAATGCCCGGGACGATTTTTTTTGTCCCAGTCCAGCCCTGTATGCAGCTCATCTGCAGTCTGGTGTTGCCTACATCTTCATATTCAGAAGGCAGAATTTCCGAGTTCTGAGTACAATCGAAAACACCATGACTGCAGTTTTTGTGTTGGATGTAAAAAGCAGGCTAGGATAGAATCAGCCGTGGGATTTCTCTTGTGGAAATGTGCACATTATTTTTTCCTTTCTATTGGTAGGTGGCACAGTGCACTCGTGGCAAGTAAGCAAGCTAGAAGACTGGCAATCTTGCTGGGTATCCAGTTACGGAAGCAACACATTAACAAGAGAATTCTGAGTAAAACCAAAGTTACTTTCCCTAGTAACTAGTTACTCTGAAAGTAACGAGTAACTTGAAGTAACTGAGTTACTTTTGATAGAAGTAACTAGTAATGTAACTAAGTTACTAATTTAAAGTAACTTACCCAACACTGCTAATAATATATCTAGAATATCCAACATAGCTTTTAAGTCTTTCTAAACTGCACTGGACAGAAACAAAAGCATAACATGAAACACCCAGACAGATTTCACAAGCTGATTCATGTTCAGAGAGGAGCGATCAATCATTTATTTTATTTTAATCTTATGAATGCAATTAAAACTTGCAAACTTTTTCTACTTGACACCACACTAAAACATAAAGATTTTATCACACTATGTGTAGTTTATGTGATCAAAGTCATGCCAAAGCGAGCGAGATCTAGAGATAAATCTGTCGGGTTATTGTTATTTCCTTGTTTGTTATTAGATACACGGTAAATTATTTGTTGTGTAATCAGACATATGGAACAGATGGTGGATGTCTCTACAGATTCTGGTTATATCCAAAACAATAAACAAGCCCGATTCTATATTAAAGCCAAATAAACTGCAACTTAGAGCTTTAATATGAGTCAAGTTTCTAGCCTTGAACCTGTCTGGCTCAGTCTGTGCTGTTATTTATGAGACAGTAAAGCACTAGACTCCGTGAATGAATAGTGACAGTAATACAGACTAATGAAAAAATCTAACAAACAAATACACAAATGCTGTCTGCAGATTCATCCCTAAAATGTTGAGGAAATGTCATTTCAGCACTTAATTTTACGTTAATTTGTTATTTTATTGACTAAAATTATAAGGATATAAACACAGAGTAATGAGGGGTATCTAACAGCCCCTATGTTACTGAATTAAGTACTCTGGCACCTCTTTATCTAAAGCGTAAACATTCATATCTAAAGCCTAAAGTGCTTTGAGTGCTCCGGTAGAGTAGAAAAGCGCGATATAAGAACCAGTCCATTTACCATGTTCTATTTAAACCTGTTACTATCTGATAGTTGTAATTACAAAGATTTTCCCCTGAAATAAGCCACAGTGGGTGAATAAGCCAGGCCCTAAAAGGTCTTGAGATGATTTACAGTATAGGGCACATGAGGCATAAGATGAATACAGGATGTGACAAACACACGCAAGAAACCAACACTTCATTTCAAGGCGTCATAAGATAACAAGACAAGGCCCCAGTACACGAGACGTGGGTGTTGTTTTCTGGGTTTAATCTGGTCAACCAGCCATTAAAACGGATTTATACATTAAAACTAAACTTATTTGGAAAGTGAAAGGTGAAAAAATATATATTTTATGGCCATTGCAAAGAACTAAATTCAACCTAACATCAGCTTTTCATCAACTTATGGTTACTCACTCTGTAATTCTCTGTTGATTATACCGAAGGTCTGAATGGTTTAAGGATTAAACTAAAATTGGGTTAAATTTGGTTTAGACCATTATTTAGACATACAGATCACACCTAGCCTTTTTTTTTCTTCAAATAAGCAAACTTAAAAAAATTATTACTGGCCCCGAGAAACAGTTTAAATCTGCTGAGGAGATTGCAGAGGTATTGAGAACGATGTACCATTTTCACCAAATTTAGATGTAAACATTTTTTGTAGCCATGTCAACAAAGTGAGAAAATGCCTGTAAAAAATAATTTTTGCATTTTTCAGACATCTATAAAAGTCTTTTTGGTGTCTGTTAAACTGCTTTTTACTGGATGGGAAGGTTCTACTTTACAATCATGCAAACATGCTGAATATATTCACTGTTTAGTTTGAACATATTAGTAGTATGCTAACTTTGTTACTCAGCAATAAATGCAATAGAGCCTGTATAAATCTTATTTCAGTCAAAGACATTCAAAAATAAAACTGATCAGTGTAACTTTAGTTTACTGCCTGACATTTGGTGATAAACCAAAGTAAACTGCAAGGAACACAAAATTCTGCCTGTGTTGTATCTACAAAATAAAGATTTGATCACCAAAATCGAAATCAAATTGAAAACAGTTCATCCTGAGGGAGACATACAGTCACATCTTCAATGGCCTGCTAAGCTATTACAGCTCAGTTTTTTTTTGTTTTTTTATAGTTGTTTGGATATTTAAGTCTGGGGCAAAACTGTAGACCAGGTAACCAAGGGATAGAGCCATTTCCCCAGCTTGGGTAAAAAGACTAAAAGAGAATATTTGACATTGTGTGTTTATACTAAAATAAATTATAAATAAGTACAAACTGTACTGTACACCCTCCCCCCTGTCCACAGACCTCTGGTGTGAGGCAGTGATTTGGGAAAGGCTACCTCTCAATCCTCATTTTAAAAAAAGTATTACGCTTCATCATCACACTGCAGACAGTGTGCTGTGACTGGACACAGCCCAGACAGCACTTTTGGGATGAACTGGAATGCTGACCCTGAGCCAATTAGTCCAACATCAGTGGGCCACCTCACTAAATGTCCTCCCATCTTAAAATCCTTACCAGGAAATGAGCTCAGCATTTACACAGTGTATGGGTGATATATATGGATATTTAGCTGCATGTGTTTTTATTATTTTGGATTTCCTACTTTTATTTTAATATTTCCATAAAGATTATTTAGTTGGTTAAAGAGTTCTTGTAGTTTCCTAGTAAACAAAGGCTGTGTGGTGCTGAATAGACAGTTCCATAAACCAGTCTCCACTTTATAAAGATTAAAACGCTGATTTCTACTCTTCAAAAGCCCTTTTTTCTTCTTATTAATAACAACTCCTCTTTGTTACCTGCTCTGGTCCCAGTTGGCAGCGAACAGGACCAATATTTTCCTGCCATATCTGTCCAGATTGGAGAGCACGCCAGGGAAACCATCCTTCAGGGCCTGCTTAATGCCCGGGTCAGTTGCTTTCAAGTTCTTGAACATGTCTAGGTTTTGCTGTCTGTACTCAAAATACTGTGCCAGCAGCCGGAACGCCTCGAAGTGATTGAATTTCCTGGCTCGGAGGAATCTGAGGATAAACGCATCGTCTGTCCTGAGGAACCCGATGTCCGGTCTGGTGATGATCATGTCCCTGACCTCCTGGATGTCCTGGTGTAAAGTCTCAGGGTTTTCTTTCAGCTCTACCTTGGCCTTCTCCAGGGTCTCTGGAGACAAACCAGCCTGTAAGTGAGTCATCTTTTGCAACAGCTGTCCCTCCACGGGGGATCACACCACACCAGCTTCCAATGAAACACCAGTACAAATGGTTACCCCCGGAGCAGCAACAGGGTAAGAAAGTATACTGAAGTGTTTTCTTCACGCTTTCCTGATCAGTAGCTGACTTCAGATGGAGGCCTGCTGCTCTGTAGACGTAATCCACCCTGAACTGGCACACACGCAGCTGCTATGATGCTCCTGTGATGCATAATCAACATATGGGCCATTCACTTTTTGCGCACAGAAAAAAAATCAGTTCCACCACAAAGAATTCAACTTTATCAGAATTTCCCACCATATATATCATGAATCAGGTCCTCCAGCCTTCAGGCTGTACATCCAACCTGCTGATCCGGGCGGCCTGAGCTCGGAGTCGACAGACAGCCGCTTCCCTCCATGTCAGAGCCTCTCCTCTCTTTCTCTCTCTTTCTGTGGCACAATGACGACGACAGCATCACCGACTCCCCGGCGTCGCTCGCGGCGGCCAGGCAATGCGGCACGACCCTGCAGCAACCTGCTATATCATCATCATCATCATCATCCCTCCGCCTTCACAACGCATCTCCATCCGCCGACCGACCAATACTGGTGCTGGTGCTACTGGTGGTGCCGCCGACCGCTTCGCCACAGTCCAATCGAAGCAGATTTGGCCGCTTTTTTCTGCGTCTACATTCCAGTTTTACTGATCTTCGCTGCTCGTCCACATAACCTAAAAACTGGGTGTGAATTTAGGTTTCTAATAATGTTCATGAAAGCCCCAAAAGAGGGAATCCAGCAGCACAGGTGTCCCGCAAGGTTTTGTTCCCCTCCTGCCTCCGTTTTTGTTTTTGTTTTTTTGAAAGGGGTGGGGTAGATGTGTGCGTGTGGGGGGGTTGCCGTCTCCGCTCCGCCTGCTGCTGTTGCTGCTGCCGTCTGTTCGCCGGGAAAGTGACTGACAACAAGAGTCTGTGATCCGGTCGGTGTACGGTCACCACCGGCGGGGGGGGAAGGGGGAAAGGGGTGGGGGTAGAGTGTAAGATGGAAAGACAACAGATGCAACGAGGAACGAAGGGAGGGGAGAGAGGGCCAGGTGGCAAAGAGATGGAGAATAGCTGTAAAAAAGGATGCTCAGTGGAGGAGAGAGCAGGCAACTCAAATGAACGGGTGTAGGGCAATAAGATGAAGGTAAATGCTGAAGACAGGGAGGGGTTCTGGGCTTTGGAACCTCTATGTCCCCTCTTCTTTCTCTGTTTCACCTTAAAGAACGGTTTGTGTGCAGGTTTTATATCTGAAATTATGCACAGGTTAACTTTAATTTGCATTTAACTTTAAATTTAATGTAATTTTTGATGAAGAAAATGATAGAAAATGTGCTGTAGCTTTGTATTTTTCCTCGCCTTTCTGGGATTTCATAAGAAATATGAACTAAGAATCATAATGAAGACTTCACTGAATTAAAATCTGTCCTGTCACAAAGCCATCCTGTCCTTGGTTATTGTTTGTCTGTGTTTTCTGCACATTCTTATCTCCATACTGTATATCAAAGCTTTCTAAACACTTTTTATAAAATACTTAAAGTGTTTGATATTTCATTTACATTTCATGTGAAATCAATGCAAGTTTTAAGGTAATTTATTAAATGTCTTAAATAAAATATGCATTCACTCATTAAATGCTATTTGGAAGAATGTAACCTCATCCATGGGTTATTTAAATTCCCCCAAAACATCAAAGAATTGACCTACAAACCCTCCCATCTGCTCATGGAGCAGTTTGAATTTGTAGAGTGAACCTGTTTTTTTAGTTGCATTTTAGAGTTATGTGTTATCTACAGCAGAAAATAAAAATGACAGTGCATCAAATATAAAATCTGTTAGTGTCATGAGGATAAGGGAAGAGATCACTGCTAAAACCTGTGACATGAATGCAAACAGCAGGCTTTTCCACCGAAACAACCTCAGCTTCTAAGCATTTCAGTAGTTCATTTCCCCTTTTGTTCTGATCATTCCTGGCTTTTTTCTGCCATCGTACGTGAAATGCATTAAATTCTTCCTGCAGAAGAATTTATGGCACCATCAACTGCCTCATTAACTCAAAATATCAGTCACATAACAGCTTGTTTTAGTCGGTTTTTAACATATTCTTTTGTAGGTTCATGTCTGCCTGGGGGAGGTCTCACACTAGAATAAAGCAACAAGGAGCTGGATGAAGGGAAAGAGGAAGGTGTTAGTTAGAAAGATGCAAGCATGGACAAATTATGAATTATTATGTTACTTATTTATTACTTGTGTAGTAAAACAGGTCGTATAGTACATGGCTGTTTGTTGTTGTATGACTGAAATGCTGTTGATAGTTATAATAGTAAGCTAGAGGGTTGTATGGGGGAAGGGGAGTGCAAATGAATAGATGAATGTGGAGAGTGAAGTTGGGTGGGGGGTGGCAGGGGTGACACCTGCTCAGTGCTGACCAGACAGCTGCACTTTAACAAGCTGAATTAATTTCTATTGTATCTGCCTGCTTGTCTCTCTGCTGGTTTAGTGTGTCACTGCACACGCTCGAGTGCGCAGCCCAGTCACCTCTGCTGCTGCCTGCAAAAGCAGCACAGTCATGACAAAAATGCAACACATGAAACAAGTAGAGAGTATCTGTACTGCTAAGTTCATGGCTACAAAAGGAGAATAAAGTATCCTTTTGGAGGGGGGGGGATGCACTTAGATTCTTTCTTCTACTCGATTTTTAAAAATCAATAGTGACATTTGTTTGTTTCCTTGTTGAAGAACCACACCTGCAAAAGCAGAGCCTGTGTGGTTTTGGCAAGAGTAAACATAACTCTCTCACACACACACAAACACATGCACATACACAAAATCCCCTAACATTTCAAATGTAGATGCATTTATTTTATGTTTTTGTCAGATGACTTTTGCATATGTTGTATCTGAAGTCGGCAAATCAGCAAAGCATCACATCCATGTGCACCACTTTCATGCTTTGATGTAATTTTACAAGTTTAGACCATCCGTGCTTGTGTTTTTATAAGGTTCTGCATTTTAATTATGGGTTTTCAAAAGTTGTGATGACTGTAGAAAGCCAGAATATGACTTGATATGGCTATGAATATGACACCTACATATAATTATGAGTTGTTGTTGGTCTCTGTTACATTTCTTTACACTCTCTGTATTTGTCAATGTCGCTGGCCTCCCTCCCCACAGGCTGCACTTGGAGAGACCTGGATTTAAATGGTTGAAACCAAAAGAGCCACCACATGGCTCTAGATGGAACTCAGTTTTGCTGCTTATAATAAATTTGAGAGAATTTAGCAGATGGCGTAAATGCACACATCTGTCAGAAATGAACTGTGTAAACTTACATTGTTAAAGTTGTGGTTCTATTTTCTCACACCCCCGTTTTATCTTTGAACACTTCAGTTCAGATGCTGCCACTATGAGAGGAAATGCATGTAGAAGAAAAACATTTAGAAATGCAAACAGGTCTTTTAAGCCTTTAAGTGAAAAATTCATCTTTCAGAGAGCACATTTCCTTCTGAATTAGCACAAATGAAATGGCCACCCACTCACAACAAAACAGGTCCAAGTATGTTATGATGCTCTGCAGGAGAGTTCTCAGCCGTGCCACCTCTTGGCTTACTTTTTCTTTTTTACACTTTTTATGCTACAATATTGCCACATCACTCATGCACCTGCTGTCTAAAGTGTGCATTTGAAGGTACATAAAAAGCAATGATTGGAAGGTACCATGTTACTGGGGATGGTTACAGGGGCAAATCCTTTATGGATGGTTGGGGGAGTACTGAGCAAGTAACAGGCTCCCAGGGGAAGCAATGGGGTTGCAGTGATTGCCCTCAGCTCTAATGGGCTGGTGTAAGAACAAATTGAATGTATTGAGGACAGGCATTAGACATTACCTCTGGTTTCCAAAGGCCCAGCTGCTATTTTCAGACTTGATTTGCCTTTTAGTCTCCAAGGACCAAATAGCTAATTAACAAAATGGAAAAACAAATATTTTCACATTTCAGCTGACCAAGGATTCTACTGCTCTACTGACCCTGCAGGTGAATGTCCTGCCTTTTCTTTTTAAATGTCGGACAAAGACAGACAGAAGACAAATGTAAAGACATCTAAAAATAAGATGTAAATGAGCTACATGCAGCTTCAGTGCTCTTGGCATTAATTCTTCAAAGTCTCTGGACCTCCAATACAGGGATACATACAATACTCTCATTCTGCACTTTTATCATAGCAGAGGGCAGCACTGTCTCATATAAAATCTCAGCTGGTTCACTGCTTAGTGACTCAAGACTAAATACTCAAACCATTCACAGACACCTTGTGTTTCGTGCATGACAGCATTGTCATCCTAGAAGAGATCAATCCTATAAGTAAGTGTTTCATTACTCAGAACAACTTTGTGCTAATCTGTAGGGACTCTTTCCTCTACGGGGACAAGTGAATGTGAACCATTCCAGCAAAAATATAAGCACAAAGCATGAGGATCCCACCAGTATTGCATTTAGTTTCTTCTTTAATATATCAAATTTATGTTGTACAGCATTTATTTGCTTTGGCATCTCAATGATTCTTGGAACTGCTCTATGTCATTTTAGATTTATTTATATCTGCACATAGATGTTAAATTGGTGGATGCACCAGGGAAAGTGCTAAAAGTTGTGATATGGCATTTGAAGCTTGAGATATTTCATTTCTGGAACACAAACAAACCAAGCACTATTCATGTGACTGAAACCAGCACCAGATAATTACAGATGGGTATGTATCCTCTGACATTTACCTGGAAAACACTCTTGCTTTGAAGATATTTACTTACTTACTTTATGTTTTCCTGAAATCACAGAAAACCATCTACTGAACGTGTAGATTAAAATGACAAATACTAAACTTTGAGTCTTTTATGGCGCTATGGCGCCCTCTGGTGGTCAATAGGACTTAATTCAATTCTGTAAAATCCTTACTGGAACTAAAGAAAAAAGATTTAGCAAATTCTAGACTTAAACAACATTTAGAGTTCTGTGAACTCTTTTCTAGTGTGGACCAGTTTCAATGACTGAGTTTATTGATAGGCTATATATTTGCAGTTTACGAAAATTTATTACCAATAATAGCACTAAACACCATATGAACTAGAATTTTTTTAATTTCATAGCGAAAATGTCAGGCAGTTATCAAAGATTCTTTAGTTCTAGAAGCATAATCAAAATGTTGATTTTCTGAAGCATGAAAGAAAAAGAAAAAAGAAAAGAAAACGACTAACTGGAGCAACAGCAGATGGTGCTGGTGCAATGTGAGTGCCACAAGTGTTGTGACTTTAAACACCTGATTAATTTCTTTTTCACATGTTTTCAATCAAAAACAATATTTTAAACATTTACATTTAAATAAGAATGTATAAATACATTTTAAAATATTTTAGTGGTACAGATGGGTGCTGTGCAAAAGTCCAGAAGTCATTTGTTTTGACAGTATGCAGACAAACGAGAAACATTGAAATGTAATTAAGACAAGGAAGAAAATTAGTGATTGATGTTCATTTTGACTTTGACTTTTGCTGCATTTTGTTAAGATTTTGTTAATGTTGTTTATTCAAGGTAATTCAAGGATAACACATTTCATAATGAGTCATTTAGTACTATTCTTTTAAGGTTCAAGCACTGTTTTATCCCATATATCAAATCATAAAATGACAATGGATTACAGCTAAGGTGTTATTATTTATATTTATATTTATATTTTTAAAAATTCCAGATTGACCCCAGGAAAACAAAGTCTGGACAGTTAAGATGGGAAAAGAGGGAAAATCTGGTGGTTTCCCTTTGCCCCTCCCCTGAGCCCCAGATTCAGTTGCTCCTCTGCTAGGTGTGGGACCACAAGGTCAAGACAGTGTTGATCAGGTGGAATAAACTGGATTGTAACCCCCACGGTGATCAAAGACACTTGTCAACATGCCACACCCCTTTACCCCTCTCCTCCTGTCCAAACCTCTCTGTAGGCAAACCCACTGACCCTACAAACAGAGCAGACAAAGCTGGAGGAGGGCGGGAAGATCCTCGGGGAGTCCTGGAAAAAGGGAAGAATAGATGGAATGAGATGGGATGGACTGGATTGTGGAAGGACATGAGATTAGGCATTTACTAGTCAGTTTAACCTCTCCCCCTTAGCAAATTATAGGTGCAATATAGCAGGTCTGGTTAAAAAGCAGCAGACATGCTCAATTTGCAGCAATAGGTTCCCACTAAAATATTACAAGGCCTTAATGTGCAGTTTAATAACTTATTACTGAGCTAGATAAAAGGGTAGAATGAGAGGATAACAAAAAGGATTGCTGCAGTATCCCAAGTGTGCAAGTGCTGAAATATTTCAATGAAATATTTAATCACAAAAGGTGACCAAAGAGAAAAAAAAGGTTTCCAATAACTGCTTTCTCCACTTCAGTAAGAAACAGATAGAAAAGCCAGACACACTCGTGTGCTCAATATTAGATTGCAGATATTAGAACAGACTGAACTACACAATCAGATCTGTTCTTATATCTGCAGCAGTTCAGCAAAGGAAAAATGACACTTCCTCTGAAGACAGCTGTGGATTCCTGAGCTCAACTGACAAATCTAACACATTACTCATACGATGAGCAGATGATATCAGCTGCATTCAATCACCTGCTGTGGAGAAGAGAAAGGGTGATAGGTGTAGTTTATAGGAAAGAAACCAGCACACACACACACACACACACACACACACACACACACACACACACACACACACACCTGCTGCAGATATCACTTTTGTAGAAATACAGCACCAAACATCACATCTGTTCCCTGTTTGGAGGGACACATATGACAACTTACTTTTTAATTCTCAGGTTTTTAAGCTAGATAAACACTGACAGTGTGGAGAACAGAAGCTACACACTTCACTTTAGTGCATATTAACCATGTAAGTTCAATCATAAAGCAGCAGCCTATATATCATGTTTATATTGTATCTGTAACAACCCACTTTATTTGCTTGGCAATATCATTTTTTATTAAAATTGTTTATCTTGCTTAGTTTCTAATGCATTTTAAACATACCTGCATTTCTATTTAAATAAAAGTATTTGTTTAAAAGAGAAAGAGAGAAAGAAGACATGGAAGTTGTTCGCTTCAGCATTATTTGTATTTTAATAATGTGGTCATGATTACACCAGCAGTGTTAAATAGCTGGCTTGATACTTGAAGCCTGACGGTCTAGTAGTTTGCAGGTGCAGGTGAGACAACATTTGGGTTAAAATAGGGGTTAAATGGGAAGTAAACCTTCTAGTTTGTTAGATTAGAGCCCATCTAATTTTCCACAGAAACTGAGGTCTGAATTGTTAAAAGACTTAGATGTCTTTTTATGTTCACTTCAGAGGGTTAATCGTTTATTTATAGTCTTTTACATTTATGTTTACCTTTAATAAACTTGATATATTTTGATTTTATATGTTCATAGATAGTTTTATAGGCATAAGCTACAACCGTCAATTTAGCTAATGTGTTTGATTACCATGGTTTTACACATATACAAAAAGTTGGAACGGGTCAGTAGAACAATAAAAAATGGAAAATATGAACATTAAAGAGGTAAATGTTATTACTTGACCACGCTATACATCGGTCCACTTTCATTCAGTATGGCAGGTTAAATCACCCGCTGTCTGTTAACAAGTTTAATCCTGATTTAATGCTATACTCTGGTATAGTCAGAGTTACTTCCTCCCTAGTTCGGGAACACGTGAGCATATCTGTTGACTTAGCTTCTGTTGGGAAAGTATTATCTCCATTTTGCACTGGAGGGCTTCTGTGTGAACTTCCCTTTTTATCCACTGGTTATTGTTTATGATTAGAGGCATATTAAACAAAAGCTAGCAAAAATCAGGTATCATCAGGTAATAAGAGGTGGTTATCAGACCTGAAGATTTAGGTTATATGACTTAAAGCTCCAGAGTATGATAGAGTGCAGATAAAGAATAAAAGAATAGAAGAAAAATAAAATTGTATAGTCAGTGTAAGTTGAAGCAGAATTAAGTGTCATCATTGCTTCTTGATTTGTCTAAAAAAAAGTGGGAAATAAATATTAAAGTGTTTTTTTTTTTCCTGCTGCTTCATTCTGACCGACATTTATTGGTCACTTTTAAACTTCTACAACTTCTTACAGCCTGTAACACATGCAGTGACAAATTTCATAACACTGTTATAATGACACTCTTATTTCCAGTGGCCATGATCCTTTGTTGCCATTCATAAATTCATCACCAGCACAATAGTGAGAGCTTTGTTTTCTTGTACAATAGCTCTACTCTAGTGGGAAATGTACAACTCTGGTTACTAGGTGAAATTTTAATTGGAAGTGTAGTCTCAGCCATGCAGTTGTCAATAGCTGGCCTCCTTCCAGCTCATTCATACTGAAAGTGCGCACGCTGTGTACATGCACATCCACACACACATGCATACAGAAACACAGCGAGGTTTTAGCCTTACAATACAGCGGCGCCGAAGTTTGAGAAAGGCTTCTTTGTTAACTGGCGTAGCTCCTGTTATGCAGTGAAAGTCTTATAGTCTCTGCTTCTTTTTAGTAATAAAGTAAAACTTTTTGTTTTACATCACACTATCTCACATGAATACATTGACATTTAGGGAAAAATCTAATTTGCCATCGCCCAAATCAACACAGGGATATCATCAAAGTTGAATTGTTACTGAATCTCAGTAGGGGCACAGTGGTCAAACACAGGTTTGCAACACATGAAGTAACCCAATGGAAAATGTTATTCATGTTGCTGAATATATGTAGACAAAGGACATATGGAAATCTGAGATAAATGGATGAGCCTTTTCCAGTTGCCATTAAAGGATTATCATTAAACTAATTTTGCATGTTTCTTTGATGTATCACTAAACTAATGTGTTTGTTTGAAACGCTGTTTACTTCCTATACTTTGCCTGCTTTATACTCACAGAGTGTGCATTGAAATGCTAAATAAAAAATACTGGGTCTAGAGGCATTTCTGCATTTGGATTCATTTGATATTTTTGGTGATGCAAAATATCCTTTTATTTTATTTTTTATTTGTTTAAAGTCATCTCAAACTGGGAGAGAAACAATCAAAAAAATTGCTGAAACCAGATACAGATTACCTACAAATGGTAATCCTTTATAAACTGGACAAAACCACAGCTTGAATTTTCGTGCAAATCTGTTCAGAATGTTTTGAGTTAATCAGGTAACAAACACTCAGACAACCAAACCAAGCCAATAACTCAACATCTTAAGCAGACGGGCACTAACTATGCATCACAGGCAAGTATAATCAAAGTCAGAAAGAAATGTATTCATTTAAAAAATTCAGTGTTCAGAAGTCATATTTGTATTTCCAGTTTAGTCCTTTTCTTCTCTGGGTCTTTTTTCATGCTGTCTTTAAATTAGCTTTTATTTGGGTGGATGCTGGCCCAACTTGGCTCAGCTGCCATCAGAGTGAAGTAATGTGTTCTGTGGAGCCCGATTGGCTGCTGGGGGAACACCCTATGGTGGTCCCATACAAAGGATCTGACTACAAGAAGTGTAGCACAAACTCCAATCTGAGACTGGACCCCCACTAGCGTACACGCATGTGCACCACACATGCACGTATAT
This sequence comes from Neolamprologus multifasciatus, assembly GCF_963576455.1. Taxonomy (NCBI): domain Eukaryota; kingdom Metazoa; phylum Chordata; class Actinopteri; order Cichliformes; family Cichlidae; genus Neolamprologus; species Neolamprologus multifasciatus. The sequence goes on from NC_140453.1 coordinate 21,834,798, forward strand.
ACATACACTACCCTTGGATTGCTTGTTGCTCTCCCCATCACTGATGAAGGAGCCCATTCATGCCCGCTGACAAATTACTACTGAAGCATGAGACTAAGACCCCCCATTCCTTTGTCTCTGTCTCTCTCTGGCCATTATCGACTGTGTGAGATTTGAGTGTGAGAGAATATCACACAGGGGACCAGAACTATGAAAGAAGCATTGTGTTTAGCACACTTTCAACTGTGGCTTTTTTGGTGGAAAATGTATAGTTAAAGTAGCATTTAATCTGAAGTTTTACAGTAAATATAAAACTTTTTTATACAGTTGAGCACACATAAAATTATGTCTTTCTATTTTACCTTTTGATGTTTCAAAAGAACAAAAAAGTTTTCATAGTTCACAGAAACAAATAAGGAGAGAGGTTTCATTACTTATCCAAACCTTTAAAGAGAGCAGATTGAGACTTTTCTTAGTCTTACTGTTAATAAGATCAGTGCTACATCAGCATCAATCAATCAAAATACACTCACAATGATGAGGCCAATGTGCGCATAGTATTTAGTTTTAAGTACAAGAATAGAACATTTATAATAATAAAGTAATGAAAAAATGATTGTTTCAGCACCTTCACTTGATATGGAAGAAGAATTGATGGAGTGACTGATAATACGGCATAATAGTTGTTGACAGACTTACTAAGTAGAACTGCATCTCAACAGGACTAATCACTTTTAGTCCAGACAGCTGGTTTACCAAAAAGGATTAAAGACCAGAAAGGAGGAGGTAGCCTGGGGTCTCGGTCCACCCCTGACCTTAGACTTGAGCTAAAAGGATGCTCAAATCTCAAACCACTAAGGCAGCAAGGTCAAAACCAGGGCTCCATAGACAAGACACCAAGTATCAAGTGGTTTGCCTGATAAATATTGGACATTATTATTTCATTAGGCTGCATAGTATGTAAGTATCATAATTACCATATTTAGGGTAAAACTAAAAGAAAAATATTGCTGGAAAAAATCCTGTTAAATTACACAACACTATAAAAAATATTAATTTCTTCTATCTTGAGTGCACACTGTTTGGCTTGAAGTCCACTGAAGGCATGTAAAAAAGGGCTAATATGTATCTTAATTATGTTTTCTTTACTATCCAATACCCCAAAATGATAATTGGTTTGGGTTTGGTACAGGCAGGTTACACATATTCATACATCTGTCCTTAGATCACTAGAGATTGTGTTGTTCTTAACATTACTAGAAGACACTAAGAACAAACAATGTGGCTTCAACTGATTAGCAAAACTTCAATTAAATAGCTAACTAGAAAATGTTGCTTAGATCTATTGTGCTGATTTACTCTCCTCCAGCAAAATCACCAACCACCAGAGTAATCTGCAGCAAGTATAATGCAACAAAACTAAATCTGCAACCATTAAAATCAAATGGGGGATCTCTGGTTGTAAAGAGAAAGACAGCATTTAAAACCCAAACATGTTAAAAGGGATTAAGTGATTTGGAAACCTGAAGGGTAATGGTGATCTGAACCATACACACATAAACCCAGAGAGATTCCAGCTCCCCAGGAGAGGGCAGTTGGATGGCTGTACTGTCCTGACAGTAATCCTCAGATTAACTGATTGTCGGCCTCCACCAGCCAGCCAACTGGAACTAAAGCAGAAATGTATGCAAACCTGAACATGTGGGTCAGTCAGCCAAAGGGACAGCTAGCCAAACAGACAGTCATTTAAGAAGACAGACAGTCCACCAACCAGCTTAGTTGCACCACTGAGTGTTTTCAGCTATTGAATCCCTCTTTCACTCTGTAGACTCATTAGTTTTGCTTTCACAATCTCTATTTGGAAGATGCAAGCTTATAAAGACAAATGTTTTTTTTATTTTGATAATTGTGATTTTGCCACAAAAAAACCTTCATCTTACATATATGTTTGTGTTATTTCATAGCCAGATAGTAAAACACATGCAATGCTTAGATGTGTGTAACTTTGAAAAATAATATATTTAAATATATACCTATGTATTTGATTTTATTTAAAATGAAATGAATCAAATCAGTATTTTGTTTAATAATTAACATAATCAGAAATTAGAAATAACCTACAAAGGAGAACAAAAGTTTTCAGCAGCCCTCATTCCTTTTTTCTCACTTTTGTGCTTCCAATCTCAAACCTTTATTAGTGTGGGACTAATAAATGTTATCTTATCTTGAAATTTCTTTTAAAAACGACTTAGTTTTGTTCTTCATGAAAGTATACGACACTTACACATTTCATTCAACACAATAACTGACATCACTTTTTTATTATTTCTTAAGAGTAACCCGAAACAGCAGAAGTAAAACATTCATAAAAAGTTAATACAATTTGCACCATGCTTAAATGATGTTAACATCACCATCACTTATTGCCTGTGTTGAGCATGGCCACACTGAACAGCTTCTGTAGCCTCATCTTTTAGAAAATACCATCTATAGAGCAGATGAGAGCATGATCTTTACTTACAGATGCAGAGCAAAATGTGAAATCAGGCCTTATTTTAGGCATCTAACAAAAAATAAATAAATAAATAAAAGCTATTCCAATGACAAAAAGAAAACACAGCTTTCATATTGCAGTGTGTAGTACTCCCTTCACAAACTAGTAATTCGGCTCTTATGGGTACTATAATCAAAGCTATGAGACTCAGACTACAGACTGATGTACTTGGCTCCATGCTTGGTTGGTGTCTCCTATTTCTCTTTTTCCTCTTAGGGATAATTTTTGATACCCAGTGGAGGGAATAGTATTTATTTATTGTTTGGCAATTTACACATTATGTAATTTGGTAAGTACAACAAATAAATAATGCAATTTAGAAGAATATATTTTGTGACCTCGCACCAATTCATTGAAATTCATTGCACTGACTGAACCCTTCAGAGATCATCTCCTATTTTAACTCGCCTTTATTTGCCTTAGGTTCAGACAGGGATGCATACTCTACTGCAGACTTCATCAGCCTGGCAATTCAGTAGTTAAATAACTGCCAACAAAAGTGACTGAAAGGGTGAATTCACAGGACTGGGAGCTGTACTCATGTTACCGTGGCAATGGAGTCCTCTCCATTGCCATGCTCTCCACCAACTCTGTCTCCACGGTTACGTCCTGTCAGGCACTGAGTGGGGGAGGCAGGGGTTGGTCAGGAATAATAATGGCAAAGAGGCACATGAGGGGGAAAGGTTTAACAATAACACAGAGTACACATTCACTGCCCAAGAACATTTTCTAAACTCTGGACAGAATATAAGAGAAATTATGAGGAGCTTAAAAAAGTTACTCAGGAGTTCAAAAATGTTACTGTGAAATAAGGTAACACAGAGTCATTGTTTTTATTGTATACAGACTGATTGTAGTCTACTCTCAAAGGCTCAATCTGAGCCAGGAAAAACCCAGATTGAAAAAAAAAGTGCTGTGAATCTTTAGCAGAGGTGTAATCAACATTGGAGGAGGGAGGAAAAGGGACAAAAGAGTTGGGAGGGTGGTGAGAAGAAGAGAGGGGCAAATGCTTGAAGTGGAGGCTGAGAAACAAGAGGAGTTTCTGGAAAGTTTGAACAAGAGAAGAATAAAATCAAGGGCTAATGGTGGGAGGGAGTATGAAGGTCATCTGGGCTTAGCCGTCGTTCCTGCGCCCCTCCTGCAGAGATGAACTAGCCGGCACAAGTTTAAGTGTCACTTTCAAGTTAGCCACTCTTAAAAGTTGCAGTTCAGCTTCTTTTTTATTTCATTAACTGCAACAGCTAGTACTCTATTAACCTGCCTGTGAAAACAAGGACAATAGAGTCAATGGAACTTTTCAATAAAGAGTTTTATTTAATAGAAAAATAATCATTAAAAGGAAATCAATATTTTCTCCTACATGTAACAAGACAAGTCATCTGTTGCTATTCCATTCTGAAGCAGCAGCTCAACATGCTATCATTCATGCACATTTTACCCAGGGTAGATATATTTCTCTTACAGTACATTTTACTGTACATGTTTTATACTTTGGTGTTCTTTTGAGGGTATTAAATTTAAAGCATGTGTTTCAATAGAAGAATAAACTCCTGGTTTATGCAACTTTAAGGAATGGATAATGTGACAGGTTAGGTCTTGTATAGTCAGAATTTGTCAAACAATCAAAAAGTTTAACAAAATATATTAAAAAAAACAAAACAAAACACAATTTTCAAACTTTTAAATCTTATGTTAATCTTGTGATGTTATTAATGAAAGTTGTGACTAAACTGAATGTCTTTAATGTTCCTGTATGGAGCAATTTGTATAGTTTATGCAACTAAAGTATTTTTTTGGTGACCTGGTACACTATCATATACATCAAAACCAAATTGGACTAATCAGTTGTAGCTAATAGAAGAATATAAACGTAAGCCAACAAAAGATGGATTTACATTTCCATAAGACTACAGCTGAATCTTTTTCCTCATTTACAGCAGAGCTGTCCTTCTTTAAATCTAAAGGATTTCATTTAAGTTTTCCTCTAAAATATTTCAAGTATGCATGATTAATCAACACAATAAACTCAAGTGATGGGTGACATTTGGTAGCATTTAATCCAAAGTTTGGCTGTAATCGATTAGTGCAAGGAGGACTACATGGAATAAACTTGCATGATGGAGCTAGGAGCTACAATTAACGTCCTCCACCCTCTCAGAATAAACACACAGACGAGTTTGAGGTTCTTTTTTGTTCTTAGAGACTACAGACATGAGACACCAGCAATTCAGTATCATCATTATGTATAAATGACTGTATTTTCTGTATTGTCAGTCATTTATCTACAATCACCTTTTGGTCCTGACCCCATCTGCATATGTTTGCAGATTTATACAATTAAATAGGTGAAAAAATTATCCCTAAAAAAGTTATCCCTGCATTTCTTTAGGGAAATATATAAATATATGTTAAGCAGCATAGGCATTATATGGTGCTTCCCTTTTTCTGACTTCATTCATCTAGTTTGCAAAATGTAATACTTCAGAATATTATTATCAAAAATTCAATATTGATAAATCATTTAAAATATGCTATACTATGACTTTAATCAGTGCACTGAATTTCCCTTTTTATGATTTCAGACATATTGTATTTAAAAAAAAACAAAACACTGAAGTCTTATTGGCTCCTGAGAAAAATCACTCAAAGACCGTTCATGTGGATGTCCGTTCATCTCCCTTTACACATCTGGAGTAGGACAGCTGGTCCAGAAAGAGCACAGAACACACCTGGCTGACCTTACATATTCCATCACAGATGATGCTGTCGTTGTAGCTGACCATGAAGTGGTTAAAATACTTATCAAAGCTTTTTGTCTGCGGCAGCATAAAACTCAGGCCCAGCTGGAGTAAACTTTGCGGCTGCAGGTCAGTCAGTCCAAAAGCCTCAGTCATGATATATTCAAGCGTCCAGTCTGATCTTTGTTTCTCATTGGCTTCCGTCAGATTCAAATAGTACTGCCAGATATCCTTCAGAGAGAAAGAGAAAGGCACAAAAAAGGGAGCGAAAGAGAAGAAAGAAGAAAGTCTTTGAGTCTTTTTGAATGCCACAAACTGTTTTTTGTGTGCTGATTGACACCGTGATAAATCATTAAGAAGGACTTCGGCTTCTGTCTTTGAGCAATGAGATAAAAGTTAGAGTAGGTGTTGGACTTTTTTAGTTTGACCTAAATTTGTCATCTGCTTTCCAGCTTGAACAGTTTTCATCTTTCTTTTGTATTCCTACACTCTTTCCTTTTAAGTTTTTATGCTTTAATTGTGAAACTTCCCGGGATTTCACTGGTCCCCAAAATAGCAAGTCCTTTTCCCAACTGTACCACTGATCTGTCCAACCTGTCACAGCCAATCTGTTAGTTTAAGAAATGTATTGCTACATGTAACAAATGATTTCACGATTGTTACCACTGCCTTTAGGTGTTCAGTTGATGGTTTCCAGAATATCAGATGGACATTTTTGTTTTTTGCCTTTAATGGTTTACACTATGACTTTTTTTATTCTATGAATGGGAAATGTTATTTCTACAATATGCAGTGACAGAATAATGTGTTTTATCTGGCTGCTGACGGACTTTTCCTGTTCTCTGTTTTAAAACCTCCAAACGTCTTTGCACATTTATTTAATGACTAGAACTCCAATAAAAAAATCTAAGGTCCAAGATGAACCTTTGTTGGTCTGCAAATAATGTATATTTATTGAATATATATCAGCAGCATTTCTGGCAGTTAAACCGATGGTGGCCCAACCCTTCTATAAGTTTTACCACATCCATCATTACTAAACATCACTAAACCACACTTTCATGGGTGACTAACTGCCATGATTTTGTAATAATGTGCACAACAATCTTTTATCACATAAAGATGTTTGCATACGTCTTTGCTCTTGTTTTATATTTAAACCATTTTAAAAACCGAGGCATTTGCTTAATCTGAACAATAATAAGATATTGAGTTATGAGCAGATAGTAGGACTAGAGCTCCTTACCAGCATAGTGTAATCCTTGTTGTTGTACAAGTACATTCGGAAAGATGGGTTATTGGAGTAGAGCTCTGCAAGATTTTTGATCGGTGTAACAGCCGGTGACACAAATAGAGAATTCACAGGTTGACCTACAGAAAAAGATTAAAAAGAAAAACAAAATAAGAAAATGTCGGTGATTCCTTTCCTTAAGGAAGTCAGCAGATTGTCTGTTTTTTCACGTTTTATCTAGAGAGGAAGTCTGCTTGCTCACAACTGGTTTGCGATTCATTTTTAAAAATGACAAGTGCTTAAAAACAAAAAGGTGATACTACACTTGGAAGAAACATATTAAACTCCATTATTAAAGATACTGATTGATATTTTCTCACACCTTCTTTGTCCAGCAGCACCATGATGCTGTCTCTGTGAGTGTGTCCGTAGAAATGTCCCGCAATCACATGACTGTACTTCCTAAAGATGGTGACCAGCCTCTCGTTGTAGTTCTCTCTTATAGCTGTGATGTTTCTGGCAAAGGGCAGGAACCCGACTGGCACATGGCCTATGATGTACACCTACAGAGAAAAGTAAGGCATATTCAACCACAGACATATTTAACCATCTGGCATCTTTCATATAGATCAATATGATGATCACTATGGTGATTAATATGACAAAAAAATGTTTGCAGTAGAAACTTGTAAACCTTTTCGCGATTCTCAGCAGCTTTCTCCAGAGTTTTTTCCAGCCACTCAAACTGCCCTGCAGGGTCTGTCATGTTCTGTGTGACATTATTGGGACTATAGTAAAGGATCGTATTGAGACTAACAACCCGCAAACCAGGCTTAGCAAGCTGTGAATAGAAACCACCTGCAAAAACAGAACAAGGAACAAAATGAAGGCTACACCTAACCTCATGCCACACACTGAGCTTTTGAAAGACATGCTTTATGCATGGCTTTATTCCAGTTTTACAGAATCAACTGCACGTGCTCACTGCACAGATTGTTTCACAAATCAAACAAAGGTTTGCTTGAGAGAAGTCAACTACATACACATTTTCTGAGCAATTTACCAAAAAAGCTTGACTGATTCATCATCAAACCTTTACATATGTATGCACCGTGTTGCACTTTACATTAACTTCCTGAATTGTAACACTTGCTGCATCAAAGGGCATTCATCAGCACATACCAAAGGTCAGTGGTTTTCTAACTTCCTCATTTCTTCATGTGGGAACTTTACAGTTCTCAGAAGTTTGGGCTGGTATAGACCCCGCACCTACCCATTTAGAAGTCAGGCTACATTAAATGCACAGCAGTAAGAGTTGAAGCTTTAATATGCAGAGAAAAGTTTTGAATCTGTTGGTCTGACATGTGGTGACTGATGTACCTTGTGAGAGTGTTAGCAGAGCGTCATCATGCAGCCAGAGTTTCCAGAACTGGGCAGCAGCTTTGTAGATGGCATTAGTGGAGGTTGGCATCTGGTCCTAAGAACAATGATGAGCAAAAAATATGCATTGTTATTCCAAAAGTAGGTTATTAAAAATGTGAAATGCAACCTGACATCTCACATATACGTCAGCTGGTATCACAACTGTTATTACCGGGGGTATATGCATGTAATTCTTGTACCACAGTGTTTCTGTTAAATTAAATGGAGCCTTATTGTAAAATAAACCCTTGAAAACTGAAAATACTGATGGATGTTACCCAACCACATAAATGAGTTAAAGCATGCTCATAGTCTGTATAAGAAAACTTCCCTCATTTACTTCTGCAAAAAAGTGGGAGCATGAACTAAAATGCTTCATACAGCAACTCATTTTTAAGTTACACTTTCATTTTATCCCAGAACTTCATGCATCAGGCAAACATTAGTGGAGCAAAAATCATCACTGCTCTCCGTGTAAAGCTTGAGATACTGCTTGCTGTCTACTTGTATAAAGTCACCTGAGGCCAGTAGTCATGATTTCCAACTGCAGGGTAGACTGTCAGGTTGGGGAAGTGCTGTCTGATGGTCTGGGTCATGTTACTGATGACCTGGATGACTATGTCTGTAGAGAGTTCATCTGGAGGGACGTGAGGTGGGCTGTCACTGAAAGGGGAAAATAAAATCCAGTTGTTTCACTTTATTTGCAGTGAAATGCAGACAAAGTAAAATAAGACCTCTAGACAAATGGTGATGCCAGCATTTGGTTGCTTAAATTACCTGAATGAATGGTGATCAACCTTTGCTTTTTTAACTATTAAAAATGCTACTTAAAAAAAATACAGAGCAACTGAATGATCAGTCATGATAGCAGAATATTTAAAATGACATCAGCTCACTGATTTACTACTGATTTAGCCTTACTCTGTCTACTGACGTTATCTATTTCTAATCGTACGGTTTTCCTGACAGCAGTGACAAAACTATGACATTAGAACCCCTCAAAAAAGAAAAATTAAGGTGGAGAAAACAATAAAACAATAAAATGCTTCAGTAATGAAGATTAAAATGTGAGAACAGTAACTGCAGTGAATTAAAGTCACTGGGAGCAGCTCAGTCATCATTTCTTCAGCAGAAATCTGGAAAACCCACCAACTTCCTAACAGGACTAAATTCCCTCTACGTAACATTGTAATATGTTCCAAACATACTTGGCTTGTCCAATATTGCAAACATGTTGTAAATTCCTCTGTAGAATGGATTCCCCCATTAAGTGAAATGGCAAACTTGTGCTGCAAAGCCCAATAACAACAGCATAAAGCACAAATCTGCTTGCACAGTAACTTAATCCTCCACCCCAGGGAGTCTTTTTTAAGTTTTAAGTGCCAAGCCGTTCTCTTAAGCACGTTTAATAAGCCTATGAATTCCTGGCTTAGCTGATTAGCTGCAGATTATTAAAAAGGTGCATGAGTGCAATTCTGCTGAGACTGACGCTTACAACTACGCTTACTTATCCTGTGTCACTATCGCAGTGTAGTGAACATTGGTTCACTCTAGTTATTTTAACCTCTTATAAAGCATGCAGAGCTCCCTTTAATGCTACTTTTCACAGTGAGTAGATAACTTCTGCTCATCTCTCAGACCTGGAGCTTCAGTGCTTGACTGGGATTGCATGATTTTATTCAGTACTATTAAATGTAGTAGGCACTCTGAAATAATAGCACTTATTTATTTATTCATGAGAAAATAAAATTGTAAGATTCAGCATTTTAGCTCAAGTGACAATCAAACTTCATTAAACATCTATGAAAAAGTAATTGCCATGTTTCTGTTCTGCAAAGAGGGGTGAGCCAAAATTCCTCCCCTGTGATGTGAAAGGCTTATTGCCACTTATGACAAACAACTGACTGCAGTTCTTGCAGCAAAGGCATAACCAGTTATTAGGCCATCTTTGTTTCCCTTAATTAATGAAATCATCATTTAAAAACTGCATTTTGTGTTTACTCAGGTTATTTCTGTCTAATGTGACAAATGTGCCAAAAATAAAATCAGGAAGAGGGCAAACACTTTTCACAGCACTCTATTCTGATCACGTGATGGATGAGGCCCATCTGGTGATCACAAAAAAACCCACAAAAGGAAAACAAATTGTGGGTTTTTCTAATGAGATGTGAGCCAGATAATATCTCAGGAAGTGATACTTTTCCTGTTTAGTCGCATGGAGGCATCTATGGTTGGTGTATTTCTTACAGAAAAACTTGTGACAATGGAAATTCTGAACTAATCACAAACATTATGATGTCACCTCTTTAACTCTCCAAACCACTACCAGGTACTGGTGACAAGTCAAAGAAGATTAAAAAAATAAACTTAAACATTAAAATCTCTATTAATTCTGATGGTGTACAACTTAGCATGATGTGACTTTAGAGAAAAAAAGGACAAACAGATCTCGGCAGAATGTTTATTAAACTTAGCCTCGAACACCTGTAGCAAGGTTGTTCTTGCTACAGGTTCATGTAACTGATATGAACACCGATATGATTTTAATGATATCAATACTATTATCAATCCTATTTAATAGTTCTGATTCCTTTTAACTAATTTCTATATATATTTGGGACAGGAAAAAGCCCTGAGCATGGCTGAGTTGTGCAAAAGGGTTTACTGTCACAAATTTGTCACTGTTTTGCAATGTGTCATAAAAACATCTCAGGATTGAGGAACAGGACTGATAATCGACTGTGTTGACTGGAACAATATGGAACTAGTGGTTAAACTGGAAATGGTTCCTGTAACCTAAAGCTCCTAACTATATAAGAGGTGAAAACTAACTTACTGTTAAGAACATGTAGTTCTAACATGACACCACCACCACTTTTTGTTGGGGTTTCCAAAGCTGTGGCTTTAAAAGAGTTTATTCACAAGCGGAATGTTTTAAATGTATAATTACATGAAACTTAGTATCACGCAGCAAACTGAATATATCATTGTTGATACACTGGGTGACTTTGATGAATAAACAGACTGCAGTAACGCTCTAAAATTCACATTTTACAATTATAGAAAGACTTCTATATAAATATAATCAAATATATTTTTCCCTGAGTCTGAGTTTCCATAAAGAGAGTACTGTTGTCTTCATACTCTTAGATACTGTGAACTAAACTTACAGTAATGTTAAGTAGTAAAATGTTATAATCAGTCTTAATTTTATGTGTCAAGAACAGCTGAAGCTAAAAATGTCTTTAGTTTTGCAACTATTTGAAAATGAATCTAGATATGGGATAAACTGAAATCTTGAATTGGTAATGGCACTATATACACGAGCTGTTACAACATCTGAGAAAGAAACTATAGGCCATATAAAATTGTGATCTACCTCGAATGTCTCTGTTTTTACTATTACTAATATAACAGTAAAAAATTTCTTCTAACAAACATCCTCAATCTCTTAGCCCAAAAAGTACAGATCACATACTTTCACACAGAAGTACATGACTGCTGCTGCACTGTAGGATGAGGATGTGAAACCAATCCAAAAACACTTCTATAGTTTCTATAATCTGTAAATCACAAGTCTGAAAAAAATGAATCTGTGTTAACCCACAATTTGCATGAAGGCAACACAGCAAAGCCTTTTAAAGCTAAAATAAAGACTCTCTCTCCCTCATCAGAGTACCAACCCAGTCCAAATGATGAAGTCCTCTGGCTGTGTGAGCGATGCCATGTTAGTGAAGGCGGACTCAATGAGGCGGAAAGGTGAGTCACACAGGAAGTCTCCATACAGGCCGGGATTGGTGGCAGGAACTCCTTTGGATGAATAACAAACCTTCTTGGGGTCTGGGGTCAGGTGGTAGGAGGGGTCCAGGTGGAGGTCTGTGATGTGCCAAAACCTCCCTGGACAGATGAAGTGATGGGGAATGACAAAAACAGAAATTAGAATGGAACCAAATTAAAAATCTGTTAGATTTTTAAGGTATTTTTATTTTTTTATGAAAATGTAAATGTAAAATGCAAAAAATAATTTAAACCACTTGATTTAATTGAGAAGAATACAATAAGACCATCCAATACTAGAATTACTGACTAACATTTCTTTCCCTGTGGGTGTCAGTGACTATTTTATTTTGATTTGTGAGCTCAATGTATCTGAGGTCATAGTTACAAGGCTTATATATACTGTATATTAACTTAATAGCAGTCTTCAATTGTAAAGAGTTCACCAAATATATATAATATATAACTTTAACTGCAAATATTCACCCTAAATTCAAGCCCACCATGTCTTGTGTCTAAATGAAAGATAAGAAAATTTCCACCTTTATATTTCATGTTTTCTATTTTGTTGCATGAATTCTATCAGAGAAAAAAAGCTGTGCGTTGCACAGTTCAGAGGACTATAAGTTTTTGAGTCCCTGGATAGTAACACAAGATATAAATACTGCAAAGTCGCTAACGGTGGAGGTTTCGGGGCTCTCGCTCACCTGTGCTCGCCAGGTAACGTCTTCCAGTCGGTGCCGCTGTAAGCGGAGCCGCGCTGTAACACAGCAGCAGAAAACACAAACGCAACAACATCTTCAGAGCGTTAAAACCGACGGCACCGGGAAACACATAGCTTATATACACTTCAAGCTAGCTGTCAATGTTACTGCCCCTTTCCCGAAGTAAACAGGAAGCAAAGCGACTGAATGGTCACGTGACTTCCGTGTTTTAAGACGCAGGGGAAGGAACTTATGAAAATGAAAGTCAAGTTCCTGGAGGATTTGTGCTTGTAAAGTTATGAAAATACATTTACTCAGGGGCGGATCTGGAGAAATTTTCTTAGGGTGGCATGAGGGTGGCAAAGAAATCAAATGGGGTGGCAGAATCAAAGCCTTTTTTTTCAAACACCTATGCAGGTGGTTACATGTGGTTAAAATAATTCAAATGCAGTAAGTATACACGTTTTTCATATAAATATAGTCTATAACTTAATTATTGTCTGTAGCTCACATAATTACACACTTTAGTTACATAAAACATGTGAGTCTTGATCTTATGTACTGTATAGCCTGTATATTAAATAAATATGTAGCCCAATAAATATAAAATCCAGAAAGCTACACAACATGGGACGGTTCATTTACAAACACAAGTCTAAATTAAGTTTCACTATGTTTTTTGTTAGAAAACAATCATTGTTACATGCTTAAATTACACAAAATGTCAGAAATCTGCACTGTCTTGAACAAAAATTTAAACCTAATTTTTCATGATTTGTTGGATTAACCCTGTGAGGTCCGAAATACAACCGGCCACTTTTGTCTCCTTTTGAGTTTACATTTGTATTTCACCCTCAAATTGTTTCATTTTATTTTTTCCCCTTGCCTTGTTTCGTATCATTCGTTTCAGCTCAACTGAATTTAGTTGTTTTTTTTTTCACTGACATTAGTATTACTGATCTGAAATCACACAAAGAACTTAAAATCCTAGTAGTATTTTTTTTACTGTAAAAAAAAACCCCAGACATGTTGAGTAAATTTTTATAACTTGAAATGCAAATATAAATTGTACATTTTGTAAACATATACAACTATTTATCTAAAAATGCAGCCAATACACCTGCCGGTTTTTTTTCCCATTTTGTACAACCATTTAAAAATATTACTAAAACTAAAGTGAGAGCACAATCAGGTTTTGCAATAAGATGCCCCACAAATGATGTGTGCCAGTAAAAAAAAAAAAGTTTGTTCACCAAAAGACAGAGGAGAGCAGCACAGGGATAAACCTGCAAGCCTGACAGCAGGAGGTGTATCACTCCGCTGGTTTTCTACTTAGTGATAGTGTTTACATTGCAAATGTGCCTTTGTGACATTCATTATTGCCCTCACTGACACACAAAACAAAACAACGACTACACAACAGAACAACTACACAAGACAACACAACACACTAAGCATAGACTCCACACTAAACGTCACAAATCTCCCAAATCTAAAAACTCTCTCTCCCTCTCACTGGCTCGCTCTGTCTCGCTGCCGTGACTGTCACTCCTAAAACTTTTCCCTCTTCCTAAACTACCAAATCCCACGTGTTGATTTTTTTTTTTTTAAATTGGTCGACATGGTACATTTTTCCACCGATAGGAAAGAGGTGGCTTTTTTTCCTTTCTTTACTGTTTTCGTTAGGGATGCACCAATACCGATACTGGTATCGGGTATCGGGGCCGATACTGTAAAATGTGTGTGTACTCATACTCGTGAAAGTTAACCAATACCATGAACCGATACTAACTTATTTCATTAATCAGAGGGTGGCTTGTCATTTCTGTTGTAGTTTTTTAGATTGGACACTAGGGGGGCTAAACAGGCACAGGGTTAGACGAGTCAGACTGGCGGCTCCAGATAAAAAAATAGAAACTGGAGGCTGCTGTAGCTAGGCTAAACAAAATGTCAGCAGTGTGGACTGGAACAGCCAACTTTAACTCAGGTTTTGGAAAAGCGATGAAAAATGTCAAGAGAAAATCCATGGGCAGTTAAAATAACAGAGACTCTGACTCATTTTATTGCTCTGGATGACCAGCCAATGCCGGTCGTGGAAAACAGAGGACTCTTCTCAGCATACTCCAGCTGCGATATGAAATTGTGATAATGGTGCCAAAACTTTCTGAAGAGGTAAAGACAAGCAGTGTGTGCGCGATGTCAGTCCTTGGTTTAACAGCACAGTCGACTGATGATCCACGGGCAGATGAGGAGTTTATTCGTCAATGCCAAATACTTTCGTTATTTTGTTTGTTTGTTTACAATATGGACACTCTGCAATAATTTAAAAATTTATTTTATTCTCAAACCTAATTTGTATTTATTTTATTCCAAACAGAAGTGTTTATTTATTATTCTGAAAGCTCGAGTTAGTGCCAATAGTTCAGTGATATTTTGTTAAATTACAATGTGGACACTCTGCAATAATTTAACAAAAGTGCTTAATTTTCACTTAAAAAAATTTTGTGGTCATTTTTAATAAGATGTTATTTTTTATCGGCAGAGAATAAAATAAAACCTGTCTTCCAATTCATTGCATTTGTGTGTGTGTGTGTGTGTGTATGTGTGTGTGTGTGTGTGGTAGAAGTATCGGTTTTTGTACTCTGTATCGGCAAGTACTCAGATCCAAGTATCGGTATTGTATCGGTTTGAAAAAATTAGTATCGTTGCATCCCTAGTTTTCTTGCTTTCCTTACAAAACGCTTAAAACACACACACACACAAAATGTGACGCCAGTATTTAGAAAAAAGCATGGCTTATATATATTATCATAACTCTGGATTTACTGGCCTGTAATTAAAATTTAAAAACTTTGAAGTCCGATCTTTCAATGTGGGCTGAAATAGAGACTCAGTGTGGCTGCAGCTTGTTGCTATGTCAGCTTAAAATAGTAATGTGATTTGGAGGTGCAGCGTGTCCGTGGATCACAGAGGGTTCATAAAACTCACCTTCATTTCATTTCCAGAGAGTAACATTCACCCACCTGTGTAAAATACGAAATTCCCATGGTGTTGTTCAAAATGTGCTCTGGCACAATCATAAGCATCACTTGTTACTGAAAACAAGAAGAAATCTGGTGCTGCTATGGGCTGAACCATTTGTTAATGGTGGTGGTGGTGGGGGGGGGGACACTATGCAATATTTTCAGTTTTAGCATTTATATTCACTGTTGACTGTAACTACGCTCAAACTGTTAATGCTATCTTATTTTAATAAACAACACTGTCATATGCAAAACTGGGGTGGCACTTGGGGTGGCAAGGGATCATTTTAGGGTGGCACTTGCCACCCCATGCCACCCTTCTAAATCCGCCCCTGCATTTTCTACAAAGATGAAGAGCGTATGAAATATTAAATATTTGGGCTAATTATACAAAAACTCATAAAACTGACCTTGCAACAATAGCTAAAGTATTATCTATAAATAGCCTGTCTAACCCCTACAGGATGTAGACTAATTCTTTTTTTATGGTTCGTGTAGCCTGAATCTAGAGAACAGTGCATCTAATTAGATTTTCCAATGTCCTTTTCTTATTTTATGATGTGATATTGCTGCTTTGGCCTTATTTAACAAGTTAGATTCTACTAGCATTAATCACTATCGACTTCCTTTTTCTATTATTTGTTCATTTATTGATTTCCATTATGCTGTCTATTAATACACTACATGTGTAACATAAGAATGTCAAAGCTTATAGGCAGCAGAGAAGAAAATGAAAGATTGTCACTTCCTGTTTTAATTTGATAGTCAATTATCTTTTGTACATTATGCTTTCCCTTCGCCTGTCTCTTAGATTCTGTTCAGCTGTTCAGTTTACCACCATATCACTACATCAAGCAAGAGGCAAATAATAAATTCTTTTTTTCCCCTTTTTTATTTTGTATTTCCACACAGGGTTGTAAAGATGATCCATCCATCATGACAGAAATGTATTCATATAAAAAAAACTTACAAAATTTGTGCAGCTTGCAGCTTGCTTTTACATATCGAGGAGGATGAAGTGCAAAGAGAAGCATACAGTCAACAATATTTATAAACCCATCACTTCTTGGACAGTTTTGGGAGACTGTCACTCAGAGCACTCATGCCTTCTCATAGGTGCGCACTGCGTGGATGTCTTCGAAGGTCAGATTCTGCACAGGAGAGAGGACAGAAAGTATGATTCTCAAGTTTACTTAATTAAATATATATAAAAGAATCCTCATTTGCTTAATCAGCAAATCATCATATAATTGTTATAAGAATATTCCAGACGAATTGTAAATCAGTCTTGGTTGGACATATCACCTCATCTACTGCATAAAATCATCAAAATCAATTTTATGTTGTTACAAAGCTTATTAGGCTCAGAAAGCAACTGACAATCATTTAATTCAAGGAACTGCATTATAAAAAAAAATGTTGTTTGTCTGTCTCCAAAAGTTCACCCAAAAAGTATAGAAAGTCTATATACAGCAAATGTTCATATATATATGGATTAAGGTTGTCTTACCATGACCATCTTGTCGTCCTTGATTTCTCTGACATGCTTGGTCTCTTTGCCGTCCCACTTCTGGACGTGGACCAGCTTGTCTCCCTCCAGAGTCACTGTGGACTGAAAAGACGAAAAGAAGGGAATGCATTTTGCATGAGAAGTGGAGAAATAATGCAATTTATAAATGATTTGAAGAAATATTTAATTTAAAGTCCAGTTAAAAGTTGAACCCAACCACTGACACGAGTGTAAGATGATTGAATTTGCATTTAATCACCACAGTGAACATACAATTTGGATTTTGCTTTCTTGTACTTTGAAATACATTTTATTTTTTTAATGTATAACCAGACCACAATCAAAGGCTGTAAATCTTTCTTTTATTCATTCATTATCAACTCACTTTGCAGTTCCTGTCATCAGCAGTGGTTTCATCAAACTCCTCTCCCAGCTTGAAGGAGATCTCTGTGTTCTTGAAGGTGCTCTGGGTGCGGATCGCCACCTTGTCTCCCTCCTGGCTGATGATTACAGTCGGCTTGGTCACATTACCAACCTGCCTGGTGGCAAAGCCAACACCTAAGTAAAGGACAGGGGTGATAATATATCTGGGTTACAAGTCTCCTTCATCTATTTTTAATCACCATATTGCATTTGTGTATTTAAAAAGAAAGAAAAAAGAAAGTTTGTTACTTACCAAGTCCTTTCATATACTCATCAAAATTCTCACTTTCAATCAGTTTCCAAGTGGCACAGAAGGCGTCGACCATGGTGAAGGTTTGCAGAGAGGCAAAGTTATCTCCAAAGCACACTGAGCAAGCTGCAGCTTCTGCAGGTTTACCCCCCTTATGTTATTTTATAGCTTCTTATTATTATGCATGCAAGTGGGTGTCACCAGGCATCCTATTGGCTCAGGAGATTTTCACTGGGTTGTGATTGGATACTTGAATTGGGTCATATTCTTGACAAGGGTAAGAAAAAAAGAAAGCTAAATGTGTCCATTTATATGCTTGATGATGTAATTACTCTCATTCAGGGATGCCAGTGGGTTTGGGGATAGGAATCATTGCTATATGTCAAGGGAATTTTACATTTAAAAGTAATGGAGTAAAGAATAATTTTGCAATTATATTTAATCAGAAATAAGGCAAAGTTAATGCCTATAGCTTGCAATCTGTGTTTTTAAAAATGAGATTGTGTTCAGAGGTTTTAGAGAACGAGCCACTTGTCTATGAGGTTCATGAGTTAACCCATACTCAGGGGTGGTCCGAGCCTGTTTGGTGTCCTAGGCGAACACTCCCCCCACCCCCCGGACACACACTCACACACATCAAACATATTAAGGATTACATTAACATATTTTATTGTAAAAACTGTTGTCAGAACCATACTGAATTGAATTTAACCATATAAATATATAGTGAAAGAGAGAGAGAGAGAGAGTATGCAAGTGGCTAACAAACAGTCATTATAATTCGTCACACACTGAGAATAGCAGACAAATCAACAATACAGCTCTTCCAATTAATGGCTAATTAATATTGTGCTGAAAACAGTCCAAAAGATTCAATAAGCCACATCAGTGTGTACTGTCTGTCTACTGTTTACTATCATAGCCAAGTAGCTAACAAAGGTAAACAGAAGTTTTCCGAATCCCTATAAATGTTATCTTGTTTCAGAATACATAACCTGCCATTATCCAAAGACACATCTGCTTACGTGTATCTTTTGCTCATTTCTCCTCTTCTTCTTTTCTCTTTTTTTTCTAAACTGAGGACCTGATGGCAAATTTGACCTTTTCTTGTCCATCTTCCATTAGTAATTTTGCACTCCACTATCAACACCCAACCCCACAACATAAAGTAATAGACCTACACCTTAGTGCACAGATTCAGGTTGTATAGAGTTTTTTTTTTTCTTCTGGGATTTCACACAACCCAGGAAAATAATTAATACATAATGGACTTGGATTTAAAATATTATAAATCGTTATTTGGAAGCAGCACGCCCCCTCCCCTTTCGACAGGCGATGTGTGAGCAGCAGCAGCAAGCAGACGCTCCGAGGGCCCTCGCGCTCACTTTTAGGTTATATGTGTGTAATAAAATTTAGAAAACACATCGGTGCAAATTATAAATCTATATCACAATGTTTTCAGTTTTTGTGTTTGCTGTAGGGCTTTCAACGTTAATGCCTTAATGGCATCATCACGATTAACGAGATTCAAATTTTTAATGCAATCAACCCATCTGGAGCGCAGAATGGACAAACTTTGGACAAACTGCCCAAAATGCGTTGACATTTCAGGGATTTTGAGTCATTCTGTGCTCCAGATGGATTAATTGCATTAAAAAAAAATTATTTTGTTAATCATGATGACGGAGTTACCATTGACACCCCTGTTTGTTGGTTTTTATTTATTTATTTTTATTTGGTTATTAGGCACTACTCCAAACAGCCAGAGAACCCCCGCCGCCCCGCCCCTCTCCTCCCTATGCAGCAAGCTGCAGGCGCACCTCGTTAATGAAGGGCGCCCTTACTCCCCACAAATGGGCGATAGAAAACCGTTCGGTGCCTGTGCAATTCCTAAAATGCACTGGCATGATGTCGGGGCAGCGTAGGTGAGAGGAACTTTTTTTGTCAATGCCATGATGCCGCCCTGGGCAACTGCCCATGTCGCCCATATCAAAAACCGCCACTGCCCATACTTATATTACTTTTACTTCATTTTATCTTCTGTTAGTCTTTTGGTGCAGACAGAGCTTTTCATGTCTGGAATGTTTCCTGTAGGGACGCGTCAGTGAAGCAGAATCACTTTATTTGACAGCCTTTTGTCCTTAACTGCATTAATGACCCCCACAGCTACAATGTCTTCATGCTCAACACACACACTAATTACTGTGACTGAATCCCTGTGCGTGTGTGTGTAACTTTCTCAAACTGTAAAAATGATGGGGTCACATCTGATTCAAGCACCAAGTTTTCAGTTACATAAAGCAAAGCAAACTTCTTGTTATGGTTAACAATAAACCCATTCATGAAGGATTTATAAAGACAAATACTCTCTTCTAATATTGTCCAGTTCACACATCTGTTAAGATATTTATACAGTATGTTGTGTTTTACATATCAGATATGAAAAAATGCTAATTTTATCACTTTGTTTAATTGTTTCAGTTTCATCATCTGAATTTTAAGCTTAAAAATCCACAAACTGCAAATCTTGTTATCTAAGAAAACAAACACAGTACAGTCAGTACTTTTATCATTGCAGTAAAATGAGAAGGACACATGCATAATGCTGGAGTTATCCTGCTCATTTACTGGAAAGCATATTATCCATAAAATACAGGTGAAGAAACTTTGTTTTATTTTGATTTCTTTCCACAATCTCTGAAGACTCTCTGCCGCCACTCTGTGGTAAGATATAGAGTAGCAGTACAGAAATGTATTTTGTTTAAGCTCAGCTTTGCATATGTAGTTTTTCTTAAGAATAAATGTAATACTGTTGTGCTGCATCACAATGACATGTCCTCCAGAGTTTTAAAACTAAACTAAAATAGCTGCGTTTGGAAAGTTGCAGGAACCTTTGAATAGTTACTCCTATAAAAAATGTTATGTGTTACTACTTGTTGCCCCTGATCTCTGCAGTGGACGTAAAAAGTTACCATTACACATTAAGCAAAAACAATCACATTGACTAAAAGTATTTCACATTAAAGTAAACCAGAACTCTCCACCAAAGTACAGATATTTGTTTAATTATTCAGAATATCAGAGTTTCTGTTTCTATATCAATAATTAACAGGGAATTCAATCTCAAAAAGAAAAACAGATTTTATTTAGATTTTTTTATGTGGTAAATTCCAACTTTCCCAAACTAAAATAGTAATGTGTTTAACAGTAGATGGACTTCCCTCCAGTTCAGTTGTGGTTGGTGACACATGTGAACCAGTGCATGATGTGGTGGAAGGTGCAGCCCTTATAGCTGAAATCCCTACTCACATATGCAGATGGAACTGTAGTTTTCAGCAGTCTTGGGCACCATGTTGGTACATTGCTTGATCAAAATCCAACTCAAGTGGGTGCCATCAACTTTGATGATGAAGTAAACTCTGGGCTCTGCTATTTCAGCAGGGTGAGCTAGAGAGCTGAGTTTTCAGTGAGGAAAAAATCAGGCCACAAAGAAACATCACTTCAGTCATTCAAACTTAAAATTTTAATTCAAAATTATTTTGCATTCCAAACTCATTCATACTTTCACTACTTGTCACAAACAAGTGACACTAAATGAAACTACTCTTGTAATAAGATAACCTTTCTCCATAGTCTAATCTAATCTAACCAATTAACCTAATCGTGGGATTAGGTTAATTGGTTACTCTAGTTTGCCCATAGGTGTGAAAGTGGGTGTGAATCTGAGTGTGAATGGTTACTTATTCCTCTGTGTTAGCCCTGTGACAGACTGGCAGCATATCCAGGGTGTACCCTGCCTCGCACCCTTTGGTAGCTGAGATAGGCTCCTGCCTCCCCGCAACCCTGAGAAGGATAAGCGAAAGAGGATGGATAGATGGATAATACAGATATCAGTGTCTTGACCCGTGGACAATCAGAGATTTTGGTCAATATTGACATGACTGCATCACACAGTTGCTGCAGATTTGTCAGCTGCACTTCCCTGATGTAAATCTCCCCTTCACCACATCCTAAAGATGCTCTATTGGATTAAGATCTGGAGATAATTTGAGCATGGTGAGCTATGCCTCAGGTGGCAGAGCGGTTATGTTCACTTAAATTTCCTTTCTTGCCCGTTCTGATGTTCGGTTTGACTGTGCTGCCACTTGATTGACTGACTAGACATTTACACCACCTAATCAAGTGGGTGACGAGTATTCGGTTCCTCCTACAGTCAGGAACAGAAACTGCCACTATACTGCTCTCTCTGCCAGTATCAAGTACACATTTTCTTGTCTATAAAATGAAGCAGGCTGATCTCTCTTACTGATGTTTAGTGTTTCTGTCACTAAAACAGGAAGTGTTTTTGTGGTTAAAAAAAACCAAAACAAAACCTCGCAGTGATAGAGAAACAAGTGCAGCTGACTTCACTGACTTTTTAGGTTGTATAATTGTTAAGATTTCTTATATTTGAAAAGTTTAGTACTCAATATAGTATTAATAAAAAAGCTGACCCACTGCCTTATGAAATAATGACATGTGATAAGTGTGGGTGTTACTGAGGGAGGTGTCATTTCTTGGTAGCAGCTCAAACTGTGTGAATGTGGAAATAGCAGCAGATGTCTGGTAGTTTCCTCTTTTTTAAAAATTAAACTTCAACATACACAACTTTGGCAGAAACGGTCAAAAGACAAACATGCTACTGAAGTCTGGTAATGTTCATGATAATGCTATAAAAAGCTCAGTTTACACAGTCTTTTAACTATCACTAGCTTTTTTTTACATAAGCTTCTGCTTTTGTTTCTCTATTAATTACAAGAAAGTAAATTAGCAGCCCTGCAATAGTTTTAAATTCCAGTAAAGCACAGGAAACAGCACACGTGCAATCCAATTTATCTATTTATTTATTTATTTTTTAAAACCATAAGCAACAAATAAACATAATAGACAGTAAAATATTATTTTATAAACCCTTCAGTATACCCATGTAATGTTGAAGCAGACAATATAACTAAATCTAAGATCCAAATAACAGTATTAAAACATGTAATCTTTAAATATCTTATTTGGTGATGGTGGAATACAGGTTGCTGGGATCAGTGGAGACTTCAAGAGAAGCTGAGGGAGCTTTCACGGTGCTGTATGTCACAGTGTCACCTTCATCATCGTGGACCTAAAAGGAAAAATGACACAACAAATTTTACCCAACACAAAACCTCATCATGCTGTGAATAATGTCACTCTCATAAACATTTACCTGAGCACTGGCCTTACTGTTGGCCTTCTTAGTGTAGTTGATGGAAGCATAGTTAACGCCATCCTCAAGATCATCCTATACAGTGGACACAACAGAATGACACCTTTAAATAATTATATTAAATCATTATCATCATATATCAAACAGAGATCATAGTTACTCTGAGAGTAACTATATAACTCCTGATACTGTTTGATCTCACCATCTCCTGACTGTTTCCTGGATCAGACTGAATCTCAGCTGGGTTTAAACCTAATCCCTGCACAAACACAGGTAAGTAACATATGAAAAACATATTTTATTCCATTGCATACGTACATAAATATCAGTCCTGGGTTTACTACTACACCCAGGACTGGTAAAACATAATAGAATGAGCTTTATTAGGGAGGATTTAACATACTGATAGGCAGCTGTTTGTGATGTTTTACTTTGTTTATTTTACTTTGTTTGTTTATTTACTTTGTTTTTATGTTTATAATTTTATTTTCACATTATCTTTTATGCCTATTTTTTACAGTAAACCCATTGCCATCTTTACTTACTTCAGTGTTTAAACTCACAGTATTGTCTTCCATTTGTGTTTTTTTCCCTGAAAAGAAATTTAATTTTCACAGTGAAATGTAAACTTTATTAAACAGTTGTTGGTGATATGTTTAATCTGGAAATGTTCGCACCTTTCGTTTTCTTCCATATGACGAATGCTACAACAATTAAGAGTGCTACTAAACATGCAAGAACAATAATATACAGCAATGATGAACCTGTAAAACCAAATGATAATGTTAATGTGGTCACTGGTGCAGTTATGATGAGCTGAAAACAACAACTTGTAACAAGAGACTGAAACACACTGACACTGACCGAGCAAGGTAAAAAATTAATGATAAGACAAAGAGATGGACAGAAAGAAATATTTTGCCATTACCTCCATCTGATGATTCATCCCCATCTGAACAAATACACAAATTTAAAAAGAAGAGTGTGTTCACGTAATACAAACTTTGTTATGTTTACAACAGTCATGAAAAAAACAGGTGTGTTATTTCTATTTTGTGTTATTGTGTTATTAAGGTTAATATTCTCACCTGTTGTCCCACCTGAGGAATGACGGCTGAAAGGAAACAGCTGCACTTTCTTACTGTACTTATTCGTCACATTACACTTTAATAACTCAAAAAACTTCTGATTAAGATGAGATGTTGTAAATGTCACAGTGGCATTGCAGCCTCGTGGTGATATCTGCATGTCTGAGGATTTCTCTTCACCCTCATAGATCCACTCCACTGTGTGTGTACATGGATCATACTCCAACACAGAGCAGGACAAGATGACTTTACCATTGTTTTCATGTTCAGTCACTTCAGTCGTACAGATGGAGACATGTTGAGAGAGAAAAACAAACAATAAAGATAATTAACTTCATCACTGTGGTCATACTTACTGTAAGATTTTAGTTTGTTTCTCTAACAGGACATTTTGATCTGAAAGGATGATGTAAATACTCACTGTTGATGACGGACAGAGAAGAACAGGATTTTCCACATCGTTGTTGGTCTTGTGATGTGTAGTGTCTGCAGTTATACTGACCAGCATCCTGAACTGAGATGTTCTTTATGACCAGAGAACAGTTTGCTGTAACACTCAGTCTGTCTGATCTATTTTTGTGCTTTTCTTCAATCAAACCGAGATGAATCAGCATGACTGTGTCAGCAACATTCAAAGGTCTGAAGATCCAGTCAGTTGTGCCACACTCAGGCTGACCAACTGTCACATTTTGACAAGGCAAAGTGACTTCATCACCGACTCTGACCAGGAATGTGGGGCCGTTTTGTCCAGTTACTGCTGCTGTGGAAAAGAGAAATACATTTGGAAAATAAACTGTAACATGGATATGACTGTGATGTTCATAGTTAGTGTGAGAATCAGTTCACCTCTGGTTTCAAAGGTTCAACAGAAAGTTGCAAACAAAACATGGCTGCCTCAGTTAGAGGATGAATGATGTAACATCAGGCTATTCATTTATAATGTGTTGTTTGTTCTTACCTTTAAACTGAAGCATGGTTATCAGGAACAGAAGTATTTGAATCCATCTGAACTCAGCCATCGCGCTTCTCCGTCTCTCTCAGTCTCTACACTTGCTCTCACGTTCACAAGTGAGGCAGTAACAAAGATGAATACAGCACTGACTTTGTGCTCACTTCCTCATAGTGACATCAACAACAAACTTGCTGAATGAATTTGGTTCTCAGTATGGAAGATCTCTAACTTGCCTTTAAAGATCAAAAATATGAAAAAGCTTTTCCACATTCTACGTTTATTTGATGCAATTTGCAAGTTTTTTGTTATTTCAGTACGTCACAGGGAGGACTCCAGTAGAGGAGAATAGAGGAAGTAAACGTGTGAAAACTAAGAGCGGAAATAAATGTTTGCATGAATGCATCTCTTCTGTAAATGTAGTTTATTCTGCAAAAGCAGAAAGTGTGTTTGATCATGTTTCTCGCAGCACAAATTAGTTTGTGATGGAATTCAAGTCTTTACGTCCACAATGAAGCATAGGGATACTGCAGCAGTCACCACTTTGAGCAGCTAGATAAAAACACAGATAAGATGTATTAGTGGTCTGAGACCTTTTGGCACCTCATTGCACCAATGAAGTCATTTATTTCTGAGAACTGAAGGGGAAGTGTTTTGTTGAGAGTGTTGGTACAACAGCAGCAGAGCTCTGGAGGTTTGAGCCTGTAATGATGACCAGATAAACACCAGAACCACAAATGGTTAACACACTGACGAGTTTCTCACTGGACTGTCTTTAGACTTCCCACCATCTTAAACACAGCACGCCTGTTAATATTGTTTCGAGATGTTTTACTGCAAGTGGTTTTTGGTTTTTGTGAAACTATAGTAACTTAATTCCAAACTATGAGTAATGTTAACATGAAGCTCTGTTCCTGAATTATGCCTCAGTATGATTTGTTAAAACACAACAGTTACATTAATTGCAGGTGCATAGGTGCATTTCTATGTTTTAGATAAATATCAGAGCTCATCACAAACAAATGTAGCCTCATCAGCATTAAAATAAAAATAAATACACAAACAAATGAATAACTCTTTCATTATTTTTTTTTATTTATCAATAAATTCCTCTAATGTCCTGTTTAATGTATTATTTTATTGCTCCTGTGCTTGAATCATGAAATAATTTAGCTAGTGAACAGACCGTAACATCTGATTGGTTACATGCGCTTTAGGGCGTGGACCTTCTCTCATAGTAAACCTTTGTATTACTGCTGTTTCTGTGTCACTAAATACACTGTGAAGAGTTAGGCGCAGAGTGAAGCGGTGTGATCTTTAAATATCCGGTTGATTTGCCAACATAGAGCCTGTCTGAAAAAAAATCTCCAGTGTTCTGCTCTGCTGCGGTCAGCTGACCTTATGATGTCCGCGGAGAGCAGCCTGCTCCTGGTGTTCCAGATGAACCGGTGAGGGTGAGACAGATGTGCTGTGGACTCAGCTTTTCAGGAACTGCGGCTAAAGTAAACACTGAGAATACTTTGTGCACAGACAAACAAACAAACATTTCTTAGGATGCTTTAAAGACAACAATCCTCACAACTAAACTATGGCGCTATCTATGGCAAAGTGCCATTCACTACAGCTAGATGAACCTGTGAAACATCTGAAGCTGGATTCATTCTAAGCTGAAAACGTCCTGTTTCATGTTCAATACATCAGACATGATCTTTCTATTCTGCATTCTGCTTTTATTTACTGCTTCATTATAAATGGTCTATGAAATCAATCAACACAAACATCTAAACATTCTATTCAGATTTTTGCACTATTATGTGAAGGTGACCAGGTTCAGTTAACTTTGCAGCTTTTTACTACTAAAATTACCCTAATTTCAGTAGATAAAACCCAAAACATACATGATGATATAAAAACAGCTGCATAGGTCGTGTCTGATGAACTGAACATGAAACAGGAAATTCTTTTTGCTAAAATCTGGTCATAACTAATCGAGGTGTGGATGTTTCACAGGTTAATGTGATTGGACTGTCACTGCCGCTGACCTTTTAAAACTATTTCACAGTAATGTGCCTTTTATAGCTGAGCATCCTACCAGTGTGCTCATAAAAATGTAAATGTATTTAAACGGAACAGGCAGTTAAGTATTTCATGTGATACTTTTATAGTAAAACATAATAATGAGGGCAAATGGCAATAAAGCACACAGTGAAGTTAAACTCTTGTCATCAGTTACAATGCTGTCACAACCCATATGGAAAAGAAATTGTAAAAACTTATAAAAGACTTGCATAAGATGTGGCCTACTTCATATAATGGATCATATAAAGCTTATATGATTTACTCATGAAAGTGGCCACTTTCTCATTACTTTCATATATTGTTTTAGTAAGTATCCAAAACAAACAAGTTTCATTTATATGATTTTTCAAGCAATCTTATATCTGTTTTCACTCTTGTATGGGGATGGGTACCGGTATCCAGTGCCATCATGTTTACTGACATAAACGGTAGTAACCAGACCGAAAAGCAGCGCACATTTCGGTGCTTTATTTCGGTGCTTTTTTTTCCTGAGATGTCATACACTTTGGATTCTAGCCAATCATTTTACGTACATTCTTTTAGAGCAGAGCTACAGATTAAAAATGCCCAAGGCGAAGCGGTCAAAGTCTGGCTGTACTTCACAGCAAAATATACAAACTCAGCAACAAGTGCTTTAAGGTGATACTGTGCAAAGGAGGTAACTCCTCAAATCCGATGAAACACCTGGCGACGTATAGCATTTTGTTAAAAGCCGAGAAATGCGCCGTATTTGACAGCTTGCTGCGAGACCTCACACTGGCACATCTACTGCGGGTGGGTTGCCTGTTATCGGACCCGGAGTTAGCAACATCCCCCAAAAACCCAAAGAGGAGAGTCCTGGCCCGTAGCCCTGCCAGTGTAGCACAAATGATGATGGATGATGATGGCGGAAGCAGCCGCTCTTCTATGGGCGGGTAGCTTAATGTTGTTCGTGTGTAATTTATGTTGAGTAGGCTAACCACGTTATTACATTAATGCATGTAAGGTGAACTAGCAAACATCATCATAGCTACATGCGGCTGTCTTCTTGTTTGATGGCAGATACTCCCTTCACCCTGGCCAAAAAGGCTAAAATGACCAAAGAAAAAGTGGAAAACAGTTAAACATGAGAGGTTTTTGGACAAAGTTTGTGTTTTTTCCATTGTTTAAGCACTGCTTCCAGCCAAGAGTGATACCATATATGCCCTATAGCGGCAGAAAAGGCTAACATTGTTATTTTTTTACAAAAAAACAGCTGAGTTGATGTTGATGATCAGTGGAGTCTGACAGAAGCAGAAGGGTCTCCAGAGTTTTCATAGGTCACTGTACCTTCATCTTCATCATTCTGCACCTGTGGAAAACAACACAACACACTTTAGACTCTCTCATATAACTGATATATGTTTGGACTGTTTGGAGTTTTCAGGTTTGTGTCTGCATCATCTCCGTGCACAGATTATTTTTTCTTTAGAAAACCGTCACCCCCCAAAAAAAATTATTTTCTGAGATAACATGTAATTTCACTCTAACAGTGAGCACAGTGTTTTCTTCTCTTTAGTCTTCTCCTGTGTGTATGTTCACAGTTCATAGGAACAAATAACTGCATTTATCAGCTGTAGCGACCCAAAAGCAGACTCTACAAAACAAGCAGGCAGGATTTAACATGACATATTTACACATGGTTGACAGCAGTCCAAGAGTACAAAAATCTGGTGAAGAGAAACAAAAAACAGAATCCCACTTGCTGAGAACACACGGTAGAAAACAACAGAATACCTGATAAGGAACAAAGAGGAGATAAATATACACAGGGAAAACTTGTGGAAGTGGAGACGAGATACAGATAAACAGACACAATCACAGACAGGAAGTTTAACTGAAGTACGAAATTAACAAAATAAAACATAAAATATCTAAACAAGTAAATACTTAATGCAGAGATGAAGACTTGACTAGATACAAGAGAACACACAAAACTAGGGCTGGGTATTGTCTCTGATTTCTTTTATTTAAGTCGATTTGAATCAGGGAAATTTTACCTCAGTCAAAATTGTTACAATTCTGACCACTTATCCATATTTTTATATCTATAAACAGAAAGCTGACACTTGTGAGACTTTATCAGAAGTGTAAGCATCACAGCAAATGCCTTTGTGTCCAAGCAACTGAGGATAAAACACAGAAAAACATGAAGGAGAGTTTCCTGGCCTGGCTTTTTATAGCAGATAACCTTAAAAATATTCTGCAGTAGAACACAAACTGAAGAAAACCATGAATCCGCATATGAACATTACCATATGCTGCTGAAGTGAAGCAGAGCAAAGTTACAGAGGTATTAATAGAGACACAGCTAAGCATTTCGCAATTTGGCAGAATTTTAAAAAGTTTAAATTTCTTCTGTATCAAACACCAGAAATGTGGCTTTCTTGTTGGAGGTCATTTTTGAAAAGAAAACCAACAACAACAAAAACAGCGGCCGTCAGCACTGTACACAATGGTAGACTGGTGCGTAATAAGCAAACGAATAAAGCAGAAAACAGAGATTTGAGATGGGAAACACTGAGAGAGAGAGAGAGAGAGAGAGAGAGAGCTGTGTAGGAAGTGTGATTTTATCGTGGTGGGAATTAATAACAATATTTATCAAATGTGAAGCGTAGTTTGGATCTTCTTTCAGTGAATTTTGGTCAGAAAGTAATGAAACCTGTAGCATTAGAATCTGTGAGCCGACGACGTGTCCGTGTACGTGGCGTCGGGTGAGAAAGCTGACAGCTCGCTGATTCTGATGTTTCAGGTCCGCGCTTTGTGTTTACGTCTTTGTGTGGAACCCATTTATCTGCTCTCATTTACTGTTTTTGCTGTGTGGTGGTTGTTGAAATTAAAGTTTTAACCTGAGATTCTGGTGTTTCTGGCAAAATACATTTATATTTAAAAAGTTATTTAGGATTTTAATGAATTGATATCACGTTATTCAAGCTAAAATCAAATTTAATTGGAAAATTGATTACTAAAACCCACCCCGACACACAACACAAATCACTTGGAAACCAAAACTCCAATTAGATTTAAATGTTGTTTAAATGTAAACTTGTGAAAATTCTTTAAAATTATCTTTATGTTGCATCCAATAAATTACAATTAAAGAAGATTTCAGAATCCAAAAACATAAAAACCATTATCATGATCAATTATCTGAATATTCAGTGTTTATACTCAACAGTCCTTTTTTCCTTTTGTGGTTTGTTTACTAAAAGAAAAAGAGAGAGTAAATTTCAACTTCATCAACGAGTCTCTGGTATAAAAGTTTAATCTGTGAATGTTTTCACCTTTAGTCTTTGCCCACATGTTGACTGTAACAGCAGATATTAAGAGCGCTGCTAAACCCACAGACATAATGATGCATCTCAACAATGATGGAAAATCTGAATCTTCAGGTTTTGTTTCAGATTTTTGTTTTATGGAGAAAAAACAAAGATTTCACATATTATAAATACAGACAGTGTTATAGGTTGTGGTGAGTATATGTTTTGTGTGTTTACCTTTCTATTTGCAATATTTAAATATCATTACAAAGTGTGGAAGTGTTCTCACAAAAATAAACACTTAATATAAACATTTAGTACACCTTCAGCTGTTCTTTGGTACAGCTCCATCAGAACAAATACAGATTTTGTTAAAAGGTGTTCTTTTAGAAAAAGCTTTACCTTTGAAACAATAATGATATTGCTGCTCTGTGTCACTGTGTGTTATTAAGGTTAATGTGCTCACTATGTGTCACACCTCACACATTACACAATGATAACTCAAAAAAGCAGATGAAG
Organism: Neolamprologus multifasciatus; assembly: GCF_963576455.1. Classification (NCBI taxonomy): domain Eukaryota; kingdom Metazoa; phylum Chordata; class Actinopteri; order Cichliformes; family Cichlidae; genus Neolamprologus; species Neolamprologus multifasciatus. The sequence goes on from NC_140453.1 coordinate 21,865,558, forward strand.
GTGAGATGTTGTAAAGGTCACGGTGGCAGCGCTGCCTGAAGGTAATATCTGCATGTCTGCGGATTTCTTTTCATTTGTTAAACTCCTTTAGTTTTCTTCCATATGATGAATGATGAACAATTAAGAGTTTGCTAAACACAGAGGAACAATAACAGACAGATATAATGAACCTGTAAAACCAAATGATGATGTTCAATGTGGTCACTGGTGCAGTTATGATGAGCTGAAAACAACAACTTGTAACAAGAGACTGAAACTACACTGACACTGACTGAGCAAGGTAAAAAATGAATGATAAGACAATACACAAATTTAAAAAGAAGAGTGTGTTCACGTATTACAAACTTTGTTATGTTTACAACAGTCATGACAAAAACAGGTGTTGTTGCATTTTCAAAAAATAAAAATACAATAACTGAGACTTACAATGAAGTATCGTTGCACTGGTTTACTGAACCTTTCTTTCGGGGCATGTACAGAACATGAGCATCCATTTTCTACTGCCTTCTACAGGACACACTCTTCTTCCGCTTCCTTACAACATCAATGTAACATAGAACCACTACTGCCTCTCATGGCATTACCATTGTAACAGCACACTCATATATTTATATAACCACTAATTTCTTGCGATACCACATCTCCTCCCCCCTTAAGTCAACAACTCCCTTGACTTACAAAATAACTGTTTATCTAAAGAATGCTTAACAAGCAATCAACATGTAATTAAGGTAACCATACAACCATACAACTGTACATAGGTTTCAATGTTTTTCTTTTTCTTTTTTTTTTTATTAACTAGGAAGGTACGTCCTTCCTGTGAGATCAGAGTGCATTGTTGCTCTATTCCTGGAAGATCTCACTCTATCTAACAAAGTCCTCTAAAGTCTCTGGTGGACGTCTCTCTCTCTGGGAACGTCGCAACACGGGTGTCACTGAGGAGTCTCCAGGAGCCGGAGTCTCCGGAGCATAAGGCAACTCCGTTGCCGGAGGTTGTGGCGATGTGTCCAACTCTGATGGCAAGAAGCACTCAGGCACTGCTTCTTTGTCATGCAATGGCTCCACCTCCCTGTCTGGTGTACTGGGAACAGTGTCAGCCACTCTTGCTCTCACCAGATCCACGTGCCGCTTCACAGTTTGACCTGATCCAATGGTAACAATGTAAGACACTGGACCCGATGCTCTCACAATGACTGCGGGAATCCACTTCGGGCCATAGGAGTAGTTTCTGATGAAGACCTTGTCTCCTGGTGTGAAACTTCTCAGTCTTTTCTTGGTGTCATGATTTTCTTTCTGTTTCAATTGTTTGTGCTGCACTTTTGTTTTCACATCAGGCATGAGCAAGTCCAAAACTGATCTGAGGCTCCGTGACATCATCAACTCTGCAGGTGATAAACCAGTAGTGGCATGCGGTGTGATGCGATAACTGAACAGAAATCGGGACAGTCTGGTTTGCAAGGTATCACCTTTGACTTTCTTCATCCCCTCCTTAAAGGTCTGGACCGCCCTCTCAGCCAGCCCATTTGAAGAAGGGTGGAAAGGAGCTGATCTCACATGGTCAATTCCATTCTGCTTCATGAATGACTCAAATTCAGCACTTGTGAAACATGTTCCGTTGTCTGAAACGAGCATTTTAGGTAGTCCAAACACACTGAAACTCTGGCGCAGTTTCTCTATAGTTACCTGTGATGTAGAAGATTTCACAGGGTAAATGTCCATCCACTTGGAATGAGCATCCACAATGATTAGAAACATCTCCCAGAGGAAAGGCCCTGCATAGTCCACATGGATTCTGGACCATGGTGACTCCGGCCACTCCCAAGGGTGTAATGGTGCAGTAGGTGGTGACTTGTAGTGTTTCTGACACTCCTCACATGCCTGCACTTCTCTTTCAATGTTCTCATCCATCCCTGGCCACCATACATACGACCTTGCCAAGCCTTTCATCTTCGACATGCCTGTATGAGTCTGGTGCAGGAGTTTCAATATTTTGTCTCGGCCTTTGGTGGGAATAATTACTTGGGCTCCCCAGAGCACGCAACCATCCCTCACACTCAGTTCCAGCTTTCTCTGTTGAAACAGGCATCGGTCTCAGTTGGCCAGCCTTTTAAGGTGTACTCGTGGACTTGCAACAACAAGACATCCTTAGCTGTCCATCGTTTGATCTGTGCAGTGTCCACTAATGTGTCATCCAGTACATCCATCATCAAAACCTGCTCAGCCATCTCTTGCTCAGGTGTGAGTCTGGTACCGGCAACCGGCTGAGCGCATCTGCGTTTTCATGGTGTTTTCCTGGCTTGTACCTGATGTTGTACTCGTAAGCACTCAATTTCATGGCCCATCTTTGTACTCTTGGTGAGCCCATCTGAGGTATAGGCTTCTTTTCATTGAACAGTGAGATTAGGGGTTTATGATCTGTGTAAATCGTGAAAACTCGGCCATACAAGTATTTGTGAAATTTCTTGATGCCAAATATCACAGCTAAACCTTCTTTGTCCAGCTGAGAATACTTTTTCTCAGCAGGAGAGAGTGTGCGTGACATGAACCCCAAAGGTCTCTCGCTTCCATCCTCCATCTTGTGTGACAATACGGCGCCTACACCGTATGGGGATGCATCACATGAGAGAACCAACTCACGGTCAGCAGAATAATGAACTAACACCTCTGTTGAGTTCAACAGGTTCTTGGATTTCTGGAATGCTTCCTCTTGTCTCTTTTGCCATGTCCACCGTACCTCGTGTCTCAAAAGTTCATGTAAGGGTGCCAACAGGGTTGCCAGGTTTGGAAGGAATTTGTTGTAGTAATTTAGCAAACCTAAGTATGCTTTCAGTTCAGTGACATTTGTGGGGGTAGGTGCGTCCATGATTGCTTTAACTTTCTTTTCCACCGGGTGGAGCCCCTGGGCATCCACTATGTGCCCCAAGTACTCCACTTTCTCTTGCATGAAAGCACACTTGCACCTCTTTAATCTCAACCCAGCTTCCTCCAACCGGGTCAACACCTCATCCAGGTTCTGTAGATGGCTTACCTCATCCACTCCAGTCACTAAGATGTCATCTAAATACACCGCTACGTGAGGAATCCCCTTCAAAAGACTTTCCATGGTCCTCTGGAATATTGCTCGAGCAGAGACCACTCCAAAAGGCAATCTGTTATACGTGAACAGCCCCCGAGACGTGTTTACTGTCACGTACTTTTTCGATTTGTCATCCAAGAGGATTTGCTGGTAAGCGTGGCTCATGTCTAATTTTGAGAACTGCTTACCCCCGGACAGTGTGGCAAACAAGTCCTCCATCCTGGGTATTGGGTACTGCTCCAGTGAAGCCACGGTGTGGACGGAAGAAGCGTGGGGTGGCTTCACTTTTCACATGAATAGCAGCTTTCATTCCTTTCAGGGTGCCCAATTCCTCTTTGAATACATTCTCATGTTTACTTAACACTTGCTGAAGTGTTTTTTTCTGTTGTTTTGACTTGGTGCAGCTTTCTGTTGTTACAACTGTTTTTCACTTCGCCCCAGTCCAATTTAATTTCCTCGAGCCAAGCTCGACCTAGCAAGCTGGGGCCGTCGCCTTCGACCACCACCAGGGGCAGATGTTTTTTCTGCTGCTTGTATTTGACGCTGACTCGTGTTGCACCAATCACCTTAACAGGATCCCCTGTATAAGTTTCAAGCTTGATTTTGATGGGCTGCAGGCTGGGGGGCTTGCTGTCTTTCCCTGTTTCTCTGAATGTTGCTTCGTTCATGACTGTTAGGCAACATCCAGTGTCAATTTCAAAGTTCACCTTTTTTCCATCAATTTGCATATCCACAGTGTAGGGGTCTACTCTTCTCAAGTGTACCACACTGCCACGCCCTAACTTGAACAGTTTTCTTTTGTGCCCTTGATTGCACTTGACACAGTTCAACATGAAAGAGTCATCTTCAGAGCTATCAGTTTTGTTGTTCTCTGCTTTCTCGCCCACATTGTGAGTACTGTAGTGTGAACTCTGCTTTTTTTCTTTCTTTACATATGTCGATCCATACTTTTTCCGGTTCAGTTTAGTCTTGCTTCTACAAGCTATGTGTCCCATTTTACCACAAGCATGACATTTTTCTTGTTTGTACTTACAGTCTGCTGCTGTGTGCTTGGTTCCTTTGCAACGATAACACTCTTTACTTTCTCCTTTAAAGGTACGACTCTCCTGTTGTCCTTTAGTGAGACTGAAACATTTTGCTGACGCACCTGAGGTCTGTAGATCCTGTGCATTTTTATTTGCAGTCTCGATGGCTACTGCAATTGACAGAGCCTTGTCAAAAGTGAGATCAATTTCTGACAAGAGACGTCTCTGAATTCGGTCATCCTTAATTCCGCAGACGATCCTATCTCTCAACATCTGTTGTAACGTGTTGCCATAGTTACAATCCTGAGCCAGGCGGCGCAGCTCTGCTACATATTCCATGACGGTTTCATTCGGCTTGCGGGAGCGAGAGTCAAACTTATACCTTTGCACAATTTCACTGGGCTTCGGATCGAAGTGATTTTTCATCAGAAGCACCAGCTCTTGGAAGGTTTTGTCTTTGGGCTTGGCCGGGCTGAGAAGGTTTCGCATCAAGCTGTACGTCGCTGCTCCGACGACACTTATTAAGATCGCTCTTTGTTTCTCTGCATCGTCGATCCCGTTAGCTGCGAAAAACTGTTCGAGTATTTCCATATACTCATCCCAAGTCTGATTCTTTGGATCAAACGCTACTAGCGTGCCAATTGTAGCCATTTCCGCTTCGAGGTTACTGCCTTCTATTTCCAGCCGAAAACTTTTGCATTCTTTGAAAAGCTAGCCAAACCTGTAGCCGACTCCATCACTTTTTTTTCTTCTCTTTTCTTTCAGTCCGCTCGCCCAAACTCCTTCCCCCTAAACGTCCTCGTCGCCAAAAAGATGTTGCATCTTCAAAAAATAAAAATACAATAACTGAGACTTACAATGAAGTATCGTTGCACTAGTTTACTGAACCTTTCTTTCGGGGCATGTACAGAACATGAGCATCCATTTTCTACTGCCTCCTACAGGACACACTCTTCTTCCGCTTCCTTACAACATCAATGTAACATAGAACCACTACTGCCTCTCATGGCATTACCATTGTAACAGCACACTCATATATTTATATAACCACTAATTTCTTGCGATACCACAGGTGTGTTATTTCTATTTTGTGTTATTGTGTGTTATTAAAGTTGATATCCTCACCTGTTGTCCCACCTGAGGAATGACGGCTGAAAGGAAACAGCTGCACTTTCTTACTGTACTTATTCGTCACATTACACTTTAATAACTCAAAAAACTTCTGATTAAGATGAGATGTTGTAAATGTCACAGTGGCATTGCAGCCTCGTGGTGATATCTGCATGTCTGAGGATTTCTCTTCACCCTCATAGATCCACTCCACTGTGTGTGTACATGGATCATACTCCAACACAGAGCAGGACAAGATGACTTTACCATTGTTCTCATGTTCAGTCACTTCAGTCGTACAGATGGAGACATGTTGAGAGAGAAAAACAAACAATAAAGATAATTAACTTCATCACTGTGGTCATACTTACTGTAAGATTTTAGTTTGTTTCTCTAACAGGACATTTTGATCTGAAAGGATGATGTAAATACTCACTGTTGATGACGAACAGAGAAGAACAGGATTTTCCACATCGTTGTTGGTCTTGTGATGTGTAGTGTCTGCAGTTATACTGACCAGCATCCTGAACTGAGATGTTCTTTATGACCAGAGAACAGTTTGCTGTAACACTCAGTCTGTCTGATCTATTTTTGTGCTTTTCTTCAATCAAACCGAGATGAATCAGCATGACTGTGTCAGCAACATTCAAAGGTCTGAAGATCCAGTCAGTTGTGCCACACTCAGGCTGACCAACTGTCACATTTTGACAAGGCAAAGTGACTTCATCACCGACTCTGACCAGGAATGTGGGGCCGTTTTGTCCAGTTACTGCTGCTGTGGAAAAGAGAAATACATTTGGAAAATAAACTGTAACATGGATATGACTGTGATGTTCATAGTTAGTGTGAGAATCAGTTCACCTCTGGTTTCAAAGGTTCAACAGAAAGTTGCAAACAAAACATGGCTGCCTCAGTTAGAGGATGAATGATGTAACATCAGGCTATTCATTTATAATGTGTTGTTTGTTCTTACCTTTAAACTGAAGCATGGTTATCAGGAACAGAAGTATTTGAATCCATCTGAACTCAGCCATCGCGCTTCTCCGTCTCTCTCAGTCTCTACAACTTGCTCTCACGTTCACAAGTGAGGCAGTAACAAAGATGAATACAGCACTGACTTTGTGCTCACTTCCTCATAGTGACATCAACAACAAACTTGCTGAATGAATTTGGTTCTCAGTATGGAAGATCTCTAACTTGCCTTTAAAGATCAAAAATATGAAAAAGCTTTTCCACATTCTACGTTTATTTGATGCAATTTGCAAGTTTTTTGTTATTTCAGTACGTCACAGGGAGGACTCCAGTAGAGGAGAATAGAGGAAGTAAACGTGTGAAAACTAAGAGCGGAAATAAATGTTTGCATGAATGCATCTCTTCTGTAAATGTAGTTTATTCTGCAAAAGCAGAAAGTGTGTTTGATCATGTTTCTCGCAGCACAAATTAGTTTGTGATGGAATTCAAGTCTTTACGTCCACAATGAAGCATAGGGATACTGCAGCAGTCACCACTTTGAGCAGCTAGATAAAAACACAGATAAGATGTATTAGTGGTCTGAGACCTTTTGGCACCTCATTGCACCAATGAAGTCATTTATTTCTGAGAACTGAAGGGGAAGTGTTTTGTTGAGAGTGTTGGTACAACAGCAGCAGCAGAGTTCTGCAGGTTTGAGCCTGTAATGATGACCAGATAAACACCAGAACCACAAATGGTTAACACACTGATGAGTTTCTCACTGGACTGTCTTTACATTTCCCACTGTTTTAAATACAGCACGCCTGTTAATGTTGTTTTGACATGTTTTTCTACATAGTACATACACAGTGAGTTAACCCCACACTACTAGACTCTTGCGTCTGAGTGGTTACAGGCGGTGCAAGGTGTGGACCTGGGTCAGACAGTTTTCCCAGAATGCATTTTGTAGGAAATCAGAAGCAGCAACGGTGGAGGAAATTGTCCCAACACAGAGTAAATAATGTTTTGCAATGCCGCTGGTTCTGTGTCACCAGATACACGTTTAAGAGTTTTCAGGCCAGAATATAGCCTTGTAATCTTTAAATATCTACTTGATTTGATCAAATTAGTGATGGTGTGATGAAGCTCTGTGAATGTGTCCAAATTTTCAGCAGCTTTTTCAGACTATAAGGCACACATAAAATCCTTTAATTTTCTCAAAACGTTGACAATACGGCTTATAATTGGGTGCAACTTATGTATGAATTCTGGCCGTGCTTACTGACCTTGAACCGATTTTATGTCGTACACGGTGCTCAAAAATCTGTCAAAAAATGTTTTAATAAAACTTTGGTAAGCTACGAATCCTTGATGGATTGTCGTAACATTACGGCTACCGATGTCAGGAGTCTAGTGGAGTAATACGTATTATGCTTAAACATAATATTACTATATTGTGTGTGTATAAGGACCCCAAAATGCACCTGTTAAGAGACAAACATATTTACGAAGCGTATTTCAAACTCAAGGCCATCAGTCATGCAGGAGAACATGGAAATAGCTGCAGCTGCGAGAAAATTCAACATTAATGAGTCAATAGTAGTTTGAATCATCTGACTGTTTTGTTTTGCTTAATGCGCCTTATAATCTGGTGTGCCTTATGGTCCAAAAAAATTGGTATTTGGAAGTGCTGACATCTGCTGGTCACTCAATTTACAGCAGCTCTTGTTTGATAATAAATGTGGGCTTCATACCAGCGGATATAGAATGCCTATAAGAGGTTCTATACAATGTCAATACACAGACACACAGCTAACTAACCATCCTCTCTGGGACTGATTTAGGACTATCATCGCAATATTTTGCTGATATTTTTTTTTTACCTTTTTATAACCATTATGGAGCCACCGATCTCCTTGGAAACTGGTGATAATAATCAGATCCAGTTTACGCAAATAAAATAACATAAAATTAAAATTCCTGTGTCTTTTTAACTGCTCTGTTCACATAACAAGGCAGTCATGTCATTTCAGATAAACGGGGGCTTATTTATCTCTGGTCACGTGATATTCTGATGAATGATACAGGGCCGTTTCTCAATACTCAATCACTTCCCGAGGGAGTGGCAGAACACAGCGCAATCATTCTACAATAGGACCGACAGCGTACTTGACGACATCCCAGATAGCAAGAGGACATTGAATTGATGCTTATTTTTCATCTGAGCCACTATTATGGTCAAGATTGAGATGCCAGTGCTAAATCAATGTTTAATCTACATTAATGTACTGATGACCCGATGGTCTAATAGTAATAACATTGGAATAACATCACAGTTCCAGTCAGCTCCAGTGGCTTTTCTCTCATCCCCCCTTAGTTTAACTATGATTAATATTTGCAATAGAAATTACACATGATATAAAAAATAAATAACTAAATAAATGATGTAAATAATAGAATTTTGTATGGAAAAAAGATCATTTAAAAAGTATTTTAAGCACTTTGGCCCAACTTATTAGGCATATGATCTGTTTCATAATTTCTAACAAGGTTCAAACAGTTAAGCACAATCACTACATGACAGAAACATGAGCTTAATCCAAACAATTTCTTAATAAAAATATTATATATGCATACACAATTCAACCTGCTTATTAAATAAAAAGAAACAGGCCAGAAGCTAGAAAGCTTTTTTTTTTTCTTTTTCTTCATCTTTTTTTGTTTTTTAGCAGACACTCAAAATTAGACAGCTGGTTTTTGGAAGAGAATTGAACAAATATTCAAAACTTAATTAGATCATTTCTCTAGAAGATTTCAGGATCTCCATGTATTAACATGCTGTTTCTGCTCTCCGTGAAAAGGCTAATATGGTTGTTGTGTATTTAACATGTTTTAATGCTTTGTATCTTGTTCTGTTTAATCTCAACAAATCCCTAAAACAGTCAGTGATCACTGTCGGCCTCTCTCTGTTTTTATTACCACTAATTGTTTTAAATATCCGTTTTTAAAACTGTATGATGTAACTACAGCCTGGCTGTTAAACCTAATTGTTACACACTGATAATTTTATTACAGATTAAAGAATTTAGATAATTTTTAACTCTCAGTAATGCTGCAGTGATCGTGTGACTTAGGGACCTGCAGCTGAGTTTGAGCCCAGACAAGGCTAATGTCAGACTAAAAGACTGGATTGAAGTGCAGCGATTATTAATAGAAGCTGAAATAAGGCTCATATATACTTGTATTAATATTATTTTACTATTATATTAATATGGTAAGTTTCAGTTAGCTTTGCACTAAATAGCCGGGACAAATTTCCTTCAAAGAGCTCCTTTTTACTTCTATACTTTTCAGACATTTCAGAATATAAAAGAACATAGACCTGCACCTTTCAGTGGAGGCTAAACACTGAATATATGTTGATATCGACATCTAATGGGTGTTTTTTGGTTTATTTTAGATTTTTATATGTTAACCACAAATAAGTTTGGTGAAAATTAATTTCAATCTTGCAAAAGGATAGTTTTACTTTAGCTATCAGTAGATTTTTCCCTAAATTATTTGCTCCTCTTTATTTTCAGATATTTAGATGTGTCATACTTGTTTATGTTAGCTTTTTTTCTGTTTGTTTGTTTTTTTTAATTAAACAAACATTATTTTTTTTAATTAAAACTAGAATAAAAAAATTGCAACCCAAACTCAACATACCTGATCAGTGTGTGTGTTTTTTCTTGGATGAGCAGTGACACTTATGTATACATTTATAATGTTTTTTAAAAACCCAAATCTATCTATCTATCTATCTATCTATCTATCTATCTATCTATCTATCTATCTATCTATCTAGATAGATAGATAGATAGATAGATAGATCTGGTGAACGCAGTAACCGGGTCATTGCAGCAGATTTCAATGCAAGACACCCTATCAGACCACCCATCTCCCATGCTACACTTAGCAAACTGCTCGCTAAGTTTCGTGAAACTGGTTCAGTGTTGGATTTGCCAAAATGTGGACGCAAGAAATCTGTCACTAATGAAGAAACATCAGTGGCTGTCCTAGCTTCATTCAGCAAGAGCCCACAGCGTAGCACTCGCTGCATAATTGAGGAATTATGGATTGGATCAACTGGTCCCTAAATGCAATTGACACCCCTTTCTCAACGAGAAGTCTGGGCTTGGGTGAGCCTGAGTGCTGAAGATATCTACCTATTCGGAACCATGGTAACAGGGTTCTGGGGAATCGGAGCTGGCTTGGCCCTGACTCATCGAAGAATTAAGAAAGCGGAACTGGCTGTTCAAACCCCCACAAAGCTGCCCGCTGGGATTGAAACGATGGGAAGAGGCGTGAGTTTCTCAAAATGGGCTCATTGAGTGCAGCACGGATAAGATCTTGGAGAGGCTACGGCTGCTGTGAATACTCAGAATAAGATCTCTGACTGCAGACTGGATACATCTCAGAAGGGCTAGCTCGGAATAACATCTCTGAGCGCAAATTGGATGACATCTCGGGGAGGCACACTGCCGTGAGTTCTCGGCTCCTTGAGCACAAGAAATGACAACATCACAGAACGCAAGTATGGCGAAGCTCGCGGCTCTCCAACGGAAGATTGAGAGACCAGTGTTGGACTGTAGTGCTGCTTTGAAATTCATATGAGCTGTTTGCAATAAAGTAAAAAGCACCATCACTTCACGCGGATACCCCTTTGGCGCCAGCGGCGGTCTCGAGGCTGGAGCAGAAAAACAACACCCTGATAACGACTGTGTTTAGTCTGTTCCTTCCCATTCCATGCAAGGCCACCTGGGTTGGCTGGAAGACTGTTTACTTAGCCTGGCGGGGCGAAGGACACTGTCTCAGCTGAACTCTGGACACACACACACACACTTACACTGGTATGCACACACTGATCCCCCCTCCCTTTCCAAACGCCTTCGATGCTTGTGCCCTACCGGGGAAGATGGCAGTCGACTGGACCAGCGCAGACATGCTGCAGGACCGGATGCGCTGTCTACACCGGCTCTCTCTTACCCTTTACCTGCCCCTGTTGCTTGTCTTGTGTTTCTATGGTGTATTGATAGTCATGTGCTTTTTGTGCTGAGGTGTTTTTTCTGTTATCAAACTGTTCTCCCACTAGGAGCTCAGTCTGAGTGGAGTTTTTTTTCTCCTCCTCTTACCTCATGTTATGTATTTTCGTTGTTTTTTTCCTATCAGCTTACCTTTCTGACATGTCTCCAGAAGTGATGTTTGTGTAAAGTTGGTCAGAAGGTTCCTTTGTAAGTGCGCATGCGCCATTAGCGTGCTGCCTGCTGTAACCCTAATTTCCTAATTTCCTTCCCTAATTTCCCTCGGGATTAATAAAGTATACTGATTCTGATTCTGATGTCACTGGAGAGTGGCATTAGTCGAACATCCCTTCGGCGGATATTAGCTACTCACAAATGGCACCCTTACAAACTCCAGCTACTGTAGCATCTCAATGAAAACAAAAATTGGAACAGGACCCTCAGTTCACACAGAAGATTTTGTGATTATGTGAAGTTAACAAACAAAACCACCGCTATTGGTCTGACACTAACTCCCTCCAAGACTGTTGGAACAACAAAAGTGATGGTTTGGTGTGGTATATGGGGTACAACAATAGTGGGTCCATTCTTCATCAATGGAAACCTCAAAGCCACTGGATATTTGAAATTGCTACATGATGATGTGTTTCCCTCTTTATGCACTGAAGCTGGCACGTTCCCTGAGTTTTAACCTATATGCAAACTGTCTTTGTCACTTAGAGTCTCTAAGTGAGTCTCACAGGCCTGAATGTACGCTTGAAACCACTTTTAACTATAATGATAATTATAATTTTTTACTTGTTTGATCTGCTGCTCCCCAGAAACAAACACGTGGACATTTTGGACTTTTAACTGTATTTTCATGTTTGACAGTTGTTCCTACTATTAAAAACCTCCCTTACAACTATTCAAACTACACAAACTATTTAAGCAATAAATGGCAGAAAAGGTTTTGTTTTTCACTTTGTACTATAGAAATGTTGTTTTTGTTATTAATACAGTAAAAAAAAAGGCCAGTTACAAGAACACAATGTAAAAACACTTTTATAAGCATATATTGTATATACACAATGTATAAGTTACAGGAAACATTGTGGGGGTGTGTACAAGGGCATCATAATATATATAATACATAAGAGTGGAAGGTATATTGTCATTAAGGTAATGGTAATTGTACATCTGCCAAGATATTGCATAGGACATAGTCAGTAGCAGTAAAAGAATGACTCGAAAGCCTGCATGTGGGGGGATGTAGGGATATAAATGAAAAAATGAAGGTGTTGTCTTAGTAAAACTATGGTTAAACTTATTGCATTGTGCCAATCAAAGTATTTCTCAGATATGCTAATCTGAAAGTCTGTATCTGCGTCTGTATTGGTTCAACTTGTTTGTTTTAGAAAAGCAGACATGACGGGAGCTGATGTTCCCTCTGAAATGATCAAGGCTTTCATTTCTAAGTTGCTAAAGCAGTTATTAAAAACACTGGACTTTAACTCACCTAAATCACGCATGTTGTCCAAGATTGTTAACAAAAGGAAACTGCTCTGTTACAATAATTAATCTCACAGACACTTGCTTACTTGCCAATTAACAAAATATTTAAATTATTTTTTAATTGATTAATTAATTATGTTTTTCTCTGTGTAGGCCTCCAGGATATTAGACTAGAAGATATCCTTTAATCCTTCACGGCTCACATGTTTTATATTTTAGATTCTTCAAAATAGCCACCCTTTGCTTTGATTACTGTTTTACACACTTGTGCCATTCTCTCGATGAGCTTCGTAAGGTAGTCTCCTACCTCCTACATTAGTTCCCAGAGATGCTGAACACTTGTTGGCCCTTTTGCCTGCTGTCCATCAGGATATATCCGTTAGGTTTAGGTCAGGTGTTTGTGGAGGTCAGGCCATGTGACACAGCACTCCATCACTCTCCTTCTTGGTCAAATAGCCCTTACCCAACCTGGAGGTGTGTTTGGGTCATTGTCTTGTTGAAAAAGAGGACTAAGGAGGACCCTGAAAAAGAGGTCCAAATAAGCACAAACCAGATGGGATGGCATGTCACTGCAGGATGCTGTGGTAGCCATCCTGGTTTAGTTTTAAATAAATCCCCAACAGTGTCACCAGCAAAGTACCCCTACACCATCGCACCTCCTCCTCCATGTTTCACAGTGGGAACCATGTATGTAGAGACAATCCATTCACCTTTATGTGCTTGGCACAAAGACATGATGGATGGAAGCAAAGATCTCAAATTTGGACTCATCAGACCAAAGCACAGATTTCCAGTGGTCTGATGTTCAGTGCTTGTGTTTCCTTGCCCAAACAAATTTCTGCTGCATCTTGCTTTTCCTTAATCATTGTTTCTTAGCAGCTATTTGACCATAAAGGCCTGGTTTACACAGTCTCCTCTGAACAGCAGATGTAGAGATGTGTCTGCTACTGGAACTTTATCTGAGCTCTAATCTGTGGAGATGTTAACTTGCAATTTCTGAGGCTGGCGACTCAATTCATCCTCAGCAGCAGAGGTAACTCTTGGTCATCCTTTCCTGGTGTGGTCCTCATGTGAATCAGTTTAGTCTTAGCGTTTGATTGTTTTTGTGACTGCACTTGAGGACAGATTCAAAGTTTTATCAATTTTCCTGACTGCATATGACTGAATGCTAACTGTCTGATACATTGTTTTCATTTGTCTTTTTACTGGAGCTTGCTTGGATGTGTTTTCATAGCTATATGTAGATAGAAGCTATTAGAAAACATAAAAGACAAGGAGAAACTATTTATAGATTATATGGCAGTTCTGCAGCTCTACATACATATATCAAAAATAAATAAGGAGTTTATATTTACACTGTGGCTTACTGCATATATTAAATATTGCATTGTAATGATGGTAATTTGCATAGTCTGTGTATAGAGGGGAGTAGTCAGCGCATGTTTAAGTTCAGGGTGGTTATGGCTTTTGGAAAGAAACTATTGTTGAGTCTGTTAGTCTTTGTACTTTTGCACCCATACTGCCTCCCTGAGGGCAGCAGGTTGAACAGGTCAAAACCAGGGTGGGAGCTGTCCTTGATGATGTTTGTTGCTCTGCTGAGGCAGTGTGAGGTATAAACGTCCATCAGGGAGGGAAGAGGGCAGCCAATGATCTTCTGTGCTGCCTTAACTACTCTCTAAAGCCTTCTCTGTCTGCCATGGTGCACCGTACCATACTGTGATACAGTATCTCAGCAGGCTCTCAATGGACGAGCAGCAGAATGTCAGCAGCACGTTTGAGTCCAGGTTATACTTCCTGAAGACCCTCATGGTAAGTAAAGTGAATTGCCAACATTGTGCTGTCTTAGTAACGGAAGAGTTCCTCTTCCGTTATTAAACTCTCTCTTTGACAACATCAACACAAAACTGTGCAAGAGGAAGTTGTAAAAATCTTAAAAAATAAAGCACCTAACTATCCATCTATCTATTCTCTTCTGCTTATTGTTATCAGGGTCTCAGGGAGGAGATGGAGCCTGTCCCACCTTTAGAAACGAGCTACACCCTGGTCAGGTCACCAGTCTGTTGCAGGGCTAATACACTTAACTGTCTTAAATTAAAATTTAAGAAGTTTAGTTAAGTGCTTTCATTATTGCAGCTCTTTTGTAGAAAGGTTTTGTGAGCACACATGGAAACAGAGCAAAAGTCAGTCTCATTACCCTCAAGAATTTATCTTACTCACTATCAAACATTGCAATACTGCTGCAGTCACTACTGCTAGCAGCTAGATGAGAGCACAAAAAAGATGTGTTAGTGGTCTGTGGGCTGATGCTTCCTCATTGCACTTCTGAAGTTTAATTTTATCTTTTTCTGAGAAGTGAAGGGGGAAGTGTTTTGGTGAGAATGTGGGTACAACAGCAGCAGAGCTCTGGAGGTTTGAGCCTCTCATGATAACCATATAAACTTCAGAAACACAAATAGTTAACACATCCAGTAGTCTATAAGAAGCGTCTTTAGGTCCTCATCATTTTTCTGGAGTTTGCTAAATTGCTAAGACTGAATAAATGTTCGCTACAGTTCAAAATTCAGATTAGCAGCAGTTTTTCTTCATACAGCTTTTAGTGAATCAGGCTAAACAATACTTAACCGCTGTCTTTAATGTCCTGCAATTGGTTAATGTGACTGGAAAATAATTAAAAATGTTTTCATTTCTATTAGTTTTAGTGTTCTTACTATTATAACCAACAATGACAAAAGGAGACTGGCCATCTGTTGGATTTATGTAAGCATCTTTGTCATATTTAACACCTTATTTTAAGTTGATTGTTTAAGTTGCTGCCAAAGCAAAACATCTGTGTTTAACCAATGTCCACTATTGAATTAAATAAATCCAACATTATCTTTTTTTCAGTGAACACTTCAATATGTGCAGTTATAACAAAATGACACAGGCTCTAAAGCGGTTTCTTCTTAAAGTGAAGAAAGTATCTGGATCCTTTATTTAAAGCATTTATTTACAGTGGCACAAAATGTTATTAGTATTTTTTCTTCTTTCTAATTTTTTCTGCACTGTTCAAGACAGATGCATTTGAAGCTGTGCCTTAGACAGGAATGATGTCATGTACTGTGATAGGATGCTATCAGTTAAACTTTTATGAGCAGCTGCAAACAGAAAAGGTTTCTTGCAATAAAACGTCAACACATACACCTCTGGCAGAAACAGTTTAGGTCAAAACAGAAATATATATGTGTGGTAACATGCCTGTTTTTGAAACATAAATGTCTTTGAGTTTGGTGTCTGTAAAAATTAACCCATGACTTTTCACATTCACTCTCTCATCTAAAAAGTGAAACAGCATCTACCATATCTCCTTTCATGAGCATCATCCTACTTCTTTACATCATTGATGGTGGAATAGAGGTGGTTGGGATCATCTCCAGCAGAAGAGGAGAACGCTTTCACAGTGCTGTAGGTCACAGTGTCACCTTCATCATGACCACGGGACTATAGGAAAACATTACAAAAAAAAAAAAAAACAGTACAAAACAAAAAAACATTACAAAACAAGACAAGACATAAGGATCTTTGAAAATCATGGTCTTACTGCTAACATCATCCCCACAAATATTAAAAATCTCACCCGGGTTTTACTCTTGGTCCTCTTGGGCAAGCTGATGGAGTGTTGCCGGCCAGCTGCCTTTCTTTTCCTGAAAAGGAAAAAAAAACATACCGAGATTAGTTTCACATTAAAAATCCATTTTTTGCCTGATTTCTAATGATCCCAATCTACAAAATAAGACTATATTCACATTAATGCACCATTTTCACATTCTTAACATTGGTTATATTATGTTAAACTATAATCTGGGGATGCTTTTACCTTTATGGTTCTTCCATCTGATGATCACAGCAGTTATTAAGAGTGCTGATAAACCAACGGGAAGGATAATAAGCCATAATAACAAACCTGAAAAGAGAATTAAAACACATTAAAGACAATTATTGTGCCCACTCATGGTGAAGTGTTAGTCTAGTATTTGCCTGTAGGCAAATAAACAGAAGAATTATATGACTTATAAGTGACAAATACAATCAGATTTGTAAGTTACCGTACTGATGAACTTTAAATGTGATTTTTCACCTGTTGCAAATCTTCAGTTTTCAAACTGAATGATTAAGTTTGTTTTTAGTAATGATGGTGAAAGGCATACAAATCAGAATGACCGTTTTAAAGGCCTAGAGACCAGCCAACAACCCAATGTCACTCTATACTGGGGAAAACTGTGTATTCAGTGACTGGTTGTTGACTGTTATTGAGTGAAATCAGTCAGAAAGAGAGCGCTGCAGCAAACACCTTCTGGTGATTTCTTTGGTCACTCACAGTTTTCATGTAGACAAACAGAAGCAAGCATTTGCAGACATGTCTGCATCTTCTATGGAAACTATGGCCAACTGTGTTAACCTGCTAGTGACCAAAGCAATCACAATGAGGTTTTTCAGTACAGCACCGTAGACCTCTTTGCAACCAGGTACACCTTGAAGCTGTGAACATACATTTTCCTGTAGTGACCACTTCCTGTCAGCGCTCACTGTCTGTAGGCCTGTGTGAAAGAGCTCTAACTAAATGTCCACCCAAAGCCCAGAGTCCACCTGACATTCAGACTTTAAGTTTTATAAACACAACTGTCACTGAATGTCTCCACCCAAGTGTCAGTCGGATATTCAGATATTTGATGTTGATTTTGACTTTGTGACATCTTCACATAAAGAAATGTAATTACAAAATCAAATAAAGAATGATTGTAAGAAAAAAATAAACACGAAGCTGTTTTTAAAAGAATAGATAATGTGGAGAGGTGCAATATCTAACAATCAAAACAGTCAAAGCATCACTGTGAGGTGATTTAAAATATTCTTAACAGTTTATTTCCCAACAAGTTGAATTTAAAGGGTCTGAACAATAAAGCAAATTTCAGGTGTCACTACCTTGTGAGGACTTTTTTGATTCTAGAGAAGATTTTGTTGTTCTCATTGTTGTTGTTGTTGTTGTTCTCATTGTTGTTTTTGTTGTTGTTGTTGTTGTTGAGGCGAATTTTGCAGTTGTTGATTTTGTGTTTTCACCTAAAGAAAGAAATGAAATAACAAAACAAAACAAAATTATTCAGATAAAAAAACCTGCAAACTATGTTTACAACAATAGATAATGTAGAGCGCTGCTATAATTAATAATCATGTCAGTTAAACACGTCTGCTCATCACTGTGAAGCGATTTGGACATAATCTCACCTGTTTTCTCACCTGAGGACTTGAGTGTGAAGGGAAACAGTTGTTCTTCTTTAGTGTGTTTATCTGTCACTTTGCACTTCAATGAATTATAAAACTGTGACTTCTGATCACGGTGAGATCTTTTAAATGTCACAGTCACAGAGCAGGAACCTGGTTTTATCTCCACGTCTGATATTTTCTTTTCACCCTCATGCAGCCACTCCACTGTGTGTCTACAGTGTTCATATGTCAGCACAGAGCAGTTCACAATGACTTTATTGTTGTTCTCATGTTCAGTCACTGGTGAAGATGGAGATATGGAAAGAGAAAAACAACAGAGCATCATCACTGTAATAAATACTGTTGTAATATTTCAGTTTGTTCCAAGTTTGAACTAAAAACATTATGATGTAAATACTCACTGTTAATAACAGACAGATCAACTGTAAATTCTGGACCTTCTTGTTGTCCTCCTCTTGTTTTGTACTGTCTGCAGGTGTAACGACCAACATCCTCAGCTTTGACCGTCTTTATAAGCAGAGAACAGTTCGCTGTAACCCTCAGTCTGGTGTATTCAGCTTTAACATTTTCATTAATCTGTCCATAAACAACCAGCTCTACTGATGGTGTCTGTCTTGAATCAGTGACTTCCTAGGTAGTATAGCTGCAGTCATGTTGACCATCTATCACATTTTCACAAGACAAAGTGATGTCATGTCCGGCTCTGGCAGCTCTGAAGGAGGACAAAGTCTGTCCTGTTGTTTCTGCTGAGGACAGAAGAGTGAAATGTGACAAACTATAACATGAACACTGCAGTTAGATTAACAGTTAGTTTAAGGATTATTTTACATAATTTATTTCTCATCTTTTCTGTCCAAGAGTCCAGAAAAGTCAAAGTTACAAAGCAAACACGTCTCTCTCAGTTAAAGGAAGAACATACTATTGTGTGTGTG
This sequence comes from Neolamprologus multifasciatus, assembly GCF_963576455.1. Classification (NCBI taxonomy): domain Eukaryota; kingdom Metazoa; phylum Chordata; class Actinopteri; order Cichliformes; family Cichlidae; genus Neolamprologus; species Neolamprologus multifasciatus. Next base: position 21,884,471 of record NC_140453.1, read on the forward strand.
TTCTGTGTCTCCTTACCTGTAATCTGAAGCATCAGCAGCAGGAATGAAGACATTTGAATCCACATGACTGCAGCCATCGTACTTCTCTGTCTGTCAGTCTCTGCTCTCTGCTCTCACATTCACAAATGAGACAGTCTCAGACATGAACACAGCTTCAACTTCCTGCTCACTTCCTCATCAGTGGTTTACTCTCCATCACTTGTTCTGAATTAATTTATTTTACAGCCTTCAAATGTTTTTGTCCTCCCTCTCTCTTTATTCATAAAATGAATAATTGAGCTTTTAACAAGAATGTGTGTTGATGGCTACAATGAAATATGTAAATACTGCAGCAAACACCACTGCAGCAGCTGGATAATGACACAGATAAGATGTGTTAGTAGTCTGAGGCCTGATGTGCATCATTGTACCTATGAAGTCGTTTTTTTTCTGAGAAGTGAAGGGGAAGTATTTCTGTGAGAATGTGGGTACAACAGCAGCAACGCTTTGGAGGTGTGAGACTCTAATGTTGACCACATAAACATCAGAAACACAAATGATTCACACACTGATGGACTAACAGAGCTGCCTTTAAGTCCTCAACATTTTATTTTTGCTGAGCTGTGGATTCGAAAACACACATTATATGACACACACGAGTAAACCTTTTTTTTTTTTTGAATTTGCAAAACTACTTAGACTGATTAAATGTTCACAAATGACAAATGCAGCTTGTGGGGATAGGTTAATTGGTTAATCCAAATTGTCCATTGATGTAAATGTGCAAGTGAGTGTGAATGGTTGTCTGTCTCTGTGTGTTAGCCCAGGCGACAGACTGGCGACCTGTCCAGGGTGTACTCCTCCTCTTGCCCTATGACAGCTGGGATAGGCTCCAGCCACCCCCGCGACCCTGAAAAGGATAAGCGGAAGAGAATGGATGGATGAATAGTTTTATGGCAGCACCCTCTAGTGGCCTTGAAGCAAACTAAGACATGACATCTCCGGTGTCCCTTACTTTTGTCTGTTGGGGGAGCAGGATTGGATCTAGTGATACATACAGACTGAGTAAGCCGATTAGGACAGGCCTGGAGAAATAAGAGAAAAATACAACCTTGTACAAACCATGCTTTTAATAAAAAAATAAAATAAAATACACAAATAGTAATTATTAATACAAAAACGTTTTCATATGTTATTTGTTTGTCTGTATTCAGTCTCATTATTAGCCATGATGGAGAGTTAAACATATAGCAGGTAAGACCATGACATTCAGATTTAATTTTGTTAAACTTATTTTGACATACTTTTTGAGATAAGTCTTAAAAGTACATTGTTTACCTTATTTATTATTGATTTACTTTAATCAGATTTGGCTGGTATTGTATTTAAATGTATGACTCTCACAGTATGTTTATTTAACTGCCCAAATAATTGGTGAGGATATGGCCACAGTGGCTGCGAAGCAAGAAGTTGTTTTTTCATTCTGAAGCATAAATAAACATACCACAAAACCCTGCAGGGAGGAGCCATATTTGTTTTTTGTGTTTGCACATACTATTATTGATGGTAACTGTGATATTTACAAGACGAAGCTTGAGTATTATTACATATATGATAATGATGTAAGCATGTTTGCGTACAACACACAAACTCAAGTGGTGCTACCAAGATGGTTGCTGACTGGCAAGAAAATTCTGGAAGAAATCTGGTTACATTCCAAAGCACAAATATATATATAAAAACAAATATGAAGATATAATATCTGTATAAAATAGACTTTTCCCCTTTGAGAACTAGCAATAAGCTCTGTGTTTGTTAATGCTCCCTTGCAAGAGATTAAATTAACTAAAACTCATGTTTCTGTGTGTCTCGGATTTTGTTAAAAAATTTTCTAACTGGTTGTTCTTTGAAAATACCAATACTAAGGCATTTAAAAGAATAACCATTATCATGCTAGCAATGTGTGGTCAGATGCAAACTCTGTTTTCCCAGCTTTTCGCAGTGACAACACACAATAAATATTAAGATGAATTTAACCTGCATAATTATTTTATTTTTAGGGAGTTATGTGCAGTGTTCAAAAAAATTGAACAGGTGTTATATGAATAATTACCTGCAAACGAAAGCATGACTATCAGAGTTACAGGCATTTTAATTAATCTGTTCTTAACTATCTTGTTTCTTTGTCTCTGTTTTTGTCTTTTTTTTGTTTCACACTCATCAATGACAGAGTTTGAAATTTTGCTTCTTTTGCAGACTAGAACAGTATGTACTTCCTGTGAATACTAAAGTGTGACCTCCTCATCAGCACGTTTGTCTTTGAACATTTTATTTTTAGTCACAAAGGGGTGGATAAAGTCAATGCAAAAAAATAAATAAATAAATTACATCTGAGAAAAAAACTTAACATTAAATGCTTGAGATCCAATATTATCTTTTATTTTATTTTTCATACCATTTTAATGTGGCAAAGAAGCCTGACTGAGCAGCCCGCTCATGTGGTATCTCATTGTGATGAGTGAGGTTTTTGCTTCCATCAACAGCTACATTTGTGTCGCAGCAGAGCTCTGATCTCTTCTTCATTGTCACTGTTAAAACTTCAGCCACCCCAACTCTGACAGGAGGGGTTGAATCTGATGTGTTTTTGAGGTCACTTGTTTGATTATGAGGAAAAAAACCTCCAGCAGAGTTTGGACTGAATGTTTAGTTGATCATGCTAAAAAAAAATGGGCAGGCCTTCAGGAAGGTTTGTTTACCTTCACCAGTTTTTGTCTGTGGTCAGATGATCATATGCATTTATTTGTGCATTAATAACTGTCTACCTTGGTTAAGAGGTGTTTAAGTATAAAGTGAACTTAAAGTCTAGCTGGACTGTATATGCAAATGCATAAAAATGTCTAGAGTGATCTTTGCACAGAGAAAGCAATATTTATTTAAGTATCAGAGGCATGGCGTGAAGTGATGACACAATATAACAAGTAATGCTCACATTATGTCAGCGTCCTTCGTTTTTCACCATCTCCACCTGTAGAGGGAGTCTCAGCTTTCTCAGTAGCTTCATGTCTTGTACTATGATGTCTGCTAAGGCAGACAGCGTGGAGATGAGAGAGCAGATCCAAATGCGGACAAGGGGGATGGAGGTGGACATTAACAAAAATTTATTAAAATTAATATTTTATTTATTTATTTGCTTTTGTTTGTTGTCTTGTTCAGCCAAAATAACTTTTATAAGTTATTTTGGCTGAACAAGACAACAAACAAAAGCAAAGAATGACTAAAATGGAGGTAACAAAACATATACAATAAATGCTACGTTTACTGTATGAACCGACAACAGACAGAGCAAGACAGAGGACTAAATACACAAAAGGGTAACAAAGAAATGAGAACCAGGAGGGAAAAACAGCTGGGACCAATCACACACATACTCATTTTCATATCTTAGTACCATCAAAACTGAATGCCTAATTCTAACCCTCAGCCTAAACCTAACCACAACCTAATTGTAACCCTGACACTAAAACCACATTTTGAGCCTCAAAAATGCCTTCAAATGCACGCACACACGCGCACAACAGTGCGAGGAAGCAAAACCAAACACACTAAACACATGACGAGGAACTATCAAAATAAAACAGGAAACACGAGACACAGACTGAGAGGCAGACTTGACGCTGGATCTGGGGCTTGGCTAGACGCGACACATGGAACAAACGTGAGGCACAGAGACAGAAACCAAGAGACTAGAAATCACAAAAGAATAACTAAGGGAGCCAAAAATACAAAAGACTAAAGCATGAAAATCCACTAAATTTTAGAATATTAATAATCAAAACATAACCACTGGGTCACCATGACAGGACCATGACACAGGTGAGAATGTGAGAGGTCATCTGCGCCTGCTTTTGTTTATTTGATTAATCAATTTCAAAGCTGCACTGGTCTTCATTAATTCAGACTTAATAATTGTTATTTGCTGTTTAGAATTCTTAATTAACATTTTTTTTCCTCTTTTGATATTATGTTAATGAATAAAGAGACACGGAACCGACCAGTTGTAAGTTATGGTGCTATTTCTTTTCATATGGGCATGCATAAGAGGGAACAAAAGAAGGAGGCGAGATTTTATGTTTTTATGTACAGCTGAAAGTGTCATTGCTGTAAATAAAAACTCAGATGTATTTCTGATTATGATGGTTTGAGTATTTGAATTTAATTTCTGCTGAAACTACAAGAAGATTTGACATTTTTATCTTGAACAAACAATTTTATGCTAATGTAATGTGAACTTTTTGTTCTTTTTCTCTCAGTCTATCTAAAAACATGCAAACTAAATGTTGGGTCTGTTTCCACAAGCCCCGCTAGTTTAGAAACTTATTCTCGTTAACAACAAAAACAAGACGAACATCTTTTACTTGCTAGCAAAGGAAGTCTTTGGTCAAGAACCAAAGACACTTGGTGCCAGCGTTGCCATGGAAGTGACTGATGCCTGTGAGCACAGCCACAGCCAGCAGAGGGGAGGATTTAGATGAGAACGTGGGAGATTGTCCTTCTGCCGCTTGTTTCATTGTGTGTGTGTGTGTGTGTGTGCGTGTGTGTGTGTGTGTGTGTGTGTGTGTGACTTCCTGCTGACCAAAAGGGACAGTGACTGTTGTCGTGACTATTATTGGCGATGTTCCTGGTGAAACACAAAATTAAGCAAATACAAACACATTTTCTGATATTAGGAGTCAAATTTTCTGAAGTTGTGATTAAGGTTAAAAGACTGCAAATGTCACAATAATGTTCTGTCACTACTAAAGAGCCACGTAGGTCTGTCACAGTTATGCCGACCATCTATCATTTATTCACATTCAAATGTGACTTCATCACCAGTTATGGTCATGGAAACAGAGAAATGCCTGCTAGCTCCTCCTACTTATACAGTCATCTTATTATATGATGAATGTGAGGACCGTTTTAGATGAAGGTTTAGTTTTAGTTTCCAAGAGATAATTAAACATGTCTTAGTTACAGGAGCAGCACCTAATAAAGTAACATATTAATAGAGATTTGTAATATGTATGCAGGAGGGACTATGCGCTTACCTGCTGCTCTCTGGCAGGTAGCTCCATGCCCTCCTGGGTTTTAAACGCACCTTAGAACACACATACATCAACACTACAATGAGCGGGTGGAGGGAGGTTAGGAGTCTTCTCTCACCCTCGTTCTCTGCTTTCTGCTGGAGCAGGGGGGCTAGGAGGAGGAGTTGGCCGTCCGACTGGGGTCCGGAGTGTGGGGCCTCCCTGCTGCTGCGGAGTCGGGGCGGTCTGCTTCTCCCCACTGCAGGGAAAAGGGTAACACAACCTGGGTCTGGGTGCAGTTCCCCCCTCCAGGGGCAAGGGTACCTAGACCCGGTTCGTAGAGTACGCTTGGGGAGTGTGATTGTGTGTACAGCGTCTCTTTATGTCTGTCTCCACGTTGGTTGAGTGTGGAGTAAGTGCATATGAGAGCATGAGGGTGGGAATGGATGTTTGTATCTGTGTGTGCCTGTATGTCTGTGTCTGTATGTCAGGTTGGGTATCAGATGCCACCTCTCTGAGGACAGCTCAGGCCCTCCAAGGTTTGGAGGCCTATCTCCCCCCACCACTTCCCCTGCCGGGGGCGGACTCCCTCAGACGTCGGTGCGTTGGTGGTTCTTTGTGTCCGGGGGTGGGCGTCCGGGTACACACCGGCTCACTCCTTGGCGGCTGCTTATCGGGGCCTGGAGCCTGGGGCTCGCTTGGGCCACTTCGGAGGTGGGGTGCCCCCGGCCTCTCGGCCTGGGGCTCGGTCACTCAGGCACAGCTGGCTGCCGGCGGAGCTCACGGGCACGTCACTGCAGCCCCCCCTGGCTTCTGCTCCGTGGCTGCTGGGTGACCCCTCATCTGGGACTCTCCTCAGCTCTTTCTGGGACAGTGGCGCGGCTGCCCCTCTGTTGGTCTTCCTTGGTCTCTTGTGTTCTGGGGGCCTCTGGATGTCTGGGGTTTTGATCTCCTCCATACCTGCTTCATGCCCTGGAGGACGGGGCAGTGGCCCCCCACACCCTCTAGCAGATCATTACATGAGGGAACCTTTTAAGAAAACAAGCGCGTCCATGCTCACAGGTGTACACACGGGTGATCACACACACAAACTACACCCTTTTTGGCTCCTACCTCAATGCACACTGTGCTGTCGATCTTACGTGCTGCACAATAATGTTTAATATTTAGTATTTACTGTCATATTCCCATATATCATTGTGATGTGGTTTATTGTATTACTCTCGTTTTCTTCTGCTTGTTTTCTTTTTTCTTTCTCAACAGGTGATCCAGGTGATCGATATATGTATTTTTTTTTTTTTTTTTTCTTCTGCTTATTCTGTTGGTTTTTGTTTTTTGCCCTTCTCCCCCGTCCCTCTTCTCAACTGTTTTTCTTCCCCTCTTTCTTTCTCCCTTTTCTTTCCCCCAGTCAAGTCTGTCCCGTATTCAGCAAGTGAAAATAAAATAAAGAATAAAAGGTGAATCAAATGAACCATTACGGCAAAGCTGGGATGGTCAATTTGGTAAAGAAAATCCGTTGGGCATCTTTCTTCGCCTTTAGACAATAATTCTGATGGCAAAAGAACCAAACGGGACAGGCAAAAGAAAAAAAAAAAAAAAAAAAAAAAAAGAGATTTGTAATATGTTATGTTGTGTTAGCACTTACCAACTGAAGCATCAGTGAGTGGAACCACTGAGCTCTTTCTTTGTTTCTACTTTTGGTCACAGATGACACTGTTTCTAAAATGACTTAGAGAACAATGGGTTTTGTGCAGTTTATAAGGTGCCACTTCTTCATAATGACTTCATTCTGTCTCCTATTGTAATCTTGCTGATTTTATTTGGGGTGTTAACCATTAATTTCTGCTACACTTGTGCAAAAAATAAAAGGCACTTTTAGACCATTTTGACATCTAGTTTTCATGCATTTTGCCAACTGCCTTGCTTAGAATTGTTTGAGCTGTAAAGTAATTTCTTGATCTGAAATAGCACAGAGGAAGTCAAACATATCTATGAACTCTTTTCTTTTATAGACCATGTGCAAACAGGGCTCTTGGCATATGTGACATAATGGTACTTTACCACACTGGGCATGGAACAGATGAGTCTGAAGGAAAGTTCAGCAGTACATGACCAGAGGCTTGGCCCTCTGAAAATAACCAGATATGCATCACTTTAACGTGACATAAATTACATGATTATTTATGAGATCCATCCCAAACAATAAGCATTTTCTAACATATATTGTCACAGATTAAGTTTCTGAGTCTTTATTGTTCCCTTACAACCAGAAAAGTTGCTGTGTGTCTTGTAAAATTCTAAAATTAAAAATTAGAATCATAATATATCTAAAGTAAAATGAAATACAGGTATGCAGTGAAATGTCAGAGCTCAGTACAAACAAGAGAGGTTTAATAATAGTGATGAGATAACAGGAAGGGGAAGTGGCAATAATACACGCAGCTTTTACTGCTGCTGATTTATCGCTGCTCTGCTCAATAGAGTCCAGTCTTCACTTCAGAAACCACTCTTCTCTTTCACAAGTCTTTTTCCGCCCAGCTGGTTAGTTATTTGAGTTTATTTAATCAAGGACAGCACATGAGACAATGATACACGATAAAGCAATGCAACTGTTGTTTTCTACAGAGGTTTTCTAGCCAAAAGCTAGTGTCATACTAGTCGCCTCACTCCCAACATCGCCACTGACTGCTCTCAAACGTGCCACCCATGCACCAGAGTCAGCTGTTGTTTGCATAGTTTCAGTGTTACAGCCTGCCTCCTACATCAGCCTGCTCCAGTATCAAAGTCACAGCTGACCTTTGCATGTCTAGCTTTTAAGTTCCTGCTTGGATCAACCTCCCAAGCTTCTGATCCAGAGTCGTGACAGGACACACCCTTTCCAGTAACAGCATCTGAACCAGAGCTAGTGCTTCTCATTCTTTTACTCCTAAGATGGATGAGGGCTCAGCCATCTGATTCCCAACCTGTGACTGCCTGCCCATGCTCTTCTTCAGTACCATTGCTCTGAAGGGTTTTGCCTCTTCTGTTGGCTTCCTATCAGAAGCACTCTGCTTCGACAGTCTCACTCAGTAGTTCTTTTACTCTCCTCAGCTCAGGTTTTGTTACATTGTGAATCATGTGTTTATTTATTTGTAAGCTAAAACATCAGTATAAATTAAACTAAGTCATACATGTTATACTTTCTGGTTTTATATGCAGATAGTTAGGTGTTCATTTGTGTTATAGCAGGTTAATGGAATGTGGAAAAGCAGGGATGTTTTTGGGGGGATTTTTTTACATTATATTTTATTTTTTCCACAAAAAACATCTTAATTAGCAGATGCTAAACTTACAAAACTTACAGTTAGTGTAATAATTGATATTATATCATAGGCACAATTATATCAGGTAATTCAATTGGACTTAAACAAGTAAGTTTTTGTTACATTTCCAAAACAAAGTAACAATATTAAAAAGGCAAAGAGATATAAAATATTGACTTTGCCTACAGTACATGAGCACACAGTATAAAACGTTAACCTCAACCTCTAGAGGGAGTGTCAGTGGTTTCTTTGTTTCACTACCTCGAAAGCTGGTGCTGTTTGTATTCATGATTATACATTAAGAAGACATTTTTTCACAATTGTATACCAAAGAGATCACTATCATTGACATATGATAGAAATTAACAGCTGAATACGAAGAATTTTAATTTTAAACATTTACCTTTCCTGTTATAGCTTAACTCTATGGAAGAGGACCCCCTGGGGAAAAAACAAGTGGGGACATATTTTTCTCAGAATTCTGTGATTAATGTCAGAAGTCTGACTTTTTTTCTCAGAAATTTGAAAAAAAAGACACCCCCACTTTTTCCAGTGTGTCAATCACGTGTGTCATCTTATCAAATGCAGTTCATTTTTTTCTTTCTTTTTTTTAATTTTGGTTAAAGGAAAATTTTAAAATGTTTTTCACATATTTATCATATAATGCAAACAATCAATCAGAAAAAAGAATGTAACCTTCAGGCTGGAACGTGTTTCTTTTGTTTGTTGATGGTGGCATAGAGGTTGCTGGGATCAGTGGAAACGCCAGCAGAAGAGGAAGGAAATTTCACAGTGCTGTAAGTCACAGTGTCATCTTCATCATCATTATCATTACAGACCTGGAATGAAATATGATGGAGCACAATTATTTTTTTTCTGACCTGTGACAGAAGTTTAAAATTCACGATCTTAATGTTAATATATTCTTTTGAGAAACTTACCTTGGCTTTACACTTGGACCTCCTGATAAAACTGACAGAGACATAGGAGACATCTTCAGCATCAGCCTGAATAGTGAAGACAACATATAGACTGCTCACTAATGCATATGTGGAGTCAGTTTGACAGGTATCAGTCCTTTTGGGGTTTTTCTAGTCCTATTTGTCTTTCATCCATTCTTATAAAGGATAAAAAATACATTTCAAAGAATAAATGCAATAGCTGTGAGAATAATGTCTGTTCACTTTGTTCTGACTGGCTGCTGGACTGAGTCATATCAGGGTTTACACTCAGTCTCTCAAATATGTGCAAGCTGTTCTCATTTTTGGGACTTCAAATAAGGGAGTTTTCTAAAAGTAGCTACATACATTTTTTTGGCAGCTGCGTTCACTCGCCACCTTAGTTGCTTCTTCCACCTGTGTTTTGCTTCCTAAAAAAAGATGAAAATACAAGATAAAAGTAAACAATCTTGAGTTTAGAATTTCAAATCCAAGGTTCTCAATTATACTTTCAACTATAGCTGTCTTTTTTCTTTTTTTTTTAAACTCACCGTTAGGTTTATTCCATGTGTTGATGACTATAGCAAGTATTAGTACCACAATTCCCACAAGAACAATGATAAACCATTTCCAAAATTCTGGAAAGAAAAATTAAAACCACAATCACTGGTAATGTTGAGCTTTGGATGTTGTGAGCAATAAAAAGCTTTATGATGGAGCCACAGCTCGAGTCTACAGTCTACAGTTCAGACCTTAGGCTTAAAAAAGGTGGGAGCAATGCAGTCAGTACCTGATAAAGTATCTCTTTCAGTTGTTCCAGGTGTTGATGTAGGTTGGCTTGATGGTGATATAGTAGTTGTATTTGTTGATTTTGATGTTGTGGGGTTTGGTGTTGTTGTGTGGTCACCTTAAATAAAAGAAATGTATTTAAAAAAAACAAAAAACTTTAGTTCAGCTTTTATTGCCCAAATGTTGACTGTAACAACAGACAGGGGCTACCTGATGAAGTCCTTACTGATCCATTTACTGATGTAGGTTCAATAATACTTGTATTTTCTGATGTGTGTGTTACTGTCTGTGTTGTTGTTACATTGTTGCCTGAAACAATAAAAAAAAATGCAGACAATTAAATAAATAAATGCAACAAACTGTCCGACATAAAATATTACCGTGGCAGAAGTTTGGTCCCCAGCTCAGCTGCAGAGAAGGAGTGAGGCAGTGAGCTCAAGGGAGCAGTGCCAAGAGGCTGGAGGGACAGACTGGAGCGCTAATTTAACTAATGAGGTTTCTCTCTTTATATATAGTGAAGCCAGAGACCTGAGAGAGGAGTGCGCACTGATAACTGACTGGGAAGTTGTTGAACTGTTTACAGAAACGTCCAGCCATATGTGTGTAGTGCCTTGATAAACACTCCCCAAGTATACAAACATACCAGTGTGTCAGATCTATGATTACAATTACATATTAATGTTACAGCTACAGTAGCCAAAAGGTGGTACATTATTTAACTGGCAAATTATTACTTTATATTTTTAAGATGGGGAAAAAAAACACTTTCAATAACCAAAAAATCATTTTGTAACTCAAATATGTTGAGTAATTATATACATCAAGTTGAGGTAGTTCATCATAATTTCTCTGTTATCTCAGCTCTAACAAGTTAAAACCGTATGGCAATAAGTATAAGGACGTTGAAAAGATGGTGCAGAAAGCTGCAACCTGTAAGATGGAAAAACCACACAAACACGGAAGAGTGGATTTGTACAAAATGAAACAGATGGGAGTGGATAGATGCAAGGTTATCAGTGGTTACAGACTCGATCAATAAAGAGTATTTATGTTGCATCACAAGACAGCTGATCAGTTTGTTTCACTTACTCATCTAAAGAAGGCTTTTTGCAGAGAGTATAGCATCCGTGGCAGTTTGTCTTGAAACAACAACTGTAATCTCCACTTTTTGACGTTTTTTTTTCCTCAAAAAAATCAAAAATCGATTATCGACTTGAATCTGGAAATTCCTTTTTATCCTCAAAATCATCAATATTTTTTCCTTAATGTGGCCATAATACTCCTTCATAGGTAAAGTCATATTACTTAATGAAATCACATGTTGATGCAATATTTGTATTTTAATATGTGTCCTTACCTTTACACTGAAGAATTAGTAGAGAGAATAAAAACACTTCAATCCATCTGAATGGGACCATGGTGCTTCTTCTGTACTCATGCACACTAATGACACTGCCAGTGGTCCTAGCCTGTTTGGCGCCCTGGGCGAACACTCCCTCTGGCGCCCCCCCCCCCCCCTCCCCACCCCTCCAACCACACACACACACACATACAAAACATATTAAGGATTGTACATTAACATAAAACTGTTGTACACACACACATATGAAGAGAGAGAGTGCATAGTATGCAAACGGCTACCAAACAGCCATCATAAATCGTCATACAATGAGAACAGGACAAATCAACAATTGACAATGACTAATTAATATTAAAATCTGTAACATAATGTATTGTTTGGAGTTTAGTCTGTTACTGTTGCTATTTTTACAATTTCTTCTTGGAGCAACTGTAACGCACATCATTTCCTTAGAGATTAATAAAGTATTCTGATTCTGATTCTGATTATTTCAGGATGACCTGCCATAATCCAGTGACACATCTGCTTACCTGCATCTTTTGCTCGTTTCTCCTCCTCTTCTTTTCTCTTTTTTCTAAACTGAGGAAGTGATGGCTTTGAACTTTTCTTGTCCATCTTCCATTGGTTTTAATTTTGCACTCCAGTATGAACACAAATCCCCCAACTCGAGGATCACCACAACATGATCTAACACACCTACACCTTAGTTCACAGATTCACTTTGTTTATTTCTGGTTTATTTCTGGGATTTCGCACAACCCAGGACTCAAATCATGAATACATAATGGGCTTGGATTTACAACATTATGAATGAAATGTGCTCTATTTGGAAGCAGCAGGGCCCCTCCCCTTTCGACGGGTTGTGTGTGAGACTTTAAATCATCAAACTGTAAATTTTAAATTGTTATTGATCCCTTTACCCCGAGTCCTAAAGTGTATATTTATTTTCTTACTCTTCTTATATTTATTGTTTGTTTACTTGCACTGCTGTAACTGGAGCCTTGTCGTCTCGTCTCTCTATATACTGGACTGTATGTAGTGGAGATGACAATAAAGTTTACTTTGACTTCAGCACAGAGCAGGCGCACCGAGGGCTCTCGCGCTCTCGCGCTCACTTTTCGTGTATAGAATTTCGAAAAAACATCGGTGCAAATTATAAGTCTGTATCATGATGTCTGGTGTTTTCATGTTTGTTGCTCCCCGCCGTCTCCTCCCTGTGTCGCAAGCAGCAGACGCACCTCGCAAACGGAGGGCGCCCTTACTCCCAGCAAATGGGCGATAGAAAACTGATCAGTGCCTGTGCCATTCCCAATATGCACTGGCTGTCGGGGAAGCATGAGTACGAGCATTTTTTTTTTTGCCGATGCCCGTGATGCCGCCCCCCACCACGATGCCGCCCCGGGCAACTGCCCGTGTCGCCCGTATCTAAAACCGCTACTGGACACTGCATCTAAAGATTTGACTTGTTAAAGATGAATACTTGTGCTGTGTGTGGTTTGTGAGGTGTCACTTCCTGCTAGTGACTTCATTCTCCTCTGTCACATCTTCCTTCATCATGGCCAACAATAGATTATAGGAAGTCAAATGTGTGAAGATTGTCAGCTGAGATAAGTATAATGAGAAATGCAGCTCTCTGTTATTTCTCTTTATTTTGTGATTATTAGAAAACAAAAACAAAAAACACAACCAGGTTTCAGTGTGATGTTTGAGAATGCACATTAACTGACATAAAGAGTTCATTTATTCTGCCACCTAAATTTAACTCCTAATATCATTGATGCAAAACAATGATGCCATCAGAAAAGAGTCTCAGTAGTCTGAGACCTCTTTAGAAATCTGATGTCATTTTCTCTGCGTACCAAAATAGGTGTTTTGTTGAGAATGTGGCTACAAGAGCAGTTGAAGTTTGCAGGTTTATTGAGATAAACATCATGATAAAATTACAATTTTCCCATCATATTATGTCTGTTTATTTTGTTGTGAAAGTAAACTTTTGCAAAAATTATTTATTCAAGACAAAATAAAAATCAATAAGCAAATAAGGTCAAATGCAAGTCAAATACCAGGAGACGGAGCAGGCGGACAGATCTGGGGGTTCAGAAGTTCAGGGCATTTGAAGGCTTTTACGTTGCAATATAAAGCACTTTGAGGCAACTGTTGTTGTGATTTGGTGCCATATAAATACAACTGAACTGCACTGAATTGACCTGGAGGGGGCAGGCAGAGCAGAAGAACACTTCAGGGGGCCAACTTGAATGCGGGGAAAGTTAGGGATTTTGTTCCGAGGATCAAAGCTGGAGCAGGAAAAATGTCTTTACAATAAATAGGTTTAATATAATAAAAAGGTTCTCTACACACCAGAGGCCTGGGAGCTTTAAGGGGTGTTTACCTCTGACATAAATTAGTCACTATGAGGTGTCGCTTCCTGATAGCGACTTTAGTCTCTTCTTTTAGAGCTCTCCCTCCACCTTCACCTTCTTGATTAGAAGATGTTGTGGTGGCAGATTTCTTTTCTCATTTATTAATCACATAAATGAGTGATTAATTTATGTGATTTAATTTATGTGATTAATCCCAAATCACATTAGTTATAGTAATATCACTTTCTCTCTTTACCATAGTAAGAGCACTCCTGTCACTAGTTTGCAGTCATGTGGAATGTCTGTGAAACTTCTCAGTCATCCAGGTCATCATAGTCAAAGGAGCTTGCAAAGAAAAGCGTCTGGACTTCTTTAAGTTGCTTGAAGACGTTTCACCTCTCATCCGAGGAGCTTCTTCAGTTCTAAGGTTAAATGGCAGAGAGTCCCAGATTTAAACCCAGTGGGAGTATCCCCCCAAAGAGGGTCAAAAGGACCCCCTGATGATCCTCTAATCACCTGAGCCAAGGTGTGAAAGCAGGTGTGGGTCCCAATCAGCCAGAGTTTTTCCTTTGACCATGCATGTGGAATGTTAACACAGTGAGGCCATTGTAATGGGAGACGTTAAACAGAGACTCCTTCTGCTTATCAGGGATGTAAATCCTTAGGTGATGGCCAAGCAGAAAACAAGGTCATAATTCTCTCTGTGAGGGAGAAGGTATAGCTGCAAAACAAAGCTGTTTTGTTTTGCAGCTTAGCCAGGTTTGTAAGTGTAGGATGCTTTGACAGTGGAGCTTCTAAGAGTACAATATAGAGTGATTATACACTTGCTTTTTATTGTGGAATGCAGATTTTACCTTTTCCCACCAGAGGGCAGAATTTGTCTGTATCCCACTAGTTACAGGGCTGTTGCTCTTCCTCTCGGCGAGAAGATGCCAAACTCCCTCGCCATCTGGGGAGAGATTAAACAAAGTGATTCTACCATGAACATTTTGCTACTTGGAATTTGCAAAAAACAAAACAAGAAGTAAGTCAACTTTATGAAAGTTTTTCATTCTTCTTTTCCACATTTTAAATTGTAATGTTCTCACCTTTATTCTTTAAAAAAATAATCATTATAATAGTTTTATCTTTTTGTTCTTTTCAAAAAAATTATGATTTCCAAAAAGATAAACACGGTGTGGTATGTTTAAGATTGAGTTCACTACTGTTGTTCAGCTAGATTGTAGATGTTTTTGTTGTCATGCAAAACATCTATATGTTTCTTATCGGTGCTGTTGTCAGTCTCCCACCTGGAACAAACCAAACTGTGGGGCGATACTCTTCTTTACTGTTCCAAAAACCTGTGACAAAAGTTACTGAGTTAATTATTGTTACTGCCAGGGTCCATTGATCATTGATGATGGGTTTTGAGTTTTAGATCATGACTTATTTGAATTAGTCCTTTTTGTCTTTTGAGTATAGTGTCATTTCCTAGCACCTATAAGTTTTTTGTTATCTATGTTTCGAGTTTTTAGGTCTTCAGTAAATGGTTTTAGTTCCACGCCTCTGTAGTCTCATCTCTGTGTGAAGTTAGTCTTCTTGTTTCCACGTTTGAATATCTATGGTCTGCATCTAGTGTTCAAATTTGTGTCAAGTTCATGTTGTGTCAAGATCTTGGTCTCAGGTATGTTACTGTTTTCTTTTGCTAATCTTTGTCTTGTGTGTGTTTTGTTCAGTTTTGCCTCCCCCCGTCTAACCAGTTAGGTTCTTCATTTTAATTTTCTCCCTTCCCCAATCTCCCCATCTTAGTCTTAATAGCAGTGTTGGTCAAGTTACTTGAAAAAAGTAACCAGTAACTAATTACTGATTACTTCCCCCCAAAAGTTTCTTTACTGATTACTTATGTTTGAAAGTACTTAGTTACTTAGTTACAACTATGATTTACAACCTGAATAGGTAATAAAGCAATAGATCTTTTAGCCAAATTCTACTTTTTCTGCATAATCCATCATATAAAATGTAATCAAATGGAAAAGTCTCTTTTTAAAACTTGGTTTATTAGTTTTAATCTTTTAACTTTATGCATCAAGCAAAAATTTAATTCTATGCACCATTCTCTGACTGGAAGAAATTTGTTTTACATTTCAACCTATTTTCTGCACATTCCAGCACATAAAATAAATAGTTTTTTGTGTTTACAATCACTCTTTCAAATAGATGCAAGTGAAACACAGCAGAAAATAAATAAAATCAAAGACTCAGCGGTCCTGTTGCTCTATTTTCACCTGTATAGCAGGAGTGGGCCAGGCGGAGGTTTGTCCTGGTGCAGGTGTGTCGCAGCTGTCATGTCAGTGGAAGAATCCAGGAGTTTCTGTGTGAATTTCACATACCCGTGGCAGCGTAGCCTACTCGGTGCTTGTGTGGAAATTTAGGGTTTTTTTCGCTGTAAAAAGAAGTTTGATTCTGTAAAAAGAAGTTCCATATTATTGGCACTGCGTGGGAAGAAAACTCAAAGTAAGGTCAGTACTTCCACGCTTTAAACGCTGCTCTGTCATACTCTCTCCCACACTCCTTATATTATCCATTGTTGACCTGCACACAGCTTTTGCCACAAACATCGCACTTGCTTACGTCATTGTCATGAGACACTTGCAAAAAAATCACGGGTTTAGTAACCATGCTCACGGGAAAGTAACAGTAATCTAATTACCTTTTTTCCAATAGTAAACCCAAGATTGAGATAGAGACCCAACAAAACAGTCAAATAAACAGTTACTTTTTGATTGTTTAATAGTGGTTATGTTCAAAGCATGCCACACAAGAAACATGCGACACAAACAAGATGTTTTCTTCTTTTCTGAGACCTATTTGGTTTTTATTTTTGTAGATGTAAATAACACAAAAATATATTGAAAGCCATAATTTTATTTCCTAATGCTGAGGACCCAATATATTCACATTCTCTACCTCTAGAGGGAGTCTCTGTTCTGTGGCTTTATGGATGACGGAGCTGATACAGTGAGAGGTGATTTGCAACTGCTTTGTTCTATCAACACTAAAGCAGGATGTGTTTTCATTATTCAGTGTAGAAAAGTTGCATTAAAGAAAGATTATAATAATATAACACTGAGATAAGTAAAGACAATTGTCAGGTTGTTAAAAATCATTGTTTTACTACTTAATAATAGCACTACTCCCTTTAATTTAGATCTAGATCATCAATAACTAAACAATCAGGCAAAATTAAAAGCATGTTTACTTTTAGATATGCTGAGTGAACATGACTGAATTTATTTCTTTGATTTGTTGACTGTGGAGGAGACATTGCTAGGATTAAACTCCAGAAGAAGACGAGAAGGCTTTCACAGCTGTAGGTCACACTGTCACCTTTATCATCACCACCTAGAGCTTAGAAGAAGAAATAATTCTATACTTAATAATACTTAAACAATAATAACAACAACAACAACAACAATAATAACAGAACTGATATTAACATCCTCACTGTAACACACCACAAAGCTTACTGTGCCTTCTTCTCTGGTGTTCTTGGTGTAGCTGATGGAAGCCAAGGAAATGTCATCTTCAGGTTCAGTCTACATAAGGACGATCACATAATGATTGCTAACACATTAATCCAAACCTTGGTTTAAGTATTAAAGTATTTTGCACATAGACACAGTTCAGAGAATGTGAGTCTCTGCCGTGTTTAAACTCGGTCCCTGCACAAACACAGCTTATAAAATTAAGTGTAGGTATTCTGCAAGAAACTTTAATATATGCATTTTGTGAATGGTTGGAGAGTGGTTGTTAGGAGTTGCTGGCATCGGATAATATAACGTTTTTCACAAAGTGGTATATAGTACTGCACCAAAAACCTTCTCACAATTGCTTTGGTCACTAGTAGGTTCTTGCTCCCATGAGCAATTTGGATAGAAGATAACAACTCGCTAGCACTTGCAAACTACTCGGGTAAGTGGTGGTAAAAATGTGAAAAGAGCACACAAACTGGCAGCAGAGAATGTTCTCTTTCAAAGTAAAAGCTGCACCTTTTGAAATGTGTAGTTTATAGTTATAAGGCACAACTTTTCATTTGAAGGTGGACACTCTCTAATGGCAGTTTGCACCGCACTTTTAAAGTTTCACTACATGTCAGAGAGTAAATGGTGACTGCTTGTAGACAAGTTAACATCTTCCATGCTAAATATGGCTGAAATTACCACGCTCTTTTCAACCAGTTTCACAAAGCGACACAGGCAACTACAGGCCCGGTTTGTTCATTTTTAGATTCTCCACATTAAATCAACTTTTTCTGTAAAGTTTTACTTTCACTATATTAAAAATTGTTATTTTCTTAGGGTCATACAGGTGTAGAGAACTTAACAGACAATCACCAAAAACTCAGTTTTTTATTGAAGAATCAGATAAAATGATCAATGGATGAAACTCACATTGTTCTGTCGATCCATTTCCATGTTCCCTGCAAAGAGGAAAAAATTGAGTTGTGCTTCTAGTTCTGAGTCTGTGTTCTTATAGTTATTATAGAAAACTGTATTGTCTAAACTGATTAAACTGGTAAAGACTCGTTGTCTAATTTAATAATCTAAGACTTGTCCATATAACTTGAACTTCATCATGTCACGAGTCAGCAAAACACATTAAATTTAACAGTTAAAACGCTGATTTACATTTGTCCTGTTCTCACCTCTAGTTTTCTTCCTTGTGATCATCACCACAGCAGTAACTAAGACTGCTACTAAAGCAGGAAATATAATATGCTCCCATGACCAACCTGGAAAGAAAATTAATCCATGTTGAACTTACTTTTAAAAAATCTAGGGATTAATATTTATTTTTACTGACACATAGTTATTTTTTGTTAAATCGTAGTGGTGATTTCCCTTCTGATGTAGCCTATTGCAAAATCTAATTATTGTGAGTGATCCTGTTTTCATTACTGTTTTTTAATTATTCTGCCTCTGGTGCTGGATTTGGTGTCACTATTAACTTTTTTGCTGTTGTGGATTTTTTTGTTGTAATTGCATTCTCACCTGAAAACACAAAACAGCAGCCAAATTAAATCTGTACAATGAAAATGTGTCTTATGTTCCTTTTCCCCCAATCAATGCCAAAAACATGTATCATATTTATGAAATGGCTGTTTAAACTTAAAAAGATTTACAGATGAAGCTTTTTTTAATGATACTCTTTACTTTGAGGTAATAACAGATTGTTTTCTCACCTGACGACACAGAGCTGAAGGGAAACAGCTTCACTTTGTTACTGGACTCATCTGTCACATTGCACTTCAATGACTCATAAAACTTTGACTTCTGATTAAGGTGAGATTTAAATGTCACTGCTGAAGAGCAGGAACCTGGTAATATCTTCATGTCTGTAAAGATGTTCTCTTCACCCTCGTAGAGCCACTCTACTGTGTATGTACAGGGTTTATATGCCAACAAGGAGCAGCTCAAGATGGCTTTGTTACCGTTGTCATGTTGAGTCGCTGGTGAAGACAAAAGATGAGAGAAAAAATAGTTTAATCACAGTATTGATTATTTAAATGTTTCACGCACAGTTTGTGCTGAAAAACATTATGAATGAAATACTCACTGTTAATAACGGACAGATAGACATCAAACTCTGAAACTTCATTTCTTGATTTGATTTGTCTGCACGTGTAACGGCCAGCATCCTCAACTGTGACCTTGTTTATAACCAGAGAACAGTCTTCACTAACACTCAGCCTGGCTGACTTAGCTCTAACATCTTTGTGAATCTGCCCATGGGTGGCCAACTCTACTGCTGCCATGTCTGTTGAACCACTGACGGCCCAGGTAGTACTGTTACAGTCATCCTGACCATGTGTCACATTTTCACAAGGCAAAGTGAGGTCATCACCAACTATTACAATAGAGACAGAGTGTAGTAGATGAATTGTTGGTGCTGAGGAAAAAAAGAGAAATATGACACATAAACATCACAAATGTGACTTGGCGCAAATTTAGTTTGAGGATTATTTTTGATACGAAACAAGTTGGTCTCAAATGTAGTCTCATTGAGTCAAACAAAGTTGCCAGCAAAACTTGTCCTTACTTGTAAACTGAAGCATCAGAAGCAGAAATACAGTCATTTTAACGCTCCCGAATTCAGCCATCTCTTTCTTGTTCTCGTGCTCACTAATGACACAGTCTCTTGTATTTTCTTAAAGTTACACACAGCTTCTGCTTTATGTGGTTTTTGAGGTGTTGTCCTGTCATAGTGACTTTAGTCTGCCTCTTGCACACCTATTATTTGTTAAAAAAATATAAATTTTTAGCCAAATTTAGTGTACGTATGAGTAGAGAGACAGTTTTTCATTTAATGTTGTTTTTCTCATATTTTTAATGCATTTTCACAGTAGACAGTGGTGCGTTTTTACCTCAACAGAGAATCTAAAATTAGAATCATAAATGGCATTAAGATAGAGTATACGGGGGAATATGAATATGACAATGTAGTATTATTTTCATATAATTCATCAGCATTCAAAACTGAAATGTTTGCAATGAAAAGTAGGCATCCTGTAGCAGCTACCATGCCACAGTGGTGAAACACAGATAAGATGCTTTTGTGGTCTGCGACCTGCTGGTTCCTCATTGCATGAAGAATTCTTTGACGTGAATGGGAAAGTGTTTTAGTAAAAACAGGGGCACAATAGCATCAGAGCTCTGGGCCCTGTTTAAGGGCTTTTATGTGTCTGGGTAGGTAGATGCATAATACACTGCAAGATGGAAGACATATTGCACCCACATTCAAATATAAGACACAAACTTACATGTATGAAATGATCCTCACACTGATGTGCTGACATTCATATTTATTATTTACATGTCGCTGTGTTTAATTTAATAATTTTTTAAAAAGGTGTCATAATGTCATTATATTTAAAGTAAGAGCTGGACGTAATATTTTGTTTGTGGCAATGCCACACATACACTAAAAAATGTGGCAGTACTACCTCAGTGATTAGTGGCTCAAGACAAGAACATGACCGACTGAGTGCTTCAGTGGACTGTCCTCTGGTTCTTAAGGTGCGTACAGTCTGGTTGTCAATACATTTTTGAATTTTCAAATAGTCATTAAAGTATTAAAAAAAAACAAATACAGTATTATCTTTATTTGAAAATACAGAGTATAGTTGTTGCCTTCTTATTTGTGACTGGTAGGATGTGATGTCCCATGACTGCCAGAAGGTGGTGGCAATGGCGCAAAAAGCCACGTTCCAGCTTTTTTATTTTCCTACATCTGTGATGATGAAGATGTCGTGATGGTGTCTGAAAATGCTGACGACTTCTCCCTCTGTCAGACTTCACAGAATGACTGAAAACTTCAACATCAGCTCACCAAAGCAGTACAAGCTCAGATTTGGATGTTTCATACTGTCAGTATGACATGTAAGAAAGTGTAAGAATAAATGTTTGTGTACTCAACTATTTTTTCCTCTTGTTAAAAAACAACAAGACAAAAATGAGTTTCATCAGTGTAATTATTTTAAAATATCCATTTATGTTCTAATAGGACACAATGAGAAGCAATGATGATGTTAATACTCTCAGAAACAGACAGAAGAACAATAAAATCTAATCCTCAATGCTCTCTGATATGACCTTTCTGTAGGTTCAGTGATCACCATCATAAATCTTGAACCTTGAACCAGACACCCACTTCCAGTCAGCCAGTCTGTTCCGCTGCTGTGTTTCCTTGACTGAAGTCCATGATATTATGATAGTTATCCTGACCATCAGTCTTACTTTTTGTCATGTGACTGGCAGAATGAATGACCCATTCGCAAAGCAATGAAAAAAGTTCACTCCAGCACTTGCAATGCAATTAGATGATTTCAGTTCATTTATAGAACGAAAAAAGTTGTGGAGAGGGGAAGCTTTACAGCAATACAGCGTTTGAGTAGTAGAGTAATGGACAACATTTTTGTTTTTATTGCATAAAAGGATAGGAGTGCGATGGTAAAGTGGAAACAGCATCCAGGACAGAAACAGCCACATTATACTGCTAACAGAACTATGTTTCTTTGGTTGTCTGTTAGTGACTGACAAATACACAAATATCCATTTCACATAAGTATCTCATTTTATTGCATTTTCAATCTGGGAATATTTTCACCCTCTCCACCTCTAGAGGGAGTCTCTGTTATCTCAGTGGCTTCATGTACGATAGTGCACAAGAAAAGAAATCATAATCCATTCGTATATTTCTTTGGTTTGTTGATGATGGAATAGAGGTCACTGGAAGAAGAATATCCAGCAGAAGATAAGGAAGCATTTACAGTACTGTATATCACAGTATCATCTGCACCATTACAGGGTACCTTAAAGAAAACATGAATAATAAATTCCTACCTTAATTAATCATACATGTCAGAAGTTTTGATAGTTATGATTTGGATGCCAACATATTCATTGTAACCGATTACAGATCTTACCCTGGCTTTATTCTGGGTCTTCCTGGCAAAGCTGATGGTGGCATAAGAAACACCGTCGTCAAGTTCAGCCTATACATTGAAGACATTATAATGAATACGAAATTATTTTGAATTCAAAACCTTTGTCAAGCACTGGGTTTTTTTAAACAGACATGTTAGAATGAACAAATACAGCAGTAGGGATGGGTATCGTTTAGGTTTTATCCGATACCAGTGCCAAACCGGTACTTTTGAAATGGTGCCGGTGCTTAAACGGTGCTTAAAGAATCAAGAACAGAAACTTTGTCCAAAAACCTCTCATGTTTAGCTGTTTTTTGTAAAAAGATAACAATGTTAGCCTTTTCTGCAGCTATAGGGTATATATGGTATCACTCTTGGTTGGAAGCAGTGCTTAAACAATGGAAAAAAACACACAAACTTTGTCCAAAAACCTCTCATGTTTAGCTGTTTCCCACTTTTTCTTTGGTCATTTTAGCCTTTTTGGCCAGGGTGAAGGGAGTATCTGCCATCAAACAAGAAGACAGGCACATGTAACTACGACTGTGTTTGCTAGTTCACCTTACATGCATTAATTTAATAACGTGGTTAGCCTACTCAATGTAAATTACACACGAACAACATTAAGCTACTCACGCAGAGAAGAACGGCTGCTGCTGCCATCATCATCATGCGTCACCAGGTGTTTCATCAGATTCGAGGTGTTACCTCCTTTGCACAGTATCACCTTAAAGCACTTGTTGCAGGCTGCTGAGTTTGCATCTTTTGCTGTGAAGTACAGCCAGACTTTTGACCGCTTCGCCTTGGGCATTTTAATCTGTAGCTCTGCTCTAAAAGAACGTATGTACCTGGACCCGCCTACTACGCTTGCAAAGGTAAAATGATTGGCTAGAATCCAAAGTGTGTGACATCTCAGGGAAAAAAAGCACCGAAATGTGCGCTGCTTTTCGGTCTGGTTACTACCGTTTATGTCGGTATAATGGCACTGGATACCGGTACCCATCCCTATACAGCAGTAAGTGTAACTTTGAACTGGGTGTAGTGTGTGTGATCTCAGTGTTGTGACTGGCTTCTGAACCAGACTGAGCCTCTTTGGGGCTTAAGCTTGGTTCCTGCACAGGCACAGAAACATAGGTGAGTCAAATTATGCTTTTTCTGCTGTATATGCAGTCCCTACAAATCGTTTTTTGCGACTGTACAACTATTTAGTACTAATAAACATTGTAGTGTTTAAACTCACCTTATTTCCTTCCATTTGTTCTTTATTTCCTGGAAAAAACAACAGATATGACATAAGTCAGACACAGAAGTGGGTTTCAGACATTTGCACAAATGACTGATCAGGTGATCTGCTGATCTCACATCTTTGCCTGCTGAAATTCAAACTATGCTCAGTTGCTAAGCTTTCTCAGTTATATTTATCATCAAGCCATAAACTCTTTTTCTCAATGTAAAGTCAGCAAAACACATCAAACATGAACGCTGAAACATCAAATATTTTTATACAAGGATCTACACAATGATACAGACAAAAGATGAAACATTTAACTTTTTAATTTTAATGTTTAATCTGTGAATGGTCCTACCTTTCATTTTCTTCCATGAGATGATCACTATGATAATTAAGAGTGCTGCTAAACCCACAGTCACATAAACATAGCACCATGACCAACCTGGAACACATGGGCGCATATTTGGTTTAATTATAAGCAACAGTTTGAGGTCAATTACAGTTTTTACGTTTTCTCACCCGAGGACGGAGGGCTGAAGGGAAACAGCTGCACTATTTTGTTTTCATCTGTCACTTTACACCTTACAAACAGTAATTCAGACAAAATTGACTTCTGATTAAAGTGAGATGTCGCAAATGTCACATTGGAATTACAGGAACGTGATGAAATCTCCATGACTGAGGATATATTCTCTTTACCCTCGTAGACCCACTCCACTGAATTCCTACAGCCTTCATATGAGAACACGTAGCAGTAAAAGATGACTTTATCGTTGCTTTTTTGTTCAGTCACTGGTGGTGATGGAGATATCGAGAGATAAAGACAACAACAGAAACATTAGCCTCATCATTTTAATGAATATTTATGTAATATTTCAGTATGTTGCTCAAAACAAAACACATTAACTTGACAACACTGATATACACATACTCACTCTGAATAACAGAAAGATGAACAGGTGAGTCTTGTCGGTTTTCTGATATGAACCGTCTGCATTTGTACAGACCAACATACTGATCTGTGACCTTCTGAATAACTAGAGAACAGTTTGCTGTAACGCTCAGTCTACCTAACTTAGCTCCAGCTTCTTTGTGAAACTGACCATGTTCAAAGTGTGTTACTGTTTTTGCACTTCTTAAATTCATGAACATCCAGGTTGTGCTGTCACAGTTATGCTGACCATCTACTGCATTTTTACAAGGCAACGTGACTTCATCACCATCTCTTACAATAAACGATAAATGTTGCCAGGTTGCTGTTGCTGAAATAAGAGAGACAGAGACAAATTTGATCAACAAACTGATAAATTGACAGGGTTTTTAAAAAAAAAAAATACAGTACTTAGTGTGAGGATAATTTTAAATACACTGCATTTTACACATTTCTGTCTCAGATTTGGTTTACAGTTTAAAATTATTTATGTCATGTGTATCTTTGAAAGGA
Organism: Neolamprologus multifasciatus; assembly: GCF_963576455.1. NCBI lineage: Eukaryota > Metazoa > Chordata > Actinopteri > Cichliformes > Cichlidae > Neolamprologus > Neolamprologus multifasciatus. The sequence continues at coordinate 21,909,398 of NC_140453.1, forward strand.
AAAAAAGCACATTCAATGTATTAAATATGCTCTTGATGTATTGAAATGTATTTGTAATAGTTGCCACTAGGATCAGAGCCATCAACCTGTTTCAAAACCTGTGATTCTTTCATTTAATGCTCACTATACTGATATGTTTATTGATTAGCATTCAAATATCTCAGTGAAGACAGAACAAAGATTTACCACAAAGCAAGAAAGCATGAGACAAGGCTAATCAAAAGGTATTGGCTGAAGCATTTGCTTATTACGCCAACCCTTTTAACAAAAGATCTTTTAGCATGCAGCTCCTGTACACAGGGCTCGAAGCAAATAATAAAATTCAATTCAATTCAATTTCATTTATATAGCGCCAAATCACAACAAATGTCGCCTCAAGGCGCTTCATAGATACAGAGAGAAAAGCCCAACAATCATATGACCCCCTATGAGCAAGCACTTTGGCGACAGTGGGAAGGAAAAACTCCCTTTTAACAGGAAGAAACCTCCGGCAGAACCCGGCTCAGGGAGGGGCGGCCATCTGCTGCGACCGGTTGGGGTGAGAGAAGGCAAACAAAGCAAAAACAAAACAAACAAACAAACAAACAAGAAAAAACACCACCACCTTAGTAAGTAACTACATCAAAGCAAAAGAATCAAGAGGTTTTCTGTTTTTGTTTTTGTTTTGTTTTTTGCTCTTTTCATTCTTGATATATATATTTTTCTAATACTCTATTTTTAAACATATTTTTAAACAAGGAAAATGAACTACACCTTTTTAAATCACTGTCATAACTATTCCACAGGTTAACTCCTCTAACAGAAACACATCTCTGCTTTATATTTGTCCTTATCTTGTTTTTTTTAAAGAAATCTGTTCCCCTTAAGTCATATTGACTCTCTCTGACTTTGAACAGCTTCTGAGTACTGGGGCAAAGCAAGTTATTTTGTGCTTTATACATTATCTGTGCCATTTTATATTCAACTAAATCATAAAATTTCATGGTATTCAGATTAATAAACAAAATGTTAGTTGGTTCTATATAGTTTGATTGGTTTATAATTCTTATAGCTCTTTTTTGCAACTTGAAAATAGGAAGAGTGTTCGTTTTATATGCATTACCCCATATCTCCAGACAGTAAGTCATATATGGAAGCAACAGAGTACAATAGAGTGTGTATAATGATTTTTTGTTCAGGACATGCTTTGTTTTATAGAGAATAGCAATGGTTTTTGACATTTTTGTTTTCACATGGTTTATATGAGACTTCCAACTCAGCTTATCATCAATTATCACTCCAAGAAATTTATTTTCGTACACTCTTTCAATTTCAATTCCATTAACCCTGATTTTAGATACATTTTTCATTTGTCTAGTGCCAAAAATAATCAATTTTGTTTTCTTTATATTTAATGATAACTTATTTACATCAAACCAGTTTTTTAATATATTTAACTCCTTTTCCGCTGTAGTCAGAAGCTGTTCTAGGTTTTTACCTGAGCAATACAGAGTGGTATCATCAGCAAACAATACACATTTTAACAGTTTGGAAATGCTACATATGTCATTTATGTATAATATAAATAATTTAGGGCCCAGCACAGAGCCCTGAGGAACACCACAAGTTACCTTCAACTGCTTAGATTTTACATTATTGAATTCGACATATTGATATCTGTCATCCAGGTAACTTTTCATCCACTTGTATGCTAACCCTCTTATGCCATATCTCTCTAGTTTATTCATTAGTATAGAATGATCAATCGTATCAAACGCCTTTTTTAAGTCTATAAAAACACCAACAGTATATTCCTTATTATCTATAGCATTATATATCCCTTCTACAAGTTCCATCACTGCCATCGAAGTGGACCTTTTCACTCTAAAGCCATATTGGTTATCACTTAGGAGATTATGCTTCTCAATATATTTATCAAGTCTATTAACAAATAACTTTTCTAAAATTTTTGAGAACTGTGGGAGCAGTGATATTGGCCTATAATTGGTAAACTGACTTCTCTCTCCGTTTTTATGGATTGGAATAACTTTTGCTATTTTCATTTGTGAGGGAAATACACCAGTTTGAAAGGACAGATTACAAATGTATGCGAAAGGTTGCACTATATATTCTATAATACTTTTAACTAATATCATGTCAATACCAAAACAGTCAGTGGACTTTTTATTTTTAAATGTCTTCACAATGTTAATTATTTCTCTATGAGTTACAGCACCAATAAACATGGAGGACACATTCTGAGTAATATGTTTATTTAGGTCGTTATTATTTCTTGTCTCTGGAATTTCTTTTGCTAAATTAAAGCCAACATTTACAAAGAAATCATTAAATTCATTTGCAATGTCTTTAGTTTTATCAAGCACAATATCTTTATCTTTTTTAAAATAATCTGGATAATTCTTATTTTTTGAGCCCTTTTTGATTATACTATTTAATATCCTCCATGTTTCTTGTGTGTTACTTCTACTTTGCTCCAATAATTTGTGGTAATATTCTTTCTTACTTGTTCTTATAATATTTACTAATCTATTTTTATATAACTTGTACTTTATTTCAGCATCTTTTGTCCTCTGTTTTATGAATCTCTTATATAGATTATTTTTCTTTTTACATGCTGAAACTCACCATACATGTTTGGGACTGAGCCCTACACTTATTTACGGTCCTACTTGTTTTTGAACTGAACTGAACAAACATGCCCCACTGAAGTAAAAGAGAATAGGATTCCAATAGCTATCAGTGTCTCGTCTCTGTGAGCTGATGGATTTGAACATTTCTACGGAGATCAGGACACAATGAAAACATGTCTGGTTGTCTTTTCTACACTCAGAGCAAAAGAAAAGTCTCTAAAATGGGACCCAGGTCCTTTATACAAAGATGGGTTTTAGTAATATGATTACATGTAAACATGACCAGACAGTTTTTGCTTAGTTGCTGCTGTTGAGAAATAGTCTGAAAGTCAAAAGAAATTAAAAACAAACTGATGTTTCACCTTTAGATTTCAAGATTCAAGTAATCAATAACGGCATGGCATTTAAGCATATAGTATTTAATGACGTAACACTTGAATGTTTGCAATTTAATGTGTGTCCTTACCTGCAAACTGAAGCATCATCATCATGAAAAAAGAAATCTTAAACCATCTGCTTGGAAACATCGTGCCTTTTGGTGTCTCCTCGTAACGCTCACTATGTAGTCTCTGAGAGTCCTTCTGACACACAAATGCAACATGTGCTTCTTGTGGTCTGTGAAGTGTCACATCCTCATAATGACTTAACGTCTGCGTCTTCTCACGTCATTCACTTAGCCAACATGAGATTACAGGAAGTCATTTAATAATAATGCAGAGACGATCAGCTGAGATAAGTTGTTCACAGAAACGCAAATCCTTTTCTGTTAGACTGTGTTTATATTAGAAAAAAGAAGAGTCTTTGAGATGTTTAACATGGAGCGTAAACCCCCCACCCACCCCCAGTCCAACATGGTGACATCACAGTAACTTGGAACAAAGACAGACAAGATGTGTCAGTGCTGTGACGCATCTTGTCTGTCTCTGACATAACTTTCTCCCCTACGTAACCAACACACAAATGATGAAATCAGCCAGCCGCTGCTGGTCTTTCTGGAATTTGACACCCTACCTTAGCCTTGGGGAGTGAAAATATGAACATTACTTTTATTTTTTTTTATGCACAAAAACAGAAGAGAATTATAGCAAAGTAGAAACTTCATCCAGAACAGCAGCAACCGCATTATGCTGCCAACACAACTTTGGCTCTTTTCAAGCATCTGCACTGACAACATCCAAATGCAAAGCTAACCAGGAAAGCAGAGTGATGATGAAGCTGATTTTATACAGACCCAGTCCCAGCAGCCGGACCCTGGACTTCAGCAGGTAACCAAAGCAGTGATGAGGAGTCATGCTTGCAGCCTTGTCTACCTCTTCATGTTTCTAAACTAAAATCACTGAAACGTTTTTATCTTTTCTTTGCATTGTTGCCTTTGTTTTATACCTAAAATCTAAAACAAAGATTGTATCTGTGCCCCCATTTGGATAGGCATTCATGTTGGTGTGTGTAACCTATAAGTTCATTGTGTTAATGTTACAATGCAAAACAAGTGGTGTAACAAAGTAATGCACTGCAATACTTTTTTCTTTAAAGGAACAAGCAATACATGACTTGTCTTGAGTAAGGACCCAAGTACTGCTGATTAGACATTTAAAAAAAGCTGTGAAGGCTGAAGTAAGGCGCTCTGCCAGCGGGTGGGCCAAACAAAAATATCCAGCCCACAACTTAGGAGAAAAACAACAGTAAAATGCAAGAGACAGGAAAAAAGAATAAAGATGGCAATAAAAATATATCTATTTCCTGTGAGTAATGAGGTGTCACTTCCTCACGGTGACTTCAGTCTTTTTCTTCTGAACTCTAACATTTGTTGAAATAATTGATAACCTTTTTAATCTAACATAATGATAATATAAAGCTGAGTGTATGCCAACCCCAGCCCAGCAACTAAATCCTGATCTTCCACAGGTAACAAATCAGTCACACGTATAACAGTGCAACATCCAGCTCTATCTGTACATGTTTCTACAGTAGAATTACTCTGCATAGCTGTATTAGGATCAGGATCTGTGTGAGTTTGTGGGACTGTAGCCTTAATAATTGGTAGCTTAGATTATGTTACGGGTTATGTAAAAGTAATGCGATGAGAACTGCAACAAATTACTTTCTCTGGTGTTTAATTACATAGTGCATTAATTTTTAGACAAGAGTACTGTGTAATACATGAGTGACAAACCCGGCACTAGTCACTGTCCTATGTTGACCAAAAAAAATAAAATTACCAACAAACTACACATCAAAACTCTTTTGATCAAAGAAAAATGTTAATGCCACAGCAGAAGCACAGGAAGAAGGTGCTATCTCCATTTGTGAGGGTATTTTTTCTTTACCCTCATAGACCCACTCCACAGTGTGTCTACAAGGCTAATGTGTCCTCACAGAGTGGTGACTTTACCATTGTCCTTTTGTTTGGTCAATGATGGTGACGGATATTTTGAAAGAGAAAGACATTAAAAGGAAAATTAGTCTCAACACTGTAATCAATATTAATATAAAATCTCAGTCTATTGTTCTAAAACGTTGAGACACATTAAGATCTAAATATTCACTGATAGATGAACATGAGAGTCTGATACTTCCTGTCTTCCTGATATGAACTGCCTGCAGTTGTAATGACCAACATCCTGATCTATGGCTTTGCTTATAAGACTCAGTAAGACTGAGCTGTTTATCTCCTTAAAGAATTCAAGATCCAGACAACACCATCACAATTATGCTGAACATCCTTTACACTTTAACAGGGCAACGTGGTTTCATCACCAACACTTGACAGTCAAAGATAAAAGTTGTCCTGTTGACGCTGTTGAGAAAAAGGAAGAGAAATGCTACCATCTAATAATATGACTGCTTCATGGATACTTAATATAAGGACCATTTTAAATACAATTTTGTGTCTCAGCTTTGGTTTAAAATGTAAAATTATTTCTGCTGTATGTACAGAAAAATCTGCAGACAAATCAGTATAAGGAAATAATACAAATCCATTTGAATGTAAACGTACTTCTTACGCTCTCCAGGTCGCCTCTCTAATGACACATCTCTAAACCTTTTTTGTAAAGACATATAAAAATACATGTTTCCTCTGAGTAATGAGGTGTCACTTCTTCACATTAACTTCAGTCTTTCTCTTCCAATCACCAATATTTGTTGAATCAGTTGAGATCACCTGTTTTTTACAATTTAGAGTTAAAAGTAAAAATGTATTTTTTATAGTTTGCCTATTCTAAGCTTGTGTACTTTAGTATTGTGTTATTGTGCTATTACATGTACTCCTGTGTGGTTAGTGACAGAACAGGAAGTTGGAGGTGTGAAGATTCTTAGTGAAATGTCAGGGACCCAGCAATAAGGCATAGAGGACACAGATGTTTAATTCAAAAATGGGCTTTTATTGACCCCAAAATATGAAAGATAATTAACAAAGCCAAAAAATTAAACAAGTGGACCAATAAGAGAGACTGATTTCACTTTAATTGTGTTAAGCTTTACACTGATATAAACTTGCATTGTTGTGGTACTAATAATAATAAACAATAAAGACAAAAATGACAAAAACTCATTTAAGTAGCAGATGTGAAAATTATCAAATTATTTTTAACAGAAAAACTAAAATAACAAAGCAGCTAATTCTACAAAACCTTCATTTTTAGGTGATGTTTTTCACACTGTCCACCTTGAGAGGGAGTCTCAGCTCTCTCAGTGGCTTCATGCCTGGAAGATCTGATATTGTCTGTTTCATCCATCCATCCATCCATCCATCTTCCTCCGCTTTATCCGAGGCCGGGTCGCGGGGGCAGCAGCTTAAGCAAAGAGGCCCAGACCTCCCTCTCCCCAGGCACCTCCTCCAGCTTATCCGGGGGAACACCAAGGCGTTCCCAGGCCAGCCGAGAGATATAATCTCTCCAGTGTGTCCTGGGTCTGCCGCGGGGCCTCCTCCCGGTGGGACATGCCTGGAACACCTCACCCAGGAGGCGCCCAGGGGGCATCCTTGTCAGATGCCCGAACCACCTCAGCTGGCTCCTTTCGATGTGGAGCAGCAGCGGCTCTACTCTGAGCCCCTCCCGGATGGCCGAACTTCTCACCCTATCTCTAAGGGAGAGGCCAGCCACCCTTCGGAGGAAGCCCATTTCTGCCGCTTGTATCCGCGATCTCGTTCTTTCGGTCACTACCCACAGCTCGTGGCCATAGGTGAGGGTAGGGACGTAGATCGACACTGATCGATATTGTCTGTTTCATCACCACTAAATCTGTTGTCATAGATCATTGTATATGAACTACAAAATAATTCTTCAGAAATTATATCAAATAAAGACTGCATAAGATAGCAATGAGATAAGATGAGCTGCATCATACCTTGTGCCCATGACCACAGACAACAAGTTTCAAGCAGTTACAAAGTTAGATTTACTATTTTAGAGCATGCTTAAAGCCCCGTTTACTCTAACCTGCATCTTAGTTGATGATCAGTCAATATATGCAACATTTTAAACAACGTCATAAATGCAGTAAGTAATATCTTATTTCTTTGGTTTGTTTACAGCGGAGTAAAGGCTGCTGGGATCACAGAAAACTCCAGAAGGGGAGAAAGCTTTCACAGTGCTATAGGTCACAGTGTTACCGTCATCAGCACCGTCACCTAGAACCTAAAAGAAAACATGAAAGCTAAATTCCACATACCTTATAATTTAAAACAACATATACTGGTCATGATTTGGATAGAAATATACTTTACCTGGGCTTTCGTCTTGCTCTTCCTGGTGAAGTTGATGGAAGCATAGGAAACACCAAGTTCAGTCTGCAATATTATGACAATCAGCTCATCAACTGTCAGCTTTCAAGTATTTGTCTTCATTCACACAGACACATTTCGCACAGCACATACAGCAGTGAGTACTGGGCGTAGTATGTGACCTTTGCAGGGTTGAAGTTCTGCTCTGCACAAATACAGGACAGCTGAGTAAGAATCTCACAGTTTTCTTATTTATTTTTGGGCATCGGCTATTTTATATTATCCCCCATGAATCCTTTGTTGCTGCAAATACTTATTTCTACACTACATGTTATACTCACATTTGCATAAAGTATTTTATTATTAGTGTTAAACTCACTGTGTTTTCTTCCCTTTGCCTTTTATTTCCTGAAATGACAAGGCAATCATGTTTAGCTTTCGTACTGAAAATCCACAGTTTCAATTTTGTCTCATTTCTAAAGCAAACAAACAAAAACAAACATCTAACACGTGGCAAAACCGCAACAGTCAAAAGGAGACAATTACATATGTTACATTTATCATCGTGATTTTGTTTCCGCACGTCTTCAAATAGAAATCTCAATGATCAGTGAAACGCTTGCAGATGTGCAACACCTGGAAACAGCTGTCTGGAAACTGCCTTATATGAGTCGGCAAAATACATGAAACTCTCAAGATGAAACATATTTCTACACACATTGAAAATACACAATAAACGTTTTTAATTTACCTTTCAATCTGTGATTGGTCTCACCTTTCATTGTCTTCTGTCTGATTATGATTACAGCAATCGCTGTGAGTGCTGCCAAACCCACAAGAACAACAATGAACCACCATGACCAACCTGGAAACAGAATAAAGTCAGCGCAGTCGCTGCCGCTGTGAAATGACCTGGATGTTGTAAGCCTTGTGAGACACACTGAATCAAATGAATTCTATTTCAGCTCTGACATTCATATTTGTGGTTTTAGTCACTACCTTGTTTTTATTTTATTTTGTTTGTAAATGTTATGTAACTTCCATTTGATGTCGTTCTGTCCTCTAAGGTAGTCCCTCCACTTCTTATAGCTGAGGTTGGCATAACTGTAGTTGTTGATTTTGTTGTTGCTGTTCTTTCATCTCCACCTGTACGATGGGAATATACACCATGTTGCTTAAGTAGTATTCTATTTAACACTGCTGTTATATTTAAAGTCAATTACATAAGATGAACATATATTTGTTGTAATTATAAATTTCAATTTTAGTTCAGCACTGTTCTCACCTGTTTTGTCACCCGAGGACTTCAAGGTAAAGGGAAACAGCTGTGCTGATTTAGTGTCTTTATTTGTCACATTACACTTCAGTGACTCATAAATCGTCTGCTTAAAGGTAGATGATCTAAATGTGACAGTACAACTCCAGTCACCTGGTGATATCTCCATATCTGAGTTAGATATTTCCTCTTTACCCTGATACAGCCACTCCACTGCGTATCTACAGTTTTGATGTGGGAACACATTGCAGGACAAGATGAGTTTATCATTGTCCTTCTGTTCAGTCACTGGTGATAATGAAGATGAGAGAGAAAGACATCAAGAGAAAAAAAATGAACATTAGTAATTATAATTAATGTAACGCTTCAGATTTTTTTTTTAAAGACACTTTAAGTTAAAAACATTAAGATATAAATACTTACTGTGAAGAAAAAATAAAAAAACAAAAGAGTCTGAGTGTTGGCTTCCTGATATGAACTGCCTGCAGGTGTAATCACCAGCATCCTGATCTGTGACCTTCTTTATAACCAGAGCACAATCTGCTGTAACATTCAGTCTGTCTGCTTCTTTCTGCATCTGTCCATGTTCAAAAAGTGTTACAGTGTTTCTTTTAATGAAGTCAATGAAGAGCCACTCAATGTTGTCACAGTTATGCTGACCATGCTTCACATTTTCACAGGGTAAAGTAGCCTCATCATCAATTCTGACAATCAAAGATGAATGGTGCCCACTTGCTGCTGTTGAGAGAAAGAAAGAGAAATGTGACCAGCAAACTCAGAGTACGGCTGTGTTGTTCATACTTTGTCTGAGGAGCATTTTAAATAAACACCAGTTTTTGTCTCATCTTTGGTTTAAAATCTATGTAATTTGTATCCTTACCTGCAACCAAACAAATCAGTAAAAGCAAATTATCCATCTAAATACATCTGACGGTAAACATTGTGCTTCTTCTTAGTCTCTTGATCTAATGACACATCTCTGAAGATTCTCCTCAAAGATATCTAAAAATAAATCTGTTTCCTGTGAGTAATGACGTGTCACTTCCTTGTAGTGACTTCAATCATTTTCTTCCAGTCAACAGCATTTGCTAAATTGGTTGAGATCATCTGTTTAATCTATCACAGTTTAAAGTTAAACATTAACACGTTATTATTATTGGATACATTTGTTTACTCTAATCCTGTGTAATTGAGAATTGTGTTATTGTGGGGTTATTAATAAAAGAGGAAGTTGGAGGCTTGAAGAGCGTAGTATTTTTAGAAAAAAAACATTAACTCACTGATGTTGTGGCACTGTGTGTCATGGTCTGGAGTCTGTGACTCCGTGTTTATGTTTTAGTTTATTATTATTCTGTGGTTTTGGTTACCTTGGGTGTTTGTACTCTTCTGTTTCATGGTTCATGTTCCTATGTTCTGTGTCCCCCAGTCTGTGTTAAGTTGGTGTGTTATGTCATTACGTGTATGTGTTTCCTGTTTTACTTTGAAGGTCCGTGTCTGATCTCAGTGTGTTCTGTTTACTTTTCCCCTGTCTCATCAGGTCGGATTACTGCCAGCTGTGCCCTCCTTTTGTGTCTCATTCCCTCGTTATCCTTCTGTGTATTTAAACCTCGTGTCTGCCTCTGTTAGTTGCTGGTTCGTCTGTGTTGTTCCTCTCGGTCTCCGTCCGTCCCTACGTCCGTCCCTACAACGGCTCTTTTCCGGCCTGCCATGGCTACTGGCATCGCTTCCCCCGACCATGCAGGCCTTTCTTCACAACACACCACACCTTCTCTCAGCCACTACTGTCTCGCTGCCCGACCCACCGGATGTGGTTTTGCCCGGCCCGTCGGAGCCGTCTGCAGGGAGAATACGACGATCGCGCCACCGGCGTGTCATCCCACAGTCGGACGTTGGGCTTCTGAATTGCCGGCTGTGGTGAGTGAGGACTCTTTTTCTTTTTCGAACTGTGGCACTATTTATTCAGGGGCTGTGTTTTGTGCAGCAGACAGCAATAAGAACTGCTTATCCGCTGCCCAGCAGCCTTCAGCTCAGTTTCCAGTGTCAGCTGTTCACTCACTCTCAGCTCAGTCACCAGTGTCAGCTGCTCTCTCGCTCTCAGCTCAGTTAGCTTCCCAGCAGCCACCTTCCGCTCTGTTTCCAGTGTCGCCTGTAGTCCAGTCTCCGGTGTCGCCTGTAGTCCAGTCTCCGGTGTCGCCTGTAGTCCAGTCTCCGGTGTCGCCTGTAGTCCAGGCTCCGGTGTCGCCTGTAGTCCAGGCTCCGGTGCCTCCAGTGTCACCCGTAGCTCAGGCTCCGGTGCCTCCAGTGTCACCCGTAGCTCAGGCTCCGGTGCCTCCAGTGTCACCCGTAGCTCAGGCTCCGGTGCCTCCAGTGTCACCCGTAGCTCAGGCTCCGGTGCCTCCAGTGTCACCCGTAGCTCAGGCTCCTATGTCACCGCTAGCCCCGTCACTCGTTCAGTCCCCAGTTTCACTCATGCACTCCATGCAGGGAGAAAATCTTGTTTCTACTCAGTGCGTTTCTCATAGTTTAGCCGCTGTTGGCAGAGTTTTCCACTCCAGGGCTTCCCCAGAGGCTAGGTCTCAGTCCCCAGCTGATTCTGGACCCTTGAAGTTTAAGCAGCCTCCTGAGAACTGCACCATGTCAGCATTGCCTGGGCAGAGCCAGTGCTCAGTGCAGCGCCAGTTGCCTTTATGTCAGCCAAAGGACTTCATGCCTGTTGGCTTTGTTTTGGCCTCCGCTGGAGGGTCTGATGGACCTCTCCTGCCGTCGCTGGAGGGTCCAAGGGATCCGTCCAGCCTGTTGCGCCACCGACTGCAGCGCCTTCGTCTCCGGTTTCCACGCCGCCTGCAGCGACATCCTCATCTGGTCCGGCTTCAGAGCCATCATCCTCGCCTGCAGCAGCCTTTGCTTCTGCGTCTGCGTTGCCTGGTCCAGCTTCAGCTTCAGCTTCACCCGGTCCAGCCTCCGTGTCTTCGCCTTCAGCGTCGCCTGGTCCTGCCTCCGTGTCTTCGCCTTCAGCGTCGCCTGGTCCTGCCTCCGTGTCTTCGCCTTCAGCGTCGCCTGGTCCTGCCTCCGTGTCTTCGCCTTCAGCGTCGCCTGGTCCTGCCTCCGTGTCTTCGCCTTCAGCGTCGCCTGGTCCTGCCTCCGTGTCTTCGCCTTCAGCGTCGCCTGGTCCTGCCTCGTCTGGGTCTGCAGTTAGCCGGCCACTTTCCAGGCTGTTGGTCGGGCGCCATCGCCGCCATGGGCGGCCCCCAGACCCCCTTCGCCTGAGTCGCCGCCGTTGCCTTTCGCACGGCCGGCCTCCAGACCAGCTCTGTCACCTGTGTCACCCACCTGGTCGGCCCCCCCAACCGTTTGACTGAACTTTTGTGCCGGCGGCCTCCGGGTCAGCCCCCTGAACTGTTTCCTGTTTCTCTGTTGCCGACCACACGGTTGGCCCCCTGGCTTACTAGTGAACTGCTCTTTGTGCGCCAGTGTTTGTCGTGCACGTTTTGTTTTTGGACTCCTGGTGCTCCTGTTTTGTTTTGCTTCAAGCCCTGGACCCCCGCTGCCCACCCTGGTCTTGTTTTCTGTTTTTGTGGTGGTTTTGTTTTTCTTGTTGGGCTGTCTGGAAGCCAGCCTTTTGGGGGGGGGGGGGGGGGGGGGGACTATGGAAACAAGTTTGTTTCTGTCGATATTAAATTATTCATAATGAGGCACTTTAGACAATTGATGTTTGTTTTTCTTTACTTAAAAAATTTATTTCTGAGGTTCATGTTGGGACTCTCTTCAACTCTCTGTGAATGGTACTCATGGCCATTGATCAGTGGTCTTTGATCATTGGGTTTTGGTCAGTGGTTGTTGATCAATGGTCATGAGAATTTGCATAATTAAGATTAAGGAACTGACCTCCCAGCCCATTGTTGTCATGGTCCCCGTGTCTTCCCGGCTGACTTATGTTGGCTACATATGTTTCTTGTTTACATCTACCTCTCTCACGCTTGCCGTGTCTCGCCAGGGCGGAGCTCATTGCGGGCTCCCGCCCCTGGCCCTCACACCTGAAGTTAATCACACGCCTCTGGCTCATCGCCTAACCTCATCCACTACTTAAGGCAGTGGCTGGAAGCATCTCATCGCTGGACTATTGAGTAACCTCGGTAGTAAGCTCCGGAGTACTAGTCTCTTGTTGCCTTTTCGTATCGCTGACCATTTGGATTAATCACTTGTTGTCTGTAAACAGGAATTCCGTTTCCCTGGAACCCTTGGTGTGAAGGCTGGCTGGTGTGCTGTGTTTTTTGTGAAGTCCATGTGTGAAGAGCTCCTTTCCCGGATTTCCCTGTGCCCTGGATTCCCCCCGCCCTCTCACTTGTATATATTTGCACCTGGTGTTGTATAGTAATAAACGGAACTGTATTCTAGCTGCCTTGTCTGCGCTTGAGTCCATCCCACTTTGTGACAATTGTTCCTTTAGTGGGCTGGTTTCAGTCATTATGCAAATGTACTGTTTATAAGATTGGGGAAACCTGCAGTCAGCTGAGACTGAAGAAGTCACTTGGATGAGTGACGAAACGTTTCTCCCACAAAACGCTACGTCCAGATGAACAGAATCAACTTTTGGAGATTTACTTTCCTGCATGATTGAGAATGCATCAAGACCTGTTATCAACCATTTCATAACAACAGAAACATGTTTATATGTTCAAAAAGGGGAACCTCGTGCTAGAGCAGCTTTCATCAGAGTGTTAACACTCAATTTCTTGACAATTTCTGACAAGAAATGGACTCTAGAAATTGACAGCCACATTAGGGCCATCTTATATCTTCACTAGTAACTTAACATCTCCAACTTTGTCTTACGTCATTTACCAGACCACAGCAAATGTTTGTTTAACCCTAAATTGTGATACATTAAATGGATGATTTAAACTAATTCAACAAATGTTGGAAACGGAAGCAAAATGACTAAAGTCAGTATGAGGAAATGACACCTCCTTACTCATGCAACACAGATATATCTTTAGATGAAATTTTAGACATGCGTCATTAGAGTAGAGACTGAACCCATCCATCCATCCATTTGCTTCCGCTTATCCTTTTCAGGGTCGCGGGGGGCTCTGGAGCCTATCCCAGCTGTCATAGGGCGAGAGGCAGGGTACACCCTGGACAGGTCGCCAGTGTGTCACAGGGCTAACACACAGGGACAGACAACCATTCGCACTCACATTCATTCGCACATTCACACCTAGTGACAATTTGGATTATCCAATTAACCTATCCCCACAAGCTGCATGTCTTTGGACGGTGGGAGGAAGCCGGAGTACCCGGAGGGAACCCACGCAAACACAGGGAGAACATGCAAACTCCACACAGGGCAGCACGGTGGCACGGTGTTTAGCACTGTTGCCACACAGCAAGAAGGTCCAGTTGTCAAGGCCAGTTGCAGACATACTGGTGGTCTTGTGCTGGTCCAGAACAGTTTCAGCTCTGGCCCCAGATGTCAGCCTAATGTGTACCTTACTCAACCCATGTAATAACAACATGTGCCGGAACATAATTGTGCAAAAGCACCATGACAAAACTCTGTTCAGACACTGAATGGACTGATTCTTATATAGGACTTTTCTACTCTCCCGGATTACTCAAAGTGCCATATGCCACACTCACCCACCCAATCGCACACTTTCTACAAACCGAGTGCTTCCTAACTACATTCATACACATTCACACTCTTCACATGCAGACTGGAGGAGCCAGGGATTGAATCACTTACCTTCCAATCAGTAGGGGACCTGCTCTACTTCCTGAGCTACAGCCACCCAGTGGTAACTGTAAGTAAACCCTCACTAGGTTTTGGATAAAGTGTACACTCACAAACCTGTCAAACCTGCGTTTGAAATGCTGGCTGCAATATTTGTTGCAATACTATATGTTCCAATGTTCCTAAAATAGGATGTTCCTATTTTAGGAACATAGGAACATAAATAGTGCAATCATTGCCAGACCTGGCCCACATCTGGTTAACATACACCCTGCCATGACACCAGTCAGTCAGAAGTGCCAGCTTGATGCCGGATCCAGGGAAGACCTGTTTTCTATGAGCCTGGGCCACATAAACCAAACCATAATCGGGCCAGATATTGCATGCCATCACATAAACAGTGCCATCTACGCCAGGCCTGGCCTATATCTGGATGACGTACCACTTACCATGCCAGAAGTCAGCTAGCAGTGCCGGCTTGACACCAGATCTGGGCCAGACCTGTCTGCTATGTGGGAAAGAGAGAATGCACTATTATCACATTCCTGTGGATTCAGTGTATTTATTTCTTTATATATTTTTCCATTTAATGATTTTGAAAATTACACGTAATGAGAGATACAGCACACATTATTTTAAAATTTAAACCAAATATGAGACACAAACTGGTGAAAACGTAATTAATTTGCTGGTAAAAATATCTTTTTCATTTTTGACAACAGCAGCATCTGGGAAACAGTCTTCTTTCACTGTTTAGAGATGGTGATGAAGACTCTTTGCAGCGTAAAAATGTGATGATTGCTCAGCATAACTGTGACAGTATTATATGGATCTTCACTGAGTTTAGAAATACCACTCTTTGGACATGGGCAGACTGACAAAGGAGCTAAACTAAATCAGACAGACAGTGTGTTAAAGCAAACTGTGGTCTGGTTACAAAGAAGGTTACACATCAAGATGTTTGTCAGGACAACTACAGACAGTTCATGTCAGGAAGACAACAAGAAACAGACTCCCATGTACATTGTTCTATTGTTTACATCTTAATGTTCACCTCAAAATCAAACATGACAAGTCTACTTTAAATGTGCAGCTAATAAACTTTAAAATTAAAAAATAAATAAATAAAATAAAAATTAAGAGCTTAAATATGCAATACAATCTGAAAACAATACAGCTGCTGCAGAAAAATCAGCAGTGTCACTGTGCATAAGAAGAAAAGCACTGTACAGTAGTTTACTCCTAAAAACACTGTATGGCTAAAACTAGAAAATACCTGTGGCAAGTGTAGCCTATGTGAAGTCAGGAAGGAAATCCATGAAAAATGCAGACATTTTAAGTCAACAGAATTCTTGGTATTACAGCTCTATCATTAAGACAAGGGGGAATCTGAGGAATTACAGTTGTTATTGCATAAACTTAATGTTTAGATGTGCATACGACAGCCGTGGTAGTGTTTAAGAGTGTGAGAGTAAAGAATATAAAAAAAACAATTAAAATGTAGACTTTATGAAAATTTGATGAAAGGTAAGTACAAATGGGTGTATTGTTTTAGAATGATATATTAATTACTTGCTCTGTTTGTGTTTTCTTTTCCAATGCTTTTTTTTTTTTTTAAATAATGTCTACCTGAATCCTTGGAATGATGGGAAATACAAGATTTTAAGGCAGTTTCACCACTGATCTCAAAGTTGTGGCGCGAGCAAATAACAACTTTCTGTGTCAAGCTGACTCGACTTGCATGTCAAAAAGCTCTACTGTAACTGCAATTTGGCCCCACTCTCTTTGGGGCGACCGTGGCTCAGGGGGTTGGGAAGTGTATCTGTAACCGGAAGGTTGCTGGTTCGATCCCCAGGCTCTCTGTCCTGGTTGTTGTGTCCTTGGGCAAGACACTTTACCCTACTGCCTACTGGTGTTGGCCAGAGGGGCCGATGGTGCAATATGGCAGCCTCGCTTCTGTCAGTCTGCCCCAGGGCAGCTGTGGCTACAACCGTAGCTGCCTCCACCAGTGTGTGAATGTGAGAGTGAATGAATAGTGGCATTGTAAAGCGCTTTGGGTGCCTTGAAAAGCGCTATATAAATCCAATCCATTATCATTATTATCATTATATCACTGTGTCATAAGCTGTGGATGAAGGCATGTTTCACATTTTGATCACTGATAAAAAGGTGTCACAGGTTTTCACTGGATGCACCTGTAGATGAAGAAGGAAAGTAAAAGGAAACTCGAGATTTTGATTTAACAGCTCCATCATCCTTTTTTTTGTTTGTTTGTTTTACAGATCTCTTCAAAGAAGCAGATCCCTTGTGAACTATATCTGTTTCCACCAGAATATTATCCAGAGTATTTGGATGACCTATCTTTAAAGTCATGTTGCTATTGCAGAATGTGTTTTTCATTGTTTCATAGCAACACTTGCACCAGTGGTTACTGTGTTTTGTGTTTATGTTAACAGAGAGCTGCAAAAGTAAATTCAAATAGTGTCCCATGAGAAATAACACAAATGCTCATCTTAAATTTACTTTCCTCCATAAAAGTAACAAAGTGTCACTGACTGGTAATTTAACCCAGTATTCCTGTATCATAACTTTTAGTTTCTTTTTCTGGACCCCCTTATATAACACAATTGTAGAGTAACACATTCTAAAAATCTCTGTTTCCCCATCTTGTATCACTTAGTTAAACAAATTGTAGTCCTTTTATGTTTAACAATGTAACAGCAATTAGCTACAAGGTCATTCTTTCTTGTTTTTCTTTTCTTTCTGCATTGTGCTGTATTATTCTCTTCTTGGTGTTATTTTTGCTAAATTAAATTACCTGAACTGGACCTTGATTTTAATATATAAACATTAAGCAAAATCATCATCCTATTAAAAGCCAAATGAAGCCACGAGGGCTAAGAGTGATGCACAGCTGCCTATTTTTTGTTGGCAAGTAGGTGCAGACTATTAGTGTAGTTATATTAATAATGTTGTTGTTGAGAAATGGATGTTTATTCCTTGCCCATATTGCACTTGGCAAGCTGAACAACTTGAGCAAGGGTCCAAACAGAGTCAGGAGTCCCACACTTTTAAAATGAATTATATCTCCTAAAAACAATCAGGTTGTCCTTGTGTAGCTTTCATACACATGAAATGCAATATGAGAGGCTTTTAGGTTGATCAGAGACAGAAGCCGCTTCGGAGCTGAGCCTCCGCTTCACCAATGACATATAGTCAATGTGGATATCTGTGCCAAAGGTTTCAGACAGACACAATCCGGGGGTGTTTATTTTAAGATTAGTGCATTCCCAGGCCCCGTTTGGCTCAAGACCAAATGTACTAACCACAGACAAAAAAAAAACCCTGCTACTGTTTCCATCTTTGCTAAAGTCTATGTGTGTTTAAACTACATGTCTGCCAAGGAGACTTAATAAAAAAAGTTTTACTGATGCAGTTTTCTGGTTGAATATTCTCTGCTCACTGTCTCCTAATGCTTCATTCATTTTATGTGGGTTTCAGTAAACTGAATTTAAAAACTTGGATGGGTGGGTCCAGGTGGTGAATAGCTGGGACTGATGAAGTGCTCACAGGTATAGATGCAAAATGAACATAATGAACATGTGAATATATATATATATATATATATATATATATATATAGATATATAGATATATATATATATAGTGGGGCAAAAAAGTATTTAGTCAGCCACCGATTTTAAGTGGGGGAACTTGCACAATGATGACAGAGGTCAGTAATTTGCACCAGAGGTACACTTCAACTGTGAGAGACAGAATGTGAAAAAAAAAAATCCATGAATTCACATGGTAGGATTTGTAAAGAATTTATTCATAAATCAGGGTGGAAAATAAGTATTTGGTCAATAACAAAAATACAACTCAGTACTTTGTAACATAACCTTTGTTGGCAATAACAGAGGTCAAACGTTTACTATAGGTCTTTACCAGGTTTGCACACACAGTAGCTGGTATTTTGGCCCATTCCTCCATGCAGATCTTCTCAAGAGCAGTGATGTTTTGGGGCTGTCGCCGAGCAACACGGACTTTCAACTCCTGCCACAGATTTTCTATGGGGTTGAGGTCTGGAGACTGGCTAGGCCACTCCAGGACTTTCAAATGCTTCTTACGGAGCCACTCCTTTGTTGCCCGGGCGGTGTGTTTTGGATCATTGTCATGTTGGAAGACCCAGCCTCGTTTCATCTTCAAAGTTCTCACTGATGGAAGGAGGTTTTGGCTCAAAATGTCACGATACTTGGCCCCATTCATTCTGTCCTTAACACGGATCAGTCGTCCTGTCCCCTTGGCAGAAAAACAGCCCCATAGCATGATGTTTCCACCCCCATGCTTCACAGTAGGTATGGTGTTCTTGGGATGCAACTCAGTATTCTTCTTCCTCCAAACACGACGAGTTGAGTTTATACCAAAAAGTTCTACTTTGGTTTCATCTGACCACATGACATTCTCCCAATCCTCTGCTGTATCATCCATGTGCTCTCTGGCAAACTTCAGACGGGCCTGGACATGCACTGGCTTCAGCAGCGGAACACGTCTGGCACTGCGGGATTTGATTCCCTGCCGTTGTAGTGTGTTACTGATGGTGACCTTTGTTACTTTGGTCCCAGCTCTCTGCAGATCATTCACCAGGTCCCCCCGTGTGGTTCTGGGATCTTTGCTCACCGTTCTCATGATCATTTTGACCCCACGGGATGAGATCTTGCGTGGAGCCCCAGATCGAGGGAGATTATCAGTGGTCTTGTATGTCTTCCATTTTCTGATGATTGCTCCCACAGTTGATTTTTTCACACCAAGCTGCTTGCCTATTGTAGATTCACTCTTCCCAGTCTGGTGCAGGTCTACAATTCTTTTCCTGGTGTCCTTCAAAAGCTCTTTGGTCTTGGCCATGGCGGAGTTTGGAGTCTGACTGGTTGAGGCTGTGGACAGGTGTCTTTTATACAGATGATGAGGTCAAACAGGTGCCATTCATACAGGTAACGAGTGGGGGACAGAAAAGCTTCTTACAGAAGACGTTACAGGTCTGTGAGAGCCAGGGATTTTCCTTGTTTGAGGTGACCAAATACTTATTTTCCACCCTGATTTATGAATAAATTCTTTACAAATCCTACCATGTGAATTCATGGATTTTTTTTTCACATTCTGTCTCTCACAGTTGAAGTGTACCTCTGGTGCAAATTACTGACCTCTGTCATCATTTTAAGTGGGGGAACTTGCACAATCGGTGGCTGACTAAATACTTTTTTGCCCCACTGTATATGTATATATATGTGTGTATATATATATATATATATATATATATATATATATATATACATATATAGTAAATATTTTTTTCTGTAAAAATTGTGTGTGTTTCTGTTCTTTGTCCTGTTCTGTTTGTACATGTGCTTTTATTCTGCTGCTGTTATGACCAAATTTCCCCTTGTGGGACATCTATTCTATTTCATTAACAATAAATCATGTAGCAGGAAAGCGTATCCACTTGTTTTTCAGTTTACAGCTTAATAGTGCCATTCTCCAGACTATATTGGGAAAAAAAATGTAAACATAAACAGTTCAAGTAGCAAAAAGCTGGCTCCCTGTTCCATAGTTTGCCTTTTATCCTCTCGCTCTCTCTTCTTTGTTCTCTTTCCACTCACCCTTAACTGGTCCCATTGGGTGGCTGCCCCTCCCTGAGCCTGGTTCAGCTGGAGCTTTCTTCCTGTTAAAAGGGAGTTTTTCTTTCCCAAGTTCTTGCTCATTGAGGGGTGTTATGTGACGACTGTTGTGAATGGCACTACGTAAATTAAAATGGTCTTTTTTGCTGCATTTATTTTAAACAGCATTGAAGGACAGCTATTTCACTTTTCCCTCTAACTGCAAATTATTATTAGTTACGTTTGAACTCAAAGATGTAACATCAATGTGCAACACCTGGGTTAGTTGATCTTGAGGTAACTTAAATATTGAGACTATTGATGGCACTCTAGAGTGCAGATGGAAAATATCAAACGCCTGTCAGCAGCTGGTCTGCTTAGTAGAACTAAGAGAAAGAAACAACTACACTGTCAATGACTTACCAAGCATTTAAAGAAATATCATCCTATTACATTTTTTCTGTATACACTGTGTTTTTATTATTCCAAACTAACTGTTTCTGTTTTATTTGTGTTTATGTTGCATAGTGTTCCATATCTTCATAATAATATGTTGTGGCATTTTAAGACATTTAATATTCTAAATTTGCCACTTTGTGAGGACAATTTTCATATCCTGGTGATTTCTCTGATTTTTTTTTTTTTTTTTTTTTGCCCTTTTCTGTCTAACATAGTTAAATAATTTAGTGTTGACATTTTATTCTTAACCCCACGTAAAAGTCGTTTGTCTGTCAGCTCTCTGGTATCTCTGGGCCAAGAATGCGGAGTAATATACTTGGGAGCTGCGGAGCATCACTTAACATTCCCTGTGCAGAGCTATGCTGTGTAACCTAACAACCACACAGGGGAAACAAACAGAACTAAAAGGCGACACTGATTAATGCAGAAGAGCTAACTTTGCTAGGATATCGGATTAACCAGATTTCCAAACCAGAGGCTGGCACAGCAATGTATATATATGCATATGGGTTTACAATAATTAATGGAGTAGAAAGTGTGCAATAAAAACTTTCTTTAATGCTCTCTTGGTTTTTAAAAGTGTAACTAGACCCTTGGGCTGATGCTGGTACTATATTGAGAAATTTGAGTGGCAGCAGTGCATTCAGCAGATGTTCTCTGGGAATGATGATAATGTAAAAAGCAATGTGATAATTTGGCCAAGGCTTTTTTTTTTTTTTTTTTTTTTTGAAAAAGCTTTTACCAAACAGGATATGGAGACGCACAAGTGTACATTTTTGTCTGGTGGGTCGCGAGCTGCATGATGTCACCCCGAGGGCGGAGTTATACAATTGAAAGAGAAGAAGCAGAGGGTGGATGTGAGGCGCAGTCTCATCACAGTCACCGCCGCCGTCAGCATCATCTGAGGTGTGTCTGCGCCGCCGGAGCTGCAGACAGGCAGAAAGGACCAACAGAAAAAGATCCTGTTCCTCTCTTTACACCGACCATGGCGTCAAAATGTCCAAAATGCGAGAAAACGGTGTATTTCGGTGAGTGAGCAGCCGCTGCAGAGGCCGCCCAGCATCATGATTCTAACAGATGCGATGACCACTGGGTGGGAGTGTTATAATCAACCGGGGGGTGGTTTTAATATGAAAGACTGACGGTGCAGTATTCTTTAAATCGACTTTTACTTATAATCGATAACGTGTTTTCTCGGATACAACATAATGAGAATTTGCGGATACATCACTGATTTTAGAGCTCTTCAGAAGATTTGCACCCATTGATCAAAATGGGCATTGTTTTGTTATAAATAGGCTTATCGAGTCTCCCACACACAGAGAGACATAACTATTTAAGACACTCATTCATCCTGTTGGATGATTTTTATTATGTGTTAGGTAGAAACAATGATTAGAATGATGGTGAATGGTGGATTTTTGAATTCATTTACACATATGAATTATTTATTGGTAGTACATTAAAAATGCATTCACACTAAATCACTCATTATTTCCTTTACCATTTGCACAGAACAAAGAGATTTTTAACTGGAATCCTTTGAGGTTTTGTGTGATGTTATCTTGTGGACAAACTAACTAATAGAGTCTGTCTTTATATTCATCGATCACATTCTTGCATCCTTTTTATTGGACCACACATTTACCGTGTTGTCTATCTTTGTTGGGGTAATAACAGCTTATCAGTCAAGCCAGTATTAGTCAAACTAATTATATACAAGTGTCACAACATAATCTCCACATCAGTGATATTTATATTTACAGTGTGAAAATGTTACTGTCGTGTCACTGAGTCAAAGTACTTTAAAATATACAGTATGAATATTATTTGTCTGTATACAATGGCATCCTCTGTCACTGTATGGGGCATAATTTCACCCACGTAAAGGCATGTAAATTTATTTATTTATCTATTTTAACCTGTCAAATTTGATTTAAAGCTTGAAAGTCTTTTACAGAATATGTCAAAATAAGCATGTAACTACATTACAATACAAAACTCTGGGTCCTAAAAGCACTGCTATAGCAGTCCAACAGTACCGAGTACCACGGACACGTTGCCAGATTGGATGTGAAATCAAAGTGACAGTTTTTCTCTAAAACTGATCCAAAAATTCCCCAGATGGTGAATCTCAGAGTCCAACAGACAACTGGTGCATATCGACACAACCCATATCATGCAGTGATGGGTTCACTATCTTTGGATAAGATTACAGGGAGCCATTAACAGACCTGTAGTCATAGCCTCAGCTGTGTTATCTGACAGCTTGTGAAAAATCCTTTTTATGTTGGCTTTTAGAAGCAGGTAGGATGAGTTTAAGCGTGTTAATCCCTGGTTACTGGATACTATATTCACTGGATAGTAGACAATACTGTCAAATAGGGTGGGGTACTATGATACTAAGGAGTTAATTTAACATCTATTTTTAGCTTCTTCTTTTTTTCATTTTGGTGCAATGCCATATGGCATGGTAAATAATTGATTGATTTGCCAATTTGTTTTATTGATCAATATTCTTTTTGTTCTTTCCCCTTCCCCATTTCTCTGGAAAACAACAGCAAAACCACACCCTGCAGGCTCAGTCAAACTGCTGCTCTCTCTCTCTTTTGAAACTCTGCAGGAAATTAGAAGCTTTAAAAAAGAAAAAACCGAGGTTCTGCAAAAATGAAGTGGATATTGTTCTAGAAGTGGATATTGTTGTTTTGCAGGGGATTTTATTACAGTAGAGATAGTTTAGCCTTTAGGATTTCTGGATGCAAAGTTCTCCATAGCCATAAAGAAAATGATGCTCGAGACACGGAGTCTATAATGTGATTTTTAAATAATAAACTGAGCTAATGTGATTTCTTCAGTAAATTCAGTTCCTTGAGTAAGAACCCAGAAGAAAACCAATGTTATGCTGTGCAGACTTGTGCCCTTCACCATCCAGGCATAGTTCTGTGTGTCGGTGTGACTTACTGTCAGATATCACACTGACAGGGAGGCCAGGCATTGAGTCTAAACAGGAAGTGTCATGTTGTATCAGTCTCAGGGTATCAGCTGAGATATTTTGGGAGGAGGACAAACAGATAAGCGACTGTCAGTGAATTTCTCGCTCCCTCTGTCCATCCTCCTGTCTTTTCGACAAAAAAGTCTCTGTGACTGAAACTGCGGGTCTTAAAAAGGGGGTTATGATGTTTTTCATTTGACTGAACAGAGTAATATTTGTTTTCCCTCTTGACTCACACTGTATGTATTTTTCACTTGCAGTCACATAAATAACTGGGTAGAAAAAAAACAGTTCAGTCATGACCGCTGTAGTCCACAGCAGACAGCTCTTTCCATCTATGGTAATTTGGTGGTACAGTGTGGTACAGCTCTGTCCTACCATAATGTGCAGAAATGAAAAGTTGGTGGTGGAAAGAGCAACAGCAAGACCCCCTGTACAGAGCAGAGCAGGTATCAAATGACCATGGATAATACCTTAATAAGTAGCAGCATGAACGGGAAGAGCATGGGTGGAAGTGGGTTGCAAAGTGACTTGGACAACAGAGTAATTTGAACACACTGTACTGTGTGTTATGTTTGCAGCAGGTGTCATTAAGATGCACTCTAGTTTCTGTGATTTCCAACTTGTATTTGTGTCCACTATGCTAAAAGGGATTGCATTCATTTCCAATTCAGTATTTTCATCAAAGGGCTCAATCAAAGTGGCTGTGCTGGATTCAAAGTTGAAAATGATTGTTAACTATCTTATTCTTGGCCTCGGTGAAGTCCTTCACTCCATCCTCCATGTGAAACAAGTTGTTTTAGTTCTTCTCTCTTTATGCCCACTTTTTCTGAGTGGTGTTAGACATGTCACACATATATGTGTGAAAGTTACTGCAGTTTTTGCTTTGTGTGTATGAGTTCCACCTTCATTAAACACAGTTTTAATGACTAGTTGGTTGTCAGTTTGTGGGTTTTTGATATGGTATATATTCACTAGTCTGTGGTTTTAAGCATTAAGACTGGAAGCAGAGGAAAACCTCCAAAAGTCCCTGCTATGCTAACATTATCCAAAGATCATCCATTATCCAGACAGGAAAGAGATCAGTTGTTTGATCGACCTCGCCAAATTTTTAAAAAAGTATTTTTTAAGACTTCACATTTAGATTTACCTTCAGATTAAGGTAACTTAAGTATTTGAAGGGGTGGAAGAACAGACAGTAGCTCCCTTAAAAAAATGGAATAAATAAGAAAATGGAAATGTCTGAGTCACCACACTGCCCTTTAGAAAGCAGTGGAAAGAATGTGCTTCAGGCTGATATGAACTCATAAGTGCCCATTAAATGTCGTCTGTCACTTCGACCGTCACTCGGTTGTTATAATTCAGAATACATTAGTGCTTATGTTGTGTATTCAGGTTGTGTCAGAAAATATAATTGCTACTGTACTTCACATGCTGACACACACCCCCACAAAAACCTTAATAACAGTGCATATCATTTCTTCCAAAGGTTGCTGGACCCATATGTGAAGGTTGATTTCATGGCAAAAATAGCTACTTTTTGTATCAAAATAACCTTTTTTTTTTGAGGACAAAATGTTTCTTTTTCTCATAGAAAAGATGGGTTCTGTTCAAAGCAGCAGCAAAAGCATCCTGCCTGTGGAGGAGTGTTTGCACTGGTGCACAAATAAAGCACAAAAAGAAAGAGAAAAAAAAACGTTTTCCCATTTCTCTGCATTCAGTGGCAGCGCTCTTTTCTAAGCACTAAAGCACTGACCCATAGAGGATGGCTCTTTCTCAACAGTCACTGCATTTATTTTGTAAAAGTATGACTCAGACTTCATTGAGTGCACTTATAATCAGATTTTAATAACATATTCCCTCTGTCAAGAATGCCATGTGATTGGTACTGTATGATTTGTTAGTTTGTTTATTAGTTTTCAGGATTACTCAAAAGGTTATACACAGATTTGAATTCAAACTTTACCAGAGTTATAAACTGATCCAACTTAAAAGTAAGTAATATTTGTTAGTGGGGGCAGAACTGTAGTGCCATGGTCAGAGCTTCACACCAAGAAGGTCCTGGGTTTGAATCCAGCCTTCTGAGCAGAGATTGCATATTTCTTTTCCTTTGTGGGTCTTCTGGTTGCAGTGGGTTCTTCCCAAAATTCAAATAATCTAAATTGCTTATAGCGTCCCCGCCCACTCACACACACACACACACGCACACACACACACACACACACACACACACTCTCTCTCTCTCTCTCTCTCTCTCTCTCTCTCTCTCTTTCTCTCTCTCTCTCTCTACCATGACCCTGAATAAGGGGTTAATAAATATGTTCCCAATGAATTATTACAAAGAAGTCCAGATATTGTTTTGGATCCAAAGACTTATATATGCATGCTGTGACAAACTTATGACTTCATTAACTTCATTATATTATAAGAAATTTCAGGACTAAGTCCATTTATTTTATGTTTCACAAACCAAAAGCACAATATAACATCAAACGATCTTTGTCTCTTCCTGTCCCACAGCGGAGAAAGTGTCATCTTTAGGGAAAGACTGGCACAAGTTCTGTCTAAAATGTGAGCGCTGCAACAAAACTCTGAATCCGGGAGGCCATGCTGAGGTAACAGGATGTGAAGAGTGTATATGCTTCATTTTCCTTATGCAGTTATGATTTGTTTTTGTTTTATGAAGTGCAAATATTTCATGTTCAAAGGTTATGTTGGTAGGCTACATTGCATCAACACAATAAACCGTGACTGCGAACAATAATGTCCCATGCACTCTGAGGCTGTAAGCTGTTTGAGATGAACCTGGTTTGATGGTAAAATACAGACTTTTTGAAATCAACCAAAAAACCTGATCATTTAACATCAGCAGAAAGTAGCTGGATTTTTTGGACAGTTACTGTACTGCGCAGGAAAGGAAACGTATGTACTGCGCAGGAAAGTCAGTACCTGTGTATCTTCAGTGCGTCACTCCCCCGAGAAACCTGGAAGCGCCTGTACTTTACTAAGGAGTTTAACATTGTCTGACATTGTTGTAGAGAACCATAAACCAGAAGGTGTAAATCTCAGAGACAACAGGGTTTCACACATCTTAGTGCTTTGATGAGATGGCAGTTTCAACTGTTGATTAAAGAAAATAGACTTGAATCGTGGTTATGTGCACGTAGTGCAAGTCAAATATGAAAATGAGTATGCTTAGCCTAATCATGTTTAAATAAGCTCAAAGATTTGTACTCTGTGTCCCCCTTTAATCATTGTTATAATGCATTTATATTCACATATGACAGCTCATCATCATTCACAATGCATGATGTTCTTCAGTCTGTTCAGAACAAACTCGGTACAAAATTAGCTGTACATAAAATTAACAGCTCAGCAGCCTGTTATTTAAAACTCATCAGACTTATCAGATTAAACTGTTTGTGGCTCTTGCTGTGTTTTAATTAGATTTTAAGAAGGAAGGGATGTACTGAAAATCACAGATGAGCTGACAATGGTATTCATTGTACGCTGCTAAAATGCATTGATTTAGTCAGTGAGAGCAACTTTATTGTCCATTATCTCCGTATTTTCTTCACAGTGCTTCATTTTGGCCTTTATTGTGCACATTTGTCTGCTTTCAGAATGGTTTTATTGTTAGTCTTCAGGTTTTTTTGGTCTTGTCATGCTAATACATGACAAGACATATTTGCTTGAAAGGTTCAATTGAGTTTAGCTGAAAAACACATCCTGTGTGAATGTACATTCCTGGGATGACTGAAACAACTCCACAGACTATTTATATAAACGATGACAGCGTCTAGATGACAAGGAGCATTACTTTTACTGAATCAGTGAGGCTTATTTTATGTCTAAAAACAAAAGTGAGATAAGGGTTTTTATTACCATAAAAATAAATGGTTAGACAAACTCAAATGCCTTCAAATGCGATCCAAGTTTGGAGGATTATGTGAATCCACACAGACTGAAAACAACAGTTTATATAACTGCCGTTTTTTTTTTTTTTTTCTTTTTTCCATCTGGTTCATAATATTAACAGTTACAGGTATAGCTTCAGTCCATTTGTATCTGCTTGATGTTTTTTTATTTGTATTTATGGTCAACTGGAATCACAATTTCCCTGAGGGGACCTCCCCAAGGGTTAATAAAGTTCTATTCTATGTGTTAAGTAATGGATGTTTCCTCTGTCTGTCCCCTTTACACTGTGCAGCATGATGGAAAGCCTTATTGCCACAAGCCATGCTATGCCACCCTCTTTGGACCAAAAGGTGGGGTTTCCCCTGATGTGCAAATACAGACGATGAACACAGATTGATAAAACTTAGATTTATGAATTCTACCATTTGTTGTTTTTAGGTGTAAACATCGGTGGAGCTGGATCCTACGTGTACGACAATCCTGTCAACGAAGCCCCTGCAGCCGTTTCCTTGGAAACAAATGCCAAACCAGAGGAGGAGAAAAAAGCCCCCGCACGGGGACCAGTGAAGGGTGAGAAATATGTGGAGCAGAAATAGAAAAACTGTCATATGCAAGGAGGAGAAACTCAGTGCCTCTGTGGCAGGATACAGTTTAATTTAGGTTCGGAACAGCAAACTAAAGAACAACAAAAGGAATAAATGAGCCGCAAATATGTTTTAGGGAAAGTGACGAGCAATGGAGAAAACTAAGGACAGAAATATGAAGAATCCAAGCTAAAGGACTAAAGTAAAAATATCAATTAGTGCCTTAATCCTACAGCAAAGAAATGCATTTACGGGCACTGACATGAATTCATTTGTCTGTTTATGTTTGTCTTATGTCTTATTATGTATTTATTTAACTTTACATGTTTTTAAGGGTCTTTATTATTATTATTATTATTATTATTATTATTATTATTATTATTGTTATGACATTTTTAAACATTTTATGTTTTCCTGTGTATTTTCCCTGACATATTTATTTCTGTAGCTATTATTTTTTTTTATTTTGATGCTCTACACGCATGTGTCTTTGTTCAGAAAGTGGTGCAGTCCATGTTCCTGTTGATGCAAAGGTGCTGATCTCACTACAGCAGATTGATCATTACATCTCAAACTACAGAACTGAGGCAATCTCTAATGCTGCAAAAAACTGGCAGGATTAAATTACCTTACTTCATACCTATAATTATTTAAAACAATATTGTTTTCAGTTAGTTTCTAGGCTTCTGGCTTTACAGTACAACTAAAATGATGTAAACCACAAACTCTATCTAATGGCGTTTATTTAAATCACTAAATATCTGATGCAGTTACTATTAAGTTTTTTTGTTTAATTCATTGTAACTTTTGCAGCTGCAAGCTTCTCATCTTTCTCTGGAGGCCCCAACATCTGCCCCAGATGCAACAAGACAGTGTATTTTGGTGAGCAGAATGCTGTTTCATATTTAAATTCTGCGACAAGCATGTATTTGTCCTACCTTTCGACAAAAGCATTGGAAACTGTCTGTTTTAGTCCTCTGCTTGGTGTAATGACTGTCTCTACCATGGTCCGTGTTTCTGTCTGTGCAGCTGAGAAGGTGTCATCTCTCGGGAAGAACTGGCACCGGCCTTGTCTGCGCTGTGAGAGATGCAATAAGACTCTGGCAGCGGGCAGCCATGCAGAGGTGAGATATGAGTCAGGTTGCAAAGCTGGAAATCAGAGTATTAGTAAAAATGTTAGTGTTTTTGATTAGATACACAGACAGTTACTCTAGTCATATTCAAAATGTAGTAGTTTAATCAAGAAAGATCTCAGAGTGTGAAATCGTTGAACACAATTTTAATTTTCACAGAGATACACAACATCTTCATCTTTTCTCTGTCAAATACAGTCATGTATTGTGTTTTCTTTACTGACTTAGATTATGTCACAAGATAGAAAATGACACATTATCACAAGCTCCAGCTACACATTATGATAAATCTCTGATCTCCATTTTTCAATTTATTATTATGCCAAAAATGTTTAGTGAGTTTCTCTTTTTTTTTCAGGTTGTTTTTATGGCTCCAGATTATTTTAATTGTACTAACTTAACACCAGTGCTAGTGGTGGCATTTTGCTGTTTTAAAATGCACACAATGAGACTGTAATCATATCTGTGTAACTGTGGGTCTAGTCAAGGCGTCATCATGGGTGAAAGACAGAGTCAGTTCCTAGATGTTCTACAGGAAGATTGTCGAAAATACACATATAGTATTTGAGTCACATAAGAAAATGTTTTTAGTTGATTCAGCCAAAGAATCAATAAACTTCTAACATGGTGAGACATCAGTGTCTGTCTGTTCACCGACAGTTCACAAGAGTCACTACTCCTCCTGCCATATTAATAATATTTTAATCCAGTTTAAACAAAATGATCACCTAATGGCTTTACACCCAAAGCATTCTGAGGGTTAAGATCACATTTGTCATTTTATAATCAGTAAACTTGAGCCGTGATGGCTCGTGAACCGGATGAGCCACTACATCACTGACATTCATCTTCATGTAATCATCTTTAATTTGTATAGCTGTAATTCAAAGGATTTAGTCTGTCAGGCTAAAGTAAAGGTGGCCACATCCCCATCCAGTTATTGTGCCCCAGACATGAGTTACAAATAAGCTGACCCTGTCTAGTGTTAAAATTCAATCCAGCCATCACATGATGAGATGTTGCTGAGGTGTAAAATGTGTTTGTTGCTGAATTTGATTAATGTCAGTTAATAGAAGCTGTTTATATTTAGCATATTGTGTTCTGGGGTTTTCAGCTGGTAGAAAAAAGAGAAAGCAGATAAATGTTGTAGTTCTTTCTGTCTCATGTACACTGAATGTTGCTGAGAGGTAAGGTAGAATGAAACACTAAGTGAAAACATTTTCAAATATGGAAGAATTGAGAGGAATGGTTTTCTCTGTGTTTCAGCATGATGGGCAGCCTTACTGCCACAAACCATGCTATGCTGTACTGTTTGGACCAAAAGGTATGTAATCTGAGTATGGGAGGGGGGGACTGGGCTGCGGGGAAGGCTGGTGCCAGAGACTGTTTTTTAAAACAATGGCTCAAACCACTGTGTCCCACAAAAATCTGTAAAATATGTTAATTTAGTGACATAAATACATCTGAGGCAGTCGTATTAGTCAGCTTTCAGGGTAGAAATAAATACTCACTGTTTTATGACCTTGAAGGATCATATTCAATGTGACCTATAATACCCATATCTATTTCGATGTGAAATGTATATGAAGAGAAAAAACTGTGTGGGGATTTAAAAAGTCTAGTAAATACTATAATTGACATGGACAGCTAGTTAGTCTTTCTTATTTAGTCTACAAGGCTGGAAAACTATAGAAAATCTTAAGCTGTGTCTGTGTTATCATACTCCAGCTCCATGTTATTATAGCAAAGAAGGATACAATTATATGGAGTCGATGTTTGTATTTTTCAGGAACCAATCCCAAAACCTTTGCAAAGTGAACCATAACAAGTCAAATGGTTATTTCGTGTCAATGTATATTTTTTGAGTGAACAGACCCTTTAAATTTAAACGTCTGGTCTACCCTTCTCAGGCGTAAACACCGGAGGTGTCGGCAGCTACATCTACGACGATCCTGAAGCTGAAGCGCAGTCTTGAGCTCTGAAGCTGCTTCCAGCACGCAGACAGAGAAACGCCACCAGGACCCTCTGTGTCTCTATGATTTGCCTTCAGTGGTCATTGTGACAAATGATATGTACTACACTCACAGGGATGGAAACTTAGATGTTTATGTTGTATTTGTATATTGTTTATATATCTATTTTTTGTACCAAAACAGGCCTTTAATATGTCCTCCCATGTGACTTTCAGATTTGCCTTTGAGTTTCTTGGTTCTCTTTGCCAAATAATTATTAGCCTGTTACTATAGTGAATGAAGGCTCCTGTGTTCTTTTCACTCTGGATTAGTAGATTTTTGACTTTTGTGCACTTAAAACATGTACTGTATGAAAACAAACAAACAAACAAAAAAAAGTACCAGCCCTCCAGTTTATAGTCAGTGTTTTTTGAACAAGTTTGTCTTGGTTCTATAAATACGAATGATAGCGTAGTGAAGATACACATTTTACAAAGGAGTGCATTTTAATGAATGCCAT
Organism: Neolamprologus multifasciatus; assembly: GCF_963576455.1. NCBI lineage: Eukaryota > Metazoa > Chordata > Actinopteri > Cichliformes > Cichlidae > Neolamprologus > Neolamprologus multifasciatus. Next base: position 21,940,972 of record NC_140453.1, read on the forward strand.
TAAGGGGATTTTGAGGGTTGCTGCAAACAAGAAATGATCTGCTGTTCTTCACATTTTATACAGTAAAAGTGTGTGATAGCAAACCTGAGTTCATTGTCACTGTGTTTCTGTTCCCAGCAAATATGGTGGTTGGGGCCTGTGTGAGTTTCAGATTTTATGGAAACCCACACAGCCCACAGTGGGAAGCCAACTGCAGACCCCTGTACTGGCATGAGAGGCAGGACCGATGGGCACCAGAGGGGCAACACATAGTGCGGGCTGCCCACACTAAGCAGAAAGGGGTCCACAGTACCGCTATGCAGTGTACTCACAGTATGCCCACGCTCTAGGTCTGGGCTGCCATACTGGGGACCATCCTTGGCCTCACAGTGTAAGGCCCACCTGTGCTCCCTGGTACATTACAACCAGCAAATGGTATGAAGTGTGAAAAAAAACACTACTTTCTGCTGCTCTCTTATTGCACCACATATTTCATTTTTACATGGATGTCCTTCTTGTCACAAACCCCAAGCATTTATATATTTTTCCAGTCTCAAATGGACATTTGGTTTGTCAGGTCAATGTTTGAACTACAACACCATGGAGGCTTTAAATCAGTTGCCTTCTTTCAGCTTCATTTTTCTGACAGTGTAATATAACATTTGGTTCCATCTCCTCCACACTAGTCACATCTCCCTGTATGGCGTTTCTTTAATTATTATTAATGTCCTAGCAAACATGTCTGCACAGCGCCACACTGGGCAGGTGTGGGCGAACTGTTTGCTGGATACACATACAGTCTATTACGAAACAGCAACCATACTAAAAATGTTATAGTTAGTCATGTCAAAGGGGAAACATAGCCTTTTATTCTATAAAGTGTTAAAAAGAATTTCAACCAAAATTTGAATTGTGTCTTCATGTTGCTTGTTATGTGTGACCAACAGCCAGAAATGCCATAAGAAAGGCAAGGCAAGGCAAGTTTATTTATATAGCACAATTCAACAACAAGGCGATTCAAGGTGCTTTACAGAGACATTAAAAAACAAAAACAAATAAAAAGCATGATTTAAAATTGAAAAAAGAAAAAAAAGAAGGAACAGTAGATAAAATCAGTAGTTAAAATGTAAGTTTTGAAATTTAAGCTTAAAAGTGCAGATTTGGTGCTTTATTCAAAAGCAGCTGAGAATAGGTGAGTCTTCAACCTGGATTTAAATAAACTGAGTGTTTCAGCTGATCTGAGGCTTTCTGGGAGTTTGTTCCAGATATATGGAGCATAAAAGCTGAATGCAGCTTCTCCGTGTCTGGTTCTGACTCTGGGAACTGATAAAAAACCGGATCCAGATGACCTGAGGGATCTGGAAGGTTCATACTGGATCAGGAGGTCACTGGTGTATCTTGGTCCTAAACCATTCAGAGCTTTATAGACCAGCATCAGAACCTTAAAGTCTATCCTCTGACGGACAGGCAGCCAGTGTAAAGACCTCAGAGATGGACTGATGTGGTCCACTTTTTTGGTCTTAGTGAGGACTCGAGCAGCAGAGTTCTGAATGAGCTGCAGTTGTCTGACTGATTTTTTAGGTAGACCTGTAAAGATGCTGTTACAGTAATCAAGCCTACTAAAGATGAATGCATGGACTAGTTTTTCCAGGTCCTGTTGAGACATCAGATCTTTTATCCTTGAAATATTCTTGAGGTGATAGTAAGCTGACTGTTTTGTTCTAAGTTTAGAAAAACAGTTAAACTGCGTCCATCACTACACCCAAATTTCTCGCCTGGTTTGTGGTTTTTAGGTGTATAGATTGAAGTTCTCTGGTGACCTGTAATCATTTTTCTTTGGCACCAAAGACTATTACTTCAGTTTTGTTTTTGTTTAGCTGGAGAAAATTGTGGCACAACCAGTCATTCATTTCCTCAATGCATTTACCAAGAGCCTGTACAGGGCCTCGGTCTCCTGGTGGCATTGTGATATATATTTGTGTGTCATCTGCATAGCAATGATAGTTTATTTTGTTGTTCTTTATAATCTGTGCCAGTGGGAGCATGTGAATGTTAAACAGAAGGGGTCCCAAGATGGAACCTTGGGGAACTCCACATGTGATACTTGTCTGCTCAGATGTGAAGTTACCTATTGATACAAAGTATTTCCTGTTTTATAAGTATGTTTTGAACCAGTTTAGTACAGTTCCTGAAAGACCTGCCCAGTTCTCCAGTCGTTTGAGTAATATGTTGTGGTCAACTATATCAAATGCTGCACTGAGATCCAGTAAAACTAAGACTGACATTTTTCCACTGTCTGTATTCAGACATATGTCATTAAACACTTGGGTCAGAGCGGTTTCAGTGCTGTGGTTCTGTCTAAAACCTGACTGGAAGGCATCATAGCAGTTATTCTGTTTTAAGAAGTAATTGAGCTGTTGAGAAACTGCTTTTTCAATGATCTTACTTAGAAATGGGAGATTTGAGATCGGCCTGTAGTTGTTCATTTGTGTCTTGTCAAGATTGTCCTTTTTCAGTATAGGTTTAATTACAGTAGTTTTTAGTGGTTCTGGAAACACACCTGACATTAAAGAAAAGTCGACGATCTGTAACAGGTCTGACTCCAAAGTCTTTGAGACCTTTTTGAAAAAACCTGTTGGCAGGACATCTAAACAGCAAGAGGAGGAGTTCAGTTGACCTAAGATGTCCTCCAGGTCTTTGCTGTTGTGAAACTGTTTGATGGTGTTTAAACAGTTTTTTTGGTGGACACAGTACATATCCTGAATCTGCTGTTGATGTACCAATTGTTTGTCTAATCTTTTGGATTTTGTCTGTGAAGAATTTGGCAAAGTCATTGCAGGCCATGGTCGAATGAAGTTCAGCTGCCACTGACACAGGAGGGTTTGTTAGCCTGTCAACTGTAGCAAATAAGACCCGAGCATTATGACTGTTTTTGGTGATGATGTCAGAGAAGTAGGACTTCCTTGCACTCCTCAGTTGTAAGTTATAATTGTGAAGTTTCTCTTTATGATGTCATAATGAACCTGGAGGTTTGTTTTTCTCCATCTGCGCTCAGCTTTCCTACACTCTTTTTTCATTTTTCTCCATGGAGACTTCTTCCTTCCAGAGATAACCTTCACCTTAATGGGAGCAATAGTGTCCATAACATTTAACATTTTAGCATTGAAGCTATTGACGAGCTCATTGACTGAACCTCAGGTCAGGTGTTAATGGGAAGATCTGGTTAATGATCTCACTACTGTTTTCAGTTATACACCGTTTTGTGATCACTGCTGTTGATATATTTGTGTGGGCTGAGATTTTACTTTCAAAGAAAACACAATAATGATCAGACAGGCCCACATCAGACACAGTAACCTTTGAAATGCTCAGGCCCTTGGAGATCAGTAGGTCAAGAGTGTGTCCTCTATTATGTGTGGCCTCTGTTACATGCTGAGTCAGCCCAAAGTTGCCCAGAGTGTTACTCAGGTCTTTAGTCCCTTTGTCCTGAGGGTTGTCCACATGGATGTTAAAATCCCCAACAATAATTACACAGTCGAAATCAACACAGATCACAGACAGTAGTTCACTGAGATCATTAAAAAAGTCAGGGCAGTAATTGGGAGGCCTGTAAACATTAAGAAACACAACTTTGGATGGGGTCTTCAGCTGTGAAGCCACATATTCAAAAGACTGAAAACTTCCAGGAGATAGCTGCTTACATTGAAATGATTCATTAAATAAGACAGCAACCCCTCCTCCTCTCCTGCTCACCCTGGCCTCACTGATAAAACTGTAGTTGGGGGGGGGGGGGGGGGGGGGGTCGTCTCAATGAGAACAGCTCCACTGTTATTTTGGTCCAACCAAGTTTCAGTTAAAAACATAAAATCAAGGCTGTGCTCAGTGATTAAATCATTAATTAAGAATGTTTTCCCAGCTAAAGATCTAACGTTTAATAAAGCCAACTTAAGTGTTTTAGAGGTATTACTTGTCCCCTCGTGTTTGGGAGCAGTCTGTGGCACACAAGGTATGTTTACTATATTTAAAGATCTTTTAGAGTGCAGATCTCTGTGTTTTGACCAGGCCACATGTCTCCTTCTGTCACTTAAAAGTACAGAACTTTTAAAACCTTCTAGTAAACAGGGTCCCAGCTTCTCCTGGAAAAAGTCACCACTGCCATAATCCTCACAGCCCGGACCCTCCACACATCAGACTGTGGAGACAGCGCATGAAGATGGTAAGGAGGAACTAAGGGGGGCGAGGCTGGGCAATGTAACTTCGATTGCACTGTTGAGGGCGGGGCTCGGTGGCAAACCTTTGGCTGCTCTGGTGGGGGGTTTATGGGGGACAAAAAGGGATTGGGCCGGGGGGTAGATCTAAGCCCAGCATTGACCCGCTCCATCATCTCTTCAGTGAATTTCAGGTGTGAGGAGGAGGGAGAAAGGGAGGGGGAGGAGGGTGATGGCCTGTCAGGGGTTTGGAGGAACGTCGTGGTCCCTGGTCCTGGTTGTTGGTGTTGTTGAGAGAGTTGGAGGCAAATAGGGACCCCTCTTCTTGCCTCTGATGTCTCTCCTTCCTGAAGCTCTTCCCGGGTGGGGGCAGATGAAGATCCTCCTCAAGGTTTCTGCTGGGCTTTGTCTGTTTTTGCACAGTGACAATGAACTCAGGTTTGCTATCACACAAGCGTCAAATCCTTGCAGTGCAATTACTGTAACTGACATTTTTTGTCTTAGCTGATTATTTGAGAACTAAAATGTTAGTTTTTAAAATTAAAAAGTCCAATCATAACCTGCTTACAAGCAAAGAACACATTCATGCTGGAAAAATATTAGCAGTACCATGAATTGAAATGCATGTATTCTGTGGTTATTGTGTAGTCATTATCTCTCTTGCGTTAGACTTCTTGTTGAGGTCGTGGGTATATTGAGTATATAGGAGGAGATGTACTTAAATTGTTTATTTTGTTTATTTTATTGTTTATTTAATACATAAGCAGACTTAAGTCAATAATGTTAAACTGTGGCCATTTAGATAATCCTAGGTGCACGCTACATAGCGTTCCACAAGGATGTCAAACATTTGTTTTTAGGTCTTATTAGCTGCAGCAGGAATCCCCATAAACCATACATAAGTACATCTGTCTAAATATAATCTTACAAGTAAAAGAAATAACTTTAAAAATATACAATCAAAATATAACAAGGGTAGTCTAACAGGACATAAAAATAGAGCACTCAAAATTCCTCACCAAATCTCACAGGGGTTGTTTTGCTCACTCTTGAAAGCTGCTCCGGCTAAGAAAAGTGGGTGCTCGTGAGGTGCAGTTCATTTCGTTACCACAAGGCGTCACTGACGGACCGTTAAAGGTCTACCTTTAATTCATTCGGTTGTTTTGTTTTTTTCATTGTGAAATATTTAAAAGCTTATCTGTTATTGACAGGGGTTATATAAATTAATAAATTAATATGTGTCTTCATCCATAGTATTTCAAACACAGTGATACAGAGAAGACTTTAATGACACTGGAGACCTCTTATTAATCAGAGAAATTAATCTTTGATGTCTAAATTTCAGGAAGAAGGAAACTTCAAGTCAGACATCCCCAGGAACATCAGAGCAGGGTGCAGGTTTCTACAGGTCTGTTTTTAGTCTGTCACATGATAACAACAAACAGCCTACTAACTGCACTGGTAACATAAGCCCTGCCCACTGCAGATGAAATTATTTATTTTGCTTTTCTTATATTACATTAATGCTCCGCCTTTGAAAGACATAATCAAATAAAAAAAAACAGAGGAACTCAGAATAAAACGTCACTGGCAGGATGCGGTCTGACACGCCCCTTACTGGAAACACGGACCCCGGAAGTAGCAAAACATCCAGTTCAACAGACAAATACCGGAAGTTAAGAAGATTTTCTGCAAAATATACCAATATCTGCACTCCATGTTACCTTATGTTATGATTTCTACCGTTCTGACTTTTCCTCCAAGTGTTATTAAATGCTGATACTTAATTATTTCATTAATATTGTATTTTATATGGGTTACCAATGTTATTAGAATTTTTGGTTAAAATATTAATTTCATAATTTCATTATTAATAATTTAATAATTTAGGGTGGGGGTGTATACGTTAAGGGTCAAAAATCAAGCCTTTCTCGCAGAAATTCTCGTTTGAGTCTGAATGCCCTTCTGTACTTTGACGGATGCACAGTCAGTCGTTTGTTTTGAAAGGTTCTACCGGAAGTGACGTATTTTATTATGGGTAACTTAAGCTCTCTGCCACTTCTGCTTTGACAGGCTCATTTTGCACGACGCGCCATCCATTGTTTAGCGGCAGCAATAACTAAAAAAAAACCTTTTAAGTTTCCACACTGGAGATTCCGTTGATATACTTTAACGTTAAATTCGTTAAGTATTTGTTTTCTGTGTGAGGGCAGCTCGAAAAAAGGAAAGCGAATTATCCACTTAGCTAATTGGTAGCTAACTGTTAGCCTGTGACGTTGTTAGCTAAAACAACATCCACGGAGGAATTAGACAGCCTGTTTATGTTTTCGCCACTTCAGAGACATGTTGGACGGATCTACCGCATATGGCGATGAAGCCAACATCGGCAATGTCGAAAATAACAACCCGATATCGCTGATTTCCAGCAGCGATGTGACGAACAAAACGAAGCAGGTTTTGCTGAAGAAAGGCGGAAGGAAGCTGCGGAACGCAGCGCCGCTGCATCACCACAAACCCCCGAGAAACTGCCCCAACAGCCGCCTGTCGGACCACCACAACAACAACACCCTGACGGCCTCGACTGGTCACAGACCCGCATCTCAGGGCGGAACCGAGCCCGGTGAGACCGTGCTCACCCTCCATCCCCTCAAACATGGAGCTAGGAAAGAGGTACAGATTATAGCTGCACTGCAGCTCTGCACGGGCTTGGTGCTGAACTGACAAGTAAACCTGTTTCAAGTTGAACAAAGGCAATTAAAACCATAATGGGAAAATAAACTATGATCCACAAAGTGTATGATCATATCGGTTGCCTTCAGAAAGTACAAAACGTCTAATAAGCCTTAATATATTTTATTTTAAGGTTTGTTACAAGTGCGGATATGCATTTCTTTCTCTCTCTGGCATACTGTTAAATTTGGTAAAGTTGGTTCTTCATTATATTTTATAATCCAAACATTTAATGAAAATTCAGTGTCTGCAGCCATGTGTATATTAAAGTATATATTAGTATAGTATTAAAGTACATGCAGACTCATGTAAAAGTACACGTAAAGATACCCATACAAAACCTATTGGGCTGAAACCCAGTTGTTGTGCCTGAGGCGTTTTTAACTGACGCAGTTACCACTCTTTCTCCTGAAGGTGACGTGAGTCGAGTCTTTGTTCCTCTCAAAAAATGTTCCCAATTACGCATGGATGTCAGGCTTGTCTGTCAGATAAATGAAGAAGGGAGAGTCCACAAAAAAGACAATGAACACATGTTTTTGGTATAGGAAGTGTATTACTTTAACAGACGGACTTGTTGGCGTTATTATAAATGTGCAATGTTGTTCCTGCTTATTAAAAATGTTTGGTGCCTGCCTAAGCTTTGTTTGGTCCTCCACCAAAGGAAAATCACCTGGACTGTATTAGCAACAGTTTTAATCACATTTTCCTTCAAACTGGATCTTTCGTCTTACTCAAGCTAAATTGTTTCTGTTACTTATAGTAACACAAACTATCAAAGCGGATCAGTTGTGGTTAAATGGCTTGTTTTGAGTCAGGAGAAAACCTGCATGTTTAAGAATATCAGAAAACAAGGTGTTGCTGTGTGTGCGATTTGACGGGGTGGGTGAAAACAAGTATGAAACTGTTCAGTCTATCGCAATACTACGCCCCCAAGCTTATCAGGTTATTATGAAACAATGACATCATCTAACTGGCAGCGGGTCATCAACACACCCGAGTCTTTTGTTTTTCTTTTCCTTTTTTTTTTTTTTTGGTATAAACTCTGTTTCTACACTGTGGTTATACTCTGATAGTGAAATGTAAACACCCCCCCCCCCCCCCCCCCCCCCCAAAAAAAAATTAATAAATAAAAATAAATCAGGAGTCTGTAACAGTCAACAACTGGATTTTTATGCAAAACATTGGTGTCAATAAATTCGTTCCTTTAGACATTACCATGCCTGCATAAACAGATGGGAATTTGGATATGCAAGCACAGAAGATAATAACAAATGAGGGAGGTTTGAAGAATAAGTCAGTTTCTCCAAAAGTGAAACCTAAACTACAGGCTGTGTGTTTGACTCAGCAGCTGTGAGAGAAATCTGTTCAAGCAGAAAAGTTATAATTGTACACACAGATGAGTCCAAATGACTCATAATGTTGATGTGTAAATACCGGTGGTAGAAATAAGCAACTTTTTGACATCAGCTTTACCACATAAACCTAAAAGATGATAATGTGCGACATTTTTTTATGCATTGCAGTGGAACCCCGGCTTAGGAAGACCCCATTTAACAAAAAATTCAAGTTACGAAGGCACTTAACGACAATATTTCTGCCCGTGGTACGGCAAAATTCCCGCGTAACGAAATAGATAAAATAGAAAATTAAAAAAAATTAAATTAAATTCCATAATGTTATGTACATGTACACGTATGTATGCATGCATACGTATGCTTTCTTCAACCTCCGCCACCTCCTCCTCCACCAAGAACTTCGTCTTCAGCCAGCATCGCCTCACTCAAAAGGCGATGGAAAAAGGTGCTTCGACTTACGAAAATTTTGACTTACGAAAGACCCTCTGGAACGAATTTATTTTGTAAGTCGGGGCTCCACTGTATTTTGTTTTCAAAGCCAAATGTTTCCAGTAGGGCTGCACGATTTTGCATAAAATGAGAATCACTATTTTTTTTGCTTAGAATTGAGATCACGATTCTCTCACGATTTTCTTTTCCAGTATAAATATTTATTGCGCTTATTAACTGCACATCAACTTCGTAACAGTTGAGACTGAACATAAAAACAATAAATAAACATAAAAACAACAAATGTCTCACATTTTGTCGTTGCCGCAAAATGTTGAACTGCTTGACATTCCATCTCCACCGTTGCTCGACACTGCGTGTATAGAGCAGTGTCGAGCAGGTAGTGCAACAATAGAAAAATAGTTGCGGGACGGCACTGTGTAGCGTTTGTCTAGGGTGTTGATCATTTTCCTAAATCCCTCGTTTTGCACAGTGTTGATGGGAGCCATATCTTTGGTCAGGTGATAAGTAATAGCCTCCGTAATTTCTTTGTGTCTGCAGGAGTTCGACGGGTATGGGGAAGCGCTGTATAAGGTTCCCGTTATTGATGTTTGGGTGGTTGACCGGGACGGATTTTCTCCAGTCACTTTCTCGTCATCCCTGACGTGCTCTCCGTTGTTTTTTCCCTGCCAATTTTAGCAGCCAGCTTCTGTATCACGTGGTATAAGGCTCCGCCCTTGTCATTTGTTGAGCAGGAAGAGTGAGCGCTTGTTTTCATGCAGATTACGTCCCGGATCAAAATGCGGTACAATCGCCGTCGTCTTTTATTTATTTATTTATTTATTTATTTATTTTTTATAAATCGTTGTCATTTGATTGTCAAGTTGTCAAGTATGAATTGAGATCGCGATTTTCTAACGATTAATCGTGCAGCCCTAGTTTCCAGATTTTATGATTGTAGCATTCAGTAATTGATTAAATGCTATTTAAATGAAGTGGTAATTTTGGCTCCTAAGGCTGATTGGAGGGGGGGGCAAAAGTGATTAAATGGTTAGCCATGTTGCCCTTATTTCCTATTCATCACGTCTCTAAATTCTTGTTTTTGTTTAGCTTGAGCCAAGATGGCGAAAGAACCTTTAAAACCCAAGATTTTATCTAAACGCATCTATGCTGATATTTTGAGCTTCCAACTATGCATTTAACCCACATTTTACAAGCAACCTCACTCTGGAAATGTTTGTTTGTAAGGTCAAAAACATCCCCTACTGTGGTCCCTACACTATAATTAATAAGACAGCCACTGTGACATCACGATGACATCAGTTAACCACAGTGTTAACATTTTGGTCACTGAGATGTGCGTGTGTGTTTTGGAGTAATAAATGACCATATTTAGACAAGAGGGTGAAGTGTCAGTTACTAGCCAAGGCTGCAAAGAAGCAGACGTCTGCCCTTTAGTTTAAATTTCAATGAATATTAATCCAGTTTTATTTAAAACTTTGTGTTTTGCAGCTGCTGAAATTTAAAGGTGGCAGATTGGAGCGAGGGGCTGCACAACCAGGGGGTCAAGCTAATCGCAGCTTGCCTAAGCATGATCAGACCAACCATAATGTGAACACCAGGAGCCACAAGCCCAAGCAGAGCCAAACACCTGGCGCGGCTCACCCCACAAAGAAGAAAGATAACAGCACACCAAATAAACCCATCTCCGTCCATCAGGCTCAAGAGCAGAAAAAGCCCCTCCACCCCTCCAACAATGTAAAGATTGTGAATGCACTGCCTGCTGAAGCTGCACCTGAATACCTCAAAGATGGTGAGAAGGTCTATGCTGGAGCTAAGTTCAGTGAGCCACCCTCACCCAGTGTCTTACCGAAACCGCCCAGCCACTGGGTCGGAGAAGATGAGCCTATTAAGAGCAACCAAAGCCGGGAGCAAATGACTGTTCATTTGAAGTCACTGCTGAAGGTTCAGGATGCATCATGACCACAATTTGGAGTTTCAAATCAGAGCTGACCTATAGTGTCTGATATGCGATTAACCTTTAATACCCACAATTGGAAAATTAAAATGGAAAGTTAAATGTAGTTTGGCCCTTTTAACACACTGCAATACAATGTAGGGAGTTTCATTCACTGTAGTACAATTTCCCATTAGCCAACATGCTGCCTGCATTTGTGAACATTTTGTACACGTTGTGTTGTTGCTGGAAATCTGACTGACATGCTGTGTATGTCAGATGTTTATCAGATACTTCCTGACTTCTGGTAAGCTGATAAATGACTGAAAGGTTTTTTGTCTCTCAGTTAGTGAGATTGTGCAAAAGTGATCTGAAGTCGCCTCCAGCAGCAAAACAATCAGTGTCTGATGTTTACGTCATGCAAAGTGATGACGGCACTTTCCTTGTGAACACTTTGGAAATGGCAGCCATGTGTTTGACTTTTTAAAGCACTTGTGTAAATGTACATAATCTATTGTAAACACACATTTGTGTATATTTTTCTTGTTATTTTAACTGAGATTCTAGTTTTGTTACTGAGGTTTTTCCAGAAAAGAGAAAAAAATAGTCCCCCTGCAAACTGAGGCACTTTGTTACAGCGTCATCAGCATGAGGCACAGTGGATGTAAGAGACTGTTTTCAGTGTAAATCAGTAAGAGCAATCAGGAAGGGCAGGACACCTTGTTTTGATGTCCCAAAGCTTGACCAGCCACTTTGATGAATTCACCAGCCAGCTTAGAGCACAGGAGAGGACTTCCACGTTCTGGCTGTGTACCTTTCAAAAGGCTTGGAAAGTGGACTAATCAAAAATGGGGGGGGGGAAAGAAAAGGCATGACCTTAAGTTACAGCTGCTAGCTGAAGTTTTTTCCCTTCCCTCAACACGGGTCCAGCTGGTGGAGAGTCGAGAGTCAAATCAGGGACTGTGATGCTGACGGGGCTGTTGAAGCCTCAGTGAAAGCAAGATAATGACGACAATGTGAAAAGTCGCACAAACCAGCTGCTGCAGAAAGCCAGTATCCTGCATCCACACCAAGTGCTTTTTCTTTTCTTTTCTTTTTTAAAATTTATTGCACTGATATAAAAAGTGTGTACACTTTAAGTTTGCTTTTTCTTTGTGTCCACCTAGCCTTTTTTCTTTTTTGTTCTTCTTAATTTTTTTTTTTTTTATCCCCACACCAGAAAACAAATGTTTACAGAACAGTATCTGAAGTACGTCTACACATTAGTGTTTCAGGGACTTCATGGCAGTAAAATTAAAATAACAATTTTCAGTCTTTTTTTTTTTTTTTTTTTGACAATCAGTGATGTAAAATTTTGTTACAATGAATCAGTAACTCAGCTGTCCTCATTTTTATATGAAATGCCAGGATTAGAGTGAGTTGATTAAATAATTTGTTTTGAAGTCACTATATTGAAAAAAAAAATCGCCAAGCATTTGTTGTTTCTACCTCCTGAAATCTTCTAAAGACATTTTATTGTTTCGCTTTTGAATTTTGAAAATTGTAAATTGGATGTTGAGCTACTATCAGACATTTTATCCATGGATGAATTGGTCATTCCTGCTGCCTCGGACGCTGGGAATGATTGATTTGTGCTATTATGTGGTAATAGAGGCAGGTAAACATGCAGTAAGTGAGGATGTCTAAATGAGGAGAGAACAGAGTCACAGCGATGTTTGTGTGCTATGTGTTATTTGCTGAATAGAAAAAAAGAACAAAGTAAGTTGAAAAGAGATTTATTTTTAAAGTTTAGCTTTTTCAGTGAAAGCAAGGACATAAATGAGAAATCGCTGTTGTACACACACATCACAATGTCTCCACACTTTAACTTTTTACAGCTGTTTAAGGCTCACTTGGACATAGTTTTTTTTTCTTTCTTTTTGTATGACTTTTTTTTTTCCTAAATGGGACTTGATTTTCACTCACATGCTCATGCCATGTACCTCTTACCTGTATTTGTGTTCCTTACACACATGATTGTTTACCAGGATTGAAGTATGTGTTAAAGTTAATACAGGTCATCTTATGATTATGTACCATAAGTTTTTTTTCTCACTTTTTTAACTTAAATAATTTTCATGGATGCAGGCAGTTGCTGGATCTTTTTCTTTGACCTCTGTGATGTCGCTTGAATGGAAAATTGTATTAATGTAGCAAGAAAAACTGCCCATTTTATTGCAGTGTTTTAAAATCATTTCATTCCATTTATAAGAATAAGCATAAAAATTTATGTCCATGCCACAATTTGAGAATAAAAGGCATTTATTTTATAAAGTCTTTCATATCAAAAATTTAAAATGCAATTAAAAAATTGGTAACCCCTACTATATTGTTTGAGTATTCATTACAGGTGGAGTTATTTTTGTGGAAATGGGACATAAGGGAAATTGCAAGACTATTGTGGCAACAGCGTATTTCGCACATGACTATGAAAGGCGGAAGAGGAAGTAGTTCCTGTTGTCGCTACTAGTGTTGGGTCGTTCGCGAACGAAATGGCTCTTAGAGCCGGCTCTTTGAAGTGAACGACGCGAGCCGGCTCTTTGAAGTGAACGACGCGAGCCGGCTCCTTATTGGGAGCCGTGAGGTTTTTTTTCTTCTTTCTCTCACCCTCTCTCTCGCCCTTTTTTCCGCTGAACTCCGCACGCGCGGCCTGTACTTTGCGCTGGGCAGAGGGGGGAGGGGCGTTAGTTACACTCGCAGCAGCACAGGAACAGAGAAAGAGAGTGAGGGACAACAACGTCACATTAGAAAGGTATAGTAATCATCCACTATTTTCAGTTGCAGATGATAAAGGATTCAGAAATCATGCAGGCCCGTATGACAGAGAATGTGCATCTTCTTTTTGTTTTAATATTTTAATTTATATTTAATTGTGTTGTGGTTTGCAGTGTTTTGTGTTGTTTCACGTTAAATTTGTTTAAAAGGAAAAAGCTGAAAATTTAAATAGTTAAAAGTTTAAAATGTAAATAGTTGTTTTTTGTATTATACGATTTATTTATTACATTTTATGTGGAGTGAATAAATAAAGTATATTTATGGTGGCCCTTAGAGACAAAGGACGTACAAACTCCAAAACACGTAAAAACTCAGAAGCACGTACAAACTCCAAAACACGTAAAAACTCAGAAGCACGTACAAACTCAGAATCACGTACAAAAGACAACAGAAGTGCTCCAGGATGCTAGGGCGCAGTGTTGAGCTTTTGTTACCTAGTGGTTACACAAGCCAGGAAGTATCAACAACCGGATTTGGTGTGTGGTAATAACAGGTAAATGAATTTTTTTTTTAATTATTTGAATAAATATGAGTGCTTGTCTATAAATACACAAACAATACACACATGCTTTCAATTGTGTAATTTAAGTGATCTGGGTAGCTCTGTTTTGGAAGTTCAGTTAACGCTAGAAATGTGTTTTGGAGTTTGTACGTGCTTTTTGGAGTTTGTATATGCTTTAGAGTTTGTACGTGCTTTGTCTCTAGGGGCCATATATAAACATATATAAATAAAACCACTTTTTTTACATTAGTAATTCCTTTTCTGCATAATTTTATATTATTGTTAAAGATTAAATAATTAAAGCAACAAAACAACCTGAAGAGCCGGTTCGGAGCCGAAAGAGCCGGCTCTTTTAAGTGATCTGAGCCGAAAGAGCCGGAAATCCCATCACTACCGGCCACGGACCGGCCCCGGTCCGTGAGTCATTTGGTACCTGGCCGCGAGAGTTGAGACTCAGGTGTGAAGTTTATGGTTTTCAGGGTTTTTATCAGTTTTATCTTTTTTTTTTATTTTATCATTTTTATCGTTAACTGGGTTTCCCTGGGTCTTTCCCCGTGTGTTATGAATAAATCATCTTCTTTTTTGGTACTGGTACTGGTTTTATTTTGTTGACACCTTAAAGGCCAGTCCGTGAAAATATTGTCGGACATAAACTGGTCCATGGCACAAAAAAGGTTGGGGACCGCTGGCCTAGCAGATAGTCAGCTGTCCTCTCCCCTCACTTGAAAAATTGCACAGCTCCTATTGTCTCAAGAACAGTAATCGAATCCTTCAAGACCCAGCTCACCCTGGTCATGTACTGTTTGAATGACTACCTGAAACTAACAGACTAAGCAACAGATTTTATCCCCAAGCAAGCCATCACCATGCTGAACACTACTAAATTAGGCAATCAGATCCAATACAGCTTTCATGTACAATGTAACATTATTACAACACAATCTCAGGTTTACACATTTGATGCTACGGTTACCACTGGTCTTTACATCAGCACCAGCAAACAAGGTAAATCATTGAGAGCACAGTCTTGATCACTGTCATCAGCATGGATTCTGTTGTTTAATAAACACTGAAGCAATATGAGTTTGCACAAGACAGAATGTCACACTGCACAATGTAATGTCATTGCTGGTACAAGTACATATTTCTATATATGGCAATGGACAGGAAGTGTGCTGTGGCTTCAGTGGAGATAAACCTCTACAGCACATATTTTAATATCCTGAAGATTTACTCTAATTTACCTCCATTAAAGTAAGTAAGACTGCTGTCTCAGTTTGGTTAAAGAAGGATGTATGTTCATTTTTTTCTTTCATATCTACACGTTTGTAAAAACTAAGGGAATTTGTATGACCTACCAACATTAAAAATAACCACAGCGTGAATGAGGAGGAGACAGGAAGTAAAGAAGATAGACATTTGTCTTTGACAAGTACAACAGAGTTTGCAAGTTGCAGTTGTGACAAGA
The DNA here is from genome assembly GCF_963576455.1 of Neolamprologus multifasciatus. Lineage (NCBI taxonomy): Eukaryota > Metazoa > Chordata > Actinopteri > Cichliformes > Cichlidae > Neolamprologus > Neolamprologus multifasciatus. Next base: position 21,956,414 of record NC_140453.1, read on the forward strand.
TGAGAAGGAAAACCAGAACAAAAGGCGATGATTGATCACAAATTATTCAGCATTTCTCTGTTTTTGTTGCTTCTTTATTCAGGTAAGGTAACCTTTACAAATACTCTAAAACCTAATTTTTACTTAATATCAACAACAAATTTTAAAAATACATTTTCAAATCTGAAAATAAACTAAGACACTGCATATTAGAGTAAAGACTTTATTTTAGTCCAGTCTCATTATTTATATTTCTTTACTTTTTAAATCAACAGTAATTGCACAAAATTATGCGATTTATGCGAAATATGAGAATTGTTTAGCTAAACCACCCTAAAAAAATTCTATTTCATGTGTTAAACCACAAAAAGCATATAAAGTGCTTTGAGAACTAGCCCATTTACCATTTGATATAATATATTTTTGGCCACTGTGACCCATGGGACACTGTTTTCCCTACTCAGCATTTCTACTTCAAACCAGGCTCACAGTGCATTATGCATAATACAACTGTAGGAAAGGAAGATCTACATGTACCTACAAGTATTAAAATGTTGGGGGGGTGCTTCTGTTTAAAGGTAAAGATACATTTAACATGTAAGAAAATTTTTTCCAACTTCTTCTCAGATTTACTTTATTCTGAAATCTTTATGTAGACAGCTGTGCTTTTGTTAGAGCAACACTGAGTTTGGTGCACACATTTTTTTCTGTGCACAAGAATGTAAATTATCTGCATTTGCACAAGTAATGGTAATATTTTTGTTTCTCTTTCATGTTCTCAGGAGCACTAAGTGGAGATCTTTCGCTCTCCTTCACTGTCAGAGATGGAGATAAAGTCACTTTGCCTTGTAAAAATCGGATCAACATTCATCACAACTGTCACACTACCACCTGGATCTTCAGAGATTCAAGAGGCACACCAGCAGTAGAGCTGGTTAATCATAGACAAATCAAAGAAGAAGCCAAATCAGACAGACTGAGTGTTACAGCAGAATGCTCACTGGTTATAAAGAAGGTCACAGCTGAGGATGTTGGTCGTTACACCTGCAGACAGTTTAGAGGTAATCCAGGGAGACAGCAAGGTCCAGATGCTGTGGTTTATCTGTCTGTTGTCGTCAGTAAGTATTTACATCACAATATATTTTAGTTCAAGTGGTGTCATTGGAACAGCATATTTTCATTACATTTAAGAAATATGTGTTCTTGCTTTGTTTTTCTCTTGCAATTCATCTTCACCAGTGACCGAAAAGAAGAACGCTGATAAAGTAACTTTAAGCTGCTCTGTGTTGACATTTGATCGGTGTAGACACAAAGTGAAGTGGATCCATAACAGAAAAGATCTGGATAGAGATTACTCAAATTTAAAAACATCACAGTCTTCCTGCTCTGCTACAGTGACTTTTCTGAACCTTACATATGGTCACATATCAAGTTCTGACTTTAAGTGTAGCTTAAAAAGTACAGAAAATAACAAAGAGCAGCTTTTTACCTTCAGCCATCATTCATCAGGTAAGAAACCAGGAGAGGTTCTGAAGAGCTTATTAAATGAATTCACATTATTTTGTCTAAGTACCTAAGGTATTATCATATTTTATTAATCTGAAGATTTAATCGACTGAATATACAGAAAGTTTTCTAATGAAAGGGCCACTGAATTTAGTTTTTTGTTCAGGTGAAGAAACAAATACAGCAACAACTGTTAAATTAGACACAATGACTACAATAAAAGTGCTGGAAATGGATGGTTCAACAAATTTACCAGGTAATGTCAACAATATTTTGTATCAATTTTCAGCAAAGTCTTTTTCTTTCTGAATTTTAGAAGAAAATGTTAGTTGTTGTTAGTGAATGAGCAAAGTTTATGTCACGGCTGGCGGGGTGAGCCATGTGGTGTGGAGGAAAAGGAGGACCCAAATTGCAGGCAGTGACTGATGATTCGAGTGAGGTTTATTTACAAGTGGTGGAGTGGCAAAAACAGGCAGTGAGGGAAGAGAATTAACAGAACAAACCTAAACTGGGATAGCTAAATAACAAACCGGAGATCATACGAACGGGGTGGGCGGCAGAGAGACGCAGACGAGGAACAGGACACCATGAAACACAGACGGGCTGACAACGAACACAGACCGACACCCACTAAATATACACACACAAGGTAATCAGGTAATCACACACAGGAGGGAAGAACAGCTGAACCCAATACACATGAGGACCGGAGGAGACAAGCTGAACACAATGACAACAGACACAGACCTTCAGAACAAAACAGGAAATCTAGAACCCGAACCGGACACAAGGGGGGAGGACACAGAATAACTAGAACAGAGGAAAATAATCATAAAACACAAAACGCTGGGTCAACGACCCAGCACCATGACAGTTTAATCAAAAGTCATTCAGACTGGTGTTAGTAATGACTTCATTTATGGGTTTTAATTTACAATATTACATATACAAAGCAAACTCTTACAGCTTCCTATTGAGTAGTTGCCAGAGTTTTGTTTCTTTGTTCAGATGAAGATACATAAACAAATCATTTAACTCTTATAGAACATACAGAATGAAAGATCCTCTCAATTTTATTCTTTTGTTTTTGGTGAAGAAATATATGCAGCAGCAACAATTAAATTGGAAATAATGACTGAATCTGGCATTAAAGGAGGTCTGACAACAAAACAGCTGGAAATCATGAATGGTTTGAGAAAATTACCAGGTAATGGCAACAATATCGCTCTCTTTCTACAGACTTCGGTAAATATTAAAGGCATGCACTGATATTTCAGATCATGTACTTAAGCATACATTTAAAATATACTTTTCATGTTTTCACTCTCTTCCCAGACTGGTCCTGGTACAGGCTTGCCATTGTGGCTCTGGGCTTAGTAGCACTTATAGCAGCTGTTGTTGTCGTCAGCATCTGGATAAGAGCTGGTGGGATTTATTCACATATAAACAGAAAGGTTGATAAACCTGGATTCTGTTTGTGAAAGTTAAAGTTGACTCCTTATTTTCTATTTTTTAGGGAAAAAAGCACAGATGGATGAAAACATGGTGAGTTTATTAATCAGAATGGAACAGATAATTTTTGATTTTTTCCTTCATTTGAGCCACGAGAACAACAAAACAGCATGACACATTAGGACAAGACAGATAATAAATAGAAAATTAAGCTGGAATGTCTGCAATCAAACAACCTTTCCCAATAACACAAACATGACGGATTATACAGAAATTATATATATATATATATATATATATATATATATATATATATATATATATATATATATATATATATATATATATATATATATATATATATATATATACATATTTGCCTGTTTGTTTCAGGAACAGAATTTAAACTCTGCAGTAACTTCGTCTGCTCCAGGAACCATTCAGGAATCTGTGAGATCACACAGTTACTCACCACATGTATTTGTTCGCTTATATGTTGAATCTGCATTTTATACATTACTGAGCAGTCTTTATGTTGTCTTCACTGTGCAGGCTGATCTTCAAGATGTTGTTCTCTACGCCTCCCTCAGCTACACTGAGACCACCTACAGCTATCCAGGTCTTCAGGTAATTTGATTGTTAAGGTCGCGGGATTTCTCCTCCTACTGATCCCTGTCGGTAGTTACTGCTTACCCATTGGTTTTAGGGCACATGGCTGGAAGATCTGGCGTAGTTATTGACCTGTCTCCTGGGGTATCCTCTGGTGCAACACGAGATACCCCAGGAGACAGGTCAATGCTGTCTCTTTAAGACAGCATTGCTCACTCTTTAAGCAGAGGAACCCTGGCCAAGCATCCATATATAGTAAGGAGTAAGAACCTTATGGCAGGGCGTGGTCTGCAGTGCCGCTGCAGGGGTGGTGGATGCACCATAATAGTTATGTTATGGTGTGCAAGAGGAAATTATTTATGTTTGATTTAAAGAAAAACCCTTGGGAAATTTTGACAAAAATTTTACATTTCATTGAGAGGCTAGTAATTTTGTCCTCATCTGTTCATATGTAAAAACAAAAAATATTAAAATAAAAAGAAATTGGCTCACAAGAGGAGCCGTAGAGAGTAGAATTCTTCTTGGTAAAGTAAATGTGTTTGTAACAAAAAAAAGTTTGTTAAAGCTCCCAGACAGGGCAGGTTAGGAAACAAAAAGGAAAAAAAGAAAAAAGCTGTGTATTCTTTTTCAGGTTCCCCATAAAGACGATGAAGAGGGTGAAGCTTTGACCTACATTATATGTCCAGTCTCTTCTCCTGGACCCGCTCCCAGCAACCTCTATGCTAGCATCAACAAACCAAAAAACTAAAAAAACAGGAAAAAACGCAGAATCTCTTTTTCTTTGATAACTTCTTTCTTTCCATTCTTGTGTAATGAAAGAGGATTTCTGTTTTGCTAAAGTTCCCAGGATTTAACAACAGTGATAATATAATCTGTATTTTAATTATAATTTCTAACACAGAATGTTGCACTATATTTTTTCATAGATATAAATATGAATAAATAATAAAGGCTCCAGCACGTGAGTTTTATGGTCACGGTACTGGTTCTCTGACCCAGTGTTTTTGTTGGTTTTAGTTATGTTCTTTGTTTATTGTATTTCGTGTAAAGGGTTCCTGTTACTTTGCCTTCCCTGTGTCCCATGTCTAGTTACCCTCGTTATCCCTCAGTGTATTTAAGCCCTGTGTTTTCCTTGTTCTGTGTGGTGTTGTACGGTGTGTGTTTACCTGTGGCACCTCTCTGTGTGCTTAGTTTATTTTTCCAGTGTAGTTTTGTATTGTTTCTCCCAGCCAGCAAATAAAGCTGTGGTTTTTTGAGTTTGCTCTTTGCCTCTGTGAGTCTGCATTTGGGTCTTCTCCTAGCACACAGCTGGTTCATGACACTTATTGTTGTATTTTGTTTATTTATTTTTTTGGTATATATATACATATATATTATGTATATGTATATATGCAAATTCATTGCCTCAAGCAAGTAAGCAATGTTTGCTTAAGATAACTACATTAGGACAACTTATTCATTCATGAATCACATTTTTGTCATATTTTATATTTGTATTTTGAAAACAGTAGCAATATCAGCTACCATTTCACACACTTCACATGGGATTTTGTTGGTTGAAGGACCCTAATAGACTCTAGAATTGTCACCATAAGCGCTGCCTGTCTGTTTCGTATGAGCATAACAGTTCAGGCTCAGCTGTGTTGCATGTGTGTCAAGAAAGAAGCAAGCATGAAGAAAAAGGAAGTGTACCTAATAAAAGAAGGAGGAAAGGAACAAGGTTTATCTGGCAAAAATTAATACATTGGGGGGAAAAAATTAGCAGAAAAAACTTGTATTGTAAGATTTCATTTTACTTTATTTTTCTGATTCTAAATGTTTGGTATTGACATCCAAACCATTATAAAGGCCAAAATATAAACTCCGTAAACAGAGGAGTAGATTAAATAATAAGTGTAAGTAAAAGCAATAATAATCTGCCATTAAATGTTTTTATTTTCCATAGTTTGTTCCAATAACGGTATAAATTTGTTTTTCCTTTTTTTCCACAGTGATTAATTTGCCTTGTTGCCATTTTTATTGACTTCAGCAACATTGTGCAGGGGAATTAGAGCATTCATTTGCTGTTGCTATAACTGAAGCTAGCCTTAAAGGCAACTGATGACGGGCTTTCTGTCTCCCATTCAGTTATCCACTCATCTCTCTTAAAGTAGAACAATCTTGACTCAGGGTAAAGAAAGAAAGAAGAGATGATCATTTTCTCCTCTTCACTGTGTGTAAGCGGCAATACATGAAAAACCAACCCACCATACAAGAATGTTAACGGGCCATTTTTAGATTATTATAATTAAAAAAAAAAAACATTATAAGCAAAGGCCCAAAGCCTAACAACACAACCACTAAAAAAATGTAACTTTTGTACCACCAGATTTTCATTTACTTGCATTTAAAAGTGTGTTCCTCTTCCGCATTAACTCCCGCTTCGTCCGCAATTGTTATGAGAAAAACTCTCCTGTATGACCCGTAATGAATCTTGGGATTCCTGTTCTGTTTTGTACTGCTTTTAATTCCTAAAAATAAATTTTACCTGCTCTGTTATGGTAACTGTCTTGATTAAAAAATATTTATATATTTAAAAGCATATAAATTAACAAAAAAATTAAAGAGTGTTTGAGAACGTTTATCCAGCCATGATTTCAAAGCATATAGCCCAAATTTAAAATTTTAGCAGTGAAGATGTTTAATCTGCAGTGAAAGTAATATAATAAAAGCCACATGTTGTACCAGCTGTTCCAGTGAAAGGTTTGTCCCATTAGCCCATTATACCTTTTAAGTTACATTTCATCAAACAGTCCTGAGAATCCACACAAATTATCTTTTTATATATTACAGTCCAAAGTGAATGCAGATGGTCTCCTGCAGCTTTAAAATATCTAAAGGACACTGAGTGTGGAAACGATCTGTGTTTCTTTTTTTGGTCATCATTAAGTGCTAAAGATTCTGCTGCTGATGTACTCACATTCCTACCAAAAGACTTCCTTTTTTCTTCTCAGAGGAAAAACTATTTCAGAAATGCAATGAGGAACCAACATGTGTTAGAGCAAGAAAGAAAACATCTTATCTGTTACAGCTTGGACATCAACAGCAGATAGTTGTCCTCTTCACCTGGCCCTCTCTATCAGCATAACATTAGCATAAATCACAGGAAGTGGACACAGCATCTCTACAAGAAGGACTATTTCAGAGATTAATTTTTAATGTGAGAAACAGGAAGGAGAAAGACGGAGAATGGCTGAATTCAGGTGGATTCAAATGTTTTCATCAGTGATACTAATGCTTCAATTGTCAGGTAAGAATATTTAAACGTTTATAAATTAGATTACAAAAACTTAGTATGTTGACATTATTGATTTTATTATTTTCTTCACAGCAGCAGCAGCTGACTACTCTGAGTTTATTATCAGGAATGAAGGTGAGGTCACTTTGTCATGTGAAAATGTGACAGATGATCAAGATAAATGTGACAGAACTACCTGGCTCTTTAGTCAATCAAATAGAGCCGTAGTAACACTGTTTGAACACGGGAAGATTCACCAAGGGGCCGAAAATAAATCAGACAGACTGAGTGTTACAGCAAAATGTTCTCTGGTTATAAAGAAGCTCACAGCTGAGGATGTTGGTCAGTACACCTGCAGAAGGTTCAACAAATCAGGACAAAAAGAAGGTTCAGACTCTGTAGCTGAGCTGTCTGTTGTTAACTGTGAGTATTTCCATCATCATGTTTTCAGATTATTAGAACATCAAACTGAAACATTACAATAACTATAACTATAGTATAGTATACTGTAAATGTTATTCTTGTTCTCTCTTTTTTTAACAGTAACTGAATATAAGGATAACGACACAGTGACATTGAAGTGCTCTGTGTCCACATATAAAGAATGTAAATACACTGTCAAGTGGCTCTATGGTAACAAAGACCTGAGGATGTCACAGTCTACCTGCAGTGTGACCTTTGCAACATCTGATCATAATTACACATCCAAGAACTCTGAGATGTTGAAGTGCCAAGTGACACATGGTGGAAACGTGCAGGAGTTTATCTTCAGTCAATCTTCTGGTCAGAGAAGGGATACGTAAACATTTCAGTCCTTACAATAACTTCATCCTGTTATAAACAAAGAAAGAATTTTTTGGGGGATATGATCATAGAAAAAGTGCTTGTATGATTGGGTGAATAAGGCGAGTTGTATAAAGTCAGGTAAAGTAGAAAAGCACTGCAAAAGAAGCACAATTTAACAGACTTCAGAAGCCTGCTCCTACCAACAGTCAGCGTTGGATTCTTATACACAATACACTTACTTCACTTCAGCAGGTTCCCAAAAATAAGCTGTAAAAGAAAACATCCTGTGGAGATGTATTAACGGAAATAAGGAAAAGGGGAAGTCAGCTTAATGAGCCTGCTGTTCATTTTCTGTTCCCGTTTAAAAAAGCTTATTTTTTAAAAAAACATTTCTCTCAGTGAAATAACATTATAACCAGGACAATATTTCTTTGTTGGTCATTTTAAGCAAATACAATGATCTTAACCGAGTAATTTTATACAACCTAAAAACCAAATTAAAACACATTTGATTTTTATACATCAGGATTTTAAAAAGACAAGAACCTGCAGACATAATGTGTCTAATGTTTTTCTTTTTCTTCAGGTGTGTGGAAGTTTATTGTTGTAGCACTGGGGTTAACAGTACTCATAATGAGTGCTTTCATAAGCATCATATGGAAGAGAGTTAAAGGTGAGAGCTTTCACAAGACTGAGCTTTCATCACCAGGGAGACTGCAGAAACCAGGATGGACTTTCATTCTAAAAGCTTGAATTGATTTTTCTCTTTTTTAGGACACAAATCACAGATGAATGAAAATGCTGTGAGTTATAACACTTTCATGTTATATACGAGTAATGAGTCTTTCTCACTGATGTGATTATAGTCTGCTGTGTTTACGAGGCTTCTTTGTCTGTTTTATTTGTTTCAGGAACTCAGTTTAAACCCTGCAGTGACTCTGTCTGCTCCAGGAACCATTCAGGACTCTGTGAGCTCAAATACTTACTCACCACTTGTATTTGTTCTCCCATATGTTGAATCTAAGCATTACTGAGCAGTCTCTACGTTGTCGTATCTGTGCAGGCTGAATCTGAATACGCTGTTCCCTATTCCTCCATCAGCTACACCGACAACACCACCAGTAAAGCTCAGGTAAGCTGTCCTATTGGTTATTCAGGTGATGTCAGTTAATAACAATAAAAATTCCCATGAAAGAGCAAGGTAAATGTTGGTATCTGAGTGTTAAGAATAAATATTAAGATTATAATACTATTCTCAAATCTGCCTTACCCTACATTATTATGGTGTTGATTTATTTCATTTTTTGTGTATTCACTTTCAGGTTGTGGGTCAAGATGATGATGAAGATGATGACACAGTGACCTACATCACCATGAAAAGTCACATCACTTCTGCTGCACCCTCCAGTGATCCCAGCAGCCTCTATGCTGCCGTCAACAAACCAGTGAGAGACACGTGTTGACGAAACAGCTACAGCTCATATAAGCTTTCTTACGTTACACTGGTTATGGTTGCGCTCAGGCCCTTTTCAACCTGTTATTTGTATCAGATTGTGTAAAAATGTTTCTGTTAGGCTTAAGTTCTCCATGTTTAACATAAAGGATATTATACTGCTCATTTACATTTCTAGCACAGAATGTTTTATCCATAAATTGTCTCCAGTTTGACAAAGTTCAGAATTTATTACTGTAGCAATCCCTTTTATCCAGAAGGGGGTGCTGTATATTCATTATAACAAAATGTGAAGCAGTGGAAGAAATAATCTAACATCCTCAGACATAATAAAAGTCACATGTTAGATCATCTGTTTCTGCTTGCAGTCATTTAAACATCTATATCTCAGAACTGTTTGAGTGTGTGTTTCAAAGCTGAATTAGTTAATTATTCAGTGTTCAACAATATAGAATCACAAAGGAAAACAACAAACTGCATTTTTACATTGGGCTATACATCCTGTGATTAACACTCCTCTAAATCCCTGTGCCTTGTGAAAATCATCTCTTTGGGATTTATGATTCCGCAAATTTGTTCGTCTGTGTACACTTTTCAATTGGACAAACGGGAGAGAGGGGTTTCACCCACTCAAGATGCATTTCCTGCTACTCCCTCTACTCGACGCAGCAGGAAAACTGTTATTGCTCCACACAAGGAAAAGAAAAAACATGGTTTTCAAAGTGTGTGCCGCTTCATACATCTCATTGCAATTGTGTCTGTGGCATCTGATACGAGCCCTTTTGGTTTGGCGGTGTGCGTAAACTCTGAGCATTATGATTCAGTTTCTCATATTGCAGAAGTAAATAAACTAAAGTGGACAGGACAACCAAACCTTACATAACTATCTAAGAGATTAATTTTAGGAGTCGCTTTAACAACAACTCTGGCTGTTAATAAATGAGGAACATGGAAGCTGTGTAAGTCTGGTTGCGTAAGAATAATGGCAGAAATGTGAGAAAGAAAGCTGAAAGTCATAATGAGGAAGTCATAGATCGAAAACTACAGGAAGAAGACACATTTATGCTTTAGAAGCCTGCGAAGAAAAGAGAGACTGAGAGACATAATGGTTACATTTAGATGGATAAAAATGTTTCTGTTCTTTGTACTCATGCTTCAGTTTGGAGGTAAGGATGATTTGTACAATGTACATCGTCTTAGGATTTGAAAACTAACTCTTCTTTTTAATTTTGAGTAATATCATTTTTATTTAGCACACAAAGCTGTGGTGTTTCTGAGAACAATGAAAACTGAGTTTGATGCACTCTTGGAAAATGTAGTGTTAACATTTTTGATTCTGTCATGTTCTCAGGAGTACATAGTGGAGATCTTTCGCTCTCCTTCACTGTCAGAGATGAAGATGAAGTCACTTTGCCTTGTGAAAACGTGATCAACAATCATCACAACTGTGACACTACTGTCTGGTTCTTCACTGATTCAAGAGGCACACCAGCAGTAGAGCTGGTTAATCTTGGACAGATCAAAGAAAAAGCCAAATCAGACAGACTGAGTGTTACAGCAGAATGCTCACTGGTTATAAAGAAGGTCTGTGGCAGGAATAAGGCACGGCGGGTCCAAGGATCAGTGTTTTCAGACATTTTTATTTACAAAACACCTCACACCACCCACCTGAGTCCCCGTGCTTTTAACGTGGCGGGCGTGATTGCGGATGCCGTGCAGGTGCGTCCGCCCTCCCTGCACGCCACCGCAGACCACGCCCCACCACACACCCCCATCGCCCAATTGAGGCCGAGGAGTCATCCGGCCGAACCTACTCCCCCCCCCCCCCCCACCCCACCGGTTGGGGGGAGCAACGTCCGTTGCGGAGGCCGCCCACCCCTCCAATGGCGGCGAGCCTTGTCCGGGGGTCGGCCACGCCTCCAGCAGCAGCGGCGAAACCGGTCCGGAGGCCGGCTACCCGGCAAGCCGGCACGACCCCGCCGGCCCCGGGAGGGGCTCACTTCCCGGCGCATCTGACGCTCCGGGGCAGCTCGATCCTCGACCTCGGGCACAGGTCGAGCAGGCTCCCCTGGCACGGGGACCGCCATCTCCCCTCCCGGTTTCTCCACCTCTTCCGGCTGGAGCGGCTCGTCCGCCGCTGGCTGGGGCGCTGGCGGGAGCGGCTCGTCCTCCGCTGGCGGGAGCGCTGGCGGGAGCGGCTCGTCCTCCGCTGGCGGGAGCGCTGGCGGGAGCGGCTCGTCCGCCGCTGGCTGGGGCGCTGGCTGGGGCGCTGGCGGGAGCGGCTCGTCCGCCGCTGGCTGGGGCGCTGGCGGGAGCGGCTCGTCCGCCGCTGGCTGGGGCGCTGGCTGGGGCGCTGGCGGGAGCGGCTCGTCCGCCGCTGGCTGGGGCGCTGGCTGGGGCGCTGGCGGGAGCGGCTCGTCCGCCGCTGGCTGGGGCGCTGGCTGGGGCGCTGGCGGGAGCGGCTTCGGCAGCCCCTCCCGCGACTCCTCTTCCTCCAGCCGGTGCAGACCCTCGCGCGCCTCGTCTGCCGCCTCCGGTCGGAGCGGCTCGTCCACCGCTCCCGGCAGGAGCAGCCCTTCACTCGGCTGTTCCCCCTCCTCCGGCAGGCGCAGATCCCCGTGCGCCTCGTCTGCCACCTCCGGCTGCTCAGGTGCCCCACGCGGCTCCTCCACCGCTTCGCTGTCCTCGGTACACACCTGTGGGGGTGGCGCCCAGGCCCAGAGCAGCGCCGCCAGCTCCCCAATCCGTTGCAGGTGGCGCTCGGACTGGTGCTGCTGCTCTGCCTGCTGGCGACGCACCTCCGCCGCCTGCTCCCGCTGGGCGGCCGCCATTTTGGCCACCCTCTGGGCCAGCTCCTCCACTCCCTGGCTCCGATAAGAACCCGCCGTGCCGCCTCCTGGGTTTCGGCACCACTGTGGCAGGAATAAGGCACGGCGGGTCCAAGGATCAGTGTTTTCAGACATTTTTATTTACAAAACACCTCACACCACCCACACCACACACCTGAGTCCCCGTGTTTTTAACGTGGCGGGCGTGATTGCGGATGCCGTGCAGGTGCGTCCGCCCTCCCTGCACGCCACCGCAGACCACGCCCCACCACAAGGTCACAGCTGAGGATGTTGGTCGTTACACCTGCAGACAGTTTAAAAGCAAATCAGGGGGACAGCAAGGTCCAGATGATGTGGTTTATCTGTCTGTTGTTAGCAGTGAGTATTTGCAACACCATATTTTTGAGCTCAAACCATGCTGTTAGAACAACATGTTGACAAGTTGCATTTTGAAAAAAGGAAGCTTATTCTTATTTGGTCTTTCACTTGCATTTTGTCTTCACCAGTGACTGAACAGAAGAAAGCTGATGAGGTGACTTTAAGCTGCTCTGTGTGGACATATGAAAGGTGTAAACACAAAGTGAAGTGGATCCATAACAGTGAAGCTCTGGATATAGATTACTCAAATTTAAAAACATCGGAGTCTCCCTGCTCTGCTACTGTGACTTTTCTGAATGATGCATACACTCATATATCAACTTATGACTTGAACTGTAGCGTAACAACAGAAGAAAAAAAAGAGCAGCTTTTTACCTTCAGCACTCAGTCATCAGGTAAGAAACCAGGAGAGATTCTGAAGAACCTTTCAAAATAACTTCACATTAATCTGACTAATTACCTAAAATATCTGCTCATTTTATTGATTTGAAGCTGTAATTGACTGAACTTAGTTTCCTAATGAAAGGTCCACTGAATTTTATTCAGGTGAGAAATCAAATACCGCAACAACAATAAAATCAGAAACTACAACTGGAAACACAACAAAAGAGCTGGAAATCATGGATGATTCAACAAAATTACAAGGTAATCAACAATATTCAGCTTTTTTTTTCAATATTTCTATATTTTAGAATGAAATGTTTTAATTTCAGTTTTTTTCCTCTGTATTCATCTACATTAAAAAACAAAAACAATCAGAAAATTACATTTAAAATATTCTTTTCATGCTTTGTCTCCAGGCTCATGCTGGTACAGGCTCATCATAGTGCCTCTGGGTTTAGCAGCACTTATAGCAGCTGTTGTGGTCATCAACATCTGGACAAGAGCTGGTGAGAATGTTCACATATAAGCAAGAAGGGTTGATAAACCTGACATGAAGCTCTGAGGAAGCACGGGTTTATGATTTTGTATTTTACAGGTGTGTAAAGATGGTGAACTATGAAAAAGTCCAGTCTACTGAAGTAGTTTGACCAACCCTCCAGCTTCTATCAGATCTCACTGATCAGCACATCAACATGCTTTATATTGTTTTCAGCAGGCAGGGGTAGCTTTTGGAGGTTTTCTGGACCACAAAAATAGGAACACATGTTTAACATGTTGTTTTCTCTTTCTGCAGAGGCCTCCTGTACAGCATGGTTGTTGTAAAAAGAAATACACATACCTATATTTTTCTTTTACATCTGCATTTGCTGACCATTTCTGAATTTGGAAAACATGCTCTCACTATTATTTCCAAAACACTCCTGTTGGCACTTTAATCTTGGGTAATAGATTTCAAAGCCATTTTTCATTTCTTTCTTTTTCAGCTGCAGAAAGTTAGTATAGAGTTTTGAGCTTAGTTTTATGAGCCTGAGCCTGGATACAAAGTCATTTGTATGTGGTCGAATCTGGTCTGCGCTCAAATGAGTTTTGATTGATGATGATGTAATCACACACACTGTAATCTTTAATGGATTTGAACATAATGCAATCTTTAAAATAAATAACAATTCTAAGCAGAAAGTCTGTTTTGCATCTCTCACTTCAGTCACTTTTGGTGTCTTGTTTCCAGTCTTTAACTCTCATGTTATTTTAAGAACAACCACTTCTACCTGTCCCAGTTCCATTAGTACACCCTATCTTCATTCATTTCTCTCCTTTGAACTCTTTGACAACCCTTCCCAGCATCCTGTGACCGGTTTGTGCTTTCATGACTACAAATGTAAATTTGGATTGGATTTTTGCCCCATCCTGTTAGCTTCTCTATTTGACTTTAAAGTACATTTAAATATGCCATTCAGCCACAACTTTGAGACCTGCCTGTCACAGTCAGGCTGCAAAGCTGACTGTGTGAATAAAGGAGGTGAACCCAAGTGCAGACACTCTAAAACAAAACTCAAACTTAACAGAAAGCGAGACGTTTATTAAGGCTGGTAAGACATTGCAAAGCAAAAGGCAGAGGTGATGCTAAACAATAACCTAAACTGGGGAAACTAAAGATACCCAAAACATGATGTGGAAACGTGATACGTGACACATGATACATGGAACATGGTGGTGCAAAGGACAAAGGACAACCTGACACTGAACAAAGTAGGACAGAGGACTTCAGTACACACAGAGATAATGAGGGGATGTGGAACAGGTGGGAACACAGCTGGGACAAATCAGACCTAACGAGACAAGGAACACTGCACATAGGACAGGGACTTTCACAGTAAAACAAGAAACAGAGTGGAATCCAGACATGGCCACACAAGCTTGACAATATGAACAAGAAGACAAGAAACATGACAGACTAACACAGATGACTTAAGTAAAACATAACTAAACTAAACTTAAGGCAACCAAATGATAATCCTATTACATAATATATTTAAAGGAATAACTTAAAGACTCAAAGCACTGCCCAAAAGCTTATCTCCATCTATACAAGGACAAGTGACCTCTGAGGAAGTTAGAGGAAGCATGACTTCATCTGTGATATCTAAAACAACTCATTTGGTCTGTCTGCAGTGTTTATGTGGCAGCTTTGTGTATCCTATCTCATGTCAATGCTTTCATTAGGGAGTGTGAACATTTCATTCTGTGGATTGCATTGCTCTACTGAAAATAAATCTCTTGTAAACTGGTTCATTCATTATAGAAGGTGATAATTTATACTTTGCATGTCCCACTTCTAGTAAACTTTTCCCCTAAAAAGCATAATTGGATACTGAAATGTTTAAACTTAAAGAATCATTCATCTTCTGCAGCTTTAAAATGTCTAAAAGACACTCTGTGGTTTTTTGACCTGTGTCTGGTCGTCATTAGAGGTTAAAACCTGCAGAGTTATGCTGGTGCTGTCGTATCCACATTTGTACCAAAACACTTCCCCTTCAGTTCTTAGAAAGAGACACTTAAATAAGATGTAATGAGGAAGAAATTATGTACCAATGAAGTGACAACAGTTGAGCCTGTGAGTTTGTTGCCTCTGCACTGTCATGGTCCCCGCACCTCGCCAGCTGACAGCAGTCTGGCGCTATGTTTTGTGTTCTTTATTCTCCTCTCTTGCCTCTGCTCTCTTTCTCTCTCGTCCTCTCCCTCTCTCTTTCTCCTGCCGGGGCGGAGCTCAGTATGGGCTCCCGCCCCTGGCCCACGCACCTGGGGATGATCAGCACACCTGCCGCTGATTACGAGAATTAGAGTACTACTTAAGATGGCGAGTCTGCTCTACC
Source organism: Neolamprologus multifasciatus (assembly GCF_963576455.1). Classification (NCBI taxonomy): domain Eukaryota; kingdom Metazoa; phylum Chordata; class Actinopteri; order Cichliformes; family Cichlidae; genus Neolamprologus; species Neolamprologus multifasciatus. Next base: position 21,971,939 of record NC_140453.1, read on the forward strand.
CGTCGCTGGATCGTTGAGCCATCAGCGTCAGTCGCCCTGCAAACCTGTAATTTGAACTCGTGAGTACTTCTGAACCTGGAAGCTGACTGTCTCTCTCTATGTGTGTAGATCTCCCCTGGACCCTGAGCAACTGTGACTGAGCGTGTGCAAGACGAGTGGTGGTGAAGAGAGGAGCTGTTGTCTGTGTATGGAAAGCCCCCACCCTGGACTCCTTCCCCTGTCACTCCTGGACCCCGAACCCCGACCCTTTTCCCGAACACTTTTGTATGTATATTGCACCTGTGGGAGTCACTGTAAATAAATCCACTCTTGTTTGAAGAAACTAGTGGTCTGCGCCTGAGTCCGCTTCACTAGCCTTGACATGCACATCTATGCAGATTAATGTTTCTACCCTGTTGGCCTTACTTTCACGAATAAAAAAAGAGAGAATGAAATTTACAGTAATCTTCCAGTTTGTGTTTTAATGAGACAGTCTGAGCTGAAAATTATATGATTGGGATGTTTACTATTAACAACATAGGCATGAGCCACAAACAATATGTTGAACTTTCTGAAAGTGTAATAACCAACACCCTCAGCTGTGAGAACAGTTTGCTGTTACACTTAGTTTAAATGTATAAAGGACATTTAGTGTGTGAAGCGTCTGTGTTTCTGATGGTAACACTTCTACATTCTCACCAACTCTGCCCCTTCACTTCTCAGAAAAACATCACTTGACAAGTCACTGAGCAACATTCGGCTGTCTGTTCTACGTGCTCATTTTAGTTTTACAGGGTTTGATGGCCTGCAGTGACCTTTGACCTCTTTAATATTGTTTCGTTCCCCAGCCATTTTATAAACAACAGAAATTGTCAGAGAAAGGACTTCCTGATCAGTTAGCGTGAGATAACAACCACAGGGAGCACGACTTAAAAGTCTGTGACTGTCATTAGTGCGAGAAACAGGAAGGAGAAATACCGAGAAGCATGATGGCTGAATTCAGATGGATTCACATGTTTTTATCAGTGATACTAATGCTTCAATTAACAGGTACGAATACAGATACATTTATAAATGAGATTACAAAAGTTTACACTGAGGACATTATTATTATCTTCTCAGCAGATTCTGAATTGTATGAATGTATTACCTCACTAATAACAGGGAAGCTGATACATTTATTTTTCAGAAGCTCAAGAAGAAAGTGAGAAAAGAGAGACTAAGAGCAATGATGGTTAAATCTATTTAGCTTAAAGTGTTTTTATTGCTGTACCTGTGCTTCAGTTGGTAAGAATACATCCAACATGTGTATAAGAGAAAGATTTAAAAACATTTCCAGCTCAGTGCACTAGTGAAAATGAAAAAGATACAAATGCAAACACGTGTGCATAACTATGCAAAATTATCTGCGCTCTGACATACAGTGTTAACATTTTTTTGATTCTTTGTCGTGTTCTCAGGAGCACTAAGTGGAGATCTTTTGCTCTTCTTGAAGAATCATCACAACTGTAACGCTACCAACTGGCTCTTCATTGAATCAAGAAGCACACCAGCAGTAGAGCTAGTTAATCATAGACAAATCAAAGAAGAAGCAAAATCAGACAGACTGAGTGTTACAGCAGAATTCTCACTGGTTATAAAGAAGGTCACAGCTGAGGATGTCGGTCGTTACACCTGCAGACAGTTTAGAGGCAATCCAGGGAGACAGCAAGGTCCAGATGCTATGGTTTATCTGTCTGATGTCATCGGTGAGTATTTACACCACACCAGACCACCAGTATTTACAAGCTGTGAACAACTAAACAATATGCTAACACATTAGATATATATATTTTTTTTAAAAATGTTTGTTTTTTATGAAAAATTTATTATAAAAAATGTTTGTTTGCTTTTTTCTTGCATGTGATCTTCACCAGTGACTGAACAGAAGAAAGCTGATCAGCTGACTTTAAACTGCTCTGTGTGGACATATGAACGGTGCAAATATAAAGTGAGGTGGATCCATATCAGTGTTGCTCTGGACATAGATCACTCAAAATTTAAAACATCACAATCTTCCTGCTCTGCTACTGTGACTTTTCTGAAACTTCAATATAGTCAGATATCAAGTTCTGACTTTAAGTGTAACGTAACAACAAAAGAAAACAAAGAGCAGCTTTTTACCTTCAGCCATCAGTCATCAGGTAAGAAACCAGGAGAGATTCTGATGAGAAAATTATTTTGTGATGTGCGTAAAGAACTTTTAATTAGCTGAATTTGATATTTTGTTTGGGTGAATGCAATAACATCAGCAACAACAGCAATAACAACAAGAAAAACAACAACAGCAGCAGCTCCATCACAGTCTGATAACCCAGGTCCTACTGGGGTTTTTTGTTTGTTTGTTTTTGCTTTTTCAAAAACATTATTGAATATCTAACTAGTCTAATAATGAGGGAGGGGTTTGGGTTAAGTCACATGCATGTCATATTTGCATTTTTTCTACCTCTCAGACATTGAACAGTAAATGAAAAGCTTCAGATATTTGTGTTCAGGTGCAGCTCTGGTGTGGTCGTACATCCTCGTGGCTGTTATTTCAGCAGCACTTTTAATCTTTGCTGTGAAACTGATTGTACTGAAGAGAGGTGAGAGAAAATACCACATTGCATATTAAAGCTGAATCTTCTCTCTGGTCAAATGTGTAACCCTGTTTTTCTTTTCTTTTCAGGGAACAAAACACAAGCCAATGAAAATGTGAGTTTAAAAATAATCTTTACTAAACATTTTAATTCTATAGATCAGAAGTGATGCAGTGGTTGGTGCAGCAACAGATCAAGAAAAGAAAAAAGAGGGTGCAAAATTCATTTTTGCTTTGATTTTATAATTATTAACTCCAAAAATGACCTCAGCCTATGTGATAAACAGACCCCATAAGCTACTGGTAGTTGGAACGTTGTGTTGCATTTTATGTTTTATCATTTTACCTATCTATGATTGTTGCAGATATTTTAATACTCACATTTTCATGTTGCAAGTAACTGAAAGTTGCACTGAAGCAATGCATATATTTATTCAGGCCTTGACCTCCAACTCACAACTTCTGCTGTTTGAATTTGTTCTTCAACATTATAAAACTAACTTTACAACATGAGACTGTGCAAGAGATAGATTTCAAACTGAAGGGAAGTGAACTGGTGCTGTCAAACTAAGCCAAAAGAAGTGGTAACACATTTTGAGCGATAACATGACATCGTTGGCGGAGACGGGTCAGTGTAGATCCCCCTGCATGTCAGAGGGCAGTAATTATGTTTTCTTTACTGTGTAGGCGGATCATGAAGATGGTGTTTCCTACATCTCCATCAGCTACACCGACAAGGCTAACAGTGAAAACAAAGTAATGCATATGATCAATGTTTCCGGCTTCATCAGTGCATTAGTAAATGATGTTTTCACTGTGTTGTGTTACATCTAGTGAAACATCCTGTGCTCTGTGTGCTTCCAGGTTTGGGGTAAATGTGACAGTGATGAGACAGATACCTACTCCACTGTGAAAGCTTCCTCCACAGATCCCAGCAGCCTCTATGCTACCATAGAGTAAACAAAAAGGAAACTTAATCATCAGGTCATTGCTTCTGTGAAAAAGCTTCGTCCCTATAAGAATAATCGGTTTGCTCAGTTTAAAAGGAGGAAGCAACTGTGTGAGTGCTTAAAAAGCAGAATTTGTGACACATTTTGTTTTGTAACATTTGAAAGGCTTTCATTTTTATTTTATCTTTTGTTCAAAGTTTTGAAATGATGTACATAGATGTTTTTATTTTGCTATTTGCCTGTAAATTTTCTAAAACTGCAGTAATTTATAAGTTTAGTTTCATTTTTTCCATAAACAATCATTCAAACATTTGTGTCTCATTACTGTATGCATCAATAGCAGGATTAAATGGAATCAGGCATCAAAGTGGGAGGATTTCATACCTGTATGAAAAACATAATTTTACATGAATGAATGTGAAAGTTTTATTATGTTGGTTGCATTTCTCTACTGAAAACAAACCTTCCCTCTGGTGAGCAGGTTTTTTCACAAAGGGCTTGAACTTATCTAAATGAAGAAATTCAGTTCAAGACACCTGAGACTGATCATAAATCAGGACACATACATATGAGAGTTAAAGTGAAAGGAGACAATATCCACTGCAAGCTTAGAATATCTAAAGGACACACAGGCTACACACACAGTGACATTAAACTGCTCTGTGTCCACATATGAAGAATACACCTTAGGTGGTTTTTTTATACCCCACAAGGGTGTCTATACACCCCACAAGGGTGTATAGACAAAATACAATAATAGGAAACCCAACCCAGTGTTTTCAGTTTGGAATTATATTGGATATTATATTATTTAGATTTATATATTATATTTTCTATTATATTTTCTGTTCTGTCCTTTTTGGCTTGTTCTCTTTTATTTACAGTTTTATTTTTGTTGCCTGCACTTTCTAATAAATTTCACTTCCTTTGTATTTGCCTTCTTGATTAGTTGCAGCAGTGTTTGTTTTCCCATCTAGTTTACCTTCCTTCATTACCTGTTGTGTATTTAAACACACATTTCTACTGGAGTGTATACTTGCTTACTCGATTAGTTGCGGCAGTATTTGTTTCCCTTTCATTTCCTGTGGGTGTAACCACTCATTCTGTTCTAAGCTTACTGTCTGTCTGCTTGTGAGTTTTCCTGTTGTATATTCAGTTTTGTTGGGGGCTGAAGTTCCCCATGTAACATTCTATTTTTATTCATTTATTTTTTTACCAGTTTTGTTTATTTTTGTAACAATTACTGTTGTCCAGAAGGGGGTGCTGTATAATAATTGCAAGAAACTAAGCTACCAAATAGACACAGACACTAGCTGGTTTAAAAAAAATACAAAAGAAAATGAAGAACTTTTTTTTTCATATTTTATTTTTTCATAAATGAGTGTTCTTTATGTAAATAAGATGCCAGTGATGTTTCTTTAAGCAAAGCAAATTAAAATTGTTGCAGTCCAAAAAATTAAAAAATAAACATCCAAATTCAAACTCTCTCAGCTTAAGTATGCCATTAATCTGCACTCTGAAAAGTAATGGTGACATTTCTACTTCTCTGGCATATTCTCAGTAGATCTTTCTCTTTCCTTTACTGTCAGAGATGGAGATAAAGTCACTTTGGAGGAAAGGAAAACAAAGGAACAAAGGAAATAAAACACAAGACAATGCACACATGGAACACATACCAAAATAAGAAATGAGAAAGCTAAACAGGGGTTCTAGTTTCAGTCATTATGCAAATCCAGTGTTATAAGGATGGGGAAAGGATGAGACTAAAGCAGTCACTTGGATGAGTGGCACTGAAAATGTGAAAACCTGCCACTGCATCCACATGAACAGAACTAGCTTTTACACTAAGGGAGGAATACAGCCAAAGCAACTAGGACCTGAGAACTAAATACACAAAGGACTACAGGAAGTTAATATGAATATCATACAAACCAGGAATCACAATGAATATTTAAATAAACAAAACTCAATATTTTTTTTAGGTTGCAAGAAAGTAAAGCAATCTAAAATATGAAATATTCCCACTTATGTTTATTCTGGTCATCTGTGGATAACACCTCCCCCGCTCTGCTGCTGCTAATTAAAAATGAATTAAACAAGCTAAATCATTAAGAGCAAAGTCTTGCTCACCATCACCAACATGGATTCTGTTGTTTAATAAACACTGAACAAGCAATATGAGTTTGCACAAGACAATTGGTACAAATACATACTTTGATATATGGCAGTGGACAGGAAGTGTGCTGTGGCTTTAGTGGAGATAAAACTCTACAACACATTATTTAATATCCTATAAAATTACTCTTATTTACCTCCACCAAAATTAGTAAGATTGCAGTGTCAGTTTGGTTGAGAAGGGGTCTACACATTTGAAAAACTGAGGGAATTCATATGATCTACATTAAAAAAATAAATACAAGAAATAATCATAACATTAAAAATAACCACAGCCTGAATGAGGAGGAGACAGGAAGTAAACTAGATAGGCATGTGTCTTTGACAAGTACAGCAGAGTTTGCCAGTTATAGATGTGGCAAAATGAGAAGGAAAACCAGAACAAAACGTGATGATTGAACACAAATTATTCAACATTTCTCTGTTTCTGTTGCTTCTTTTTTCAGGTAAGGAAACCTTTATTTACACCTAAAACCATTTTGCTATTTTACTTAATCTCAACAACAAATTTCAAACACACATTTTCAGATATGAAAATTAATTAGCTTTGCAAACCTCTTCCTACTGTAACACTTTATCAGCATCTAACTTACTGAATAGATTATTGTTAAGATTAACAGATGCATTAAGAAGTTTTTAATAAGACGTCTGATATTGATAAGTATGTTCAGTTACAATAGTCACCAAACTCTTGTTTTGTCTCAATTATTAGGTGTAATTTCTACATCAATTTTCTTTTACCTACTTTAGCTTTTATGCTGTGACACTCTCTGTTTGCTTTCTGCATTTATTTTTATATTCCTCCTTTGGAGTCTTTGTGGAGCGAATCAGCTGAACTTGTTGTTTTGAACTTGTTGTTAAGACAAAGCTGAAAGTCTTTATGAGGACATCATGATTCACTAATTAAAGGAAGCTCTCCGTGTATCTAGATGTATTACAAGGTCTGTGTTTTTTTATATTTGTGCTTCAGTTTGAAGGTAAGGATACATGTAACATGTAAGAGATTTTTTTCTTCTTTTGAGTTTTACTTTATTTTGAAATCCAAGACAGCTGTGCTTTTGTTTGACAACCCAATTCAAGTTTTTTGTTAGTTCTTTTGTAATAAGAATGTAAATCGTCTCCGTTCAGACAAGTATTGTTTTTTTTTCTCTGTTATATTCTCAGGAGATCTAAGTGGAGATCTTTCACTCTCCTTCACTGTCAGAGATGGAGATAAAGTCACTTTGCCTTGTGAAAACGTGATCAAAAACCATCACAGCTGTCACACTACCACCTGGCTCTTCACTGATTCAAGAGGAAAAACAGCAGTAGAGCTGGTTAATCTTGGACAGATTAAAGAAACAGTCAAATCAGACAGACTGAGTGTTACAGCAGAATGCTCACTGGTTATAAAGAAGGTCACAGCTGAGGATGTCGGCCGTTACACCTGCAGACAGTTTAGAGGCAATCCAGGGAGACAGCAAGGTCCAGATGCTGTGGTTTATCTGTCTGTTGTTAGCAGTGAGTATTTACACCACAATATGTTGGAGTTCAAACTGTGTTGTTAGAGCAACATAATGAAACATTACATTTAGTGAAAAGAAATGTATTCATACTTTTTAATTCTTCTTGCGTTTATCTTCACCAGTGACTGAACAGAAGAGCAGGGATCAGGTGACTTTAACCTGCTCTGTGCAGGTACATGGACATTGTGAACACAAAGTGAAGTGGATCCATTACAGTGAAGGTCTGAATAGAGATTACTCAAACATAAAAACATTACAGTCGTCCTGCTCTGCTACTGTGACTTTTGTAAATTCTTTATACAGTCACATATCTAACTCTGACTTTAAGTGTAACGTAACAACAGAAGATGACAAAGAGCAGCTTTTTACCTTCAGCCCTCATTCATCAGGTAAGAAAGGAGGAGAGATTTTAATGATTATGATAAAATTTTGAAAGTAACTTCACATTATCTGCTTATTTTAACAACTTAAAGTTTTAACTGACAGACAATTTATTAGTGAAAGGTCCACTGAATCTTCTTTTTTCATTTAGGTGAAGAAACAATTACAACAACAACAGTTAAATTGGAAATCACAATTGAAAATACAACAAGAGCAGGTCTGGGGACAAAAGAGTTGGAAAGCATGGACGGTTCAAGAAAATTAAGTAATGCCAACTTGTCCTCTGTATCATTTTTCCTCCACTTCCTAAATTTCAGAATGAAAAGTTTGAGGTTTGTGTTGTGTGTTTTGCAAAGAAAAATACATTTAAAATATGCTTTTTGTGTTTTCTTTATCTTCCCAGGCTGGTCCTTGTACAGGCTCATCATTGTGGCTCTGGGTTTAGCAGCACTTATTGCTGCTGTTGTGATCGTCAACATCTGGATAAGAGTTGGTGAGAATAATCATATATGAACAAGATTTTGTTTGTGGAAGCTAAAGTTGACTCCTTACTTGGTCCTTTTAGGGAAAAAAGCACAGATGGAGGAAAACACGGTGAGTTTGTTAACTTTTTTCGGACTAAGTATACACAATAAATAGGCGATCACACTGAATTTTGGATAAAACTGTATTTTCTGGCTCATGAACAAGTAGAACCCATCAGGATAAAAGAAAATCTTTACTTTGTCGGCTTATTAGTCTGATTGTGCTAAATGCAAAATGCAGTTACAGTTTTAATGACGTTCATTATTCTGTATTTTACAGATGTGCAAAGATGAGGTTGATGATGGAGCAGTGAACTATGAAAATGTCCAATCTTCTGATGAAGTTTGACCGACCCTCCTGCTTCTGACAGATCTCACATATCAGCACATCAATGTGCTGCACAGTACATTTCTTTTTACCTTCATACTCAACCTTTTAAACAGAGACTCGTGCTCTTGCTTCAGTCACAGTTTGGATAACAATACTGAAACTGTGATACTCTCCTACTTTGAAAACCAAAGTGACTTTTATAAAAATAACTTCCTGCATCAGCTGTAAAAAGCTTCTTGTTTTGTTTTTTGAAGTGACCAGTATTTTTAATGGTTTTTCAACATTTATGTGTTTTGTCTCAGAATCTTTGAGGACAGCCTGGAAATTTTGTTGATAAACTAGGATAAAGTTTTCTCCCCGATTCAAAAATTTACCGGCCATTTTCCCTCTCCCTTTCTGTTGTAGCAGCAGAGGCTAGAGCTTAGTTTTATCACTCTGTGTGAGGAAGAGCTGATTTAATCAGAACTAAATTAGCTTTTTATCATTAATGTCAAAGTGCTGTTAAGAATCCAGTCTGTACTTCAGTCAGCTTTGATCTAACACCACACATTGTTATCTCGATTTGAGCATAATGAAATCTATCAAATAAATAATTCTTTCTGGAGGAAAGAATTAACGGCCTTAACTTGTTGGTTAAGGCCAATTGGGACCCTTTAGTGACTTCAGCTTGCTGATCGAGGATGAATGGACTTTTATTGTGGCTAGTTTGTCTTTTATTTATTTCATTCACCTTTGAGGTTTTTTTGTTTTTGTGTTTGTTTGTTTTTTACTATATTAACTGGGTTCTACATCTTTCTGCTTCCGTAATTACCCCATGCTGTTCCCCCCTTTTAGAAAGGCTTTCCTTCTAGTGTACACCCGTAGTCAACACATCAAAGAGGAGACTTCAAACACACAAAAACGAAACAAGATTGAAATGCATTTTTATGAAAGTCAGGCATTTTGATTTAATATTCACATTTTGTTTTGATTGCCACACAATAGCTTCACTTGTTCTAAAGGCTCACCAGCTTTTACACATTTCCCTGAGCGATGGCTTTCTCACAAAGTTTACACATGCAACCCGGACAGGTATTATGCCTTAAGTCACAGCTGCAGACTGAGACTCTCGTCTCTGTCTCAGTGCTACTACACACATTTGATGGACTAACAGGTTGTTGCTTCATCTCTTCCATCAGGAAAAGAGCCCCCTGGGCTCTCTCCCAGGGAACTGCAGCCACCGCTGAACAGCATCATTCCCAAAGTCAACAAGCTTTGCAATAGCTTTAAATGTCTGCATTAAAATAAGAAAGTCTGACACCATTATCCTCAGTCAAAAATCCTTTTTAAGCTGCTGTTTTTCCTAGTTAAGCCTAATTTGTGTACTCAGGTACATCCAATGTGTTTTAATAAACATATCTGTGACAAAAGGGATTCTGCTCTGTACCAAAGTTAAAAAAAAAAAGTAAACATCTGTCATTTCAGCTATATACATATATATATCTATATAGTATATAGAGAGACGAGACTACGAGGCTCCAATTACATCAGTGCAAAAAAAACAAATAGATATAAGAACAGTAAGAAAATAGATATACACTTTATACACTAAATATAAACAAAAGTACGTCTTTGTGTTTCCATTTAAACAGAAAAAAAATTGACACAGAAAACAGACAGATGAAATGGGATGGAGAAGGTGTACATAAATTATACAACATACCACAGTACATTGCACATAAATATTGTTTCTATAAAACACAACATACTTTGTTTTGGACAGCTCTGATAATGTAAAAATGTTTTAGAGATCCTATATTATTTGAAAGTACGTATTGTGACTCTGTGGAAAAGCATCAGAATCAAGGAACTAATGTGAGCAAGAAAACACCGTACCGTACTGTGGTTGAAACTTAAAATAAGCTGTGGTCCATTGACACCAAAAGTGATTCGGGTGTTACTCCACCTGTTTATAATCTCTCACACTCAATAAAATATGTTAAACAGGGGCAATGTTGCAGTGACACCAAACTCCTTATTATGCAACTTTAACCTGTAACGTGCAGTTTACCTGCATAAAATGGCAAGAAATTGGTTTCACATGCTATGTGAAAGAAAACTAAGCTTTTAAGAAAACCGACTCATAGTACTAATAGTAATAAAGATGAGCAGGATTATTTGCTACTTATACAACAGTCAGCAAGCTACTTGATGACATTTTAGAAATCAGTTCTTAGTTAATGACATCGTCTTCCATCTTCTCAGTTATAATTATAGAAGATGTGTCTCTGCATGACATAAGATGGAGTGTAAGGAGCTCCCCCAAGAGGACCCAAACACAGGACAAACACCTCAAACCAACTGTCAAGCATGCTGGTTCAAGGATGGTGATGTGAGCTCGTCCTGCAGCCACAAGAGATGGGCACCTTGCAGTCGATGAGCTCCTCTGTATGCCAAAGTTTTCTAGAGTCCAAAGTGAGGCTGTCTTTCTGACAGCTAAAGCTTCTCCTAAATTGTACCATGCAACACGATAATGACCCCAAGCACCGCAGCAAATCTAAAGCATGGTAGTCCAGTCCTCAACCTGACTGAAATGCTGTGTTTAAAGGAATGCTTGCAAATGTCAATTAATTTAAGCAGCTGAAGTTATTGCTGCTAACTGCTGGTTCTGTAAACTAATCATAGAATGATTGCAATATCGAACTAAAACAAATGCCTGAATCCTAAATTGTGGATCTCTCATGGTGGTAATCAAATCACTAAATGTGATTCAGAATTGTTTCTTTTGTATATATTATTTTACATCCAGCGGTTAATAAGAGAGTAGATATTTTGATTATAGTTAGCAAAAATTCAGACTAAAATCTGGATTTAGATACATAAAAGCCTCTTATTCATTCTGTGCCTGGCGCTTGCATTTCTGTATCGTCACATACGCTAAGCCCAGTTTCTCAATGATTGCCTGACACTGTTCTGGTTAAGTGATGAAAAACTCAGAGGCAGGTTTCACCCATAGCAGTGGATCTGTGTTGAATCAGCAACTTGCAAAACTAAATCAAAACATGGACTATTGATTTAAAACAGAAATTGCAACAAAGTTCAACATTTACTACATTTACGCAATTAAATCACCTGAGCAGCTTTACTCATGAAATTATAACAGTAAGCTGAATTTATATGCAGTGAGATTTAATGATCAATTACCAAAGGAAAGATTTATGCCTGTAAAGAAGAGGACTCCCTTACTACTATTTATATTAGGGTGTTTAGGCAAATGTTTCCCCCAGGGGTCCAGACACCATTTAAAGGTTCTGGGAGAGGCCATGGGTTAAGGGAGTGTGGGGAATCCTTTGTCCTTGGGTTTTTATGATAATAGGTATGGTGTCAGATTAAAGTGTAAAATATTTAATAATATGAAAATGTAAAATGTATTCATAAGTTGATGTGTTGTATAATGTGGGACTTACCTGTTAGTGGAATAATGGTTTAGCCTTGTGACAGCTGAATGTATTTAAGGCTGATAGTTGTCAGTAGATGTGTGAATTGTTTGTGAGGAGAGCTGCATGAAGATTAAATACTTTTTATTCCACTAGTTTGTCTTGGTCTGCCTCACTGTAAAGCCAGCCGCAAACGGCCGCCCTGTTACAATGCCATAAAAAAAGATTATCATGAACGTGGAAGTACGTGGCATCTGATCTACTGTAACCTGTTGAGGAAAGCTGTCTTTCCAGCCCCGCACTCTGATTTTTCTTTTCTTAAAAAAAACAAACAAAAAAACATATGTTTTCAAAGTTATTTGGTTACAAATGTATTTTGGAAATATTGAGCAGTGCGAAAACCTGCACTGATCTGACCTAATTTCTTCCTCATCCTGATTCCTGACCTGGCTAAGGTGGTTCTGGCATCTGACAAGGATTCCTTCTGAGCGTCTCCCTGGTGAGGTGTACTGGCCGTGTACCACCGGGAGGAGGCCCTCGATCAGACCCAGGACCTGAAGGAGTTACCATGGATAAGCTGGAGAGGGAGGTCTGAAGTTTTCTGCTTAGACTGCTGTCCCCGCGACCTGGTCGCAGACAAATGAAATGGGTAGAGCAAGTTTTGTTTGTAAAGAATGCAATTGTTTCCATGCAGGAAATCTATAGCAAAAAGAAGAGATGAGCCCTTCGTCACAGATGGTGTGGTCACCTGCAGGTTCAAGCTCATTGCATCTCCAACCCACATCGATAGCCACTGTACTTGAGGGAAGTTTGGACAATGTTAAACACTTTCTTCAGGCAATTGTATTTGGATCACCTAAATCAGGGGTCCCCAACTCCAAGCCTCGAGGGCCAGTGTCCTGCAGTTTTTAAATGTGTCTTTGATCGAACACAGCTAACTCGAATGGCTAAATTACCTCCTCAACATGTTTTGCAGTTCTCCAGAGGCCTGGTAATGAACTAATCATTTGATTCAGGTGTGTAGACCCAGGGTGAGATCTAAAACCTGCAGGACACTGACCCTCGAGGCCTGGAGTTGGGGACCCCTGACTTAAAATCATGACAGTAATTCAAGCGGTAATGCCTAGACGGACAAACAAACCATCCTTAACCTCCTTGAACCTGACGTCCACATATGTGGACATCACATTTTGGGTTATTTAGACCAAAAATCTCAATTTTGCTCTACAAGGACCTGATATCCACTTATGGGGACATTATACTGCTACTGTTCCATCGAAATTTTCAACGAATGTCCTCATATGTGGCTCTCATTTTTCTTAGAAACAAAAATTAGGTAAAAAATAAAAAAATCTGGTAATTGTTTGTTTTTACATTCATCAGGTCCCAATCAGCCCAAATATCAAAGAGAAATTAAAAATGCATCCCGTGGACCCAGAGTTCGGGTTTTAGCAGGTTAAAGATATCAGAACACATCAAGCTTCTGTGTTGTTTAAGCCAGAGACTGCACCTGTGGATGAACAATAAAAACATTTTATATTCATTATATTAGTAATGTAACTTGCAATGCAAAGTTAAGGGAAGCTTAGACTTAATTATTCTAAAATGTTTTAAATTGTGTGAAAAATAAATACAAAAAATTAATTTTGATCATATTTCAATATTATTAAATAACACCAGCTACAATATTGGTAATATGTGTGTTGTTCCGCAGAACATTGTCCAGTATGTTGGCTGATATACTTTATTTACCTTTGAAAATAAAAGCTGATCTGATTTTAATGAATTACACAGAGTGTTTTTAATTATTATCTTTGAAATAAACATACAGTGCTTATATTAACTCCTGAATTAGAAAAAATAATGTGCTCTTAAAAACACTCATCTATTTAAAGACTACACAACCTGTGTTAATTAAAATTATACCATAATCTTTTGTGTCAGCATGTGATGTTAAATATACATAAACAGTATGCGTTATCAAATGAAAGTGCAAAACTCTTTGTTAGGAATCTCTACCTCTGATAACAAGTTTCATGATTTTTCAGATTTTTAGGAAAAATGGGCCAGAATTCAGTAATCTCAAGGAAAAAACAAAAACAAAACAAGACCCAACCTCCAGAAGCTTTGCTTATTCTTTGGTCAGCATTTTCTTTACATTGTATTGTATTTTCTGTATAGTCATTTGGTTTTCTTTGTTGTTTTTAAGCATGCTTTATGAAGCTTGTAGTTCAGTAAAAACAAATGGAAAGTCCAGGCTTTTCTATGTGCTGAATTGAAACCTATTTTAATACTTGACATAATTTCTAGTATAATTACTATGTTTTGTGAGGATATAGTACTTGTGTAGCATTTATTTAATTATTCAGTAATCAATATGAAGTAAAACGTTTTGATCCCGAATATTTTTCCAAAAATAATGCTTGTCCAACATATCTAACCTGTTACTTTAAAGTTCATAACAAAGTCATAATAACCTGATATTTTGAATCCCTATATATCATTTCCTTTATGCTTATATGCTGTCAAACAATGGCAGTAAACAGTGTTAAAATAGCTCTATATAGCATTATCTGTTTAACCTTAAGATTAATCTTGCGAAGAGGTCAAAGGTTAGCATGAGACCACTCTACAAAGAAGCTACACCATTAGGACTGACAGTTAACAAATGTGCTATAGGCTTACCCTGAAAATAGTGAGTTTTACAAGATTTGATTTCCATGACAAAGGCTTACACAGGCCTAAGCTCACTTATGACCACCAAAGCTGGAAACAAGACCTCAATTCAATTCAATTTTATTTATATAGCGCCAAATCACAACAAATGTCGCCTCAAGGCGCTTCATAGATACAGAGAAAAGCCCAACAATCATATGACCCCCTATGAGCAAGCACTTTGGCGACAGTGGGAAGGAAAAACTCCCTTTTAACAGGAAGAAACCTCCGGCAGAACCAGGCTCAGGGAGGGGCGGCCATCTGCTGCGACCGGTTGGGGTGAGAGAAGGAAGACAGGATAAAGACATGCTGTGGAAGAGAGACAGAGATTAATAACAGATACGATTCAATACAGAGAGGTCTGTTAATACATAGTGAGTGAGAAAGGTGACTGGAAAGGAAAAACTCAATGCATCATGGGAATCCCCCGGCAGCCTACATCTATTGCAGCATAACTAAGGGAGGATTCAGGGTCACCTGGTCCAGCCCTAACTATATGCTTTAGCAAAAAGGAAGGTTTTAAGCCTAATCTTAAAAGTAGAGATAGTGTCTGTCTCCTGAATCCAAACTGGAAGCTGGTTCCACAGAAGAGGGGCCTGAAAACTGAAGGCTCTCCCTCCCATTCTACTTTTAAATACTCTAGGAACAACAAGTAGGCCTGCAGAGCGAGAGCGAAGTGCTCTAATAGGGTGATATGGTACTACAAGGTCATTAAGATAAGATGGGGCCTGATTATTTAAGACCTTGTATGTGAGGAGCAGGATTTTGAATTCAATTCTGGATTTAACAGGAAGCCAATGAAGGGAAGCCAAAACAGGAGAAATATGCTCTCTCTTTCTAGTCCCTGTCAGTACTCTTGCTGCAGCATTTTGGATTAACTGAAGGCTTTTCAGTGAGTTTTTTGGACATCCTGATAATAATGAATTGCAGTAGTCTAGCCTGGAAGTAATAAATGCATGAACTAGTTTTTCAGCGTCACTCTGAGACAGGATATTTCTAATTTTAGAGATGTTGCGCAAATGGAAGAACGCAGTCTTACATATTTGTTTAATATGTGCGTTGAAGGACATATCCTGGTCAAAAATGACTCCAAGGTTCCTCACAGTGTTACTGGAGGCCAAGGTAATGCCATCCAGAGTAAGAATCTGGTTAGATACCATATTTCTAAGCTTTTCAGCGCCGAGTACGATGACCTCAGTTTTATCTGAGTTAAGAAGCAGAAAGTTAGTGGCCATCCAAGTCTTTATGTCTTTAAGACATTCCTGCAGTTTAACTAATTGGTGTGTGTTATCTGGCTTCATGGACAGATAGAGCTGGGTGTCATCTGCATAGCAGTGAAAATGTATGCTATGTCTTCTAATGATGCTGCCTAGGGGAAGCATGTATAATGTAAACAGAATTGGTCCTAGCACCGAACCCTGTGGAACTCCATAATTAACCTCAGTGTGTGAAGAGGACTCTCCATTTACATGCACAAATTGGAGTCTATTAGATAGATATGATACAAACCACTGCAGTACAATACCTGTAATACCTACAGCATGTTCTAATCGCTCTAATAGAATATTATGGTCAACAGTATCGAATGCTGCACTAAGGTCAAGAAGGACAAGCACAGAGATGAGTCCACTGTCAGAGGCCATAAGAAGATCATTTGTAACCTTCAATAAAGCTGTTTCTGTGCTGTGATGAACTCTGAAACCTGACTGAAACTCTTCAAATAAACCATTCCTCTGCAGATGATCTGTTAGCTGTTTGACAACTACTCTTTCAAGGATTTTTGATATGAAAGGAAGGTTGGAGATTGGCCTATAATTAGCTAAGACTGCTGGGTCTAGAGATGGCTTTTTGAGTAAAGGTTTAACTGCAGCCACCTTGAAGGCCTTTGGTACATAGCCGATTATTAGAGATAGGTTGATCATATATAAGATCGAAGAATTAATCAATGGCAGGACTTCTTTGAGCAGTTTTGTAGGAATGGGGTCTAAAAGACACGTTGATGGTTTGGAGGAAGTAATTATTGAAGTTAACTCAGAAAGATCGATTGGAAAAAAAGAGTCTAACTTAACATCAATGGAACTAAGAGTAGCTGTAGATAATATTACATCTGTGGGATGATTATTGGTAATTTTTTCTCTAATGATAAAAATTTTATTTGTGAAGAAGTTCATGAAGTCATCACTAGTTAACGTAAAAGGGATGGTTGGCTCAAAAGAGCTCTGATTTTTTGTCAGCCTGGCTACAGTGCTGAAGAGAAACCTGGGGTTGTTCTTATTTTCTTCAATCAGTGATGAGTAGTAAGCTGTTCTGGCTTTGCGGAGGGCTTTCTTATAAAGCAACAAACTATTTCTCCAGGCTAAATGATGATCCTCTAAATTTGTGACACGCCATTTCCTCTCCAGATTACGAGTCATCTGCTTTAGGGTACGTGTTTGAGAATTATACCATGGGGTCAGGTACTTCTGATTAGAGACCTTAGTTTTCACTGGAGCTACAGTATCCAGAGTCGTACGTAGTGAGGAGGTGAAATTATTAACAAGATAATCGACCTCTGTTGGGGTAGCGTTCAGATAGCTGCTCTGCTCTGTGTTGGTACAGGGCATTGACGATGATAACAGTGGCTGGATTATATTCTTAAACTTAGTTACAGCGCTTTCAGAAAGACATCTACTTTGATAAAGTCCACTCTCCACTGCTGCGTAATCAATTATTGTAAATGTAAATGTTATCAAGAAATGATCAGACAGGAGAGGGTTTTCAGGAAACACTGTTAAATGTTCAGTTTCTCAACCTCAACCAATCCCAAGGCTAACTGGCACGCTAGCCTTTTAAAAACACTTGCTAAATGTTGTCATTGCTAACGTATACCTGTATTACAGCATGGTGAGTAGCAAGCAAGCTAAGTTATTGTTATCTTTGAAAATAAAAATGTGAAGATGTAATATTAGCATGAGCTATATGCTAATGTTATTCACTGAAGCAAACATCTGAGTTACTGACTTGCTCCTTTCTAATACATGTTTATTTCTGGATATTCCGACAAGCCTACATGGTTATTATACATCCCACATAAAGGGTGACAAAGGCAGTAACTGTAAATGGCCATAAATGTACTGTAAATTACATTGCGGTGGGCTCAATTCATATAGTTCTATGACATGCACACGCATGTTGGCAACCGTAACCAGGGCCCCCGAGGGTATATAAAGGCTGCGCAGCGTTCCATTCGTCACTTTGGACCTGCTCTTGGGCTTATCTTCACCTGCTCCAAACTCAGCCTGTGGAAAGATAACTTTTGGAGAATATTCCTACTGAAAGCGGATTTTACTAAAGCCACAAACAACTACTGCATCTTTGGATCGTTTGTACTTGTGTTTCATCAGAACAGGAAAGCTAGAAGATGGCTCGCTGTGGATCCCGACTCCTCAACACTCACTTGGACTTCCCTGCAGGTACATTTCAAAATTTCTTTAATTGATTTTAAGGGTCACAAAGTGACTGTAATAATTTAACAAGTTCCAGTGTGAATATAATTTTTAATGTGATCAAAATATTTTTAGTCCACGATTTTCCCCTTAAATTGTTGGTGTGCTTTAGATTTTCTGGGAGAGGTGTAGAATTTATTAAGGACTGGTGTATGACTTAGAAAAAGGCGTTACTTTGATTTGAAGGCTTTAAATTTGACACTTCCCCCCCCAGTAAA
This sequence comes from Neolamprologus multifasciatus, assembly GCF_963576455.1. Lineage (NCBI taxonomy): Eukaryota > Metazoa > Chordata > Actinopteri > Cichliformes > Cichlidae > Neolamprologus > Neolamprologus multifasciatus. Next base: position 21,990,235 of record NC_140453.1, read on the forward strand.
ATGGTTAAAAAATAGCATAACGGACTTAAATTCGTAAAATGCCTCCAAATCAGTTTCTGTGTTAACAGCATCTTCAAGACATGACATCAAAACATTAGAACGTACAGGTGTAAACGCAACAGATCAGGTTCTAACATCAATTTCTACTCCAGCTCAAAGGCTTTATTTAAATAAACTATCATTTTTTTTCCAGATACAGAACACGATCATAACAAATAGTACAATAAAATAAAATAATAATAATACTGCCTTTGTTTGTATTGGCAACATTTAACACATGAAATTGACACATGGTGAGTCTACAGTTACATTATAGTTTGCATCCACATGTTGAATCTCTTAACTTAAGAGAATGAGCTGCATAGTTAGTTATAAATTTACTTTAATATATTTATACAATAAGCTATTCATGTCCAGTTATTTACAAATCAATACCTATTATCCATTACCTATTCCAACGTTGTTTGTTTGCATAAAGGTTTAAAAAGAAGAAATAAAACAAAAAGAAGTGTACAAAATACAATAGTGTTACTTTAAAATTACACACTGCCTTGGTGGAGGTTTGGTGCTCTTCTTTTAAAAAGGGATGCTTCACTTAATGATTGTGAACATAGTTGAGATCTTGTTTTCTTCTCACATGAACAAGTACAAGTGCCACTGAGTCTGACATAAATGTAGCCTAAAATGCTGTCATGCTCATCATCTGCTCAAACTAGCAGACGTAGGTTGCTTTAGCACTGGGTGTCTATTACATTCCTAATGTTATTTTAAACTTGTTTCCTCACAGGTCGTTTTGACTACATTGTTCAACATCCCACAGAAGAAGGCCTTTCTGAAGTCATCAGGATCCTTGATGACAGTCTCCCGATCAAAATCTTTTCTGATGAAGCATGGGACACTGATGCCGAACATGTCAGTGAAGGTGAGTACATTGCTCTCTCCCCCTCTTCTCATCAAGAATTGGATGCTGATGTCAAGCGTGACAGTGAAGTGCAAGGTACCCCCCCTACATCCTTGAAGACGATGAGTGTCAGTGTTGGTAAGACACTTTATTACACTGAGGTCTGGATATTTTAAATATCTTTGACTTATTTTACACCTTGTAATGATTAAGTTGTCCTTCCTTCTTCCAGTGTTGGTAAGGTATTTTCTTGCACTGAAGTCTGCTTATTGTGAATATCATATGCTTGTTTTTACACCCTGTAATGTTTAAGTTGTCCTTTATTTATTACAGTGTTGGTCAGGTATTTTCTCGCACTGAAGTCGTCTTATTGTGAATATCATATGATTTTTTTGCACCCTCTACTGTTTAAGTTGTACTTTATTTATTACATTGTTGGTAAGGTATTTTCTTGCACTAAGGTGTGCTCATTGTGAATATCATATGCTTGTTTTTACAGCCTTTGATGTTTAAATTGTCCTTTATTCATTACAGTGTTGGTCAGGTATTTTCTCTCACTGAGGTCTGCTTATTGTGAATATCATATGCTTGTTTTTACACCCTGTAATGTTTAAGTTGTCCTTTATTTATTACAGTGTTGGTAAGGTATTTTCTCGCACTGAAGTCGTCTTATTGTGAATATCATATGATTTTTTTGCACCCTCTACTGTTTAAGTTGTACTTTATTTATTACATTGTTGGTTAGGTATTTTCTTGCACTAAGGTGTGCTCATTGTGAATATCATATGCTTGTTTTTACAGCCTTTGATGTTTAAGTTTTCCTTTCTTTCTTGCAGTGTTGGTCATGTATTTTTTCTCACTGAAGTCTTCCTATTGTGAATATCATATGCTTGTTTTAACACCGTGTAGTGTTTAACTTGTCCTTTATTTATTACAGTGTTGGTAAGGTATTTTCTTGCACTGAGGTCTGCTTATTGTCAATATCATATACTTGTTATTACACCCTGTAGTGTTTAAGTTGTCCTTTCTCTCTTGCAGTGTTGGTAAAGTATTTTCTTACACTGAGGTTTGCTTATTGTGAATATCATATGCTATTTTGTACACCCTGTAATGTTTAAATTGTCCTTTATTCATTACAGTGTTGGTAAGGTATTTTCTTGCACGAAGGAGTGCTCATTGTGAATATCATATGCTTGTTTTAACACTGTGTAGTGTTTAAGTTGTCCTTTATTTATTACAGTGTTGGTAAGGTATTTTCTTGCACTGAGGTCTGCTTATTGTGAATATCATATGCTTGTTTTTACACCCTGTAGTGTTTAAGTTGTCCTTTCTGTCTTGCAGTGTTGGTAAGGTATTTTCTCGCACTGAAGTCTTCTTATTGTGAATATCATATGCTTGTTTTTACACCCTGTAATGTTTAAAGTTGTCCTTTATTTATTACAGTGTTGGTAAGGTATTTTCTTTCACTGAAGTCTGCTTATTGTGAATATCATATGCTTGTATTAACACCGTGTAGTGTTTAAGTTGTCCTTTATTTATTACAGTGTTGGTAAGGTATTTTCTTTCAATGAAGTCTGCTTATTGTGAATATCATATGCTTGTTTTTACACCCTGTAATGTTTAAATTGTCCTTTATTCATTACAGTGTTGGTAAGGTATTTTCTTGCACTGTAATCTTCCTATTGTGAATATCATATGCTTGTTTTAACATCGTGTAGTGTTTAAGTTTTCCTTTATTTATTACAATGTTGGTAAGGTATTTTCTTGCACTGAGGTCTGCTTATTGTGAATATCATATGCTTGTTTTTACACCCTGTAGTGTTTAAGTTCTCCTTTCTGTCTTGCAGTGTTGGTAAGGTATTTTCTTGCACTGAGGTCTGCTTATTGTGAATATCATATGCTTGTTTTTACACCCTGTAATGTTTAAGTTGTCCTTTCTGTCTTGCAGTGTTGGTCAGGTATTTTCTTGCACTGAAGTCTGCTTATTGTGAATATCATATGCTTGTTTTTACACCCTGTAATGTTTAAGTTGTCCTTTATTCATTACAGTGTTGGTAAGGTATTTTCTTGCACTGTAAGTCTTCCTATTGTGAATATCATATGCTTGTTTTAACACCGTGTAGTGTTTAAGTTTTCCTTTATTTATTACAATGTTGGTAAGGTATTTTCTTGCACTGAGGTCTGCTTATTGTGAATATCATATGCTTGTTTTTACACCCTGTAGTGTTTAAGTTCTCCTTTCTGTCTTGCAGTGTTGGTCAGGTATTTTCTTTCACTGAAGTCTGCTTATTGTGAATATCATATGCTTGTTTTTACACCCTGTAGTGTTTAAGTTGTCCTTTCTGTCTTACAGTGTTGGTAAGGTATTTTCTCGCACTGAAGTCTTCTTATTGTGAATATCATATGCTTTTTTTGCACCCTCTAGTGTTTAACTTGTACTTTATTTATTACATTGTTGGTAAGGTATTTTCTTGCACTAAGGTGTGCTCATTGTGAATATCATATGCTTGTTTTTGCACCCTGTAATGATTAAGTTGTCCTTTCTCTCTTGCAGTGTTGGTCAGGTATTTTCTCGCACTGAAGTCTGCTTATTGTGAATATCATATGCTTTTTTTGCACCCTCTAGTGTTTAAGTTTTCCTTTCTCTCTTGCAGTGTTGGTCAGGTATTTTCTTACACTGAGGTCTGCTTATTGTGAATATCATATGCTTGTATTAACACCGTGTAGTGTTTAAGTTGTCCTTTATTTATTACAGTGTTGTAAGGTATTTTCTTTCACTGAAGTCAGCTTATTGTGAATATCATATGCTTGTTTTTGCACCCTGTCATGATTAAGTTGTCCTTTCTCTCTTGCAGTGTTGGTCAGGTATTTTCTCGCACTGAGGTCTTCTTATTGTGAATATCGTATGCTTGTTTTTACACCGTGTAGTGTTTAAGTTGTCCTTTATTTATTACAGTGTTGGTAAGGTATTTTCTTGCACTGAGGTCTGCTTTTTGTGAATATCATATGCTTGTTTTTACACCCTGTAATGATTAAGTTGTCCTTTATTTATTACAGTGTTGGTAAGGTATTTTCTTGCACTGAAGTCTGCTCATTGTGAATATCATATGCTTGTTTTTACACCCTGTAATGATTAAGTTGTCCTTTATTTATTACAGTGTTGATAAGGTCTTTTCTTGCACTGAACTCTTCCTATTGTGATTATCATATGCTTGTTTTTACACCCTGTAATGTTTAAGTTGTCCTTTATTTATTACAGTGTTGGTAAGGTATTTTCTCGCACTGAAGTCTGCTTATTGTGAATATCATATGCTTGTTTTTACACCCTGTAATGATTAAGTTGTCCTTTATTTATTACAGTGTTGGTAAGGTATTTTCTTGCACTGAAGTCTGCTCATTGTGAATATCATATGCTTGTTTTTACACCCTGTAATGATTTAAGTTGTCCTTTATTTATTACAGTGTTGGTAAGGTATTTTCTTGCACTGAAGTCTGCTTATTGTGAATATCATATGCTTGTTTTTACACCCTGTAATGTTTAAGTTGTCCTTTATTTATTACAGTGTTGGTAAGGTATTTTCTTGCACTGAGGTCTGCTTATTGTGAATATCATATGCTTGTTTTTACACCCTGTAATGTTAAGTTGTCCTTTATTTATTACAGTGTTGGTAAGGTATTTTCTTGCACTGAAGTCTGCTTATTGTGAATATCATATGCTTGTTTTTACACCCTGTAATATTTAAGTTGTCCTTTATTTATTACAGTGTTGGTAAGGTATTTTCTTGCACTGAAGTCTTCTCATTGTGAATATCATATGCTTGTTTTTACACCCTGTAATGATTAAGTTGTCCTTTATTTATTACAGTGTTGGTAAGGTATTTTCTTGCACTGAGGTCTGCTTATTGTGAATATCATATGCTTGTTTTTACACCCTGTAATGTTTAAGTTGTCCTTTCTGTCTTACAGTGTTGGTAAGGTATTTTCTTGCACTGAAATCTTCCTATTGTGAATATCATATGCTTGTTTTTACACCCTGTAATGATTAAGTTGTCCTTTCTCTCTTGCAGTGTTGGTCAGGTATTTTCTCGCACTGAAGTCTGCTTATTGTGAATATCATATGCTTGTTTTTACACCCTGTAATGTTTAAGTTGTCCTTTATTTATTACAGTGTTGGTAAGGTATTTTCTTGCACTGAAGTCTTCTTATTGTGAATATCATATGCTTGTTTTTACACCCTGTAATGTTTAAGTGTTCCTTTCTTCATTATAGTGTTGGTCAGGTATTTTCTCGCACTGAGGTCTGCTTATTGTGAATATCATATGCTTGTTTTAACTACGTGTAGTGTTTAAGTTGTCCTTTCTCTCTTGCAGTGTTGGTAAGGTATTTTCTTGCACTGAAGTCTGCTTATTGTGAATATCATATGCTTGTTTTTACACCCTGTAATGTTTAAGTTGTCCTTTATTTATTACAGTGTTGGTAAGGTATTTTCTTGCACTGATGTCTGCTTATTGTGAATATCATATGCTTGTTTTTACACCCTGTAATGTTTAAGTTGTCCTTTATTTATTACAGTGTTGGTAAGGTATTTTCTTGCACTGAAGTCTTCTTATTGTGAATATCATATGCTTGTTTTTACACCCTGTAATGTTTAAGTTGTCCTTTCTTCTTACAGTGTTGGTAAGGTATTTTCTTGCACTGAAGTCTTCTTATTGTGAATATCATATGCTTGTTTTTACACCCTGTAATGTTTAAGTTGTCCTTTCTCTCTTGCAGTGTTGGTAAGGTATTTTCTTGCACTGAAGTCTGCTTATTGTGAATATCATATGCTTGTTTTTACACCCTGTAATGTTTAAGTTGTCCTTTATTTATTACAGTGTTGGTAAGGTATTTTCTTGCACTGAAGTCTTCTTATTGTGAATATCATATGCTTGTTTTTACACCCTGTAATGTTTAAGTTGTCCTTTATTTATTACAGTGTTGGTAAGGTATTTTCTTGCACTGAAGTCTTCTTATTGTGAATATCATATGCTTGTTTTTACACCCTGTAATGTTTAAGTTGTCCTTTATTTATTACAGTGTTGGTAAGGTATTTTCTTTCACTGAAGTCTTCTTATTGTGAATATCATATGCTTGTTTTTACACCCTGTAGTGTTTAAGTTGTCCTTTATTTATTACAGTGTTGGTAAGGTATTTTCTTGCACTGAAGTCTGCTTATTGTGAATATCATATGCTTGTTTTTACACCCTGTAAGTGTTTAAGTTGTCCTTTCTTCTTACAGTGTTGGTAAGGTATTTTCTTGCACTCAGATCTGCTTATTGTGAATATCATATGCTTGTTTTTACACCCTGTAGTGTTTAAGTTGTCCTTTATTTATTACAGTGTTGGTAAGGTATTTTCTTGCACTGAGGTCTGCTTATTGTGAATATCATATGCTTGTTTTTACACCCTGTAATGTTTAAGTTGTCCTTTATTTATTACAGTGTTGGTAAGGTATTTTCTTGCACTGAAGTCTGCTTATTGTGAATATCATATGCTTGTTTTTACACCCTGTAATGATTAAGTTGTCCTTTATTTATTACAGTGTTGGTAAGGTATTTTCTTGCACTGAGGTCTTCTTATTGTGAATATCGTATGCTTGTTTTTACACCGTGTAGTGTTTAAGTTGTCCTTTATTTATTACAGTGTTGGTAAGGTATTTTCTTGCACTGAGGTCTGCTTATTGTGAATATCATATGCTTGTTTTTACACCCTGTAATATTTAAGTTGTCCTTTATTTATTACAGTGTTGGTAAGGTATTTTCTTGCACTGAAGTCTGCTTATTGTGAATATCATATGCTTGTTTTTACACCCTGTAATGATTAAGTTGTCCTTTATTTATTACAGTGTTGGTAAGGTATTTTCTTGCACTGAAGTCTTCTTATTGTGAATATCATATGCTTGTTTTTACACCCTGTAATGTTTAAGTTGTCCTTTATTTATTACAGTGTTGGTAAGGTATTTTCTTGCACTGAGGTCTGCTTATTGTGAATATCATATGCTTGTTTTTACACCCTGTAATGATTAAGTTGTCCTTTATTTATTACAGTGTTGGTAAGGTATTTTCTTGCACTGAAGTCTGCTTATTGTGAATATCATATGCTTGTTTTTACACCCTGTAATGATTAAGTTGTCCTTTCTCTCTTGCAGTGTTGGTAAGGTATTTTCTTGCACTGAAGTCTTCTTATTGTGAATATCATATGCTTGTTTTTACACCCTGTAGTGTTTAAGTTTTCCTTTATTTATTACAGTGTTGGTAAGGTATTTTCTTGCACTGAGGTCTGCTTATTGTGAATATCATATGCTTGTTTTAACACCGTGTAGTGTTTAAGTTGTCCTTTATTTATTACAGTGTTGGTAAGGTATTTTCTTGCACTGAAGTCTTCTTATTGTGAATATCATATGCTTGTTTTTACACCCTGTAATATTTAAGTTGTCCTTTCTCTCTTGCAGTGTTGGTAAGGTATTTTCTTGCACTGAGGTCTGCTAATTGTGAATATCATATGCTTGTTTTTACACCGTGTAATGTTTAAGTTGTCCTTTATTTATTACAGTGTTGGTAAGGTATTTTCTTGCACTGAAGTCTGCTTATTGTGAATATCATATGCTTGTTTTTACACCCTGTAATGTTTAAGTTGTCCTTTATTTATTACAGTGTTGGTAAGGTATTTTCTTGCACTGAAGTCTTCTTATTGTGAATATCATATGCTTGTTTTTACACCCTGTAATGATTAAGTTGTCCTTTATTTATTACAGTGTTGGTAAGGTATTTTCTTGCACTGAGGTCTGCTTATTGTGAATATCATATGCTTGTTTTTACACCCTGTAATGTTTAAGTTGTCCTTTATTTATTACAGTGTTGGTAAGGTATTTTCTTGCACTGAAGTCTTCTTATTGTGAATATCATATGCTTGTTTTTACACCCTGTAATGATTTAAGTTGTCCTTTCTCTCTTGCAGTGTTGGTAAGGTATTTTCTTGCACTGAAGTCTGCTTATTGTGAATATCATATGCTTGTTTTTACACCCTGTAGTGTTTAAGTTGTCCTTTATTTATTACAGTGTTGGTAAGGTATTTTCTTGCACTGAGGTCTTCTTATTGTGAATATCATATGCTTGTTTTTACACCCTGTAATGTTTAAGTTGTCCTTTATTTATTACAGTGTTGGTAAGGTATTTTCTTGCACTGAGGTCTGCTTATTGTGAATATCATATGCTTGTTTTTACACCCTGTAATATTTAAGTTGTCCTTTCTCTCTTGCAGTGTTGGTAAGGTATTTTCTTGCACTGAAGTCTGCTTATTGTGAATATCATATGCTTGTTTTTACACCCTGTAATGTTTAAGTTGTCCTTTATTTATTACAGTGTTGGTAAGGTATTTTCTTGCACTGAGGTCTTCTTATTGTGAATATCATATGCTTGTTTTTACACCCTGTAGTGTTTAAGTTGTCCTTTATTTATTACAGTGTTGGTAAGGTATTTTCTTGCACTGAGGTCTTCTTATTGTGAATATCATATGCTTGTTTTTACACCCTGTAATATTTAAGTTGTCCTTTATTTATTACAGTGTTGGTAAGGTATTTTCTTGCACTGAAGTCTGCTTATTGTGAATATCATATGCTTGTTTTTACACCCTGTAATGATTAAGTTGTCCTTTATTTATTACAGTGTTGGTAAGGTATTTTCTTGCACTGAGGTCTGCTTATTGTGAATATCATATGCTTGTTTTTACACCCTGTAATGATTTAAGTTGTCCTTTATTTATTACAGTGTTGGTAAGGTATTTTCTTGCACTGAAGTCTTCTTATTGTGAATATCATATGCTTGTTTTTACACCCTGTAATGATTAAGTTGTCCTTTATTTATTACAGTGTTGGTAAGGTATTTTCTTGCACTGAAGTCTGCTTATTGTGAATATCATATGCTTGTTTTTACACCCTGTAATGATTAAGTTGTCCTTTATTTATTACAGTGTTGGTAAGGTATTTTCTTGCACTGAAGTCTTCCTATTGTGAATATCATATGCTTGTTTTTACACCCTGTAATATTTAAGTTGTCCTTTCTCTCTTGCAGTGTTGGTAAGGTATTTTCTTGCACTGAGGTCTGCTTATTGTGAATATCATATGCTTGTTTTTACACCCTGTAATGATTTAAGTTGTCCTTTATTTATTACAGTGTTGGTAAGGTATTTTCTTGCACTGAAGTCTGCTCATTGTGAATATCATATGCTTGTTTTTACACCCTGTAATGATTAAGTTGTCCTTTCTCTCTTGCAGTGTTGGTAAGGTATTTTCTTGCACTGAAGTCTTCTCATTGTGAATATCATATGCTTGTTTTTACACCCTGTAATGTTTAAGTTGTCCTTTCTCTCTTGCAGTGTTGGTAAGGTATTTTCTTGCACTGAAGTCTGCTTATTGTGAATATCATATGCTTGTTTTTACACCCTGTAATATTTAAGTTGTCCTTTATTTATTACAGTGTTGGTAAGGTATTTTCTTGCACTGAAGTCTTCTTATTGTGAATATCATATGCTTGTTTTTACACCCTGTAATGTTTAAGTTGTCCTTTCTTTATTACAGTGTTGGTAAGGTATTTTCTTGCACTGAAGTCTTCTTATTGTGAATATCATATGCTTGTTTTTACACCCTGTAGTGTTTAAGTTGTCCTTTATTTATTACAGTGTTGGTAAGGTATTTTCTTGCACTGAAGTCTGCTTATTGTGAATATCATATGCTTGTTTTTACACCCTGTAATGTTTAAGTTGTCCTTTCTCTCTTGCAGTGTTGGTAAGGTATTTTCTTGCACTGAAGTCTGCTTATTGTGAATATCATATGCTTGTTTTTACACCCTGTAATGATTAAGTTGTCCTTTCTCTCTTGCAGTGTTGGTAAGGTATTTTCTTGCACTGAAGTCTGCTTATTGTGAATATCATATGCTTGTTTTTACACCCTGTAATGTTTAAGTTGTCCTTTATTTATTACAGTGTTGGTAAGGTATTTTCTTGCACTGAAGTCTGCTTATTGTGAATATCATATGCTTGTTTTTACACCCTGTAATGTTTAAGTTGTCCTTTCTCTCTTGCAGTGTTGGTAAGGTATTTTCTTGCACTGAAGTCTTCTCATTGTGAATATCATATGCTTGTTTTTACACCCTGTAGTGTTTAAGTTGTCCTTTATTTATTACAGTGTTGGTAAGGTATTTTCTTGCACTGAAGTCTTCTTATTGTGAATATCATATGCTTGTTTTTACACCCTGTAATGATTAAGTTGTCCTTTCTCTCTTGCAGTGTTGGTAAGGTATTTTCTTGCACTGAAGTCTGCTTATTGTGAATATCATATGCTTGTTTTTACACCCTGTAGTGTTTAAGTTGTCCTTTATTTATTACAGTGTTGGTAAGGTATTTTCTTGCACTGAGGTCTGCTTATTGTGAATATCATATGCTTGTTTTTACACCCTGTAATGATTAAGTTGTCCTTTCTCTCTTGCAGTGTTGGTAAGGTATTTTCTTGCACTGAAGTCTGCTTATTGTGAATATCATATGCTTGTTTTTACACCCTGTAGTGTTTAAGTTGTCCTTTATTTATTACAGTGTTGGTAAGGTATTTTCTTTCACTGAAGTCTTCCTATTGTGAATATCATATGCTTGTTTTTACACCTTGTAATGATTAAGTTTTCCTTTCTCTCTTGCAGTGTTGGTCAGGTATTTTCTTGCACTGAGGTCTGCTTATTGTGAATATCATATGCTTGTTTTTACACCCTGTAGTGTTTAAGTTGTCCTTTCTGTCTTGCAGTGTTGGTAAGGTATTTTCTCTCACTGAAGTCTTCTTATTGTGAATATCATATGCTTGTTTTTACACCCTGTAATGATTAAGTTGTCCTTTCTGTATTGCAGTGTTGGTAAGGTATTTTCTCTCACTGAAGTCTTCTTATTGTGAATATCATATGCTTGTTTTTACACCCTGTAATGATTAAGTTGTCCTTTCTGTCTTGCAGTGTTGGTAAGGTATTTTCTCTCACTGAAGTCTTCTTATTGTGAATATAATATGCTTGTTTTGACACCGTGTAGTGTTTAAGTTGTCCTTTATTTATTACAGTGTTGGTAAGGTATTTTCTTGCACTGAGGTCTTTTTATTGTGAATATCGTATGCTTGTTTGTACAGCGTGTAGTTTTTAAGTTGTCCTTTATTTATTACAGTGTTGGTAAGGTATTTTCTTTCACTGAAGTCTGCTTATTGTGAATATCATATGCTTGTTTTTACACCCTGTAATGATTAAGTTGTCCTTTATTTATTACAGTGTTGGTAAGGTATTTTCTTGCACTGAAGTCTTCTCATTGTGAATATCATATGCTTGTTTTTACACCCTGTAATGATTAAGTTGTCCTTTCTGTCTTGCAGTGTTGGTAAGGTATTTTCTCTCACTGAAGTCTTCTTATTGTGAATATCATATGCTTGTTTTTACACCCTGTAGTGTTTAAGTTGTCCTTTATTTATTACAGTGTTGGTAAGGTATTTTCTTTCACTGAAGTCTGCTTATTGTGAATATCATATGCTTGTTTTTACACCCTGTAATGTTTAAGTTGTCCTTTCTCTCTTGCAGTGTTGGTAAGGTATTTTCTTCACACTGAAGTCTTCTTATTGTGAATATCATATGCTTGTTTTTACACCCTGTAGTGTTTAAGTTGTCCTTTATTTATTACAGTGTTGGTAAGGTATTTTCTTGCACTGAGGTCTGCTTATTGTGAATATCATATGCTTGTTTTTACACCCTGTAATGTTTAAGTTGTCCTTTATTTATTACAGTGTTGGTAAGGTATTTTCTTTCACTGAGGTCTGCTTATTGTGAATATCATATGCTTGTTTTACATACTGTAGTGTTTAAGTTGTCCTTTATTTATTACAGTGTTGGTAAGGTATTTTCTTGCACTGAAGTCTTCCTATTGTGAATATCATATGCTTGTTTTTACACCCTGTAATGTTTAAGTTGTCCTTTATTTATTACAGTGTTGGTAAGGTATTTTCTTGCACTGAAGTCTTCCTATTGTGAATATCATATGCTTGTTTTTACACCCTGTAATGATTAAGTTGTCCTTTCTCTCTTGCAGTGTTGGTAAGGTATTTTCTTGCACTGAGGTCTGCTTATTGTGAATATCATATGCTTGTTTTTACACCCTGTAATGTTTAAGTTGTCCTTTCTCTCTTGCAGTGTTGGTCAGGTATTTTCTTTCACTGAAGTCTTCTTATTGTGAATATCATATGCTTGTTTTTACACCCTGTAGTGTTTAAGTTGTCCTTTATTTATTACAGTGTTGGTAAGGTATTTTCTTGCACTGAAGTCTTCTCATTGTGAATATCATATGCTTGTTTTTACACCCTGTAATGATTAAGTTGTCCTTTCTCTCTTGCAGTGTTGGTAAGGTATTTTCTTGCACTGAAGTCTTCTCATTGTGAATATCATATGCTTGTTTTTACACCCTGTAGTGTTTAAGTTGTCCTTTATTTATTGCAGTGTTGGTAAGGTATTTTCTTGCACTGAAGTCTTCTTATTGTGAATATCATATGCTTGTTTTTACACCCTGTAATGTTTAAGTTGTCCTTTATTTATTACAGTGTTGGTAAGGTATTTTCTTGCACTGAAGTCTTCTCATTGTGAATATCATATGCTTGTTTTTACACCCTGTAATGTTTAAGTTGTCCTTTATTTATTACAGTGTTGGTAAGGTATTTTCTTGCACTGAAGTCTTCTTATTGTGAATATCATATGCTTGTTTTTACACCCTGTAATGTTTAAGTTGTCCTTTCTCTCTTGCAGTGTTGGTAAGGTATTTTCTTTCACTGAAGTCTTCTTATTGTGAATATCATATGCTTGTTTTTACACCCTGTAGTGTTTAAGTTGTCCTTTATTTATTACAGTGTTGGTAAGGTATTTTCTTTCACTGAAGTCTGCTTATTGTGAATATCATATGCTTGTTTTTACACCCTGTAATGTTTAAGTGTTTCTTTCTCTCTTGCAGTGTTGGTAAGGTATTTTCTCACACTGAAGTCTTCTTATTGTGAATATCATATGCTTGTTTTTACACCCTGTAGTGTTTAAGTTGTCCTTTATTTATTACAGTGTTGGTAAGGTATTTTCTTGAACTGAGGTCTGCTTATTGTGAATATCATGTGCTTGTTTTTACACCCTGTGATGATTAAGTTGTCCTTTCTCTCTTGCAGTGTTGGTAAGGTATTTTCTTGCACTGAAGTCTTCTCATTGTGAATATCATATGCTTGTTTTTACACCCTGTAATGTTTAAGTTGTCCCTTTTTTATTACAGTGTTGGTAAGGTATTTTCTTGCACTGAGGTCTGCTTATTGTGAATATCATATGCTTGTTTTTACACCCTGTAATGTTTAAGTTGTCCTTTCTCTCTTGCAGTGTTGGTAAGGTATTTTCTTGCACTGAGGTCTGCTTATTGTGAATATCATATGCTTGTTTTTACACCCTGTAATGTTTAAGTTGTCCTTTATTTATTACAGTGTTGGTAAGGTATTTTCTTGCACTGAGGTCTGCTTATTGTGAATATCATATGCTTGTTTTACATCCTGTAGTGTTTAAGTTGTCCTTTATTTATTACAGTGTTGGTAAGGTATTTTCTTGCACTGAAGTCTGCTTATTGTGAATATCATATGCTTGTTTTACACCCTGTAATGATTAAGTTGTCCTTTATTTATTACAGTGTTGGTCAGGTATTTTCTTGCACTGAGGTCTGCTTATTGTGAATATCATATGCTTGTTTTTACACCCTGTAATGTTTAAGTTGTCCTTTATTTATTACAGTGTTGGTAAGGTATTTTCTTTCACTGAGGTCTGCTTATTGTGAATATCATATGCTTGTTTTACATACTGTAGTGTTTAAGTTGTCCTTTATTTATTACAGTGTTGGTAAGGTATTTTCTTGCACTGAAGTCTGCTTATTGTGAATATCATATGCTTGTTTTTACACCCTGTAATGTTTAAGTTGTCCTTTCTCTCTTGCAGTGTTGGTAAGGTATTTTCTTGCACTGAGGTCTGCTTATTGTGAATATCATATGCTTGTTTTTACACCCTGTAATGTTTAAGTTGTCCTTTATTTATTACAGTGTTGGTAAGGTATTTTCTTGCACTGAGGTCTGCTTATTGTGAATATCATATGCTTGTTTTTACACCCTGTAGTGTTTAAGTTGTCCTTTATTTATTACAGTGTTGGTAAGGTATTTTCTTGCACTGAAGTCTGCTTATTGTGAATATCATATGCTTGTTTTAACACCCTGTAATGTTTAAGTTGTCCTTTCTCTCTTGCAGTGTTGGTAAGGTATTTTCTTGCACTGAAGGTCTGCTTATTGTGAATATCATATGCTTGTTTTTACACCCTGTAATGTTTAAGTTGTCCTTTATTTATTACAGTGTTGGTAAGGTATTTTCTTTCACTGAGGTCTGCTTATTGTGAATATCATATGCTTGTTTTACATACTGTAGTGTTTATGTTGTCCTTTATTTATTACAGTGTTGGTAAGGTATTTTCTTGCACTGAAGTCTTCTTATTGTGAATATCATATGCTTGTTTTTACACCCTGTAATGTTTAAGTTGTCCTTTCTCTCTTGCAGTGTTGGTAAGGTATTTTCTTGTACTCAGATCTGCTTTTTGTGAATATCATATGCTTGTTTTTACACCCTGTAGTGTTTAAGTTGTCCTTTCTGTCTTGCAGTGTTGGTCAGGTATTTTCTTGTACTCAGATCTGCTTATTGTGAATATCATATGCTTGTTTCTACACCCCGTAGTGTTTAAGTTGTCCTTTATTTATTACATTGTTGGTAAGTTATTTTTTTGAACTGAGGTCTGCTTATTGTGAATATCATGTGCTTGTTTTACACCCTGTAGTGTTTAAGTTGTCCTTTATTTATTACAGTGTTGGTAAGGTATTTTCTTGCACTGAGGTCTGCTTATTGTGAATATCATATGCTTGTTTTTACACCCTGTAATGTTTAAGTTGTCCTTTATTTATTACAGTGTTGGTAAGGTATTTTCTTGCACTGAAGTCTGCTTATTGTGAATATCATATGCTTGTTTTACACCCTGTAATGATTAAGTTGTCCTTTATTTATTACAGTGTTGGTAAGGTATTTTCTTGCACTGAGGTCTGCTTATTGTGAATATCATATGCTTGTTTTTACACCCTGTAGTGTTTAAGTTGTCCTTTAATTATTACAGTGTTGGTGAGGTATTTTCTTTCATTGAAGTCTTCTTATTGTGAATATCATATGCTTGTTTTTACACCCTGTAGTGATTAAGTTGTCCTTTCTCTCTTGCAGTGTTGGTAAGGTATTTTCTCTCACTGAAGTCTTCTTATTGTGAATATCATATGCTTGTTTTTACACCCTGTAGTGTTTAAGTTGTCCTTTCTCTCTTGCAGTGTTGGTAAGGTATTTTCTTGCACTGAAGTCTGCTTATTGTGAATATCATATGCTTGTTTTTACACCCTGTAATGTTTAAGTTGTCCTTTATTTATTACAGTGTTGGTAAGGTATTTTCTTGCACTGAAGTCTGCTCATTGTGAATATCATATGCTTGTTTTTACACCCTGTAATGATTAAGTTGTCCTTTCTCTCTTGCAGTGTTGGTTGGGTATTTTCTTGCACTGAAGTCTGCTTATTGTGAATATCATATGCTTGTTTTTACACCCTGTAATGTTTAAGTTGTCCTTTCTGTCTTACAGTGTTGGTAAGGTATTTTATTTTATTAATGTCCTTCCTCCCCGCCGTTTTTCTTTCCCCCACCCATGTCTGTCCCGTATGTAATGACTGAAAATAAAATAACGTAAACTATAAAAATAAAGGTCAATCAAATGGACCAATACGGCAAGCCCAGATCGTCCACTTGTTATTGTAAATCCGTTTGGCATCTTTCTTGGACCTCAGACAATAATTCTGATGGCCAAAGATCCAAACGGGACAGGCGATAAAAAAAAGTTTAAGTTGTCCCTTATTTCTTGCAGTGTTGGTATGTCACTTTCTTCACTCTTTTAGCAGTGTGGACTCAATTATTATGTGTTTTTGCTGCACTGTGTTTCTTTCTGTTGCCACGTTTGTATGTATCTGTAGGTGTCTGCTTGTGCTTGCGGTTGGATCCTGATGGGCACCTTCAGGCCTTTTGGTAGTGGCCCTGCTAGGGAACTGGTCACACCTGAAGACCATGCCACGCACCTGCTGCTGTACAAGCTTGTCAGGGGAGCTATTTAAGAGCATGGGGAAGCTCCCACCGGCGCGGTATTGAGTTGACTCCATGTTACTGTTTCTAGTGTTGTTAAGTGTATGCCTGCTGGAGTCTGTTGTTTTTCCTCGGGAGGAGAGCAGAACACAGGATGGCAGGACGCAGGGGGTGTGCAGAGACACGAGAGCAGAGAGCATGGAGCACAGACACTTGGGAGAAGGCACGACACAGGAGTTAAGGGAGCGCCCTGGAGATTTATTGTGTGTTACATTTACTTCACTGTAAATAAACACTGTTCACTGCACTGAGTCCAGCATTTGGGTCCTTTCTCCAACATCCCCACAGCTTTCCCTGGCTAACCGTGACAATATTTTTATTTGTTTTTTACATCTTGTAATGTTTGACTTGGCCTTTCTGTCTTGCATTTTTGGCAAGTCACTTTCTTCTACTGAGGTCTGCTTATTGTAAATATCTTTTGCTTGTTTTTAACCCTTGTAATGTTTAAGTTGTCCTTTCTCTCTTGCAGTGTTGGTTAGATATTTTCTTGCACTGAAGTCTGCTTATTGTGAATATCATATGCTTGTTTTTACACCCTGTAATGTTTAAGTTGTCCTTTCTCTCTTGCAGTGTTGGTAAGGTATTTTCTTGTACTCAGATCTGCTTTTTGTGAATATCATATGCTTGTTTTTACACCCTGTAGTGTTTAAGTTGTCCTTTCTGTCTTGCAGTGTTGGTCAGGTATTTTCTTGTACTCAGATCTGCTTATTGTGAATATCATATGCTTGTTTCTACACCCTGTAATGTTTAAGTTGTCCTTTATTTATTACATTGTTGGTAAGGTATTTTCTTGAACTGAAGTCTGCTTATTGTGAATATCATATGCTTGTTTTACATCCTGTAGTGTTTAAGTTGTCCTTTATTTATTACAGTGTTGGTAAGGTATTTTCTTGAACTGAAGTCTGCTTATTGTGAATATCATATGCTTGTTTTACATCCTGTAGTGTTTAAGTTGTCCTTTATTTATTACAGTGTTGTTAAGGTATTTTCTTGAACTGAGGTCTGCTTATTGTGAATATCATATACTTGTTTTTACACCCTGTAGTGTTTAAGTTGTCCTTTATTTATTACATTGTTGGTAAGGTATTTTCTTGAACTGAGGTCTGCTTATTGTGAATATCATATGCTTGTTTTACATCCTGTAGTGTTTAAGTTGTCCTTTATCTACTACAGTGTTGGTAGGGTATTTTCCTGCACTGAGGTCTGCTTATTGTGAATATCATATGCTTGTTTTAACACCGTGTAGTGTTTAAGTTGTCCTTTATTTATTACATTGTTGGTAAGGTATTTTCTTGTACTCAGATCTGCTTATTGTGAATATCATATGCTTGTTTTACATCCTGTAGTGTTTAAGTTGTCCTTTATCTACTACAGTGTTGGTAAGGTATTTTCCTGCACTGAGGTCTGCTTATTGTGAATATCATATGCTTGTTTTAACACCGTGTAGTGTTTAAGTTGTCCTTTATTTATTACAGTGTTGGTAAGGTATTTTCTTTCACTGAAGTCTGCTTATATTGAATATCTTATGCTTGTTTTCACAGCCTGTAATGTTTAAGTTGTCCTTTATTTATTACAGTGTTGGTGAGGTATTTTCTTGCACTGAGGTCTTCTTATTGTGAATATCATATGCTTCTTTTTACACCCTGTAGTGATTAAGTTGTCCTTTCTCTCTTGCAGTGTTGGTAAGGTATTTTCTCTCACTGAAGTCTTCCTATTGTGAATTTCATATGCTTGTTTTTGCACCCTGTAATGATTAAGTTGTCCTTTCTCTCTTGCAGTGTTGGTAAGGTATTTTCTTGCACTGAAGTCTGCTTATTGTGAATATCATATGCTTGTTTTTACACCTTGTAAAGTTTAAATTGTCCTTTTTCTCTTGCAGTGTTGGTCAGGTATTTTCTCTCATTGAAGTCCTCCTATTGTGAATATCATATGCTTGTTTTTACACCCTGTAGTGTTTAAGTTGTCCTTTATTTATTACAGTGTTAGTAAGGTATTTTCTTGAACTGAGGTCTGCTTATTGTGAATATCATATGCTTGTTTTTACACCCTGTAATGATTAAGTTTCCTTTCTCTCTTGCAGTGTTGGTAAGGTATTTTCTTGCACTGAGGTCTGCTTATTGTGAATATCATATGCTTGTTTTTACACCCTGTAATGTTTAAGTTGTCCTTTATTTATTACAGTGTTGGTAAGGTATTTTCTTGCACTGAAGTCTGCTTATTGTGAATATCATATGCTTGTTTTTACACCCTGTAATCATTAAGTTGTCCTTTCTCTCTTGCAGTGTTGGTTAGGTATTTTCTTGCACTGAAGTCTGCTTATTGTGAATATCATATGCTTGTTTTTACACCTTGTAATGTTTAAGTTGTCCCTTCTGTCTTACAGTGTTGGTAAGTTATTTTATTTTATTAATGTCCTTCCTCCCCGCCGTTTTTCTTTCCCCCACCCATGTCTGTCCCGTATGTAATGACTGAAAATAAAATAACGTAAACTATAAAAATAAAGGTCAATCAAATGGACCAATACGGCAAGCCCAGATCGTCCACTTGTTATTGTAAATCCGTTTGGCATCTTTCTTGGACCTCAGACAATAATTCTGATGGCCAAAGATCCAAACGGGACAGGCGATAAAAAAAAGTTTAAGTTGTCCCTTATTTCTTGCAGTGTTGGTATGTCACTTTCTTCACTCTTTTAGCAGTGTGGACTCAATTATTATGTGTTTTTGCTGCACTGTGTTTCTTTCTGTTGCCACGTTTGTATGTATCTGTAGTTTTCTGCTTGTGCTTGCGGTTGGATCCTGATGGGCACCTTCAGGCCTTTTGGTAGTGGCCCTGCTAGGGAACTGGTCACACCTGAAGACCATGCCACGCACCTGCTGCTGTACAAGCTTGTCAGGGGAGCTATTTAAGAGCATGGGGAAGCTCCCACCGGCGCGGTATTGAGTTGACTCCATGTTACTGTTTCTAGTGTTGTTAAGTGTATGCCTGCTGGAGTTTGGTTTCCTGACGGCTGCGTCTGTTGTTTTTCCTCGGGAGGAGAGCAGAACACAGGATGGCAGGACGCAGGGGGTGTGCAGAGACACGAGAGCAGAGAGCATGGAGCACAGACACTTGGGAGAAGGCACGACACAGGAGTTAAGGGAGCGCCCTGGAGATTTATTGTGTGTTACATTTACTTCACTGTAAATAAACACTGTTCACTGCACTGAGTCCAGCATTTGGGTCCTTTATCCAACATCCCCACAGCTTTCCCTGGCTAACCGTGACAATATTTTTATTTGTTTTTTACATCTTGTAATGTTTGGCTTGGCCTTTCTGTCTTGCATTTTTGGTAAGTCACTTTCTTCTACTGAGGTCTGCTTATTGTAAATATCTTTTGCTTGTTTTTAACCCTTGTAATGTTTAAGCTTAATAATCAGAATAATGCTTTGATTTCTTAAAATAAATGATATCATACCTTTCTACTCGCGGTGGAGCCGAACCGAATACGGTATTCGGAAAGGTGCAAATAACGTGGTTTGCCAAAAGCTGTGTTTCCTCATGAGCCCGCAGTGCATGCCTGGGTGAGTGAGTGATGTGTAAAGAGGTGACTGACACAGGCTGCTCCACACAGCAACGAAGACAGCTCGCCTGAGCAACAAAAGACTTCGCTGCATCGCTAGTTTTGTTGAATAGATTTTTGTATCTTAACTGGGTTCTGGAGGCAGTTTATAACTTTCGTGAAGCGGAGTTTGATCGGGAGTTTATTCCATTGCGCTGCATTATTGGCATCTACAGTCGGGGGCTCTCATGTTTGCTCTGTTTACGTAGCTGTGTTAGCTTGGTAATTTAGACAATAGGCTTTTGACAGAGTAACATTAACGTTCAGTTAAAAAGGTTAAAACAATCCATGTGTAGTTGTGTCGAATTGTATACATTTGTGGGAGTTATATAGAACGTTTAAGTTACTGACTTTTGCAGACAGCAAGATGTAGATGTTAACCTTAGCATAGCTCCCATCACTCATTACCCTTACTGAAACTCCCCACATGGATTTGGGCAACTAAATAGAAAAAAGAGTGTGCATGCTGCTGAGCCACCTCTTGGTCCTCCACCACCACCTTCAGAAAATCAGAATCAGCTTCTGCCCGGTGGCTACTGGGTGACCCCTCGTCTGGGGATCCTCAGCCCTTCCCATGAAGATGGCACGGATGCCCCTCCGGTGGTCCTCCTTGGGCTCTTGCACTCTGGGGCCTCTGGATGTCTGGAGCCTGGATCTCCTCCATGCCTGCTTCATGCCCTGGGGGACGGGGCTATGGCTCTCTACATCCTCTTGCAGACCATTACATGGGGAAACCATTTGAATACAAGTGCGCCGATCCACACAGGTGTGCACACGGGTGTTCACTGTTCGTAGACTTAAATCACACCTTTCTTGACTGCTACTTCAAAGCACATTGTGCGCTGTCTGTCCTGCGTGCTGCACAACAACATTCAATATTTAGTATTTACTGCTGTTTACACTTAGCTAGATTAATGCGATGGTGTTGTGTTTAGTATGTTGCTTTGTTTTGTTTTTTTTGCTTGTTTTCTATTCTTTTTCTCTCAACGGGTGATCCCGGAGATATTTTTTTCCCCCCTTTCTCACTGTCCCTCTCCCCTTCTGTTTTTCTTTTCCTTCCTCTTTCTTTCTCCCTTTCCTATCCCTCACTCATGTCTGTCCCGTCTGTAACAACTGAAAATAAAATAAAATAAATAATAAAAACAAAGGTCGATCAAATGGACCAATACGGCAATGCCATGATGATCCATTTGGCAAAATAAATCCATTGGGTATCCTTGTTGGTCTTCAGACAACAATTCTGACGGCTAAAGAACCAAATGGGACAGGCAAAAAAAAAAAAAAGAAAATCAGAATCAGTTTTATTTTCTTTGTATAGAGTATTTAAGGGTGTGTCATTCCTCTGATACCATCTCTCTCCTTTTTTATCAGTAACCTGTGATCTGTAGTTTCAAATTTTTTTTTTTAGTAGTGTTCCTTTTTCTCTACTGCATTCAATATAGTTTCTGTTTATACTGTACCTGTTTGTTGGTGGCACCTTCTATTTTTTTTACTAGCTACATAGTACTTCAGTTAGAGTCATTGACCTTTTTTTTATTTTTAACAATGTCCATATCTACTCCACTGATTAAAAAGGAGCATAGCCTCGAATGAATAGCCAATTATATGACCCATGTCCAACATTTAATGGTTCAATTCATTGCCATTTTTTCCCATTCGCAGTTTTTTATATATATTTTATAAATTAATGTGCAGTTTGTGTTGTTAGTGTCTTTGTTAATTATTCCGTTTGTCCTTAACCCTAACATGAAGCACTTTAGTCTTTTAATCAGTTTTTGATTTCTCTGTCTTATAAAATATTTCTTACACTTAACCACAAATCTTTAAGCTGCTGTGGGGATGAAGAGCCATACAGAGAGGAATTAGGCTAGTAACAAATGTGCAAAAATGACCCATACAACTCATGTGCAGTGATTTTTGTGTAATTATTATTATTAAAAATTGACACGTCACCAACTAAATAAACATGAATGACTCAAACAGATTTTACACAGATGTGATGACTAACTGCTAAAAGGTTTTCTGTGGATACAAATGTCCACAAATATTTGTGACATTCTTTTCTTTCACTTACAGATTGGTAAAAAATGTGTGCATGGGTTACCAGACACACACAGGTCACATTATATGTGTGTGCAGTTTTAACATTATATAGTATATTGTTATTAAAAATTATCTAATTTAGTAGCCATAGCCACTACCTTAACAAAACAGACAGGTAAAGTGGCTATCAGGTAATTGCTAATGAGGAGCCAGGTTAACATTTATGTTAACTCTTCAGTATTTCAACACTATTAAAACAGGAGCTTTCCTCACTGCTGAAACCTCACTGTTTAGCTGTGTGCCTGTCTGTGGTGACGTGTCAGTTGAAGGAGGCGCTGTTGGTCTGTTTAGTATCAATTATTATCTACTGACTTTTCTTTCTTTTAAAAATCCTCTTTTAAGACTCTGACTGTGCACGCTTTGGTCAAGTGCTGTTGAAAAACTTGGACATCTGAGCTTTCCTGTGCATTTATGCATAGTGAACTGGTACTTATACAGAACCTTCCTATATTCAAGTTGAGCATTAAATAGCTTTCTACTAGTCATTATTCTACCAGTCACACACATTTCTGCAGTGCTCTAATCTGATCATTTTTATCTGTTCACACACACTCACACTATAGCCTATAAAGGCAAATTAGTGTTTGGCATAAGTTAAAGTAACAAGTTGTTCTTCTCAAGAGAATACAGCCAGTCCAAAATGTAGTGCACAGACCACAGAAGACAATTTCTGTCTACAGAGTGTAAATAGAAATGGTTGAATGAAGAAATCAAACAGTAGTTTCTCTGATAATCAAAGCAACAATCAACCAAAAGCTTCAGATAACTCATACTGAGTGCAGTAAACAGAGTTACTGTGGAAGAAGATAAAGTGAAGTGGCGGAGTCTTCATTGTTTTCTGTGCCAATGTGGAACAAACCTCTGATGGTTTTCAGCCATCCCTCTGCAGAGGAGAAACACAACAGTGAGTCAGATCACAGAGTCCTGGTAAATGCATGAAATCACATGACTCCAATTAAGGTGACTGCTCTGTTTATTTTCTGTCAAAGTATACATCAGTTCTTGTGTTTTTGTCACACTAACATCATTTTCATGTGAGGTCACTAACCTTCACAGAAATATAACTGTCAATATTACTAAGGGACATGAATGTGTTCAGCAGGCGCTTTTAAGTCAAATTCTCTTATACTGACCATGAACCAAGGGGACCACCACTTGCTGCTCCAGGGTCTTTCCCTCATTGTCGCAGACGGTGCAGATGTAAACACCTCCATCTTCACAGCTAACATTTCTCAGAGTCAGACTGGCATTTCCTGTAGTCCGTGGGTCTTTCTTCATCTCTGTGTGGCGTCAGAACGATTTGTTGTTTTTATGATGCTGTGTCCGACCCTGCTCATATACGATGGCCTTGACTTCTTTATCTTGGATACGTTTCCACTCCACTATGATGTCCTCTCTCTTACATTTTTTGGATTCAAAGGGCAGCAGGACACTTTCTGCACCCTCTGTTACGTCCACTGCTTTGAGCTGGCAAACTGAGAGAGCAGAGAAGAACATCAACTGTAGCAAACAGCAGCATTAAATCACTTTTTAAAAAAACAAACAAACATGTCTTTCTATAATGTGGATAACAGCAGGCTGTGTGGCTTAATGGAGATCACATAATCACCTATTGCACAAAAGACTGGGAGGGGATAGAGATCTGTAGGAAGAGTGTGTCAGGAAAGGCGTGCCAAAATTCTGTTAATCAGATATGTGGAAAAAAAACAAAATGAAAGAACCATAATAAATGTGTTAATTCATCCTATCATATATTCAGGTTTTATGTGCGAAGATAAAAGTATAGGATAAATATAATGCCTGACTGGTGCTGGATTCATTGATATCTGACAGAAAATGTCTGTCTTCTCCATTCAAGGTTAAAGATGTCTTTTTGTTTTTTAATTTTTAAAAATGTCCTAGTTTTTTCCCCACTTCATTCTACATGTCTTCAACCTCCTTTTGGAGATTTTATCAGTATAGCATTCCTCCATGAATATGTTTGCTTCTTATCAAGGACAGCTTTCGTTGTTGTGAAGGCAACTGAACGGACAACATTCATAACTTGAGAAACAAAACTGTAAACAACATCAGTGAGGAACTGAAGGCAGAGCTTGTGGGTATAAATTAGTTGTCTTCCTTTAGGGGTCTCAAAATGGATCATCTGCCTCTTACAGCATACACCAAACACCACATATAGCACTCTCTCTTGACATGAAGTCCTACTGCTGCTCACTGATCATCACTCTTCTTCTTAGCCAAGCATCAACAACTCTTTCCCATATCTTCATGGTATCGCTCTGTAGTTACTGCAGCTCTGCACATTTCCATTGTTCCTGAAAGTCAGTACCAGTACGTGTCATCAGATTTTAAACTGAAACTCTCAACATCCCCACAGGAGCCGGCCAAGTCTGCAACACACACACACAAACACTACCTGCAGTTTTCTTCATCCTTTTATATACAAGGCTCATGAAGACAGCAACAGCAGCAGCCAAGAGAACCAGGGGAATCAGGACAGCTGGGACAACTTTGACCCAGACTGGAGAAGGTCCTGTAAACAAGCAACCTGAACATCACCCACAGTAGTTTCACTTGTTCCAGCAGTATTTTAGATTTCTGAAACTTTTGATTATTTTAAATAATGATTTTGCAGATTCGATGGGGAAATGTGGCATCCTGCAGGATTCCACTTTGGGACCTATTTTGTTTTGTTGTTTTGACTGCCAGCAAGAAAAAGAACTGGCATGTTTTTGTCTAAACTTCTAGCTTACTTATCAGACATGTATATTGTCTGTTTGTATATTATATCGATGAATGCTGATTTGTAAATTATTAAAACGCATTAAATGATCAAAATTAAATGTTCTGCTACTCTGTTCTTTTTCTAAGGCTACTGTTTTGTTTTGTTTTTTACTTTTTATCATGCTTACCTCTTTTATTCAGAGGTAAGCATGATGACATCTTTTCTGGAGGGAACCTTCAATAAACGTTGCAGTTGGTTGAAAACTGTTTGTCAGAGTATTACTGTAGTTGGGTAGTTTTTTTTCTTCAGCTCTGGTCACTGTTGATGGGCAAAGACACTTTTCATAGACTGACCTTTGACCTTCAACTGTACTTCAGTTGTGTTCCTGTCCTCTCCGAAGCTGCGGGTGGTGCAGATGTAGGTTCCACTGTCAGAGACTGTAGGGTCTCTCAGAGTGAGGCTCAGGTCTCCAGTCTGCAGGGCTTCCTTCTGGACTGATGTTCTGCTGGTGTAACGAGGGTTTTGGTTTATAATGTCATCGTGTTCCTTGATGAGAGTGTGGATGATTGCAGGATTCAGATCGTCACGTCTCCAAACAACTACAGGGCAGTAGCGCAGAGTCCTCCCCCTCATAGACCTCCACCTCCACCCCTGAGGCATGCTGGGAAACTGGGGATACAGAAACATGTTAACTCAGTTTCTGTTCCACAGAAAGCACATATTTAGAGGCGAGGAGATCCAGATCAGGCTCACTAACTAACAAACAATAAGTACATCCAGTTTTCTTGTTTCTCTGTCACTATAGTGAAAAATTTGTGTTTCACATTATTTAACTTCTGTGTACTGATGGTGTGTGTGTAACCTTGTAGTGTGTGGATGGAAAACAACTCACTGTAAGCTGTGTTAATAGTTATGATGCACTTTGTGTCTTCATTTCAGGCTGGTGCCTACATGACTGTGAGAAGAAAACTATCTGCATCTAATAAGATAAAGTCTGTCTGTACAAGTCTCTACAATCCAGTTTGGTTTCAATGCTCAGGTTTTTTTTTTTACTTTTTTTATTGATTTTTTATTTTTTATTTTTTTTTTGGGGGGGGGGGGGGGGGATTTCTTGCTTAATTTCTTTTTTCCTTACATATTGCTTCCGGGTAGGCAAAAGGTAGTTTTGTCATTACGAATTTAGAGATTGGATCTCTAAAATTAAAAGAGAACGCCCCCACTATGAATTAACTTATGGAGCTCCAAAACAGAAAGCCAGCTCAAACTAGCTACAACCTAAAATAGTCAAAATATTATAGGAATTAAATGTGTGGATGGATGAACCTGACTTTTCAGAAATGTTTCTTTCAGTATGAAAAATGAATGCAAAAATTAGAGAAGAACTGGAACCGCTACAGGACATTTACAACACTCGGGTCAGGAAGAGGGCACACAACATCATCAAGGACCGCACCCACCCACAGTACACACTGTTCACACTCCTGCCATCTGGCAGCATTACAGGAGGGTAAAAGCAAGGACAACCAGACTAAAAACCAGTTTCTATCCACAGGCCATCAGGCTACTGAATCACTAACTGATTGTTGAACTGTAATTCAACAGTTCAACAACTGTAATTCTACCTCCTGGCTGTAGCTCAGGAGGTAGAGCTGGTCACCTACTGATCGGAAGGTTCGATCCCAGGCTCCTCCAGTCTGCATGCCAAGTATCCTTGGGCAAGATACTAACCCCTCCGATGGATGCTCTCCGATGCATCCATCGGAGTATGAATGTGTGTGAGTGTAGTTAGAAAGCACTCAGTATAGAGGTAGTGCTTGTGAGAATGGGTGTGACTGGGTGAATGTGGCGTGTTGTGTAGAGCGCTTTGAGTACTCCGGGAGAGTAGAAAAGCGCTATATAAGAATGAGTCCATTTACCATTTAATTATCTTTAACCTGTAAATTTGCAATTTTGTACATTTATATACAACATTACACAACTTCATACAATATAAACATCTTATTATTGCATATCTATCATATGCAAACATATCACTTGTTTTACGTTATTTATTATTTTCTATGCTCAGAGTTACGTTTATTCTTTATTTTAGTTAGCTGCTATTTAGTTGTGTGAAGGGAACCCACAAATGAAGAATTTCACTTCTCTGTGTAACTACTGTGTTTTGCTGTGTACATGACAATAAACTTCTTGATTCTTGAATCCAAGACATATTTGGACAAACAAGCTTTAACATCACCCAACCTCACCCACCCACACAAGGTCCTTCCAGAGAACCTGCATTTTGCTACTTTTTCCTACTGTTATTCAAACCAATAAATGACCACAAATTCAGTGTTGAGACAGACTGACTTTGTGACGTGTCATGAAATTACATCAGTTCAATCACAAATAACAGTGATCACCACAGAGAAGTGCTTTTCTTGGCATGACATTACATTGCTGTCAGTGGATACCCAAGTATCAGACCGAGACAGATAGAAAAAAGCATGCAAGAGCAGCAATGGTACAACAAAAACAGCCACACTGGTTTACAAAAGGTTCATTGAGAGTGCAGCCAATAAGAATCAATAATAGAATCAGAACAGGTAAATTCTTATCAATTCCCATCTGTAAATATGATCTGGGTGGGTGAACTTCCATAGGAATCTTGAGCTGTTCTGATTTCCTGGGGCTGAAGAACAGTTGGGCTCTGTTCCAGAAAACAGATCTGACTTTTGGTTCCATGACAAAGATCAGTGTTGATCATTGTCTTACAGTATGCGGCTAAAGCAAACAGTGATCACAGTAATGTGCATTAAATGTCTCATTGAGGAGGAGCAGGCTGTAAACCTGTCTTACTGTCAAAACAGTCGCAGATGTTTAATTATGAAGACAAAGCTGGAGAAAGTAATTCTGACTTCACCGTGTCCACAACGTGCTGTGTGTGTCCTTCACTGATGACAGCCTGGTTATAAAAGAGTTCATGTTAAATAATAGACTAATATCTAAGCATGATTTTAACGTTTTTAAAGTGCTCTGACATGTGCTTTAAATAGTCTATGGATGCTGATGAGGTGTGTCACCTCAGGAAGACCCAAGACCCACAGTTCATTTGTCACTGCTCAAGTAAAAAGAGTTCATGAGCAGACGCATTAAAACGTGATCTCTGTTCTGTAGCGACTGACAATGCAGCCAACAAAAACAGAAATAACTCACTGAATTGCACACAACAGGAGAAAAAGACTGGTACGTGTGAGATTTCCCACTATTTCTTGAAGTCAGTATGGCAAATACACTATACAGACAAGAGTACCACCTAAAAAAAAACACATAGAGAAGCAGCTCATCCAGTCTTTATTGAGCTTACTTTGTGCACTATGTACTGACCCAGCAGGCCTGTGCCAAATATGTATTTTAATAATAATAATAATAATAATAATAATAATAATAATACAGCAGATTTTTTGTATCAATAACTTCTCAGTAATTCTGAGCAATCATTTCAGTTTGTTTTTGAAGGTTTGATCATATGTAAGCCGTTCTCCGTTTCCTTCTCCTGTGAACAGCTGCTCTAAATCAGATACAAAAACCAGAGCGGAGCAGCAGGAGGGAGACAGAAAGCTCTTGCTCCTGTTTAAACAGCTGATATATTTTTACACTAAACATTATGAATCAAGGACCAGCTGATCTTACTGTGAGCAAGGATCACAAACACCGGGACGAGCTTCATTTCCCACTACAATCGAATTCAGAACAAGCCGAACCGCTGCGCCGCTCAAAGCAAAAACAAAAAAGCAAAAAAACTTTCTCTTTCACTTTCCATTAGACTTTTGATCCCAATCCCAAGAGACTTAAAATCCCAGTGACTAATGGTATTGGCATTTTAATAGCTATATTGATATATTTACATTCATGCAGTAACACTTTTACAGTGGACATGAAACACTACATATATAAAAGTTAATGGCGCCCTGCTCTAAAAAAAATTTCATAGATTTAAAACTGTCTGTGAACCTCTAGGATGTAAATTAGCATTTATAAACAGTGTTTCATGTCAAATTTAAAATGTTAATAATATAATAAAATCTGTGATTGTGAATTATTCTCAATGTTTAGGAGTGGATTAAAAGTTGCATTTAATTTTTGTGACACATCCATTATTAGGATTATTCGGTATTTATAGTGCACTTCTCAACACTGTAACAGGAGTGTATGGTAGCACAAAAGTCTACAGTTACACTTTTTCATTGGCTCTGCGGTTCAATACGGCTGAGCTGAATAGACTGAAGCCTAAATGGTTTTCCTCCTTCATTATCAATAAAGCCTTTCTCTTATAGCATCTCTGACTGTAGTGTTTTCAGTCACAGAGATCATATTTACATATTAACATATTGAGCCTCATCAGGGGCATCACAAAGATGTTGTTCAAAAGGTGTAATCCAGATACCAACAGGAAACTTGACTACCAAAATACACTTTTCAGCATGCTCTAACCCACTGCTCTCCTCTCCAAACTGTCATGAAGCGTCTGGTGTTTTTCCGCTCTCATCCTGTGTCTACCTGTGTCTGCCCTGGTTCCTCACCTGCTATCCATTGATGACAATGCACTTAAGCCCAGCGCAGTCGTCTATTCTCTGCCAGTTTGTCAGCTACCTCTGGTGGTAACCAGGCCTTGTTGCATCCTGTTTCTGTATTCATTCGCTGTACTTACCTCTAGTTTCCATGTCAAGTTGCCACTTTAGTCACCTGCAGCTCAGTTATCTGGATGCTGGTCTCCTTGGTAAGATTCTCTGCATCTCTCTGCAACCCGCTGCATTCTTACACAAGGTTTAAGAGTGTTTATGGGAATTTTTGATCATTTTTGAGGTCAGACATTGATGTTTGATGAAAAGTCCTGGCTAAGAGTCTCCACTCTAATTCATCCCAAAGGTGATATAGCTGAATAGAACATAGAATATGTCTCCATATAATCCTATAATATACACACAGCTGTACACATTATCGTTTACATGGAATATTCTAATTGTATTCTGTGATAATGGCAGATAACAAGATTCTGTGAATTATTTCATGCTTGTTTTACAGCATTGAAAGCACAGGCAGTGGCTATATTGTTATTCTTCATCACTAACTCCCTGAGTCAGGAGTGAGTAATTTGTGGACCTGGTACCTTTGTCAAAGTCACTTATGAAAATAAACAACAATCTAATGTTACTTCTAGACCGTTTTCTGTTGATAGTAGACTTTCCCTTTGTTGAACAGTTTCTTTTATGCTGTGCTCTAAATTTGCTTGAATGCAGAAATCCATTTAAATTCACCTAAAAAAAAAAAAAGCAAACATGCACACATTAAATTCAAAGTAAATGCAATTTATCTCTTAGTGTACCTTTAAAATGTGTAAAGGACATTTAGTGTATGACGCATCTGTGTTTCTGACTTTGCTCTGGCCATCATTAGAGGTTAACACCATCAGAGCTCTGCTGCTGTTGCTGTACCCACATTCTCACAAAAACACTTCCCCTTCATTTCTCAGAAGAAAATAATGCAATGAGGAACAAACATGTGTCACAGCAAAGAAATGCCATCTTAACTTCATGACTAATCTTAGACATCAACAGCCAATTTCTGTTGAAGTTTTCTCTTCCTCAGCATAAATTCTGAAAACGAAATAAGAACATATCCTGGTGAAAAAATAATAAGAGCTACAAGTATTTACACAATCGCATTCATCATCTTCTCTTTTTTAAGGCACCAAATACATCACTGTGACAAATGCACTGTTTGGCTGTGGTTAGTTACTCATTTTAAATTTACAGAGTCATTGACAGTCTAGTGTGACCTCTGACCTCTGTAATATTGTTTGCTTCACATGCTGATTATAAACAACAGAAGATTAAGAATTGAAATTGTCAAAGTAAAGACTCTCTATATTTTTATGAACAGTTACAGTGAGGTGGTGAGATGATAACCACAGGAAGTCAGCACAGCCTCTCTACATGAAGCTCTGTTTCAGAGACTGTGACTGTCATTTTTGTAAAAAGCAGGAAGGAGAAAGACAGAGAATGACGACTCAGTTCAAATGGATTAAAGTCTTTTCATCAGTTTTACTAATGCTTCAAGTAACAGGTAAGAATACACATACATTTATGAAGGAAATTACAAAAATTAAGTTTACATAATTGATTGGATTTTATCTTCACAGCAGCAGCAGCAGTTGAGTTTATTATGAGGGATGGAGGTGAGGTCACTTTGTCATGTGAAAATGTGACAGATGATCAAGATAAATGTGACAGAACTACCTGGCTCTTCAGTAAATCAAATAGAGCCGTAGTAAGAGATGCAGTATGTAAGTACACTGTCAGTGGAGCAGCGGTAGAAGACGATCAGCAGCTCCCTCTTCAGGTCCATTGTTCTGAGGATTCTCAGAAAGTGGAGAAACTGTTAGGCCTTCTTTAAAACCACCGAGGTGTTTTAGCTCCGTTGGAGGTCTGACTCTATGTCCACACACTCCCCATTGATGCTGACAGGCTGCAGCACAGACTTCCTCCTTCAGTGTTAAGGCTGAGGGCTGAGGAAGGATGAGGACCCACTCTAACTCTCTGTACACTGTCTGACAGGAAGTCTCCGATCCAGCGGCAGGTAGTAGAAGGAAGTCCGATATCCAGCAGTTTAACTATCAGTCTGTCCGTGAGTATCGTATTGAAAGCAGAGCTAAAGTCAACAAAGAGCAGCCTGGCGTAACACCCTGTTGTTCCAGGTCAGAGATGGTGGTGTGGAGCGTTGTAGGAATGGCATCTTCAGTTGATCTGTTAGCTCTGTATGCAAACTGGAGCGGGTCAAGTGTGGGTGGCAGGCAGGACATGATGTGTTGTTGGACCAGTTGCAATGTCACATTGAGGCTGCTAATGTTGGTTCTCTTTGGCAGTGGGACAATTGTGGCCAACTTTAGGCACAGCGAGATGCAGAACTGAGACAGTGAAACATTGAAGATCTTAGTGAAGACCCCGGCCAGCTGGTCTGCACATTCTTTTGGAAACCTTCCGGTCACCCCATCTTGACCGACGGCCTTCCTGGGGTTCACTGACCTCAGTGTGCGCACCACCTCATAATCCTGCACCATGAGGCTTGGGCTGCTGCTGCTGTCCGATGTTTTAGCTGCTGCTGCCTCTGGTCCCTTCACCTCAAGGCGTGTGAAGAAGTGGTTCAGCTCCTCTGCAAGTGCCACATTGCCCTCAGTCAACGTGGTACTGCCAGGTTTGTAGTTGGTTAAGTGCTGAACTCCCTGCCATACTTGTTGTGAGTTGTTGTTGCTGAAGTGGTCTTCAATCCTCCTCTTGTATGCTGCCTTGGCCTCTCTGATACCTTTTTTTTCAGCTTAGATCTGGCTGCACCACACTGCATACCATCAACGGATCTGAAAGCGACGTCACGTTGCTTCAGCAGGACCTGGATCTCTTTAGTCATCCAGGGTTTCTGGTTGGAATACGCCTGGAAACGTTTGTCCGCAGTGGCACTGTTGACACAGAAGTTAATATATGAGAGCACTGATGTTGTGTGTGCTCCCAGGACCACCCAGCACAAACCTGCCCCCGACAAGGGCGAAGTCCAGGCCAACCCAAGCCACCAAGGAAGCATACCAACAGCCATGCACCCCACCAACACGCATCTGCATCCCAGGGAGGGGCAAAAGCATCCAGCGCCAGGCGGTGACCATGTCCCACCTGGGCCAAGACTCAGCAAGCCTAAGACCCACGACTAGCCATACGCACACAAGCACACACAACATTCATTCATTCACTATCACACACCCACTAGTGGCACACAGAAAGACAAGGACATGTGCACACATTGACCCCCCCCCCCCCCCCCTCTCCTATGCCGCCCTGAACGAGCAGCAAGGATGAAGCCAAAGTGAACCACAAGACCCCCGTGAGTGTGAAATAACCATATAGGAAAATGCCTCCTCCCCCACCCCACCCCCGACACACACACACTTATTGTTGAAGGTGTTATTTGAAGTTGATGTACAGCTAGTGCTTTAACATTTCCACATCCCTTTACCACTACTTCTTTTTCAAGTACACATCATGCTCTGGCAGTTCATTTTTGTTCCTCAACACTAACCTGAGTGTTTCAAAATGGTGGGAAACCAGTTCAGTCACACACTCAGTGTGCTAATCCTTGCTCAGATATGTGGTAAACATTAGAGGGTTAAACCTCCAGAGATGCTGTATTCTCACCAAACACTTCCCACTGACTTCTCACAAAAAGTATGTCAGTGGTACTGACCACCCTGCAAACCTGGGCGATGAGATTATTATTTGATAATCTCATCGCCCACCTGAGGAACAGTTTCATCAAGAGTCTCTCAGGGGACATACAGTGTAATACCTATATTGAATTTCCTGATTTTTTTGCCTCCATGTTTATTAAAAAGACAAAACATAAACATTTTCAAAATGACTGAAACTAAATTGAAAACAGAAGAATTTATCACCCCTCGACCAAAGTTTACACTTGGCACAATGCAGTCAGACTTGTATTGTTCTCCTGGTAACCACCAAACCCAGACTTCTCACTCAGATTGACAGACGGAGAAGCATGATTTGTCACTCCAGAGATTTTGCACTCTAGGGTCCAGTGCAGACGTGTTCTACACCACTGCATCTGACCCCATGGCCTGGGCTGGGACAAAAAGTCATAATAATTTATCAATAAAATAAATTAAAAAACAAAGTGCATTAGCACACAGCGAAAGTGGGGAGGGTCCCATTGAGTAAAGAGATTTGATTGGACAATACATTACTGGTAAGGAAAATTAACAAATGGGCTGCCCCCCTACACACACTGAGGGCTTCTGTCATGTAATTAATATCCTTAGTATCCTTATTTTCTTATTATATTGTTTTATGTACTTTAATAATGAAGGTTTGTAAAGCAAGGCCACTTTTGACTCACAAACTAAGTGCTCACCCAGACTGAAAACAGGAAGTGTAGAGCTGTACAGCATATTAATAAATACAGGAAGCCAGACAGAAAAGAGGAACTTTGCCATATAAATGGTAAATGGACTGGTTCTTATATAGCGCTTTTCTAGTCATCTGAGCACTAAAAGCGCTTTACACAACTTGTGCATTCATCCAAGCACATTTTTCTAAGTGCTTCATAGCTAACATTCACACTCCGACGGATGCATCAGAGAGCAATTTGGGGCTAGTGTCTTGCCCATGGACATTTGGCATGTACATTAGGGGAATCGAACCACCAACCTTCCGATCAGTGGATGACCTGCTCTACCACCTGAGCTACAGCCACCCCATATAGGTAGTGTTTGTATTGAAACTGTGACATGTAAAGTACCAAAATAAGACCTATATGAGACACCGTTTATGATTCTAATGTTAAAGATCCTGCAACTGGCGTTTGGGCTGTGCAGGGGTCTCTCTCTTCCGGAAGATGATTGAATAAAAAGAAATATAAATGTTTTAACACACTATGAGTCGGTTTTCTCTGTTCTA
Organism: Neolamprologus multifasciatus; assembly: GCF_963576455.1. NCBI lineage: Eukaryota > Metazoa > Chordata > Actinopteri > Cichliformes > Cichlidae > Neolamprologus > Neolamprologus multifasciatus. The sequence continues at coordinate 22,024,383 of NC_140453.1, forward strand.
TCATGGGGACAAAAGAATCGGGGTTAATACTTCCCATTCTGCGCCAGTGCACGGAGGCTTTTCATTGACCCATCGGTCAAAAGTGTGTCGGCCAACTAGACAAATGCTCTGTACGGCAGGTTACAAGTCCAGCCCTGTCCAATGCTTTGTATTGCACTTATGTATGGCTTGGATAGTGCTCAGCCATGGAAACCCAGAATATGAAGATCTCTACACACTGTTCTTGACCTAATCTGAAGGCTACATGAAATTTGTAAGTAAGTAGCCATTGACTCTACCTCTGTGCCTCAGCGCGCTGACCCAATGTGTGGCTGAGTTGCTGTCATTCTCAATTACTTCCACTTTGTTATAATACCACTAACAGCTAACTGTTGAATATTTAGTGGCAAGAAAATTTCACAAATGGAATTGTTGCACAGGTGGCATCCTATGACGGTACCATGATGAAATTTGTTGAGCTCCTGAGGACGACCCATTCTTTCACAAATGCTTGTAGAAGCAGTCTGCATGGAGGTGCTGGATTTTATACACTTGTGGCCATGAAAGTAATCAGAATACCAATAATACAAGGTCTTGAATGATTAGGCCCCATTGTACCTTAATGACCTTATAATACCATATGACCACATTACAGCACTTCGCTCTCAGACTGCAGGCTTACTTATGGTACCTAGTAGGGGTGGGGGAAAAAATCGATACTGTGTAGTATCGTGATATTTTGTTTGCTAATAATGTATCGATACAGGGACAGCAGAAATCGATATTTTGTTACAAAAAACGTTTTTGTGGACTGGAACATGCTCTGACTTCAGAGCATGTTGATCAGCTCCTTTTTCTGAGCAAGAATCCTGACATTCCTTCACTGTCCAAATGTGTTTAACTTTTTTTTGGCAGCAATAAACATGTTTTATTTTAATTAAATTTAAAACTTTTTTATTTAATGTAAAATTATATTTTGTTTTAATTTACTTTCAAAGTCTTCAGTTGCTGAATGGGCTGCATAGTTTTCATAAATTGCATAGTTCAGAATAGCTATAATTGTACCAGATGGTTGCGTTCAGTTAAGTTGGACTAGACTGTAATACAAACCGTTCAGTTTGTCAACAATAAAACTGACTGGAATGAGAGAAAGACTGAGTGTGAGACTTTGATATTAGATAAAATTAATATTGATAAAGTTTACCTTTATGTACAGAATCTGAATATCGCAAAAATATTTTTAAAAATTGCAATAATATAGTATCGTGCGTTAAGTATTGTGATAATATCGTATCGAGGGATGTATGGTGATTCCCACCTCTAGTACCTAGAGTATTAAAAAGGAGAATGTGAGATTTAGCTTTCAGGGCCCTCTTCTGTGAAACCAGCTCACAGTTTGGATTCAGGACACAGATACCCTCTCTACGTATAAGATTAAGCTTAAAGCTTTCCATTTTGATAAAGCATATAGTTAGGGCTGAATCAAGTGACCCTGAATCCTCCCTTAGTATGCTTGTTCATAGGGGGTCATATGATTGTTGAGATTTCTCTGTTTCTTGGAGACCAAGTTAGCTAAACAACCTGAAATTTCTTTAGAACCCAGATCACCCATCACACTGAACTCATCTTTCTTTCTTCTGATCCTTTGAAATCATCACGAGTACATCAATTATGCACCTTTGATGCTCCACACACACCTCTACTTCTAGGACATTGGTGGCTCAAAGAACACGAGCCCATTAAACTGGTAGCTTAATAAGTGTTTGGACTGGAGTCTCTTCTGTAATGAACACTAACCTGAGGGGAGCTATGGAAACCTACAACTCACTCATGGCAACTAGTATCCTCTTGCAGAGGAAAAAGTTTTTTTTTTTCCAAACCAAAGCAAAGCAATGCAAAGGATGGCTCCCGAGCCTATGTTGGATCTTGTGTGTAAATGTGTGCATTCACTCCACTCTGCCTGCCTGGTTCATTCAGGTTGGCTTACCTGTCCTTTGTTGCTGATTAAATCTTTGCAAATAAACTCTGTTAACTCTGATCTTCTATGCCCTGCTCTTGTGAGTGAGCACTGCTCTTGCTTTGGTGTCATGACTTTTGCTAATTCACATATATGGACTTAGTGTTTTATTAAAATACACAAACTTCTACTCTGTTTTTGGACATTGTGTGCTAACACTGTTATAACTTTCATTAGCATCATATTATCAGTTTTACTTTTGTTGATAGTAGACTTTCACTCTTTCAAACAGCTTCTTTTAAGCTGTGCTTTATATTAGTCTGAAATCAGAAATCCACTCAAATTCATATTTAAAAGGAAAAAAATCAGCAAATATACAAATACTGGTAAAATTCAAAGCAAATGCAAATTATCTCTTGGTGTACTTTTAAAATGTCTAGAGGACATTCAGTTTGTGGCAGATCTGTGTTTCTCACAGATGTTTGGCCATTATTAGAGGTTAACACCATCAGAGCTCTGCTGCTGTTGTACCCACATTCTCACCAAAACACTTCCCCTTCAGTTCTTAGGAAAAAAAAGAGCAGTCAGTATTTACACAATTGCATTCATCATCTTCTCCTTTTTTAAGGCATCAAACACGTCACAAATGAGCTACACACTCATTTTAAATTTGCAGGGTTTTTGACAGTCTGGTGTGACCTTTGACCTCTAATTTTCTTTGGTTCTCTATATTTTTATGAACAGTTACAGTGAGGTAGTGAGATGATAACCACAGGAAGTCAGCACAGCCTCTCTACATGAAGCTCTGTTTCAGAGACTGTGACTGTCATTTTTGTAAAAAGCAGGAAGGAGAAAGACAGAGAATGACGACTCAGTTCAAATGGATTAAATTCTTTTCATCAGTTTTACTAATGCTTCAAGTAACAGGTAACAATACAAATACATTTATAAATGAAATTACAAAAGTCAAGTTTACACAATTGATTTGATTTTATCTTCACAGCAGCAGCAGCAGTTGAGTTTATTATGAGGGATGGAGGTGAGGTCACTTTGTCATGTGAAAATGTGACAGATGATCAAGATAAATGTGACAGAACTACCTGGCTCTTCAGTAAATCAAATAGAGCAACAATAACACTGTTTGAACACGGGAAGATTCACCAAGGGGCCGAAAATAAATCAGACAGACTGAGTGTTACAGCAAAATGTTCTCTGGTTATAAAGAAGCTCACAGCTGAGGATGTTGGTTGGTACACCTGCAGAAGGTTCAACAAATCAGGACAAAAAGGTTCAGACTCTGTAGCTGAGCTGTCTGTTGTTAACAGTGAGTATTTCCATCATAATGTTTTCAAATTGTTAGAACATCAAACTGAAACATTACAATAACTATAATTATAGTGATGATTACTCTAAATGTTATTCTTGTTCCCTTTTCTTTTCTTTGACAGTAACTGAACATAAGGATGATGACACAGTGACATTAAACTGCTCTGTGTCCACATATAAAGAATGCACTTACTACACTGTGAAGTGGCTCTATGGCAACAAAGACCTGAGGATGTCACAGTCTGCCTGCTCAGCCAGTGTGATCTTTACAAGATTTGATCATATTTATACATCCAAGAGTTCTGACATGTTGAAGTGCCAAGTGACACATGGTGGAAACGTGCAGGAGTTTATCTTCAGGATTCAATCTTTTGATCAAGAAACACATGAGAATGCAAGTCAGTTCATACAATAACTTCATCTGTTATAAAAAAGTAAACTATTTTGTGTGATTTTAAGGTTTCATTTACTTTTTGTTTTTACTTCGAGGGTGTCCTCCGAAGATAAGATAGCAGCACTGCTCAGTGTTTAATCAGACTTAAGTTATCATGATAGAGAAAAAGTAGAGTCTTAGATTTTAAGCTGCTACTCCTGTGTGCTGGGTAGGTGCTGTTGCGCCTGTGGTGGGGTGTGCCAGTAGCGATGCTTCCTCTTTTTGGGAGAGCCTAAAATGTGGGATGCAGCTGCAGGGAGTTGAGGTGCATGGTTGTGACAACAAATTCTTTGTTGAGCAGGCAGGGGTATTGAATCCCTGAAATCAGGCTGTGTTACTTATGCGCTACTACTTCTTTGTACTCCTCGCTAGACCCCACCAGCCCTTCCTCACGTGGCACCACCACACAAAAAATGACTTTCTTTATCACTTCTGAGGAGTTGAGGGCTGCTGGTCTATTATTTGCTCACGTTGTTCTGTCATAATGGATTGCAAATGTGGAAAGTGTGGTCTGAGTAAAAAAACTAAACCCGATCCAAATAACAATAGAGATTAGCAAAATAAATCAGGAAGTAACTAAGTACTGAGACAGTGACTAACATACGAACTTGACAGAGAAGGGAAGGAAAAAGAACAACAGACAAAACCAAATAACCTTAACTAGACTTGAGACTCAAGCTACTTGAGCAAATGTTAACCAAGAATAAACAAACTAAGAACCACACAGAGCATTAAATACTAAGATGAATTGAAAAGTAAGTAAAACTCTATTCATATAACACCTGTTAAAAAAAAGAATCACAAAGTTCTTCACAATAAAAAAAACAAAACAAAGCAAAAATGAGGTTACCTAAGTGCACGTCCAAAAGATTCATTTTTTCAGTTGTTTTTCTTGGAAAAGTCCACATACTATCATTACATTTCATTACATGGTAAAAAATAATGCACTGATTTGCTGTCTGTGAAAAAATAAAATAAAAAGAAATAAATCCCATTAGCATTTCTTAAAATTAAATTGTTTGTTTTGAAGACAAGAAATCCTGTAGATGTGTAGTAATGGGACAAAAGAAAAGAGGGAAGGTAGTTTGATGCTTTTCCACAACAACAACCAAATGTTGAACTTTGACGCAAGAGGCTGAACTTCATATTCTACTTCCTACTAAAAGTCAGTGAAAACAGTTGTTCAGTGAAGTTACAATCATGACCACGACCATAGCTAGTATATGTCAGGAACGAGCTGTGTGGCAGCAGTTGTACCCAAAATACAGGACTCAGAAGATAAAGAATAAACTTAAAAGTTTATTTATTACTCTTACAAAATCAAAAAAAGCAGGTCAGGAGCAAATAATCTAACAACTAGAAACCTTCTAAAAAATATACTCGAGAACATTTGTGCTGGGTGGTCCTGGGACAGGGACACAAGAACATTAGGGAGAACATGACAAACAGCAAAGGGAAACTGCTACAACATATAAGACAATAAGAAGAGACAAGGGAAGCAGAACTAAATACAAAGCACTAGCAGTCAGAGACAATTGAAATAAGACAGCAAATAGTAAACAGTGAGACCAGGACGAAGTCATATGAACTTGATACACAGAGACGATAAACAAACATGGAGACAAGATTGGAGGGACGCAATTGGAGTCAAGTGGGAAAAACAACCTACCATCAACAGTCAGGGGACTAAAGTCACAGATAACAGGAACGTAAACATTAGACTATAAACAGCTCAAACATAAATCCCATCTCAAAACCAAACACACAGAATGAGCATAAAGAACTGTTAAACAGGAGCACAGCACTAAAGGCAAGAAATAAACCAAACAAACGTATATATGAGTTAAGTGAAAGAAAACCAGTGAAAAGTAAGAAATTACAGAAAGCAACACCGAATACAGAACCATAATGCAAGGATAATCAAAGATATAAAACTAAAGAACATGAACATCCCAGAAACAACAATAAACCCTGTATTCAAGACTGAGGGACATGACAGCATGTTATTTTATTCAGGAAGGGTGAACTTTTAATGAACAAAAGCTGGTCGTTTCCAGACCATAACACAACCACAACAGTGTATAAATAAAAATAAATATATTTGATTTATTATTTATTTGCTGATAGAGCTAAGTGTTCTCTTCTCTTTGACCTGCAGGACACTAAACAGACAGGAATCTGCAGCTGAAATTATCTTAATGCTTTTCTTTTTCTCCAGGACGGTGGATGTTTATTGTTGTGCCGCTGGGGTTATTAGCACTGATAATAAGTGCTGTTATAGCCATCAGATGGAAGAGAGCTAAAGGTGAGAGATTTCACCAGCCTGAACTTTTATGAACAAATGGAATGAAAAACCAGAATGAAATTTAATTCTAAAAACTTGAACTGATTTCTCTCTTTTTTTAGGAAAAAAAATGGAGACTAATGAAAATCCTGTGAGTTATATCATAATTTCTTAAACTTTGTTAGTGTACTCATACCACGGCTGTTCACTACAGTTACTGTGTTATATTTTTTATCATAAGTGTTTTTATCAGCTTATCCAACTGACCTGGTGTGCTTACAGTCTGCTGTGTTTATGAGGCTTCTTTGTTTGTTTGTTTCAGGAACTGAATTTAAACCCTGCAGTGACTCCGTCTGCTCCAGGAACCATTCAGGAATCTGTGAGATTAAACAGTTACTCAGCACTTGTATTTGCTCTCTTATATGTTGAATCTGAGCATTACTGAGCAGTCTTTATGTTGTCTTCACTGTGCAGGCTGCACCTGAATACCCTGTTCCCTATGCCTCCATCAGCTACACCAACAAAACCACCAGTAAAACTCGGGTAAGCTGTCCTGTTGGTTGTACAACTGATGTCAGTTAATAACAATAAATGAATAAGCTGGTTCTCAGGAGGATATTTCCTCTTTTTTTTTAGGATTTTATTTCAGGATTTGTTGTTGTAACAACGCCTTTTTGTTCAGAAGGAGGTGCTGTATACAAAATATACACTAAAATACAAAACAGGGAGGTAATGATTTGACATCATATCCTCCTGAGAACCATCCTAATTGATTAATGCCAACTCTAGATGTTACCAAATGAGGAACATGAGACCTGTGACAGCCTGATTGCATAAGAATAACAGCAGAAATGTGAGAAAGAAGGCTGAAACTCACATTGAGGAAGTGATATCACAGTATAATTACAGCAAAACATTACATTATTGTGTCAATAACTCATGGAGAAAAGAGATTGAGAGATATGATGTTTACATTCAGACAGATTCGAATGTCTGTGCTTTTTATGCTTGTGCTTTAGGTTATAGGTAAAAATAAAATGAACAAGTTTATAACAGAAGGATTAAAAACGTCAGTTGGTTTTTCCAGTTTTATCGTGCGTTGTAAGTGTATAAATAATCTGTGTTTAGACGTTTAATGGTCACATTTTTGTTTGTCTGTGTTTGTCTGTGTGTCTCAGGAGCACTAAGTGGAGATCTTTTATTTTTCTTTATTGCCAGAGATGTGATTATATTTCCTGTGTTGTGCGTGCTTCCAGGTTCGAGACAAAAATGATAGTGAGAGAGTTACGTACTCCACTGTGAACGCTTCCTCCATGGATCCCAGCAACCTCTATGACACCATCAAGTAAACAAAAAGCTTCTAATCTAAAAGAGCTGTTGGGTTGCTCAGTTGAAAAAGAGAAAGCTGGCACGACAATTAAACAAACATATTGTTACATACATTTATTACAGTATGTTGTGATGCCATCTGCAGGTGAAATGACATAATTGCTCGGGAGTTGATGCCATGTCAGATTTGGCAGTGATGGAGGGAAAGTTTATTTTGTCTATATATGTTCTCAACTTTCATTTCTGTTTTTACATATTTATCACATTTACATGTTTCAGATCATCAATAATAATATAATATAATATAATATAATATAATATAATATAATATAATATAATATAATATAATATAATATAATATAATATAATATAATATAATATAATATAATATAATAATAATTGGACAAAGACAACCATAGTAAATACAAAATACAGTTTTTAAATGATGTTTTCATTTTTAAGGGGAAAGTTTATTCAAATCTACTTTGGCAGCAAGAACTGCAGTCGAGAGTTTGTGATAACTGAAATTTTTTTATTTACATCACTGTGAAGGATTTTTTTTTTATTATTGTTTACATAACCTGCTGTGTAACCCAAGTAAGGTTGAGCTGCAAGGCATGAACTGATGGCCAGACATTCAGGAGTTTCTGGTAGAGAGCAGAATTTATGGTTTCATCAATTACAGCAAGTCATCCTAAAGGAGCAAAGTATCCCCACATCACTGCCACCACTGTGTATGATTGTTGGTGTGATGATCTTTCTATTAAATAATGTGTTGGTTTTATACCAGGTGTAACAGGTCTCAGACCTTCCTAAAAGTTCAACTGTTTTCTCATCAGTCCACAGAATAGTTTCCCAAAAGTCTGTGAGACTTCATGTTCTTCCTGGTCAGCAGTGGTTTTCTCATTGGAAATCTCCCATTTTTGCTCAGTGTGTTTCTTATTGTTGAATCATGAGCTCTGACTTTAAGTGAGACAAGTGAGGCCTGTGGATCTTTAGATGCTGTTCTTGGTTCCTTTGTGACAATGAGATGAGTTGCTGATGTGCTCTTGGAGTAGCTCTTTGGTCAGCTGGCCACTTGTGGGAAAGTTCACCACTGTTCCAAGTTTTCTCCATTTGTGGATATTGTCTCTTACCATGGCTCGCTGTATTCCCAAAGCCTTAGAAATGGCTTTGCAGTCCTTTAGAGACTAATAGTGACTTTGTTTCTCAGATGTTTCTTTAGATCGTGGCATGACGTGTTGCCTTTTGGGATCTTTTAATCTACTTCACTTTGTCAGACAGGTGATAACTGGGAGTAACCGGCAGTTACAGTTAATTTTTAATTTAACAAGAAATTTTTAATTTAAGATAGTAGACTTGGGTGACTTTATTTCCCTTAATAAATAAAGACTTAATTTAAAGACTTAAAATTTTTCATATTTACTCTGATTATCTAATATTAAATCTGGTTTGATCTGAAACTGATCCTATAGCTTTTTTATATGTTTGTTAATTGACTGTCATGCACTGTATAATCTCAGGACTTTTCTTCTTCCTCTTTTTGAAGCACATTGAGCTTTTTGAGTAAAATGTAATAAACTTGAAATGACCAATATATGGAAGTAAGTATATTCATAATATTGTTTGAAGGGGAAAGCCCATTTTAGTGTTTTATCATTGAAACATTTGTGTAATGCAGTATAATAGTTAGCCATCAAGTTAGAGTTAACTCTAAATAGATACCCTTAACATAGACTATGCAGTACACACAGTGTATTTCACAACGTCAGTCTAGACAATTAAAGAAATATAAGTGGTAAGAATGTTTTAATGTCTTTGTGTGATGTCACTGTAACTCTTTTTTTTAGTATCTCTGTGTTGAGCTGCTTAATTTGCATAACATCATTTATCTATTTTAATTTTGTATTCTGTAATATTTTACTTTGAATCTGAGTAATTGTAAATTAAAGCAATTTTTTTAAACTGAGTTTGTGGCTCATTTTACCTGTATATTGGAAAAGTAACCAATCAAAGTCAAAGTCAGCTTTATTGTCAAAAACCATATATACAGATCATACACAGGAATTTGAAATTGCAATGCTCCCATGGCCCTCAGTGTTACAATAAAACGGCCTAAAGATAATCCATGTGTTTGAAGTTTAATTCTTACAATAACTTCATCCTGTTATTAAAAACAAAAACAAAAAAATTGTGTGATGGTAATTTTAAGATGATGTCACTTCCATTTATTTACTTGGAGAGTGTCCCCAAAAGATAAAACAGCGCTGGTCAGTGTTGAGCAGTACCCTGCGCCTATCAACGGTCAGTGATTGATTACTTTGGCTATGATCAGATCACTAACGGCGAACAAGTAAAAGAAAACAGGATAAAATAATAAGTACACTAAAGTTTTCTTTCCAAGAATAAGTAAAATTTAAAAAACGAAATTGTTTGCATTCAGTAGACAACATCATGTAGAGATATAGTGATGTGTAAGAAGGAAAGAGGGAGGTAAGTCTAATGTTCCTACCGGGCAACAATCAGATGCTGGACTTTGGCGCAAGAGGCCGCTGTTCTTCATAAAAATCAGTCAAAATCACTCAAAGAGTCTTTCAGTAAAGTTACAGTCATGAATACATTCATATTTTATTTTACTAGGAATAATGAACTTACCCTACGCCAAAGTAAATTATATTTGATTTATTATTTATTTCCTGATAGAGCTGCAGGATTTTCAACAGATTATTTAAACAAAATAATCCTGAGAGGAAGGAGGTGAAGCACAAAATTAACAGATGTCAAGACCAACAGGAGAAAACACACCTCAGAGCACAATATTGTGAAGTGAACCGAGAAGTGAAGGAGAGTGCCAGATGGGACAAAAGACAATTTGTGCACAGTATGACAGAAGAGGCAGAAACAGCAGCCAAGCAGAACAACATGACGAGAGTGTATGAGATCACCCGGACCTTGTCAGGAAAGAGTTTCAAACCAAGTAAGCCAGTCAAGGACAAGAATGAGAAAACCATCACAAGGAACAAGAAACAAAGAAGAAGATGGGTGGAACATTTTGAAGAGATCCTGAATCAATCAACACCGCAAACAGTCCCTGACATACTACCAGCAGAAGAGCCCCTCTGTATCAACACCAGTCCACCAATCAAGGCAGAGATCACCAAAGCCATCGAGTCCTTGAAAAATGGAAAGGCACCAGGGCCCGACGGCATCCCTCCAGAAGCTCTCAAGGCAGATGTGGCAGCAGCAGTGGAGATGCTACATCCTCTCCTAGTGAAGATATGGGAACAGGAGCAAGTGCCTGCCGACTGGAAGCTTGGCTACCTGGTGAAGCTCCCCAAGAAAGGCAATCTATCCTAACTGGCGAGGAATTATGCTGCTGTCCAGCCCCAGCAAGGTGTTGACCAGAATCATATTGGAGAGACTGAAGGAGGCTGTGGCGGGGCGTGGCCTGCGGTGCCGCGCAGAGGAGGCGGGCGCACCTGTACGGCATCCGCAATCACGCCCCGCCGAATTAAATATTGTACTGGGTCCTGTGGTTGGGGTTGTTGTTGTTATGTTGAGCTGGCAGCAGGAGAGCTGCAGCTCTGAGTGCGAATGTGCAGCAACCGTGAAGGGATTATTAAAAAGTTACCAAAATGCCACTGGGTCTGCCGTGTATGTTTACAGAGGCATTTAACAAGAGACTCAGATCAGAGCAGGCAGGATTTAGACAAGACAGATCATGTACAGACCACATAGCCACTCTGCGCATCATCATCAAGCAGTCTATCGAATGGCAGTCACCCTTGTACACAATCATCATCGACTTTGAAAAAGCCTTCAACAGGGAGACCATTTGAAAACTGATGCAGCACTATGGAATCCCACAAAAGCTCAAAAAGATCATCAAACAACTATACAAAGACTCATCCTGCCAGATCATCCACAATGGAAAACTGGCCAACCACTTCACATTGAAAACCAGAGTGAGGCAAGGCTGCAGGGAGAAGACTTAGTGGAAACCGACCGCTTCGTCTACCTTAGGAAGCATAGACAACAGCGATGGCAGCGCAGATGAAGACGTTAGGAGCCGGATCAACAAAGCAAGGCTTGCATTCAACGTCCTGGGACCCATCTGGAACTCCAAAGCCTTATCTCAGCGCAGCAAGATCCGCATCTTTAACACCAATATGAAAGGAGTCCTCCCGTATGGGTCCAAGACGACCAACCCCATTACCAGCAAGATACAGATGCTTGCGGCACTTGTTGATGCCGCAAGCATCAACAAGTGCTTGCGGCACATCCTCAACATCAGATGGCCTGAGAAGATCTCAAACACAGACCTGTGGCAGAGAACCAGACAGAACCCGGTTGGTCAAGACATCAAGAAGAGAAAATGGGGCTGGATAGGCCGCACACTTCGAAAACCATTTGAAAACGTCACAAGGCAAGCTGGAACCCACAAGGAAAAAGGAAAGCGTGGAGACCCAAACAGATGTGGAGGAGATCTGTTGAGAGCGAAGTAAAGGCCGCCAGAATGACGTGACCCCAGCTGAAGAGAACAGGAACAGAGTCCATTGGCGTGGTGTTGTTGTGGCCCTATGCTCCACCAGGAGTCTACAGGCTTGATGATGATTTAAACTAAATTATTTTAACTGCTTTTCTTTTTCTCCACGATGGTGAATATTTACTGTTGTAGTGTTGGGGTTACACAAGACGAGTTAAGAAATCTGAATAACTTTGACTTTACTGACCACTAGTACTTGTTCTCTTATATGTTGATTCTGCATTTTACACATTACTGAGGAGTCTTTATGTTGTCCTCACTGTGCAGGCTGATCCTGAATATGTTGTTCCCTACACCTCCATCAGCTACACCATGAACACCGCTTCTAATCAACAAACCAAAAAGTAAGAAACATCTGTCACAGAATAGCGCCTTCATTTTTTTAAATATAATTGATAACTAGTTTAACTCTGTCAGATTGTATAAAAGAATAAAAAAAAAAAAAAAGTTTAGTTTTAGGATCAAGTTTCCCACTTTTATTTAAAGTAATAATATAATGTTACGTTTTATTTCAACCCACTGTATTTCCATAAATACATTATAAATCCATCTACATCGATATCTGCATACCTCACTTGTCTTCACGTAGTTACTTTTGTACTTATTTATTTATCTTTCATTATTTTTATCCTTATGTTTATCATTATTTATCTTAATGTCTTGTCTTATTTTCATCCTTATTTATCTTGTTCCTTCAACCTAATTTGGCATTTGTTTATGGACAGCAAAGGAAGAATTTCATTGCACAGAGAAATGCTATTTCTTCTGTACACATGACAATAAACACTTTGAATCTTGAATAAATAGTCTTTTGCTTTTGCCAGCTTTGTTGTTGTAACGAGTCCTATTATCCAGCAGAGGGGGCTGTAGGCTCAAAATAAAGCAGGGGAGGTACCGATCTAATGTGATGCAACTGCTCTAAACACAAGCACACGTGACAAAAGCCACATGTGATATCAGCTGTTTCTGTTTGATAACCAGTCATTTAAACACTGAAAACAAACTGTCACTGTGTGTGTGTGTGTGTGTGTGTGTGTGTGTGTGTGTGTGTGTGTGTGTGTGTGTGTGTGTGTGTGTGTAAAGTATGAAAATAAAGTACCCTCATGATATATTTTTTATGAATTTTGTATGATAATTGTTTGTAGTAATAAACCTTATTCTGTTACACTTATGTGAAAAGAAATATAAATACATTCATTCAAGTTTGTATGTAATTACAGCAAAGTGTGGACAGGTTAAAAACATGTTTGGGAGTTGAATTAAATACACTTAGCACAGAAACTCAAAGTGTGTTTTCTATGTTTTCACTCATTTTTATTCCAGCAGGTCAGTGTAAACTTAATACTAACTGTAGCTCTTTATTAATGGGGAACATGAAAGCTGTTCCAGTCTGGTTGCATAAGAATAACGGCAGAAATGTAAGAAAAGACTGTTGAAAGTCATGATGAGGAAGTCATGGCTCAACAGTTACAGGAAAAAGATACATTTGTGTTTCAAGAAGAAAAGCGATACTGAGAGACATGGCGGTTCAATCTAGATGGATTAAAATGGCTGTGCCTTTTATACTCATACTGCAGTTTACAGGTAAGAAATATGTACAATAGAGAAAGATTTTTTTAAACTCTTCTTTCTAATTTTGCTTTATGGAATCTTTAGGTAACATAGACAGCGATGCTGTTTATTTCACCAAAGCAAACAAAGATTAAATGAAAAGTAAATACATGTTAAGTGTGTAACTTATCTGCACTCGTGTAATGTAACATTTTCGATTCTCTGTTATATCCTCAGGAGCACTAAGTGGAGATCTTTTGCTCTTCTTCACTGTCAGAGATGGTGATAATGTCACTTTGCCTTGTAAAAATCGGATCAACAATCATCACAACTGTGACACTACCACGTGGATCTTCACTGATTCAAGAGGCACACCAGCAGTAGAGCTGGTTAATCTTGGACAAATCAAAGAAAAAGCCAAATCAGACAGACTGAGTGTTACAGCAGAATGCTCACTGGTTATAAAGAAGGTCACAGTTGAGGATGTTAGTCGTTACACCTGCAGAAAGTTTAGAGGCAATCCAGGGACACAGAATGGTCCAGATGCTGTGGTTTATCTGTCTGTTGTTAGCAGTGAGTATTTGCAACACTATATTTTTGAGCTCAAACCATGCTGTTAGAACAACATGCTGACAAGTTACATTTTGAAAAAAGGAAACTTATATTTATTTGGTATTTCTCTTGAATTTCATCTTCACCAGTGACTGAACAGAAGAAAGCTGATGAGGTGACTTTAAACTGCTCTGTGTGGACATATGAAAGGTGCAAACACAAAGTGAAGTGGATCCATAACAGTGAAGCTCTGGATAGAGATTACTCAAATTTAAAAACATCGGAGTCTCCCTGCTCTGCTACTGTGACTTTTCTGAATGATGCATACACTCACATATCAACTTATGACTTTAACTGTAGCGTAACAACAGAAGAAAAAAAGAGCAGCTTTTTACCTTCAGCGCTCAGTCATCAGGTAAGAAACCCGGAGAGATTCTGAAGAACTTTTCAAAATCCTTTTAAACTGATATAGACAATAAACACCTGGCTGAATTTTGTTCTTTTTTCAGGTAAAGAAGCAGTAACAGCAAAATCATCAACAACAACATCACCAACAACAACATCAGCAACAACATTATACACACCTAGTATCCCAGGTGAGTTTTGTCATTTGTTTGTTTTCTTTTCTGTTTTTCCCAATAATAACTGAATGTCAATCTATCATTTTTTTTAAAGCACATGTTGTTTTTTATTTGTTTTAAATTATCTCAGATAATTAAATACTTTATATTTTTGTATTCAGGTGCAGATCAGGTGTGGCCGTACATCCTTGTTGTTGTCATTTTAGTTGCAGTTTTAATTGTGGCTGTGAAACTAATCTGGTTGAAGAGACTCAAAGGTGAGATAAATTAAATTAAATGTCTCTTAGTGAGAAATCTGAATAAGGCTGAATTTTCTTTGTGGAGAAGCATCTAAACTTGTTTGTTTGTTTATCTTTTCAGGGAACAAAATAGAAGCAAATGGAAATGCTGTGAGTTGAAAAATATTCTTTTTTAGACATTTTGTATTCTCTAGATGAGAAACAATGCAGCAAGATAAACAGTGTTAACGGTTTTGTATTAAAACTCACTGGTTTTTGCAGCAAAAGATCAGGAAAAGGAACGAAAGAGGGAACAAAGCCAATTTTTGCTTTGCTTTTATAGTTATTAATGCTTCAAATGACAACCTGCTAACTGATGAATTTCTCTCTGACTGCAAAAAACATTATATTATAGGCCTCAAACATGGTGTGTATTGTGTGACTGTTGTGTTGCATTTTCTCTATTTAAACTTTGGATTTAAAAAAAAGTTTGTTGCAGATGTTTCAACGCTCACATGTCATATTTCATGCAACTTAAAAGCTGCTGAGATGTAACGCATACACTAGACGACGTGATGCTTAAATTCTTCAGAGACCAGAATTAAATCAGTTCTTACATATTTATTTCTTCAGGGCCTGACCTCAAACCCTACACTCACTCAGTGTGCACCAGAAACCAGCCAGGAAACAGTAAGATCGTCCACACCACACCCAGAGCGGCTGTTGTTTCAATTTGTTCAAGAATGTGTAATTGCAGTAAGCTAAAAGTAGTAGTAACACTCTTCACTGTGTAGGTGGATCCAGAAGATGGTGTTTCCTACGCCTCCATCACCTACACCAACAAGACCCACAATAAAAACAAAGTAATGTATAGATCAGAGTTTCAGCTTCATTGGTGCATTTATAAATTATGTTTTCACTGTGTTGTGTTACATCTGGTAAACTATCCTGTGCTCTGTGTGCTTCCAGATTCGGAGTAAAAATGACAGTGATGAAGGTGAGACAGTTACCTACGCCACTGTTAAAGCTTCCTCCACAGATGCCAGCAGCCTCTATGCTACCATCAAGTAAAGAAAAAGAGAACTTAAACATCAGATTGCTGCTTCTGTGAAAAAGCTTCTCATCTATAAGAAATTTGGATTTCCTCAATTTAAAAAGAGGAAGCAACAACTCAGCTGTGTGAGTCCCTGTAAATTGGCAGTAATTTATGAAAACAGATTTTTAAAAAATAGATATTAACGTGTATAATGATATAACTGTTTTGTCTTATTTCCGTTAATATTTAAAGGGGAAATGAAATGGAATCATGGGTTGGGTCAGGGATATAAGACTTACTAGAACAGGATAAATAATGTTACATGGAGGACATTTAGGAATGTAGTGCAGGAGGACATGCAGAGGATTGGTGTGACAGAAGAGGATGCTTGGGATGGGGCGAGAAGGAGGCAATTAAAATAAAAAAGAAGAAGTAAAATGACTGAATGAATGAAACTCTGAAAATCAAAAGGCCGTATGAATCATGTCACCATAAGGAAGTAAGAAGGAAGTTACATGCACACATGAGTAACGCTGCAAATAGATTGGGCCTTTCTGTTATTTTGGAGACATTTGCATGAGAGAAAATGAAATGAGCGGTATGTCTGTTTCAGCATGTTGTGATGCCACCTGCAGGTAAAATAGCATAATTTTTGTGGATTAATATTCATTTTAAATTTGGAATTCATAGGGGATATGTTTATCATCTGTCCTCATTATGCCTAAAATGAACACAGCAATATCAAATGTGTCAATTATTGCCTTAGTTGCTTTCTTTGTTGTTGAACAGCCTACAGAATGCACATTCACAGGGTCACTTATGATAGATCATGAAAATTAGTGACTATGGTCAGACTGTTTGAAATTCTGTAGCCCATTATTATTTTATTCTATTATTTCTATTACTAAAATGTAATATTTAATATTAAAAGTCTCAGAATTAGCTTTAAAGTATGTTAGGCCTGCAGCTATCTTTCCATCAATTAATCGAGTGATCGGATAAGAAATGCTTTTGTTTTATTAATGGCCAATAATAATTATTCAAAAGAGAGAAAAACAGACATCTTTCAGAATAAACTGCTCATTGGTTTACATTTTAGAAAATGCAATGTTTTAAAGTTTAACTGCATACAAAGACCCTGCCAACAAAACCCTTTGATTGTATTTATGTGCCATATTGAAATTTAATTTTTTCTTTATAAAGAAAACATTGTATTAAATGCAAAACATATATAAATAATATCAAGTAAATACACTGTCTGCATTGAAGAGTCCTGAGTTTTGGGTCCTATTTCCCCACATCGCCACGGTCTGCCAGCGCAGTCCTTGACATAAACATATATCAGACTAAGTTAAGTTAACAGTTCATCTAAATATTTTAATACAACTTCTGGAGGCTAACTGCTGATTTTACACCGTGTAAAATAAAGGGCGATGGATGGAGCAGCTACACAGTTCCCTTTGGACGCTATACACACGTTTTTCACTCTGCTTGAGCTCACTGTCTCTTTGCTTTTGTCGGTGTGTAAACAGACTCCAGCTCCACGTTAAACTGTGGCCGCGTCATCATTACTGATGCTGGTGTGTTCTCAGTGTTTCTGTTTAACACTCGTTTTATTCACATGCTCCTGAATACGTTTGTGTTGCAACTGTGAGTTTAACGCCCACGTCTACACACCGGCACACATAGCCGTGCATTACAGGAAGCATCAAAGCAAAGAATTTTTCCACAGTGTTTTATAATCAACTTATTCGAATTAGTCGATAAATCCGTGCACCCTGAAGTTTGCTGCTATGTAGTATTTTTATTTTAGAATCAGTGATTGGCATTGATAATTTTATTTTACTTTTTTTCCTTAGAAGTTTGCATCTTTTATGTTTCAGTATTTGTGTTTATGTTTTTTTGAGTATTTATGCATGTACAGTATGATCTCAAGATTTTTGTTTTTCAATACGTTTTTTTTTTAATAAAATGTTTAAAAATGTAACTGTCAAGTATATGAAAATAAAACTATTAAATGTGATGATACACACGCTTTGTTGGGAGCCTTTATTTTGAAACGATCTTAACTGAACCGGAAGTTTCTTCCTTTGCCCCCGAAGAGGTTTCCGCTGGTGTAATGTTGGAAGAGCTAGGGGGTTAACGGCTGATTTTTTCCTGCATTTTGGAAAAAATAACAACGACTGTGTGTTTGAGATCGACTTTATCTCAATACCGGAGTTAATGGTTGCTGTTCAGTAAGTTTATAACACAGATTAAAGCGAGAAAAGAGACATTAATTAGCTTCGAGCTAACGATTAGTCGAAGCGTCAAATATCCGCGACACCATCGGCTGTAAACAACACAGCCGAGCTAGCTGTTTATTCACATCGTATTTTCACTGCTGTCGTTTTACTTTGCTGACTGAGTGTTTTTAACGTGCACTTTAAAAATATGAGATTTGACGTCAGCGGTGTTTGATTACAGAAGCCATTTTCCTTCAGTGCATTCCAGTTAGCATTTACCTTCAGCTAATATAAGGTTAATTTTTTTCCGTACTGCCTGTTTTGCTTTCGTTTTAACGTGTGCATTCCTGTGCCAGATGTAACTCTGACAGCCGTCGACCATGAGCAACAGTCACCCTCTGCGTCCACTGGCCTCCGTGTCGGAAATCGATCACATCCACCTGCTGTCGGAGCAGCTCGGAGCCCTGGTGCTCGGAGAGGAGTACAGCGATGTCACCTTCATCGTGGAGGGGAAGCGCTTCCCAGCGCACAGGGTCATCCTGGCAGCTCGCTGTCACTACTTCAGGTAAAGTTAAATGTCTCTTAGCCAGAGATTGGCGCCTTTTTTTAATTCCAGTCCTAAAACACCTGATATTGAGTAACGTTAATACTCATTTTAACCGAAGAAAACTCAAGTTACGATGACAAACTAGCAAATTTTTTAAAAAGAAAAGAAAAAAAGACAGCGCAGTGTTGTTTCACCCTGTTGATCATGTTACAACACCAAGTTTTTTCAAACTCCTAGTTGGAAAAAAATATCTTTAATTTTTTATTATTCAAATTTTAAATGTAAATTATTCAAAAGCTTCCTTTCCCAAATCTGTCTAATACAAAATATACCTTTTTTAATCCTCTGTAGCATCACTTTATTTTTGCTTTTCCACCTTGTATAAGGTGTGAAATATGTTTTCCACTGAACAATGCCTGTTCAACAGTGGTTGATTGTCCAAGTCATCTTTCTTGGGGCCTCACTGGCATCTTTTTCCATGTTTTTGTGGTCCTTGTGATCTTATTGACACTGTGCATGGTGGCACTGTGGTCTGGGTGTAGCATAACATACTCCACTCCCGATTGTCACTTTGATCTCTTACTAGTTCCACGACTCATTCCTCTTTTTAACTAGAGACCTTATGTTCCCTACTGCCATCGAATCCTGCTGGTGTAAAGGACTATCTAATCTGTCTAAAGTGCATCTCATTCAATGAGCAGAATTTAGATCTTTTGTTTTTTGCGTGGTTTTATTCATGGCAAAAAATAATAAAAAACAAAAATGTAAACTTTTGTATATTTTGCCTCCTTTAGGGCCCTGCTATATGGTGGGATGAAAGAGTCACAACCGCAGGCGGAGGTGTGTTTGGAGGAGACTCGGGCTGAAGCCTTTTCAATGCTGTTGAACTACCTGTACACGGGCCGGGCCAGCCTCAGTTCTGCCCGGGAAGAGGTGCTACTGGACTTCCTGGGCTTGGCTCACCGCTACGGGCTCCAGCCTTTGGAGGATTCCACATCTGACTTCCTCCGCACCATCCTGCATACCAACAATGTCTGTCTGGTGTTTGACGTGGCCAGCTTGTACTCTCTGAGCGCGCTCACTGCAGCCTGCTGTACCTACATGGACAGACACGCACCTGAAGTGCTAAATTCTGAAGGTTTCCTCACGCTCTCCAAGGTAAGAGTGATGGAAGAAGAATTGTAGTAGGTTTTGCTATTATTTCATTCTTGTGTTAGTCTTTATTTCTCTTAAAAATGTAGATGCAGTGACATCTAGTGGTAGTTATCAGAAGCTACAAAAGACAGTCAATACTGCTCAGCAAATGGCAACTGTTATCTAATAATATATTAAGTGAAAAGTGTTGTCACTTTCACATAAAAACAGCTATATATGTTATATGCAGGAATAACAATGAAGTGTGTGTGGCTGAGAAAAGTAAAATCAAATAAGTTATCAGTTAAAAAAAGAATTTTGTTAAAGGCTTAAACTTTTTTTTTTACTTAACCCTAAAGAGACATGTAGACTCCTGTGTCCATCAGAACCCTAAAACAGAAGAAAGTTGCAGTCCTGAAAATCAGTGTTATTAAAATCATTCACATAATAAATAATCAAAGGGCTTCTGATCTTCCTGGTTTTTGTTCTTTGACCAGTCTGATTGTAAAATGAGTACTAAGCTGCCTTCTATCTGTTTTTAACCATCTTGTATTTTAGTTTGAAAAAAAACCCCTATATTTATTAATTTTATTATATTATTCTGCCACACTTTTTTTTCTTTTACACAGTGATGTCATAATTTAGCCCAGAAAGGTCACACATGATGGTGAATTACCCCCTCGAATCTTCTTAAAGGCAGTTAGTTTTTAATTTAGTTACTTTTTTACAGATTAAACTTAAAGAAGCCATTACAGTAATATAAAATGTGGTTAAACAAGATAAGCTATACGCACTACATTTTGTGAATTTTCTGGTGTGTTGTCCTTCCCTTGAATAATTTATTACCTGTGTCTGCAGAATGCTTTGCTGACTGTGGTCAGGAGGGACTCATTTGCTGCCAGTGAGAAGGAGATCTTCCAAGCGTTGTGCCGCTGGTGCCGGCAGCATGAGGATGGCGAACACACTTACGAGGTGATGTCTGCAGTGCGGCTGCCCCTCATGACTCTGACCGAGATGCTGAACGTGGTGCGACCGTCTGGCCTCGTGAGCCCAGATGACCTGCTGGACGCCATTAAGACCCGGTCTGAAAGCCGCAATATGGACCTCAACTACCGGGGAATGCTCAGTCAGTCTTCTTTGTCCTTTGTTTGATTAGTGTTCACATCAAGTTGCAGTTAAAAACTGTAATGTGTGAATATTTTTTGTTTTTTATCTGCTTCTTGAAAGCATTAATTTGTGCTTTCGTTCATGGTGTCAAATCTTGGTTTTCAGTCCCTGAGGAGAACATCGCCACCATGAAATATGGCGCTCAGGTAGTGAAGGGAGAGCTGAAGTCAGCGCTGCTCGACGGAGACACCCAGAACTACGATCTGGACCACGGCTTCTCCAGACACCCGATCGAAGAGGACGGCCGAGCTGGGATTCAGGTCAAACTGGGCCAACCGTCCATCATCAACCACATCCGCCTGCTGCTGTGGGACAGAGACAGCCGGTAAAATATTCTCGGCTCATCCTGATAAAACAAACGATAAAAAGGTCCAAGCAGAGTGTGGGCCAATTAGAGCTGGCTACATAGACGTGCTGCTTCTTAATAAAAAAAGACCAAAATGTGTATTTTAAAGCACATTATAGAGTCAAACTGATTTCTTATGCACTTGTATTTTTAACCTCCCTCTTAAATCTGAGGCTCTTTGTATACTTAGTGTCCTGTATGACTGTTACAGGTCTTACTCATACTACATCGAGGTGTCAATGGATGAGCTGGACTGGGTGCGTGTTGTTGACCACTCCAAGTATCTCTGCCGCTCGTGGCAGAATCTGTACTTCACACCCCGGGTTTGCAGGTAAACCAACCAAAATCATATGGCTTCCAGTTATACCAGTGCTTATTAATCCTTGGCTTAAGCTATAAAATCCCATCCCATTTTTGCCTTTTTTTTTTGGCTTTGCACAAGGGGCTTATTTGTGCTCTGTCATGACTTGCCTTAATCTCGTGTACAATTAGGGTGTGTATTTGGGTTGCTATATGTAGTTGATTTAGATTATATCCCCACGGTGTACAAACCGCTTTGTTTGCCCGTGTGATGACAGAAGCATAAGTATTTTTGCATACCTCTCGAGCTGGCTGAGTTTAAATAGTGTTGTTGCCAGTAGCTGGTCTGTCCTTCCCAGGCACACCGACGTGAAGTTGCTGACACTCCTGATTTTGAATAATGTGTTGCCATGCCTTTTAAAGATAATAGAGCCAAAACATTCAAATGGATGTCAGAAGATATGACTAAAACTTGCCAGTAATGGGAATTACACCATCATTCTTCCTCTAAGCGTCTTAAATTCACCATAAAAGTGAAAATATAAGTAAGTATAGTGATATGCTTGTTTGAAATTGATATCACCACCTAAAGAGAAACCTGAAACTGAGTTGTCAAAAGAATGTTTATTTAATTGGTACTTTGTAAAACAAATGCTTGTGTTAATATTTGTGTTCTTGTGTTACATGGCCATGTTGTAAGAAGTTTTGTTCCTCTTCACAAAATACAAATTGAACTAAATGTGCTTCACTGTAGAGAAAGGCATTTTGATGGAAAACTGTCTCATTAATATAAAATACAATAAAATTCACTGCAATCAGATGATGAGTATTAATAAAATGAAAGCGGTGTAAAAACATAAGAGGCAATAAAAAGTGTCAGTGTACTTTTGCTTATCTGAAGATTTTTAGATATAACCTGTTATTCATGTATTCATTCATTTCCTGTGTGTTTCAGATATGTTCGTATTGTAGGAACACACAACACGGTCAACAAGGTCTTCCACCTCGTGGCTTTTGAATGCATGTTCACCAACCGCTCGTTCACCCTGGAGAACGGACTTGTGGGTACGCAGCAAAATACTGACAGTCTGCACTGCATGTGTAGTTTGCAGTGTCTTTGTGTAGATAGAAAGGGTTTCATGTTTGTAATTTAAGCCTTTAACCCTGCTCGTAATGTTTGCAGTGCCCGGTGAGAATGTGGCCACTATAGCTGCCTGCGCCAGCGTCATCGAGGGTGTGAGTCGCAGCAGAAATGCCTTGCTCAACGGTGACACCCGCAACTACGACTGGGACTCGGGATACACTTGTCATCAGCTGGGCTCTGGGGCCATCGTCATCCAGCTAGCTCAGCCCTATTCTATCGGATCACTGAGGTGAGTGTGCACTAGCTTTGAGTTCAAATCTCAGCAGCTGTGATGAAGTCATTATTGTGTTACTTGTAATAAATCAAACGTTTCCATCACAGCTACAATAAAGTGTTTGTTTCCATCCAGTGACAAACTTTTATTTAAGCTTTTTTGTTGAATCGTATACAAGAAAAAGAAATAATTGTTGGAGAGATCAGAGCTGGAGAATTTTATTCTGCATGTACTGTACCTAATATCTATAAGTTATTAACAACAGCTTCTTATCATTGGAGTCATTTAAAAATCTGTGGTAAAATAGCATTAACACAGACAAATGTGTTCAGGCTGCTGCTGTGGGACTGCGATGAGCGCTCCTACAGTTACTACATTGAAGTTTCCACCAACCAGCAGCAGTGGACAAAAGTGATTGACCGCACCAGGGTAGCTTGTCGGTAAGGGGTTCACTTCTTCTTTCCTTACTTTCTGAATCACACCTTAAGCTACTGATGCTCTTCCAGTGTCTTTAATGGTTAAAATGGAATCAGAGCCTTTATTTTATAATAAATGAAGGCTTTAAAGAACATGTTTAATCTGCATTATTGAAAGAAGGATCTGCAGTCGGCCTCTGTTTAAATAAATGTACCTGAAGTCTTTAACGAGAGGCCTTTAAGACCTCAGTGTTACCTGTTCCAGATACTATTTTCAATAAAAACTCTTGATTGCTATTAATTTTTTCATTGTTACATAATTTGACTAATCCGTGAACTCGACCCCAGCAGAGAAGCTTGCTGATTTGTGTGTTCACAATCACTTTTCAAAGGCCTGTCTGATTATAGTCACCTTGAACAACACTTATGAATCAGATCCTGAGGTCCATAGAAAATTTTCAGGGTCTTCTCTGGAAACTTTGATAATAACTAGAGATAAATCAGGATCGATCTTATGTTCTTTTGTTTTTAATTGCTTTCTCTTACAGATCATGGCAGACACTGAAGTTTGATAAGCAGCCTGCTTCCTTCATCCGTATTGTTGGGACTCATAACACCGCTAATGAGGTGAAAACATGGTTTGAAATGGTCGTCTGTGTTCATTCATCTGTCTCTTTGTTCTAATGCTTTAGCTTTAGAGGAGCCAAAAGTTATTTTTACATTTTACATTTTTACATTTTACAACAAACTTTTGGTAAGATGTGCTTAATCAAGTAATTGTACAGCGAGTGCTTTTCAAAAATTACAGGGTGGCTAAAGTAGCTGATACAATCAGCTAAGTTAATAAAGAAACGAGAACAGAAAATTCCCTTTGCACTGTGTAAAAAAAATTATGACTTAATTTACATGTTATTTAAAGACAAAAAAAGATCCACATTGAGCACATTCTAATAGTTGAGGTTAAACACTGTCTGCTAATGTTCTTTGTGTGTTTTTGAGCCAGTTGAAACTGTTTGATTTCCTCCCAAAGTCAGATTCTGCCTTTGATACAGACGTCGCCCCCACAAGTTTGTCGAGTGTGGCAAACTTCGCAGTGCTAGCAGCAGTGGCCTTCTTCCTCGATAGTTAACATCCTCACACTTTTACAGAAAACAGTTAGACATTGAGTTGGGTGGTTATGTGCCAGTTTACTTGGACATAGCTTTCTGTCCATTTTATGGATGTGGGCACCGCAGAGTTGTGTTGGTTAGAGTGGCCATTGGTTCTTTATCTCGTCATGTCACAGAGAGAGACAAAGAGAGAGAGAGAGGGATGCTGCAATCTGATGGGGCTGAAGATCTGGCAAGTAGCAGGTGGCTCCATAACATCTGAGAAACAGCCAGAATTGAATGATTAACCCTTTATAACCCAAGAATCATACAGGCCACCTACACCAGGAACTATTTGAATTTTCTCTCCAGCCCAAAGGTTGAGGAGTTACAGTAACGTGAATTGCACATGGTAACATGTAGGTGGAGCTGATTTTTCTGTCTTTGTTCAGACAGTAGTACCTTATGAGTGCTTTGTGCTGCTTTCATAAAACAAATGTCCCCATAAACAGGGGTGCACATTCGCTGTCAAAATAAAAGATGCGCACCAGATAAGCAACGTGCATTTGCGTACATAAGATTTTCTGGTGGAGGACAGACATTTGTTTAGAACTCTTAAAGATGTCGAAGAAGCAAGCTCCTTTAAGCAATTACTTTGGTGTTCCTCCACCTCCAAAGAAATGTCAGAAGGAGTCTGAACCAGAAAAGAAGCACGTATTATCCGAAAAGTGGTTGCACCTGTGGACCACTTATGTGCACCCCTGCCCGTAAAGCTCATTTTCTATTTTTTCTGAAACAGTTTTAATTTTGCAATTGTAAAATGAGCCCGGCGCCGGACTGATGGTTTAAAAAAACCAAACCAAAAACAAAGGGGTTAACTCACAGTGGCTAATTGTCACTGTGTCACAAACTCCCATAATTATCTATTATATTAGACTAACTTTTGTCCAGTATCTGAGTTAAACAGTCATTTGTGTATCGATTACTCCTTTACATATTTAACCCTGATCTTTCTGCAGGTGTTCCACTGCGTGCACTTTGAGTGTCCGGCACAGCTGGACACCGAGGTCAGTGAAGGCAGCCCGGGTTTGGATTCTTCTGATTCTGGAGCTACTACGCAGCAGCAACAGCAGCAGCAGCGACCTCAACGACCCTCACGCACACACAGCCTGCTGCCCACCCAGCCCTCTTCCTCCTCATCCTCTTCCTCTTCCCATCATTAAGAACGTCCCCTTATTGGAAGATGTTGAGAGGAAGGAGAGTGGTGGGCGGGGGGGACCTCAGAACGCCATTTTGCACAGCCTTCATTGTTCAAACATCACTGCTACAACAACACTGCTAAGGCGATCGTCTTTGTCATAATCCATGTCCGTCTGTCATATGTGCAACATTAGAGACTGGTGTATTGGTAGCAACAGCATTTAGGGCTCCAGTCTTCCCAGTTTTGAAGCTCAACATTAGATATCATATCTCCTGCGTTTATATGAAGGTACCTTTTAAGGAACTAAGACTCAAGTTTTATCCTTTAAAAAAATATGAAGGTGAAATCTTTCTCTAAAGGTTAGGCACACACTGAAACATGTTTATACTGTATTATCAAAGAGCAGTAAGTCCATGGTGGGGGGGTGGTATTTGAATTTTATGCATTAATCGTACGATTAATAATGAAAGTACTGTTGTTAAGCTATTTTTTTAAGAAACTGTCTTAAACTGACTCTACTCACTTTTCATACCATCACAGCTAACAGAGTAGAAGTTAAGTATTTTTTCAAACTTTGGAAGTAAATAGTTCAAAGGTCTGCCAAAGCTGTCGAGCTAATGCATTAGGTGGCATTTCTATCCAAATGGCATTTAATCCAATTATCTATCTGCATATTAAGCAATAGCTGTGGAGTATTTGATAGCAGGCTTTGACACCCAATCTAAACTCTGCAGTGTGACCTTTTTCTTTTTTCTTTTTTTTTATAGCTAAAATTCATACCTCAATAATGACCTCACTAAAACGAACCGAGATTTAACTGAGTGTCTTAATTTAATATTTTAAGCACTTGAATAGGTTGGCGCACACACACGATTAGGGAAATCAATTAGCTTGGGGGGAAAAATGGGACCAAATTTGGCTGCACTTGGGCTGCTGAAGTTTAACTTTATACTGTAGACACATGAGCAGCTTCCATCTGCACTTTATTTTACTCAAGTATACAGAAATAAGGGTTGTAGCTTGGGTCTTTTGACTGAAGTAGAGTACTGGAGTGCTGGATTTGGTATCTTGCTGTTTATGTTAAATTAATTTAAAATCTTTGTGGTTCTGGGTTTTTTTAGATTTCAGTTCTTTTGCTTTTTTTTTTTCAATGAAGTGTCAGTGCTGTGTTTTCTTTGTGTCCTGATGTTGCACTTTTACGTTATTTAAAAAGAAGAAAAAAAATCATTTGTTGGAAACCCTTTGTTTGCTGTTACATAACCTGAAATACCTATCTACCTTAGGTGACTCACTGATGTTTCTGTAAGCTTTCTTTAACCATCCCAATACATTTAAGACAACTACCCATTAGTTTGATAAGTCTTCCTTAATAACTAGAGATCAAAAATAGGGCTTTGTTCAGGTTGTACTCTCCATACTTTATCTAACTTTATGTGTACTTTTACTTATTTTCACCATCAATGTGTGACTGCATCTCACTGCCTCGTGTTCAATGCCTGTTAAAAATGTGATTACGAAAAACAAAAGCCGATGTTGTTTGTTGATTTTTGTTTCTGTAAGAGGGTGACACACACACCTGCTAGTCAGAATCGCTGCTGTTACACACAGTGAAGCTCTTTGATTCAAGCAATACAATAAGTCCACCTTTGGTTTTAAGTATTGAGAGCTTTTGTTACACACCAAATGGTGCTGATTGATAATCGTGTAACATTAATGGGCCGGGCACTGATGCCCCACCAGCTTTGTGGGCAGTGTTAATGTGTACGGCTGCCTATGAAGATGTTATTGTCATAAAACTTTTTAAAATGTCATGTTTTGAAAATCAAAAGTTTTATTGTCTTGTTTTTGATAGTGAGAAAAGTTGCACTGTTTATTCCAGCTGGTAGGAAACTTACATCCAAGGAGTTTTTACAGCTCGTAGGACCACAGACTCAGTTACTAACCAGTATATACACTACTGTGAAACAGTACAGTCTTGAGACACCCCTCATTTGTTTATTTTGCTATGAAAGTAGGAAATAAAGCAATATAAGGTAAAAACGTAGTTTGTACAATTCTAACCAGCATTAAAGTCAATATTTGGTGTGTCTAATATTTATTCTTTAACACATCCTGAACTCTCTTAGGCAGCTTTCTTGTAATTTCTTTAAGTCTTCAAGAAAATTCTCTTCGCTTTTGGGGGGGACATTGAAAGTTCTTTCCGTTCTGTTCTCTGTCAAGATGATCATACACTGAGGTCCGGGCTCTGGGAAGGCCATCCCATCACTGATTGGGATCATTGTCATGCTGAAAAGTTGAGCCAATCAATTGTTTTCCAGGTGATATTACATGGATCAAATTCTGACCATATTTTTCTGCGTTTAGAATTTTATCAGTTTTGATAATATCAGCACAGGCTGAAATGCAGCCCCAGGCCATGACAGACTCTCCCTTATGTTTTACATAGGGGGTAATAGATAAATTAATAGATAATGTTGTAACTCTCTCCTGACCTTCCATCACTCCATAAGGCTTGTATAATATGGCATACCTCAGTTTTTTCTCCATTTCCCATCCCTAACAATGGTTTCTTGACAACAGCCCTTCAACAGATAATGTCTCTGATGAGGCTTTAGCAAACACACACACACATATATATATACATACATGTATGTGTATATATATATATATATATATATATATATATATATATATATATTGCCAATCAAAATTTTCCTTGTGCCTTTGTTGTGTTTGTTGACACTAGTGCAACAGATTGCTAGTATGATAATGATAACATTTCAAACTGGTTCTTTGCTATGTTGTCATCTCTAGAGAGTCATTGTGTTTTAATGAGTCATGGGTTGGTGTTAAGCTTGAAAAAACAGAAACAAAACATTCCTTTTAAATTTGTCAGGTGCGAGGACTGGACGGAGTGCAGAAGCAGGCAATGCCCAAAGAAAAACTTTGAAAGACCTCAGAAATCCTGGAGAGATATTGCTCAAGACCACCTAAAAATAGAGGTAACTCCGTAGAAGGCAGTTATAAAGAAATGAGGGTTGCTCAAGACTTTTGCACAGTGCACTATATATTGGGGAACATTTTCAGTAAATGCAATCTTTAACTGCATTTAACAATAAAAAACAATACAGTAAAGAAATGATGTTTTTAAGGCATCTCGTGCTGACGCTACCTTCATGAGGTTCTTGAATAAAATTTGCTTTTACTTTGCTATTTCACTTATTCCCTTATAAATGTTTTTAAATATACCACATTTTCAAATACTCAAAAGACAATTCACAATATATAGAGTGTTAACTGTAGTTTTTAAACGTGTTGTTATTGCTTTAGTACATAGCTTCATTGTTTTGCTTTACTCTGTAGTACATCTATGGGTTACTCTTGCTGTACAGTACTCGCTGTACACATGCCTTTCCAATACTAACACTCAGGATTATAGAGAAAAGTAAATACGGCGACTCAGAAATGTTTGCATATGTGTTTATTCTGGATGTTTTCCGTGTAGTAGCGGTGTTAGTTCATACTGTTTTACCATCATTTCGTTGGCCAATATTGACATTTCTGGTTTGATGGACGCGTTTCCGGCCTAGCATACTTCATACCAGCGACGTGTGAATAGGGGTGGTCCTCAACTGTCAAGAGGGGAAGGCCTTGCTCAGTCTATTTATTTTTTATTTTTTCGCACCCTCCCACACATTTAACGTCGCCATAATTGTGTTTTATTCGTATAGGTGGACGGGCGGTGTTCATTTTAAGCTTTTTGGTGTCGACTGAAACACCGGAACGCCCCCCTCCAGTCGTTTGTCGGTCGTAAAGTCCGAACATCCAGCTGATTGCTTTGAGTGCTGTTCAATTATTCCAGTTCAAACTGAGCCGTTTCCTTTGACTTAACGGACGGCTTTTTGTGACTGAAGCGAGTTTGCCGACGCGATATTTATTTATTTTTTTACCCATGAGTGGACTTTCGAAGGAATTGGACAGCTATCATTTTGTGTAATTTGAGCGTTGGAGGCTTTTTCTCATTGAACGACCAGGCCCCGGACTCATCCCCAGCCTCGCGTTTCCTTATCGGCTTTTTGTGTGTGCGTGTGTGTGGGTGCGCGCGCGTGTGGGTGCCTGTGTTTGTGTGTGTGTGTGTTGGAAGTCATGGGAGACACTAGTGAACGAAGCAAACCTCCGACTCTACCTCCCAGGTGTCCCTGCGGATTTTGGGGGTAAGTGTTAAACCTGATAGAAACC
Source organism: Neolamprologus multifasciatus (assembly GCF_963576455.1). NCBI lineage: Eukaryota > Metazoa > Chordata > Actinopteri > Cichliformes > Cichlidae > Neolamprologus > Neolamprologus multifasciatus. The sequence continues at coordinate 22,054,196 of NC_140453.1, forward strand.
GGATTAAACCCGCTATCTTGAACTGAAAGGTAAATCCGGATGAAATGTGCTAAACGGGTTCAACTAGTCCAAACCCATTGTTGTTGTTCTGTTGTACAGGCCGAGGGTGGGGGGTTGGGAAGTTGGCTAATAAATAACCTCCTAGCTTGAAAACTAGCTTAATTTACCCCCTTTCTAGAGCTCTCACAGTCTTTGTCGTCTCCTGTAGTACCGGTTGTTATTTTTCGACCGTACTTTACCGTTTTTTAGGGTTATTTTTGAAACCAGGAGATGACGTACCCGACATAGAAAATGATTTATTGCCAGCAGGTTCCTTTTAAACCTGCCCTGTTTTCGTCTACCACCTCAAAGGAAAGCTGGATTTAAATATTTAACACGCTACTTTTCTTAAACCTTAAGATTTAAATGTGTTGTTAAACTTATTTTGTCGTTTATTTTACGCCCCTCTTTACATTCGCTCTTGTCAAGAGGTGGATGTGTGTTGCATACCGGATGTGATTCACTGATCTCGCCTGTGTTACCCCATAGGAAAAATGACTAACCTTTTTAAATGTATTTAGCAGTAACCATAGAAGTGACTGGTTATTTCTCATTAAACGCATGCGATTCATTCCACCACATGACGGAAATAAAGTATGACTAGATTACTGCAATATCATCAGTGGGAACCATAAAGCCCCCCCCCTTTTTTTACATTACAGAAGTATTGATAATTTCTTGTTCCTGTCTTCACCTGCTTTGAGGCAAATATCAATACAGAACATAGTCTTATGAATTTACATTTGATAACCAGCCCCTCTTCCCCAGCTGCCTTCGTTTTCTGCTGTCCAGAAATCAAACTGGAGGTGGCAGTAACCCACCTGTCAATGTCAGGTGACATGAATGGCAGCCTTGTGTGTTTAGGGCCCCAGCCTGCCTCAGCTCAGAATAACACCTGGTGGGGGGGGCTCTCAGCACATGTCCCTAAAAGCCAAGGCTTCGTGAAAAGATTTCAAGGTTTTATTCAACTATTTGCAGGATTTTACATCTTACTAAAAATATGGGGTGCAAACCTTCACCTTGTCCGTACTGATGATATTTACATTGTTCAAATTCTTTTTTTTTTTCTTTTTGGTGTCCCTCAGCCCCAAAGAAACAAAAACAACACAAAACAAAAAATATCTGAATAATTAACTAGTGCAAGACTGTAGTAGCTTAAGCAGTATATTCTGCAACCAACTGGAACCAAGTCAGAGTCTGTAGCACAGCACTACATAAATGATATAAAACTAAATCAATAGACAAATGTAAGCAGACAAAGTAATAAAATGATTTTGAAATGCGACTATTGATTTAAAAACAAGCAAAAGCAACAATAATATAATAAAAAAGGCTAAAAATGTACATGTTAAATCCACAGAAGAAACAGATATTTAATAAAGTGGTTATTAAAACCAATAAGAGGACAGTAAAATGGTTTTTAAAAAGTTAAAGGTAATAAACAGGGGAGAAATAAAATTAAATGAGCGCTGTGAGCAACACTATTCCAGGAAACAACATTTTTTCATTTATTATAAGTCCATAAAACAAATATATAAATAAGGTAAAATGATCATTAAGACCATGAACTAAACTACCGAAATACAAATACTGCACTTTGATGCAGGTTTGCCAATATTATTCATACCAATATGTCCTTTAAGATGTCAGCTCATCAGGATTTAAAGGCATCGGTTAATTTTGGGTCCAAACCTGCACTAACTTGAGCAAAAAAAAAATCAAACCACAAGTGATTTCATTGATTACTTCTTTGAGATAAGGCAGCGCTATTCAATGGAAATCACCTGTTTGCACAGGTTGGCTCCATGAGCTTATAAAGTCCAGTAGTAAGCTCAGTAAAACATGCTAAGTAACTTCAGTTAATAATAAAATAAATCATTAATAATGGCATTAAATGAGCTATTATTGGTTGTAACTGCAGACAAACCTATCTCACACTGAGTTTTGATGAGAATACCTTTGATTAGCAATGATTAACTGCAACCAAGATATGTTACAGCTAAAGTGCAGCCTGCATGACATTAGTTTTAATCATATCAAACATTGCTTCTAAGTTTCTTTAATTTGTGGATACTTCAGAGTAGCCAATGTACAGGTTGATCACTTCTTATGAGCAACAGGATTTAAGAGGATGAGGTAATCGATTTAAAAATACTTTGTCTTTGAGTAAAGCCTTGTTCTTGGATTCAAGATGACGGAATAGTTATCAGTCTGTTTGTTTTTTTCCTACTCTGCATGCTGCTATCAGATGAACAAGTTGCGTTTTGAGGACCTAAACAAAATATTTGACTTGGTTGTGGCGCCTTTGTGCTGACATAATCAAGCTTTTCCATCTCGTCTCCACCTTGAAGTGTCACCCGGGAGCATAATGAAGTATATTTTGTCTGTAGAAGACTTGTTTTATCCTGTGTGGTTTATGTAGCAAAGGAAAAAGAAGCCATCTTATTTGGAAAATTTCAGGCTTTTAGGGATTTAAGCATTATTAAAGACTAGATGAGAATATTAAAATTGTCTCAAAATTGCATTTTTTTTATTTTATTTTTTTTTTGGCTTAGAGCAACTGAATTTGTCTGGTACTATCATTCACCTCTTTGCTTTCAGTATAAACAGTCTGTGCAGGCTTGTCCTTCTGTATTAGTCACCTAGCTCCTGTAGGAACAATGATATGAATACCCCACCAAGTTCCAGCTTGTGTACCATTGAAAGAACTCAGTGTGAACAGAAATGGAGAACAAAGACATTGTGGTGGTATGGACATTGGAGAGAAGCCCAGAAGGTGAGGGAAAGACACACCTGTGGCAAAGGTCTTACCAACTGCCAAGAAAAGATTCAAATCACTAGTTTTAAAACTGTTGATTGTCTTCTGAATGGACTTGCAATGAAAAAACCTTAAGGTCACATCTAGGTCACTTTAAACTCTGTAAGAATGTTTTCTGTCTATTCAAATCTTGACTATTCATGGCAAAAGCTTGTAAAATCACTTTTGTGTTTTTGTTGAAAGTTCTTATTTAGGCTGTTACTATGCAGCCATCAAAAAGATGAAAGGCAAAGAACAAATGGGACTGGCTAGTTTGTTGGTAGAACAATAAAATATCTGTAAGGTAAAAATCTGCAAGCATTACACTATCATGGACTCCAGTGGTAAATGGTAAATGGCCTGCATTTGTATAGCGCTTTACTCAGTCCCTAAGGACCCCAAAGCGCTTTACACTACATTCAGTCATTCACCCATTCACACACTGGCAATGGCAAGCTACATTGTAGCCACAGCTGCCCTGGGGCGCACTGACAGAGGCGAGGCTGCCGGACACTGGCGTCACCGGGCCCTCTGACCACCACCAGTAGGCAAACATGGGGTTAGTATCTTGCCTAAGGATATTTGGGATCGAACCACCGACCTTCTGATTAGTGGCTGACCTGCTCTGCCACCTGAGCTACAGCCACCCGTGCTGTCAGTCTCAGCCGTTCTTTGAGGCATGCAACAGCAAATGAAGGTTGAAGTTTAGGTTGACAATATATGCACAGTTTGCATATTCAAATGGGGGTTTGAGCATTGTAACAGCAGGTTACTTATTGTTGAACTTGAACCAAATATTAGTGAATTTGTAGCATAGTTTTTTCCCCTTTTTGACTACAGAAAGATCGACAGAAATCTACTCGAGTACGTAAAGCCAGATGGGCGTAATTTGCCTTTAAGATGAAATGTTTGTCTCTCTGCTTGCAGCTTGCAGGAAACTAGTAATGCTGAAACAATCAAGGGAGTGACAGAAGATTCATCAGCAACAATAGCTTAACAGTGGGGAAGAATATTCCCTCTTCCAGCCGTGTGCTCCTCTTGTGCAGCAACCTTAGCTTATCAATTTTCTCCCTTTTCTTTCAGTCTTACCTCGAAGCCAAGGCCCAATTTCTGAAATCCTGAGATTAAACCTTGGAGGAGATTATGAAAGATCATAGATTTAATGAGCTAGATATGACATAATTTTTATTTGAGATGTTGAAAAATTCAGAGTGGTATTATTCTTCCACATTTATGTTCACCTACTCTGCAGTAAATACAGGTATTAACTTGTTGGAGGAAAAGATGTTTATATATAGATGACTGCCATTAAATTTACATTTGGTAATTTGATATTGTTTCTTCTTTTATACATAAAGTTGAACCATAGATGGTTGAAATGTGTGGAAACAAACAGCAGGTCTGTGGAGGTTAAAAACTGACATTTTCTCTCTTGTCTTTCCAGGTCCAGTAAAACAATGAACTTATGCTCCAAATGTTTTGCTGGTAAGTCACTTCTAAATGTACAGTATTTGTCTTGTGGGGGGAAATAAACAACACGAGTAGAAGGAACTTCTTGTATTCTGGGTTTTCATTTGGATATCATTCAATAGCTAAGGAGGCACAGGACACAAATGGGTCCTGTTACACCTTGGGTACCTGACATCTTTCAGCAGCCAACAACATCCCTCAGTTTACTGAATGTTTGCCAACTGCGTGACTTTTCTCCAAATGTAAAAGATTTAAAGTGGTGCTACTTTGCAATCAGAGGTCTTGCTTACATGCACGAAAGTAGGAACTCTACTTGGAGAATGAGCCAGACTTCTTTGTCCGTCAGTACAAGCCAGCTGGAAGCTGTACGAAAGAGACAGAACTGATAGCTATTCTATTGCTTCTGATGTTCACTTTGGTTGTTTTGTCTGTAAATGTGGCCACAGGACACGCGTGGTCTTTCACTCAAATGTTGTGATGTTTTGTCCAATGAAGTTGTGGCTGGCTCAATAAATGGCCTGTATTTGTATAGCGTTTTACTAGTCCCTAAGGACCCCAAAGCGCTTTACACAACCAGTCATCCACCCATTCACACACATTCACACACTGGTGTGTGTGAATGTGTGGCCACCCTGGGGCGCACTGACAGAGGCGAGGTTGCCGGACACTGCCGCCACTGGGCCCTCTGACCACCACCAGTAGGCAACGGGTGAAGTGTCTTGCCCAAGGACAAAACGACCGAGACTGTCCAAGCCGGGGCTCAAACCGGCAACCTTCCGATTACAAGGCGAACTCCCAACTCTTGAGCCACAATCGCCCAATATGTTCGTTGTCAAAAATAAATAAATTCCTTTGCCCCCACAGCAGGTACTCAAAGCCAATCACAGTGTTGTTTCTGTGCCTCTCTGGGTTTCAGTTTGTAGTAATGGTTAAAACAATAAATGATTTAAAGTTGCATTGGTGTATAAGGCCTGTTAACTGAAAAGGCTTGTTACCCGTGTCATTTTTAACATCAGTTGCCTCCAGAGTTTCACCTGTGCAGTTGTTGCTTGACTACAGAGTTATCAGTCTATACTACAGAGATTCAAATCCCCATACCCGTGCACGGATGGATGCATTTCAGCACCCCTGGGTGCTCCCTGGTGTGTCTTTGTCTTTGAGAGTTACTTGCAGCTGCTTACTTCTCACATATAAATGGCTGAAACTATTGGATGTTCATTTTTTCTTGGCGTGCAGAGGCATTCTCAGTGACAGCCTGACACACTGCTAGCAGCAGCTTGAGGCTAGGTGTGCCAGCAGATTTCAGTTAGGAATGTCAATAATGCTAAGGAGTCATTCTCAGAAAACGAAAGAACCCATAAAGCGCCTCACTCCAAAATGATGTATTTGCCATTTGGAGGAAAACGGTGAAAGTTAGGAGATAATTGCTTCCATAAAGGATGATGAGATTCCATAAAATCTTCTTAATTTGCTGGGAAGATGGTAGCTGTTCTCTGAGGGCAGAGTCGGGAAACAGACTTATCTTTGTCTGTTTCTCTGGTTACTGCATTCACTGTTTTGCTTGGAAGCTTTCTAAAACATAGAAAGTTTAATTTTTCTCCAGCATGATAATTGCACAAGAGAAAAATGCCCAGTTAAAGTTTGAAAATGTCATTGTATGAATTAAGCTGTCCCAATGACTTCTCCAGTCTGGTTCAGGTGGATGAGGGTTGAAGGTGATCCGCAGCCTTGTCGGTGGTCATAGCAACCAGTGAGCATGGTAGACAGTGAGGACCTGAGGGCCCGGCTGTGTGTCTAGCATCACAGACAGCAGTAATGCTTAGAATAGACTTGATACACACAAGTATGGAGGCTGAGCAGAAGTGGGTTAGCCCACATGTGGAGGTGAAAGTAAAATCTAGGCTGGCCTCCCACACCTTCCCCTGCGGGGAGAGGGTGGTGGTGGTGGTGGTGGTGGAGGAATAAAGACAAGAACCAGCTCAGTCGTGCAAGGTGATTTTTATCTTTGTCTCACTGAATCACATTTCACTTCGTAAAGTTAACTGATAGCCACATGGTAACGGAGTTTAGAGATAGTTTGTACTTTCATGCAGGCTGTTTTTTTTAAGGTTAAAGTTCTATTTTATTTTATTTTTATACACACATGGTAGTCATGAAATGATCAGTCGCAGAGAGATGGAGATGGCGCATGCTGCAACCAGTGATTATTTTGATTGTTGGTTAATCTGTGAATATGTAGATTAATCAACCATAAAACAAAACAATATGCAACAATGGTGGAAGCTGCTTATCAAAGATTACCATAGAAGGAAAATAGAGGCATAGATGGCACCAATGTTGAATGCTTTGGAAGGTATTCAGTAAATTATTGCTGATAAAAGAAAGTTTAATATGTTTTTTTTTTTTTTTTAAATGGTGGCAACTATTTGTTACAAATACAGCGTGGCATGTTAAAAAGCCAGAATATTAATTTGAGCACAGTTTTTACAAGATGCCTTTTAATCAGTGCACTGGGCTTTGATTGTTTTAAGTAATCGTGTAATTGACTTTTTGGGATGAAATCGTTTCCTAGAGTTTTGTCTGTTTGCTGGTAATTTAATTTAGATGCGTTTCCATCTACAGTGTAAATGCAGATCTTTAAAGCAGCTGACCGTCAGCTGTTATTGACTTTCCTCAAATGCACCGATAAGGAAAGAGTCAGATGATTGCTGAATTCAGTGGACGCTCCATTTTCAAGTCTCTGCTAAAAGTTATAGGTGTAATGGGAGGAGAGAGCCATAAACACTGAGGCGCTCTGGAACATGATGTTGGGGAAACTCTGCTCACAGTTATATTTACCAAACAGCCGATGCATTATAGTTTGACAGACAGGAAAAACTGGGATACCAAAGGAAATGGTCAGGCAGAAGATAATAACATATGAGAGCTCTGTCAGGGCGGAGGACTAACTCACTGTTTCGCCAAATGTTTTCTTTTTTGTCTTTAGGTTGAGTTGATGGTTTTAGTTTAAATATGTACCTCCAACATATCACTGTTAAATTGCCTGATAACTCTTATACACTAATTTCGATGTATTTTTCAGCTACATGAAACCTTTTACAGATGTTATAACGGGAGATCTGGGGTGCACAGTGCCTATACCACACTCCATAAGTCTAGAGTTGTCTGTTTGACACCATGTCCTATCTCCTCTTTTTTTTTTTTTTCCTGTCCCTCCCACTGTTTGTATTTTCCCTGTCCTCTTTTTTTTTTTTTTTTTGCATTCCTGTCTACTCCCTCACTCGCTGTCCTTGACCACAGACGTCCAAAAGAAGCAGCCAGTCGAAGACTGCACCCCCAAGCCCATCCAAAGCACCGGGAGTAGCCAATCGCCAGTTTTCAGTAGCGAGATGAGCAGTAGCAGTAGCCAATCCCTATCATTGTTGCCGCCCTCAAGCTCCGAGCAACTGTCAGCTGAAGAGCCCTTACCTGTGTTTTCCAGCACGAGGGAAGGTAAGCCTGGTCAGCCCATGACTTCACACTCACCCTATTCTGTTTTTAAAAACTGACTTTCAGGAGAGCAAACTTTCCTAACAATGTGGAAGCAAAAGGTTAATGGTCACAGTAGACTGAAACTTTTGCTCACTTTAACGGTTAAGTATTTCTCAAAGAATTGATGGATGCAGAGCAAGCTGTTTGTGGCAGTAATGATAGAGTCTGGACTGACTGTTCTTTTCTTTGTCAAGCACAGGAAGATGCAGAACATGGCTGACACAGGAGTGCAGCACTGAAACAAAGGAACATAATGAAATATGAAGTTCATTGCAGAGCTCATAAAACCCCCCATGTAGGAATTTTCTCAACTATCGTGGACCTCAAGACTACGTTAAATGTCATTCCTTGTAGATGAAGCAGTATGATGTCTCTGTGGTTTGGAACAGTTTGTGCAGGCATAAATGCTGCTGTGCAGCCTTTTCAGTCTTTAAATAAGTACTGGATGAATCTGTCTGTGGGTTTTGCTTTTAAAACATAGAAAAGGCAGCAGTAGTAATTCTCTAGTACAAAGTGGCACATGCTACAAGGAAAACTTGAATCTCGAGTAGAAAACACAGTTCTCTGCAAAAGCCTCTGACTGTTCAGATCTGTATGACCAGATCCTATACTACATCAACCACAACATTAAAATCACCTGCCTTATGGATGTCAGCTGTTCCCTTCGAGGGGTGACCTGTAGGGACGTTAGCCAGAGCACTTTGTGTTTGACAGTTGTGGTGATCTATAGATTTTTCTTGATCAGATGCATTTCATGCATGTTTAATCCGATCAGGTCAAGACTTTAGGCTCTTCATCATGTTCTTTGAGCAGTTTTTGCTGTGTATCAGAGCTCTTTTCCTTGCTGGGGTAGATTCTGCCATCACAGAGTATTAGAAGTGGGCAAACTGTACGTACAAGGGTGGAAAGACTATTAATAAAGACCAAGAACCAAGTTTTCCCCAGTAGATTGTTACATTATAACAGAATAATACGTTTATTCACGTCATAGGTTAGTGGATTCAATGTTGTGGATGATTAGTGTGTGTTGGTCTATAGCAGATTGTCAACAATAATTACTTAATAGAATCTATTTTGTAAATTGCTACTTTTTAAATCTTTTTTTGGATGCTTTGGGACAGAGACGAGCGTACTCTGAATGCTGTCTGGGCTCCTGCTTAAATATAAGAAAGGGGTTCAGAGTAGAGTTGCTCTTCTGCATCAAAAATGGCTAATTGAGATGTTTTGGGCCTCTGTTAGGATGTCTCCTGGAGGTCTCCTAGGTAAATGGTTTCAGACATACCCAACCAGGAGCAGACTCTCAGGGCAGAGTCAGGACATGTTGAAGTGATTATATCCCTCAGCTGTCTCAGGAACACCTCAGAGAGCTGAAGGCGGTGGCTTGGGACTACTGCTCCTATGACCCAGACTCGCATAAGCAGTAGAGAATATAGATAAATGTTGTTCTTAACACATTTCTAAGTTGTAGAGTTATACTTGCTTTCATCTGGAGTCATGTTTCTTACCATGTGACAAACTTCAGTATTAGTTTTCCTCTTGGTCTCCAATCAAAGTCTCTCTACCAGCACATTAACTGAATTTTTACCCACCTTTCGCTTGACTGAGTTTGCTGGTAACTGTGTCTGTCTGCTCTTTGATGCTGAGGTGATGTACAGAATCGTTCCTAAACTCACTATTAAGAGCTTAAAATGCACCTTTCCATACATACATCTTTGTTTTGTATCATTTGTAAAATATTGTTTTGGTTGCTTAAAAATCAAATTTAAAAATCCTTGAAATGTTCATCTCATTTGTTTTGACATTTAATGGCTTTTGAAAAGGTCAAGCTGGTTTGGATGAAGTGAATATATGGCCTGCTGAAAAATGTTAGACCATCTAACATAACAGAATAATGTAATGACTAATAGTTTAAGTATTGACATTTCAGCTTCAATTTCAAATGATGAAGTTGTTTTTATTTTAAGCATGGTACACAGTACAATCGGTACATGTGGCATTATTTTCTGGTAGGTTTTCTTTCCTCGGAGTGGATGTTAAAGGAAGGAGGTCATTCCACGTTGTGTCTCACTCGCCTTTTATTCCTCCACCTGTAGGTGTGTCATCCACAGAAACAGCCCAAGGCACACTCTGCACGCCCACAAAACGTCCACGAGAATCAGGTACCGCCTCTTCCTCTTGCCTTCTAGCGCCGCACAACCTTTGACATGTTGAGCACTAAATCATTAACCCTGGTGTTTGTTTCCAGCCTCGGGCTCGGAGAGTGAGGCGACACCAGAGAAACGACCACGGACAGAAGAGAAAGAAGGGAGCGGCGAAGAGGCCCACGGGACGCCCAAGCAGAAGAACCGTCGGCGCTGCTATCGCTGCCAAACCAAACTAGAACTGGTGCAGCAGGAACTGGGATCCTGTCGCTGTGGTCAGTATCATCTTTGAGACACATGTCACTGTATAAGCAAAGATGGTCATCAAGCTTGAATGCTGTATTTTGGTTTGCTTCAGTCTTTCTTTTTTTTTCTTTTTTTTTTTTCCACTGACTAGGTTCCCCTAATGATGTTTTTTATTGCATAAATAAGCACTGTAAACTCAACAGGGGGGCTGGATAATGACTGAGTTTGGCTTATGGCATCTTTGTCAAATGTTTGCATATAAATAATGTGGGAAAACTATATCAGAATCACTCACATGTACAAATTACAGGTAATGCACATTCATCCTCTTAAAATTGTATAAAGAAAATAGCACAGACCTGCTTTAGAAACAGGGAAGAGGTCTCTTTTCCTATGTTCTTGTTTAACAATAAGCTTGGCAAAGTAAAATTAAATAAAATGTGTATTAGGGTCACTTCCTGCCTCACCAGCTTCTGTTTGCCTCCCAGGCTACGTTTTCTGCATGCTTCACCGTCTACCCGAGCAACACGACTGTCTGTTCGACCATCTGGGCCGCGGACGTGAGGAGGCCGTCCTCAAGATGGTGAAGCTGGACCGCAAGGTGGGCCGTTCATGCCAGCGCATCGGGGAGGAGTGCTCCTGATTGGCCACAGAGTGAGCAGCCATCCAATAAAACAGGAGCTTGCAAAGAGGAGGTGGTGGTAGTGGTGTTGATGGAAGGAGGTCTAGGAGAATTGACAAATGGGGTAATGGGAGGGGGTGGGTGGGAAGGGGGAGAAGAGGAGGAGGGGATGGGGTGTGGTTGTAACATCCTGCATCTGACCCAACGATTCTGGATCTGAGCTTAAGGCCACCCTGTTGAAGTCCTGGTTTCCTGCCTGGAGCGTCTGTTCGGACTCTGCTCGGGCCAACAGGGGGCCGCCTGGTGGCTGTTCTTCAGAGCTACGTTCAGTATCGCATGTTCTCACACACACAGCCTTAACCCCACCCGTCTTCAGAGGAAGGACACCACAGAGACGGATCCAGTCAGTCGTATGTCATGCACAGTTCTTCTGTGCCTTGCCCCGGTTTCCTCCTCTTTACTCAGTGGTTTGTTGTTTTTGTTCTCTTTCTTTTCAGTACAGGAAGTGAACTGCTCTAACGCTCAGCTGAACTGATCCATTTGGATTTTTTGGATTCTACAGAGTTATTTTATTTTGATTTTTTTCCCCCATTACCTGGTCGCGGATGAGGGGTCTAGCACTATCCCACGACCACTCCTCAGGTCGTCATCAAGGGGTCGGGGTATCAAACCTGTAACCCCACCTTCCTCTTCTTCTTTTTTTTTTTTTTTTTTTTTTTTTCTCCCCCTTTCTTCCACCCGTGTTTGGACCCATGCACAGCATCAATAACCAGTTGTACTCATGCATGGTTCTAGCAACAGTGTATTTGTGCAGGTTTTGAGCGTGTCATTTGGTAATGTGATGCAGTCCAAGGACGCTGCCATGGTTCAGTCCTTTTTTCTTTTTCTTTTTTCCCTCCTGTGTGGCCGTTACAGTGATTAGCTCTGTTTTTACTGCTTAACCACGGTGTCGTGGAGGACAATACAGCCGATCCCTGCCTCTGCTCACAGACTGTTGGCAAAAAGGAAAAATACAAATAAAAAAAAAAAAATAGACAAACACACTAAATGGACAAGAGACACTCAGATAAATCCTCTGTGTAGCAGTCCCTCTTCTCCCTTCTCCCTCCCGTTTTTCAATTTACTGAGTGGTACTGTTGTTCTTGATACATAAAGGGGAAGACGACTGAATTTTTGTATTCAAATGAAGAGTTCTTCACCAAAATGCCATATATTAATTTAGAAAAACAAATATCTGAACTATAACTGAGTCTCCATAGCTTCTCACTGAGTATTTATATTACTACCTTTTATTTTGCGATTTGTCTCTTTGTAGGAAGGATAAATTGGGGATTTATTTTCAGCTTTGAGATGTCTCTTTGGAATATAATTCTTAAAATATTATTTACCATTTTTATTTTTTTTAATACTGATTGCCATCCAGAACATTATTTCAGAGAGCGAGATGATTTAGTTTAAATCTGTGATAAATGTCCACCTAAAACATCAAATAAAACTTCTAAAGTAAAAAAGGGCAAATGTTGGATGGGTTTGAAAACTCTGTTTGCCTTTTTGTCAAAGTAGCCAATTGTAAGACTTTAAGAACTGAATACACTGCTTGTGGCATTGTTTGTTTGTTTTCTTACCACAGATTCAAACTGACTCTGGTGTCTAATGAATGTTTTGGCTGCAGAAATATCATGCGAATTCTGAAATTGAGTGGTTTTCCCCTTTCCTCATACGTTTTTCTTTTTTGTCATTGTTTCCAATCCTACTCCTAATCAGCCTACTCAGTCTGACTGCTTGGACTTTGTGCTGTGCATATTGTTCAGTTACATGTTTCTTCCTCCTTATCTAAAAGGATTGTTCTACCAAAATCAATGTTTAGTTTGTGATGCTGCAGAAGTTGACGTTTTTCTTTTTTTTTTTTTTTTTTTTTTTTTTTTTTTTTTTTTTTTAAGCTCGAGGTGTGAGTGCAACAAAATAAAGACGTTGTGGTTGATTTAAAACAAATTCAGAATCTCCATTTTAAAAAAAAAAAAAAAAAAAAAAAAGCAAGCAATCTGCAGCTTTATCACACATGCGATGATGACGTTACCGTTTCAGTTTTTCAATTTGGAGAAATAGCAGCAGGTCTCTCTGAACGGCAGGAAAATTAGGTGTCGTCTTTTGCAAAATAACTCCATAAAAGTTGATTTGGGTTGAAAGCCTTTAGAAAAACCACTTAACTATGCTAATCCTCACAAGTCACGGTTTGTTCGGTCCCTCATCACTCCCCACTCTTGCTGTCTTCTCCAGTGAGAACAGTGAAGGACAAAGGGTTTGTTGGCTGATTCTTATTTTATTTTTGAAAAAAAAAATTTTTCTTTGAGTGCTAATGAGAAATGGAAAAATCAAATTATCTTTCTGTACCTTTTAAAGGAAAAATTTATTTAACCTTATATCAGTTTGAGTTACTTACACCCTAGCATAGAGTGACATATTTAGTTAAATGTATAAAAACGCAAGAACATAATTCTGTCCTATCTTCTCATTTTAATTTTATCGTGTTCCATTTTCTGCCGAGGAAAATAAACTGGATTAGAGGATGTGATGTGTGTCTTTTATTGTTGGATCACTATATGTTGGTAATTATTTTTCTCCACATAAATCACCACTGACATCGGAATCCAAATTAAGAATCAATAATTCAGTTTTAACTTGTTAATAAATTACAAACACTTACCTTTTTTTTTTTTTTTTTTTAATATTTTTTAAAAAAATCTATATCTCACACTACCAGAATGGGAACCACAAAGAGGAAAGCCCCAACCACAAAATACCTGTAGAGGATCAGGCAAGTCTTGAGTAGTCAGCTGAATGGGAAGTGCAAGATCCAGGTAATCAACGCCTACATTCTGCTGGGATAATAAGCTGGCCAAAGGAGGAGATGGAAGCCACTGACATCAAGATGAGGAAGCTCCTGACCATGTGCGGAGGGTTTCACCCTGAGACTGTACTCCAAGCGAAATGGAGTGTCAGAACCACTGTCTAGGACGGGTGGGCAACTCCTAGCCTTGAGTCCCGGTGTCCTACAGGTTTTAGATGTGTCCTTGATCCAACATAGCTGATTCAAATGGCTAAATTACCTCCTCAAAATGTCCTACAGTTCTCCAGAGGCCTGGTAACAAACACATGATTCAGGTGTGTTGACCCAGGGGGATATCTAAAACCTGCAGGACACTGGCCCTCGAGGCCTGGAGTTGCCCACCCCTGGTCTAGGATGAGGCAGAAAACATCCATGAGTACATCAGGAAGATGGCCACAACCGACTGAATACCTCAGGCAGCAGAAACCCGAGAAGGACAAAGACCAAGGAGAAGAACCATCATGGAAGGGCAGGCCCCTGCATGGTCTGTTCCACCAGCAGACAGAGGAAATGGCTGACATCCAGAAATCCTACCAAGCACTGAGCACAAGATCCATAGAGGCTGGGGTCTATCACACCAGGCAAGACCCCAGGTGCAGGCTGTGTAAAGATGCCCCAGAGACAATCCAGCACATAACAGCAGGGTGCAAGATACTAGCAGGTAAGGCATACATGGAACGCCATAACCAAGTGGCTGGCATAGTGTACAGGAACATCTGTGCCGAGTATAACCTGGAAGTCCCGAGGTCAAAATGGGAAATGCCCCCAAGGGTGATGGAGAATGACTGAGCTAAGATCCTGTGGGACTTCCAGATACAGACGGACAAAATGGTGGTGGCTAACCAACCGGACATAGTGGTGGTAGACAAACATGAGAAGACGGCCGTAGTGATCGATATAGCAGTTCCGAATGACAGCAACATCAGGAAGAAGGAACACGAGAAGCTCGAGAAATACCAAGGGCTCAGAGAAGAGCTCGAGTAGATGTGGAGGGTGAAGGTGACAGTGGTCCCAGTGGTAATCGGAGTACTAGGTGCAGTGGCTCCCAAGCTAGGCGAGTGGCTCCAGCAGATCCCGGGAACAACATCGGAGATCTCTGTCCAGAAGAGCGCAGTCCTAGGAACAGCTAAGATACTGTGCAGGACCCTCAAGTTCCCAGGCCTCTGGTAGAGGACCCGAGCTTGAAGGATTAACCGCCCACAGGGGCGAGTGGGGAATTTTTTTATATATATATATATATACACACATACATACATATATACACATGTGTGTGTGTATACACATATATATATATATATATATATATGTGTGTATATATATATATGTGTGTGTATGTATATGTATGTGTATGTGTGTGTATATACGTGTGTGTGTATATATATATATGTGTGTGTGTGTGTGTATAAAATTATTTGTATGCTTCTGTGAATTTAATCTTTTTGCGTCGAGATAATTGAAGATTTAGGATAAAGGAAGTTTGCTTCCTGTGTTACTGATGGGGTGACAGGATGATTAGAACCACAGAGGGGAGGACACAGTTTTGGTTTAATTGTAAAATGATAAATTAGCCATAAAAACACAACTTTATTTGGGCTGTTTTTGTGGAAATCATTTAACAAATGGCATTGATGAAATTTGCTTTTAAAGCTGTAATCAGAGTAACTTTTAAGTCTATCGAAGTTTCAATGCAAAAAAAGGTCACGGTTTAACCAAAGTTCATTATTGACGCTGACAGTGATTTATTTTAATATTGTATATTGCAGTCCTTCTAGGTGAGAACCATGTTGGATTGCATTAATATAGAGCCGGCAGATTGGGAAGAACATGAAAACTGAAACCAGCTGAACTGTTTGAAATAGAGTTAATATAAATACCTGTCAGTGTTGGGGATTTATGTAGTGCTTTGTTGTTTGTTTATGAGCCGATACCTCGGTTTCCTCATGTCTCCAAAATTGCTTTGTCTTCACCTTAGAAAATTTGGATAAATTGAATGCAGTGCACAGATGTTCATACATTCAAGTTGGTCAGCGCTGATCAAGTGCTGGATTTTGGTTTCATTGAAAACTGACTTTTGCAACACAGAGGAACTACACCACCGTTTTGAAAATAGAAACTGAGGTCAAAGACCATATGAATTCATCCTCAACCTGGATTCACTCACAGACATACACAGATTGTTACCCAGCACAGACACTAGATGGTGCACCAAGACAGTAAAAATCTTTTTCTCCCTCAGGTTCATATCTCATAAGAAGGAACAGTTTTATTTTTGTGCCACATGTTTTATTAATAAATATAGGATGGATCTAAGTGCTCAGTAGTGTTCCTGATAATTTATTGACCTGATATGTGGAATAACTGACCATTTTATTCTTGTCAACTTGTCTGAAAACAGGAAAAATACAATCTTGCTTCCTCCCTCCTCATGTTCTTCCAGTCTCATCACTCCTATTTCAGCTTTTTCCACTTGTTCTCATTTTCTTTTACTGTTGTTGTTCTTTGCTTCCTCCTTTGTATTTTCCCACGTTTTCTCCCACTCTGTTGCACTTTCTCCCTCTCCTCCACTATCCCTCTGTCCTCTTTCGTTCCTCTCATACATTTTGTAGCTTTTATTTTATTACCAATTCTGCATACTGCACACTCACTGCTGAAGTGGGACACAGCATGGTTAAATATAGCAGTAATGCAATAATAAAATATTTTTACTACACTAATTTTATGGATAGAAAACTACTCAGGACAAGGAGATGTGATAACCCAGTAGGCCTGGATTATATATATATTAAAAAAAATCTATCTTAATGACTAACAGAGCCCTTGCATGGATATTTATTGAACATTTATCATTTATATTATTCAGTGATTTATTTAAAATGTACTTATTGTAAATTCCTGTGTTAAAAAAGTTAAAAACTATATTGACTTATATTCAAAATCTGTATGTAATCATTTGTGTCATCTATGACATTTAAGAAATATTAGCTGAAGTTGAACTAGGGCCAGGTCGTACTTTTGTGTAATATCAATTTCTACCAAAAGAGGGTGGGGTGAGTCAATAGAGCATTTGGAGCCAAATCCAGTACCTTCACTGTCCCATATCCATTCCAGATCAAATAAACAATTTTCCTGCTTCTTGTGACAGCAATGGACAGCTACTACAGAAAGTATAAATAAGTGAAGCCACCATGGAAGTGATCCAAACCTGCATTCTTTCTAATAACCAGCAGGGGGAGATGCCACTGGTTCCAGAAGGACTCCCAGCTGTGTGCAAGTCTAAAATGTCTCTTGTCTGCTTTGCTCACTGTGGTAAACACTTTCATAATGAATGTACTAGCTCAATCACCAGTTTCAGGTCAAAATGAATAAAACATAAAGTTCAGTCTATGAATTATGGTCATCATTAGAGTCAGAATGGATGATTATTCAGGGTGTGTGGTGTTCTCAGTTTCACAGTCCATCCTCTCTTGTTTCAAAACACCAAGTCTCCTACTGTGAAAATACTGAATTCAAGGCTTTATAACAAGACATCACTAAACATTAGATAAAGGCCAAAGTGACAAATTCTAGCCTTTGTACTGTGTATGGAAACTACACTAAGAACTTTTCTCATTTCATAACTGAAACGTCCTCCTGTCAGTGACCCTCATGTCTTTTGTCCTTCGTCCTCCTATCTGTGATTTGTAAATCAATCTCACCGCTTCATGTTTGAAGAATATTGAAAATAATGGCAAGCTTCCTCTATCCCGGATGACAAAGGAGGCTTGCTAGAGGCATTATCATCAAGGATGGACAGATAGATTCTTTGCACAAGTAGTTTTACGTTCAGTGTATAAAGGAAGCACAGACCTTGGTGGGAGAAGGGCTCTTTAAAGAACTTTTTTTACTCATAGGTTGTTTCTTTTATTTAAGCTCATCAAACTTACTGCACTTACCTTCACTGTTTCAGGGTTCTATTAAAGATAGGCATGACATCTCACAACATTACAGCATGTAATGAATTTAATTAAAAGTGGCCATAAGTTCTGAGATCATAAAACACAGCAGTAGTTGGACTATAAAAAAACATTCATAAACAATGTGTGATGCTGTGTTGTTGAACGTCATATTTAATTGGCATTGATCACAGGGAAGGATTCTCATTTTGATGAATGCATCAGTCCTCATCCCACTTCCTCATATCCTTGTTGCCAGTTTGGGAAATTTTAGTGTAATGGTTTACACATTTACCTAACAAGCAAAAAACAAAAAAAGTCCCTCCAGTTTTTGAATCATTGTGAGAATAACAATTGTCACCGCAGTTTAAGGAGAAATAATCAGTAATGGGATAGATTTGGGGGAATGTACAACAAAGTAGAAAAACTTGAGGGACAAATATGTATACACCCGATAAAATCCAACCACGTCAAAGAGCAAGGATCCAGGAGGGAAAAAAGTCCAACATTTTATTTTCCTATCAGCTGGTACCACATACAAAACACCGGGGCACAAACACACGGAAATGACTGTATAACGCAAGTATAAATTCTAGCAATGATGTCGGCCACTTACATAAGTTACATGTCAGACTCTAAAAAGATTAACTGCAGAAGTCTAAATCAGGCATTTGGGATTAGCTGGAAGCAGCTTTATAAACGTGGTAAAACTCTGCCCCCTGATGGTGAAGGTTTTAATTACATTCTGTCAAGGTTAATTACAAAAAGTACCTTTAAGCAGTACTTCATATAAGTTTCTTATTCTTCACACTTTTCAGAAACTGCAGCTAACTTATTTTAATTTATGATAATCTGCTAGTTTTCCACATTGGTTATTATCGATAAACTCAAACTTGAATAACTTGGCTGAGCAGAAACTGCAAAATCCAAAAGTATGCAACAGATAAACAATAATCTATCAGAGCAAGGAAACAAGTAAATGCATGCCTACATCTTTCCCCAGTCAATGCCTGTCATGCTGACCTAACTGATCATTCTCCCTTTGTTTTCTCTCAGTTTTCTCCTCTCTTCTTCCTCCTCCTCGTTATTTTGTTTCGGGCTCCTCTTTAGTGGAGTAGTTGCGGATGTCGCCAGGTGGAGCTCCATGCTCTCCCAGTCAAACCTTCAGGAGGGTCCAGGACTCCCTCAGCGAAACACACACGTATACAATAACATGCTCGCGCACACCAGCGCACGCGCTTACGGCTGTCAGGCGTGTCAGAGAAGCGCTCGCGCTTCTGTGAGTTGAAGGAGCGAGAGTGAGGGCGAGCGTGTAGTCGGTGCTTTACAGTGAGCGGGACCAGGCACGCTGCTGCCGTGTCAGTGAGTGGAGGCTGGCTCCGAGTCCGCTTCTTTCACTTCTTTTCACGCTTCTGTGAAATGGACTTCTGACAGCAGCCGGGCTGCGGGCGCCGCCGGTTCCTCCTGACCGGAAAATGAAGCGACTCTGTCGGAGGCTGGCGGTGGCCGTGGCGGTGCTGGTGTGGCTGGGAGCGCTGGTTTACCTGCTGGTGTTGAGCCGGAGGAGGTTGCCGGAGCTCAGTGCAGGAGCGGGAGCAGGGAGAGGAGGAGTAGCAGGAGAGACAACCTACAACCAGGTGAAGTAAAAATATGACCTGCTGTGTACGCGTGGTGGACTTAAGCTGGACGTCTGCGGAGCTCGGGGCAGTCGCACTAGTTTTAGCAGCATCATGAACCCAAATCCCGAGTGAAGGAGTTTCTGAAACAGACATGGAAACGGGAAAAAAGTTGTAAAGAATTGCTCCAATATGAGAAAGTCCTTTTTGACATTAATCTTAAGTAAAGCAACCAAATTGTCAGAAAAAAAAAATCTAGTGAAGTTTAATGATGGGGGAAAAGTGTTTACTCTTTGTAATTACCTCCGGTGGACCTAAGCATCACTAATGAGCTCTTCCAATCGTTGCACTTTCTCTTAATGTATTTTAAGGTGAATTCTTGACCCGTAAAATACTTTGGACATACAGTGGACTAAAAACAAGACTAAAACATCTAAAAGGTGAGATGAGAGCAAATGCCACCAAAGATCCCAACTTTCTTCTGATTGCTTTTCTTGACTTGACTCCCAGAGGAAATGCTGTCTGCTGTGTTGCAAGTTAAAAACTTTTATTTTTCAGTAGATTTATTATCAGTGAAAAATCAGTTTTCTAATCCTACAGTATTCCTATCAGAGCAACTCAGTAAATTGTGAGGTAATACTCAGTTTGTTATTTTAAATTTCATTCATTTTTTTAATGCAGTGTTGCACGCTCAGTATCCACTATCAGAGCTCTTATCATTGTTTAATTCAGTTATCAGATTGCAGTGGTTCCTTTGAAGATAATTGGGTTCAATTTCGACCCAGCTTGATACCCATGCCCTGCGTTCACTGCAGGACGTCTGTTATGCAAAAGACCCGCAACATGTTCACTGTAGCTGGGGGTATAAACGTATTGATCCTGTCTCTCTTACCTTGTTAAACAGAGCTGCCAGCGCACACATGCACACCATGTAGGAATCGTGTAACAGCCCAACTGAATGGTAAATGGCCTGTATTTGTATAGCGCTTTACTTAATCCCTATGGACCCCAAAGCGCTTTACACGACATTCAGTCATCCACACATTCACACACACATTCACACACTGGTGATGGCAAGCTACATTGTAGCCACAGTTGCCCTGGGGCGGACTGACAGAGGTGAGGCTGCCAGACACTGGCGCCACCGGACCCTCTGACAACCACCAGTAGGCAAACGGGTGAAGTGCCTTGCCCAAGGACACAATGACCGAGACTGTCGGAGCCGGGGCTCGAACCGGCAACCTTCCGATTACAAGACGAACTGCCAACTCTTGAGCCCCAATCGACCGAATGTCCGTAAGAATATGGTGAGATTGTCATACGTGGTATAAACCATATAATTAGCAGGGATACTGTATGAATTTATCAAGAAAAGATTATCTATGCTTCAGATAAATTGTAGCTGACCTTTGTAAAGAGTGTTCTGGGTCAGGAATTTGTTTTGTTGTGAGGCACAACAGGTAAAATGCATCCGCTTCAATGTAGTTTACCTGAATAAATCTAATGAATAGGGATCCAAGATGCAAGATTTTTGGATGGAAGTACCACTCCAGCGTGTATGTGCAGGGCATTTCTGTGTGAGGACTGCTACATATTCAGCATCTCCACCACACGCTGGGACTCAGCAGTCTGTGTCAAAGGAACATGTGTTTATAGAAACTGCAAAAAATACAAAAAATAAATTCTGCATATGAAGTAGGAAAGATCTCTCATAAGCTGTTGTGTTCCTTGTGCTTTTCTGAAATTAATATGCATGTACTTGAATCACATTATTTGTTCTTCAACACCAGCGTACACACCTCTGACCTCCCCGAGGCCCTTGTTAATGTTTGCTTGTTGCTAAAGTGCACACTAAGCACTGAATGAAGGCTTTCAGGAAGTTCTGAGTACACAGCAGAAACCCACGTTGCAGTTAGACCACCTGCAGTGTGCGTTTATTTTTGTGAGTGTATGTGTGATCTGTTACAGTGCAGTGAATTTAGAGCTAGTGTAAAAGCTGCTTCACAGGAATTCCATTCTTCACATCATCCTATATATACAGAATAGACTTACACTTCTGCGTCAGCTCTATGTCGTAACTTATGCCATAACCGGAACCCTATTTTAACCCTACGCTGCAACCTTCTACCTGGTGTGCACCTCCCGAGAAACATAATGCGGGTTGATGCATAACAGAATAACTCGAATACTGTGGAAAGTTGTTGTGTAGGAATAAAAGGAGTTTCCGGTTACTATGAAAGTTACGACGTAGGATAAATCAAGCTTTAGGCTTCTCTGAAACCTGCAACCAGCTTTTCAATGGAGGCCTACAGCAGCAGGTATTGAACCGAAGTGAGCTTAGCCTGCAAGCAGGTCTAAATATTGAGTCAGGAGGCTGGGCTCAAATGCAGACTTTGCGATTTAGACGTAGTGAGAGAAAAGTTTTATTCCTGTTCACCAGAAGATGATGTTCTTCTGAATGAGAGGACCTATAATGGTCCAAGCCCATAATTTTATTTGACTGTACTGTAGTGGCTCTGATTGATTCTAAATTAGAAAGAAACCTTATTTGTCCTGTACTGGGCCCTCAGCTCATCCTCTGTCTGAAAAAGAGCTGTTTTAACTCCATCTTTCTCCCTTTAATCCAACTTTATTTTGATTGGGTGCCCTTCTTAAACAGGAGGTTTGAACAGCAGGTGTGTGTGCTTGACTGCGTGCACGTATTGAGTATTATAGAGTAGCATGCTCTGTCTGCGTGGGCAGAAAGGTTCGCAGACTGAATCAAAAGCAGGAAGATAAATCAGCATTCGTGACAGTCTTACTCACCTTGTCACTCTACCGTGACTGTAGATTTCTACATTTGTTTGATAGAATACTAAAAAGATCAGGAAAGCAAAACCACAGTGCTAACAAAGGGTGTGCACTGAAGTCAGAGTATAAAATTTGGAGCAAAGTATGTATATTGCACTCCTTGGGGCTTAAAAAGTTGGAGTGGTTCATCAGATGATCTGGGAAACTCATCTCTTATAAGATACTAGAGATGTGTTCAAATGTCCATTTGATATATAGCGCACTACATATCAGTCAGCAGTTTTATAGCGCTGATTGAAATCTCAGCTGTAAATTTCATTCTCTATGTTATGTTCTACAAAAATCGCCACACGAGACAGCAAGAAGTGGGTTACAGGCGCTTTATCGTATATCCATCGAAGGAGACCGCCGCCTCGCTATCTGTTAAAGAAATGTGATGTGGTGTGCTAATGTGATTTTCTTACCTGTTGAGAGGGGAGCATAATACTCCTTGGATGTCTCAGCGGTGCGGTGGCTTGTTTCCTCCCTTGCCTTAGCAGTAGGATTAAAAAAAACGAAATTATGCAAGACACCTACAAGAAACATATTTGAGACTTTTTAGTCTAAACTGTAAATATGTTGGAGACGTGTTATTAAGTAGCATCCTTATGAAACCTTTGCACACAAGCAATAAGAGTGAAGCTGCTGCTGTTAAAAAACAAACTGTTATTACGTTGCATTTGGCTGTGCTTCGAAGGGGTTTAAAATGCATATACTGGAGATACAGTTACAGCAGCCCTTTCCTTCTTTTGCTCTTGTAGGTGGATTTGGTTCAGCTGAAGTACGCTGTAAATAAAGTTTGCACAGATGGTGTGTGGATTAGACTTTTTTTATTTTAAGAATACAGAGTCGTACGTCAGTCAAAATGTGTGTGTATACCCAAAAACTGTGTTACATTGCACCATATAGAGGATGACAGTATAAGCCGACTGCTGTCAGATTTGAAAGACAAACTGTCTCACCCTGTGAGATGATGGATGGACTATCTAGGGACACCTGGGGAACAGCTGGGCAGATGGGTGATGATGGTCAGGTGATGTGCCTCTGCATTGACCTTCAGAGTTGGAGTGACTGAAGTGGCAAATCATGTGTTTGTGCACAACTAGATCATGAAGAAGGACGGCCTGGCAGAGATGAGTTAAGCTAACTCAGTAATGATCAAAGTGATTATGCTGAAGAAGAGAAACCCTTAAGCAGCTGACTTCCAAAGCGATTGTAATTTTTGACAATAATTTATGTAGAACGTCATTAAAAAGACTCATTAACAATAATGTAAAGTCGGGAACAATATGAATCGTCTTAATTTTGAGGCATGACTTAATTTTGTGTGAATAGGGAGGTGTTTTCAAACTGCTGATAATTCATGCAATGAAGCTTAATCTACTGTTGCTCTCATTGTAAGTTGACCTGGATAAGATTCTCAGCTAAATGCCTCAAATCTGAAATCTGAAATGTAATTAAACTACTTCAGTTGGAGGGATAGAAACAGCTGCAACCACTTTAGCCTATCAAAAGAAGAGGAAAAAAAGACTGTCTTGTCTTGCCTTGTGTGGACTTGTTCGGTAAGCTGTGAGCCTACAAGCTAATGAGAGAATCGCTGTTCATTCAGCAGAACAGTGTGTGTGTGTGTGTGTGTGTGTGTAAAAATGAATGTATCATTTTCAAGTCAGGACACACATGCTGAAATGCAGCTCGGCTAATACCCAGCCAGATACAGACTTGCCAACTTAATCCTACAGTTTTTCACACCCAGTGTAAATCTGTAGGTACAGATTTGCCTGGTATCATCATTACCATGCACACAGTCTGCTTGTATCATAAGAAAAGAAGAATATATTTGGCTCTTTCTAGTGCCGTGGTGTATTATCCAAATGCAAGTTTAAACAGGAGCACTAGAGAAGTGATACAGTCTTAATTAGAGAGAAAAACATTTGGAATCAAACCAAATGTATCTATAAAAAAACAGGAAACTTGTCTGAGGAATTTTGCTCAACAGAAACGTCTTAGTTTTAAATTCCTAATTCAGTGTAAAATCCTTTTGTGCAATATTTGATGATACACTCTGCTAGCTGTCCCATTAAGCTTAAAATATTCTTTCTGTTTGTGCATGCAAAATGATCTTGTCTATCCACATCCACACCCCTGAGTTCATGCAAGCTGTCAATGTGCATGTGAAATTTGACTGTGCAGACTGTGTGACTGAGAAATGAGGGTGTGCACGTTTGCTGTCACATTAGAATAAAAATAAGAGAGTCACCTCCTCACAACTGGGAACAGTTGGTGAGTACTCAGGGATTACATTGAATATTTCTTTACATTTAGTGACTGAATGTAAGTAATTGCAGCGATATGTTGGTTGCAAAGACATTGAGAATATAATTAGTTATAAACCTCTTGGTGACCAACTTTGTTTGCAACATAATTGCACAGGTAATACAGTGGAAGGCAACTTGTCTTCAGATATTCACGGTCCAACTAGAACTGCCTGCAATCATTCTCAGACAGACTGGCAAAGGTTTGCAAATAACTGCTGATTCATTAATACAGATTGCCAACATGTTCCAATCAATCTCACTTAGTCTTTGCTGAAAAGTACAACAATTTCTAATCTCTGAGCTCTGGCTAGACTCTAAATGTAAGTAGTTATTATGAATTTCTGGGTTTGGCAACAGATTTGTCATTACTGATATATCACAAATAATTGTTATATTGCAACAAAGAGATGGTATTTAATTGACAATTCGTTCCCATCCAGTCTGAGACTGATGGCAGTCTGACTCCACCTTATTGCAGACAGTAACTGTCTGCAAGTCGTCACAGACCTGGAGCCCAACTTCAAAGCAAACATTTCAAATGCATTGAGATTTTAAGTTTATTACGCATGATCACAGTAATTTTGGTTGTGGCATGGTCTCCAATCACTGTTTCTCTCTTTTTTGTGACTGTAGCTTTATGTTTGTATATATGTATGTTTGACTAGTCTTTGCACATTATGTTTTTTTTCTTTTTTGTTGTTGTTGACCGAATGCTCAGTTAATATAATAATTTTCCTTTCTTTTTGTTCTTTTTTACACTCGTTTGAATTAGTCTAAATTTGCTTGTAGCTGTTTCAATGTTAGCAAACGGTACTTGTTTTTGTGTGAATGAATGCAGTCTCAAGGCGTGTGTTTGGCATTCAGAACTACAAACTCCACCCTGATCGTTTCTGGTTTATCACGAATTCCACTGCAGAAGCAGGAATGTTTGTGGGGCAGGAATTGCGACACAAAAAACAAGGTTCATGCTGTAGAAATGCAAGCTAATCTCACGAATTCTTGAAAGGCCATAGGAGATGGACAATACGTCACACTTCTGGAACTTTATCCTTTCTGTTTATGAAAAAAATCTTAATCCTAGTTGCACTTTGGAAATTGAACAAGCAAGATTTCTACACAAACATGTATGTTCCTGTGGTAATGAAACATGTATGCAATCACGTACTGCTTACATAGGGTCGTATCCTTGTTGTTGACCTAATTACACTGTAAGTATATTATTGACACGGTTGATCAAAGGTGTGTCTCTGCAGAGGTGTGTAAATGGTAGGCAGGTAACATTTACACACCTCCAACATTTGAAAACAATCAGCAGGTAG
This sequence comes from Neolamprologus multifasciatus, assembly GCF_963576455.1. Taxonomy (NCBI): domain Eukaryota; kingdom Metazoa; phylum Chordata; class Actinopteri; order Cichliformes; family Cichlidae; genus Neolamprologus; species Neolamprologus multifasciatus. The sequence goes on from NC_140453.1 coordinate 22,079,940, forward strand.
CCATTTTTTAATCAGAAGGAACCTTTAAGCTACATGTCTGTGGCTGCTAAAAAACATATAAATTTTTTTAGTACATGCCAAGCATTTGTGTGTGAGTGTATGCCAGGACAGAGGATGTGTCTTTTGTCAGCAATGCTCGTGCTGATGAGTACTATTCAAATGCTAATGCAGAATTCCCACTCCTCACTGGATTAGCCTGCACTCCTGTTTACCTAGCATGACTGCTTCCTGTACAAGGAAGGATACTCCTGTACTCTGTGCACACACAGAGAAATGCTTATATGCAGAATCACACCCTCATCTATATGCGCGCACAAGAAAACTGGTATTTCTTGCGGGATCCCACACATGGACACACACATACACACTGAGAGAGCTTTTGGAGAGCCTTTGAAGCAGCATGGTTGGAGTGTGCCTGTGTCCTCGGGCAGGTTGGCAGGGGGTCTTTATGGAGTTTCTGCCTTCAGAAATCCAAACATGAGAGGAAACAATCTGTTGGTTCTTTGAATACTGAAGGACACTGCCTCACTGTGTGCCTCTCTCTTTCTCTCTCTCTGGTGGAGGAATGTCAAGCGTCTCAGGGCAAGATGTTGATCAGATCTGGACCAGACAGAAATTATTTCTGTATGCAGTACATTATTCATTGAATTCATTATTTCACAGAGGATTCTCTCTTTAAATGATGAACGCAATGGCACTGAAACCATGTGTCTAACAGAGTTAGCGCTGGTGCTTCCTGACACTTTACAAATGCACCACTGCTAATGCACTGTTAGTTTGCTCTGTTTAACCTGTGCTCTCTTCAACTACCACACCTCAGAAACTTTAGAGCCTATGTAAAGTATAGTTAACAATTTGTTTAAAAAATTATACATGTTAGCAAATGATTGAAGAAAAGGTTTTATTAAATTGTTGAGGTGGCCATTGAACCATTTTTGCCAGCTTTGCCCTAATTGTGCAAATTTGTCTTCGCTGATCTCTGATGGCAGAAGTTCCATACAGCGTAGTCTGTTTTTACATGATTGATTGACATTATATTGATCAAGTGACGAAAAGATGATGTGATTCTCTGAAGCATTAGACTGATTAAAAGTTAAGAATCACCATGTGCACCCACCTTAGTAGTGACCAATTTTTAAGGATAATCTGCCGTTACTTTTGAACAGGGGCCAAACCAACTACGTCCTTCCACTCCTGTCCTGCCAACATCTGGTTGGTCTCATCCAGTCTAATGTGTGTTGTTATTCTTCAGTTGCTCCATTCATGGATCATTAGAACAGCTTATTCACCTCCAGCTCACCCTATCCCTAGCATACTGTTTTCTCACTAACCCTGTGCATTTCCTCTCTCACTACATTCGCCAATCTCCTCTGTCGTCTTCCTCTTTTCATCTTGGCTGGCAGCTCGATCTTCAACATCATTTGTCCATTATATCCACATCCCTCCTCTGCACATATCCAAACCAATTCAGTCGTGACTCTCTAATTTTGTCTCCAAACTGCTCAACCTGACCGGTCCCTCTGATCTGCTTATTTCTAATCTTACCATCTTGTAAACCCTCCCTTTCACTCCTACCTCTATCCTTCTCTCACAAATCACTCCCAATACTTGTCTCCACCCACTCCACCCTCCCTGGACTCTCCTTCACCTCTCCAGTGCTTGTCTGTTCCTTATTAAAACTTCACCTGCACTACCTCCACTCCTTGCGTCTTACAGCTGCCTCCTTTTTTGCACACATGTATTCTGTGTGGCTTCTATTGACTTTTGCTGCTCTTCTCTCCAGAGCATACCTCCACCTCTCCAGGTTTTATTCCACCTGCTCCTGACGCTCAATACAGATCAATGTCATCTGCATCGACTGATGCAGTGATGAAAGAACTCAGTATTAGTGCATATTGTGATTTTTTTCTTTTGTCCCTAACTCATGGTTCAACCAATCACACAACTAGAATGCAAGATTGCTTAGTTCAGTATATAGAGTGACAGAGTGCTGTGAGAGTATTAACCCTGCTGCTTCAAGTTCCCTTGTTTAGTTTTTTGCACGAATCCCAAAGCCGATAGTAGCCCTTTTTTAAAATTAAAAAATAAATAAATAAAGGAAAAAAACTTCATTAATGGATTAATGGTTGATACTACACACTGTAGTGCTCTATGCATGTAGAAAAACTTAAAATACAATATACATTTTCACAATATTCTTCTTCATAGCATCATTTTTAAAACAGTCATCAATTTCTTAGCTTATTGCAATGTTTTTTGTGGAAATCTCTCTTACAATTTGACTTCTGTCTCAGTTTCTCTCTTTTCTTTCTCGAGAAAACAAGATCGATGCTCCAGTCACTGTGCTCGTTGCGTGTATCACAACGCCCAATCGCGCCACAATGGCACAAGGCACACTCACACACAATACTGTACACTACACTAAATAACACAAGAGCACACATACATAAACTGCATGCACACGCACAGTTGAAATTATTCATTTCCCTGTCATATGAAATGCAGTTATTGTTCCTTTCTCCTTCCCTCTCCCTATCAGGAGGCATTCACATGGACAAGAGGAGAGGGAAATGAGTTTTCAGAGCGGCTATAACCAGCTCCCAGGGAGGGAATAATAATAATAATGTTTTATATGAAGCACTCAGTTCAGCAGGGCCCACAGGTTGGCTAACTAGACTGGCCTCTGGCACTGGAGGACTCATTTGTGAAACACACTTACCACTGTGGAAATGAACCTAACTGAGGTTCAACAGCTACAGCGGCTGATATATCACTAAAGTTATGTCGCAGCTTTGCGATTTTCATGATGTTGGTTTGGAAAAATGCCAAACAATCAACCAGTTAAGTGTTTATTTTTTGACTGGTATTGATGGTAGGGATAAAAGGGCACCAGTTTAAGCTTTTAAACCATATGTTAATTGAAATTTGTCATGTCTTTGAGTAGGTTCAGAGTTTCCTAACATGTTTTTTCCCTGACATGTCATAGTGTTATGTTGTCATAACATAGACTTAGTGTTATTTTTTTTACAATAAAATATTATAAAATATGATTATATTGTGGCCATGTTTCTCAGTTTTCCCATGTCTGTATCGTAATTAGAAATGTGAAGCTAAATATTTGCAGACATCACCCAGCAGAGATCCATGTCAGAACGCTAATGTGCCAAGCAGTCAGACTGGACATGTGGTGGTTTGGTGTAAATCAGTTCCCATGTTTCTGTTTTGTGTTTAGTATACTGATTCATATTCTATTCTATCTGTTTCATATCAAAGCAAATGTAGGTTTAAAAAAATTTGAGATATCAAACAAAACAGACGGAAATGTTGCTGTGAAGGCTTTGCTGTACAGCAGCTGTGGGGAATATTGACTTACCCTGCGAGGCTTGGTCACTGAAGGCCATATGTGTTTTTAGGGAAGGTGGAGTATTGCAAAGGTAGAAAAACAGTGGTATCGAAGCGCTGGCAATTCTGAAACTCTGGAAAGAATTCATTTACAATTTGTGATTTGGATTAACTGAAGTTAGGGGGGGGGGATCCATCTGTTATTTCATTTTTTTGTGAATATCAACAACAGAATATTGTTTATTTAATCGTATCTAATTAAAATTTCGTTATTTGGTGCAGTTTCTATGTTTCCCCCAATAATTCTCAGAACCTTCAGAAGTTAATTTTCATTTCAAATTTTGACATTTTAGCTTTTTGCTTTGAAAAGTTTTTTTTTTTCTTCCAGCAAGAATTGCAACTTCTTTACTTGTTTAGCAGAAATGGTACAAAGAAATATTGTTACATAAGCATTCATATGTAACAAATGCAATGTGCAGTATTTAAGCCATGTGGCCCTAATTTCAACCCTTTATCTCTCTCACCCACAAAAACGACATCTGATGACCTCGCCTGTACCCTTAATTACCGTAGTTTTCGGGTCATAAGCCGCTACTTTTTTCCCACACTGTGAACACTGCGGCTTATACTGACGTGCGGCTAATGCAGATTTTTTTTTTTATGCGGCCAAAAACATTTTGCCTGGTAACAGTAGACCAATAAAATTGACGAGTAGTATGTATACGGTATATATTTTTACCGGTTGTTAAGGGACGTTGTAATGTTGTTTGTGCACTGTTCCGTAAAAAAACATAAGCAACGTAATTTGTTTGTTACTGATACGTACGTTTACTTAAAGGTAGCCGTGTTACAGGCGCTGTTCGAGGAAAAAAAAAGCATTTGCAGTATGTATTTTTGTATGTTACCATAACGTTTATGTTACCATGTTTATGTTACCTTACGGATTAAATTAAACGTTAAACGTGTAATATTTCTGTGTAAATATCTGATATTACAAGTGAAATGCATACGGCTTAAAATCCAGTGCGGCCTGTACAAGTACAAAATTGATTTTCTTTCTAAAATTAGAGCATGTGGCTTTTAATCAGGTGCGCTCTGTAGTCCGGGATTTACGGTACGTGTTTTTGACACCACAGGATATTTTGATAAAGATGTGCATAGTTTCTGGGTTTTTCCAAGGGTAGTTGCGTAGGCAGAGGTAACCCTCACTAACTTCTGATGCAAACCCAGCAGGCCTTAAATATGACCGAAACTGCTCAGTTCAGAAAAGAGCTTTAAGGGATATTCCTAGTATGCTTTCAGGGGGTAAAGAGTCAATTTGGAGGGCCTTTTTTCAATATAGAACTTCACCCTTTACTGTATATACATATTCTTCACATCATAAAGTGTTCATTTAAATTTCTATTGGTGTGATGTTTTGAATAAATCTCTCTCAGAAACTGTTCTTTACCTAATTACATTTCCAACAAATGCACATTTTACTCATGTACATGTATCTGACAGCTTCAACTAATGTTTTTTTTTTTTAACTTACAATTTTTCACTGACTACATAGTCTTCACTTCAGAGGTTATTGGACAGCAGCTTTGAGCTAAATTAGCACCTGATCAGATGTTATACAAAGAAACCATACAATTCCTGAAATGAGAAGCATGTTTCTCTCAACAGCACAAGAAAGGGCGTTTAGCATTTTCCCCTCCTAATTCCTTCCTACTTTATAAATGATTCAAAGCTTCAAAAAAAGGAAAAAAAGCAAGAATCAGCATAAATTGGATTTTTTTTTTTTTTAGATGGGGATGCGGTATAATCAAGCATCTTTGACTGCAAAATTATCCATGTACTCTGTATGTGTGTGTGTGTGTGTGTGTCTGTGTTTCTCTTACACACACAAACATACAGATAAACAGAGGCTGGGAAAGGCTCGAAGGTTTGATTATGTCATCATGCAGGCTCAGCAGGACAGTGTCAGTAAATCATAACTTTACATGTACCGACATTTCATTTATAATTCATATGATGGTCATGTAGGCGTCAGTTTGGGTTCCGCTTTGCGAGTGTGTCTCTTCACTTGTGCTACACATACTTGGGTTGTGTCTGTGTGTATCTGTGTGCAATGGAAATTAACTGTCACTGATAAGACATGCACCACTTTGTTGCGCTACACAACAGATGCCTTAGTGTGTGTTAGGGTTACGGTTTTGTGTGTGTGTGTGTGTGTTTCTGAAAAAGAAGTTACTGTCGCTTTCCACAATGACTTGACTTTTTAATGTAATATATAAATCAGGCTCTTGATTTCTTGTTTGAATATGGGGATTAGAGAACAAGATTCACACAGCTGTTGAAAGAACATGATGTCTTAATAATCAGGATAAACAAGTCGTATGTGTATGGCAAAAGGATTTTGAATAAATTCCGACTGAAAAAGGTTCTAATTTTAAAACTTGAATTAAATATGATGTTAAACAAAAAACCTAGAAGGAACTTTTGCTACTTGGTAGCCCTGTTGGTAACACCTTCAGGTTGTTATTTTAAGATAAGACTGTAGATCTGAAGGACAACAGGGTGCTGAGCTTAATAATCACATGGATTTAAAACCTGTGTGGAAAGAATCATGAATCAGATTTGACAAGTTCTTAAAAAGTTTGGTTACTTTCTAAAGTTTTGTGACAGCAGAGCTTAATATATGGCTCAGTCCACGGTGATGCCACGATGCCATTTTGAACAGTGTACTTGAACAGATGCTTCAGAAACCATTATGCCTGCATAGAAATACGATTGGTATTGGTTGTTCTTGGTTTTGCTGTTTTGAAGTTTTGCTGTAAAGTGTATTTTGGCATAGAGTTGGTTTTTTATTCTACAAATGTTGCTGTCTTTCCTGAAGACAACTTCATCCTGGGGTTGGATGTAACCTACCTCCACTTTCTTGGACTGGCACCAAAGATGATCCTCCTTATACCACTGTGACCTTAGTGGTAATTGTAATTAGAACCTGCAGCAGCTGGAGAACTGATCATTCATGATCAAGACAGGAACAGTCACGGGCACTGACTGGACAGCAGCTGTTACACAGTGCAACGGAAATAAAATATTTGCAGAAAGAAACATTTAAGAACACCTCTTCACGGCACACAAGGATGCATGTACATACTTAAACACTAAATGTTTATTGAGGTTATATATTAAAGAAGTGCAACTATAACTTTTCCATATATTTTCATGTAGACATTTGTTTTCCTCATTCAGAGGTGTTGCTCCATTCTGGCCATGAGGAAGAATTCCAAATCAGCTGTACTTTTCACACATGGAAACTGTGTCCCTGTTTTATTTTCACTCTGTGGTTTTGTGTTTTTAGCCTGGCCTGCAGCTCCTAACCTTTTCTGAATAGCTAGTGTTTCACTGATCAGGAGGCAGGCAGACACCTCTGTATTGTTAAATGAACACTACGTGTTACATATTTTTAGGCCAGAAAAAGCAGTACACAACATAGGCCAGTCAAAACCCTTCATGGGTTACTGCAGTACCACATTATACCTTGATATTACGCTAACTGAGGTGTGCCAGATAAACAGGATTTCATCTGGAAAATCAGTGGCAACAGGTGTTATGGAGTGATTAATCCAAATATGAAATTTTGGTTCAAATCCTCAGTATGTATGGAGGAAGTCAGGATAGAGGTACAACAATGAGTGTCTACAGCCATCTTTAAAACAAAGTAAAGGCTCTATCTCTGTTTAGGGTTGGATTTTAGCTTATTTTTATTGCCAACTTGTTGCTTTGTGGAACGTAACAGATTGGCAATGGCTTTGTTTTTTCAGCCTGATAATGATGCCAAACAGCAGTGCCAGTGCAGTAAAAGCATACCTGGATAGTTTTTTGTTGTGCGTTTTTTCTTTTGGTCATGGATTGGCCTCCCCAGAGCCCAGACCTCAACATTACTTAAGTAGTGTTGGATCATCTCGACAGAGAATTGAACAAAAGACAGAAACATCCAAAGAAGAGCTTTGGATGTCCTTCAAGAACCCTGGAGAATGATTTCCAGTGAACGCTTAAAGAAATTACAAGAAAGCTCGTCTAGGAGAGTTCAGGCTGTGCTGAAAAATAAAGATGGCCATACTAAATATTGACTTTCAAGCTTTTTTCCTTAAAAAAATATAAAGAAATAAAGGATGGTTCATGACTTTTGCACAGTACTATATCCTCTGATATCCTGTGTTAAACTTGACTCCTGCCAGCAACCAGCTTATTTTGTGAATGTCAAATTAGCCTGAGTGAAAAAAGGTGTGTGTGTGTGTGTGTGTGTGTGTGTGTGGGAGGCAAAGGGAGAGAGTGTGTGTGTGAATAGGGCAGTAATTGTCTACTGCCATTTCTGTGAGTGTATATGTGTGTGTGTGTGTGTGCTGGTGCAAAAATTGTAATTCTCACCTTGATGCATGTAAGATTGAGCCATCAATCTAGTTTATAGAGAGCGGAGGGTAAAATGAGGATAAAGAGAGTGGGGGAGAAAAATAACAGAGAGGGAGAGTGAGGGAGAGAAGGAGGGGATACAAATGAAAGAGGAAAGTCAAAGAGAGTGAGAACAAAGAAGGCTACAAAAAAAAGAAGAGCCAAACAGCAGCATTGACAGAAAAGTCACAAAATCACAATATGAAAGAGAATAGAAAAGCTGATGAAGAATAAGAAAGATGGCACAAAAGGAGAGCGTGATGAAAAATGAGAAGGAAAAAATAAGAAAAGACAAAAAATGGGATATATTGAGAGGATGTGAGGTAAAGAGAGACAAATGGATCCGCAGAAAGAGCCAACACACACGCACACTTGCACACACAAACAATGAGAACAACAGTGAGCCGACAGGGAGCAAATTAACTGGTTTAAAGCAGACAGAGTACAAGCTGTTTTCACTGTCACCAGTCATTTGTGCTCAATGTGTCATTTCTCCACTCAGTGCCAGTTACAGTCGGCTTCTCCTGTCACTGCCTCTGTGCGAGCACAAGCTAGTATCAGTACTTACACAGCATTGTGCGGTGAGCCGTAGTATTTCATGCAAGAAGCCACCTAGCAGAGGACAGCCTTTCACGATGCTCATGCTTGCAAAGTTACAGCCATCATGTCTGGTGTATGTGTGATGATGTACAGTGCTGTGTGGACACAGCACAGTTTTACCGTGGAATAAATGTTGATTGAGCTGGAATATTATTATTATTTCTGTAACTCTACAACAGAAACTGAGTGCTGTGAAAACTGCTTACTGACTGGTTTGTGAAGTCCTCCATCGAAGCCTCAGCTTGATCACTTTGGCTGTTACCGCCTTGTTCTTTTGAAATGAGATGCAATAAGTGAGGGTTGGCTCCATTGTCAGGTAGCTGTAGACTAAATCATCCTTCTAGTTCATCGATGTTACTCTTAGTAGACTGAATATGTTGTACTGGGGGGAAATTGTAAATTAGTATTTGAGACCAAAATACATCCGTTGTGAATTTTTCTTCTGAGATCATCAATCAAACAAAAAGTTGGGTGGTTTTCCTGTTGTGTAAAAATCTGAGTTGCTGCAAGCTGGCCTCTCGAAAGAATGTAGATTTAAGATATTGCTGCATGACACAACTTGTTAAAGTTACAGTGCTGTGCAAAAGTCTCGAGCCATCTGTCATTTCTTTATATTTTTCTGGGAAATGGGCTGGAGTAAAACATATGTGCAAACATACATGGGAATACAGTATATAAGGCAAAACAGTTTGTAATTTCTTTAGGTAGTCTTCAGGTAGAGTTAAAGCTCTTCTTTGGATGGATGGCTGCCTTTTAGTTTCTCTCAGATTATCCCACACTGCTTCAATAATGTTGAGGCCTGGGCTCTGGGGAAGCCAATCCGCGACTGATAGTTTTTCACTGTGTTTGGGATCACTGTCATGGTGAAAAATGAAGCTGTTGCCAATCAGTTTCCTCAGATTGTATTGTATGATGGATTTGACAAAACCCTCAACACCACTGCTTGAAATACAGCAACAGGCCATAACAGAACCTCGCGTTAGCTTCAGCCTCTTCACTCCTTTTTGTGCGCCCAGGTCCTTGAAGCTCCGCTCTGATTGCGTTAATGATCGTTGTTCTGGAGTGAAAATATTTTCTTCGGTAAAGTCCAGCATTATTGAGTTTACGTTTAAGACTCCTTAAACTCATCTTTACACCATGCAAACTTAACATCGTGTCCACGATAACACCTGATGAACACCAATGAAGTGACCTTCATTGAAATATTGAATGCAGTACTGTAGGGTGTCTGATCCTGGTCTGTATCCTGCCGTCCACAGGAAGCACAAAAAGGAGTGAAGAGGCTGAAGCTAACGCCGCAAAACGGGCAGAACATTTTCCATTTATCTATGTAGTGCAGCGAGCACCGTCAGGGTAATAAATGTAACAAAGCACTGTGAGGAGTTAGTTTCTAGACGTTTGTTGACATCCCACGTTTAGCTGCTGCTGCTTCTTCTGCTGCTAATTTAAAGGCGCTTTACCGCCACCTGCTGGGCTGGAGTGTGGACCATGACGGTTTTAAGGCCTGGATATTTTCTTAAGAAAATCCCAGTAACATTTAAAAACCTGAACATCATTATCTCACCCATACTCTTTTGTAAAATCTCTTCAAACATTAACTGAACGGTACTTCTCTGAAAAGCCCTCGTTTAGCTGACTACAAATCACTTTTCTGTACTACAAATATAGAGTAAGCCTAATTGTTGAGTCACTTCTGGTATTTCAGACAGTCCCTTTCCGTCAAGAGCCACTTGTTAATTTGTTGCGGACTTGTTAAAGTGTTTTCTTAAATGTTATTTTGTTGTCAATTTTTTTATTTGTTTTTTTTTTTTAATGTAAAAGTGTTTTCAGAAATGTTAATTTTTTGTTGATGTTGTAAATGTAATTTGCACTTCCCAGCCACCGTTGTACGGACATTTGATGTAAAAATCTGCCAAACATGTGGAGCTACATGCTGTGGTGACCTGTTATGAATAAGGGGGCATTTGAAAGGAGCTTCTTTTTCTTTGCCAAAGTGTCTGTTTTGTGTTGACACAAAACCTTTCTATTGATTGAATGAGGTGACTTTTGATGATTTAATGATTCGTAGTTCATGGTTAAGTGGATTAATAAACAAAACAAGAAGCAGACCTTCAGAAAGCCTGGAGAACTGTTGTTAAAGAGCATTTAAAAATACAATAGTCTGGCTCCTTGGAAGTCAAATCTAATGAAATGAGGGTTCCTCAAGACTTGCACACAGCAAACAGCACAATTTCCATGCATTTCTCTGTTACATAGCCAGCGTGCTATGTAACCTGCAGAGACTGAAAAGAGACTTTAAAATCTTGTCAAGTCTCAAGTCTGCAAAGGCTCATTTCACTAACCCTCTAAAACCTGAGGTGCATTTGTAACTTCAGAACTGAAGCAAATTCCAGCGCTTCTCTCTGAAACTCGTGTTGCTTCAAAGCTGTCAGCTGTGAGGCCCAGACAGGAGAGTCTGCCGACTGCTGTACGTATTGCTGCGGTTGTCATCATCACCATTGCACTTTTCAAGCCGTTGCTGTTGTCACAGTTGTTGTTGTTGTTGTTGTTGTTGTTGCTGGGGCTAATAGCAGATATATCCTCTCCATTAGCAGTTAATCTCCTTGCCAAGGGAGTGAAGAAAGCAATATTACCAGCGGGATTTAAACGAGCGCTCCTATCATCTTTTTCCTCTTCCACCTTCTTCCAAACTCCCCTCTAAAAATGTAAAATTTTCATTCCTGCTCGGCAACAATGACACACACTCTCTCTCTCTCCCACACACTCACACACACATACACACACAATATTGCTTATTCCCCGGCTGACCCTTCTGCTTGGGGCCAATAAAGAAAGGGATTAGATTGAGAGCTCAGTGCACACAACAAGCACACGCAGCTGCTGTCAAGACATTTAATAATGAATCTGTGTTGTTGTGATTTTGTCCTTGGATTTTTTTTCAGCAAAGCCAGACTTCTATGTTATTAATTTTTATTACTTCTCCCATTTGTTGTTCGATAACTGCGGCACTGTGTTTATGTCTGTGAGCATGTCGCTGCTCTTTCAACATCAATTTTAATTTCATTTTTGTTGAAATACCAAAAATAATATTTCTTTGAACCACACTTGATGAAAACCAAAGGTGAACTGGAGAAAGGAAAGTATGAGAGAGAAAAATAAAATAGAGAGGAGGTGACAGAGAAGAATAGAGGGAAAGAAGAATCACATTTTGTATTTTGTCTCCTCTCTTAAGTTTGTTTTTATTCATGGCTTTTGCACAGGGTGAATTATTGCTGTGCTTCCAGACTTCTGGCTCTGCAGTGTTTGCTAAGCATCCAAAACAACGTATTTACACTCCCAGGAATTTAGATTCACCAGCGAAAGTGGGTTTTGTGGGAGAAGGTGAGGAATTTTGAACAGCTGTGATTGGATAAACGGTTTCCAGGACTGTTGTCCACTGGGATCTCTGGACAGATTAGGGACAGACAGAGAGGGAGCACGGTCTATCATTGACAGCTACTGCACCTGAATTGTAGATGGAGATGGTGTTATTGTAGAGTAGAAAGTGTGTGGCAGTTTTCTTTGCATTCACAAATTAGAAATGGTCTTAATACTGAATACATTTACTAGCAGTGTACAGGAACAGGCCACCCACCACAAGTCGTGGGTCAAAGCTTAAACAGTTAGACCTCTTAGATTTAAAAATTTAACAAATCTGTATCACAACAGCAAAATGGGGAAAAAAAAGCAAAAGTAAAATCAAGAAACTGGTTCTTTCATAACTATTAAAACTCTTTTCTTGACTTTAGCAGCTTTTTCTCCAAAATGGTTGAATAGAACATATATAAACACACAATTAAGCAATCTGACAATCACTACAATTAATTGGAAGATAGTATAAAAACAATCAAATGCAGTCATTGAAAATGACTAAAGAATGCTTATTTATGGAGTGGGACTGTGGTGAATCAGAATCAGAATACTTTATTGATCCCTAGGGGAAATTATTTTTTGTTACAGCGCTCCATTATAAACAAACATTAACAGAGACAGACGATACACTAACTTAGAATAGCACAATATATACAGGCATATATATACATAAAAGTCACTTATTAATAAATAGCTGAAAAAGAACATGTGCAAGAAGGGTGTAGCTGTTGCAGTAAACAGTGTGTTAAGTGGATGCGTTGTACAGGGAGATGGCCACAGCAGGAATGATTTCCTGTGTCGTTCAGCGGTGCTTTTCAGTAATCTCAGTCTTTCACTGAACGTGCTCCTGTGACTGACCAGCATGTCATGGAGTGGGTGGGAGGTGTTATCCAACATTGTCCTTATCTTGGACAACATCCGCCTCTCCAACACCACCTTGAGGGAGCCCAGCTCCATCTCCACAACATTACTGGCCTTACGAATCAGTTTATCGAGTCTGTTGGCATCTGCGACCCTCAGCCTGCTCTCCCAGCATGCAACAGCAAAGAGGATCGCGGCTACAACAGACTCATAGAAAATCCTGAGCATTTTCTGGCCGATGTTGAAGGACCTCAGTCGCCTCAAAAAATAGAGACGACTCTGGCCCTTTCTGTAAAGTGCTGTGGTGTTTGTAGCCCAGTCCAGTTTATTGTCAATGTGTACTCCGAGGTATTTATAGTCCTCCACAATGTCAACACTGACCCCCTGGATTGAAAGAGGGGTCAAGTGTTTCCTGTGCTTCCTGAAGTCCACTATCAATTCCTTGGTCTTTGCCACGTTGAGCTGCAGATGATTCTGCTCACACCACGTGACAAAGGAGTTGACCACAACCCGGTACTCTGTCTCATCATCCCTGCTGATGCATCCAACCACCGCGGAGTCATCAGAAAACATCTGAAGATGGCAGGTCTGAAGATGTGCAGTGGCTGAAGTCTGTGGTGTAGAGGGTGAAGAGGAAGGGGGAGAGGACAGTCCTCTGTGGTGCCCATGTGTTGCTGATTACCTTGTCAGACACACACTGTGGGAGACGTACATATTGTGGTCTTCCTGTCAGGTAATCAACAATCCAGGACACCAGAGAAGCATCCACCTGCATCACTGTTAACTTATCACCCAGGAGGGTCGGCCTGATGGTGTTGAAAGCACTGGAAAAGTCAAAAAACATGACCCTCACAGTGCTCGCCGGCTGGTCCAGATGGGTGTAGACACGATTGAGCAGGTAGATGATGGCGTCCTCTGTTCCGAGACGAAGCTGATAAGCAAATTGAAGGGGATCCAGATGTGGTCTGACAATGGGTCGCAGCTGGTCCAGGATGAGCCTTTCCAGGGTCTTCATGATGTGGGAGGTCAGTGCCAGTGAAGTTGTTAGCACTGCTTGATCATAGGTGAAATTGTGAGCATGAATGATTGTCTCTTGTTATTAGTAGTCCTGTGATCAATCTTGACAAACTAGGTAAAGACAATCAGTTAAACAGAAAACAGGTTAAAACTCTGTCATGTCAACATCTACAAATACTGCTACCTTCTCTGAGCTTGAGCTCATTTAGGATGACTGTGATAAAATGGAATAATGTCCTGTGATCACACAAAGTTTTATTCGTTATCAGTCCACGTTTGGTAAACCAACATCTGTGATGGTTTGGGAATGTAGAAGTGCACTGGCATGGGAAAGTTGCACATCTGTAAAGCTCTGTTAATGCTCACTGATATATCCAGGGCCTGGAGCGACAGATACCGCCCATATGAAGTTTGTATCAGGGAAGAAAATGCCTAACCATGTTCTGCATGTTCTCCAACAGGATGGTGGAGTAGTAAGAGTTTCAGTGCTAAACTCACCTGTGTCCAGACTCGTTAACTGTTACAGATGTGTAACCCATTATGAAACACATGAAAACCTGCTGAGTACTTGAAATTCTGTTTCAGTGTTGCTTCAAAACTACAGCAGCTGGTCTCAGCAGTTCACAAACGCAGAGTGTAGTCAAAATAAAATGTGACGCAACACTGTGGGAAACATGCACAAACATGCAGCAGGCTCATTCATATATTTAAAATATTATCTGTCTTACCATGTAATATATTGACTTTGGTTTATATTGGCAAGTTTAATACAGTTTTAGTGATTTACACGACAGTAAATAGTGTTATTTACATTTTAAAGCTGTTTTGGAAACAGGATTGTTAGCAGTAGTATATCCTTAACCATTCATAAATCCCTTTGAGGACATACGCTGATCAGGCATAACATTATGACCACTGACAGGTGAAGTGAAGAACACTGATTATCTCTTGACAATGGCACCTGATAATGGGTGAGGTATATTAGCAAGCAAGTGAACATTTTTTCCTCAAATTTAATGTGTTAGAAGCAGGAACAATAGGTAAACATGAGGATTGCACAGAGCATCCCAGTTTGTTGTGTACGGTCTGCACAGCTACAGACCAGACAGTGTGCCCATGCTGACCCCTGTCCACCACTGAAAGTGCCAGTAGTGGGTACATGAAGAGCAGAACTGGACCATGGAGCAATTGAAGAAGGTGGCCTAGTGTAATGAATGATGTAGTAATTTTACATCACGTGGATACCTGGGAACACCTCACACCTGGATACACTGTAGGAAGAAGGCAGATTAATGTTAGCTGGGAAACATTGGGTCCTGTCATTCATGTGGATGCTACTTTGACACAAACCACTTTCCTAAGCATTATTGCAGACCATGTCTCATTGGAACAATATTCCCTGATGGCTGTGGTCTCTTTCAGCAGGACAACACACCCTGCCACAAAACAAAAATGTTTCAGGAGTTGTTTGAGGAGCACAATGATGAGTTTGAGGTGCTGACAACCTCCAAATTCCACATATTTCAGCCCAATCGAGCATCTGTGGGATTTGCTGGACAAACAAGTGTGATACTAGTGCAACTAGTAACTAACTGACAGTATTCCAGTTGTTTCTGAATATATGTCAGGGTTATTTTGAAGAGTATTATGGTGTGTATGTTTATGCATAAATCTCCATGCTGAGGTTTCTCATATGTGTGCGAAGGGTAAAATGTGCATCTGTACAAGGTAATGTTTAAATTACATTCCATCTGTCACCTCATACATATGCATGCTGAAATACACACACGCATGCAAAAGATTGGCCTTGGCTGTTTTTCTTTACAGTTTTGAGCTCAGTTGAACAGACACGGAAAGCCTTGCAGGGCTGCGAAGAAAAATGCTTTAAATTCAAGGCAAATTTTTGATGTAGACACCTACAAATGCATTTTCTCTCTCTCTCTGTTTATCTCTTCCTCTCTCTACCACTCCCCTTTTTTCTCCTATGCTTTATGGTGGATGCATTTATCCCTGGTTCTTTTGGTGTGCCATGAATATGCAATGTGATCCTCTCTCGATTCCTGTGGGGACACTCTGCCTCAGCCCTCTCAGCCCTACTGCCTACGCGGGGAGGCCGGAGGTCAGAAATTGGGTTTTTGCTTGAGAGTAGCCACAATCTGGACCTCGTACAGTTTCTGAAAGTTGCCAAACAGCGCTTCAGCTGTGACTCTTAAGGTTTGAATGAGAATAAATGTGTGTGTTTGGCTCTGAGGGCATCATACAGGAAGTTTTTTTTTTAATTTTTTTAAAAAAAGTTTGGAAAACCAACTATAGTAAGTAAGTAACAGTATGTTACCAGATTTTGACTATACAGTATGTTTGTGTCCAGTCATGTGACTATACATAATTTATGTTTGGCTGATAATAAAGTCCAGTCCAGTTGTGTTGTAGGGTTTTTTAAAAAAAATATGTATTTATATATAAAAAGCAAGTTCCTGTGCTCCAATGACTTACTCCATCATTGTTAGATTGATTTCTTGTTCAGTATTTGGGTTTTGAGATAACTTCAGGGATATATGTCTACACATCTGTGTGCGTGCGCATTCTCAAGGAATATTTCGCTTTGTTGCTGCGTTTGACTGACTGGAAGTGCAAAACCTGAAAATAGATAAGACTGCAGGATTTGTTCTTGCACCTCTAGAACTCTTGACAATCTAATGCCTCTTTTTTGCACGTGCCTTTTGCTTGCTTTTGTAGATTTTCCATTAGGTGGTAGCACTTTGTCCCAGGTATTTATTTTAGTACCAATTTGTCCAGAGTTCCAAGTGATCTGAGTCACAAATGTGATGTCAACAGACTGTATGCCACTGATTGGCCAGTCAGATATGTCAATGGAGGATGTCGAAGCAGATGTACTTCGACATCCTCCATTGTTGTGTTTTGTTTGTGTTGCATACAAATGATGTTTCTGACTTTTGTAGGTGTTGCTATAATGTCCCTGCCCACATTGAGGTGGTACTCATTTATAATGGAAAACAAACAAAATCCAGTGGAGTGGAGTCGAGTTAAGCCAAGTAGGTGCAAAAGAGGCATAAGAGGCTTTTGAAAAAGGGCATTGCCTTGAGAAGTTATTATTGTAAAACTGTTCCTAGTTGTCATGGCCGTGTTATATTTCCCAAATAGAAATGAAAGCTAGACTCAAATGTGGCCAATATCTGCAGTTTTCTGTGGGCCACATTTCGCCTTGATGGTGTTGACTCGCAGTTAATTTGACTTCCTTATCTCAGCCAGTGGTTTGTGTTATGTTAGCCAGATGTGTCAGGCACGCTGTGACATTTGGGCCACATGAGACACACTTAACATCTGCAATAACTTGATGTCAACTACTTGTCTGTTGTAACTGAGGGACATGAGTCCAAAGGCATTTGCCATTATGTTCAACAACAAAAAAGGGTAAAATTTCATATTTCATGCCCTTAATGGTTTGGTTTTATTTTCCTACTGCTTAGTTTCACGTATACATCAATTAATTGCATTTAGATTAGGCAGTAAAATTGAGTTGTTTTGGTTTTTTTGGGGGGTGTACAGAAAATAATATCTTTATTTAAATTTGAATTTGGTGAATTTTGAATTTAATCCAATTCAGGGTCACAGGTGGACTAGAGCCTGTCCCAGCTCCCACAGAGAAGGAGGCTCTGTAGCATCTTATTAATATAATATAACAGGGACAGATGCATAAAACAGTGTGTACATTAATGACTAAAACTAAAGTGCTACACACAAAGCATGAAAGTGCAAAAGCATTGTTTTAGTCAGCTTTTTATATTCATACATATACATGATCCTCTTTTATAGCTCCTGATCAGGATGACATTTCACAGAAGTGCATGAGCCTCTCTTACACTTCCATATTTAGCTATTTATTGAGCCTACCTTAATCACCATTTGCATATAAAATTGCAGGTTATTTGAAATAGAGAAAGATATACAGACAATAACATAAAAAAACGTGAAGGAAACATCGTTTGTTGGTCTCAGAGTCACAAACAAAAGAAAAACTACTGAAGCAGAAAGCCAAACAAACACAAAAAGAGATCAGTTGTAAAAGTTCAGAGCAAAGGACCCCGGCCGAGGTAATGAATAAATAAATAAATATATTTGGACTACAAACAATTCACACAATGAAAGCAGACCATTACATATGGTGGCAGTGATTTAAAGTATCCACCCTGAGCCACACATATTAATAATATTAACCACAAAAACAGGCCTGTTTAGAATTTGTACATTTGTATACAATAGATTACTTGGAATTAAGTCTGTGACTAGTAAATTCACTTATTATGGTATGTAGGTGTGCTTTCTAAACAGACACACAAATAATGTTAATACAAAAATGGCAAAAAAAACAAAACATTTAAACCAAAAAAGAAATAAATGCATGTTTTGTATTTTGTCTTGCTTTATTTTTTTAATCTCCACTCTGTCTGGTTTGATTTGTTGTAGAAGATTTCTATGGATGATCTGAAGAATGCCTGCACATTTATGACAGATTCTTCCTGTATAAATACGGAGAAGGTATATGCTGGAGAAGGCTTTTTTTTTTTTTGCTTTTGTTGTTGGCTCTTGCTGTTCAGCTTTCAGTTCACTACCACACAAGCACAAATGTCCTTATTTAGTTTTTAAAAATAAAAACTAAACAAAAACTTGGCTCCTGTGGTCAAAAGCAGAGAAAAGCAGAGCTACAAAAAATGTTCAGAGACAACAAAACTAATAATGTTGCAGAGGTGTGTGTATCTGTGCGTATATCTGGCTGTATGTGTCTGTGCGTGTGTGGCTGTATTTGTATGTGTGTTGGGGTCATAGACAGAGATGTATGAGCTGGAACAGAAAACAATGTAGAAACCAAACAAGCACCACTGCTGCAGGGAGAGATCTATACACACCCTTAATTGATGACTGAGCAGTGTGTGTATGTGTGCATCCACTTCAGTCCCTGTGGGTGAGACAGCGTTGATAGAAGAACAGAGAGAGAAAGAGGGGGTGTTTGTATCGGTGTGTGCGTGTATTTCTGTGTGTGTGTAGTATCGACGTAGCTGTGCTCTCCCCAGACCTGAGCTCAATAAGCCCTGACTTCAAACAAACAGCAACCACTTTACACAGTAGGAGAGGTGGAAGGAAAAGGGAGTAGGTAAAAATAAATGAAGGCCAGAGAGAGAAGAGGAGGAATAAGGAGAGGAGTCAGGCAGTGTGGAATAACAAAGGAGAAGCACTGATGATGAAGAAACTTCAGAAGCTGACAGTAAAGGAGAAAGAAGGGGAGAAGGAACAGCTGGGAATATCAGAATAGGTGTGAACAGAGGGAGGATGACAAGAGGGAGCAAAGGAGAAAAAACATGAATGGAAAATGAGGAAACATGAAAATAGACGAGACATTTTTTTTTTTAGGAATGACTATAATGATTTAGCCCAGATAGCTTCTCTACGATGAACAGAACAAAGTTAAGAATCTTCATGCTGTGTAAGTGAAAACAGACAAAAAGAGAGGGGGGGAAATGCACTAGTTTGCTGATTAGCCTCTGTGGCTGCTGGGTTTTGATTGGTATCACTTGGAAGTTCCCAGTGGACTTTTTTTGACCACTAGTAGTGCTTTCGAACACTGCTTTGATGGGTTGCAGTATTTTATTCATGCACACTGCTACACCAGTGATGGCTGGAGCAGCTCGCTCTGATCCCCGGAGCGTCAATTAGTGCCGTTTTCTCAAAGCCAGTGGTGTGGCTCGTTTGCGCCTAAGATGTCCTCTGGAGCCCGTGCCCTCACACACTGGGTTATTCGAATTAGTCAGACAAGTCTGTTTCTCTCACCCCATCATTTTTCAATATGCAGAGTTACTACAGAGGGTGATGTTGTAACCCAAAACACCACTTACTTTGCTCAGTGTTTAAACCTCACCAGCAAACAGAAAGCAAACACACAAGCAGAAACCTGTCAAACATGTGATGTATCCCGTCAGCATCACTCCAAACTTCTAACATGGATTTTAAAGGACTGGTAGCTGGATACCAGCAAACATATTACTCATAGACTTACTTTTGCAGTAACAGTCAGGAAAGAATGAGACAACAATCTGTAGTAAAAATACAATATTGTGCATAAAAATATTAAACGATTCAAAATTATGGTATCTTATAATAATTCTTCTGACTGCTCATTTAGGAATCACCACAGTGGATCATCTGCCTCCTTCTCACCCTATCTCTTGCATCCTCCTCTGTTGCTCCAACCCTCCTTCACTGCATCCATGAGTAAAAAATGTAAAATTCGGGTATGCGATTTTATTACTATATTGAAGTAATACAAAGATGATGACAACAAGAAAAGATGTCAGAACTGCTTGATTAAGGCAAAAATCATAACCATGATTCTTTAGGTCATGTTTTGACATGGCCTGTCGCCACTGCCTGTAGCATTCACCTTTGGAGGCCTGTGAGTGCAAACCCGGGCAATGAGTGTCCTGGCAGTCTGCAGAAGTGCATGCACTAGGGCTGGGCCATATCATACCATTCACGGTAATACCGGGATAATTTTGGGCAACGATAGAAAAATGAAATATTGCGATAGAATATTGGTAAAACGTGCATGCGCAGTGCCTTTGTTTTCATATGCACACGTCGGAAAAAGCATGGCGGCGAAAGCAAATCGTTGAATCAAACGGATAAACCAGAATTGGTTTGTGAAAATGCTGCAACTCCAGTGGTGTGGAACTAGTTTAGCTTTCGTCCGTCAGACACACAACAAAGCACTATTTTTGGTAGAGCATGCTAGCGGGCCGTCGTTATTACCGTGTCTTTTTGGAAAATACGGCACACTTAAAATCAATCCTTAGATTTTTCTGAAAATCGACAGCGCCCCTTATAATCCCGTGTGCCTTATGTATGAATTCTGGTTGTGTTTACTGATCTCAAAACAATTTTATGTACACGGCGCTCGAAAATCTGTCACATGTTTTAGTGGTACTTTGCTAAGCTACGAACCCGGACTGCTTGATGGATTGTCGGAGCATTACGGCTATCGTAGTCAGGAGCCTCGCGGAGTGATACGTACTGCGCTTCAACATAATATTACTGTATTGTGTGTGTATAACCTCTTTTTAAGTTTTGTGGATATTATACATGGTTATGCTGAGGATATGTTGGCCAATTTCCACTGGAAACGCCTTTTGGTTAAACTGTCAGCAAGGAATTTGCATTTGCACTGTTAAATTTTTATATAACTTTAATGCACATAAAAAACAGCAGCTTGTTTAAGTGAAAATACATTGATGGGGTTTTTTTTGCACTAATAAAGTTGTGGAGTTGTAAAATATTTTGTCTAGTGTCAATTATATCGTCAGTTATATCGTTATCACAAATTTTCAAATGTATATCGTGATAAATATTTTTGGTCATATCGCCCTGCTCTAGCATGCACACCTGCACAGAACTGCAGAGAGAGTAACGGGATGTTTTCTATGATTCACCTAAAGCAACCTTCTTATGACTTTTCCTTCTTCTTGTTCTTGTGTAGTCGAGGCTGGAACTAAACAGTGAGTAGATCAGGGCTTTTAGGACGTGGTGAAAGAGTGCTGAAGCAAAGAAAAGGTCACACTAGATTTATTACACAAAACAAAACATAATTGAAAAAAAAACAGTTGCAGCACAGCAACTGTTTTATATCCTAGATCTTGTTTTCAGAATTATTGGAAGCAAAAATTGTAATTGAAAATGAAGCCTAGCATCATTATTCATCGAAAGTCCAGTCGGCTTTGTCAGATTTGGTCTATGTTAGATCCACAAGGTACAGAACTGCCTGAAAAAGTAAGAAGGAAGCTGGTAGCATTAAAAGAAAGGGGTATTAGCAGGCTACTGAACAGCTGCAGGCAGCTTGTTTAATAGGAGCATACTGCCAATAATATTAGGGCCGATGGCCATCCTAAAAAAAGAAGATACAACCCCCCCCCAAAAAAACCCCCCCAAAAAACCCAAAAAGACAAAACAAAAACACTACATAGAACCTGGCACTGAAAAACAGACTGTCAAGTGATTCTGATTTGCACTGGGGACACTGGTGTTTTAGTGACCAGTGAAAGACCTGGCGTGCGCTCAACCTCAATGGCCAGTATCTAAGAAGAAAGCCATTTTGCCAGAGAGTGTGAAAAGAAGCCTGATTGATACTGGCAGCATATTCTTTAGTCAGTTAAAACCAAAATAAATTTGTCTGGACCAGTACTGCCACAGTGATTTTGGAGTGCCAACTGTAATGGCCAAATACCGAATAAAAAGATGACTCTCAAGAATCTTGGCAAGAGATGAATATTCCAGCATGTCAATGATCCCAATACACTGCAAAATTGTGGAAGACATTTTGAAAGAGAAAGTGAAAATGAATCTCAATTAGGCGTAGTTGTGAATGGTTCAGCCTCTCCGTGACCCTAGATTGGATGAGTAGCCTATAAAACCACCGCAGAAAAGAGCACCTTATAAGATTTATCCGTGAAAGCCACCAAAACAAACATGCAGATGATTGCAGAGCATTGGTATTCAGAAAGGTCAATCGAAGGAAATACACATCTTTTTAGTTAGTATTTTATTTCTGAAAATAACAGGTTTCATTCTTTTTGGACCCTCAGCCGGTTGTGGCAGATGGCTGAGGTTTAATCCTGTGAAAGGGGAGTTTTTCCTTCCCACTGTTGCCAAGTGCTTGCTCATAGGGGGTTATCTATTTGTTGGGGTTTCCCTGTATTATTGTAGTCTTTACCTTACAAAACAAAGTGCCTTGAGGCAACGTTTGTTGTGATTTGGTGCTTTATAAATCAAATTTAACTGAATTAAAAAAACAAGTAAAGCAACGCAGATTTAGCAACACTTCCTTTGCTTGCCTGCAGTTTGTCCAAAATGCCGCTGCTCATCCTCACCCTGGCCTCCCTCCATAGACACCCCGTTCATTTTAGGAACCACTTTAAGATTTTAAGATTGTTTTTAAATCTTTTAATTGATCAGCACCACCTTATATATCTGAGCTGTGGTCTCCATACATCACCCCGAGGTTGCTGCTCCTAGTAGTCCCAAAAACTGGACCGAAAGCCACCAGAGGTGATCGATCATTTTCTGCTAAAGCCCGCAAACTCTGGGATAAACTCTCTGTCGATGTTAGGATGCTCCACTCATTACCTGTTAATAAAACACATTTCAAAACAATTTTTTACTGGGATCTTACCTGGTATTTATTGTAATTTTTCTTGTTTTCTTGTTTTGCTGTGTGGAGTTTTGGTGCTCTGTTGTATTTAAAAAAGTGTTCGCTACATACAATTGGATTGGACTTGATCACAGCTTAGTGATATGACCAGAGATTTTGTTTATAGAAACCATCAAATATAAAAAGTATATTTAAAACCGTTGATCTAGATTTAGATCCTGAATAAGTTTCCTACTTGTGAGATCACTGCCTCTCTTGTACTTGCATACATTTTCAGAAATTAATTACGATTACCAACAGATAAAAACTAAAAACTATTTCTCTTGATCAATCATTAAAAATCTTGTTATCTCAAAACAGCAAAATCTGTCAGTGCTGCTTTGGAGTTTTATCTATAATAGAAACTTTCTGCCTCTTCCATTCTCATCAAAGCAGAGTGTGAAGAGTTGTTCAGTCGTTTCCACTGACTGTGCATGAGCTGCTTTGGTTTCCCTTCAGTGAGATGGACTTTAAAGAGCGACGCCACTCCGAGTCCTTCTGAAGTTGATCTGAAGATCTAAAGTCACAATCTTACAAAAGAGTTTGCAGTTTCATGAGATAACAAGATGGTTAGTCGTGACCTGAAGATAACAAAACTTTGACACCTCATCGCAGCATGAAAACTAATTGGCGAACTTTAGATAACAGGATTATAAAAAAAAGAGTCTATGGAAATGAGGCCTGTTTTGCTGTGAGTTGTGCACCCTTTTTTTCAAACATGGGTGTTTTGTGCAGCATCTGACCTGTCTTGGCTGTAACTAATTCAACACTTTTATGTTTCCCTTTTGGTTTCCTTTACTTGTTTACCCTGCATAATCTGTCTTCTGGATGCTTATCTCTGTGTCTTTTGAAGCGGGGGTTTTACTGTCAGCCTGTGCTGCATAGCACTTAATCTGCAGCTGAAAATCCATATTCATATTTTTGTTGTATTCCTGCAGATTTTGTGCCATTTATACATGACCGTGGCTCCAAATTGAATTCAGCATCTCCGACACATTGTCCCTGTGTTATTTTATCCTAACATTATTTTGCTAGAAGGCTGTATTTTTTACATTGTCATTATTGAGATGGCAACCACATAATGTCATAGGATCATGCACAGAAACACAAAAGGAGGGGGAAATGGTTGCGTCTGTTATAAGTAATGCTCAGCACCCTTTCTGCCTTCTCCTACCCGTATAACCCGAGCGAGATAATTTTCAAATTGGATGACATGAAGGATTATGTTCTCCTTCCTTTTATGTAATAATGTCACCGATAACTGCCAATGCTATGAGTTTAATTTGCCTTTACAGAAGCAAACAGATATTTTAAATAGAAATGCAGAATAATGGAGACATTACTTGTTTGGCTTCTTGTTTAGAGTTCTTACAAAGGTGATACATCACAATATAATAAAGGGGTTGACATGTTTGCTTATGTGTATGTGTGTTCAAGTGGTGCTCATGAACAGGGGGTAATAAAGACACACACATGATTTATGCCTTGGATGTAATAGGTAATTCATCATCTGACTGGGGCACATTTTAAGGTAAAGAAGCAGAGAGAGGGTGAGAGTGTGATATTGTTTGGTTTATCAGAAATAACAGTAGCAGTAAATTGAAAGCTTGATTTGTAGGCTCTGTTTTACTAAAACTATACTTCTCTTACACCATATCCTTCATTTTCTGTGCTGTGTTCAACAGGATAGCCTGTAATACTCTCTCTACCAGATGCGCGCGCGCGCACACACACACACACACACACACACACACACACACACACACACACACAACCTCGCACAAACACGTGTGTGTCTTCAAAGAGCAATGTTCTCATTAGCAGCAGTCCTCTGTTCAGACACTGATGTCTCTCTCCAGCTCTTTGCTTCTGTGTGTGAATCTATCTGACAAGCAAGCAATGCTCTGAAAATAAGAACACTAATACTCTTTACACCGATAATGACACTGATATTAAAATAGATTCTCATTACAGGTAATACTGATGATTCTCCTGCTGCCATATGCATGGCTTGTATGACAGGATTAGTGGAGGCTGTAGTACACAGATTATAAAAAGTAAAAATGGTCACATACACCAGATATACTGAACATGGAGTTCAGTATATCTCCATCTACCAGTGCAGGAATAAAAATATGTATTTTAGAGATAGTTTTATGATATGGAGAGGCTCCAACTCCATATTTTTGTACAATACCCTGAGCACTGACTGCAGCTCATATAGCTCACGTAGAGTATGGACAAGCAACGACTAAAAAATGAAGTCTGTGTCCAAGTGCCAAAGACTGCAGTTTCACTGATGACCACTTGAGGCACACTCATAAAACAGCCTGTTTCTACAGGCAGTCAAAGAAACTCTTTTGCGCTCTATAGCTAATTTCTCCCTTTTTAACAAATGCCAACAGGGGTGAAATGTTTTATAGCTCAGCTCTTTAAGCGCCAGCCTCAATAACCAGGGATCAGATCTCCAGGGCCTGTGCCCTTAATCTCCACCTCACACACACACTACACTCACCCTCTGGCTGTAGCTCAGGAGGTAGAGCAGGTCAACGACTAATCAGAAGGCTGGTAGTTCGTGGTCCTGGCTGCTTCGGTTTGCATGCCTTCAGTATCCTTAGGCAAGGATTGGTGAAGTTGCTCTCTGATGCGTTCATCGGAGCATGAATGCAAGACAGAAAGCACTTCTGTGTAGAAAATTACTGCTTGTATGACAGGATGAACGAGATACATTGAATAAAGTGTTTTGAGTGCTTAAGTAGAGCAGAAAAGCTTTGTATCAGTACTGGTCCAAAATCTATGGCTCTACGGGAGGGCTCTCCTTCAAGCAACCTCGCCTCTATGACATAGGCTCCTTTGACTGACAGGTGGATGCCAAAACAAGTGGCTGTAGCTAGTAGCTGCCTGCGATACAGTTTTTTCTTTTTCCTGTCTTTTGGCAGCATGCTTTGTAGCGATCACCACACCAGTTACCTGAATTTGGACCTTTTCTGATCTGCATGTTGATATGACAAAATTTTTATGTCAGACGCCCTTATCGACACAGCCTTCACTATTCATCTGGGATTGGCACAGCTATGAACCAGCTATGAAGTGAGGTCACTGAGGCCTTTTTTTAAAGAGTGAAAATTGGCATTAATCACTGTATGATGCGCCAGATGGCTTTTAGTTAGAATTCCTGTGGAGACTTTTTAGCAAAGTTATGGCCCAGCCTACTGTGTCTCTGATTGGGTTGAGTTCAGGGGGTTGTGTTGCCGCATGACTCATAATAAATGATAATTGGCTGGTTTAGGCATGAGGAGTAAATCAGAGGCACAGTAGGGCCAAAGTCATCGAATAAGTAGCTTTTCCCCTCCTGCTATTTTATTTCAACTGAATTAATAATTCTGCAGTTTGTTTTGTTGTATTTTTTATTGTTACACACAACTCACCCGTTCCATAATATTTTTTACACAAGGCTTTTTTTATACATAGCAATACATTCACAGCTTTTTTAAATATAGATAAATAAAACCATTTACCCTTTTTTTCAACACTAGGCGTTGTTGCTGCAATATTGTAGCCTTTTCTAGTGCTATACCTTAAATATAATACATTATGAGAAAAAATGGACCTCCCTAATTTCAAAAATCTAATTACAGCCTTGGCAGTATATTTAAAGTTTTCTGACCACCAAAAACCCAGCATCACCAAAGACTATACTCTGAACACATGAACAGACAAAAAAACCCCATGAGGTCAGACACTGATATAAGTTAATGATTAACAATTTCTTGTTTGATTATACATGACGTTGTTAGAAAGTGGGATATAAGTGAGGTAATAGCCTCTGATGTCGGATGTGTAGATGTGATGATTTCATGCCATCTGTTGCTATGCGGGAGCTTGAAGTGGAGAGGGTGAGCAGTTTTAGATACCTGGTCATCCACATCAGTGAGGACCTCACCTGGTCACTGAACACCACACAGCTGTTCAAGAAGGCTCAACAGCGGCTGTACTTCCTGAGGAAGCTGAGGAAATTTGGTATGTCGGCCAAGATCCTCAGCAGGTTCTACAGCTGCATTGTGGAGAGCACATTGACCAGCTGCATCACTGCATGGTACGGCAACACTACTGCTATGGACTGCAAACGCCTACAGAGAGTGACATTAACCTAACCGGGCATTTGTGTGTGGCAGCAAAGAATGTGGGTATTTCACAAGTTCAGGCATGCAACGCTACTATCAATATCACGTATGATCATTTCCAGCTGCATAGTTTTATTCCTGGACTCTAGTAGAGTAGCTTTGTCTGATTCACAGTCAGAAGTAATCCTTATTTATTAAATACTATGACTTTGTGCGGTCTGTCAGTTTATCCTCTGTCTGAAACAAGCTGCTTTAGCTTCTGCTAACTGGCTGCCTCTCACAAAATGCACAAACGAGAGCTTTCAACAGCAGGTGGGTGAGGCTTCATAGATATAGATAGCTGGCCCTAATCCTAATGGTATCATACAGAGCCAAGGGTAGAAAAAAACTGTCTGAAACACACCAGTCAAAGACGTCTGAAACCTGTTAAAATGTGGAAAAGTGTAATGGATCGCCTATAAGCTTGTTAAAAAAAAAAAAAAAGCAGCTGATTGTGAACTTGTTTTGCTCTTTTACTTTCTTTGACTGGATCTTTCAAAGTGGTCAGAGGGATCTAAATCAATAACCTTCCATTGCAGGACCACATTTTAATATACAGGTTACCTTTTCTTCTTCTTTTCCTTCACACACCTCTCCGTTTCTCTCTCTTTACCCCGGCTACCTTTCTCCACCGTGAGCTGTCAGAAAGTACGCAATGACCGTGACACCCCGGTGTGCGTGTGTGTTTGTGTGTGCGGGGCTCAGGCTTCAGCTTTCTCATTATGATTCTAAATGTATCTGTCTGTCTAGTCTGGATGAATTAATAGGTTCCTTGGTGGCTTGGCTCGACACTCAAACGCACACACACACTCGCAGAGCCACACATTGTTTGTCCAGCGATTCGTGCCTCAGGTTTGTTAATTGAATGTCTGTGTTCATGTAAGCGACCGTGAGAGGCATTGAGAGGATGCCACGGTGCATTAGGAAGACGAGCTGTGTGTGTGTACGGGTGTGCGCCTGTGCGGGTATGTGTCTTGTAAATAGGATAGAATCCAGGGGACCTTGAACGCAGCCACTCCTGAGCTTCTAGCGAGACAAGACACAAACAAATCCTACAAAGGCGAGAAGGCCGCAGGTGTGTGTGTGTGTGTGTGTGTGTGAAACCCAGAGAAGCTTAATCACAGCCTGTCCTTGTTCCTCTTTTCTTACTTTGTCCACTTCTTTTTCACTTTCTCGTCCTTATTTCCTTTCCCTTTACTTCTGTTTCCTCTTGCCCTTCAGTTCTTTTGCTTCCTTCCCACCTCCCCACCCCCATTTTCAATATTCTCCTATTCCCATTTTCCTGTTTTCTAACTTATCTATGTGTCTGGTTCTTATCTTTTTCTTATTTGTCTTCACTTTATATCTTCTACTTTTTGTCAGTTATTTACCATTTTCTGCCTCATTTTTCTCATCTCCTTTTCTCATTTTCTTTGCCATCTTAATCATCCTTCCCTTTTTAAAAATCTTTTTTGTTTTTATCTTCCCACTTGTCCCACCCTTTATCATTTCACCTTGCACACTTCCTCTTTCTCTTTTTTCTTCTCCTGTTCATCTTCCTCTAACTGTAACCTGACAGGTACAGTGCAGATCTCTTTCTCAGTGCTAATAAGTTACAGGGGCACAACTAAAACTGCTGGATTTGGACAAGCATTGAATGTTCTTTGTTTCTCCTCACTTTTCCCTCTTTCCCTTCTTTTGTAATTAGTTTTCATGACTTTCTTTTTTTTTTCTCTTTCCTTTAATCTATTTCTTTCTTGCTACAGTTGTTTGATTTCCAACTGCTCTTAATTCTTCTTCCAGGCTACAATTATGTCATTTCCATTGTTCAAATCTTGGTTTTCTTTCTCTAGACTGCTCTCATTTTCTAATTTCTTTTTGTGCTCAGCCTCCATCTATCTTCTACTTTCTCCCTTTCTTTCCCTCTACCTGTTTTTTCTTCCTCTGAATCTTTTTTCTTTCTCTTGTGTTATTCTAGCCCTCTTTTTGTCTTTAGTATCTTTATTTTTTCTCTTCTTCTGTCCTCCAGTTTCTTTTCTTTCCCTCTGTCATCCTCTCCCCATCTTTTCTCTACTCCAATATGTTCTCCACCTCCTCTCCTCTCCTTCTCATGCTTTGCGGTTAAAGCCACCAGGGGAAGTACCACTAACACATCCTTACACATTCACATACACACATTCAAAGAGTCTGACTCCCAGCCCTCTAATGGCCCCATTTAGACAATGTGTCGCATCAGCAAGTCGTATGGCTGAATAATGAGAAGAGGAGGAGGAGGATGAGGAGAAGGAGGACAAAAGAAGATGATTCGTTTTCCACATCACTCCATCCAGGCAGCTGCTTCACCGTAAATGTTGTTCTGTTACACACACCATCAATGCTGTGACCCTGCGAGTGTGTGTGTGTGTGTGCGTGTGTCCATTCATCTCCACTACATGCTGGGCTGTATGGTCGTTGAGAAAAAATATGGCCTCCGGGGATTTTGCTGAAGCTCCTGTGTTATGTTTATGATGCGGAGAGAGAGAGAGAGAGAGAGAGAGAGAGAGAGAGAGAGAGAGAGAGAGAGAGAGATAATATACATTCATTATATCTCTCACCCTCAAAGAAACTATTCCTTGCTCTGTCTCTCTCATGCATTACCCAAAGATGAAACTCACACTTTCTCTTTATCAAGTGAAATACACACACACACACACACACACACTCACCACACACACAAGACTGAGAAATCTGATTCTCAGTCTCCCAAACAACAGGCATCTGCACTGTCTCATAAATGATATATACTCCCTTTTAAACTCCACACACACTCCAAGCAGAGCTCTGACAGACAGAAAGTGCAGCTGTAGCTTTTTTTGTTTTTTTTTTTAAAGTCATTGCCACCTTGTGTTTTTCACCACCAGCTGTTCAGGACCTGATTGGGATTTATGAGCTACATTAACATTTTATATCTTATTTTATAATGTTTGTATTTTCTGGAGACGTAAAGATTTCTGCAGAGTCGGTTGTTTCCTTCGTGCGACACTGTCTCTGGTACTTGTGATGAATAACATAAAGTTAGTTTTTGGTGACTTACACTGACAATTTGCTTCCTTACTGGTATGTTGAAGGGCCATATGGCTGCTTTTGCATAGCCCATCAACTGCAAACTGCAAATGCTTTACATTATTCATGTCTACTTTCCAATGTGTTGTAAAAGTTTTAAAGTTTGCTTCCAGAACATTTTTTTCGCCCTCATTTTACTGTAAAACTGTTGTTTTGTGGTACTGCAGTTGAAAAATGTTTTTTAAAAGCTTCTCTAGTCATTAAAAAAGAACATTTCTGTGCAAGAAATTATATTCAAAGATTTGTTCCATGCTCTTTCTATGTCCTCTGGGAGGGGGTATTTTCCAACCACCAAGATCATGAATGCAGAACAGTTCAGCAGCCAGCCATCGATTCTCAGATGTCAAAATGAATTGAATGCATGTTCATTACCACTTAGTAGTAAGTGACAAAAAAACTACAGGCATGATGGATTACCTACTGTATCTCAAGTAGCTTTTTTTTTTTTAAGTCTCTGCATATGATTTTCATACATTACTGATATGAGCTGATGCCAGTGTTTTTGAAGGTTAGAAAACTTGCATCAGTCTTGCGTGGTGTACCAGAATTACAAAGTAATGGTGTAACAGATAATTTTTTGTTTTATTTTTGTTTTCCCTTCGTTCTTAAAGCCTTCAAACCCACAAGAGCATCAAACATTGTTTATTTGCATATTTTATGGTAAACATGCGAAAAACTGAAACATCTGTGAGCTGAATTGCAGTCATAATGTTAAAGTGTTTAAAGGATTTTGGAGGGGTTATAGTTGTACCATCATAAACACCCGCTTCTCTTTTGACCAAAATGATCTTAAACACAAAGAGACAAATAATATTCTGTATCTCCAGCACACGTTGTGATTTTACTCCTAAACATATCTGTTGGAGCTAATTTGAAAGTCACCATGTGCTGCCTGCGTTGGACATAGAGCAGTGAATTTAGCTCATTTTTACGCCAGTCTATGCTAATTTATTTTGGTGTAAGTTAGAAGACTGAGAATAGTCCCTGTAAGCACCAGTAACGATCACTAGGCTTTCAGTCCCACAGGTCTAGAGACCAGTTGATGACCCCCTGATGACCTCCAATAGCTATGGAAAAAATGGATAATCCCCAACTAGCTGGCAAGTGGTTGCTGGCTCTTACAAAGAGTGTACTGCACCAAACACATAATGTACTCTCTGAGCGGTAGTGATACTTTCACTACTAATTACAAATTTGTGAGGCAAACCAGAAACTAGGAACGCTCCCCTTCAAAATAAGTTGTGCCTTAGAATAGAATAGAATAGAATAGAATTCAACTTTATTGTCATTGCACATGTCACAAGTACAAGGCAACGAAATACCTTATTGCTTATTGAAGGCAAACAGTTTGTTTCTAGTTTGTCACACTTTTCACAGTTTGCAGTGTTTGCCACACTGCATATCTCTGCACTGCATACCTGTGACCTTCCAGTAACCACTTGCCAACTGGTCGGGGAATGTACATTTTTCCCTCGTGGCCGGTGGTTGCCTCACGGTTGCCTCACAGTTGCTGACAGGTGTCTTGGCCTGTGTGACTGGGGCCTCTCTTTTTCATGCAATACTGCATTGACACATTTAATTGATCATCATGCTGGATGACTGACTTGATGACTAATTGCGTCATTGATCTGTTGACTGGCTAACAAGCTACATCCAAACTGGGCTTTTCACAATGCTGGCAGCAGTGCAACAATGCAATAACATGCAGGCACTATGTGTAAAAAGCTGTTATTTAGAGGTGTATTTGGCTGATTTGTGCCCTTAAGTGTCTGTAACAAGAAGAGGAAAAGTGGTGCGCCCCTTTTCCATGTTTGTTTGTTTGCATAGTTCAGATTTAGAGCATCACATAATAAAGAATTACGACATCAAAGTACAAACCAAACAAGCTGCCGAGAGACAAAAATGCAGCGTTTAGTCACAAAATAAGCAGGGAGCAAAGAGGATGAAAAACTGAAGCACGGCCTTCATCTTGTTAAATACCAAAAAGCAGAAACTGAAAAGCTCTCTGAATCTCCCTTAAATAAAATGACCCCTAAAAGCTCTTCAGATGCTTTTAAAAAGCCCTCTGCTGTGAGCAGCAAAGAACATGTGTGAATAAATCCAACGTTCACTAGTTCAAATGTTCTGATGACTGATAAAATAGAAAAAGATAACTGTGAACCTGATGCTTTTTTTTTTAAGACTACATCACGTCGTCTCTTTTCTTATATGTCAAAGATGATTTTGAACACATGGTAGATCTTTTCATTGTGTTGACTGCCTCATGCATTTGCCCACTGCAAGCTAACTCGTTTCTACTGCACCATTGTTCAGGAACCAGAAATTGCCATTTTAATCACATGTGTCCTCTAATTAACATGTCAGACTAATACAATGCTAGACTCTCATTCACCAAAACTGAAGCACAGACTTGTTGGAAGGGCTGTACCACACGGCAACCATATTTATCACTAGCACACAGCTAGCAGCTACACGTGTCAGTTGAAACACTCACCATTAAGTCTCAGGAAAATCCAACATGAGTGAGTTAAAAAAAAAGAAGTTTAGTCCTAATGCAGTTATTAAAAAAGGAGCGATGGGCTCTAAAGACAAGATGCCACATTAAAACACATTTTTTTCATGGTCTAAGTTGGATATTTTAGCACGGGCACCTCAGGGGAATGATTCCCTTTTGCAGCCTGTCTCAAGTGACCATTTGGCACTTCTTGTTGGTTTCATTTTCAGCACCTAGGCTGATATAACTGAAATAAAACAGAGCAAAATAATTTATTTACTATTTTGATTTAACAAACAGAAACTGCATCTTCTGTCTTCTGTTATACTGCATCAAATGTGATGAGAGTGCATTTCTCTTTTACATGTGATCATTAGTTCTCTTTTTAACGGCTTTGACTGATTTACAGATTTCAGATGCAGAGTGGGAGGACATGTTGGAGGGCTTTGATGAGCGGAGTTACCTGAGCACTCGGCGCTGGAAGCCTGGAGACGACCCGTACACTCTGTACGCTTTCAACCAGAGAGAGAGTGAACGCATCCCCAGTGATCGAGCCCTGAGAGACACTCGACACTACAGGTACAAAACCACAGAGTGCAGTATATAAAACGAACATGCACAAGTATAAATGACAACCTACAGAGAAGTCTGACACAACACAACATGTGTGTTGTGTTAAAGATTGCAGACAAGCTTGAGAAAGTGCAGATTCTTTGTAGCAAAATGTTTCTGCAGCACCTGAAAGACAAACCTCTGGAGGAATATATTTATTACAGGCAGACTCTACAGAGTTATGTATAAATCTATCACAAGTTTGCATCCCTGCATAAAAGGAGAGCTTATCACAACACACAAAACGAACTCATGTTGCCTGCAGGCATAAACAAACACATCAACAAACACACAACAACACCACAGATCAGCTTTTAGTATTACAGGTATGTGTGCGCACATAAGTGCGCACGCACTGAATTAAAGAGGAACACAGCAGCAACTCCTGGAGTTCGTAATGAATCCCCTATCTGTACTAAAACAAATTTAGATTATGGAACCAACACGTTTTCATAGAGAAACCACCAAATTACAATCCGCCTGTCCGCTAAGAAATTAAATTAAACCAAAATAGAAATCCTCTTAGCAGAGCGCCGTCTTCCTCTGTTGGAAAGACGCTCAGCAGGAAGATAAGGAGCTTGCCGCATTGACAGCAGCTCCCTACTTGTATATTTCAGGAGATAAAAACTTCCAGGCACTTGTAAAAGGCATTCAGAGGTCCCGTGTTGTTGGTTGAGATCGTGTGGGATACACAAACACGGCTTTTTTGCTGAGATTCTGTTTCTATTAGGCTTTCAACAACAAAGCCACGTCTTTGCATTGATATATAAATTTTCTTCTTTTTACAATTTTTTATTTTTTTTTTAGTTTTGTTTCCTGGGTTTTTCTCACCCGGCCATAATTGATGTGCCTAGAAAGTCTGGGAGCAAAGTTTATCCACCCGACGTAGTTTCTAATGATTAACCCACACACTGGGTGGTCTGTTTGCACCTTGATTTCAAAGCAGAGCCAGCATTGCATCTAGTTTGCAAACTTTCTCTTGTGCTAAAAAAAATAGTGCAAAATCTCTTTCTGACTGACTGAAATAACATTCAGCGAAGACAAAAAAGCCATGCCAATGTTGAATCTGTCTTCATTTTAGATCAAAACAGTAAGTACCAAACTGCAGTACCAAAGATTTTTCAGGAGTCTCTAAGAGGCAGTGAGATGCACTGGATCCACCTGAGTTGTGCAATATATCTTAGATCTTTAATTAAATCAGGGAATAACAGAAGCTGTGGGAACATAAAATGAAAAATGGAGTGAAAAGGATTTTCTTAACAGTTTATATATAGATTTATAGGTTTTTGCTATCCTTTTTCCCCCCTCTCTTTTTCCTAATTGACCTCAGTGACATGGATACTTCAAACATAGGGGAAAACTTGCTTTATTTAGTCTCATAATAGATAATAGATTTGAGTGTAGCTTTAGGTCCTGCCCTAGGTCCTGACAAATGTTCAACATGCTACTTTCTTCAGACATTCGTTATGCTGTTTAAGCTCCTTCAGCTTGCTTAAAGTGTGTATACAAGCTGCTTTGCAACCCATCTTCATCCCAGTTCTGTTCTCTCTGAGGGTTTTGGTGCTGCTCATGGAGGGGCGTTGATGTTCCATACCACAAAACATGATTACAGATCCTTTTCATTTTTTTCATGATTTTTTTACTAGTATATGTTAGAGATGGCACGATACCACTTTTTTATGTCCGATACCGATACCTATATCATAAATTTGGATATCGGCCGATACCGATATGAATCCGATATAGTGTTTTTTCAATCAATAAAACTGCTTTTTTAATATATTGCTGCATTTTGTATAAGTTCATACTCAAGTTTAAATAAACAACAACACTAAAGCTATTCTGTTATACCTGTATGTAAAAAATACACTGCACCCAAAATATTTCATAGTTCAGCAAAACTGATCAATCTAATAAACTTAAACCTACTCCATCCTCCCTATTCTGGTATTTTAAAGAGTACTTAGCAGAAATATTAAGCAACCTAACTAATAGGGTTGCAAAAAAATAGGGAACCACCCTCCACCTCATGATGCTTAATCGACGTAATCAACTTTAATTTGATGCAGTGTGGAAAAAAATGCACAGAAATAAATTATTTTTCATGAATAATTAAATAGATTCAACATCTTTCTTCAACAGAATTGCAGACTGCACAGATGGTACTTTCCCAAAGGAAAAAGTACTATAGCTTACTAGGGTATATTAGACTTAACAGTTACTATATACAGTAATGGACTTCTATACATTTTACATAAGATTAAAACTTTGGGTGTAAGTTTTGGATAATTATTTATTAAAAGCTAGACATTTTAAATGAGAATAAGAAAGAAAAGTATGTCTTTGTGCCCCCTTTTCCCTGTTCATGCCCTATCGGCCCCCCTGGCTAAACCTTGCTAGCTCCGCCCCTGCACAGTTACCAGCCGTCAGCTACATAGAAAAAGATCCTGGTGTAGAAAGTAATATTAAATAAATTCTAACAACAGCTTAAACGTGCTGCTGTTGTTCAGCCGCTGGTTTCCTCTTTCTGGTGCAAAGTGGGCCAAAAACAAAGAAGAGAGACGGACTCGCGTAGAAAAGTCGATCAGCTGATCATGAAGTAGCAGCAAGAGAGAGAGAGAGAGAGAGAGGCAGTCGCTCCATAAATTGGTTGTTAGGCTTAACGTGGGAATGCTTTACAAACATTCAGAGATGAACTTACACACTTGCTTTACTTCTCTCTGGGATAACTTCCTGGGAGATGAAATGCTGGTTTGGTAGGACTCTACAAATACACACAGCACTGCTCCTACGTGCAATGGTTATGAGCTGAGTTATGCCATGTCGCAAGTTTTGTGAGGTGCTTTTTTGATATTTAATGGATCGGATTACATTTTTTATTTCTCTCCGATATCCGATCCAGTAATTTACGTCAGTATCGGACCGATACGTAATATCGGATCGGTCCATCTCTAGTATATGTATAGTACATTACTTCATACTATATGAAGTAAATGTCCAGCTTGAACATCCGCTGTCCTGTTTTGCACATGTGTATGTGAGCCAGTGTTTGCTGTGTGATTAAAGGTTACCAGGCAGCTCATGGTGACCCAGCTCCCTGAGAGGAAGCTGCATGTGGGTGTTTGTTGGGTGACTGCTGGTTTTGGCAGTCGTGCTGAACATGGTCATGTCCTGATTGGTTGCTGCTGCTGTGGCTGATGGTGATGAGCACAGCAGGTTACAACTTCACAGGCTATAATCTGTTAGCGTAGCCGGCATGTACATCACTGTGTGCGGATGTGTTTTGACGTGTGATGAGGAGATTGATGTCTGACTCAGTCATAGCTTGTCTGCTGCTTCTAACACTGACTGTGTGTGCGTGTGTGTCTGTGCACAAGTGTGAGCATTTCTGAGTGTTTATCCATATGTGCACGCTAATGTGCGTAAGTGCACATTGTGCCGATCGTTTGCATCATCTGCTGTGCTACCGGAGGAGGGAAATTCACTGTCGAGCTGACATAAGGCGACTGAGAAATGTGTGAGTTGTGTGTCTCATTGTGTGTGCGTGTTAGAAAAGTGAGAAGGATGTGTAGGAGGGGGGGGGGGGGGGGGGGGGGGGGACCAGGGATACGCTTACACATTAATCTGTTAGCAGGGAGGTAGGGGGCTGATGGTGCTCATTTATCTCATATAGGACAGCGAAGTGTGCGTGTCTGTTTGCACGCATGTGTGTGGATGGGGAGGGGGTTGCTGTTATGTGATTATCTGTTAACTCAGTTACCTTGTAGCTGTAGATCACAGGAGCACTTGGCAGGGGAAAATGAAGGCGCCTCATCCTCTTTTAGGATTGGAAAAAGAGAAAAATGCAGTAAAATCTTTGACTGTAGCTACTGAGGTATTCTTAGAAACACCTTCTTTCTACTGCAGAGTCAATGGAGGTACTTCCTACACCTTGGCAGGGTTCCCAAGAGGAACTATTTGGCTTAAATTAAAGGTGGTGTGAGGGCTGGTGGGAAGGAAATTGGATAAGACAAGATAAATATGGGAATGATGCAGCTGGGAACTGCGTGCCGTGTTTGAATGTTAACCTTATCTTAGGTGTTTGATTCAATGCCAAATATTTTCTGTTCTCACCTTTCACAAAAATAAGCACAGGTTTAACAACTTGGAGGTTTTGATACCATGGTGATGTATGCTTGTTTCCGTTACTTCCATGTGCAGAAATGTAAAAAAAAAAAAAAAATCCAAAACAGACAAGCAAAGCATTTCCATTTTGTCTAGTGAACATATTTATATGTTCAGAAATATTGCTGCTTATGCTGAAAATCAGTGGCCCCATCTAAAGAAACCAAGTCCAAGGAAATTGACTGACAGGCCATCTCTCTAGCAACGGTAGTAAAGAAGCAACTCAGCAATAAACCTTGAAAGCTAAATAGAAAGACACAAAACCAAGAAGAATTTTTAGATTACCACTCTAAAGGAAAGCACCAGAAGTGAAAACACAGCAGGTTTAGTGAAGCTGCTTCAGGTCTGTTATTTTCCCAGTGGGGCAAGGATAAGCTAAAGATTAGAGAAGCAAGCTTTTGACCTGAAGATGCTAGGTTCCATATTGCCTGCAGGCTGCAAGAGATCTGGAATCTATAAGATCCGTAACCCCTGATGGTAAGACTGTGGCTGCGACCACAGAGATGAATGCAGTGCAGGTGGAAATTGTACTATTTCCGAGTTTGTGTATACAGGAGGTAAATGTGTCGGCAAGAGAGATGCAGTTGCTAAACTATAATAGATGATTACTTAATATATGATTGCAAGGTGATGGAGTGGTTAGCACTATTGCCTCACAGTGAAAAGGTCCTGGGTTAAAATCCGGGTGCTTGTAAGTACCCCACCTCTTACCCCATGACAGTTTAGAAACGGTCCAGCTACCTGTTACCCTAAAATGGACAATGCCAAATATTTAAATACAACTAAAAGGGAAGCTCTGAATGGATCATTTAGGCCTGAAATCCCCAGCTGGTTGCAGCAGATAGCTGCTCCTCCCTGAGCCTGATTCTGGTGGCGTTTTCTTAATGGTAAAAGGATGTTTTTCCTTCCTGTTGTCACCAAGTGCTTGATCAGATGCGGTCGTGTGATCGTTAGGGTTTTATCTCTATTATTGTAAGGTCTTTACTGCACAGGATAAAGTGCCTTGAGGCAACAGTTGTTGTAATTTGGCATATATAAATAACATTGAACTGAAAAGTATTTTTGAGGTTGGGCTGCTTTTACCAACAATGCCAAAGCCTAGCACTGAAAACTAAGGCTACTCAATTAGCCCTAATCTTCAATTAACCCGAAGGCAAAAAGCACAGTGACAATTATTTCATGATCTTGAGTATTTAACATCATTAATCATGAACTCACTGAATTTATTAAAAACTTAATAAATGAAAAATGTGGTGGCTGATTCAGTTCAATCTTTAACCAAAGTCTGCCTTGGTAGGGCCACCTGTACCTGCTGATCTCTTCAGCAGGATGTCTGCAGATGCAGACAGGGGCAACAAGAGGCCAAGGAAGCAGCTGACTTATGCCCAAGTTGACACCCTTGCAACCACGAGCTTTTCATCCTCAAGGTTTAAAAAGGGAAGCTGTGTTCTTTATTTATAAGGTTTTTAGCAAAAACAAAAAAGAAAGAGGTCACAAAACAGTTGCAAAAAGGTAATTGTTTCATTCCTGTTATCTTATTTTCATAATCACTAAAAGCCAAAATTATAATTGAAATTAAAATCTGATTAAACAGCCAGCTCTACTGAAGGCAACTCTGGGCTACAGTGTGGTTAGTATATTTTATACATTAATTTTGCAACTGTATGAATCTCACATTGATCTTCAAGCTGTTTTTTGTTTGTGTCTGTGCGTTGCAGAGTCACTGCATTAAGAATAGTGGTGTTCAGGTTGGTAGGGGGTCCAGAGAGGTGTGGAAAACAATTTCTTTTGAAGCAGTGTTTTGTATATTTATTTATTTGTATTTTTGAAGTGAAGGCAGGATGTCCAGGTTGTTACTGCGTATGGGGGGGGGAGTGCTTCTGTCTCTATCTCGTGTTTGACGGTGGAACAGTGGAGTGTATGCGAAAGGAAAGAAATGAGAAGAGAGCTACAAACAGCTTAAGCAAAGATAGGAAGATAGAAGAGAGAAGGTGATAAGAGAAAGAGGAGGAAGAAAAGTCAAGTGGAGATTAGGGAAGGGAGAGAAGGGGAAGTGGTAGAGGAGGAGACTAGAGGGGAGATGGGGGGAGATGCCACAAGCTGCTGAGAGGAGAGATAATTGCCACATGCAGAGCTGAGGAAGCTGTGTATGTGTTGGGGTGTGTATGCTTGTGTGCGTGTGTGTATAAACCACTCCACTTCAGTGCTCTGCTATTATCTCGGTGAACAGGGGAACCTCCCTCTGTCTGCTCTCCGGCAGACAGTCTATAAGCCC
This sequence comes from Neolamprologus multifasciatus, assembly GCF_963576455.1. Lineage (NCBI taxonomy): Eukaryota > Metazoa > Chordata > Actinopteri > Cichliformes > Cichlidae > Neolamprologus > Neolamprologus multifasciatus. The sequence continues at coordinate 22,119,656 of NC_140453.1, forward strand.
AACAGCCGCTTCGCTGCAGGGATTAGATCCAAGTAGGGAGACAATGGGCTGATACAGTACAGGGAGGAAACATGTCCTACAGTTATACACAATAGGTTGATATGGCAACAGGAAGTGTGTAAGAAAAATGTTTTAATGCGTGAGTAGACAACAAAAAGTGATGTTCAGTGCAAGACAAGATGTTAAAAAACAAACTTTTATGTACTGAAGAAATATTGAAAGCACTTTTATCAACATGCGATAGAGAGAAATATCATCTGTATATACTGTCTCACTATCTTCAAATGCAGAAAATATGCATAAATATATTTTACACATTTTGTTCCACTGACTTCACTTTTATACACTATTTGTCAAAACTATTCGCTCGTACGCCTTCATACTCATTTGAGCTGAAGTAGCATCCCATTCATAATTCATAGGGTTTAATATGATCCCCCCCCCCCCCCTTTGCAGCTTTAACTCTTCTGGGAAGAGTTTAGGGGTGTGTTTATGGGAATTTTTGCCACTCTTCTAGGAGTAGTTTTGTGAGGTTAGACACTGATGTTGGACGAGAAAGCTTGACTTTCAGTCTCCACTCTAATTCATCCCAAAAGGGTTCTGTCGGGTTGAGGTCAGGATTTTCTGCAGGCTAGTAATGTTCTTCCACACCAAAGTTGCTTATCTATTTCCTTGTGGACCTTGCTTTTTACACTGGTAGGCAGTCATGTTGGAACAGGAAGGTTTCCATCCCCAAATTTTTCCTGCAAAGTTGGGAGTATGAAATTGTCCAAAATGTGTTGATATGCGAAGCATTAAGAGTAACTTTCACTGGAACTAAGGGGCCTGAAAAACAACCCCACACCACAATACCCCATCCAACTTTACATATTCATACAAGTACCATTCTCCTGGCAAACGCTAAACCCAGAGTCATCCATTAGATTGCCAAATGGAGAAGCCATGAAGCTCTCTGCACACTGTTCTTGAGCTAATGTGAAGGGCACATGATGTTTGGAGGCCTGTAGTGGTTGAATCTCACTGACCCTGCTGAGTTCCTGCCATTCCCAGTCACTTCCACTTTGCTAAAGTGGAACTGTGGAATATTTATTAGTGAGGAAATTTCATGACTGGACATGCTGCACAGGTTCATGTTTTTTTTTTTTTAACCAGTGTTTTTCTATATCACAGGAAGTATTTTTATTTCTATTTCTATTTTCTTTCTTTTTTTTTTTTTTTTTTTTTTTACATGCGTTTTAGGTTAAATGACCTCACCATGTGGTTGAAAGAATGTTGGAAACATTGTTTGGCTGTCTGTTGAATATCCTTTCCTTTAGTTTCTCACATGGAGCAGCTGTTTAGGTCAAACTCCTGCACGTTTGCTTTATTTTGTTACCTGAAAAATTGAAAATACAGTATTATGACAAGCCCTCTGCTGTCTTGGAAGGAGTTACAGCCTCCTCTTTAAAAGTTCATCCTCCAACTCACCCATTTGGTCACTGCCCTCTTGTCTGTTATGTACTTGACACAAACCGTCTTTGGTGGTTACTTTTTTGTTAGTTTATCTTCCTATTTCTATTATACTCATTTGTCTGTGCTGTCAGTTATCAGGCAAGGCCCTAGGGAGAAATAATGGTATTAAAGTGGTTCCACAGTCAGCCACATTGAAGCTGGTGTAAAAACATAAAAAATGTGTAAAACTATCATCCTTTCTGTCCTCTGAATCACATCTGAACAACACACACTGCGTAGCACACAATTTGTCATTTTCTTTGTTTTGCCTCAGTGGAAGATGTGATAACGCTCCAGTGTTTTGTTGTTACTGCTCCAAAATAGAGGCATCTCTCCTGCAACCAGACAGTGCTGCAGGGGGAAAAAACCCAACAGTCCATTCAGTCACTTACTAATTATTTGATTGCATTTTGACCCTGTGATGCTCAAACACTTATTACTAACTAGATCATGCAGTCGTTCAGCACTGCCCTGCCTGTGCGTGTGAACGTGTGTGTTACATGTGCACACTGGCGTCAGTGTCCTTTCACACTCAGTCAGCTACTTAGTCATATTTCCATGAATCACAACAAGCAGCTAAACATTAATCACTGTATTAGCTCTGGTGCCTCCCACGCTAACACTTGTCATCCTTCTCAGATCACAAGCCTTGAAAATACACAAAGAAAAAATCCCTCTGAACTCTGACACTAAATGATTTTTATTATCTCTTGTCAAGCTTGCTTATTTGATTACCTGCTCTGGTGATGAATGATCAGAGTCTGGTATCAAAAGCAGATGGAAGAAACATAAAACAACCTCGAGGCTCACACACCGATGTTCTACGAAAATGCTTGGATGTGGAGGAAAAAAAAATACAGGTCTGACCTCCAAAAAGTATAAACACCACCCACTGCATTACTTTATTTGCTTCTTCCCAGTAAACACAGATTTGGTGATTTGCAACACATTAGATGTCTAGACTTTTAAAGTGGGAGCACTTGACTATAATATCATCAATCTTCTTGCAGACCTTCAAATAACCGCCTACTGGTTAGATTTATTGGTCATTCATGTAAGTCAGGTGGTGTGTCCATTGACAAAAAACTAAAGATGCACCAAGTGATCAAACGCCTGTATTGGCCAGTTTTCTTGTTGATTGAATATCATCCTTTTAACCAATCAATCGAGTTTACAGAGGGCTGATGTTTTTGGTGTTGGCATGAGTTTTGCACTGGACAAATGTCCCTACGATAATAGATACAGAGATAATGCAGAGACAAACACAACAATTATATGACCCCCTACCCCAAGCACTTTGGCGACTGTGGGAAGGAAAAACTCCCTTTTAACAGGAAGAAACCTCCAGCAGAGCCAGGCTCTGGGAGGGGCAGTCATCTGCCGTGGTCGGTTAGGTGAGAGAAGGAAGACAGGATGAAACGCTTTCTGTGGAAGAGATTAATAACAAGTACTTGTTATTCAAATTATTGTAATCATTAGTTTGCAAAGCAAAATTACAGATGTTGTACATTTTATGCTGGGTAACAAAAAAAGTATAAAAGAATGAGTATATAGTTTATTTATAAAAACCTGATTTTCTTGATGAAATGTGGAGGATGAGTTCAGTAGCCTCACAGACTGAAGAAAGAAGCTCCTCTGAAGTCCACTGGCATTGCAACAGATTCACCTTCTAGTATTCATCAGACTGTGCGCAGACATCTCACCTTACCGATACAGTGCCTCAGCTAACTCAACCACAGCAAGAAAGCTAGAATGTTAATATTGTCACACATGAATGACTAATAACATAATTGTTATTTGACTTTCTGCAGTGGCGACTCCAAAGGCAAGATAAATATATTTTTTTAACATCATGCAGCTGTTATCACAGGATAAACATGACAGATACTAAATGTTTTATATCTTCGCCTAAGACTGAAAGAAACATGCAAAATAAAAATGAAATATTCTGCACTTTTTTTTAAATCAAAAATCTAATTTCTGTGATTGCCCACGCACTGACTGAATAGCCCTTATCTACCAAAAATCATATTTACCCGAGCTATAGACCTTACATTTCACAGACACGTGTAAAGTGACCACAGCCTCTTAAGACTGCATTTAGTGGGGGCACATAGTGTGTTAAAAAGCGTGGTACTTTCTCACTGTTTCTGTGAGATCATCCACTGACGCTTGTGTGGTGGTGATGTAGATTTGTATCTGTTCATCAGTCTTAGTCAAATAAACCAGATTACATCCAAAGTCTACCTATTTTTTTGCTCACTGTGTGCAGCATTGCAATTCTAGGAATCATGGCTTCAAACGAAAGCGTCTGAAGCCCACTTGTTATTCTGAGCAAAGATGAGTTCTCTCAATATCGAATCCTGGCTCAGTTACAGGTTTTGAGGGGGCAGTTCATAGCACTCTCAAACACTTCATGGCAACTGGATCAGTTGTACCCAAAGCACGATCGGGCAAATTAAAAGACCTTGCACTATCAGAGGATCAATAACACAAACATTGTTCACTAAGATACAAAAAAATCACCTTCATCTCAGAAAAAAGATTTACTAAATAAAGAATGGAAGAACTTTGATGGTTTAATAATGAGGAATAATTTATATAAATGTTAGATTTCATTTGCAAGAGATTAGCAATTTGCATAATTTTATTGTACATTAAATTATATATGCAAAGACATGCAGTTAGTGGGGTTAGGTTTCTGGATTGGTGCAAAAGGTACCCCGCCTCTCACCCTTTGTCAGCTAGGAAGGCTCCAACCCCCTTCTGACCCTGAATTGGATAAGCGGGAGGGGGGGGTGGATGGAATAAGTTATATTCATAACAATATTATATTTTATTAACTGTAACTCTGTGTTATAGTCACTGAGTTATTATTCTTCATTAGAAATATAATATTGTTTCTTTCATCATTAGAAATATCTACAAAACATTTTTTCCCCCTAATATTAGGCTTTAAGTAGCAAAGATGCTAATATGCACCACATGTTTTAAAGTACTTTGAGGCAGGTTCCTGTGTCCTCCAATGTTCCCAGTTTTATCCTGAATTCCAGTCCAGGATGTTCCCCAGTCAAAAAACACCAGTGGCTCCTCTTAAGTGTGCCACTGTTTACACTGGGTCTAACGAACAGCACAAACCACAGCAGAAAGCTCTCTGTGAGGCGAGGAAATCCCCTTGGTGTATTGTGGGTAATCTGCTGATGTGGAACCTGAGCTGCGAAGCACCCCGGTGCTCTACAACAGCGCAGAGTGACAGTGATGCTAAGCAGCTTTACCACAGCTAGCGTCTCAGCTAACCGTCCTGCTCTGCCTCTGAGATGAATGTGTGTCGAAACAATCACCAAGCAGACGACATTACAAGTGTATCTGCTCTGATACCTGATTAGATTTGTTTGACTTTTCTTTAGCCTCTGTGCTTTTGGATTCTGCCCTTTTTTTTTTATCCCTGCTGCTGCTTTTCTTTGGCATCTTTTGCTCTGTTGATGAGTGCAGAGAATTACGGGGATTTACATTATGAGAAAAACACGCTGCATGTTTGAAACATGAGGCAGAGCTGCGCCTTGAAATAGACTGATGGTGGATTTGAGTGAAGCTCTGATGTCTCATTGATTTCACCTCTTAAATCCACTTTTCAGCTGTGAAGGTGAGATGCAGAAGAAGAAAAGGAAGCAGATTGAAAAGTTTTTAAGTCCTCGTATATTTTGGGCATGGATGGTGAAAATGTAAAAAACCGTCCGGTCTGAAACACACAGTGGCTGGTGTTGTGTTTTGCATTGCTGCATCTATTGTGTTATTTTAGTGTTTCATGTCTCTCAGATAAAGAAAAGTGTTGTAGCTATAAAAGTGCTGCGTAAATCTCATCACAACACTACAAGTTAAGCCAAAACTGATTACATCTTCTGAACCCCCAAACCCATCTGGAGGTTTGGAAGATTATAAACAGGAAGAAGGGAAATCATTACTAAAAGATTAATTGCGATTATGCAATAAAAAATAACTCTTTCCTTTTGGGCTAGGTTAATTAAATTGCTTGTTGTGCAGCACTGTTTTTGGGTTTAATTGTGCCATAGAAATAAACTGACTTGACAGATTTACTTGATTTAAGTCAACCAATGGGGGATGCAAGGAAGTATACCTTTGTTTTAGGTCATTTGATTCCCAATCATTGGTAGTAGCAGTAGCAGTGGGTCCAGAATTTGTGGGAGTACGTTTGGATACATATGCTTTTCATATCAGGGACAAATGGTTTATTTTCAGTTCTCAAACTTGTCAGACTCTTTGGTTGGTTCTCACAAAAGAACAAAAAAGAACCGTAATTACCCGTGAAACACCACACACACACACATGCACACACACACACATGCACACACACACACACACACACACACACACACACACACACACACACACACACACACACACACACACACTGATGGAGGCAGTTCTATGCATGTGTATAGAGCTTTCTTTGAGCTTAAAAAAAGGATTACATAGGATGTGATCTTTTTGGCTATTCCTCCTTAACCCAAGCGAAGAAATACACAAGGGTAAGCTAGAGGATCAAGCTGAGTGACAGTTTGATTGAGCTTTTATACAGGTGCAGTGCTTGATTGGAACACAGGAGTCGGGCACTGGTCAATTCATCCATGGTGGAAGGCTAGATGAAGAATGGACAATGAAAATGAAGAGCTCAGCAGGAGCTAAATGGCGGAGCCAATCAGGAATAGGGTCTTATACATAATTAATTTGCGTGCAAGATAAAATAGTTCATCACGCTGTGAGGGGTTGGAACATAATGACCCAGGACTGGAAGAGATCTTAACACTCTGGCTTATCTGTAAATGAAAAATGAAAACCTGACGACAGGATCGCATCGATAAATGTACAGTTCAGCCTGGCCTTCTTGTGACCTGCACATCAGTATTAAAAACAAATTAATTTAATTTCATGCTCTGAAATATGGTAATTATGATATTATTTGATAGTTAACTGAAGAATTTATGTATAATCTACCTACACAATGTGAATGGGGCAATATAATGGCATAGTATGTGTGTGTGTTTGTGGATTTGTGTGTGTCACAGGGGTTGTGGCAATCATCGATTGGTCCAGTCACGTATTGATCCATCTTCACCGATTGGCTGGTGTAAGTGCCTGTCAACCATCCTGTCACTGCCACTCCTCACATGAAGGATTGCTGTTACATCCACTACTTGTCGTCCTCCTGTGCTGTGCGCATGTGTGTATTACTCTTGTGCTGTGCAGCTCCTTTTCTCTTCTTTTTCTGATCATTTTCTCCTCTCCTTACCTTCTCCATCTCCTTCCCCCCTTTTACTTCTCTCCGCCATTTTCTCTCATTTCTGCTTCAGGCCATATCTAAATTGAGCTGGACCCAGAGAGCAGTCAATACTGCCTGATCCCTGCAGATGTGTGTTCTGTGTGTGTTGGGGTTTTTTAAATTTTAAAGTAAAAGATGGACGGGAAAAGGAGAAGAAAATGGAGGCATAGAGTGTGTTTGACAGTTCGACAAAAGAACCTCATGGGGTGCACAGTACATGCATCCAGAGGGGGTGTAAGGATCTTAACTTCAGGTCAAACTTTTTGAATTTCACCTGATAACTGCACCATTTCCCAGTCATTAAGTGTACAATTAATATATGAATTAGAGGACTGGTATTTATATAGAGCATTGTTTTTAGAGCTCGTTTATTTTAGTTGCATTCACCCATTCACACATGTGCACTTTAAGGACTCACACACACACACACACACAGACCGATGGAAACATTAGGGGTAATTTCGGGTTCAGTATTTTGCCCTAGGACACTTTGACATGCAGACAAGCAGAGATGGAGATCAAACCACTGACCTTTCGACTAATGGATGACCTCGTAAGCCCCTTCAAAGACTAATGTGAACCACTGTGCTCTACCATAAGATTCAGTACACAGCTAAACATTACATTATACTCATTTGAGGTTTAGGCTACACTATTCCTACTTTTTCTTCCTACTAATTCTGCTCATTCTTGACTAATTATGGATTTCTTTATCCAGAATTTTAAATCTGTATTCCTTTTGACTGCATGAAACTAAATATAAACTAAACCATGACGTTACCTGATATGTTGGCAAATAATGTCCATAAGGCGCTGACTAGTCACATTGGCCAAACAAGGTCAATGTCTAATTGTGTGTCAGTTCTAACATCCTAGCAAGAGTGCACTGAGTGCAAGAAAGAGCTGTTTTATGTGCAACTTTTTTAAGTGGCTGTTCTGCAGAGGTAGGTTGTTTTATCATTTTATACTGTTGGCCACATACATCCCACTTTGATTTTGAGTAGGGCAGATAAGAGTGTAAAGATATGTAACATTTAACTTCCCAGATATCTTAGTAGGAAACATAGAAGTGCTATTTCAACAGTACATCTCTCTTCTTCTGCATAATGAAGAAATGCTGCTGTAAGAAATCTATCGCCACAACTGTTTGGGCATAAATTGTAAGAAATATGTAAAATTACAGAGAAAGCTCTGGTAGCTCATAGCTCAGACTCTAATGTAATCATAAAACAATGTTTTTGTTAATTCACACAAATGTACTTATTACTCCGAACCCCCCCAAAACCCCCGGATATTTCTATAATAATGAAAAAAAGGAATGTTTTTGTCACTTAAATGTTTATGCGTTACTTTGGTGCAGTGGGAATGGCCATGAGGAAACTCTTTATGAGAAGGAAATATGTAAAAGTCCTGAAAATAGAACACAAGATTTATATTTATCAGAGCTGTCCAGTCGGCCAGGTTCAAGTGTTTGCCGGGTTGCTTTTGGTTCCTGGGGCTTATGTTTGACACCCCTGCTTTACATAATAATGCATTTGTTATAACAACTTTTCCAAATCCTAAGGTGAAGTGCAGCATATTTGTTGTTGTCAAAAGTACCTATACTTTAAGCATGGCCAGATATTATTTGAAATGGTCACCCTTAGTTACAGCCTTTTGTCATTCCTTTGTTATGTTTCAGACTGGTGATGAGTCTGAAATGTTCAAAGCCAAAATTAAAAGTTAAACAGTAACTTTGTATTAGAAAGATCACTGCTCTATTCAAGTATTTGACCGTATTCATTATAATTTGGCACAAAAGCAGAAAATATTATAATGAAGGACAACTGAGCAGATTTTCTTCTTCGTATGTCACGTTTTTATATATTTTATTATCAGAATAGTTATCAATTATTTCATGCAGTATCTGAGTGTGGCTGTAAAGTTCTTTCAGTAGAAAATCCATGTTCTGCTTGCCTGGACTCGTGCAGTGCGAGGAAACTGTTGATGATCTTACAAACAGCTGGATGCAGCTTCACGCCGAAGCCCTCCAACATCATCTCCATGCACGGGCACACACAAACACACAAAGACCAAAACCTGTGCACAGTCGCACACAAAAGCACCATCAGTCACCCCTGCTGAGCTGTTGATAATTACAAGTAAAACTCTGCAGTAAACACCCACCTACACACACGCGCGAGTTGAGAAGGAGTTTTATTGCAGTTTGGAGCTGCTGGGCTTCTGTTCTCTGAGCAGCATGAAGAGTTCACTAATAACTTTCAGCAGAGATGGAAAAAATAAAGTAAGCATCCAGAGGCTGATGGACAGATTAAACACATACATCATAAACATGCATCAACTAATGAGCGAGTTAGGGATTGAATGAGCAAATAATTGAGTGAAGCGATTAACAAGATCAGATGAATAATTAACAAATGAACAGGGGAGAGGGAGAAGTAAACAACAGGAAAATGAACACAGGTGACGGCGCAGACGCCCGAGTGCACGAAACGTTGAACTAATCAGATTCTCAAAAGCGTCCGACTTCCAACACCTTTCAATTCTCACACTGCTGTGCTGGGGTGCGCTGAAACGAGATGAAACAGCTGGCAATGAGCAAGCCGCGCCTCCACAGAAATCAACCCCATAGGTTTCTACAAGCTGTTACTCCAACCTGTAGTGATATTTTTAAATGAAGCGACTTCTAGCTGCCACATGTCAAATGTATTGTAACCTTTAAAGCTCCTACTTCAGAGTCATAGTGTGTGACGGGGATCTAATGAACTCTGAAGGACATCAGGTTTGATGCATCTGGACTGTACAGTGATATTACCTGTTATATTGGGACCTGGTATACACAGCCACTGTATCCTCCTCTTTCTTGGCAAACTCATAACAGCCGGAGGATACATGGCAAGCAAGGCATTCTATTGCCAATTTAGCTTAACTTGGGGTTTCAAAAACAAAATTTTCTTCAATAATTTCATAAAAACTACTTATTCTTCCTCCTAAACAATAAAAATATAACCAACAATTAATAACAAGGAGATAATGAATCCAAACAATTGTCTCAGGGCATGAAGTGGTCTGCTTTTCAGTTAACACCAAGACAAAATGATTCACTAATTACTGAATATCCAAAAAAACTGAAACAAGACAGCGTGCATTTCATTGCTTTGTCCTGGCAGTTTTTTTCAGCATGTTAGAATAAATGAATAATATTTCATGCAGCTTTTACACAAAACAACCTTGATTCAAACCCACAGGTCTCACTTGACCTCTGTGCTTATATACACCTGCACCAGGGAAACCAAACAGGTGACCCTCTCCAAGTCGAGGTCAGCTGAGTTGTTATCGCTGTACTGAGTTGAGCCAGCTGTCCGAGACCTCGAATGCTAACAAGTGCTCCTTCCTCCTCATAAGCTCACTTCTGTTTAACTTGCACACAGAGGCTGCACAGAGTAGAAGAACACACACATAGGCATACTTACAGAGTTTATGTATCCAAACACGCACAAGTAACATGCATGTAAAGTCACACTCAAACATGCACACAAAATGCAGACAAACACACAACACAGATTTTTCACTTGGCTCGATTGTAACGATTACAGCATTTCAGCCTCAATTTCTTTCCTCCTTCTGGCTTTTGTCGAACAACTGCAATATGTTCCAGCTCAGCATGATGAAGCGTGCAGAGAGAAGCCTGAACAGGCTCGTACAGATCTTTGTGCGCACACACACACACACGCACACACACAATCTCTCTCTACTTTTTTTTTTTGAAGCAGCCTAAGTAGGACTACCGTTAAATAACCTATTAAATTTCCAACTTTTGTATAGCTCCCCAAAGTGTATTTTTCATATGTGCTAAATTTTTTATAGCTCAAATCCCAAATTCTGTATAAGGGACCTAAAATGTTTTTTAGCATGAATGCAGTTTTAGTGAGAATTGGATAATTTCTTATCGTGTATAAAATGCAGGGATGATGCTCTTTAAATTAGGTTTATAACTCTCAGGTAGAGCCACACAAATGTACTGTTTGCCTTCTGATTATAAATAGAGTGCACTGAGACCTGTGAGACAGGTGTGTAGAAGAGGGAACTGCTAGTGAAAAAAAGTTCCACTTCTACATACCAGCAGCAAAACGTTTTTAAAAGGTTTCACCCTGCGATGACAACAGAATTCGCCTGAAACATGTTCAAGATTTTTACTTTTCTGAGCTCAGATTTATAAGACACATGGAGCCCTAAGCTATATATGGCCCCGGTAATCACCAATTTATGCCTCAGAACTGCTCAAGGCAAAGATAGTCTGTGCACTAAGTACACACAGTATACTAAATATACCGTACATGCACATTATGCACAATGTAAACACAGATATAAAGAAAAAAAAGAAGAAGAAACAACTCTTTAAACATTAAGTGATTAAATAAACTAACAAAGCACAGAGGGTGAACGTACAGGGAGGGAGCGTGTGTGTTTTCCTTGTTTGAAGTGATCAATAATGACAGCTAGAAGTACCCAGAATGCAGATGGATCATCGTGGCCTCTAACGTCGGAGGTCGACCGTTCATCAGCTCAAATCGAGCGTGATGAAATATATCGCTGTTCTAGCCGAGTGAAACATCGCCTCACGTTACATTACATTTAGCTGACTGGCTTTTAAGTGACTCGCTCGAGCGTGAAGACTTTGTCAAACACAAGTTAACACCCACACAAGGATGTTGAAACAAATACAGCAGGCTCCCAGTTGTATTGTTACTTGTTAAGCATCAGGAACTTAGTAGGTGCTCTTGTTTTTTTTTTTAAGCAGAAAAAGGCTTTACATGGCTCTAGAGAAAGGATTTCAGGGGTCACAGGTAAAACATAAAGTCGACTGGACTCTTGAACACAAAAGGCTTTGAAAACAGTAAGAACTGTTTTTTTTTAGACAGTTTAGTTCAAGGGGGTGGGGTTAGGTTTGGGTGATTTTCTTCTAATGAACTTCACTTGAAGGTATATCAGTAACAATCTGATATAATCTGCATTAGAAAAAGAGACTGTCTGAATTGTTATTTATAACAAAAAGAGAGATTTGTTTTCATTGGAGCTTAACAAATTTGTGTATTCTACCAAGATCCAAAATGAGCTGTATGGTGATCATTTGATATTGAGTGTATATTTGTAGATTTCAGGTACCATGTTTAAACTAAAAATTCGATGAATGAATCACAGTTTGGACTGAAAAAATATAGACAGAGTAGAATGAGGGTCAAGATTTGAGGCCTGGGCTTTTACTCTACAGCCACATTGAGGGGCTGATCATTTTCAGTCAGAGGCAGACGGTTCAGGACTGTTTGGCAGGCAGATAGGAGAACTGGCTCTCTGGCACATGGCTGTCCGCCTCCAATTTGATCCATTCAGAAGCTCTGAGATCATGAATCACACTCTAACCACAGAGCTGACCAGCAGACGGCACTTTTACCTTGATATATGATACAGTTTTTGCCCACAGAGATACTTCGGGCAGGTACACAAGCTTTGGAAGGCAGACGGTTTGTGCACAAAAAGGCAATATGTTAAAAACTGATTGTTGGTCGTCACATTGTGAGACTGTTGTTTTTCCCAGCATGCTCCTGGGTTCCTATAACAGGGCACTGTTATCAAATAAGGTTTTTTGGGGCACTTTTATCTTCCCATTCCAAAAGAGTAAGGAAAATATCAATTTAAATGGTTTCTGGTGATTATATACAGTATTTGTAACTCGACATGTATGTATAACAAGCAAAAATCTTAGATTATATCAGGAAAGAATTGTCTCTGCAGGAATATTAAGGTATGAAAACACAAAGCAGAGATTAGCATCGCCTTTTACAGGGAATTACTTCTGCTTACAATTACTTTATTAATGTTTTTATGTAACACTAATCCCACCCAGAACTGCATCGTCATTTAATCCCATTTGGTCCGACATGGTGATTACCACAATTACCAAAGTCCATCTGGATAAAAAAGAGAAAAGAAAAAAAAAAATACAGCTCCACTAGAAGTGTGTAGATTAGATCACATCAGATTAGTGGCAATAACTTCAATACTGTGCAAGTATTCAGATATAATCTGATAATGAAATGTATGTTTTTCCCTAGATTAAATTTTTTTGCAACACTGATCATAAAACCGCCCAATTTGATCCATTGTATAAAGATCATCCTTTTTTAATTTATCTTTAGAAAAACAAATATATTTACATGAAAAATGTACTTCAAAAATTCAAAGCATGAGCAGAATTGCTGAAATGACCACTTTGAACCATACAAATCAAACCTATTTAACTTTTAATTTTTACACTACTTAGCAACAGTATGAGGACCTGTGCAGTCAGCGTGGTTAGACTAACAGCCCACTTTACTCCTGGTTTCACATCTTTGCTAATCTAATACAAAGGTAAATAAAAACATAACCTGAGCAACAGTAAACATAATAAACATAGACCAGCTCATAATGGACAGCAAATCCAGGGAATATAGAGTCCATGTTCAAATGTGGATTAACATGTATAAATGTATATAGCTGGATCATATTGTTGATGATTTAGAGCTGATGCTTCAGTTGGTTTTCACAGAAGCATAACCACAAAGTCAGACCTACTCGTGAGCAAAATGATGAATCTGGCATCCTCCAACCAGGAACAGGTTGAGAATGATGCTCCGATAATAAGAAAGGTATGTCAAGACGGGAAGATCAAGATTGTCAAGAGGTAATTATGTGTACCATGAATGGATGTTGTTTTAGTTGTAACAATGTTTGTCCGCTCCAAATACGATCTTATCATTTATATGCTCTTATCGTCTATCCATTGACATTCACTTCTTGTTCTTTTATGTACTGCAGCACATAAAAGAACAAGAAGTGAAACAAAGTACTTTTCAAAACAATCGTGTTGGATTTTTCTGCTGACTTATTAATTGACAGGAAACAGATAAACTCATGTTCTCTGTCCTTCTAACATAAATGGGTAGAAGACGTAATTCATAAAATAAAGTAATAACTGATTACACTGCACTGAAAATATTATTCAGCGAGTGTCTCAGGGTGTCGAAGGGGAGACTTCTTGGAGCTAGGGACAGGGTGAAACTTTAGTTCAGGTAAATAAAAGGCTGCGTTGTCATTTCAAACATTTGTATGCATGGTTTATGCACAGATTGATGCCTCCGCACTGTTTGTGAATGAGGTCCATTATAATTTATGTGCTTTTTATTAATGTAAAGACACAAGCTTGATTCTATGTTGTTATATTGACATCTGTTCATGTTTATTTATTCAGTTTTTTTCAGGAATCAAAATGTCTTTAAAATGAAGGTAATCCAGGAAGATCATGGATCATACTGATGATTATCTTCACTACAAATCTCTAACACTGGAAGATGATGGAAGGATCTGATCAGCACAACTTCCAAATTTCATTTTTGTGATTTAATAATAGTTATATGGCGAATCAAAGTTCATCATTCAGAAGTAGATTAAATTGAGAAAAAAGTTATTGGGCAGGATCACTGACCAGAGGTGATAGTACGATTCCATCCACATTACATTGTTCTATAAATTCACGGGTTGTAATTTTAAAAAGGGAACTGAGTGCATTGCAGAGACAGACAGAGAGAGGACTAATAAAAGTTTAATGGAGGGAGGAAAGGGAAAGTCAGACAGAGAGACAGAAAGAGAGATGGATAAGCCGATCGCCCAACATGACAGGCTCATCAGACAGCGATGTGTGTGAGGTGGAGAAAGGTAGAGAGAAGACGAAGTGAGGGAGGAAATTGTTCTGTCTGGATTCTAGCTGTTGCATCATTATCCTGCAAAGCTGTGTGCTGCTGTCTCTTTCTGTCTCCTCTCTCTCTGGACTCATCTGCTCTGCTGTCCAGCCAGCTAATAGAACAGTCCATGCAAATAGCTTGGGTTAATAGAGCAAGGGACAGCAGACAGGAGAGGGGGTGGAGGAGAGTTAACACCTCAAATCCTCTCATCAGCAGGCATGTTACACTACTGCTGCTGCTGCTGCTTTCACGTCAGATTGGATTTATTACAAAATGAAGCTGCAGCATCAATTAAGAAAAATCACAAAATTAAAAAAACACTATGTTTTTGTTACTGGGATGTTGCTACGGGTGTGCTGTGTGAAGCAGTTTTTGTTACCAACAGCTGTCTAATGCAAAAAAGGGAAAATATCCCTTGTACCCAGAGTAATAACACCAAAAGTTAAAAAGCAGGCATTGTCTGAAGGAATTTATGAATTTACACAACAATATAATTTAGTTGCATTGTTTTGAAACCCAGACATCAAATATATATGCAAAAATAATACACAGATTTTTCAAGCACCAGTTTGTAGCCCTGTTACTTGGCGTTAGGGGTGGTATCTGAATGTTGGTTTGTTGGCTCATGAGTCCAGGCTAATTTCATGAACCACTGAATGAACTGCCATGACATTTTATACAAACATTTACGGCCCCCAATAGACGTAAACATGGTGGTCCTCTGACTTTTATTTTAACACCAGCAAGTTGATGGATTGGCACCGATTTTTTCACTTCACATTTCTGTCTATCATCACCTTACCTTGGAATGCTGCAGGGTTCTTACTGCAATTGAACCATGGCTGGTTTGGACTAATCAGCTTCCCATGAGTATCTACTGGTCCAGAAGGCCACGCCAATAGACATGTTTTAGGAGATGGTTCATCAACAGCTCAGTATTTTTCACTTCCTGCTTCTTTTCCCTCACAAACACAGCAGGAATCGTCTAAGGACATTCTGACTACATAGCTAGCTATACTTACTGCTTGCTACCTTTAGGCATCAATCCAGTGTTTCTTGAGCTGCTATATTTGTTAGACAGGTATTAGCATTTTATAGACATTTGAATAATCCAATCATCTTTGCATTTTATCAAAGTGCCTGACCTTTTTCTGTTTCACAGCAATACTTCTTAGAAGGTTCTGTGTAACAAACCTTTTCACACATCAGCTGCCATCAGCTGCTTGACATTTTTTTGGTGGAGACTGAAATGTCAACTTGTTTTCTGTGACAAATGGTAGAAATTCTGATGTTTGACTTGTTGAATCATGTTGATGCTTGATACTCCTACATAAATTTGACATATTTCTCTTTTCATTGAAATATCTCAGCAACTGCTGTGTGAAATGTGATGCACACATCCCAGTGGTTCTTGTTATATATTGTCAAAAGTCCCTGAGATTTTTACCATCAGCTCCTGTTGTAGTTTGTGTTAAGTGCCAATTAACACAAGATAGCATGCTAACACATTAACCAACAATAATGGTAATCATTATGCCTACTAGCATGAAGATCAAAGCACTGTGCTTACATGCAGTCTTAAAAAGCAGAGGACTCTTAGTTTTGTTTACATGCATGTCTTCATTTTTGCATGAGTACATTTGGGGTGGGGTTGTACCGTGAGCTCTGTCGAGCTACAACAACAAGATATAATCTAGTTCATTGGAGTCAGAGATGACATTTCTGTGCTTTTTAAACAAACATGTAAGAACATCAAACAGCCTATATGGAGATGTTCTTGCTTATTAGTTAAGAAGTAGACTATAGACATAGACCAGTGTCTATGCATGTTTATTTTCCTGCTTCTCATTTTTTGTTGTATTGTATAAAGAAAGTAACTAAGTAAACTTTGTAAAAACAGTAATTACCTTTAATTTTCACAGATTTATGCAACATACATGTGGACCCATCCGCGCTTTAAACTGTAGCTCGACTGCAATATTTGCTGATTTGTGGTTCCTTTCTCCAGCAGGCCCTTCTTGGTCATGTTTCCTCTCTTGTGTTTCTCTACTCTCTGTAGTGGATCCTCTGTTATTTAGTATTTACAGTCGAGCCTGGGGCAAATCATGCATGCAAGACGTGCAGTAATATCGATTTTTATTGCTACACAGATTACACATTACATGTTGTCATTTATGTCCTTCTTTGCTGAAAATCTGATTTTCACATTCAAAAGCTTCCTGCTCTTGAATCAGACTAATCAGAAGTAATGATAATGAAACCTTCTAACCCTGTTATTAACAATCTTTTTTCTCATCTTGTATAAAGAAAATCAGGTTGTTTTTTCAGTTCCTTGGACTAAAGCTGTGCAATTACGGTTTGGTCCAACTGAGATGTCATTTCATCTGCACCAGTATATTCTGGTTTTAAAGACTACAAAGAATACAAGACAACTGATTTTTTTTTAATTTAATATTGTTGTATGTGATTGCAATTTGGTCACACAAAATGCATACACATTTGACTAACATGCTACAAACTATTAATAGAAAAATGTTTCAGCATTGCAGACTTACCATATATCTTTTTAGATTTGCGTGGATAATATACACTTTCTGTAAAAATATGAATAAAATCCAGTAGTCATTAAAATTAAAGTAGGCTTTGAAATAAATAGTACATACTTATTGCTTCGTTAACACGCACAGCCTGCCAAAAAAGTGTAAACACTGAATGAAATGCAAACTGAGACAGAGAGCTTGTAGTTGAGTAGAAAGACATACTGGGTCACGTTCTGCTGGCAGAGAAAACGGCTTCTCATCTTTCCACGACATGCTGTCACACCCTAATATAGAAACAACACACACACACACATACACACACACAACAGAAAGCATGATGCATCCTAAAAAATAGATGCAAGCCTGGTGGATGCAGACAGTCATGGACTGTACTGGACTAAAGGTCCATGTAGGACACTGACAGATTGACTGACAGCTGCACGGAAGATTTGGCAGGTGTTTGGTGTAGCATTTTAAAGATTACTTTATCTCTATCAAATGAGGCCTGACATGTCCGTGACCAAGATCTTTGTAAAGCCTTACCATATACATTTCCAATTAATGCTTGGTGATATACTGCAGCAACTACACAAGCACAGATGGCATCGTTGTCACAACATTCAGGATCGTTTTGTTTTGATAAGAGATGATGTCAACAGCACAAATAGTCCTCTCACTTTTAATTGATGTTGAAGTTCAGAATAAATCTCCAGCTTTTTGTGTGTATATAGATGGATAGAATTTTTTTCTTTACCCTTTTTAAACCCTGGTTATGACCTTTGACCTTCAAACTACACAGCAGAGCAGGAGAGTGTAGGTCTGTGAGGCAGTGCAGAAGAATCATAAGCTGTGGGGACAGAAGCTAACAGTGCATCGATCTGCCCCCTGCTAAGAGAGCCTTCAACCTCTGAAGGATGAAGGCTGCAGATCACTAATTCCATCTAATCAAGTGTTCCACTGTAATAAACTGTCTATGAATGTGAAAGACAGACAGCTGTACAGAGATGGAAATTTAGTAGAGTAGAAAGACTTTGTTGGGTTAGGTCTTCTCATACTTTCAGTCTTTTAGGAGCTTGACAAATATATTTTTGTTTTCATCTATTTATCTTGGCCTGGGGCAGCACGGTGATTAGCACTTCTGCCTCACAGCAAGAAGGTCCTGAGTTTGATTCCTGGCTGGGGCCTTCCTTTCTTTGTGGAGCTTGCATGTCCTCCCTGTGGTTGTGTGGGTTCTCTCCGGGTACTCCAGCTTCCTCCTACAGTACAAAGAGGTGGGGTTAGCTCAATTGGTAATTCTAACTTGCCCATAGGTGTGAGTGCGAATGGTTGTCTGTACCTGTGTTAGCCCTGCTACAGTCTGGTGACCTGTCCAGGGTGTACCCTATGGTAGCTGGGACAGGCTCCAGCCCCTCCTGCGATCCTGGATAAGCGGAATAGTTTAAATGAGTGAAGTTTGTAGTTTTTTTTCTTGGTCTACAGGGATGCAGGGAATATGAATGAAATCCAAATATTTTAAATGCAGTATCTTATCCATCCACGCTGGGAAAATCTTTGAAGGTTGCTGTTAGAAATCTGTAGATAAATAATAAAGATGTCATTTTATCTACTTTTGCAGGAGGTATCTAAAAAAAAAGATGCACTTTATGGCTTTCACTCTCAGAAGATGCACAGTCAAAATGCAACAGCTTGTCTTACAGAAACAGAAAACTGACTGTTGCAACAGTCAGTTTTGGATTTCTTTAATTTTGTGTTGGTTACAAAATGTCGTTGCTCACAGACTCACAGTGAGTATTAGTACGGTGCAGTTTTTCCATAATTGAAATGGATCGTGCGTGTCTTTGTGCCTTTATTATCGACTTCTGTAAAGGTTCATTTTTTAATTTAATCGTTTATGCTAACTTATTTTTGTTCCTCATTAGTGATTCCCAACACAGCAAGTTATAGGCATTTAGTATCAGTTTATCCTAGCAGAAGGAATTGACTTGGAGCCAGGTTTGCACAAAACAAACTATGGAGTACCAAGCTTTTCCTTTTCTCTCTCCAGCAAGTAAATTTATGATTTTTAGACGCATTCATTGTTTACATTGCTGTAGAACCATAATTCTGTGTAGTTCACTTAATACTTCATGCTTTTGTATTTTAACTGAATTTAAAATGAATGCAATTTGACAGATATGATTGATAGGCTTAAAAAGAACATCTGTTCTTTTGCATCTGGTTGAGGAAATTTAAAAAAATATAAAAACTCTACTGAAGAACTGAATATTAATGAACGTAATTGATGGCCTAGAGGTCAAATAAGCTCCCGTTGCTGGGAAAAACTATGGATATGTAAATATTCATATGTATACGTTCCCAAAATATAATAATAAGTGGTTGTTGGAAATTACTGTGTGTCGCTGGGAGAAATCCCTTGCAACGACAGTGCGGCAACAAAATTTGCCTGTAGTTTGTATCAAAGGTGCCAACTTGTCTGCAAACACTCAATAGTGGCTACCCAAGCAGTAGCACAAAATAAACCACTGTAAATGGAGAGCATTCAACTGCAATGTAAAAGTGGTGCCACCACTTCAAAATATACAACTTTTGCTTTGAAGGCAAACGGTTCCATTTCTGGTTTGTAGACTGCCACCAGCTAGTCAACAGCAGGTCAGAGAATACTACTACTTTTCCCCTTTTTGGCTACCACTGGCTACCAATGTGTTGCTGATTGGTGTCTAGGCCTGCGATACTTGACCTGTCGCTGTGGGTTTCTACACTAACTGATAGGTTTGTAGCTTGAACCAACTTGGGGAATGGACGCAGAAAAAAAAAGACCTGTAGTATTTTCTCTAAATTTTTATTGGCAGTTTGTGGGTTTTGTGTCCACTGCAATCACCTGCTTTTTCCTTTTCGCTAATATGCACCAATCTTAAGTCCTTTCTTAGTGGCATCTAAAATAATGAGAAAAATGAATCTCCACTGCTTAACTGCTTTTAGCATATCCTGCCTAATCAGGTTTGCATGAGAAATCAATTATCTGCTGTTATTAGAATAGACATGGGGTGTTTGCAGTTGATATTTATTCAGCAATAAGAATTTACAGTTTTGATAGTCATGCTTGGATAACTGGACCAGCTGGAGGTTCAATGACCTCATTTATTCATTCAAAGGGTTTTGGTTACAGAGTTCTGCTCTCTAGATAGCAGAAAAAGTTGCCCGCCGTTAAACATAACGACTCTTTACTTGCTACTTTGGCATCAGACTGGAGCATGGTGTTTTCTTAAAAATGCAGATGACAATAAGTGAAGCAAAGCAGTCCCCCATGTGGCTGTCAGTGTGGCGGAAATGGGACTTTCCATGTTAAAAACGCTCACTTCCTTTATCCGACTCAGCCTCTGAAGCTGGTCCAGGAAATGAGGAGCAGGTCTCTGATTGTTCGCTTTGATTCCGACCGACATTTGCTTTTTATCCTCGCTGCTCTCTCATTCCCTTTATTGTTTTTTTCCCCTCCTGCATTCAGCCCTTTACTTTCATTTTGCATTCTCCCTTTCATTCTGAATCTGCTTGTGAACACATCAAGGGATGTAAATGAAGAGAGATGGTGTTGACTGCTGGGTAGATGGCCTGATAAGCAAAACGACTTGTGATGCAGAGATATGAGGCAATTTGACGCTGGAAAACTGAACTTTATTTTTTTCTTTACCTTTTTATCTAAAACTCATTTTTATTGGTGCTGTCCTTCCTGCCACATTGGTGTTTAAGGTCACTGGCTGCAATACTTTCGGGCAAGACAAACAAACTCATGTGGACCTTGAAATACTCTAAATGTAAATTCCTATCCGAAGCTCAACTCTACTGTACTATTTGAATAAATAACCTTCTCAAGTGTGGGTGACTCTGAATGCCCCCACTGTAATGTATGTAAGTTACTTTAAAGAAAATGGTCCTGTCAGCACACATGCATCGGTGACTGCTGAATAAAAAAAAAAAGCTTAATACTCCTCCGGATGTCCTTTACTGTTATTATGGGTGGTTTGGTGCTGCAGACCAGCTACATTGCTGGACATTCTCAGTCCCTCAATGTGGGAGCTAGGACCTCAACACAAAGGTTTTACTGCTTTGGATATTAGTTTTCTTACTGCCTAGTGTCCCTTCTAGTCTGTGCACAGTTTGAGGGGCCTTTGGGCACATTGATATTTCATTATAATACCAAATAATGCAAAGTCAGAGGCAACGTATGTCTCCGTGCATACATATATGAATGATTTCAGTTTTCATACTAGCACTAGAACAAATCATGTTTAATTCCAGACAGGTTGTGAAAAGCAAAAGGCACAAAAAAAACAGTGTAAGGACACAAACTGAAATCACCATAAAACTTAATATTATTAAAAGACTGAAATATCTTTTGTATCTGAGTGTCTTTTGTGCTGTATTCAAAGGTGACCCAGTGGTACAGCGAGGGTTGCTGGATCTATTGTAATGTGGCAGCAGAGTTCGTTTAATCCCCGTCCCAGTGCAGCATAATCCAAATGGAGTGCTGAATAGTCCTGAAGCTAATAGCCTCCCAGGAGCTTCTCCGTTGGCTCTGCCTGCAGATTAATGCAAGGTCTATTCCAAAATGTTTCCAGTCTGTGATTCTGCGTCTGTGTGTGCAAGTAGGAGTGAAATTTTCTTTTGGCCTCCTCAGCTATATCTCTGTTTTTTCTTATATTTTCGACCCTGGATTAACCAGACAACCAGACCAAGAGCAGCTGTGATTGCACATGTAGCTGACATTAGTGAAACAAAGCCAAGCAGAGACTTTGTAGAATTGACTGTCCTGACATTATTAAACAAAATCCATCAAATTAACAGTGCATGCTTGTATGCATTGTGCATAGGACAGCTAACATCATAACATCACCTCTCCAGACAATCAAATAATAAGAAATCCGAATAGAGGCCTTTGCTTGTTCCCCCTCAGTGAAGAGTTTTTCCATCTCTTAAACTGCTCGCTGACCCATCCGAGCTGTCGTGATAATATCAAACATGTTCCTTATTAAGAATTTAAAATCCAAATGACAAGAGAGAGCCAAGAAGACAGAGCCTATAATGAGACAGAAGTTTTAGAGAGGACTTGTCGAGTGCTAAACAACAAGCTGCTTGTGTGTTGGTTGGCTGAGATGGAGGAAAGAGATTAGTTCAGTGGCTGAATTCCTCCATCTAGCAGCTCTGCAATTACTTTGGGGGCAGGTCATAGTGACCGTGTTACTGCTGCCTGATGATGATGATGACAGCCACGTGGAAAGGTTTTATTTGAAAACTGTTTGCCATTCCTGGTGGAGCTGCTGAGAACTGCACTTATTCTGCACAAGTTTATACACATTATTGTCAAAAGCTGCATTTCATCATAAGTAAATGGACTGGTACTTATGTAGTACTTTTCTACTCTCACTGTGCACTCAAAGCACTTCTTTTACTAAAAGCTATTCAGATACATTCATGCTGCATTTTATTATATGCCTATAAGCACAACTATCACAAACACTGACAAATGCATCGGGAATCTGTATCTTGCCCAAGGTATACTTCTGGTACTCCTCCGAATTTCTCTATACAGCATTAGTCCCTGGTGGTATTGAAGTGAAGTGGTGGAACTGTCTCCTCAGAGCAAAACTATTGGCTGGCCGGACCCTTTCTGAGCAAGGACAATTCAAAGAAATCATGGAGAAAGTTGGATTTATTTCTGATTCTAAACAGACTGCAGGTAAGCCTGTAAGACTGTCCGGTTGTCCGTCTCTCTGTTTTAGCCCTGTGTTAGACTGGCAGCCTGTGCATGGTGTACCCCTCCATTCATTCTCATTCTTCAGTCAGCTGATTCATGCCACTCCGTAAGGATAAGTCTGATCTGTTGGTCATCAGTCCAGGAGCAGCTAACAGGGTCAGCAATCAAACATTGTAGCCTTTGAAGCTAACGTTAGATTGCATACGGTTGACAGCTATAACTGTTAGAAAAATCACCTCCAGGTCTCACTGATGGATAGACAATCTCTGCCTACTGCACCTCTTCAAACACTTTATATTCTACATGTTGCTGCAACAAGATCTTTTTGGTGTGGATGTGGCTCAGGATGTAGAGCAGGTCATCTACTAATTAGAAGGTTTGTGGTCTGGTTGGTCACTCTGCATGCCAAAGTATCCTTGGGCAAGATACGGAATCCCAAGTTGCTCCCAATGTATTCATCAGAGTGTTAATAGATAGAAAAGGGGGAGCAGTGGTGCTCACAGGTCTGGGTTTAAATCAACCTTTCTGTGTGGGGTTTGCATGTTCTTACCAGGTACTCCAGCTTCCTCCCACAGTCCCAGGACATGGAGTTAGTGGGGTTAGGTTGACTGGGGATTCTAAATTGCCCAGGGTAGAAATCTAAATCCACAACAAACTGGGGGCCTGTCCAGGGTGTATCCTGTCTCTCACCCCAAAGCAGCTGGGATAGGCTCCAACCTTCCCGTAGCTGTGTACTGGTTGTGTATTGGATAAGCGGAAGAAAACTGATGTCTTACTTGCATCTTTGTTTACATCTACAGATGCAATAACACAAATTCCCTCTGGTTTAATGATATCAATATCATGCTGTAGTGTGTGTTATGCTGTTGTTTAAAGTTTAAATTATTTAAGAGTGTGTATAATTTTCATCTTTGGGATATAAGAGAAGACAATCTGAGATTTTCTCTGCATGTTCCTGATGCAACCTGATTTCAGAATTGGTTAGAGTGAGTCTGAGCCCACCATTAATTGCACATTCTTGCTGACTGTGATGTTGTAAGGTTAAGAAATAAACTCCAACGCGCCTAAACTTTAAAGAAAACTTTGCTATATGGTGCAGAATCTGTTTTGGTTTAGTGCAGTGCATAATGTGCAATGTTGCTGATGCTGTTGTTTTAAAACTGCATTACTGAGGCAGCACAGAGCACCTGTAACCCCATGTGAAAACATAGTCTGCTTCTCTTCTTGCACTAACCTGCACAACAAAAGAAATCAAACAACCATCAAATTCACACTAGCTGCACGTCCTCCCACCTGGAAGTAAGAGATGGATTTTCTGGCCACAAGAGACTAAATCCATCCATGAATTAAACATTTTGTTCTGCATTTCTCTCAGTTTCAACAACACTTTGCTCCCACTGCACAGTCATGCTCCCAACTCCCACCTCTACATCCAACTGAGTACTTAGAAAACACTTTTTCACTTGTTTAAGTAGCATGACAGGCCTCAATCTAACTCAGACTAGTTAGGAGACAGTGTAACGCTTAATTTCAGCTGCGTGTCACTTAATGCACACGTTTAAATGACTCCTTTTTATCCCAGTTATTATGTGTATGATAACCGAAACCTGAGATAAAATTCAAGAAAACTTAATTGGATTTTAAAGTGGAGGAGCCTTTTAAAAACGGTCAGAACATCATCCTCAGTTTATGTAGTTTTATTTAACATATCCTATGAGTAACTCACAGGTGGCATTTTTCTCTCTGTTTACTTCAAGCACCACTGGTAGCCTCTCTGGGAAGTTTTAAAATAGAACAAAATAGAAAATAATCTTCCCTGAGTGGCACTGTGTTTCATTTTGAGTGCCTTGCTCAAGGACACTTTCAGTTCTCATTTAATGGAGCTGCCTTCACCTCTGTGCACTTTCTCTCGCTCCCACCCATACACCCCCACAGTCTACATCCCTTTCCCTCCTAACTCATCTAGTTTTCCTCTTTCTCCTTTTTCCTCTGTCACAGCAGCACTCTCGTAATCCCTGACTCACTCCTTGCTTTTCATCCGGTCGTCTAATCTGCCTTCTTTGCCATCTTGTTCTAACACTTTCTTCACCTAACCCTCCTTTTTTCTGATCTTCCTTTTTTTTCTTTCTCATCCCTTTCTTGCTTAACCAACTGCTTTTCCAAACCAGGTCCTCCTCATCCTTCCTCCCTTGTGCACTCTCTCCAGTGATTCATGACTCCTTCTTTCCTTCATCTTCTTCTCACCTCTTCTTTGCTTATTTTTTTCTTCAATCAAGACTCCCCCTCTCTTCTTTCCTGCTTTGATATGAAATTGGTTTCTAAGTGATTTATGAACGATGAGAGGCTAATAAAGAGTTTATGCTGTAACTCTTCATTACTTTACTATTAACTGCTTTCTTCTGTTCTGTGTGTAACTTATGAGCCTGTGTGTGTGTGACTAAGAACCATTAGAATAGCACCTTAAAATGAATTCAGTCTCGATGGATGTCATTAAAGCGATCGTCCTGAGAATTAATTACTCTAATTTTTTTGTGTTGCTTCGCTCTCAGTCACAAAAGGTGTGTCAAGAGATTTTTTAAGCTTTTTTAAAAAGACATCACAAAACAAAACTGAGGACTCGCAGGCTCCCACATACACTCACCTGCAGCTGAAAGCAGGGAAAAACAAGCAGCCCACACAAGTACAAATGACCCTTGTCTCCTGCCAGCGTATTGAATTCTGCAGCATCCAAACTGCTGTGAAAGTAAAAAGGGATTGAGCAGAATTTCTGTTCATGCAAGTCTTTTTTTTTTTTTGTAAGTGATTTTAAATGGCTAAATCTGCACTCAAACAAAAGTCTTCATTGTCTTTCCTTTTCTTTTCCTCTGTTAGACTAAGCAGAAGGCTTACATTTCCTGTTGAGCCATTTACGCTGTAAGTTATGAGCATTTTGCTGCTAACGACAGCCAAATGACCGACACGGCTGCCGTCAAACTCTAAATGTGTAAATCGAAACTCCGTGCTCGGCTCAGTTCAATCAATATCTCGTCCTCAGGACAGGAAGATACTATTTCCCAGCTCGGTGTGTGTTATTATGTGTATGTTTTTCTGTTGGTGGGGGTCGTGTTCGTGCTAAGGGGCATGCCGAATGCTGTGGGGATGAATACAATATAGATGTGTGTCATTTATTCTGGCGTGGGAATCAATTACTGTTACGAGTTTTGCTTCTGCTATAGGCAGAAAGAGAGCAGTGAGAGGGTGGGAGGGGAGCAGAGGGGAGCACAGACGGTACAGAGACACTACAGTTTACATGGAAAACTGTGCTGTTATATATTATGTTGGGAATGGAAATATTTTTGGTTAGTTTCTTTTTGTGTTCATTATATTTCTTGGAAGCAGTGCGCTGTGATGCAGTTTGTTTTTGTGTTTCACCAAATTGCAAGCTTCCCTCTGGGGACCGTTAAACTGAAGTTGATGTTTTTGTGTATTTTGCTCTTGAATGGTTGCATAATGGTTATGATCTTTTGTTGTTGTTGTTGTTGTTTTGTCTTCACTTTTTTTCTCAATCTGTTACTAATGTAACCACGTTAACATAATGGGATGGGACATAAAGGGAATGGCTAACAATGTAAGTAAGACACAAGATGAATATGCGCTTTATAAATGCTTGAAAACTTAGTTTGTCTTTACCGCATCCTTATTGTCAAACATTTATATACTGTACTATAACAGCATGACCAAACGTTGCACATCCAATGGTATAAAACTGCTGCTTCTTCCACTGATAATTCATCACACTCTGAAAGAAGTTAAAATAAAAAAAAGTCCAGAATTTATATACAGACAATACAGTCGTAACCAGAATTTTTGGCAGTGGCACAAAGTTTGTTCCTCAAGAACTTTTCCACTTGAGTTTTTATTTATATTATTTATGATGTTATTTTGTTTCTATCATATAGTGAAGAACAGTGACAAGGATTTTGTAAGTTTTAAAAGTGTTTATTGGTAAATAAATAAAATGTTTATATTGGCAGGTGGTACTGTCAGTACTTTTGGCCTTGACTGTAGAGTGTGATAGTGCCATAAGTCACAGAGACAAAAACTGGAGGAAGAGACTTTTCAAAAACCATCCATCCATCTATTCATTCCTTTTTTTTCACATTTTGTCTAATTTAAGGTCAGTGCTAAAGGAGGGGCACAACGTGGACTATTCACAAATCAGTTTTTTGTTGTTGTTGTTGTTGTTGTCATTTTTAAATCCACTATATTTCGTCTACCTTTACTCTTTTTGTAAGATGTGTTTTGGACATTCTTTGTTGTTGTTTGGGGAACAGCATGCCCTCCCCCAAAATACATTTTTAAAAAATTTAAATAAAATAAAATGCAATACAATAAAATACAGGCACTAAACATACTCCCACCTGAATCCTAAACTGGGACTAAAACATGACGTTTCACTGATGAATAAACCGTAAACACATTCTTCTTTGATGTTTTTCTGACTCACAGCTTTTTCTCAGTCTTTGGTTTCCAGGAGGAATTAGGTCACATGGCCCAAAAATCAATTCACCAAATACGTGACCAAACTGCTTGTGAGCTGTTCACCAAAAAGAAGCGATTTTACCAAGGGTTAGTAGAGTGTGAAAAACTGAAAGTCTCAAAATGAAAGCGGCTCCGATGTTGTGATGAGATGTGTGACTCTGTCAAATGGTGTTTCATTGAATGCGGAGCCGGAGCGGAGTAGGAGCGCTCCGTGACAAAGGTTGAGACGCACTTATGGTGTCAAGGATTGCCTGGATTGTGTGCAGACTACAGCCAAACTGCTAGAGCTGATGGTTCTGCCTCTGCTCTGCAAAGCCAGCAGAGCAAGAAAGCAAATGTTATTTTCTTCACAATAAAACCCCTCTTCACATATAGTTCTTTCTATTCCTTTAGTCATTTCAAAGATCTACTGTGATTGTTTGTGTTTACAGCACCATGCAGTAGCCTTAATCTGTAAATTAAAAAATTCCACTACAAATTATGGTCCATGTTTCTCCAAACACAGCATTCATTGTATCATAGTTTACAGTGAGCCCTGTGCAAATGTGTAGCAGAGCATCTGTGTAGTTCTTTTTACTTCCCCCCATGGGTCAAAAATGATTGAGGCTGCAGTGTAAGTTATTAACAAGAGCTGGGAAGGCTCATCTAACTTCACAGCATGGTGAGTCATTACTTTTCATTCGCAAGTGAAGCTAATCGTCATTTGGATCATAAATTTGGATAAAACGCGTTTTGTTTTGAGACACGGGGTAAACAGGCAATAAGAACACACAGTCGTAATGACTGCATCATAGCGTCTTCACTGTTTTTTTTTTTTTTTTTAAATGGACTGTTCATTCACAAGAAACCATTCAGCGCTGCACTTTGGCAAATGTGAGATCTGCGGTTTCTGATAATCCAGAAGGAACAGACTAATTGAGAAGGTCAGTTTTATAATAGATTGACCACAGTATGCGCTCTGCCCGCAGAGACTGTCTGACCAAATGTCTATACTGTATCTCTGCATATCTGCCTGGCCACAGAGCATCAGGTCTTACTTCTTGCTTGATATCTCAAAGGATCTAAAAGTTTTATTACAAGATAGACTAAAGCAGGACTTCGGTATCATCAATAACAATCCCACATGAACATAAGGAGAGAAGAAAGTTTTGTCTGCTGGAATCGGAAACAACGACACAAACTTCCTGTGAAAGTGACTTCAACACGGTTCTTTAGTCCTGAACAGAAGGTAGCATGTCTCATTTAATTAGGCCTTGTAGGTTCTTCCTTACTTTTGCTCGTGGTCCTTTATGAGAAAAGCCAGTTTTACTTACATCTGTGAAAGCTTTGGGAATATTAAGGAGCAGCTACCTAGCAGAGCGAGTCTGATGCATGTAGGGTGTTTCATTAAAGAGCTGCAAACTTTTCTGCTGCTCACTTTTTAAAAATATGTCTCAGTCTCTCTGCTCCTTGAGTGCAGCAGGTGTACACAAGTTTTCTTGTACATCATTAACTCTGACTGACACAACAGTCTTATGAAGAAACCACCTAGGATGGATTTTTTAATGACAGATCAGAGGGATACTGTTGCTTACTAGAATAAGAACAGTAATCAGTGTCCTGATGTTTGTCTGCCTCTCTGAAACATGAAGTACTGTCTTTAATGATAGTACATATTGAACTTATGTTTGGATTTCTTCATTTTAAATTGTCGTACTGTCCTCACCAGAGAGACACTTGCACTATTCTTTTGCTCACAAGCTTAAAACATGTTGGTTTTTTTAAATCATGGAAGTGAATTCTTGATCTTAAAATGTGTAGTTTAACAAAATAGTTCTAGCTCAAGGTCAGGGGCTCATTTCTCTTACTGTTTACCTGGGAGCTAGGTTACTGTTATTATATTCAGTTGTACTTCTAAAGCCACTCCTGACCGATTTCACTGATACTGAAAACAAAAGTGCGATTTCTAAAGCGAAGATTGTTTATGTCATCTTAATTTAATCATGGAAGTTCAAGCAGTTTCACAAAGTTGTGTTTTAAGCAACCTGAAGGATGGATTCTGACAAAATAACGAATTTATTTAATTATTCAAACTCTTCTTACATTCTTTCTCTTTATTGACGTTTGTGCACATTCATTTATGCACAGCTCATTGTCAGGTTGATGTTTAGCTGGGCCATTGCAACCTTGATTTGATGGTGCCCTTGCTTTGTCCTGTTGCATGACCCAGTTTCAGTCAAGCTTCAGCTGTCAAACAGACAACACCACATTTGACTCTAGAATACTATAATGCTACACAGTTCATGATTCATGGTTTATGGGTGGCAAAACCTGCACAACAAATTCAAGTTATCCACCCCCTGTAAAACTGATATAGGGTGTACTTTTTGACTGTAGATAACACAAAAACCATCACAAGTTTTTTTTAGTCATTTGAATCATTATAGAGGTCACTGGTGTACCTGATGTACCTGTATTTAAAAGATAAAAGCAACAAACAGGGCATAACAGTTGTTTTAAAGACTACTGCTTTCGAGAATTTTTTTAACCATACATAATGAACAAGGAACAAGTCATACTGAGAAACCCAACTTGTCAGTAACAAAGTAACCACAACCCAAAAGCATACCCTGCTTTATCAAGTTCATTCTAAAATTTGCAAAATACAAAATACACAATGCACTAAGCTCGTTTAAAATGAGTAACAAGAATATGAACTGAATAATTCACAGAGGCCATAAATCCGGTTAAAAGTAGGACCCCTTTCTATTATTTTCTACAATCATACAATGTAGGTATACAATGGAGAGATGCACATCACTTTTTTTAATTTTTAAATATGCCAGTGCCAGCTCTGCTGTTAATGTAGGTAAACTAAAAAGGTCATAAATGTCATAACTGGGTTTTAAAATTATATTAATTTGCAGCCTTTAATATTTTAGTTGGTGATCAGGTAATTACTTGCAATTTGCATTATTTATGATTATGTGAAAATCTCATTCATCTGACATGCTTAATAAGTTTATTTGATACCTGCATTGTACTGATATAACACAACGGCACTGCACTGTGCATTTTACAGTCCAGATGGTTCCCGCACAGATAAACACACGCATTTAAAAATGGAAGATAATGTTCTTGCTGCCAACAGGGATGGCACTACTCCATCAGTAAGAGTAAAAGCTACTTACAATATCCTTGTATGGGTTAATACACAGGTTAAAACAGGGACATTGTATGGGGAAGTCGTTAGCAATGCTAATTAGGCGAATCAGGAGGAAATGAAAGTCGGTGCTGCTGCTGTGAAGCTGAATCTGTGATCTTTAGCCCACAGTGAGCCGAGGAGATAGGAGATAATTTAAATGTTCAGAGCCCCGAGGCTTCAGAAGCTGGCTTCATGTCATGTTAGGGGAGGCAAGAGTGGAAATGTGATCTCTTTGAATGTATGTGTGTGTGTGTTCGTGTGTGTGTCAGAGGGATACTGTACTCACCCTTTCTGAGTCATAGACAGCCAATTATAAAAACCCAACGGCCACCTCGTCCTCCCTCTCTCTATCTGCCTCACTCATTTCCTACCTCTCTCAGCCTCCCTGTCTCGTTCCCCATCTCTCTCTTATCTTTCTCACTTGCTTTGTTTTTATCTGTTTCTCTGCCCCCACCGCCCGCCCCCGCCCCTCTCTCTCACAATATAAAAACTTGCACCTCATTAATAAACCTCAGTTGGGGTAAAAATAGTAGAGGAAGGGATGGTAAAGAAGAAGAGGGGAAGGTAAAAGAAGTAGAAGGTGAAGAAGTGGGTGAGGGGAGAGGGGTGAAGAGTTGAGGGAAGATGAAAGGATGGGAAAAGGCAGCCATAGCAAGGAGAAGAGACATTAGGGGGAAATAGAAGAGAGGGCAGATTAAATTAGATTAGCTTTAACTCTATGCATGTCTAAATGGAAATTAAATTTTCACGACAGGAGGTACATTATAACAATATTTCACCCCAGTTCAGCAACATTTGCTGTTTCCTCTTGTTCTTTTCTGCTCCTGTTAATTGCATCAGTTTTAGTCTCTTTGCTGCATGTTGAAATAAACGTCTTGTCTTGTTTTACGCCAAGCAGAAGACTCACCATGTTAGTGTGACTATAAGGAAGGATATCTCTGCTGCGCTGCACACTGCTGGTTTTCTATATCTGAGGGGAATGCACCAGGCTATATGGGCACTGGACAGAAATATTAGGCTGATACATATTTATTACAGCTTGAATATTATATGTTAGATTGTGTCAGATACTTGTGGTATTATGTAGCAATCAATGTTGCAGTGTTGATTTATTTTTTTCTTCTTATTGTGTAACTCTTCTTATGTAAAGATGGAAAATGTTTTGGGAATTCATCACAAATTCATGCATTCATGCTTTGTGCATGCAGTTGCAAAACTTAAAATCTTCTCATGTTTGCGTGTGTGACTTTTGCTGAACTGACTTATTTAGTCTGACGCATGCAGGAAATATTATAAATAAGCAGAAGGGGCAAATCATCATTTGCATTTTGAATTATAGGTTGATTCAGCAGTTGTTTAAGTGCAGGTTTAACTGTAGGGTTCAAAGTGTAAATCTACTCATCACATTTTTTTCAGCAGCTATGCTCAAGCTAGAGCAGGTGGGCAGTGCCTCATTATTGTTATTATTATTATTATTATTATTATTTTTTTTTTATTTTATTTATTTTTTTATTATTATTATCAGTGTAGTTATTCCAGCTGGCTCCGTCTTCCTTCCTCCTCCTCTGTGTCGCAGAAGGGTTGTTAGAATGTTTTAATATCATCTGATGTATTTATTTTTCTTCTGTCATTGCAAAATGTTTAATGTGAGTTGTTCAGTGGATAATTCCTCCCGCCTGTTCACCAAATCAGAGGGATTCATGTTGCAAGTAAATAATCCCACTTAATAGTGCTACCGCCGTATGCCTCTCACTTCATCAGATTAATTCAGTCACTGTTGGCTGCTGTATCTGTGTAGCTGTCAACCACACATCTGATTTACATCAGTGTGTGTCTGTGTCTGTGTAGCCACAAAACTCCTGCACGCAATTATCAAGTGTATAATGTCCTCTGTGGGTGCTGCGAGGCATGAGGTTGCTGTTACTTGTTAACATCTTGACGTTTATTTCCAAACTAAATGAGAACACAGGTGAGAGAAGATTTGGGCTGATCTAAAAAAATAAAAAAGATATTCAAGTGGAACAATGATGGCTCCCGTAAACACCAAAGACTGTATGTAAAAGATGATACTAACTTTAAGCCCTAACAAAGTGGCTGAGTTATTATAAAAAAGATTTAAAAGTTGGTATTGTATGGTATGGTATTGTAAAGTTCCTATGAAGTGAAAAACTAGCCACAAAGCCCAAAACTGCCTGTTGTACCAGTTTGCAGTTACACAGGCGAGTCTACTGATTGACTCCAAGTGGCCATTAGAAGAACTACAGTTTTTGGTACTTCTCTGTTGGTGCCATTTTTCTGCCACTAATGTTGAGCTATATGTATGTACGAGAGCATGCATGTTAGCAGAAGGTTGTAAGGCTCTATCAAACCTGAAAAGGAAGACCTGCTGCTCAGCCGTGAGTCATATTCTTAATTATTCAACTTATTTATTTTTGTTCAGATGCGACCCTGGGGATCTGGATACACGGAAGGCTCAGTGACACAGGGATTACTTGCAAACCTATTTAGCGGACATGCTACAGTGGGAATATAAAACTGAATTCCCTTAGCAACTGCCAATTGGTAGGAGTTCAAATTCCATTCAGTTCAGGATCGTGCAGAGGCTGAAGACTATTCCATCTTTCTTTGGGTGAAAGGCAGGGTGGAACCAGGAACGATTTACCAAGCCATCACACGTCTAACAAGGGGCATTTTTTTTTCAGTTTGGCGGCGCAGTGCAGAATGAAAGCAAAGCAAACGGGTGCCCACTTTCAATACTAGTGGTGATGTTAGTTTTATAGTACACTCTTAAGGCAGGATCCAAGATAGACTGGGTGATATTCAAAATAGAGTTTATTGGCAAATGTGGCTCTGAAAAAGGATTGAATGCAACACGTTTATGATATGGGAAACAGCCATCCAGGAGAGTTCATGGATCGAGTAAAGGTGGGTCAGTCTGAGCACATTACTATAGTTTGGTTTGGAAGAGTCTGGTTTACTTGAAGAGATGGAGATGGCTGTACCGTGGAAGGCAAGTGATTTGTTCTTGAAGTCACTTAGACGTTGGAGGGTGGACGGTAGATGAGGACAAGAGGTAAGGGATCCACAGTTTTTCTGGGTACAAGTGTGGCTGCAAGGTTGCCCTTCAGACACACATATAACTCTGTGAGACAGGAGAACACAAGCTTAAGCACTGGGAATACTAGCATGCATGGAGGCCATCTAGGAGCCTGGTTACCACACTGAGGAGTTTGACAATCTGGTAAGGGAAAGGAGACTTGAGCCGGTCTATTTATATTGCTTCAGATGAGGCTGATGGGAAGCAGGTGCAGTGGCTGAAATGCAGGAAACTGAAGTCTACACCCTTGGGTGGAGATGGGACCAGCTCTACCCAGTCTGGAACTCAGATCATATACAAAAAGAACAAACTGCAAGGACTAGGTTACCCGCAGGAAATCTAAATTTAATCAGAAATGATAATGATTTTCAGTACCCCCCCCCCCCCCCACCCCAACAGCACAGATTTCATAAGTAAAATGTGATGCTGTGCAACACTAAGTATAATTTTATGATGAATAATTGTTCTCCCCAGCTGGAGTACCCAGAGAGAACCGACAGGCTCAGGACTAACACACAATCCTCACACAGAACAAAAGGGTCCAGATGGCCCTCAAAAATATGGATACTTTAATACACATTTTGATTTTGGCTCACGACTTATGCAAATTCAAATTGTGTATTAAACAATCCATATTTTTGAATGAAACCTCTAAAAATTTAATTATTGAAAGGCTGAAGAGTGTTTAGTGTGTGTGTGTGTGTGTGTGTGTGTGTGTGTGTGTGTGTGTGTGTGTGCGCGAGCATCTGTATGTTGATGTTATTTAACTCGATGAAGAGGTGTGTGTCCAGGGTGTATTGCCTTGGACAGCTGTGCTGCTGGGAGCAATACAGTCGTCACGCACCATCTGCCGTGCACACATGCCCACACAAACACACTCATGGACACACACACACGCATCAGCATGTTGTGATTTAAGCAAACAGGCACATCCACCACCTGGTGTGGCTCTCAGCTACCTAATGCTGTCTTTCTTGGTTTACTTCTTTCTTTCTCTCTCTCTCATTCACACTCTCTCGCTCACACACACCTCTCTACGCAAGCAGTGTCAGTCTTTCTCTGTTTTCTTTTATTCGCAGACGCAACCTGATTTCAGATTGTTGAGCCTGTCAAGAAAAGAGTGTTTTAATTGGCCCGTATACTTCTATAACGGCTGCTCCTAAACACCAATATAGCTCCCCGGAGTCACTGACAGGTGCTGCAGTGTTTACTGCGTGTGTGCATGTGTTGAGGGGGTGGTTGCATAGTTGTTTCTCTCTGTGTGTGTGTGTGTGTGTGTGTGTGTGTGTGTGTGTGTGTGTGTGTGTGTGTGTGTGTCACAAACAATAGAGAGCTTAAACTCAGATAGATGACACGGAGATGCACTAATAGGTCCGCAGAGACTGCAGCTTCCTTTTGTGAGTGTGTGTACTTGTGTGTGTCTGTGTGTGTTTTATATCTAATGAGCATCCCCCTTAACAACAAAACATCCATTTCTAGTGAGTCTGCAGACTGACTGACTAATGAACTGATTCAGCGAGTGGCGGACTGACCGATTTAATGGCTGCCTTACTCACAGAGTAGTTGCTCTTTTTCTTTAATAAAACAAGTTAAAAAAACCTGATGCACCTGATCTTGGCATATTTTCTTTTATGAGACTCATTGTCCTGCCCCACAAATCTGGGTCTTCCTCCAATTGTCCAATATCTTTCACACGTCATGCATCTCGTAGTGAAGGATTGCAGTCGTCAATTAGTACAGGCTCAACAAGTGTTCTGATATGTTTGTTAGCCAATTAAACAGTGAGTGATTACATAATGTAGCACAGAGGATATTTTGTAATTTGTTCTGTATGGCTTGTGATGTAGTCTGTTCCTTGCTGTAAGTATGATGGTGTTAGAGTTAATATGCTGAGCAACAACACTGAAGCCATGCTACTGTTTTGGTCTAAAATCAAGATACGTTTTCCTTTACAATGTTGCATTTTCACACCACCTAAAAGCTAAAACTTACTGATAGATAACCATACCAGAGCGGTTCTGTTATGTAGACTTCTGAAGCAACTCAACACACACAGTTAACATCCACTGGTTGATATGTGTTGCAAGACCCAGTGAACTTGTTGACATGGCTTGTTTAGGTGCATCTTCAACATTTTCTGACCAAGAAACCTGGTATATGGGTATGATGGGGGAAGCTGTTGTTCCCAGGTCTGCAGTAATGATTGGGTCAGTGATAAGAACAAGGTTTCCCAGCCCTTTATTAATGCTTAATATGATTGATTTCACCTGTAAATAATTTTAGGTTCTGACTGATTGTTCTATAGTATACCTGATTGTAGGTATGTTATACCACTTTCTGTTTGGCTTACTCTTTCAACCATCCAAGCTCTGTTTTATTCTTATTTTTCTACTGCAATTTAATCATGAAACATTTGGAAATTGCTCTGATTAATTTAAAGCAATGGTGCTGTTTTATTTTGAGATTCATGACAGAAACAAAGTAGAAGTGTACGGTGTCGAGTGTCTTTCCATGTTTTGTTGCTGAACTTGGAAAGCAGTCTGGATGGTTTAATGACTAATTTAATGACTAACAGGCTGGTTATGCAATTGAGTGGCTGCCCAAAACTTGGACAACACACAATACTAAAGCTGTTTTTATCCAAATAATAAAAGCAGGGAGGCTAGAGGCTGCACACATTTATTATTTCACAGGAAAAGAGCATTTATCACAAAGATTAACAACATGGTGAGACATTTGCATATTCGAAATTATGTATTTTTTGGTTCAATAAATCATTTGCCGCCCCAGGTTGAGAACTGCTGCATAATGCGGCATAAAAAATATACTTTTTAAATTTTAAAATTCTGCTTCTACAGCAGCTGTGCAGCATAATTAAAAAAAAATGCATACTTACATCTTGTAATGTTTTGAACCTTTGAGTTTCAGTTTTGATATCAACCTGGAAATGTTTCTTTAAGATTTTATTGGATTTTGACACAATCTGTGAACGTGTGATGGATTAATACATTTTTGGGAACTAGACATTCTGAAAGTGCGTGTGTGTGTGTGTGTGTGTGTGTGTGTGTGTGTGTGTATGCGGCTGGATGTGTAAAGAAGCAGAATGTCTGTGTGTCTGGATTCTGGTGGCCTGTTGGTGGGCTTCCTGTGTTTGTGTTTGTTAATCATTTGCTTTTCCTGAAGTGCATATCAACAGTTCAGTGCGTGATTTACTGTGTATCTGTGTTTAGAGAAGTGATGAGGCATGTAGTATATTACAGCAAGTGTTCTCCTTTTGTGTTGCAACTGTCACACTCTTGGTGTGTGTGTGTGTGTGTGTGTGTGTGTGTGTGTGTGTGTGTGTGTGTGTGTGTGTGTGTGTGTGTGGTCCTCCAAATTTAGTGGGAGCTATCTGAGGTAAACAGCTGGTGATTGGAGGGGGTACGTCCTATTTTGGAGAGCTTCCCAGACTCTCACTCACTGTCTCTCTGTCTCACACACACACACACACACACACACACACACACACACACACACACACACACACACACACACACACATTAACGCTCTCTCACACTCTGTCACTCACTTTCCCTCCCCATCAGATTCGATTAGGCGATATTTGGATGATGCTGAGGTGGAGTCATGTGAGCATGAGATTGATGAGAGTGTGTGTGTGTGTGTGAGTATTAAGCACACGGTGTGGATATGACACTGTTTACACAGTCACATTGTATAGAACTGCTTCTGTTTTGGTGACAAAAAACAAGTCAAGCTTAGTATTAAGACTTGGTTTAAGATTAGGTTAAGTTTAGGTTAACAGTGCAGTAATTCTTCAAGTAATGAGCCAGTGTAATCCTAAGTGATAGAAGTGTGTGTGTGTGTGTGTGTGTGTGTGTGTGTGTGTGTGTGTGTGTGTGTGTGTGTGTGTGTGTGTGTGTGTACATGCACGTGCTCATCTGTGTAATTTCTTGTTGTGACAGAGTCTAATTAGGGAGTAGGCAGAGAGTGCTGACTGACTAACAAACTGAGTATATAGTGTTTGTGTGCGTGCATGTGTGTGCGTTAGTCTAATAGCTTCTATAAAATGGCAGCAGATGGCCATGTGCTTATTGAAATTTTCCTGAACCTTGAAGGTGATGGGTTTGGCATTTCCTTGCTTTGCTTAAGTGCCCTTGAGCACCACCCTCAGCCTTCTAATGAAACTGTATGTGAGATGATCAGTTCACCTAAATAAGAAGCACAATCAATACATTTTGAATACAGTGAATGTGAATACTGTACTTACTACAAGTTACTTTGCAAATTGAGGTTTTGCATACAGATGCAACATATTGTCCTAAAACAGCATACATCTACAGGTGACCTGACTGAGCAAAATTACAGCTTCTTCAAAAGCTTTAAAATAGCCTGTATTAAATGGAATACGCAGCAGCCTGAGGATGTGTCTACACACACACACACACACACACACACACACACACACACACACACACACACACACACACACACACACACACACACACACACACACACACACCTGTTGTTGTCAAGAATGCCCATTTAGATAATCCGGCCGATCTGATTGTGGTAGACATACACACCTGTTGTTGTCTTCTTCCTCTCTCATTGTCTGACAGTCCGTCTTCCTGATGATCTCCTTCTCCTTTTCCTCCTTTCAGCGTCTCTTGGCAGCACCACAGTCTCATATCCGAATGAGTGTTGAAACAGTAATGAAGTAGAGATCAGAGAGCTTTTCTTGGGGAAAAGTACGTGTGTCCTGTTCCAAACAGAGTAAGCACATTTTCTGCAGGCAAAACAAGAAATATTGAGGGTATCCAGCATCTCCACTGATGAAGGCAGCCTGACGTCTTCGTGTAGATCCATCCAAAGTCATAAATGCACCAGTGTGATCTGCACCTTTAGATTAGCTTGCATGTCATCTTACTGAACTTTGAGTTGCCCCCAAAGCCATCCATTAGCGTAGGTGTACGTGACTGTTAGTGCTTTAAGTATAGATAAAGGCACTGTATGAATGTGTATGCCTGGGTGAATGAGACTTGTAGTAGAAAGTGTTTTTAAGTAGCTTAAGTACGTTATATAAGGATGAGTCCATTTATCATTTTACTATTTATCTAACTAGATATATGAGAGAGCATGTATTTACATATCCTCCCTTTGTAATTGTAGTTGGTATCACTAGCTTAAACCTATTCTGGAATGACTCCTGCATTATTATGTATTTATTCATAATATATGATGTAAACCTGTCAGAATTCCAGAGTCAGAAAAAGTCAAACTGTGTCTTGCTTATAGTTCAGCTGTAAAATTCTCTCACCACATGGAGCATCTCTCCTGCCGGGCTGCTGACAGCCAAAAAGTCACCAGTCACAGTGAAGAGCAGTAGTGAAAGTTGAACTAGCATCTAACTTAAAAGCAGTTTATCCAACTTCATTTACAGCCGGCAGTAGAGCCGAGAGCGTCAGGCCGGCCAGCGGACACATTCTGCACTACTGCGTGTTTCCATTACTTCAAAACTAATCGGGGTGAGGTGCTTTTCAGGCTGGACTTGGTTTGTCAGGTTTACAACCTGCCTGCCATGCCGTTGTTCTCACATTGCACATTTGCAGCGGTTGGAGACAAGTCATCATAGATTTTTAGGGGCAACCACAGCCTCCAGTTTCCAGAAGAGTAATAACTCCTGAACAGCTGGGCAGTAAGGAATGTTTCCCAGAAATATTCAGCAACATTTGTTTTTAAAAAGAAATGAGTGCATGACAATTAAGATTAAGCTGGTTGTGGGGGAAAAACAGACCAAAGGTTATTAGCTTAATTAAGTTATTTTTCATTGTGTCTGGACTTTCTGTATGTTCCATGATGCATTATTTTACAACACACCACCATTTTAAGAAAGAGCAATGACTGTTCCCCTGACAGATTTCCATTTGTCTCATAGCAACAGCAGAGCCGGCAGCGGCTCCTCTGCAGAGCTCTGCTGGCTAAGTGTTGAGGGCTTTGGAGGAAACAGGACATCAGCACTTTGAAGAGAAGGTCATCTGTCTGCTGGCTGCAACTGAGGACCTGTGTGTGTGTGTGTGTGTGTGTGTGTGTGTGTGTGTGTGTGTGTGTGTGTGTGTGTGTGTGTGTGTTTATGTATGCGGCTGGATGTGTAAAGAAGCAGAATGACCACCATAGTATTGGGCTCAAGATAAGACACAGACATGTGCATTCACAAACACATGAAGGTACTCTATGTGTACTCTGGCAAACAAATACACAAAAACGATAATTACCAGCATGAACAGTGTGAATAGAGTTCAAAGTAATCTCTCCATTCAAGCGATTGGCTCAATTGTTGTGAAAATGCTGCAAAAAACCAGCAGGGATCAGCTGAAAGTGGTGTTCCTCTGTCAAGAGCATTTCAGGCTGAACTTTGTGGT
This sequence comes from Neolamprologus multifasciatus, assembly GCF_963576455.1. Taxonomy (NCBI): domain Eukaryota; kingdom Metazoa; phylum Chordata; class Actinopteri; order Cichliformes; family Cichlidae; genus Neolamprologus; species Neolamprologus multifasciatus. The sequence continues at coordinate 22,159,776 of NC_140453.1, forward strand.
ACCACGCTGTGTGACAAACACTGCTCTGACCAGTCCATCTTAACAACTAAGCTAAATTCATCAACTGTTTTTCCTTTACATTATTCAAACATGTCACTGAGCAAAGACCTTTAGCAAATTTCTGCCATTATTGTATTTTTTTTTTTGTCAGTCTCAGGTGTGCTTTCAGCTCAAGCCTAACATACCATGTAACCATGATTGCAGCTAGCAAGCTAGTATGCCTGATTTATGATGGGAGGTGTTTTTTGACTGTAACCATGTAAGGATGCCAGATAATATGTTTGAGCACAGCGTATGAAGCAGAAAATTAAATTCATAGAAAACATTCCAGGACATCCCATGCCTCTGCAGAAATACGTGCAGGAGATCAGGGGACTACTTTGCGTTGTGTTTGGACCGTTGTTTTCTCTTGTTACTTTGAGTTGATCTATCATGTCTTTGTTGATTGTGTCCTCACTCGGTAGTTCAGTTCAATTTGGTTTTATTTCCATTGTGCTAAATCACAACAACAGTTGCCTCAAGGTTCCTTATATTGTAGGATGAAGAACCAGGCTCAGGGAGGGAAGGCCTTTTGCAACGACCGGTTTGCGGTGAGGAAAGGAAGTCGGGACAAAAGTCATGCTGTGGAAGAGAGACAGAGATTAATAACAAGTATGAGTCAGTGCAGAGAGGTCTATTAACACACAGTGAGTGAGAAAGAGGACTGAAGAAGAAACACTCAGTGCATCATGGGAATCCCCCAGCAGCCTTCACCTAATGCAGCATAACTAAAGGAAGATTCAGAGTCACCTGATCCAGCCCTAACTATATGCTTTAGGAAAAAGGAAAGTTTGAAGCCTAATCCTGTTGTGAAAAATGCTGCAAAAAAACAGCAGGGATCAGCTGAAAGTGGCGTTCCTCTGTCAAGAGCATAGCGTAGAGATAGTGTCTGTCTCCTGAATCCAAACTGGAAGCTGGTTTCACAGAAGAGTTGCCTGAAAACTGAAGGCTCTCCCTCCCATTCTACTTTTAAATACTCTAGGAACAACAAGTAAGCCTGCAGTGCGAAAGCAAAGTGCTCTAATGGGGTGATATAGTACTATAAGGTCATTAAGATAAGATGGGGCCTGATTATTTAAGACCTTGTATGTGAGGAGCAGGATTTTGATTCAATTCTGGATTTAACAGGAAGCCAATGAAGGGAAGCCAATATAGGAGAAATATGCTCTCTCTTTCTAGTCCCTGTCAGTACTCTTGCTGCAGCATTTTGGATTAACTGAAGGCTTTTCAGGGAGTTTTTAGGACATCCTGATAATAACGTTCAGTTTAGGCACCAAAACTACTCGGTTAATTTTAGAAAGAGATGATATTTTTGGTTAAAGTACACCCCTTCTGACATTTTGAATGTCATTTGAAAAATTTCCCATATACATTTTTAAGTGAGTCTTTAACAAGCATCAATATGTGAAGTGTGACCGTGTGAGAGACCCATCTCATACTGCTTCATCAGACAGAGCTGTTTTCTCACTGAGGCAGTCATAACAATACTTTGAAGGAGATCTTATATTAGTTAGTTACATGTTACCCTCGTTTGGATGATAAAACATATTGTTATTGCAACATCATACAAGAAAAGTTTTCTTTAGCCATTGTGGCGTTCGTTTTGAGGCATACAGTGGGGCAAAAAAGTATTTAGTCAGCCACCGATTGTGCAAGTTCCCCCACTTAAAATGATGACAGAGGTCAGTAATTTGCACCAGAGGTACACTTCAACTGTGAGAGACAGAATGTGAAAAAAAAAATCCATGAATTCACATGGTAGGATTTGTAAAGAATTTATTCGTAAATCAGGGTGGAAAATAAGTATTTGGTCAATAACAAAAATACAACTGAATACTTTGTAACATAACCTTTGTTGGCAATAACAGAGGTCAAACGTTTACTATAGGTCTTTACCAGGTTTGCACACACAGTAGCTGGTATTTTGGCCCATTCCTCCATGCAGATCTTCTCAAGAGCAGTGATGTTTTGGGGCTGTCGCCGAGCAACACGGACTTTCAACTCCCGCCACAGATTTTCTATGGGGTTGAGGTCTGGAGACTGGCTAGGCCACTCCAGGACTTTCAAATGCTTCTTACGGAGCCACTCCTTTGTTGCCCGGGCGGTGTGTTTTGGATCATTGTCATGTTGGAAGACCCAGCCTCGTTTCATCTTCAAAGTTCTCACTGATGGAAGGAGGTTTTGGCTCAAAATGTCACGATACTTGGCCCCATTCATTCTGTCCTTAACACGGATCAGTCGTCCTGTCCCCTTGGCAGAAAAACAGCCCCATAGCATGATGTTTCCACCCCCATGCTTCACAGTAGGTATGGTGTTCTTGGGATGCAACTCAGTATTCTTCTTCCTCCAAACACGACGAGTTGAGTTTATACCAAAAAGTTCTACTTTGGTTTCATCTGACCACATGACATTCTCCCAATCCTCTGCTGTATCATCCATGTGCTCTCTGGCAAACTTCAGACGGGCCTGGACATGCACTGGCTTCAGCAGCGGAACACGTCTGGCACTGCGGGATTTGATTCCCTGCCGTTGTAGTGTGTTACTGATGGTGACCTTTGTTACTTTGGTCCCAGCTCTCTGCAGATCATTCACCAGGTCCCCCCGTGTGGTTCTGGGATCTTTGCTCACCGTTCTCATGATCATTTTGACCCCACGGGATGAGATCTTGCGTGGAGCCCCAGATCGAGGGAGATTATCAGTGGTCTTGTATGTCTTCCATTTTCTGATGATTGCTCCCACAATTGATTTTTTCACACCAAGCTGCTTGCCTATTGTAGATTCACTCTTCCCAGTCTGGTGCAGGTCTACAATTCTTTTCCTGGTGTCCTTCGAAAGCTCGTTGGTCTTGGCCATGGCGGAGTTTGGAGTCTGACTGGTTGAGGTTGTGGACAGGTGTCTTTTATACAGATTATGAGGTCAAACAGGTGCCATTCATACAGGTAACGAGTGGGGGACAGAAAAGCTTCTTACAGAAGACGTTACAGGTCTGTGAGAGCCAGGGATTTTCCTTGTTTGAGGTGACCAAATACTTATTTTCCACCCTGATTTACAAATAAATTCTTTACAAATCCTACCATGTGAATTCATGGATTTTTTTTTCACATTCTGTCTCTCACAGTTGAAGTGTACCTCTGGTGCAAATTACTGACCTCTGTCATCATTTTAAGTGGGGGAACTTGCACAATCGGTGGCTGACTAAATACTTTTTTGCCCCACTGTAGGTGACCATTATTGTTTGGTTAGAGTCGTTTTTAACCACCGGTTTCACCCTAATAAAGTTCTCGTTATCAGTGAATCAGTTAGTCCAACCCTAATCCCCCCCCCTTTTCTTTTTAGAGAAAGACAAAAAGTGAACCATACATCAATGTCATCAGTGTTCCACTTTAAACTCTGCTGCTGGGTCAGCCTGTGACCTTCATCACGACACGCCACCTTACTATCTGTGTTAGCTAAGTGGGTCAGTGTGTGCGTGTGCGTGTGTACCCTCACTATGAAGATGACCTTTAAGTATGTTTATTATGTAGAATTATTTTCATGAGATAGTATATCATATTTTTGTCTTTCTTAAATGAAGTGCATGTCCTTGTACTGTATGTGTGTGTGTCTATGTGTGTGTGTATATATATGCGTTGCATTGTGAAAACTCATCAGCTGGGTGTTAAAATACAGTTGCTATCACCACTCTGTCCTCATAAATGTAGCAGTAGAGGTCTGTGTGTATAAAAAACAGATGAAAGGAGGAGATGGCCTGGGGGAGAAACACAACTCTTTTTCAGCATCACTTCCTGCAACATTCAGCCTCAAGGCATCACTAGACGAGACCTGAATCACAGATTGGAAATCTAAGAAATATTAGAAAGCGCTGTTCTGTGCTGCTCTGTGTATGAGGGGAAGTGTGCCTATTGATAGTGAAGGACCCACCACTCTAAATTAGCATGCTGCAGATTACTGTTTCAACGTGTTTTAACGTGCTGTGTGTGTAACAAACACTTTACATTTGATTTCTAAATTGCTGTTTAAGGTCTTATCTCTCAGGGAAATTAATGGATTATTTTTCTTGGAAAAAGTGTGTGTTGTTTTTTTTTTTAACATTTTCTACACCAAGTGTCATTTTCACAAAAAATCACAGAGGAACATCGTGATGAGGGTGAGCATGACTGGCAGTGATGAACAAGCATTTTTTTAACCCTAAGATGCTATCAATCTGAAAAGTGTGGAAGGAAGAAAGAAGTGGGCCTGCCAACTGTTTTTTTTTTTTAAATTAATTTTTTATGCCTCAAGTTGTCCATCTGTCACTCTTTCCATGTTCTTCTGAACATTCTGTCATGATTGCTGTGAGGTCCAAATCTGACACCTTTACCTGGGATCAAGAATGAACTGCTATAAACAGTACTCAAAGGTCAAGGTCAGTGTGGCCTCTCAAAATAATTTTCCCCACAAATCAGCAGTTTCTATTAAAATATTTACTATGTCATGATGGCGTTCTTCAGAAACAAGAACAGGGGGCATGTTGTCAACATAATCAAAAGACCTTTTGGTCCCTACCTCAAAACTGTGATGAAGATGTGATTTTGGATAGACTTGGATGTAAATGTGATGCTACTTGACTGGTTGTTGGTGGTAAGTAAATTCAACCAGTTGTCCCAGTTTGTCAAAGAGTTGAAGAAAGGCAGCTCCCAAACCAGTCAAGGAGGCTGGCAAAATTTGTAGCTTACTTCACACTATCACCTGTTTCCAAAATATAGTCCACAGAACTTTTATGCGTCATCAGGATATCTGCTGGTGCTGTTGAAGCTAGTGTATTAAGGCACCGATGCAATAAAATAAAATAAAATAAATGGCAGTATTTGTTAATTCTACATGCCAACATTTTGGAAAACTCAAGAAATCACAACCGTGTTGAAAGGATTTTTTATTTTCTATCAGTTGTTGCATAAGTACCCCTGAGCTCTGTGAACAGCAGCTTCTGGAGCTTAGTTGGAGATATTAATGTCATCAGTTGCAGCTCTCAGGAGTAAGAGTGTGTAACCGAGTGAGATTGAATTACGGTTTTTCTGATAAAGAATACAGCTCAGTGGATGTTCCCTGAACAAATTAAAGCGAAATATTATTTCTAAATTACTACAATGTGACACTCATGAGCATTTGAAATGAAAATTGGGTTTATTTTATTTTTTTAATTGGTTTGCACAAGGTATCATTGCTCACTGGCATGTTTCGAGCAAACTGGGTCACATTAACTTGTGGGTCCCGTGAGATGAAATTAATTTAACTTCAAACATTCAGTCACTTTTTACATTTTCTTTTAGCAATGACACTCAGGCAGCTCAGACACCCCCCTGTGAGCACTTCCTCACTCCATATCGAAAACACCTAGCCTGTCTCTTCTGCTTTTTTAAAGTCTTTTTTAAAGCCATCACTTGCTTTATTGGATATGACATGAAGGGAAGGGAAAATGAACAGCACCCGGCCTTCTCTCCTGCAGTAACCTTGAGCAAGGCACTCAACCGGCATTGTTAATGGGCTAGTTGCACTCCTGAGATTTAACGTGCAAAACTGTGTGAATGTCAAACAGTGTTGATAAGAGCATCCAAGTTCAGTCGGTGTTTGGCTGCCAAATCGAGGCAAAAAAAAGCTTCTTTACATGTATGGCTTAAAGCAAGCCTTGACTAGACGTTGATTGGTTGGCATGTTTCAGCTCCAGTAAACAAGGTCACATTAACCAGCTCATTTCTAAAATATAGTTTGACAACCTCGAGGCTAAAATGAGTCAATGATTTCATAAAGCGAACCCAGGGGTCGTAAACTACCATGCGAGTTGTCATTTTGGATTTTCATCTCTCAGTGTATCCTTCAGTTTTACTGGAATTTTCAGTTTGAAGTGTTTTGGACAGCAAATGGGAAACAATTGTAGGGTAGAAAATGTCTTCGGTTATGTGAATATTTAAATAGCACAGAGGTATCTGTGCTATTTAAGCGAATTACAGCAGCGTAGTTGAAGGTGGATGTTTTGGAATCCATCCATCCATTCGCTTCCGCTTATCCTTTTTTTCAGGGTCGCGGGGGGCGCTGGAGTCTATCCCAGCTGTCATAGGGCAAGAGGCAGGGTACACCCTGGACAGGTCGCCAGTCTGTCGCAGGGCCAACACACAGGGACACACAACCATTTGCACTCACATTCATTCGCACATTCACACCTAATGGCAATTTGGATTTTTCCAATTAACCTATCCCCACAAGCTGCATGTCTTTGGACGGTGGGAGGAAGCCGGAGTACCCGGAGGGAACCCACACAAACACGGGGAGAACATGCAAACTCCACACAGAAAGACCCCGGCCTGATGTTGGAATTGAACTCAGGATCTTCTTGCTGTGCGGCAACAGTGCTAACCACCGTGCCACCGTGCTGTGTTTTGGAATGGGAAGGCAAAATTAATCGTACTATGGACACTTTATTTAGGGGACCAGGGCTTTAATTTCAGTAAATGCCACACTTGCCACACAACTGTACAGCATCCCAGACCTCTATATGAGAATCCACTGTTTGATTCAGCCACAGCAGATCTTTAATCTCCCACATAGTATGAAACCAGGATGAGGTCTGTTCATGCCAAGGATGGAATAATGCAGGAAAGTGGTGGTAATTAAAAAAAAAAAAAAAGACACTACTGTCTCAACTTTAAATGATGACAGACCATCAAACACTTTGTCGTTTAAGCTTAGTGTAAAGTTTGGATTTCCTTTGCTGCATTTTCTTTCTTTTTTCCCCACCCAAAACTTCTATTAATTCAATGTTTTGCATAAAACAGCTGACTTATTACCCAATGAAGTAGAAATATGGGAAATTGAAGGGATAGTCCTATTTGTATTACACCAAAAACAGACAAGTAAATGCTTGAGCAGGGTGATAATAAAGCTTATAAATGCCCCTGCCAGAATTTTCTTTTCCATTTTTATGTCATTTGAAACAGTTACATATGTCCAAAGTTGCATGACACTATAGCACATGCCCAAAAAAAAGAAAGAAAAAAAGTGATGCCTTCATACTCAATTTATCCATCTGGTTCTTGCAGCGTATCAGCCAACTAGATATCTTTGAACTGAGTATTTGTATTGCTACAGGTTTTTGAATGATTATTTTCAGCACACAAAAAATTGTCTGCAGTTTATGTAACATTAATGACATAGTTCAGGATTCATGCATAAAGATCTGACACAAGTATGGCATCAAGGGGTTCATCAGAATTTTAGGAGGGTTGCTATATTTCAGTGCACACTATTATATCTAAATTGTACAGAGGTTCATTTACAAAACTTATTAATGAAACATGGTGGTATTTAAATAGCTGTCTGCTATCTGCTTCCCCACACTTTTCTCTGTGTCTCTGTTTGCCTCTGACTCTGTGTCTCACAAACACTGAGAGTGTGAAAGTGTGTGTGTGAGAGAGGTTTGGATAGAAAACAACTAGGCCAGCAGAGGCCTTTGCTTCTAGTCCTGCAGGCAACCTGGCATCACACAATCTGCTAAGCCCCGACAGTCTATTTGTGTGTGTGTGTGTCTGTAGCTAGTGGTGTCTATTAGTATGTTCATAAATTTTGTGTGTGCGTGAGAGAACGGTACTGCTAACACTTGCCTGGCACTGACCCACTGCACAAAGTGACGTCTGAGTGACGTCTTTTAGAAGTCATTTTTGGACGTACACTGAAGGGTTGTTTTGTAATTCCAGGAAATGTCTTTCAATGTCTAACTTAGACTCATTTTAGTCGTGGTTTTATAAGGCTTCTATAGGCTCGGTAGTCCGATGTTTCCAGAGGATGGAGGACATGGCTTCTGTACAGAAACAGTTATGTGTGAAGGGATGCAGAGTGATCAGCAGACATCTACAAGATGGTGCAGGCTCTTGACGCTAAAACAAAAGTGAGCAGCTGCACGATGGATTTCAAACAGAAAGGTCCTCAGCTTCTCACAGACAGTTTGCAAAATGCGCACATCCACAAGAACTGTTGTTATGTTCTGCCATGCGTAGAGCCACCTCGACAGAACTAGACTCACCTGCACATCTTCATCTAAAGGTCAAAGGTCACTCTTTGGAGTATGCAATTGTTCACATTTTGGACAGAGAAAACAAATGGTTTGAAAGAAGCAATCCATGTCCACTGTGAACAACCATCCTTGATGGTGGCTTATGACACCAACTGTCTGCCATCTATAACACAAACAAACAACCTTTGTTTCATACACAATTGTGCAGAGTACAACATGTATGGATGGATTACAGTGTTTTTAAAATTTCAACACATTTGAATAATTGACAGTTTTAAAATGGTTCTAAACAAATAACTTTTATTAAAAATATTATATGTATTAATCATGTACATTTCCTGCACCTGTCAGATGACATTGATGGTCCAAAGTTCAAATATTCAATGTAATATTGATGTTCAAATTGGATGATAGTTGGACACCAAATTGTGGACTTAGTCTGGACGTTGTATAGATGTCCAGAACTGGTTGTGGACCGATGGATCCATGATTTGATTGATATGATTTACATGTCTATCTGAAGTCCAATGGTTAGTGGGAAGATACTTGCCCTCTGGGCTTTTGCCTAACACAGTAAAAGAACACCACACCCTCTGCAGAGTTTAATGCATGGGACTGTCTGTATGCATGCTCGTGTGTATCCTCTGTGCGAGTGTGTGCTTGCATAAAGATGTGCATTTACATGTGTTTGCATTTTTGTGAATGTATGTGTGTGGAGTAAGACAGGTGATTCTTCTGTGCTGCAGACCCTGTCGCACTCTGACGGATGGGGTTTTCACAGCATATATTGTGTGTGTGTGTGTGTGTGTGTGTGTGTGTGTGTGTGTGTGTGTGTGTGTGTGTGTGTGTCTGTGTGTTATAGGAGGAATACGTTTGTGTGTGTGTATGTGTAATGTATAAGCATTTCTCTGTACCACCATCTGTGGTGGGATGCTGGTTTAGACTGAAATATTGCTTCATTCATCACCCAGCACAACCCACACACAGTCACTGCTGTGTGTGTGTGTGTGTGTATACTTTTTTGCGTCGATATACTGGATGTGTGCTTGCTCATGCATTTTATGTGTGTTTTGCCTGTGTGTGTGTTTGTGTGTATGATGGAGAATGACCACAGATCCATTGTACAGAATCCTCCATGTGGAAAACCTCTCCCTCTGCCTGCCTTCAAACATTCATCTACTATACTGTGTGTGTGTGTGTGTGTGTGTGTGTGTGTGTGTGCGTGACCTGGGGCTACAGCGTGAGTGATGGTTTCCTGCTTGTGTGAAGCAAACTGACTTGGGAGTTGCAGCTATGTCAGGACTGGCACACGCACACGGACACACATGCACATAGGATATATAGATGCTAACAGAGACTCTTCTCTGCCTCCTGTAATGTGAGCAGGAGTTTAGAGGAGGCAGAGCACTGGGCTGCGATACTGTCTGATCATGACATCAACACCTGCTAAGTTAAAATTTAAAATTTGTAGGGTTTTTTTTTTTTCATTTTTATTTGTACAGAAAAATTGAAATGCAAAATTACGATCAGCTTGACCTTTATTCATTTGTCTTTTTATGACTCCAAATGAACATGGCTTCCTGCCCCAAAAAGAAACAGTAAAATTTCATGAATATCTTGTTCTTATTCACAAAAACACTGTTCTGAGCCATCTTTTAAGGTTTTTTTCTTAACGTTATAGATAGACATAAGGGAATACATTTTGTGTTTAATTTGAATAAGGGCGAGTTATTTATCATGCATCTGAATCATACCATTAATATTCATGAAATATCAAATATGAAAATCCATCACTGGAGAGATGTTACATGTTTTCACTTCATCAGACTCACACTCGTGCTCTTGGAAGCAACTGGCATGATAATGTGTAGCAGTTAACATTTTTCAGATTGTGTTCCTATTTTGACACTGTGGTGGGAAATTGTGACTGATGAGCAGGTGATTTGCTCCCCCGGCTGTCTATGCAGTAAAGAGCTTCTTTGACTTGTTTTCATTTACCGTGATTTTATTTTTTATTTTTTTCTCCACCAACTAAACATGTTGAGAAAAGGTACAAGAAACCTTTAAAGCTGACTAATAATCGCAAATCAGATCAATGACTCAAGTCTCAAACTTACTGCCTTCCTAGAACTCAGCAAGTAATGCAAAGAACAACAGTAGCTACTTTCAATTCCTCTCTCCAGCTTCGACTCATGGATCAAACCATGGAGTTCCCCCTACTGCTGCTTTCCTGTGAGAATTGGATGAATCCAGAACCTTTCTTTCCTTTTTCCTTTTCTTGTTTAGAACGATCAGGACTAGGGCTGCCACGATTAGTCGACTAGTCACGATTTAATAGTCGATGTGTCATTTGACGCAGGAATAAGTAGTAGGATTTAAGAGTGTAATAATGGACTGAAACAGAAGATGGCAGCACTTCATGTACAAGGATGCCAGCTGCCGTTAAACCCCGAAGAAGAAGAAGTAGCTCTGTCTCAGAATTCATAGCGCAGCCCAGTTCAGTTTCCAACGACCCTGTGCACGAGAAAATGCTAACTTCCTGGTTTGAGACCGGATGTAGGGTTGTACATTTCTGGTAGCTTTACTTTGCGGTCAATCGCTACTGCGAAGATATACTCCAAAATCATGTCCAAAACTCAAAAACGGAAAGATCGCCTTGAGTTACAAAGAGCAGAAGGTGGGAACACTCACCACTGTTGTGTCACAAAAAATCTAATGATCAATTTTTCACGTTTAAAGAGTTTAGATAGATCAGTTGTTGTTAGGATGCCTGGGTCGTTGACCCAGGGTTATTGAGTTTATTATATTATTTATCATTTCTAGCCTTTGGTTTCTTTGTTAGAGTTCTTTCTTATGGTTTATGTCTCTGTGTAATCCTTAGTTGCTGTCTCCCCTGTCTGCTATATCCCCGTGTCCAGTCAGTGTCTGTGTCTGCCCTGGTCCCACGTCTCTGTTCCCTCTGTTGTAGTGCCTGCCTGTGAGTCTGTGGCTGTGTCCCAATTCAGGGTCTGCACACTTGAAGTACGCATTTTAAGTGTGATTACGTCACCGCCACGCGACGACGGCTGTCCCAATCCAAAGTGTACTTCAAATGCATACTCCAAATGCGCCGTCGATTTCCCCAAATATCAAGTGTGGTCCGGTGCACGCTTCGTGGTCCCATATACAGTGGGGCAAAAAAGTATTTAGTCAGCCACCGATTGTGCAAGTTCCCCCACTTAAAATGATGACAGAGGTCAGTAATTTGCACCAGAGGTACACTTCAACTGTGAGAGACAGAATGTGAAAAAAAAATCATTGAATTCACATGGTAGGATTTGTAAAGAATTTATTCGTAAATCAGGGTGGAAAATAAGTATTTGGTCAATAACAAAAATACAACTCAATACTTTGTAACATAACCTTTGTTGGCAATAACAGAGGTCAAACGTTTACTATAGGTCTTTACCAGGTTTGCACACACAGTAGCTGGTATTTTGGCCCATTCCTCCATGCAGATCTTCTCAAGAGCAGTGATGTTTTGGGGCTGTCGCCGAGCAACACGGACTTTCAACTCCCGCCACAGATTTTCTATGGGGTTGAGGTCTGGAGACTGGCTAGGCCACTCCAGGACTTTCAAATGCTTCTTACGGAGCCACTCCTTTGTTGCCCGGGCGGTGTGTTTTGGATCATTGTCATGTTGGAAGACCCAGCCTCGTTTCATCTTCAAAGTTCTCACTGATGGAAGGAGGTTTTGGCTCAACATGTCATGATACTTGGCCCCATTCATTCTGTCCTTAACACGGATCAGTCGTCCTGTCCCCTTGGCAGAAAAACAGCCCCATAGCATGATGTTTCCACCCCCATGCTTCACAGTAGGTATGGTGTTCTTGGAATGCAACTCAGTATTCTTCTTCCTCCAAACACGACGAGTTGAGTTTATACCAAAAAGTTCTACTTTGATTTCATCTGACCACATGACATTCTCCCAATCCTCTGCTGTATCATCCATGTGCTCTCTGGCAAACTTCAGACGGGCCTGGACATGCACTGGCTTCAGCAGCGGAACACGTCTGGCACTGCGGGATTTGATTCCCTGCCGTTGTAGTGTGTTACTGATGGTGACCTTTGTTACTTTGGTCCCAGCTCTCTGCAGGTCATTCACCAGGTCCCCCCGTGTGGTTCTGGGATCTTTGCTCACCGTTCTCATGATCATTTTGACCCCACGGGATGAGATCTTGCGTGGAGCCCCAGATCGAGGGAGATTATCAGTGGTCTTGTATGTCTTCCATTTTCTGATGATTGCTCCCACAGTTGATTTTTTCACACCAAGCTGCTTGCCTATTGTAGATTCACTCTTCCCAGTCTGGTGCAGGTCTACAATTCTTTTCCTGGTGTCCTTCGAAAGCTCTTTGGTCTTGGCCATGGTGGAGTTTGGAGTCTGACTGGTTGAGGCTGTGGACAGGTGTCTTTTATACAGATGATGAGGTCAAACAGGTGCCATTCATACAGGTAACGAGTGGGGGACAGAAAAGCTTCTTACAGAAGACGTTACAGGTCTGTGAGAGCCAGGGATTTTCCTTGTTTGAGGTGACCAAATACTTATTTTCCACCCTGATTTACGAATAAATTCTTTACAAATCCTACCATGTGAATTCATGGATTTTTTTTCACATTCTGTCTCTCACAGTTGAAGTGTACCTCTGGTGCAAATTACTGACCTCTGTCATCATTTTAAGTGGGGGAACTTGCACAATCGGTGGCTGACTAAATACGTTTTTGCCCCACTGTATCCCACAGTTCATAGCGCGGCGGTGGGTGTGGATAATTTTGCCGCACCTTTCACCTTGCTGTTTCGCTGACTTTTTAGTGCAAGTTTGCAAGCTTTTTTAACATCACATTGTGTCCTGCGTCCTGATCGCTGCAGACGATCTCCTCCGTGACGTCGGTCCTGTACAGTACAGAATCACTGCATCATCGCTAGCAGTGTGACTCTGAAGTGCAGTGCTGTATGTCCACGATGTCCACGAAATGTTTTGCACCGTCAAAAAATAAAATTGGCTACTTGATTTCACCTATCGCTGAATGTTTTTAGAACATAACACCTGCGATAAACGAGGGACAGCTGTTTACAGATACTGAGAAATATAACATTTGAATCCCTTTTCTCTTTTGCTCTGAGGCGCCGGGAAAAATATCGACAAGTCAATGAACATCATTTACATATATATTTGGTAAATGCCCAAGACATCTATAGAAATGTAAATCACCGCTTGATTCATTCATTTGCTTAACTTGTTTTGGACCGTAAACAGGGTGTGAATAGGACACCGGAAACAAAGCTCCCCACAGGAGTTTCCGCACTGGAAGTAGCATATGCTAACGTGCACATAGTCTATGGCGACAGCTAGTTAGTTTTAATATTACTCTTATTATTCTTTTTGGGTCACAAAATAAACATTTAACATATGATTAGGCGAGAATGTAACTGTGTAAACCTCAAATATCTGCTCAGTTTATCAAGACACCACATATTTTTAAAAGCGCTCCGGCGTTTTTGGAGACGTCTGTTACCCACCAGCTCGATAGCTAGCCGGGGGCAAGGCTCACTAGAGCCCGTGAGAACACCGGACACCCGGCAAATCGTTTTCAAACCCACCGCGGTCTTTCGCTACTCAGGTTAAACATATATAAGTCACTTAGATAACTTAAAAATGTTATTGTTTGACTTTGTTTAGTATTTTATTTGTTCCTGAGTAAATCGGTTTGGCTGAGATTAAAGTTATAGTTTTTACACAGCTGAATAAATGTCAAGCAGACAACTGATTATCAGAAGTGTGAGATGCTCGAGAATATACTCCGGTGTCCCGTTATATTTTAGATAGCAAGGAGTTTATTAAACTTCACTGAAACAATCTGCACATTTCATTAAAATTTAATAAACTACCATCTTGTCTTTATTTTTAGTTAGCACATACCTTAAACACTTAAAGCTGTAAGCTAATGATAGTTATATAAGAGCAGATGCTGCTGGTGCAATAATCTGTACGCTGTACATCCAATGGATGCATGATCTGATTAGTCGACTAATCACAAAATTAATCGGTGACTAGTTGACTATCAAAATAATCGTTTGTGGCAGCCCTAATCAGGACCAGCTCAACGTTTCTTTTTAAGTCCATTTTTGAGGATGATTTTTCTGGAAAAAAAAACCCGAACGTGTTGGGTGTGTGTGTGTGTGTGTGTGTGTGTGTGTGTGTGTGTTACATGGCACATTTAAGATATTGGTAGATTATTTTACACTGGGTCCAACATCAAAGGGATTTGTGTCTCCTCTTGGAATCAAATCAAGGATCTTTTGGTTGTTCGGTAAATGCGTAAAACATTACATTATAGAGCTACTGTTACAGTCTTGTGCAGTAATGGATGCAAATGAAGATTAGAATATGTGTGGAAAATGAAAACCTTTAGTTTATGTGATGACTGAAACCAATCAGAAATTTTTAGGTTTTGCTTTCAATCTATTTATCCATCCAAAAAACAAAAAACACCCACCAGTTTGTTCTTTTTCTATGGAATTTTAACTTGTGGATGTCAAACTGTTGTTGTGTCTTAGTAATGATACAAATAGTTGCTTGGAGCGTGTTTGTAAATTATTCAACTTCTGATAAAAACTCCAAGTTTTAAAAGAAACCTGGAGTGTTATCACCACAGAATAGACGAAGGAGCCACGAGCGTCACTGAAAGGGAGTGATTTTTACTGGTTGACAAGGCCAGGTCTCACCCCTAGGCACATGTGACTGTGTTGAGCCATGGATGAGATTTGTTGGAGGAGCATTTCGGGCAGAATAGTGGATCATTGCAGTGTATGCATCGGAAACAGTTCAGTAAATTGTATGTTTTTGACGTAGTTTTGATAAATATTTGCAGACAGTCAAGTTAAAATAACAAACACTGGAAATATTAGAAAGGCTGGTTGTTCTCAATTCACTTCATTGCTTGGCAGTTTTATGCGCAGTTAGTATTATTGGTCTGAATCTTTGGCTGGGTTTTTGGATGCTGTGTCAGGTAGTGATGTATGAAGATGTAAAAGTGGTTATAAAAAGGAAATTGAACCTTTCTAATTGGACTGCTGTTTTAAACGGCTGTACCTGTGCAGCATTTAATAGGTTATAAACTAAAACGTGACCAACAACAAAAACAAATTTAAAGAGTCAGTTTAGAGATTTTAGGGAGACATCTTGTAACAAATCTACAAAGTTTAGGTCTTAAATAAGAAGACAAATCAGGTAAAAGCTTTATTATTTAACCCTCATATCTCAATGATTTTCTTTCTCTATCAAAATGGCTCCGTCCTGATTTATGTATACCCAGTACTATGCTCGCCCAGCACTAACAACAAGAACCTGCAAGGTAACTTGTTGACAGACATGACTTTGAGTCTGCACTCAGAGCCGTGCATGTATATGAGCCGTAACCAATAAACAATACACAGCTTTCGTGCGTTTAACAGGGTTTTCTTTGCGGATTTCGTCCAGCTCCATCTGCAGGAGCAACATTCTATAACGTCTGAGTCTCAGCAGCTGTCTTCTCCAGCTTCTCGTCTGCACAAAAGAGTGCAGAGGCAACAAAAGTGGCAGGCTGCTGCTGCACGTCAAGCTCCATCTGGCATGCTGAAATCACCTGAAGAAACTGTCACCTTTCACATTTGTTTTTGTGAAAAGGAAGACGGCTGAAAATTCTTGTGACCCGAGTTTGAACTAGATGATTTTACTGGTGCAGAAATGGTGAGAGCAGTAAAGACTAGCCACTAAAATACAAGCTGACAAATATTGTATTCCCTGAAGTAATGCACATATCACTAAAATAGCTTTCAGAATAATGATTCTGAGGACAATAGATGTTCGAGTGGAGCACTGATAAACATGTCTGCCTTTTTGTTCCCTCTTCATCTTCCCACATTTAGTAAACAGTGCATGTGTTATTTGGTAGATCAGAGATTTTTTTTTTTACACTGAAGTGACAAACACAAACCAAACATCCAGCAATTATCTCCTGTCCTGTGGAGATATGTGGTATAAAAGCTTTGACTGCAGAATGACGTGATAAAAAAAGCCCGTTGTCCCTTTTGTTTACTTGTCTGACGTATTTTATGTCCTTTTTTTGCCTTCTGTCACCTCTTTTGCCTTGCTAGCTCTTTTGAAAACTTCCTTTAGTTTGTTATTCCCCTCTCCTTTTTTCTCTTCATGGTCCCTTTCTTCTCATTTCCTTTCCTCTGCTGTCATCTACAATCTTTCTCTCCCTTCGCCCACTCTCCTCCCCTCACTCTCTATCTGTCCAACTCAGAATCTGTCTTTCTCTCTGAAGTTGATTCAGCTGATAGGGAGACAGAAATAGAGACAAGTGTGTGAAACACAGAAAGAATAAAAGCGGGCTCGTCTCTCTCTCCCTCCCTCTGTCGTGACACAACTTTCATCATTTTTTATTGTTCAAAAGCGTTGTCTGAGTTTAGATCCTGATTTCTCTCGGCTCTGACACGACAGGACAAAAGGGCGTGGATGGACAGACAGACGTGTACATAGAGAGGGGGAGGAAGGTTTGGGAGAGACAGAGAAGGGCAGGGGAAAGAAGGATGGGAATGATATTAGAACAGTATAAGTAAGGCGTCCGCACTCAATCAGTCACTTGTTGTTTACATCTTCTGTGTCTCTGTTTTTCACTGATCTCATTACATTACAGAAAACAAAAGCAATAACAAGTCCCACTTTATTGATGTCATAAAAACAGGATCATGTACTATGAATATTTCTAATTAAATTAGTTCCACTCAAGCACAGAAACTCCCCAACTTGTTGCCAGCATGCTCATCGGAATACTTGAGGCAGCAATGTCCATAAAGGCGTAGACTTGTCTTGAAACTGTTGCAATTCAAGAAAGTCTCGTGGGAATAGATTAAAAGCCATTTCACAGAAACTGTATGTTAATGCTCACTTGAGAGGAATATAAATGGACCTGAACTTTGTGCAAAGTAAGAACTGCAAAACATAAGTACGATGTGGAGAACCACACCTCATTGAAAGGAAAAAGGGAAATTGTTCCACTTAGCTACTGCTTAGAAAAAAGAAGGCTTACAGTCTCTCTAAAAAAAAAATAATTCTAGATATAACTGCAACAAAAAGTAAAAAAAAAAGAATTTTAGCCTATTAAATCATCTTTTTAAAACGTGACTGCATAACACGCGTAACACATTCAACATCAGACACACTATCAGGGTGAGAGACGCAGGTAAAAGAGCTTTTCATTGTATTAGTACAATATATCAAAGTAATAAACCTAGTAAAATCTTGTAAACTTGGGTCGTAGAGAAATTGAAAGGAACAAAATCAGGGGTGGAGTCTGACTTATTTGTATCATGTTTGTATCTACTACCATGTAGTAGATATATTGTTGCTAACATTAGTGCTATTAATTTCATTACTTCCCCTAGTGGTGCAGATAACTTTAATAGTACTCCTGGTAGTAATAGTAGAGTAACACAAAAGCAAAATAATAGCAGTCATACATACTTATTAATGTGTAGTTGTAGTAGTGTTAGTACGAGCAATAGTAACTGTGTGAAGTATCTCAGTCAGTACTTGTAAAATTTCAAAGGTGTATTAAAATGTATTCATGATACTATCAAAGATTTTCCTTGTGCAGCAGCTTGGCTTTACACTGTACCAGGGAATTAAAATAAAATCCATAGACAGTTTCAGGGTGTCATGACACAGATGTGCACTATCTGTCTGCAAAGTTCCTTCAAAGAGGTTTACTTGCATAACAGTATAAAACAAGAAGACAAGAAAGGCAGCTAACTAGATCCCTGCTTCCCAAAAGGAAAAATAACAGATCGCAGAGAGATCTCAGATCATTGTCTCTGAATCTTCAACCAATTAAATTCCTGAAGTTAGATGTTATTATGAGAAACAACTGATTTGGTTTCATGCTTTGATAATTAAAAGAACCCCCACTGTTTCGCTTTATAATCACCAAAATGAAACTAGTGGAAATTCACAAATGCCTTCACATATATAGTACATGCATGTTTGAGCAAAACACACAGGCAGACGCATGTAGCATATGTGTATTTACATGAAGGTGTACACAAGCTCAATTTCATGCTAAGTGTTTCCACACAAGTACAAATATGCATAAACACGGACTACTGCACACAGTCGGTGGCAGTCAAAGTTGTGGAAGTATAAAGCATGAATATATAAGCAGCACGGGGTGAAGCATTTCTCCCAGCAGTTCCAGCCTCATGTTTTTCAAACAGTCAGAAAACTCTGGAAAACATGAGTCTCTCCGCTCCGCTGGGGGATCCAGTAGCTCTAACAAGGAACCAGAGGAGCCCAGGCGGTTGTTAATTTTTTTTTTTTTTTTTTTTTTTTTTTTAGCAACGCATCCTCTTCTTTTGTCTCTGCTTTAGTTCAGCTCTCACACCCTCTTCCCCTTTCGCAGCTCCACCAATAGCAGCTAGTCTTCAAGTGTTGCTTGTCTCTGAAGCTATCAAGAATTTCTTTTATTTTTTCTACCTTTTTTGTCACAGGGATTGTTGTGTTGTGCAGGTTAGTCTGTCACAGAGCCTGGATTGAGCCCTCCTGGGAGACAGTGTTCTCCCTATAATGTGGGTGTTGGAGTTTGGAAGATGCTCTTGCTTGTGTTAATCCTTGGCAGGATTTGCAGTATGTGTGACAGCCTCGCCCCCTCCTCCCCTAATTATAGTTGTTATATGGCATTCTTTCAAAACAAAAACAAAAAAGTAATACTTTCCTTCATTTCTGTTTTTACATCATTATTTAAAAAACATAAATGAGATACTGTCAGCAGAGTGTGAAATTCTCATAAATGATCAGATCAAAATCTCAAATCATTTGTTTACTTGGACCATTTTAGTGCATCAGAAAGAAAATTACTTTACTCTTATAATACAGCTCAACTGTTGTGGAGTGATGATAATGACACATTTATGCTGCTCTTTCTCTCTAAAGCTGAGGCTCTCTGGATGACTTTAACAACTTGGCCATCTGCTTCTAAATGCAGTTTGTGACTATGTACAGTACAGTCTTCCACAGACGCACAGCAAAGCTACACTACAGCACAGGTACCCACACATACTTTGATGTTCTGTACGAGCTCACAAACACTTCTTGTTTTGCAAGGGGAGAAAAAAGGAGGCAGCGAAGTAGCTTCTCTTAGCTGATTAGCCCTGACAATCAGCTCTAGGTTACTTTTTTGAAGTCACTGACCTAATTTTTTGTTTGTTTACTGTACATTTTAATTTACTCATTATTTTGCCTCCAAACATACGAAGGATTTTGTATAATGTCTCCAGGATTTGCGGGGTGTTACATCATGTACCTCTGTCCGAGGTCTGTGCTGGTTGGCAGTCAGGGCTGACTTAGACCTACACACACAGCGCAGGATATCAGAGCAGGCTGTTTCACTGACAGAAGTGCTGTCTGTCAGACTGTCCTGTAGAAATGTCTCATCTTATAAATACACAGACACATTCCTCAGAGACACTTAATAACATCAAGCTATTAACATCAAGTAGATGTTTGCACATTTAAATGTGTTAGAAGTCAGAGGCTGAAATGTCTGATATGAAATGATGTAAACACAGCACTTTCGGCATGCAGTGTAATAAGGTTAATTCACAGACTGCATATTTTTTCATGGAGTCTTTCCCATTCATCTCATTTATTATGTATGCACTTCATATACATGTACTACACACAAGCATTGCAATGGTTTCCCAGAAATTTCACACAGCGCACATTAGAAATTTCTAGAACATTTCCATACTGTGCCTAGAGTCTATATCACTACTATTTTATTCATCAGTTAAATGTATGAACCTTTTATGTTACCTTTGTAGTTATAGTTTGATTGAAAATACTTGGTCAAGAAGAACACAATGCTACACTCAAGACTTCAAAACAGGATTAAAATACGTGATGTCCTCGTAGCTACACCTATGTGAGTTTTTTTTTTTAGGTTTTTTAAAAGCTGTCTATGGCCAAAGTTGATGGTAACACGTCTCACATTAGCCCACACAGACAAACACACCCACACAATGATGAAGATATAGATGGTTTGGATCTGGCCACCATAACCAGGTGAAGGTCTTGGTATCCACTCAAATGTTCATGAATCGTGGTAGTTTAAATCACTGTGTTGTATGTCAGAGTTTCATCATGATTTCTAACTCTTCCGTCAGTGTGGTTGTTGTTGCTTCTTCTTCATGTCAGAAATGGAAAATTATTCATCGGCGTGCGTGGGTGTGTGTGTCTCTTTTATCTTATTAGTACCAGCAACTACACAAGAGTAGCTGCAAGTTGCTCCTCTGCGGACTCACAGGTTCAACAGTACAATGTTTACAATGAAACATTTACCAACCAAACCTTAAACAAAACCCCGACCCTGATGATGATGATGATGATTATGATTATTATGTTAAATTTATACTATAAATACAGTTTTTAGTCTATTGAAATGTGCCTCATGAGCCAAGTTTCATCTTACACAATGTGTTTATATGGGTTTCATGTGTTTTACTGAGTGTTTTTGTTTGATTGAGTGCTTTACACAGCCTTGCAGAAAACTTTATAGTTGCTTATAAGAACTGCAAATAACTAAAAACTGAAATTTGTTAGGCGACATAAGTGAAAATGAGGCCAATACCTTGCCAATTTCTATTCTTGTGCAAAGTCCATACACCTCTAAATGCCTTTCATGGATTGAACCTGGCTCAATTAAAAGAGTTGAATCCACAGAAAGTATTCATTTGAGCTATTCATTCATTGGAGTCATTGACTCGGAAATTTTCCTAATGGAATTTTCCAGTAAAAGAAGAAATGAAGCATTATCAACTGTCCCTTGCTGTTTCTTCCCTCTTTTCTTCACTTCCTCTCATTCAGGAGAAAAGAAATCCCCTGCTCCCTCATTCACTGCCGGTGTGTATAAATATGTAAATGGCTGTTGCCTAACCAGCCAAAACTAGGCCATCTTCTCCTCTGTGAACACCTGAATAGAAGCGAGACAGAGATAGTGGAAAAAGAGGGGGGGAAAAAAGGAAAGGCCAGAGGTGAAAAGCTTACCAAAATATCTTACTCCAGCAGGCATGCTGCTACTTTGCTCAGATTAAACTGACATTGTTCCATATCATGCTGCCCACGTAAAAGCAGAATGATATTATACTTATAATTCCCACATTTATTCCTGAGAATATCACATTAAAAAAATATTCTTTTTTATAACAAAAGGCAACTTTTCTGTGAACTCTGTTTGCATGCTGTAAGCACTTTCCACTGGTGCATAAGACGTTTATGATTCCTGCATGCTTGCAAATACATGGAGAAGCACAGGAAGTTTAGAACATTAAAAACAAAGGGTCCTGATGATGTAGTGTTTGGGGGGCAAGCGTAAGCTTATTTTTAGGGAATTTAAATGTTTTGCTGTCTCAAGTGAAGTAATTAGATAAGTCTCTGATCTCAAGTAAAAACTAATATTCAGGAAATGCATTTGTTTTATTTATACTGTACTGTGCAAAAGTCTTAAGCCACCCCTCATGTACCTATATTTTACTTCCCAGGAGCCAGACTCGCTGAGAAATCGGTCTACAGGCTTTCTGAAAGTTTTCTTCAGACATTGTTCTTCAGTCCAGTTCTTTCCTACAGTTCCAGTAGGGGTGGCTGTAGCTCAGGTGGCAGAGCAGGTCAGCCACTAATCGATCCTGGCTGCATGCCAAATATCCTTGGGCAAGATACTAACCAGTTTGCCTACTGGTGGTCGTCAGAGGGCCTCGCCTCTGTCAGTGCGTCCCAGGACAGCTGTGGCTACAACGTAGCTTGCCATCACCAGTGTGTGAGTGTGTGTTTGTTTCAGTATCGCTGTGAATGGGTGAATGACTGAATGTAGTGTAAAGTGCTTTGGGGTCCTTAGGGACTGAGTAAAGCGCTATACAACTGCAGGCCATTTGCCATTTAAGTTAGCCACTCTCAAATGATTTTTGGTTATCCTTAATTGTTTGTTAAGCGCTTTAACACCGACCTGTGAATCATTCAAGCAATTGCAGATGCTTAATTTATTCACTACGGATCAAACAATCAGGATGTGATTGAAGCAACATATAGAGAAACGCATCTAACTCAAGGCTTGAACCAGTGTTGTGTCTGCACATAACAGATAATTTTGCAAAGGACCAGTTCCCATTGTTCCCATTTCTTTATAAATCTATGAGGTGTGCCTGTTGCCGCTGATCTTCAGTCCAAGAACTGGACTGAAGATCAGCGGCAACGGACATAAGATCAGGTGACTGACTTGGCGACTGAAGAATATCCCATTTATTTGTCTTGAGACACTCTTGGCTTGCTTTCCCAGTATGCTTTGGTTCATTTCCCATTTCCACAGTGGCATTCTGTCCAATCAGTTTTACAGCATGTAGCCCTGTGCACTTCTCAATTCCTTGTGCTTCTCCTATCAGGAGTCACCGTCACTAGTGGCTCGGATCTAGTGACAGTCATGCATGGCCATGCCATAGCATTGTCTCAACCATGTTTGACAGATAATGTGGTGTTCTTTACGATTATAAGCTCTTCCTTTCCTTCTCCTTCCTTTTCTCTTCCAATCATTCTGGTGCAAGCTGATTTTGGTTTTATCTGTCCAAAAATTTTTATTGTTTTTCCAGAACTATGGTGGCTATTTTAGATGTTTTTTCACAAAGTCTAATCTGACCTTCCTGTTTTTGTTGTCATTAATGTTATGTGCCTTGTTGTACACCCTGTTTTTACATGAAGATGTCTCTTGATTGTAGATCTTGACAATGATACACTTATTTCCCAAAGTCTTCTTGACTTAGATGTTGTGAAGAGGGTTTTCTTATCCAAAGAAAGATTCTTGTGATTATCCACTTTAGTTACTTCTGTGTTGCTTAGGTTTCCTGTAAATGTCTTCTTTTAAAGAATGTACTCGATTGTTGATTTGACCAGTCAGTGTTTTTGCTATCTTTCTTACAGCTTTGAGTGTTTCAGCCACTTTTGCGCCAATATTTCAATATGGCTCATATTAAAAGTCGGAGTGAACAGCTACCAAATACCAAATCGTTAGAAATCTTCATTTTTGAATCTTCAGCAGTGTTGTACAGAGGCAAATATAGGGTCCGACTGTTTGCACAGATAATGAAAGGTTAGGCAAAACACAAATAACCAAAATATAAGTTAAAATAATGTTAAAGATACTGATGATAATGTACCTCAAATGTCAGTGATTACAGAAAAACACTTGTTACACGTTCCCACTGCTCTCATGTCGTGATTACTCACTGCTAGGGACCTAATAAAGCAGAACTTTATATACTGACACAAATTAAAAGCTACATTCTGGGAAACACAGGTGAACCACAGAAGAAATCAACAACAGTCAACACAACGAAGTCAATTTAATTAACAAACCCAATCACATCCCACAATAAATAAATAGAAATAGAAATAGAAACCTATCGCGTGGTAATAGTAATGATCATACATCCTGTTAATAGTGTTGGGAACTGATCACAGTGTGAAGGAAGACGACGGTCAGTAAATCTTGATGAGAATGTGTTTCCTTTATGACTGCAAAACACTTGAGGTGACTCAGTCGTAAAGCTGCAGCATCATTTGATGTGTTTACTTACCAAGGTGAACCAGGGCATTCGCACATCTTGACAGGTCATATTTCCACTGCAGTTCTGAGGATGTCCTCCATCACAAGCACCTTTATGCTACAAACAAATATTCTGTACACTTCTTTTTATTCAGACAAGGTACTTTCAATTATTTTACTCTGCAGACACAACTAAACACATTATGTACAGATTACGAGAAAGACATAATGGCATAGAGCAGACTCCCTACACATGACCCCCGAGCGGGTCATCTACTTATTGGAAGGTTGGTGGTTTGATAGTCTGCATTCCTCACTGATTTAGCCATTGGAGTATGAATGAATGTGAAAGGTAGATAGAAAAGACTTTTCATAGAAAAAAGTGCTTTGAATGCTATGGGAGAGTAGAAAAGCTCTATATATGAAAACTTATAACACTTTTACGCTGCTCAAAAAAAGTCAAGGAACATTTGATTATCATAGTAGAACCCAAAGTCAGTTGGACTAGACTTAGAAGGATGAACCATTTTGAATCCACTTTCACCTGCTATAGTGCTAATGAGGGTGACACGACAACTTCCAAAGGCCTCCTGGCTAATATTTATCTGGTTTTGGTTTTTGTTAGTGTCCTCATCATTGCTGGTAGCATGAGATGGTACCTGCAATCCACTGAGGTTGTCTAGCTAGTCTGTGGAGGCTGTGGAGGAAATACCGGCAGCAGGAACAGAATTGTGTGAGGAGGAGCAGCACTGCTAGAACTAAACAAAATGACCTCCAGCGGGCTACTCGTGTGAATGTTCCTAATCAATTTGTCAGAAACCAAATCCAGTGTGGTGTGAAACCCGAGCTCCTTTAATAGGACCTGAGTTCATAGACCAGCACCATGGAGAGCAACTGGCAAGTCAGTTAGACCAGAGAAAACCCAAACTGGCAGGCCCACCTTTGGCATCCTGTTCTCTTCAATGATGATCTTGCAGGCAGCATAATTTTTTACCACATATTCTCCAGACTATTAGTGCTCTGAGAGTATTCTCTTAGACTCTTATGGTTTTGTTGGAGGATCCAGCTCAGCGACTGACGTGTTCCATCCAGAGGAGAACAGTTTAGTGGGGAATGGAAGAATTCAGTCTTTAAACCATCACCTTTCGATTACAAAGTCTTTATGCCTTTGTTTGGGTGAGTTTTCTGCCAGGAGCAAGACATCGCCGGACAGAGAAAACAAGAGCAGAGACAGACGGGGCAGGCCAGGCCACTGAGTGAGGGAAAAATGCTGTGAAAATAGAACAGAAAAGGCTGAGAGGCAGAACAAGTGAAGGACGGAGGGAGAGAAAAGTGTTGGAGGTGTTAATCGGAGGCTGCGAGCAGGTATGTGTATGAGTGAGAGAGAGAGAGCGCTTGTGCGTGTGCACGGGTTTGACAGTATCTCAGGGCTACATCAGTGCCCATTAGTATTTTGCAGCACGAACACACATTTTGACAGGTCGGCCGCCACCGCCTGCAGAGAGGGACTGTGAGTGTGCGTGTGTGTAGCTGCTGGTTTTGACCTCCCTTTTCATGTGTTTATCTCACCTCCAGATGAACTTTGATGAGCCAGCATACACTTTCACAACCACAAACACACAAATGGCAGCCACTCCTCATCAAATATTAATGATTTTCCCACCATCTGAGCAGAAATGTACACTAAAGACATTCCTCATATTCTCTCAATTCTTGCCCACTTTTCTTCTTCTTCTTCTGCACTCTTTTAAAAAAATTTCCTCTCCTCTTCTTTTCACCTACTCTCCTTTCCTCTTCGCTCTCTTTTTGTTTCATTGCCGTGCGGTTTTGTTTCCTCTGCTTTTCTTCTCCTTCCTTCCATTTTCATCAATTTCAAACTGTGGGCAGAATACAGATATGCAGCTTCAGATTTGGCTTTACTGAGGGAGGACACTGGGAGATGTTAATGGTTCGGTTTAGTGTTTCTCACTAGTAAAGGAAAATGTTTCTGCATTTTTACATTTGTTTTTCCCTTTTCTGTTTTTATCTCCAGTGGATATAATAAATTTTTTTTGTGATTTATAGTAGTAATAGCCAGGAAGTTGAATGAGAATCACTTCTTAGTTTGATTTTCTTTTCCTTCTCTTGTAGTTTTATTTTCTCTCTTGCTTCCATCTTTTTAATCTCATCTATTTTTCCCCTCTGACATCTCCTTTTCCTCAATTTACAACATGCACACTTCTCCATTTCTTTTACTTTTTTGTTCCTTTTTTCACTTACAATAGACTCCTGCTCCTATCCTATTCAGATCCCTCTTTACTATATCCTAGTTTCTTTGCTCCTTCTCATCACAGCTTTCAACTCCCATCTCACATTCTGTCTTTTCCTTGTCTCCTCCTCTCTCACACCTAGCTTGTCCTTTCGCTTTTTTTGTCATGGTTTCTCCTGTCCCTCACTTTTTTTTTTGCATTTCTGTATTTCCTTCACTGTTTATTTGTGTTCTCTTTAGCTTTGACGCAGCAGGGAGTTAACACACACACACACACACACACACAAACACATTGATACACATGCACATACATACACACACACTTGCTTTGGGAGTATAAAGGCTTGTTCATATCAGCTTTAACATCAGTCAACTGTCAGCACAACTTTTATCTGAACATCTCTGTTGCTCTCTCTCTCTCTGCCTGTCTGTCACTGTCTCTCGACCTCAATCATCTTTCATTCAGTCTCTCTCTCAAACACACACACACACACCACACACAGTCTCTCACTCGGAAGCGGCTCGTCTTTATCTTCTTATCGTTCCTCTCTGGTAGAGCTGCTGAATAAATCAACTGCAGCAAAAACCAGAGATGGAGGCAGGGAGATAGAGGGATGGAGGAGGCAGAGAGGCATGATGGGATATGATATGACAAATATATATATCGTGCATATTCCTGCTCTCACCCAGGGAAAGGGACAGACAATGGAAAAGGAAAGAGTAAGGACGTAAAAATATAGAAAGAAATCCGAATTCAAAGGAGCGAAAGATTTCACTGATGCTCAGCTTTGAAAAACCTTGACTTTCCCAAGTGTGCGTATGTATGTGTGTATATTTAAGGGCACTTTAACCTCTACATAAACAGATATGCACGATGTAACAGTGGTTAGCACTGTTGCCTCACAGCAAGATGTTACTGGGTTTGAATCCACCATCTGATTAATAAGCATATTCAAAAACTTTACTCTGGCTAAAGTGCTGCTAAAACCAATAAAATAATAAAGCAATAAAAATGGTTTAAATATTTTTAAATGTCTGATTTAGGGGAAGAACTCGGTTTCAGATAAAGCTTATTTGGGTATGGTGTGCATGAGATTTGAAACTAGCTGGAACATAATCACGAAGTGTGGCACAGTCAGTGTTATTTACTGTCCGTCTGGTTTTCAAGCATGATGCAGCTCTGCAATGCAAACTAAAACTTGCCCAAATATCAGAAGTCACATTCACTTTCTTGCACTTCACATAAGGTTTGAATATGTGCAAATGTATCAAGTGTCTACTCTTTGTATCCAAAACCAAGGTAGCAGTAGGATAAAATAGTTCTCCACTGTGAAGTCAGGAACTCTACGAAGCCTATTTTATCCTTTATGCAAGGGTTTTGTGGAGTATGAAGTTCACACACTCATGTATGCACATCAGTGTAATGTGGACAACAGGACTAATGTGGAACCCTGTGAAGGCAAAAGTGCCTTTTTTTTGGCTACACGTGTCTCTTAACCAGAACAGGAAGCTGAGTGAAGCTGCAAAACCTCTACATCATTACAAGCTGGCTTGTAGGGTTTCCTTCCGCCTGTGCTCCTTTACTCCTCTGCCAGTTCCTGGTGCCTTGCATGTTTACTCTCGTTGGTTTCCTCATTATGGTCTTCTCATGGCGTTGAGAGTTCCAGCTGTTTTGTGGCCTCAGAGGTAATGATCATGTCTGGTTTAACCCTTTAAAACCGATCGGAGCGGGCATGCTCTGTTTTGCTTAACTATTTTTAAATCCCGGTAGCACTGCAACCACGTAAGCTAGCGCAAAAAATTTTTTTGCATATGAAACCGGAGGACTTGTACTTACATCTTATGCCATCAGCTTGTCCTAGGTCACAGTTTCCTTCCACTTATAGCTTTGCAAAAACTGCATAAAAAGCGCTTGCAGCAACACAAACATAATATTCCAGAAACACGCTTTGTCGATCCGATCAGCTGTTCATTACACTTCCTATGTTGGAATAGACGTCAGCGCGAACTTTCACATGTCCGCCATGACCTGCCCAAAACCGGAAGTGACATCATTTTCGCAGAAATGTAGTTTTTTACCATCAGGGCCTCATGAGCCTATACTGGTGTTTTTAAAAGTTAACTTTGACTTTATGACTTTCTGTGTCGTTTCTGGGATGCTTAGGACTCATATTGCACTGCTGGAAATAGTTTATTTTGATGCATATGCTGCTTTTTTTGCAAATTTGCACTATAATATTTATTTTCGTTTTTCCTGCAGTATATAAAAATTGGTGTATTTCAAAAATAAAACTATGAAGACACTCAAAATAAATTTCCTGTGGTGGGAAACTATTTTGTGCAACTTTTTTGTATTTACAGTTTTGAGGGATAAGCCTCTTAAATTTCTCTAACTAGAAATATATGTCAAAAAAACAAAAACGATTTTCAATGTTTTTGTAGTGTATTGCACTTTTTTGCAATTTATGTAATTACTATGCACTTAATGCATACATATGATTAAAATCTGGGTTATAATGGTTGTATTGATGTATAGCAACTTGAAATGCTCCCAAAAATGGCACTACAGCATGTAAAAAGATATTATAAGCTCTGGCGGACTTGGTTCTATGGTAGGTCTTAAAAGGCTAAGTGATGTTTTGGCAGTGTGCTCTAGGAACTTGTGGGTAGAAACATTGAAATCTAATGCACAGTTTATTCCACACCGGCTGTTGGACTACCTTAGAAATGTGCACTGCTGTTTGACACAGAACTTAATTCTTCACTAATTTGCCCCCATTATCGTATGTTCTGATGAAAAATGCTAATGGAAAACGGAATAATAGAAAGTGTTGCAGTCTATGCTGACAGTGGACCCAAGCAAAAAACTGAAAAGGCAGACAGAGTTAACAAAACATATCTGACCTTTTATAAGGTAGGTGCAAAGTTTAAAAGTAAAAATACAAAATAAAAAGTAAAAAAAAAACCCACAAAAAACCCCAAAACAAATCCAATAAACCCCATAAATAAGCAAAGAGCACATAGGGAGAACACACTCCCTATGTGTTCCCTATAAACACTCAATAGACAATAGACAAGGATAAGAGAGGACTAGTGTTAGGATGCCTGGGTCGTTGAACCAGGGTTTTTGAGTTTATTATATTATTTATAATTTCTAGTCTTTGGGTTTTCGTTAGAGTCATGTCTTATGGTTTGTTTCTGTGTAATCCTTGGTTGCTGTCTCCCCTGTCAGCTATATCCCCGTGTCCAGTCGGTGTCTGTGTCTGCCCTGGTCCCACATCTCTGTTCCCTCTGTTGTAGTGCCTGCATGTGAGTCTGTGTCTTTTGTTCAGTCTGTGTTATGTGTTTCCTGTTTTACTTTGAAGGTCTCTGTCTTATCTTAGTGTGTTCAGTTTACGCTTCCTTGTCTCGTCAGTTCTGATTTGCCCCAGCTGTGTTTCCCTCCTGTTGTCCATTCCCTGATTGCTCCCTCTATGTATTTAAGCCCTGTGTTTCAGTTTGTCATTGTCGCGATCTACCGTTTATCTAGCTGTGTGTTCTGTCCATGTAAGTTATTTTTTGGATACTCAGTTTTGTTACTTTTTTGAGTTTAACATTAAAGCTGTTTTGAGTTACTTTCTGTCTCTGGAGTCTGCACTTTGGGTCCTTCTCCTGCCTGCACACAGCCGTTCCCTAACAACTAGATATTGTTTAGGGAACACGATAAAAGACAAATGGGACACTAACTAACAAAGTAAAAGAGGAAATGCCAAGAGAAGGAAGCTGAACACAGAAATATAAAATTTACACAGAAAGAAACAGCCACAGAACATAACTGAGAGAACCAGAAAACACCTAATAACAAAAAACAAGGATAGAAAACTCAAAGGAGCTCCAAACTGTGTGAAAAACAGGAACCATAAAAGTAAGGGAAAACCAAAGCAGACTGTAATAATGTTAGAGTGATGAATAAATAAAAGAATAAAGGAGGGAAAAAAAAACTAAAGTATACATGCATAGATAGGAATGCATGGATAGACAAATTCTCTAATCTCCTTTGGAAATATTGTTTCCTTACTTCATCTCTGTGCCTCCAAACAAAAAAGGAAAAAAAAATCAAATTGCGAGTTAATGAGGTGCTGATGGTATTATTTCACAGCCGGGTGCTCGTGCGCGCTGACTGATGCTGCGTGCCGACCTGTTAATACAACAAATTAGGAGTTGAGCTTGTGTTCTAACCCACAGCAGATCTCAAGAGGAGGTTCAATGTTTAGCTCAAGGACACTTAGATGATGCACACTGAGTTGAGCTCACAAAGTAGTGGAAATGTGGCACATGCGGTCTGCTAATACAAAAACTCAGCTCATTGGATAGTCATTGTTGTATGTGTTCCTGAATAATTACACATGACCCGACTGATGTGATCTTGGAAGGTTGGAAACAATGTTTTTGAGTTTATGTTTAGTGAATAAATCCCAAGAATCTCAGTCTGGCATCGTGTTTGATAAGCCATGAATACAGAAACACAGATAAGCTCCAAAGAAACTTATATCAGAAGACATATTTATGTTTTGTGGTATGAAAAAAATATTTGGTATGATCACAGTAAGGCAACATGCTTTTGGTGTCTTCGTTTTTCATATGTCAGGGAAGTAGAAAAGTCTCCTTCCCTTAGATTTTTCTGTGAGGAATATATATATATCTTATCTTTTTGAACTACAAAGTTGGGCAGCAACAGGGAGGAGCTCCCCAACCTGTCTTGCTGGGAAATGAGAATATTTGTACTTATGGTACAAGAAAATTCTGTATTTTTGAGCACTATGATATGAGCATGCTTGGAAAAAATTATGTGAACTGATGCAAGGTTGCCTATATAATATGTGACTAACCACTTTTTAATTTTAATACTGTGTTACAATATGAATTGTATACACAATACAACATATTTCTGTTGAGTCAACGAGTTGTTGGAAAAAAAACACATTTTAGATAAATACAACTTTCTGAATTTTAAGTAATTTCAAATTATTTAAATCTGCCTGTCTAATATACAAAGTTATACATGGTCTGGCGCTTCCACCAATGAGTGATTTTATTAAACAAAAGTCTAGGAGTGTTGCCGGGTCTCGACTGACTCGAGCAACTGTGAGAGGTGATTGTGAATTGGCATTTAGACGGACCACCTTTTCACAGAATGCTCTGTCATATCAAGGAATGAGCTTCTGGAATAGTCTTCCTCTGTGAGGGAACGTACAAGTCTCCCCATCTTTAAGAGTTACTTAAAAGGGCAGCTTAGGGACACACAAACATGTGATCATGTTTAATAATCATGCTTTATATTGGACATGAAAAAGAGTTAGTGTATTACAAAAAAGGGAAACAACTATTAGTGTAATGGGTCAGTGCAATATCAGGACAGTCAGGGCATGTGCAATACTGGGGTTTGTGCAATATAATTGATGTGTTTCCATTATTGTTATTTATATTGTCCTCTGTTGTCCACTCTTCTTGTCATTGTTTGTTCTAGTATAATGTGATCACTGTTTTTGTCCTTGTCACATGATCTGTAAATAGTGTCTCTGTATGCTTTTACTAACTTGTGTGTAACACCAACCTGCCAAAGGGTCTGTGGATGGAAATTAGCCCAAGGCTATAATCTGGCATATTTACATTTGTTAAAATGTTCATTGATATGTATTGCCCCTCTTTCTAAATGAAATAAATAAATGAATACAGCTTCCTTTTTTTTTGTCTGTAAACCACAGTTAATTTAAAGTCAAGCATTTAAGATGTGCAGCAGTGAACAGGTAGATTGTGGCAGTTAGCAGACAGCTTCAGTTCAAGGTTTGCAAAAATGTTGCATTAAATACAACCATTTTCATACATAAAAGTAATTGGACAATGACTAACAAGCAGTGTTGTGATGAGGTGAGGCCTGTTCCCATGTTATAATATGGAAAATAAAGCAGACCTAGTGTTTAAAGTTAGTAGTGGGGATAGGCAAATTCTAGCAAAGCCTGGAAGGCCATTGAACACAACTAAAGTGTATGACGGCAGAATTCATTCCATAGTTAAGAAAAATTTAATTGAGTTCAGTTTATTTATATAGTGCCAAATCACAACAGCAGTTGCCTCGAGGCGGTTTATACTGTAAAGTAAAGACTCTACAATAAAACCCCGTCTCAACCTAACCAAGTCAAGATCACTCTTGAGGAGGTAGCTCAAGAGTGTCAGGAGGAGGAGGTCGTTGTCAGCATCTACAGTCAATAGTTGCAATACAATGGGTTTATAACCACAGCGCCTTGGTTTGCAGAAAATCTGATT
Source organism: Neolamprologus multifasciatus (assembly GCF_963576455.1). NCBI lineage: Eukaryota > Metazoa > Chordata > Actinopteri > Cichliformes > Cichlidae > Neolamprologus > Neolamprologus multifasciatus. The sequence goes on from NC_140453.1 coordinate 22,192,073, forward strand.
TAATAGAAAACATCTAAAAGTCCAACAGTTCAAAAAATCCAAAGATTCTTTGGGTAAATGAAACTGGAATGAACTTGTAGGCTGAAAAAAAGTATAAAAAGGAAATGTGAAGCACAGTGCATCATCTGTCAAACATGGTGTAGGCAATTTTATGGTATGGGTGTGAATGACTGCCAGTAGAACTGGGCCAACAGTGTTTAATGATAATGTGTCATGGATGAATTATGAAGTGTACAAAGCTATACTGGGCAGCACGGTGGCACGGTGGTTAGCACTGTTGCCGCACAGCGAGGAGGTCCTGAGTTCAATTCCAACATCAGGCTGGGGTCTTTCTGTGTGGAGTTTGCATGTTCTGCGTGGGTTCCCTCCGGGTACTCCGGCTTCCTCCCACCGTCCAAAGACATGCAGCTTGTGGGGATAGGTTAATTGGAAAATCCAAATTGCCACTAGGTGTGAATGTGAGCGTGAATGGTTGTCTGTCCCTGTCTGTTAGCCCTGTGACAGACTGGCGACCTGTCCAGGGTGTACCCCACCTTTCGCCCTATGACAGCTGGGATAGGCTCCAGCGCCCCCCGCGACCCTGAAAAGGATGAGCGGAAGCGAATGGATGGATGGATGGACAAAGCTATACTCTTTGTTCCTATTCAAATGCAGAAGCAATGCAAGAGTTTGTCAAGACAAAGAAATTGGATATTCTTTCATGTCTAAGTCAGTCACCTGATTTCACCCCGGTAGAGCATGCTTTTCATTTATTACATACAAAATTATATGTCAAATGGCTAGTTTTTGATCTGTAAAAATGCCTTCTGGCAATTTGTTTGTGCGTTTAGGCTTTACATTTCACATTTTTTATTGATCCTCTTGTAATGATACAAAACAGGAAACTTTTTTTCCTGTTTTGTATCAAAGGAAATGGATAAAACCAATCACATTTTTCTTGCTTGTATGCGGTATATTAAATTGAATATTCTAACCTCGTCGCCTTCTGCAAAACAAATAATGAAACACGTTATGGAAGTAGATTAGGTGAGCTGCAGAAAACCACATGTTAGGCTGGTTAATGGTGCAGCATGTTTAGTTCTGCAAACACACAGATGCACAAACACACACAGACACACACACATATTCGAGAAAGGTGAACTTCTTAAAAATAAAGGCCAGAACAGACCAAGCAGACTGTTTCTGTTGGAAAATGTCACCAATCCATCAATCTGATAGGTAAAGGCCAGTCTTCTCATTATACAATGCGCCTGTGTGTGTGCGCGCGTCTGTGTGTGTATGTGCGTGTGATGTGTGTGTGCGTTCCTCTTCTCTTTTAGAAGAAAAGCCTGCTGACCCAGCGAATGCACTGCAATCAAACATGCACACACTTTGCGACGTATTTTAATGAGCATAGTGGTGGTCATCTATAATTCATTTTCAACATGTCTGGTCTGATCACTTGGTTACTGTTTGTGTGTGTGTGTATGTGTGTGTGTGTGTGTGTGTGTTACACCTGAAGACAGGAGCAGTCAGCATTATAGGAAATAGCCTCACAGTAATCACCTTAAAACAAGTACTATTGACCAGTATAGAGTATGTTTGTATACCAGCACATCACAAAAAAATAATAATTAAATAGAAATTCTAGAAAATTGCTTGTTTTGCGTGTATCATGGTAGTCTTAAGCACTTAAGTTGAAAGCAGTTGGATTTCTTTTTAGGTTCATGAAGACATTTTCTCTCTCATCTAAAATTCTTCTTCAGTTTTGAAAACTGACTGGGAGTCATAGATATTAAACCCGTATTGGGGTTATCATCTTGGGGGTGGTCCTGATAGTCACAGAACCTCCATGCCTCATGTAGTTTGCTACCACCACATGAGCCAAAATGTGATTCAAGGTGTGGGTCATTACAATTACATAGTGTGAGTGCGAGAGAAATCATCTGGGAAGGAATCTCAAGATTGATGCATGTTGACGATAGTTGGGGAATTTTTTTTATCTTTAAATATTTTAAATAATAAACTTACATTCATTCTGTATTAATTCCATTAATTCAAGCCTTTTGTGTTTTACCAGTATGGTCAGTTTTAGAAATTTTTATTTAGTAGCGTTATTTTTTTGTCAGGTACTACACATCCTTTTTTGGGGATACATGGAAAACTAGAGGCAGGGAACAGCAGCAAGACCCAAACACAAAGCAGACATACAGTGACAACAGATATGACATTAATAAAGTCAAACGCAGCATAAAGGGAGTGACAAGGATGGAGCTGGGTTGCAAAGTGGCTTGGACTTGAGGTTTAGAAGGATATGAGCTGAGCTGTCAGCTGATGCTCTAGTCTCACTGTAATGTTTGACTATCTCTGGCTAGGGTGGTGGAGACCAGAGTTGCTACATGGGTGCTCCTCTAATCTCTTGCCAGATTTGTTATGTCAAGATCAGACAGCCTTTGATTTTTGACTCAACTTGAAAATGTGTGTCTTGCCTGAAAGTCAATTTGTTATATTTTGGGAACTGACAGCGAGCTGAGCTGAACAAAAGAGTAGCTGGAGGACTTGTTGCTCATTTAACATTTACTCAAAGTTCAAAACAGTTTATGTTTACCTGTCTTTTAATACAGCATTTTAAAATTTGACATGCCTTTTACTAAATCAAAGGGTTCCTTGCCAGTAGCATTGAGTAATGCTTTTCTCTTTCTTTAGGTGCACCACTCTTCACTACGACTCAGAACTTCCTTCAACCTCCATCATCATCACCTTTCACAATGAGGCCAGATCAACTCTGCTGCGGACCATCAAGAGGTAAACACACATCTGAGACTTCTATATGGTAGAGCTCAGTGATAAAACTGCAATTGTGCAAATGTAACTCACACCCAATCTCAATTCTAGGAGGATTTTGGTTATTGGTATCTAAATATTAAAGTCATGAAAAAAGTAGACAGGATTACTGAGATGCTAGGTGTACATCAAAGAGAGTGGTAGCAAAGGAAAAAGGCTTATAGTGAATGGTATGTGAGACTGGACACAAAATGACTTGTATTGACAAGCAAGGTAGAGAGACTGAGTTAAAAAGGATGTGCAGCAGGTTAGAGTGATTAAGGATGGAGATGGAAATGTGCTAACAAATGAAGAGTGTTGAGAATAGATGGATGGAGTACTTTGAGGATCTGATGAATGAAGAAAATGAGGGAGGAGAGGATGGATGAAGGAAAGTTTGAATGAAGTGCAGAGATTAGTAAGGATGAAGTGAGGCAGTCTGTCTGATCTCATCCTTGTGTTAATGTTGTTCCTGAATTAAGATAATGTTTTTCCAGGATCAAAATTGCATCTAAACAATTATATTGCTATGATGTCATAGCTCTGTGACTTGGAAAAAACCTACACATACCCACTCAGGAAAAAAATCATAGATAGGGTTAGAGGTTACAAAGCTAAAGTTAGAGTGTGGGTTAGGGTTCACCGCTTTATGATTTGATGTGTGGTGTGACGTGTTTCCATGAAGCAAAACTATGACATTGCTACAATGTGACTGGTCACTTGCAATGTTGAACCTGGACAAACATTCGTTTTATTGGTCCAGGAATAAGACCAACACGATATCAGGTCGAGCTAGTGAAGGCATCAAAAGAGAGGATGAAAAAACTCTGTGGAGGTGTGGAGAGAGGGCAAAAGACTGACCAGACTGTTTAACACAGTCTTGGAGAGTGAGAGGATAACTGAGGAATGGGGAAGTTAATTTCTACAAATTTTTAAGAACAAGCGTGAACGAAAATACACTCAGACAAAGCTGATGTGGTATGCTGATAGTATGGTGAGTAGTAAGGCTTTATGCTGAGAAAAAGCACTACAGATATAATGTATCCTTTGAGAGTGTGGATATAGAGAAAGCATACTAAAGTAACAGTATAGGTGAAGAGGAGAGTACAGGCAGGGTGGAGTGGGTAGAGAATAGTGTCTGGGGGAATTTCTTGCAGAACAGTAGAAGCAAGAGTGAAGGGGAAGGTTTACAAGATGGTGGTGAGACCCCACATAATGTGTAGTCAGGACATGGTGAAAAAGACAGGAGGACGAGTTGGAGGTGGCAGAGTTGAAGTTGAAGACCAGGATGGACAGGATTAGAAATGAGTGTATCAGAGGGACAGCTCAGGTTGAGCAGCTTGGACATGGACAGAGGAGGGATACTGGATATATAGGACACAGGATGCTGAAGATGGGGCTGCTAGGCAGGAGGAAAAGTATTAAAACTACAGATGATATGTGATGAAAGAGGACATGCAGAGGATTTGAGGAACAGAGGAGGATGCTAGAGTGAGATGGAGGCAGATGATTTGCTCTGGCAACCCCTAAAGGAAGAAAAGGTATTGAAATATTAAATCGTATCAGCCTTCATCAACCTGTATTGTTCTGACTTATTTATTGTTAGACGGTAAGCAGAGCAACATTCAAAAGACACACATTTACATTCTCTTGACCCTCAATCCACTCTATCATTGAACCATCGTTCTGTCAGCAGGTTACCACACCCACAATCAGCACAAACAGATACACAAAGACTCACAGACACACACGCCAAGTTTTGGCTTGAGTTCAGCTCATTATACCAGTCAGTCAGCAGGGACTGGCTACGTCTCCTCACTATCACAGAGGACATTTTGTGATTTGTGTGTGTATGTTTGCTGTGTGTGTGTGTGTGTCCCCTTCAGCCCTTCTCAGAGCTCTGCAGTTTTCAACCAATTAAAAGACAATCTGTCTCCCTGGGCCCCTCTGCTCCCTTTGGCTCTGTCTCTCTCTCTGTATGCGTACAAGTGTGTGTGTTTGCCGGTAGTGACTTGGAGCTAGAAGTAGTTTAGCTGCCTTTTATTTTTACTTTGTGAATTTGGAACGTTTGTGCTCACCAGGGTGCATTAGATCCTCTGAAGCTTCCACGCTGCTTCAAACTGGTTTGCTTGGCATTAAAACATTTGAAGATAAATATACTGTATAGTCCATCCGAAAGACATTAAGCTGTGTATTATTTGCATTTAGACATTTTTAGGTATTTTTATTGCCCTTAAATACCAGTTAATATAACAAAGTAAGTTGCTTGCAACAAAAAGAGTAACTGTGTTTGTTAAAATGAAAGACTGTATCTCTCCCTAGAAAATCATATTTTGAATGGATGCAATGTATTTCCAATCTTCTGTTGTCCAATTTTGGTGAATCCAGTGATTTGTACCCTCAGTTTCCTGTTTTTAGCTGATAGGAGTGGCACCTGGTGTGGGCTTCGCCTGCCAAGGTTCAATTTGATGTGCATTCAGAGATGCTCATCAGTTTGACATTCAAAAAGAACTTTTTAAAATTGTCATTGTGGACAGTCTCTCCTTGTTTTGGCTTTGGTGATTTTCAAAAGGAAAGGGGACAAGCCCTGTGTGGATTTGGTGTGACTGTCGAAGAATTGTCAGCTTTTGACGTTTCATATAGTTTTTGTGGAAATTAGCCCTGCCAAATTAAAGGATCGGTGTCTTAACAGAAATCAGCCACTTGACAGAAGAGCTTCAACTGGTGTCTTTACAGGGAGAGTGACGCACTTGGCTAAAGCTCAGACGAGTTAAGAGTGCTGCAACAGATCACTTGACATTTGCAGTTTTTCTGAAAGCCAGTGCAGCTGACAACAGCAAAAACAGCCAAGAAACAGAAACTGGTGATGTTATGAGTAATGAGACTGTAAGTGTGGAGTAACTCCTGTATTGGAGGCTACACACAGAACCTTTTTGAGAATAGTAAATTGGAAACAAACGTATTAGATGCGATGTTTACAAAGTATGTTTTTTTTTCTAAGACAGAGTGACGCTGTGGAATCAAAGAGTGTTTCCATAGTCCCTTAGTCCCTTAAGGGTCCTTAATGGACTATGGTGTGGCTTTGCAGGTTGTGGCCCATTAAGAGCAAATTGTGTGCTAATTACATTTGCCCTCACTCAAAACAAACCATCAATTTTTAGACTGATGACTTTATAGCCAGGCAGTGCTTTCAGCTTATATTTGTGCCCTATGAAATTTTACTGCAAGTGTTCCCAAAAGGTCATTCAGTCAAATTCTCATATTGTTTTCGTTCCTATCACTGCTTACCCATTTCTTACCTGCGTAAGTGTTTGAGAGGGTGACAAAATCCACACAGAAAGATGGTTGAGCCGGTGGTGGCTCAAAACAAACAAAAACTAGGTTTTGGGGATTGTATAAAACCCTTTTTACATTTGGCTTTTACCAAAACTACTTTGCTAGTTTACTTCATTATTATTGGTTTAATTGTATAGGTTTACAGTGTTAAAGACGTATTAAAAAACTACGACATGATTAACTACATGAAAAGATACCAGAGCACATTTTACATGCCCTAATCTGCATCAGCACAAAAAGCTATTACACTTAAATATTTAACTATTAGTTGCATTTATCTTCTTGCCCAAATGTGGCTGATTTTTGCCAGAAGGCTGTATTGGTGTGGTAGTTTTTTGTTTTTTGTTTTATTATTATTATTTTAGATGTGTCAGAATGAGTTCCATGATACTAATAGGTGTCCTTTAAAGTTTAGTATTATAACACACTATAGAAAATCTGGCTTAATGTACCTTGAATGTGTTGATAACTGGTGGTCCTGCTTAGCTGCACAAACAAGTTCTCCTTGGCAAACACCTTGCCAGAGATTTCCACGAGTACATAAATACCAAATGTTTATAAAACTGCCCCAAGAAAAGCAGAAGGGAAGGACGTACCACTAAACCGAAGCAGAGTTAAAATACTGAATTGGAAAAAAGCTTCAGCATCGTACTCTTTGCGTGAAAAATGCTTAAAAATATCAGTGTGCCTGTCTCTTCACTGGATCATGAAAAGTTTGCAAAGATGTTCAGTTTAATGAAACTTTGTAGACTTTTTCTTTTAAGAGGCTTTGAGAGGCATTCAGTCATAGACGGCAGACAATTGAAGTCTAATTTCAAGCGCCACTATTCAAGCTGAGGGAAAAAATAATAGAAAAAAAAACTTGAATAGCCTGATAATGGAAAGATAAGTTTGCTTTTTACTATCTGCAATCATGTTTTGCTTCAAGGACTCTGAAAACACTGAAAATGTATTGAATGCTTACAATTACATTACAAAGGGGTGTAATTTTGGACCTTTGTGTGCTTTAGGGCTCGGCAGTATGCACGCCGAACTTTAATAAGTTTGATTTGAGACAATGATGGGTACTTTGAAAGCTTTTCATCTGGTGATCAAAGAGTTGCTTTCTGAGGGAGAGCCAGGCCTTGTCGATATTTAATCAAGGTCTGATCCTGAAAATTGATCTCATCTTCTGTCTTCGCTGGGCAAGAGATAAGCAGGCCACATGAGAGAGAGAGAGAGAGGCAATGACAGAAAAAATAAAAATGAGGAGCTTTTGGGATATTTGGTTTTCAATAGATTTAGTTTGTTTTGGCTCTGTGTGTGTGTGTGTTCATGTAAAACACGCTCCTGAACTGCAAAGGTTTCATTATGTACAAAGGAGCTACAGCAGGAAATGGGAAAATGAGAGAAAAGCGCTACAAATATTATTGTGTGATCATCATTCCTACTGTTATGTTATGTTATATGTTATGATTCGGTTAGTTGTTATGTTAATGTCAAATTTAATGACATAAAAAAATCCTACAAAAGGGATTGATTGTGGCAGCATGTTGCAGATGAAGAAATATATCTATTAAATAAAATCTAGTTCAATGGATTTCACTGTTCATTATGTTTTCAATTCATTTTACATCTTCAGCCAAATCACTGCACACTGAATCTTAATTGAGTGGAGAAAAGGGTTAATTAAATGTTCGGGTGTGATATTTGTTTTGATATCCAGCCCGCACTTATCGTGCGTTTTTGTTTACATGCGTTCAATTAACCGCTGATTGTGGTTCGTTTTTCCTCTCTATGTGAGGGCACTCTAAACACAATGACACACAAGACTGCATTGAATCTACATCCTTCATATGCCAAGCAGCACACACATGCTGTGTGTTATCAACATATCTGTTTCACATGCTGTTTTTTGCAGATGAAACAAAGGACTGGCTGAGAAGGGACCCATTCCTGTAGCTTTAGGACATTTTCCATTTTCTGTTGATCATATAATCATATATATTTTCAAGCTCAAGCTGTCACTCTGAATAATCTGGAGACAGGGGCATTTTTGAAGCGTTTTGTTGTTGTGGAAACATTATAGGCAGCATTGCACACTCATCACAGTTTTAAACCCCCGTTCTTATAGTCCTATAAAAATAAATGTCTTCCTTAAGTATTTTAGAATAAAAATGTAAAAACTAACAGAATTATCACTAGGAAGAATTTGGTGGAGCCTTCATTCTTTACCTGATCAGTCTGTCTTCAAGACCAGTATGAAAGTTATACTAAATGGTATTTACCTATGATTTACACAGTGGTTTGAAGTATTATCTGCAGATAGTTTTGCTTGCTTTTGTAGTATCAGAAAGTAAATGATGCTATGAACCACAATTAGCATCGCAGTTCAACAGACTTTCTTTTTGTACCGTTTAAATGTAGAATTTTTCTTTAGTAAGGCCAAGTGTTAAATTTGTGTGTGAAATAAACCTCAGGGAGTTGTCTAATTACTCAATTGGTCCATCAGTCAGTCTGTAATCCAGCCAAGCAACCATCCTGCTCTGCTCAGCAGCCAGCACTCACTGCAAGTGTAGAAATGCCACTTCTAGATCAGCACTAGCTCAGCACTTTCTGATTCAGTGGTCCTAAAAAATGCACAGTAAAGAGTCCAGAACACTTCCTTTAGAACTGATCACTCAGGATTTATTAGGAGGAGGATGAGGCAGATTTATAGTCTCTGCCTCCTTCTGCAACTTGGCTATTTTACGAAATCCTTCCTCCCACTCTGTTGGCTCTTTGTCACATACTTCTACCTGAATCATTATCCCTTTCATTTTGGGCTAAAGCGTTTTCATAGATAAGAAAACCCACGTGTTTTTAGTAGAGATGGCACGATACCACTTTTTTATGTCCGATACCGATACCGATATCATAAATTTGGATATCTGCCGATACCGATATGAATCCGATATAGTGTTTTTTAATCAATAAAACTGTTTTTTTTTAATATCTTGCTGCATTTTGTATAAGTTTATACTCACGTTTAAATAAATAACAACACTAAAGCTATTCTGTTATACCTGTATGTAAAAAATACACTGCGCCCAAAATATTTCATAGTTCAGCAATACCAATCTAATAAACTTAAACCTGCTCCATCCTTCCTATTCTGGTATTTTAAAGAGTACTTAGCAGAAATATTAAGCAACCTAACTAATAGGGTTGCAAACTCCCAGCAAAAAAAAATAGGGAACCACCCTCCACCTCATGATGCTTAATCAATGTAATCAAATTTAATTTGATGCAGGGAGGAAAATGCACAGAAATAAATTGTTTTTCAAGAATAATTAAATAGATTCAACATCTTTCTTCAACAAAATTGCAGACTGCACAGATGGTACCTTCCCAAAGGAAAAAGTACTATAGCTTACTAGGGTATATTAGAATTAACAGTTACTATATACAGTAATGGACTTATATATATTTTTTTTACATCAGATTAAAACTTTGGGTGTAAGAGTCAGATAATTATTTATTAAAAGCTAGACATTTTAAATGAGAATAAGAAAGAAAAGTATGTCTTTGTGCCCCCTTTTCCCTGTTCATGCCCTATCGGCCCCCCTGGCTAAACTTTGCTAGATCCGCCCCTGCACAGTTACCAGCCGTCAGCTGCATAGAAAAGGATCCTGGTGTAGAAAGTAATATTAAATAAATTCTAACAACAGCTTATCAAGCTTAAACGTGCTGCTGTTGTTTAGCCGCTGGTTTCCTCTTTCTGGTGCAAAGTGGGCCAAAAACAAACAAGAGAGACAGACTCGCGACAGAAAAGCCGATCAGCTGATCATTGATCAGTTTCACCTTTGAAGTAGCAGCAGGAGAGAGACAGAGAGAGAGAGGCAGTCGCTCCATATATTGGTTGTTAATCTTAACGCGGGAATGCTTTACAAACATTCAGAGATGAACTTACACACTTGCTTTACTTCTCTCTGGGAAAATGTCCTCGGAGATGAAATGCTGGTTTGGTAGCGCACAGCCGCTCTATCACGTGATGCACACTGCTGCGAGTGCTACGGTTATGAGCTGGGTTATGCCTTGTAGCAAGTTTTGTGAGGTGCTTTTTTGATATTTAATGGATCGGATTACATTTTTTATTTCTCGCCGATATCCGATCCAGGAATTTGGGTCAGTATCGGACCGATACCGATACCTAATATCGGATCGGTCCATCTCTAGTTTTTAGTATATAAAAACACGTGTAAAAAACTAAGCAGACTAACTACTAAGTATACCTTCTAGCACCAGTAACATGAAGTAATCATTTTCTATATGAGTTTATCAGTGTTTGTTTTTGCACAATTTGGCCTTAAAATTTCAATCAGGTCTGGACTTTACTGGGCTATAGTAACACCAAATTCCTTACTTCTTCAGCCACTATGTCCTGTTGCATGATCCAGTTAGATCTGAGCTTTAGCAGAGGAGTTCATGGTCTGTTCAATGACTGCAAGGTGTTCAGGTCCAAGCCCAAAGTCATCACCCCTCCAGCACCATGCTTGACAGTTGGTATGAGGGGTTTATGTTGTTGTTTATGTTGATGTGATGTGTTTACTTTTTGCTAAATTTGGCACTAATCGTCATGAACTTTAAAATTTTATATACAAACTGTAGGCCTGTATAGCGTATGTTTTTTTTGTTTTGTTTTGTTTTGTTTTGTTTTTCTCAGTTCCTCTTAGGTTTGCACAGCTTTTCTGACCTTTGGGGAAATTTGCTGGACATTCACTCCTGTCAAGATTATGGGCTTGTGCTACCTCACTCCTAAACGCTACAGTAAAGCTGCCAAAACTCTTTATAGCAGGAGTCGCACTTGATGATCAATTAAACAGTTGCATTTGATTAGCTGCACATTGCTTCTACTTACCCTCTGAATTCATATGGAAGTAGTAAGGGTGTACTCACTGTATAGAGTCCATTGAAAACTCTTTCATGTGACTGTATTTCTAATAATGTTTCCATGTTGGTCTGTCTGTCGGCTGGAGTTGACACAAAGATGTGTGCATAGTTCCCTAAAGTATTTTAGGCAGGCTTAAACATAGCATTACTTTAAGCAGACCACAAAAAATCATTCAAGGGATCACGATAAGCTTGCCCACAGCTGCTCCACATCTGCAAGCCACTTTGGAACCCATATAGCTACTCCTTTTCATGCTGTTTCTGACTTAATCAATTGCATATCTACCTGTTTTATTCTGAGCAGAGCCATAGTACCAGATATAAGTTCCTGCAGATGGAAAATCGGTTTTTGACTACAAGAATTTAACATTGCTGAATAAAGGGAATTTGCATTTGATATCCGTATCAGCTCAGAATAATCTTTGACGAGACTTATCATGTAAATGATACTGTAACATTACAGATCATTAGTAATGAGATGCTATTCCATCTAGATACCATTCATTGCATCTGTGAGGCATTAGATTAACACTGATGAGCTTATACATACAGCATCCTCTAAATAAACAGTCATAATGAGAATGTAATTAGTGAATATCAAAATAGATTTCTGCAAATTAGCGGGGACAAGACTTTATTTAATGTGGACAAACTAGGACTTTGATTTCAGACTAAGGCTGATAGATTCAGATGTATAGTGATAGATCAGCACTGATGAGACAGTATTTACTGGGTGCAGATATATAGCATAATGCATCACTGGTGGCTAGACAGAACAGAACATACTGAGTGGCTGAATCAGGAATTCGTTCCAAGAGAGAGATTTTCTACAGATGGATTTAAGATGCAGTGAAAAGGGCAAAGTATACTGTTTTTAAAAAAAGATGCATCAGCATTTAATACCACATATTTTAATACTGCGTGGATGTACAAAATATTTTAAGGAGATATTTAAGAGATATTTGACATCCATAGGAAAAAAATTTCATTGCTGTCAGAGACCTTGATAGAGAAATAGGCTGGAGGAAGATGCGGATGAATGGAAAGATAGGTAGATTCAGAGGTGGGGGAAAAAAGAGTGATGAATTACTCCAGCAAACTAGAGGACAGAAGAACCGGCTGTCAGCTAAGCAATCAGGCAGAGAGAGTTTGGAAGGAGGAGGGAGGTAACCAAGCTGAAGCATGAGAGAGAGGGAGAAAAGGTGAAAGCTCCACACAGGAAAACAGGAGAATTTTGATGTAAGCAAAGCTTGATAGTAGTTAAAACTAAATTAACTTCTTAACTTCTAACTGTAGAAAAATTAATAGGTAATGGGAAACATTCTTCAGCTGATTTACAGTTCAAATATAACACAGACCCCATTCACATGAAGGAAAGAGTGGCAGTGTGTTTTTACTGTAACCAACGGAGCAGAAGAAATCGAGTTCCCAAAAGTTGAAAGCATCACTTCTCAGCTGTGTATAAAACCCTGAGCAGTAGAGAGGCGAGACAATCTAAAACCTGAAGGAGGTTTTGTATTTACTTCACATGTTCAGAAACACATTTCCTGGAGAGGTTTTAGTGCACAAACAAGGATGGTTTAATGGTTTAACAACTGAAACTAGACAAGGCTTTGGAGAATTTTACAAAGTTAGTGGTCAAGGTGAAGTGTGGACTGAGTGTTTGTATCAATGAGTACGTACAACACAGACTGATATCTACGACTTTGATGTGGCTCAAGCTTTAGTTCTAATTTGGAATCTTCTTTTTTTGTTGTTACCAAATTATGATTATTTTCTCACTAAATTTAAAGACATTTCTAGGTGAGAAGAGAGTTTTGAAGACGAATAAAAGTCCTGCTTCACCATCTGCTGCATGTTTGTTGATAGTACAGAATACTTTGACCTTACAGAGACAGTGAGTGGGTCTAGGAAAGTACAGATGAGACCAAAATGATTATTCCCTTATGAAGTTTCACATTTTTGTTCAGATTTTAGCAAAGAATGCACAAATCACTGGTGGGCAATAATGGACTTGTAATGCTCAAAACTTGTAAAATTAAGTTAAGACAGAGGATTATCTTCTACTTTACACACAGTAAAAAACTTAAGCAAGAGTTTGAGCTGTTGCTCGAAAGCATCATACCATAAACAAAAGAAATCAGAGGGGACTAAAAAAATCGTTAATGCTCATAAAGCAGGAGATGGATATGCAAAGCTTTCCCAGGGTTAAGGTACAAGGACTGGAGTGAGAAGTATTATCAATAAATTTAGGAACACTTTCAAGCCAGATTGAAGTATGCTAAGGACAATCTGGAGAAAGATTATGCATACCAGAAGAGCATCCTTTGGTCCGATGGGACGAAAGCAGAGCTCTTTAGCCATCAAGACTGCTTATGTTTGGGGAAAGAAGAGAGAAGCATACAACACTAAAACCACTGTCCCCATAGTGAAACACAGTGTTGGGAGTGTTATGCTTTGGGGATGCATCATTGTATCTGGAACTGGGAATCGTGTTAAGGCAGAAGGAATCGTGACGACAGTAGGATATGTAAAGATTTTGAAAGACAACCTCAAACTGTCATCAGCAAAACTGGGTCTGGATCGGCACTTTTTCTTCCAGTATGACAACAACCCAAAGCATACATCGCTTCTGATTAGCTACGAAGGGGCATAAACAAAGCCTTTACTTGATCCCACTGTAAATCTGTGGGGTGAACTGAAGACCAAGGTCCAAGCAGAGAAGAATAGACTAGTATTGCTCGGGTAACCTGCGTAATACTTGTTGAAAGTACAACAAATAACTGCAGGCTGTTATCCAATAGTCATTCTGTCATAACTCAACCCAGAGCTTCGGACAGGGTGTAATATAGGAAGGTTAGGGGTGGGACATGAAAACAAAGAGCTGACATGATCAAAGACTCAAACTGTTATGTCCGGCGTGGCAGATGTGTGGAGTTGTAGATTAGGACCCAAGATGCAGCTTTTGACGAGAGTGAACTTTATTAAGTAAGGAGGAAGAAAAACAAACAGAAACGGCGAGACGAGAATAAACTAAACTGGAACAACTAACGAAACAAACCTAGAACCAAACCCAGAGACGTAGGGAGACATGGAGAGACAACGGAGGGAGATACGCAGACGAACCAGCAACACACACGAGAAAACACAGGGCTTAAATACACATAGGGCAATCAGGAAATGGGAAACAGGAGGGAGGCACCGCTGGGAATAATTGGACATAACGAGACAAGGGGAGTGAAACTACAGGGTGGGCCATTTATATGGATACACCGTAATAACATGGGAATGGTTGATGGTGATATCAAAGTCCTGTTTGTGGCACATTAGTATGTGTGAGGGGGCAAACTCCTCAAGATGGGTGGTGACCATGGTGGCCATTTAGAAGTCGGCCATCTTGGATACAACTTTTGTTTTTTCAATAGGAAGAGGGCCATGTGACACATCAAACTTATTGGTAATGTCAAAAGAAAAACAATGGTGTGCTTGGTTTTAGCGTAACTTTATTCTTTCATGAGTTTCAAGTTTCTCTTTGTTCACAGCCATTGACATGGCAAAGAGGTTAACACGTGAGGAACGGATCGAAATCGTGTTGATATCTGGTGAACGCAGTATCCGGGTCATTGCAGCAGATTTCAATGCAAGACACCCTACGAGACCACCCATCTCCCATGCTACAGTTAGCAAACTGCTTGCTAAGTTCCGTGAAACTGGTTCAGTGTTGGATTTGCCAAAAATGTGGACGCAAGAAAACTGTCACTAATGAAGAAACATCAGTGGCTGTCCTAACTTCACTCAGCAAGAGCCCACAGCGTAGCGCTCGCCACATGTCACTGGAGAGTGGCATTAGTCGAACATCCCTTCGGTGGATATTAGCTACTCACAAATGGCACCCTTACAAACTCCAGCTACTGCAGCATCTCAACGAGGATGACCCAGATCGGCGCACAGAATTTGCAGAATGGGCAAAACAAAAATTGGAACAGGACCCTCAGTTCAAGCAGAAGATTTTGTTCAGTGATGAGGCAAACTTTTATGTGAATGGTGAAGTTAACAAACAAAACCACCGCTATTGGTCTGACACTAACCCACATTGGATGGATCCCTCCAAGACTGTTGGAACAACAAAAGTGATGGTTTGGTGTGATATATGGGGTACAACGATAGTGGGTCCATTCTTCATCAATGGAAAGGTCAACAAGGCCACTGGATATGTGGAATTTGTCACGGCTGCCGAGGCGAGCCGTGTGGTATTGAAGGGAGAAAGGACCCAAAACGCAGGCAGTAGATGATAATGCTGGTTATGTTTTATTTACACAGTGGTGAGAAGGCAAAACAGGCAAGAGGGAAGACAAAACTAAAGACCTAAACTGGGAAAGCTAAATGACAAACCTGAGAGGGTACCAGAATGGGGTGAGAGGCAGAGAGACACGGACGAGGGACAGGACACCGTGGAACATAGAGTAACGCAGACTGACACGGAGTAACACAGACGAACCGGCAACAGGCAGGAGAACACACAGGGCTTAAATACACACACCAGTAATCAGGGGATGAGAGACAGGAGGGCAACACAGCTGGGAGGAATCAGAGCTGACGGGACAGGGGAAACGCAAACTGAACACACTCACATCAGACAGAGACCATTCACAATAAAACAGGAAACTCAGACACGGGGAACCAAACAAGACACAGAACTAAACAGACAGATTCACAAACAGACGGGGTGACACCATAGACAGACAGAGACACAGACGCAGAATCAGAGGCAGACCGAATATAACACATAGAACTCAAACAATAATAATCATCATCATAATAAACTAGAAAATGATAATAAACTAAAAGCGCTGGGTCACCGACCCAGGACCATGACAGAATTTCTACACGATGATGTGTTTCCCTCTTTATGCACTGAAGCTGGCACGTTCCCTGAGTTTTTCCAGCAAGATGGTGCACCACCACATTATGGGTGCCAGGTCCGAGCATTCCTAGATGAACAGTTTCCTGGAAAGTGGATTGGTCATCGTAGGCCAGTTGAATGGCCCCCAAGGTCTCCTGATCTGACCCCCTTAGACTTTTATCTTTGGGGTCATCTGAAGGCAGCACCTGAAACTACGGATACTGGATGCCTGTGCTGGCATTTCTCCTGCGGTGTTGCTATGAGTGTGTGAAGAGTGGGAGAAGAGGGTTGCATTGACAATCCAACACAATGGGCAGCACATTGAACATATTTTATAAGTGGTCAGAAACTTGTAAATAACGATAACTATTTCGATCCGTTCCTCACGTGTTAACCTCTTTGCCATGTCAATGGCTGTGAACAAAGAGAAACTTGAAACTCATGAAAGAATAAAGTTACGTTGAAACCAAGCACAACATTGTTTTTCTTGTGACATTACCAATAAGTTTGATGTGTCACATGACCCTCTTCCTATTGAAAAAACAAAAGTTGTATCCAAGATGGCCGACTTCTAAATGGCCACCATGGTCACCACCCATCTTGAGGAGTTTGCCCCCACACATACTAATATGCCACAGGACTTTAATATCACCATCCATTCCCATGTTATTACGGTGTATCCATATAAATGGCCCACCCTGTAAAAACACTGACAAAACCTTCAAAATAAAACAGGAAACACACTTAACACAGACTGGAGGACACAGAACATAGGAACATGAAACGTGAAACAGGAGAGTACAAAAACCCAAAATAAACAAAACCACAAAATAATAATAAACTTAACATAAACTCGGAGTCACAGACTCCGAACCATGACACAAACAGTCTTTGGAGCTAAATTTCTCCAGACATTACCTGATCAGTGAAGTCATTAGCAAACAGGATGTGCAGTCTGTTTAGCCTGATAATCAATCTTCTGTAATGTGCTGATGAAATAGCAACAGAATGTCTTTTTGCTTATACGCTGTTTATTAAATATCTCTTCTTGCTTAACAGTTGTTTTCATTTTGTTCTTTCACAGATACGTATTTCAGAGGAAGCTTTTATCACTTTTATTCAAAGTGCCTCGCTCTACTCTGAGAGCATGCACGCTCTCAGCCTGTATACATGGCTCCTCTGGGAATTGAACCCCTCACCCTGGCAGTCATACAGTAGCACCCATTTAAGATCAGTGCTATCACTGCCAGAGAGTGGGGTTAAATTCCCACGGGGCCCCACACCTGCCACTCTTTAAAAATGCATGCTCTTAAGGCACTTTGGATGAAAGCACCCTCCAAATGGCGGCTGTAGGTAATGAAAATTTTTCAAAGAATTCTCAGCTAAAACTGATAAATAGAGTGTTGGAAATGAGCGGCACAGATATAGAGCTGCTATTCTGTGGCAGCCGACTGCGGTATTGTCAGCAGTGATAATATTTTCTGTGAGCTGAAGATAGCTTCTCCCTCAGCACGCCTGAGGGGAGGTTAAGCCTCATAGCTAGTGGCCTGTGAACCAGAGAATGGGAACTCCTGTGTGTGTGTGTCTGTGTGTGTTTGCGTAGATGGAAGCTAGTGAGAGGAATTGGAGGTTGTGAAAGGGAGAAGAAAAGTTGTAGCGAGAGAAGGAAAAGAGATTTGTGTCCTTTCATTGATATCTGTTTCATAGATAGATGCATAGATGGATACAGGGTGATTTAATGGGAACTAATGCGATAAATGCACTATTTTCTTTCTACTTGATCACCTCATCTCACCGTCTTTATTTTTCCCTCCATCTTGATTCCACCCATCTCTCCCTCTTTCATTTATTTTCCTGCTGCACACCTTTCCTTCTCCTCCCCCTCCTCTCCATCTCATCCATCAATCCATTCATCCATCTCTCCTGATCGGCCCTCAGCCCACAGAGAGAGAGCAAGAGAGAGTTAGCATCAGGGTTATTTGTCTCCCTTACTATCCTGCCATATCTCTCCCTGACCCCCTCTCTCTCTCTTTCCCCCCTCCCTCATTATCTTTTATCTCGCCCCACCTCTCCTACCCTCTACCTCCAAGCATCCATAACTCCTCCTGATGGGGTCCAGTGCCCCAGAGACACAGGTTCTCTCCACACCTCCTCCTCCCTCTACATTACCAACCTTTCCTCCATCCATCCCTCACTAGTCTCTTGCTAATTTTCACCTCTACCATTCTTCTCCATACACAGTACCTCCCTGTTTTTAGTCTCAATCAAGTGACAACCCTCCTACTCATTTCCTCCTCCTTCCCCCCGTTTTTCTTTCCTCTGTCTATCCTTTTCTACCTGTCAATTCAGTTTGATTTCCTTTTTTTCCTCCTTTATGCTTGCTTACCCCTCCTTTAGCTCTTTTCTTCCCTCATCTTCCTTTGATTTTCACATTTAAACTTTCTCACCCTTTTCCCCACTTACTCCTCCTTCCCATTCCTGCTCTCTCTTCATCCTCGTATCTTTCCGCCCCTGCCTGTATCTCTTTCTCATATTCATCCTTTGGAACAGGATAAATATGAAGAAGGAACAGATCTTTCTCATTCCATTTCACCTTTTTTCTGTCTCATTTGGTTCCTTTCTTCTCACCTTTCCTTCTTTCCCCCCTTTCATTTACACTCTTCAGTCTCTCCCTATTGCTTTTTTAATATTTTCTTTTATCTTTCCTTTCTTCCTCTGCCCCGTTCCCTCAACCGTGATCCTCAGCCATCGATTTTCTACTTGTTCATCTTTCATGTACTTTCTTGTACCTTTTTACTTTCACTCCCTGTCTTCCCCTTACCATACTTCTGTTCTTCTCTTCTTCCTCCCTGATTTTTCTCTTTTCATTTCTTTCACTTTTCTATCCTCTTTTTTTATCTACTCCATCCTCTCATTTCTTCACTCCCTGTCCCACATTCATTCATCCCTCCTTTTCTCCCTTTCATCCTCCTCTCCTTTTCTCCCTTTTTTTACACTTCTCCAGAGGACATGATGAATGCAGAGGTTATTGAACGGTAGAAATAATGAAATAAAATGGAGCAGAAACCCACCCACAACAAAACACATTTTCTCATTTTCTTCCAGTAAAAGTTATGAATTTTTTATGTTTCAATCTTCCTCTTTAATGAAATAGTTTTTTTAGAGGCGACACGTCATACATTTTCATAACAGGAATTTGGGCTGACATTTTCAATATGTTGTTTTGTATGGCGTGTGCTACGTGCATAATGGATTCATGAGCACCTGTGTGTGTGTGTGTGTGTGTGTGTGTGTGTGTGTGTGTGTGTGTGTGTGTGTGTGTGTGTGTGTTTGCATCACTGCAGGTTGGCATTTACTTGTCAGCTTTTGGTATATTGCCATGCATTTATGCATTCGTTTTGAATGCTTATTTATGTTTGTGCAAACTGACTAATATTTTAAATCACTTTTTTTTGTCTCCTCTCCAGTGTTTTAAACAGGACCCCGGTTCATCTCATCTATGAGATCATTCTGGTGGACGACTTCAGTGACGATGGTGAGCTGCAGCTGGACACACACATTCATATACACACTGCAAATATACACATGCCTGGTTTCTTCCAGGTCAGAGATAACAAAGATGAGACCTACAAAACAGGTCAGAGGGAGGAATGTGTCCAGAGCAGCTGGGTCCACAGCTTCAGGATTAAAATGGAGTTAAAAAAAAAGAGAAGAAACTCCGATCTGGGTCAGAAAGGAGACCCGTTCACAGCGTGAACACTATCTCGTCCACAGATGTGCCCAGTCCATCTCCAGAGGTTCAAAAGGTCCTAGTGAACTATATCAAACAGACCGGAAAACATTTATTTAGATTAAGAGATTTCGATTCATCAGAATCTAAGGATATTTATCAGCCACAACGGCTTGCGATTGTTTTCTCTTTGTTTCACATTGTTTTTATATCTGTCTGTGGACAGATTTTTAAGTATTAGGCTTTAGTGGCTGAGTGGTTGTTGGCTGTCGTCGTTGTTGCTTTGGTCACTAGCAGATTGCCCAAAGTTTGTTAAAAGACAATAGCATTCCCCCAAACCACCAAGCAGTTGTAACATTCAACAAATAAAAAGAAATTTGATTCAAAACAGAAAGTGAGTGTGTTCACCTTCAAAGTAAAATATGTGCATCACCTCTGATACCACCCCATTTAAAAACGTGCAACTTTTACTTTGAAGGCAAAGGTCTCCGATTCTGCTTTGCATCACACTCTTTACAGTTTCACTACTGCTTGGCAAGTGGTTGGAGAGTGTTTGCAGATAATTTGGCGTCTTTGAAACAAACTACCAGCATTTAGTGACAATAGCAACAGCAGGCAACTTCTAGCAATCCTTCATGACCCTTATTCACAATAGATTATAGAAAAATCGATATCATATTATATATATCAAATATCAAAGGTTTAAACTGTGGCATTTAAAAAACAACAACAAATAAGCCCATTTCGAATTTGATGAAAGCAACACATCTAAAAAAAGTTAGAACAAGGCCATGTTTACAGCATCCCCTCTTCTCCTAGGTCGTGGATGGAGTAATATAGTCAACAAATGAACAAATCCAATGAAAAGTCCAAAATCAACAATGATTTGATCCACATAAGTATTGTTTGTGTGTATAGGGCACCTAATATATTTTGCTCTGTTTATACCATTGATTTAGCTCTTTCTCCCTTAAATTGGGACTAACTGGATGGTTGGAGCTTCACTCTCCAGCTTTTCCATTAGCAAGGTTGAAATGCCAGATATTGATATTGCCCCCCTGCACCCGTGTATCTATGTGTGATATTGAAAACTATTTTTTATTTTTAATTAATGCATATGAGTCCTGCTGCTGCCCCAAATACATGCTAGAGTACCAAATGGAAATTAATCAACAAAATATAGTGTCATATGATGTTTTATGTATTTGATTAACAAGAAATGATAGTATTGAGCTTTTTTTAGTAACTGTAATTTGATAATCCTTAAAAAAAATAGTAGTGCTGGATAATGTCTAAGTTGTTGTTTTTTGTTTTTTTTTACATAATTAGAACTAGAAATCTAAAAGCTAGAGAGGCTACAGGCATTTGTAACAACTGATAGATAAAGTACAGCATCCCACGAAGAGGAAGAGTTCATCTCTCCTTTTCTGACTTTGGGATTTGCAATCTCAAAATAAGTTTGCCATTAATCTCATCTAGGGTAAGAGCCAAGTATGACAGTATTGCAGACACTGGAATCTAATGTAGTTCAAGCAGTTACTTAGACAAGTCTGGACTACTAAGCCTAAGCTTACAACTTAAAACTCTACTCTCAAAGCCCTGTTTGTTGATTTAATTTATGAAGTAATTTAAGGTGACATTTTTAAAGTGTGGACAAAATGCATGATGTCCATTAATTGGCATCCTATAAATTAAAAACATGGTTAATCACACAGAAAGAAGTGAGTCTATGGAAAATTTGTTTATCAAAACCCATGATTTGAATCCTTTGTATTGCCTATATACTCACAAAGTGATGTCGCAGAGATGTCCTTTAGAAGTTCTTCTTCAAAATAAAACCAGCCTCACTAAAATAAACACAAACCATTTATAATGCAAGTGGTCTTTTAAACTTATTAAACACAGTGTACTCCTTTTAAAAGGAATTCCAACATTTTTCTAAATACTAAATACTACTATTATTTTACATTTTAACATTGATTTCAACAGTTTTAGCCTGGTTACAAAAAAAAGTTGATTAATTAAAATAAATAAACCAGTTAAAAAAAAAGACAGGAAAATGTCAAATAAAAAAAAATCAATAGGCTAACACGTGAGAAATTGTGTTTGTTTATGAATAATCTGAATTCACGTGTCATGTTGATAACAACAATGTTGATATTTGTAAATAAATTTTTTTTACATTACTTAACCATGTAAGCTCCCTGCACCTGTCATAGACGTCCACATGACGTCCCAAAAAATGATCCAGTCTGAATTGTTGAACATTATAGGTTGGGTTGGGTCATGGTTGGACGTCCAAATTGTGGACCAAGTCGGATGTTGTATAGATGTCCAGAATTGGTCATGGACCAATGGACCCAGTGTAGAAATGTGATGTCAATGTTTAATACAATATCTAAATGGTCCCTGGTCCTATAAATCTGTTTGATTTGCATAATTAAAAGTGAGATGATCAGAGTATTTATGTAGGGACCTATTTTTGCTACTGTTCCCCTAAAGATTAAAAATTAAATTGCTCATTAAGCAAAAGGGTTATTCAAAGTAATATATCAATCACTGGATCATTATTGGTGTCAAATGAATGTGCAGCCACAGTTTAATGCTTTAGCTGATCATAGTGGAGTTAATTATAACTGCTAGGGGTAGTAAAATGGTTTAATATTCCAGGATCATATGATTTGTTTTTAATAGAAGCATAGTGGAATAAAAACTACAGTATGTCCAAGAGCAGAATATAATGGAAGTCAAATATAAATAGCTTCAAAATGTTACTGCAGACCTAGTGAGATAGTATGTTAAGAGTATGTTAAGAGGTGCAGTCGTTTGTAGTTTTCAGTTTTCTGTCCACTCCTGCTAGGAAATAAATTCTGGCCAGCAGACTTTGATATGATCAGAAAAAGTGTCTGCACTTTGGTTTTTATGGTCAGGGAGTAAAGCAGTGATAAGGAAAGCACAAATATACAGGCAACTGAACACTACATGGTTTACATTGGAAACAGCAGCTTCAGGAGAAGCTAAAGCTGCCTGATAAGATTTGATTTGTTCCTGCAGCTTTCTCCAGTTTCACCGACACACAGTTTATTCTTAAAGGCTGCTCAACTGCTTCAAGTGTAGTTATGTTTCTCACTATAATTTTAAGTCAGAATTAAAGAATTTTTAAGAAAATGATAGAGGCACCAACAAAAAACTTATGTTTAGGTGTTTTTTTCCCTCTTCAGGTTTAATGAGCACGTAGTGGACAAAATAACCACAGTGAGTGCTTCAGCGTCCCTCTTAAATTTGAATAAGATCAAAATCAGCGTAGGGAGATTTTTCACTTAACGATATGTGGCAGCTGAGTGTTTTGAAGATCAACTTGTCAAATTGCAATTCCAGCCTGTTTTCCCAAAAGCATCTTAAAGATAGGATGATAGTAAAATTTTGTGAACTTTCTGAAATCCAAGAGCCATTTCCCCAAAGCATCGTAATTTCAGATGTTCTTAGGAATTCAATTACATTAACGACTTTCTAACCATTTACTGACAGCTAAGAGTCTCTTTAAAAAGCCCTGTGATATTTTTGTTTTTTCATTTTGATTTTTTTATTTAGGCTATATGCATCACAGTTCATGTTATGCATCTTTGTTGCAAGTTTAGTAACCCGTAGCTAAGCCTAAATCTTAATGCATGCCTTGAGCAGCAGGATGTAAAATAATGCTAACATGCCTTGAGCAGCAGCTAGATTAATTGAAGGTTTCTTATATTCTTCTTATATTTTCTTAATTCCATTATCATTAATCAAAGCAATACAGAAGCTAAACCAATTTTCATGTTGTCTCTACATTATTACATTTCATAATGAACAAAGGCAGATACAAAATATTTCACAGTATTTTTAAAACATTTAAGAAAGAAGTCTACAGAACATCTATATTCAAATGCTCAACATTGTAAACATTGTAAATAAAAGATGGCTTTAGCTATCACCCATTGTATGTTTTGAGACTGACAAGTCTCAAAAGACTGACTGAATGACAAGTGACGGGCCAACCATGACACCGAGGACACTGTATGCCCACTTATGCTTTTTGATAATTTGTGCTATAATTTACTTAATAAACTAATTACATTTTAAGGCACAGGAACTATATTGTTTTTTTAATATACAGTCTACGGTACACACATGTGCTCAAATTCATCAGCTAAAAGTGATAAGTAATCCCACATAATCATCAAAATAGCATCAGGCTGTCTTGCTTCATTTCTCAATCTCTCCAGCTAAAACTGTGTTTTCTGATTCATCACACTGCACTGGGGGACTTTAGCCTGTTTGACTGGTCAATTACAAACCAAACAGCAAATAGAAACAAAAAGGTTGTTTTAAACATGGAGGTTAAAACATGAACCCCAAACCCGTACAACCTTTGTAGAACAGGCTTTGTGTCTCAGTAATAACTCGTGATTTTCCAATGTTTTTTCAACATGCAATTGTTAAAACATTTTTCTAACTCACCAATCTGAGAGCGACAGAAGTTAAAATCTGAGTGATGAAGGTTAAATAACAGCAGATTTAGACTATAAAGACATGATTGGTGTAGGTGAGGCAACAGTGAATAGATGCAATCAGCAGTGGAGACAGATACATGCCAGTAAACAACCACAGATGGATGTGCAAATCAACTACCAACAGATAATCAGTGTTAATAATACTGCATATACACTTATACAACCATATCACCAGTGCATATGCATGCTGATATACATAGCCAAAGAGAAAACAACTTTTCCAGCCGCCCACACAGGTGTAAGTCAATAAGTTTAATGCCTTGCCTTTGCTTATTTGCGGTGATTTGTTTTAAGATATTTGACCTATCATAAACAACTTTTCTCTTACTACCTTCCTCAAGCGCATCAACTTCTGTCTTGTTCACTGTTCCTATGTTGAGGCAGTTCTCTAGATTATAAACACTCATAAAAATCTTCCTTTTAATGTACTAAATTGATATATTCATAATATCACTTCTATTTAAAAAATAATAATTATCCAATAATTTATGCGACTACCACCTAACCTCTTGCACTTTTAGATTTCTCCTCTTTCATTCAAGAACTATTGTTGCCATATGTTTCCACAGAGAGCTGTCCTATAAATCTATATATCTATCTATGTGTGTTCTTTGCTTATCTCAACAACTGTTCATCCGATCTGCTTTAAACTGTGCACCAAAGAGATTTCTTTTTCTTCTGGCAGCTAAAAAATGCCAGCTGCGAGTGCTTGAGAGCAATCTGGAGATGAAGTATTTTTTTCAGCTGAGACGCTTTCGTTGCTATGATACAGAATATCCAAGGAAGTAATATCTTGTAAAAACCGTGACTCTAGATGACTTTTGTTTACCTGCTATACCCACTGCAAACTAAATCGTCCTGCAAGCCAAACTTTTCATACAAGCAGTAAAAAGTCCCCATTGTTCAGCACTAGTGAGAATAGGATGTGATCTTTGTTCACTGAAGTATTTGACTCACCCTTTTGCCACTGAAAATGGAAGTCTGGTTAAAGAATGACAGTATTGGCCATAATTGTTTATGAGAAGTTGAATATTTTTAAACTGAAAAATCTGGAAAGAAAAAAATATGCCCTGCTTTTTTTTTCTTTTAGCATATTATCAAAAATATGTTTCTATCATTGCAAACAGCTGAGAGGGCAGTCCATGAGATGTATGCTGTGGTGGACACAGCCCCTGAGGACAATGACCAAGAAGATTTTATAATTAAGCAAGCATAGCTGTAGCTGGATCTAATCTGCATAGGAGGTAATGACTGTCTATATGTTCTACCTTTGCTGATGTTAATATACAGTATAATAGTCCTCTTAAGCAGGTAGGTACAAAGACGTAAAATGCCCACAAACAGGACTTAATTACAACACTAGTGTACCGGAAACAGTATTTATATGCCAACAGTCAGTATGTTGAAAAAGCTTGAAATGAGGAGCTGGGATAGAGTTGGGTTGCAAAGCGGCTTGCAGATCATGGGCAGACTAATATAGCTTAAAGTGAGCCATAAAAGAGGTTTGCCATTTGAATCCATAGGTTGAGATATCAGCTGCCGCTGAGACAAGCTGACCTGTCCTCATTGTTTTTAAGCTTAACTTCGTCCTGCCCCAACAAATGCTGTGGATGATTTCAGATATGAATATGACTGATTTTATAGTCATATTATGTAAAATGTCTGGTTATATTTTTCCTCACAGCAGGTACAGTATGTGGGTGCAGAGGTTATGTGTGCATATCCTGGACAAGCCCCCAAACATGTAACGGTTCCTAATGGTTCCTATGTACATGCCTCAAAGGATCCTAATATAGAAGAAGATAAAGTTTTAAATTGAAACTGAAATTGAAAGTGTAAACTGAATTACTTACAAAGACCAAATACAAATAAGGGACTTGCAGTCCTAGCAAAAACAAGGAAAAGATAAAAAAAGACCAGGAACTGACCATACAACTGCCCATTAGTTCCGTGCTTTTTCCCTAACTTGATATCAGCCAAGACTAATCCAAACTGAAACTGAAACTGATGCCAACACCCAATTAATAATATTAACATAACTCCAACTTCTCTGGCCTTCTGTGCATACCTTGAGGGTTTTGCAGCCAGTCAGCAATAAGGCATGTGGAACAGTAGTACACATAAACTTTTCTAGCTCTTCAAAGATGCTCTTACACCAATGCTTGCAATTCAAATTTGAATGCCTCTCAACCTCTCGAGCTTTGTCAAACATTAGTGTCTGTTTATATGGTTATTTTGTTTGTCATCATGCAGGGCATCTCAGGATGAGAGAGAACCACAGAGCCAAATTAGTATATAAAAACAAAAAATATTTATGAGGGTGTGTCTGAACTTTAAAGTTTTATTTCAAATTCCATGTACAATAACAATAAGAATTTATCCCCAAACTGAGTCAAAACCTTTCTGGTTGGATCAAAGTGCAAATGCTCTTGGTCACATATTTTGTCCACTTGAAGGGGGGAACAACCATGGGGCATTGTTTCTGCGTCAGAGCGCTCTGATGGTCATTCAGGGTCACTATACACAAAACTTCACATACAAAACCATTTGAGAAAAAGCTGTTATATTGTGTAAAATATAATACTAAGAAATTTATAATACTTATATAATACTAAAATTGAAAATGTCATGCACCCATATGTTACTCACAATAAAGCACAGAAAATAACTTTTCTGTGGAAAACAGGGAAAAACAAAAATGAACTGTTAAGTAATCATTTGTGATCCCACCACCATTGTGATTAGGAATGTAAGACAGAACATACTCATCATATTAACATAAGTCATGACATTTTCCAGTTTTTTGAGCCGTGACGGCTTCTCTTTCTTCTCTAGTTTTTTTTTTCTTCCAATCTTTGACTCATTATTCTGAAATTTATAATGGAACTCTATTGAAATCCTTTTTTGATATTGTAAGTACATTCACTATTTTCCTGTTCTAAAAATTATTAATATTAATTTCACTTAACTTGACTTCATTAAATGACTCACATATTGTACACCAGTGATTCATTTTTTCTGCTTTCTTCTTTTCATTTTGACACTTTCAACTAGAGTATTTTTGACAGTTTTATTGAAAAAAAGAACAAAATACAAAAAAAAAAAATACAGCTCAGAAATTCAGTGGAGACCTCACAGCCGGCTGAACAGCAACTAGACAAATGTCTAACTTGTCAAACCTAAAGCTTTGAATTGTCGTCATGTTTTTTTCATTGAGCTGCTATCTGGTTTCTCTGCAGACTTTCAAAGAAATTATCAAGATATACATTACACAGCACACAATGTTTCCTTCTATTATTCGTATTCTGCTCATGCTGTGTTTTTTTTTCTTTCCCAGAGAGTGACTGCCAGCTTCTCACCAAACTGCCCAAAGTTAAATGCTTTCGCAACAACAAGCGAGAAGGTATGGAAGCAGTTGCGTTTGAAAAATTTCATTAGCATTTTTAACATGCTAGTGTGTATAAATTTGCATGCTTAATCATTCTTATGTTCTTTGTAGGTTTTTTGGCATCTCATTTGTCACCGGTGTGCTAGATTTGTGTGTGTATGTGTATAAAAAGGTGTTATTCACGGTGTGTATAAAGAATATAAATTTCACTGGTGGTACTGAAAACTCTCTGCTTAAACAATCCCATGCTGTATATAAACACACAGAGGCGGGTGGACAGACAGAAAGACAGTGAGTGAAGTGAAATTGATTCATTCATCTCTGGCTACATATTGAACTGCAGAACTGAAATGACCTGAAGTGAATTGAAGTGACAGGAGAGCTACTGAAATAGAGCCCAGAGTGGCAGGCTATCATAAAAAAAATGTCACACAAAAGAAAATGTCTTCCACAATCTCAAACCAAACATACATTAATTCAAAAGCAAGCTTATATGCTGAAATTTTTTAAAAAAAGGACAATTTATAAATAACCTAATCACAGATGACAACCAGTGTGAAGTCAAAGCCTCACACTAAATATGGATGTTGTTCCTCATTTTAATGGTTAATACAGTCATGCGTCATGGCTATGCTTATAATTTTTTCATATAATCCATTTGGAGCTGCCTCCATGCTCTTAAATATAGAATACGAATGAATGGAATACATAAATTAACATGACAGCTTGACAATATGGCGGGGTCAGGAGTATACTGTCAATAAAGAAATGGTTAATGGCCAGAAAAAGGTTTAAGACATATATAATCTTCCACTGTAGCTGACTCAAGATGTTTGGTATGTGCATGATTTTTAATGAATTGAAATGGACTAAATACTTCGGGCTGAAAGAACATTTTATTTGACTAAAACAATAGTGGAGGTGGCATGCTGTGGTTTATTCAGGTCTTTTAATCGTTTAACTTTTTGCCACTGAATGTTGCACTTTAACTTAAATTCCGCAGAAGTACTACACCCCACTGTTAGAAGCAAATTCACAAAATACACCCAAGTACAGACACATACTGAGGCAGACAGGTAGCTGCTTTAAAGACTTACAAAATAGTATAGAAAATAATGACTTTTTTTGTATAGCGCTTTTGAGAACACAGCTAGAAAGTGCTTCACAGTTTGAGTAAAAGCCACACAATAAAAATAAGCATGCATGTTCCATAAGACAGACATAATGAACTACAGGGTCACACATTCATTCCAACATACGCCAGGGCTCGCAAAATCGCTAGCCCGACGTCCCGGGGCTAGCGATTTTTCCAGTCGGGCTACCAAAATCTAACTCAGCCCTGCCCGTCGGGCTATCATAGGAAAATATATGTCAGTGCTTTTGCATTCTTTCGCCAATGTAGCTGAGTAATTATGTCATTGGCATCGATGAGCCACTGTCAATATGTGACATATTGAAATCGCGTTTGAATTTGCGCTTGCTTTTTGCTTTCATTTTCATTTTGCGATCGCGCGAACTGTGTATAGAGAGGGACAGTACTGATTGGTGAGTGACGATTAATTGCGCACCAATTCCTTTGACATCGTCTTATCACTCATTAGCTTACTATTCAAACGCGACAAGTAAAATCTCTCGCAGCAAGCTTAAACATGTGAGAGGTTGAGTGCGCAAAGAATCGCTGATCATTATGTAAGTACGTGTGTAAAAGCAGCAGGATTTACGCTGGTATTTTAGTTCTGCAGAGCCAAATAAGACAGGTCAGGGTGAAGAAGGGGCAGCCAAAGAAAAGCCGATCACAAAACGGAAAAGATATGACAAATCGAGCCCGTTCTCACTCCCGAGGCGTAACATGGCGGCGTTCCTTAGGAACGCGAAAGGAGACTTTCGGCGTTCTTATGGTACGCGGCGGGTTATGGCTGAAATCCAGTGCAATGACGCTCCCGCGGTAATCAACGTTCCAGCCCTGTATTCCAGCCCTAAACCTAACCTTATCCCTAGCCCTAACCATAACCTTTTTCCTCACCTTAAACAAGACTTAAATGATGTTAAATAGCGTGTTTCTAAGCTATTTGAAGGAAAAGAGCGAACATGTGTAGATTGAGTCCATACGGTTCTCACATTTCCTCATTTTTCCGAGGTCGTCATTTAGGAATGTGGTGGGTAGCCAAAAACGTAATATGTTGACGATTTGTCACCTAGCGTAAAATGTTACGCTTTGGGAGTGAGAACGTGTTGGACAAATCAGACTATGAGGCAAAAAGAAAGCGCAGCTTTTTTGATTTCATGGACAAAAGAATTTCTGTGGCTGGAATATGACGAGCTAAATATCATGATGTTCTGCCAGGTGTGTTGTGAGTTTCATTTGATTTCTGAGTCGACAAGCGCCTTTGTTACTGGGACCAGTCATTTTAAGAAAGACCCCATCAGAACCCATGAGAAATGCAAGAAATGCATTATTGCCCAGTCTGCAGTATCTTTCCCAGAACAAACACCAATTGCAAAAAAACATACTACAAATAAACCAAGCACAACAAGAACTCCTGAAAAAGCTGTTTAGAACAGCGTGCTATATTGCAAAGAGTGAACTACCATTGGCAGAATTTAGCAGTCTTTGCAAACTTCAAAAAGCAAATGGCCTAGATCTTGGTTCCACTTACTTCTTACCCGTGACTTCAGTGAAAATTTCAGATTCAGGATCGGACACAGACTGATTCATGTTCTACACAGTTCTTACAAGTTCATAGAAATTTCTGTTCAATTAGAACCAAGTATTTGAGTTGATGGTTTTAATTTTTATACAGTTGTTGTGATTTGTATTTTAACAATTTTTTGGGTTAATTTTTGTTTCCGTTACAATATTATACTTTAATGTATAATATTGTAAAGGAAACAAAACGTAAAAAAAAATTCTTTTTTTATTCGGGCTACTTAAATTTATTTTGGGCTACCAAAAACTGAAGAATGCCTGCCCGAAGGGCTACCAGAGATTTTGAAATTTTGCGAGCCTTGTACGCACTTTCATACAAATGCAAATTTGATGTACATTGTGGCACAAAATAATGGGGAAAAGATTAAGGGAACACTAACCTATGAAAATTAGTTTTCAGCAGTTGATTAACACAAGTCAGATTCAACAGACCTGATGGGCTGAGGGAGGCTGTTCCAAACTTTCTGAGCTACACCGTCAAAAGTTTGATCTCCTCTGGTTTTATTTAGTGTGTGGAACAATTTTTTTTGAAGATGTTGATGAGATTATCTGAGAAGTTGGCTGCTGTGGTAAGGTCTAAGTCATTCTGATAGAGCTTTATGAGTTAATAATAGGGCTTTAAAGTGGATTCTGAATTTTACTGGGAGCCAGTGAAGATAAACAAGAATATGTTTGATATGTGAGTGGTGTCTAGCTTTTGTTAGCAGCCTTGCTTTCTGCACCAATGGGAGATGCACTACAAAGGACCAAGAGGTATATGTGAAAAGTAGGTTACAGTAATCAAGGTGGGGGAAATTAAAATGTGTTTCAAAAGCATCAGATGATTGAATGAGAGTAAAGGTTTTATTTTAGCAGTATTTCTGAGGTGACGTAAATGAGAGTGGGTGACTTCCTTAGAGAAACTGGCAGGTCCAAAACACTAGAACCTCAGTTTTACTTGAGATGTAGAAAATTTGTATACATCAAATTAGTAATGGCAGAAAAGGTAGGAGAGACTGCTGAGTTGTTGGGCTTCGCAGAAAGTTGCAACTGTGTATCATCTGCATTGCAATGGCGATTCCCTTAAAACAATACAAACATATGCAAGTGTTGCAGATGAAGACTTAAATAATATGAATTCTGTTGGATAAGCACAGCACAGCTTGGCTAATAAGTTGAAAGTATGATGATGGTCTTCCCTGAAGTGGTCAGTATGAAAAGACATTTAAACATATTCTAATGATGCAAATCATTTTGATTTAATTTGGACAGACCATCTCCAAAAGTGGAAAGAATGTCATTAAAAGGTTAGAAAGGTCAGAATAATTTAGAGCTTTGGTTTAAGTGTTACTCCATTTCATAGAGAATAATTTTAAATAATTTAGAACAGTACAGATATTTAATTCCACCCGTGTGACCTTGAATGAATTGACTGTTTACAGTTTAGCCGATGCTCATTATTTTTAGAGGTAGAATAGTGATGCTAATTCTTCATGGCACAGATTGAGCAATGTGGGTAGAAAAAGGCTAGTCCATACTGCCATGATGGCATCACACAGTTGCTGCAGATTAGGTGGCTTCACGTCAATTATGCAAATCTCCCCTTCCACCACATCCCAAAGGTGCTCTATTGCATTGAAATCTGGTGACTGTGGAGGCCATTTGAGTACAGTCATCTTCCTGTCATGTTTAATAAACTAGTTTGAGATGATTTGAGCTTTGTGACATGGCACGTTATCCAGCTGGAAGAAGCCATTTGCAGATGGGTACACTAAGGTCATAAAGGGATGGACACGGTCAGCAACAATACTCTGTTTAAGCACCACAGCCCAGCAATCCTCAGTTGGTACTTAGAGGCCCAATATGTCCTAAGAGGTTGCCTACGCCTACAGGCTGTCTTTACAATGTCTACTTGCCTAAATACATTGAGTTGCTAACATGTAACTGACTGATTAAACAGCCAGGTTAACAAGCAGATAAACAGCTGTGCCTAATAAAGTGATTTAAATGCAATGATTCATGGACACAAACTCATAATTAAAGAAATATGAAAATAATGTGTGTCATGACCAACGTCAGTCAGGATTCAGATGTCCTAAAGTCACAGATTAGCTTGTATTAGTTGCTCCTCCTATGATGTAAATGTTTGATGCAGTTTTAAATGAATACTAGTTTGTGATGTTATCTGACTAATAGCCAAAGAAAAGGATGAATTGTTTCTCAGTCAGAACCAAAACTGAAATAATAAAATGATGGTAAAGGTAGATTAGAGGGCAGCTGCAGGAAAAAAGGGTAAAAGGTCCAAAATAAAGGTAATCTGATCACCAGAGAGGAGGGACATGGGAGCAGCATCTGTAGATTTAATGTGTCTCTGTGTCTCTTTAATGTGATCTTTTGGTGGGTAAAGTTCAACATGGAACCTTTTGTTCATTGCTAAAAATTGTTTTCAACTTTGTAAGTAAAGCACACCAGAAATCTGTCTGTAGTGATACACTGTTGCAAATATGTACAACTTATTGGATGTTTGTAATTACAGCCAGCATTGTATATACAGTATAATAACACTAATTGGATCATAGCAAGCACTTTGCAAAAGATGAAGGGGAGTTCAAATATAGTGTAAAATAACAAAATGGTGCAATT
This sequence comes from Neolamprologus multifasciatus, assembly GCF_963576455.1. Lineage (NCBI taxonomy): Eukaryota > Metazoa > Chordata > Actinopteri > Cichliformes > Cichlidae > Neolamprologus > Neolamprologus multifasciatus. The sequence continues at coordinate 22,225,019 of NC_140453.1, forward strand.
ATAAGAAGCCCCCCCCCCACCCCCCCCACCCCCACCCCCCAACCACCAAATAGACAAAGTTCATCCGTAGAGTTAGTGTGAAAAAAAAGTAATTTCTGGCTCCCTATGGTACATGGCTCCTTTTCCCCATTGTTATTGTTTGACAGTGATATTAGGGGTTTAAAAAAAAGATATTTAAAGCCATTTTACAGTAATAATATTTCTAAATGGCGCCCACTGATGTTAGACCTTTCCAGCAGAAGACAAATCCCTCTAGTGAAGCATCATCTGTGGAGTATTCTGATCAAGTTTTTGCTACAGCTTACTTTCAGTGCAGTTCCTCTGAAAAGTGACAGAAACATTTTCAGACATCTCATTGCTTCTGAAGATCAAATGGCAGCATTTTTCACAGGAACAAACTAAAGGAAAAAACACTCAGAAACCACTTCTGACGTGCCTGTTGTTGCCTCGGTGAGAGCAGCGCCGTTTGAACTCCGGTTACTGCACTAAAACGTCTGAAAATACGAATCCCCTTTCCACTTCACTAATACCTCTCTCTGTGTTCTTCTTTCTCCCTTCTTTCTTCCTCTACCTGGATGCTTTATTTCACCTCATATTTTAAATTTATCTCGCTTGGCTGTTCTGTTGCTTGCATTTTATAGTTTCCCTCTTTCTTTCTCACTCACCTCTCTGTCTCTCTCTATAACAACAGGAACACTTGTCCTACATGCTGTCACTGAAGGATTTCATTATAGCACAGTCATGCTGATCACACAATGACACACACACGCACACCCACACATAGACAGCGGCAGGGTTCATCAGTTCAGCTAGTTAATAGTTTATGGCTTCAGGCTTTCTGACTTGATTGTCTTTTTAATGGCCATAAAAAACACACCAGCCTGATACTGTATGTCTTCTCTGACACACTCACACACACACAGGTGGTTGTACTTGCATGTTTGTGAGAACACAGTGTTGGCATATACCATTAATCAACTTTGGTAAGTTGTTTTAGAAAAAACAATATCTAAACAATGAAGCGCTTTAGTACTTGCCTTAAAAAGCTAACCCCCCAACTGTATGAATATCCTTGCTAGCTTAAAAAACACACTGTGAAATGTGTGAAAAGACCCGATTTATGTGTTTGCATTACAGTCTAAATCTTTTTATTTTTCCGTAAGCTCAAAGCAATTTCAATGCATCTTTATCCTAGAATGCCAAATACTGTTGGTCTTGCATAGATATATACAGTCCATTGGCACTGGCCCCTTGATGCACCTGCCATTGAAATATTGTATGCTGAAACACAAGGGCTCTTTTTTAAGGTGCAACAAATCCCACAAATGGAAATAGGATGGGTAACAATCGAATTTGTTACAAGTTTGCCAACCAGGAGACCACAGTTTGGAGCTTTGTATTTGGCAAAACCCAAAGATATTCTGAGTAATTTTCCTTTTCAGTTGGTTTTAATTAGTGGTACAATAGATCATTCATTTACTAAATGCAAATTAACTCACTTGCACGCTTGATAATTGGTTCAGTTTACTGCACTCTCAAGCCAGTGGTCTCAGAATAGAAAAAAAAAACAGTGGGCGTGTGACATTGTCATCATTGCCACCTGGCAGTAATGTTGACTGAAGCCGGGCTGTAAACATGCTGAATGCTGGATTGTGTGTCTGAGCTGCTGCATGAAAGTGCCATTTGTAATCAGACTATTGTTGATAGAGGTTGAAGTTATTAAGGTGAGATGCCCCAACCTGTACCTGTGGCATGGCTGCAGCCCAATCTGCAGCTGTTATTGCAGCCTAATGTCTGCCGCTACACTGCCAAGGTAGGACAGACCATGCTAGTTCAGGTGCATATGCAGACAGACAATTCCTTCACCAGGATTTAGTCTAGATGTGTTTCCATTTAACCACGCTGGGTTGACATGTTCACTGGAGGCAACTACAGCTAGTGATTGTTGCAAAGCAGCAGGCTTTTAGATAACCAAACTAAGTGGTTACATTTAAGAGATAGAATCTTATTTGGTTAGGTTTAAAATTAAAACTGCCAAAAAACAAAACTCTGTATAGTTTTTAGGCATTTCAGATGACCATAACTTCTTAGCTTGTCACGGAGTGGGGTGGACTCAAGCGCAGACAAGGCAGCTAGAATACAGTTCCGTTTATTACTATACAACACCAGGTGCAAATATATACAAGTGAGAGGGCGGGGGGAATCCAGGGCACAGGGGAATCCGGGAAAGGAGCTCTTCACACACGAGGGACTTCACAAAAAACACAGCACACCAGCCAGCCTGCACACCAAGGGTTCCAGGGAAACAGAATTCCTGTTTACAGACAGCAAGTGATTAATTCAAAGGGTCAGCGATACGAAAAGGCAACAAGAGACTAGTACTCCGGAGCTTACTACCAAGGTTACTCAATAGTCCAGCGACGAGATGTTTCCAGCCACTGCCTTAAGTAGTGGATGAGTTTAGGCAATGAGCCACAGGTGTGTGATTAACCTCAGGTGCGAGGGCCAGGGGCGGGAGGCCGCAATGAGCTCCGCCCCGGCGAGACACGGCAAGCGTGAGAGAGGTAGATGTAAGCAAGAAACATATGTAGCCAACCTGAGTCAGCCGGGCAGACACGGGGACCATGACATGGCTAAGTTTAGAAATAGACTGTCGTCTGAAGGAAACCATTGGTGCTCACACTTTCTTCATTTGGTGTTTTAAACAAATGTGTATATGTTTATATCGTATATGTACATCAAATCAGCTGGCTATTGCATTTGTTATATCCCATGTTGCCAAGAGGGAAGTTGCAAAGTGCCCTCTTGTGGACAAACTATGCAGTATCAACACCTATAAGGCTGTTTCTCCGATTTCTTTTTTACTTGTTGCATTTTTTATTCACTGTTATAAATCCTGATACTGATATATCAGTAAGTATATCAGTATCAGCAGGGCTGACATACCAGTCTGGCTTTAATACTTTCTCAGTGTATTTAACTGCAACCTCAGGATCTCTTTCAAAGTGCCCATATGGACAGATTTAAGAATGAGATCCACTTCACTACTGCAGTACCTTGCTGACAGACACTTATTGTGTATCTGCAAGATGCCAGTGGCTCTGGCAGAAAGGTAGTGTTTGATGTCCTGAATAAGAACACGTTGTACTTTCATACACCAACTCTACACATACATTCATACACAAAAGACACATGGGGCAGTTTCTGAAATTTTGTCTAAGGATACTTTAATATGAAAACTGCTGATGGATGACCCCATGAGCCACAGTTGCTATCGTGATCAACAATATTGACACCTTTCCAGCTTCACATTTTGGAAGGTAACTCGTCAGCAATTTTGGTAGTATTCTGAAACTGAGTCACCAACAAATACACCAATGTAAGCCATTTATGCAGCACAGAAAAGGGAGAGCAGGGTTTGAACTTCTCTCTAAAAGTGCCATCACTCATGCTTTTCATGTCTACAACCAAATACAACATAGTGAATTCTTTGTGAAGAGCATATGATTATCCTTTTTAATGACATGGGGCTTTTCATGATGCCATCAAGTGTGGCCATTCATAACAGCTAAACTGGACAGATGGCACTTTGTACTAACTAGTTCTTTTCAAGCATAATGCACTCTTTGGATAAATTGCCAAATACCCTCACTTCTTACAACTCTAATGGATCCACTCAAGCGTAGATGTCCAATAGCACACAAAAATGTCCATTTGTACAATAGTGAGGACACATTAACAAAGACATTATGCATTTTCTTATCTGATATTAATCTGTTAAGATGTTAACCTTCAAACAGCCCTTTAAAGTTTCAAAGCCTGGCCAAAATGTCCTCACTACACTGGCTTCAAATAAAAGGTGTCTACACAAACACAGACCCACATCTGATAGGTGGAGACAGTTAAGAGTTATCGGTGTAGATTAACACTCTCCTCTGTACAAAGTCAGCCCGCCATGCACTGTGTGTGTGTGTGTGTGTGCGTGTGTGTGTGTGTATCTAAGTAAATGGGCGTCCACTTCTGTCAGTGCAGATGTGGGTGTGTGTGTGTGTGTGTCCCTGCTTGTATGTGAGTCCAGTTTATGTGTCTGGGTACGTGTGTGTGTGTGTCCATCCATCCAGAAAATAAAGCCTTATTGAGGATGAAATGGGATTTTTAATTGGCTGAGCCTCGGCCTAACGGCGCCGCGTGAAACTTCACGGCCCTTTGTACAATGTCACCGACACACACACACACACACACACATTCACAATGGGCCCCAGCACTATCACGATAACACACATACAACAATGCAGACTCCTCTGTGAGCATGTACCGCACACATATTCAAAAGTGCACGCTCTCACACACACATTACGTCTCCGTGTCAGGGAGTATTGATTAGACCATTTAGTCCAAATAGAGGGGAACACTGGACCCCGTCAGGGAGACCTCCTTAACAGGCTCTTTTACACACAAACACACACACTTTGTCTCTCTTTGTCTTACTAAAACACAACTGCAGTTAACTGACGCACACATTTGGCCTTTTGCTCCACTCCCTTCTTTGCTTTTCTCTCCCACTTGTTTAAAAATGGATACGCAAACCTGTTCTCCAACACACACACATACAGACACACAAATGCAGAGAGTGATGCGCCTGTTAAAAGGTTGTGTCCATGTCTGACAGGCCCTCTAAGAGTACTGCATCGATTTTCCCCTCTGCTGACTGACTGCGAGAGCAAGTGAAAGAGAGAGAAAGCAAGAAATGTGGTGTCAATAAATGGAGCAAGGCACTAATACATCCAAGGTTACGGGTTCCATTCTCACCAGTGCCTGAAATATTCTTTGTCTTGTTCTTCTGCTGGTGTGGGGCCTTTTCAATGAAAGTCTTCATGTATATTTATAGCGAGCGGATGGAGGTTGTGTGTGTTTAACTGATAGTCACAGCTTGTGAGCATGAAACTTGAGTATATACTGTCTTATCCGATCTGCTGCCCTGAAAAGAATCAATTTCAGATGGCAACGCGGAGGATTTCAATTTAGCAAAGAAAAGCTGGGAGGGCTTTAAGTTCAATATCGACAGTATCCAAGTGCATACTGTACACAACATTTCAATGTTAAAGTGTGTATGAGACTGTAATGGGACTGAGAAAGGTGCAGTAAATCGACACTATCAGTACTATTAGTGCTCGCTGTAATTATGGCTTTTTCTTAATTGTGATTGGATGATTAAATGTTGTTACATTGTTTACAAATTTAGATCTGTTGTTTACAGAAGACTGAAATTAACCAAAAGTCTTTTAAGTTGGCACAACAACACCATGTTGAACTGATGATTGTATCATACTGTAGTCGTTTTTTCATTGTTATGAATCATATTTCACAATTTCACAAACACCATAATTGTTTTGTTTATTTAGTTGTATTTTTATCAATAGTTATCTTTTTCCTTTGTTTTTTTATTTGTTTTGTTTTCTCCAAATGTTTTTTATTTTTTTTATTTTTTTTATCTTTTTTTAATCAATGCACATGTTGTTCCACTCCACAATATTTAAAGCTTTAGTTTTTTTTATGGAGTAACTGCATTGCTTTATGTAAAGCTACCAGCAATATGTAATTACTTCATATAATCAACAATTTCAATATTAAGGAGATGCTTTAATAATATTAATGATGCAATAGTATATCTAAAAGTGGCATTCAACATATTGAATATAGTTACTTTAAGTACAACTCAAAATTATGTTGAAAATCTTGTACAGCACCACTTTCATGTAATAAATCTGTATCTCTATGACAGTTTTATACATTTATTTTACCCCCACCCACCCACCCTGTACCGGGTACCTTGTATGGTTAAAGCTTTATTACAGAAAAGATACAGTGTTTTCCAAACCTTATTTTAAAAGCTAAAGCATGAATGACAAATTAAAATCAAACCTGTTGGTTCTATTTATGCACAGGGACACATTGTCTTAATGTGCTTATCAGTGGGGGATTCAGTGAAATGGTTTTCAGTGCAAAAATAATTATAGATCTGGATTATATGCATTTTTCAAAAGACCCTTCTATTAAATGTCTTCTCTATTCAGTTTATTTTGTATTTATTTATTTTTTTTTATTTTTTTATTTTTTTTAAAAAGACATGTTGGTGCAATTGCATTGTCCTTTATTATATATCCATCAGCCACAACATTTAAACTGCTGGCCTAAGTTTGTCAATGATATTTAAAAGTGCAGTGACAATAACGATTGTTAATTAGATCTTGTGTAATAAAAGTTATAATTTTAAATAGATGTGGTTAATATTTTGAAGGTTTTGCATGAACAGGAATGAGATTAAGCTGTCTTTCTATTTGTCTGCTTAAGGTCTCATCAGGTCCAGAGTGCGGGGGACGGACGCTGCAAGAGCCAAAGTGCTGACCTTCCTGGACAGCCACTGTGAGGTCAACAAAGACTGGCTGCCACCCCTCCTGCAAAGGATCAAAGAGGTGTAACTGCATGTTCATTTATAAACCCTAATGCAATGAAGTATATGTGAGTCTGAAAGCTTCTCTATCAAATTACAACCCTCTCATGTTCCAGATGTGTCTATATATACACACATATATATGTGAGTCACGAGGCATAATGACCAAGGCCAATCTGCAAATATGGCATGCTTTACTGCTCAACAAAAAGCCTCTGCGTGATGACTCCAGTGGTCGAGTGAAATCGTGCCATTAGAGAAAATAGATGCCTGTCTGATTGCCTTTCATTAAGAAATAAGTGCGGTACTCTCTTCTTCACCCCTCTTACTCTCCCGTCTGCTGTCCTCTGCTTGTGTCTGTTCTTCTTGTCCTCCCCATCCAATCTCTCGTCACCTTGTTTTGCCTCCTCTCACCACCTCTTCTCTGCTCCCCTTTGTCCTGTCACATCTCTCTTCCTTTCTTCCTTTTTTCCCGTCTCTCGTCTCCTTTACTTTTACTTACTCTTCGGTACCATTGCACCTTTTCTTTTCCATTTTCATCTCCTCTCCTGTTTTCACCTCTTATTCAACAATTTTGGTTATTGCACTCTGTTCTACTTTCCCCACCTCATGTCTTCCTCCCTGTGCTACTGCCATTACTCTCATACCTTTGCTTTTCTTCCTTTTCTCTTTACATCTCCTCGTAATTTTCCCCCTCCCCTCTCTGGCCTCCTCTCAGCTTCTTTCTGGCCTCTTGAAACGTCCTCTTTTCTTTTCTATCCCCATATCTTTTCCTCTCTCATTTCTCTGCTCTCTTGAAATCTCCCTATCCACTTCCTCTTGCATCTTTTTCTATCCTACCCTGGCTTTACACATACCATCACCTTCCTTTGATTTGCTTTACGACGTTACATGGCCTTTCTCATCTCCTTCCCTGTCCATGTGCCTCGCATACTCTCTTCTCCAGTTCGTTTTAATTTTAACACCTGTCTTGAACTTCTCCAATTCATCAAGTCAACAGTTGTTTGCCTGCTATTAAAGACCTTTGATCTCAATCTGCAGAGAAGCAATCAATAAATCCACCAGAGAGTCTGATCTGTTTCTGCTGCTGTACCATCACCATCCATATTTATACTCATGGTTTATTCGTGTGTGTGTTTGTGTGTGTGTGCCTGTGTGTGTTCAAGCACAAAAGTGATCCGTCACTGTCTATGTAGTCACTCTATAGTTGTATATTTAGATTTAAATGTATGAGGTATTGATCCGATTAACACACACGCGTAGTCAAAACTCCAGGCTACCGTAAAATCACATTCCCCGCAAAATAATTGTCTGTCTTATTGATATAGAGAGCTAAAGTCTTGTCCAAATTTCAGGTTATCTGCTTTTCTGTATTTCACATCTGATCAATTTTATCATATATTTTGATTTTGTTCTCTTTTAGTTGTTGTCAAGCTTTTTCTGTTTTGCCAAAAAAGCCTTTTTTTGAATACTTTACTGTTTGATGCTAACGAATCATTGTTTTGTGTCAAATAAATAATTTATTGTAATTTCATTGTCAGGGAAGTAATTGAGAAATAATACATGCAAATATGCATCTTCTCATTTGAATAAATATAAATTTCCCAGCTATTTACCACTGATTGAATCTAGAGAGTATTTACTCAGCCCCATGTCTATCACATTACCGCTTTTGCTTTTGTCTCTCAGCACCAAGGCAACAATTTATTGTAATTGTTCACCAATTAACAGTAATATTTTCAGAGCATGTCAACATAAAAGGATCCTGGTTGTGTTTAGCAACATTGCTCATTTGTTGCTATATGTGCATGTGCAATCAAAGAGAGCTGCAAAACAAAAGCGATAATCACAATGAACGGCCAAACATGTAGTGAATATGGTTTCATTAGTATTTCCAGTCATTTCTTAGGAAAGGTAAAGGAGGATGCGGGATATGTCACGTCTTTTGACAGTGACAGGGCTATTTAGGCACTATGGACGCTCAGTGAACATCACCTATAAACCTCACTCCTAAATGAAGGAAAAGAAAACAGAATAATTGTTTACATGAAGAGCAATGAACAAAATTAACACTAGCACTCCCTGCATGCACTGTTGGATTTAAAAAATGATTTGAAAGATGGTATTAGTGATTAAAAATATATAAAGAATTCCATTAGAGCCTAGAGTGCTTGTTGTTTTCTGAAGGGACAATTTAGATGATAATTTCGTCAATAGTCAAACGTCTGCCTTGACACAACTTCCTTACTCAAGGACGACTATGTAAAACAGGTCATTTATTAAAATTCAATATTCATTTATAAAATCATTTATAATTCATTTATACATTTATTCCTTTGTAAAATTCAATAAATGATTGAAAGTTGCACTTTAAAAACAAGAGTCCAAACCATAAAAGAAGCAGATTGCTTTGGGGTCAGATTCCTCTCAACTTACTCATCAAATATTCTCATTTCTATTCAGGTGGAGGGAAAAAAATGGCTAAAATTAAGAAAATGCTCCAGAGTGATTTGAAAATAACAGTTATCTGGTTACGACAGTAATGTCGTGATGCTTCACCCTGAGTGCTGCACAGTGTCATTACCCTAACAGCTATTAAAGCAGACAGAGTGCTTTGTAATGTGACTGAAGCTGTAGAAGGATGCAGCTTGCGTCCCCTTGCACTGACCCTGCAGCTAATGGTCCAGAACCGCTCCACCTGCTCTGTAATATCACTGGCTGAAGATGCATCCAGCCGTTTGACCAAACTAATAGAGGGACACTTCATGATTTAAAAGGGAGTGCAAGTCTGGCAGCGCCAGTGTGTGTGGGTGTGTGCAAGTGAGATTTTGTACCTTTTATCCTTGTAAAGAGCAAATGGCACCATCAAGGAAAAAATATGAGGAAAATCAAGTGCAGCCATTTTTGCCAGTTTTCACTTTACAAGGATTTAGGACTCTGTTTAAGGGTTAAGGAGGCAATAACTAAACTAAATCCATGAGTATCTTATGGCCTTATGGACGATTACACAGGGTTGAGGGATACGGGAATTTTTGTTGGTGCTTGATATTATCCCATTTTTTACAGTCTCATCAACCAGTCACAAATATCAAGCACTACATTTTTAATGGCTTTAAATGTTCACGTAAAAGGTTAGAAATGCTACATGCTAACCCTTTTCCCCGCATCCTGTCTTCATGATTTAAGCTTATAAATTTGCTAATTTCCAACACAGAAATGAAATCTATAGGATTAGATGCTCCACTGGGACATAAGTTGCGGTCTATCAGCAAGCTTAGCATAAAACTGCCAGCTGAATTTCATGAAAGTTGGCAGAGGTGAATTTCAAGAAACACCAGAAAAATAGAGGGAAAAAAAGGTTGGTGCATTTCCAGACCACTTTGTTTGAAAGTGGAAATAGTTCATTGATGGAAGATGTGCTTTCCAAATGTTTTTTAAAAAATATTGTTGCGCTACACTGAGGATCTTATTCTCTGAACCACATGAACCAAACTGTAGAGTTGAGTGGGCAGCTGCTTGGTTGTTACTTCAGAAAAGTCTCAAAAGTGCCATAAACCAGAAAATCATTGTGATAAAGTGGCGTGCAGAGCACAAGAGATACAAATTAAAGTGGCTGAAAAGTCAAGTAAATGAAGCCAAAAACTTCAGTTTCTTAAATAACCACTTGGGGTTGGCTTAAACACAAAGGGTCAGCTTTAGAGCAGAAATACATTTTCTTACAACCAAAATCTCTCTGGTTATTTTCTTCCTTCTGACAGCCCTGTGAAGGAGGAGTTTTATATTACTTACCTTAAAGTTAAGGATTTGGTTGATTTAAAGGACTAGTAGGTATGAACACAAGGGGCATGCTGAACTCTAGCCAGGTAGTAAATTAGCTCTCCCCATCTCTAATCAGAAAGTATCTTTGTCTGTGTCTCTACTCCAATATGGTCGCATCCACCAAAATCAACAGAAAAAAATTATTTGCAAGCCAATAATTAAAAACATGTATTAGTAATATCAGTCTTTTATATAGCACAGTCAATGTCATGCTCTAAATATGCACTGTGCTCAAACATCACTTGACAAAAAATTATGCAGCCAGCTTTGCTGTTTTAGTAAGACGAAGACAATGCGACGTTAACCCGTCTAAAGACAGGAGAAAAACAAGTTGGAGTGCTTTCCATCAGGATAGCTAGGTGTCGGACCTTTCTTTATTCGTCAATTCCAATATAGCCCTAACACAAGTAAAATGAAATACCAGAGCCCGTATTGAACGTTGCAAACTAAAATATTGAATTCTACACAGCCCTTGTGTTTACCTCCAGTAACCTATTGATGTGTTACTCATTTTCTCTGCTGCTTCTTAATAAATTGTGCTGTCACCTAAAAGCATTTTCTGTATCTCTTCATTTCATGTGGCTCAGTGGTCTGACATTAATGACAGAGAAGGGAATAAAGTAGCACTGAATTAAAGTCAACAGAGGTAGTGGTCAATCTCACCTTGCTACATTTGCTGTCTGCATGATTGTTGCTGAATGACTGAAATTCCCTTTCGGAGAAGTGCAGTATAATGACCTTGGAGTTTACAGTCTGTTTCACACACAGATGAACTCACTGGACTGAGCGCCTCATTTATTCGAACAGAATTTGGTGATGAAAGCAGAAACACATTCATTTCTTTCTCTTTTTCTTCCTTGGTAGCTTGTTTTATTTCCCTTGCATTACACTTTTTAAAAAATTAATCTGAAGCCCTAATTAAGTATAAATGTGTGTGGTTCTTTTTGTGTGTCCAGGACCCGTCTCGAGTGGTTAGCCCAGTCATCGACATCATCAACATGGATACGTTTGCTTATGTGGCAGCCTCAGCCGATCTCCGTGGAGGTACACAACCACTTTCTTCCATCTACACTCAAACGGCTCTGAGGCACCTTTGGGTTGTGTTTTGATGACAGAGAGAAACCCCTTTGGGTTTCTGACTTATAAGGTGGCCCTTGATGATACGTTTGTGATGAGTTCATGAACCTGTTCTCTCTGGCTGCTGTGAGCATTAAATGCTTTGAGATATATATTTTTTTCTACTTCTTCTTCTTCTTCTTCTAGCAGTGACTCTTATTTGCTCATATTGGACCCCTCGAGGATAGTTGCTGTCCTTGAATCATCTTATCTTTGAAATGTGCACTAAAGTCCCTCAACCGTGTGTCCTTGAATATTCAGATTTTGTTAGAGTTGCCCTTTTTTTCTGCCCAGTTTCTACACAGATAAGTGCTGATGTCTTGGTTTTAAACTGTGCAGCGAGTGCACCAACTTTCTTTCCATCATTGTAAAGGGAACTAGAGACTGTAGGTTTATGTTCTCAAATTTAATTGTTTATTTTTAAGAAATAAACTACAACAGTCTTAAGGCTCAAATGCTGTTTGATGTTGAAAAAGCAGAAGCATGAATCTAAATACATTTCCAAATAAAAGAACAAAACGCCTTTTATTATTATTTATCATAGTTTTGTCTTTCTGTTAATAATTCTTCTAAGACAAAAAAGGCTAGCAGGTGGAATGTAGCACTCTCAATCCCATCCCCAACTTTTCAATTGTTTGATTAGTTGACTACAGCATGGCATACAGCTGTGGACTGCAGATGTTCACTTACCAATATAACACAAACTCTGTGAAAAACATGGAGTTTCAGAGAACTGTGCTGGTCAAAAAGACTTAGGACACAACACTAATCCAACACAAGAATCAGTTTGCATGCAAGCTGTGAAAGAATGATCACATCTTTATATTTTGTATCCAAGGATCCCTTGTAATTTTAAAGTGGTCTTTAAAGCAATTGGTCTCCAGGCTTTCTGAAGGACTTTTAAAGTGTTTCTTTGCATATTGACTGCTTTGTCACTCATTTTCAGTCTGGTCCAGTCTCTGTGCCTGACTATCTTGACCAGTGTTAACTTTGACAGCAAATTTTGATTTAGCGTTTGTCATAATTTAAGCTTTAGATTCTTTTAGTTTGAGTTTAGTTTTAGTCGATTAAATATGATAAGATTATAGTAGACTAGACTGAAGTTGTTTCAGTTGACTAAAATATAAAGTGTAAAGGTTTGTCGTGTTTTCACCAGTGACAGTGGCGCCACATGTTTCACGTGTCTTATCTTCCTTGACATCAAATGAGAAACATGTCCATATGGCTGCTCTTGTCTTTGACAGAGTTGACATTTCATCACGTTTTGATGACAAACAGGCAGCGTGTGAGCCTCCCCCTCACACCCTGTTTTTTCTGTGACAGATCAAAACATGAAAGAAAGATTGAGCTGTGCCAAGTTACACAAGAACTGGACTGAAAATCAGTGGAAACAGGTCTTGTGGTATTTTTTAGCATGACAATAATTCCAAACACACAGCCAAAGCAGTAAAAGCACACAATGGACCACTATCAGCATGGATTGGCCTCCCCAGGCCTCTACATTATTTAAGTAATGAGGGTCATCTTGACAGAGAACAGAACAACAGGCAGCAAACATGCAAAGAACTTTGAAATTACCTTCAGAAAGCCTGGGGAATTATTCCTGAAGACTACTAATAGAAATAATAAGAAAGATACCTAAGAGAGACCGGTCTCTCACCCCAACCGGTTGTGGCAGATGGCTGGCCCTCCCTGAGCCTGGTTCTGCCAGTCAGCGATTGCCTTGTATACTTGTATACTATATTTCCATGTATATGTGCACTTTTAAATAAATCCCTGAACATATTCTCTATTTTTAGAAAATAGAGAATCTCAATAAATGAGGGGTGGCTCAAGACTCTTGCCCAGCATTGTCTATATGTGCACAGTAGGGTTCTCTCACACAGCTTTGAAATGTGCTTAAAGTGTAGGCACATAAAATGACACACTCTTTGAACAGTTAACACAGTCCTTTTAATTTGTTGATATCAAATTCTTAGATATCAGTCAGTTCGTTCGCTGCCCTCAGGATCCTGACATCATCTTTAAGACCATCATGCTTTTGTAAATGCTTTTTAAAACATTAAATTAGTAACTTGAATAAATGTAGAAACTGAACATTTCTATTAGCTCAGCAGGATTATACTTGCAGATGAGCTAAAGCCAAACGGCCTGAAAATAAGCCAGAACAACACATGACTGTGTTCTCTGTCTGCGATCTGCACTACCTCCCACTTTATCTGTTGACTTCATAGTACCTCTCTCCTTCCATTAGACTCTTTTACCAGTCTTATTTTCTTGGTGAAAGCAGTCCGCCAATCAATGCAGATAATAGGGCTGTCCACTGTGCACGCACAATCACACAGGAAGGAGAATCGATAGCGATAGTCGCGCTTATAAAGAGCATTTTAATTATAGATGAACCTGTCGCTGAAATCATAAAAAAGACGGTCATCAGATCCATCTGCATTGATCCTGACATTCACACACATGTTGAAGTCTAAAGACATACCAACAGAGAGTGGAGGGGGAGTACTGTGGTAGCTAATCTTTGACCTGGTGGACTGTAAGCCCACAAGCCAAACACAACATTTTCTTTCCTGAAGTTTTTCCTCTAGTATCAGAAAAATAAAATATATCTCTATTTGTCTTTTCATTAACTATTTTATATACATATTCTAAAGAAAGCGTAGCATAACAGTGACCTTGATGTTTTGGTACAGCACAGTAGCCTCTGTACTCAGTATTATTTAAAGCATGTTCTTTACTCTGTTGTTCTCCCTCAGGCTTTGATTGGAGTCTCCATTTTAAGTGGGAGCAGTTGTCGCCTGAACAGAGAGCCCGCCGGACTGACCCGACCCAGCCAATCAAGTAAGTGCAGACAAGAGGAAACAGAGAAGGCAGAGAAGAGGAGGTTAAAGAGTAGGAACAAAGGACAAGAGGAGGAGTGAGGGGACAAAAGGAAAGAGATGCACTGAAGTCTGATGAAATGACAGTCGAGGATGAAAAGGAAAAAGTGTAATAGCATGGGTTTAGTTGTCTTCTTAGGATGAATTCTGAACAATTAAGTTCATTAAAAAACTTGAAGAGTAAATGTTTTCACATTTTCACCAAATCCAGAAGATGCTGAAGATGAAATAAATAGATAACATTTTCATATGTTTCATTTTACAGACTTGAGTGCAGGGTTTTACTTGTTGCTAAATAAAGTGTGTGTGTTTTTTATGTGTGTGTGTGCGTTTGATCCATACAGCATAATTACTATTAGGGACTCTGCAGGAGAAAAAATATTTGACTCAACATTTTTAGCAGTATTTAACTCCACCAATAACATATTTCTGATTATAAGGTGCGCTGTCGATTTTCAGAAAAATCAAAGGATTGATTTGAAGTGTGCCGTATTTGGATAGATCCAGCCCTCCTTACTCATCTATAATTATAACCATACACTGGACCACATTTACAGGCTGTACAACAAAATCAAGCTACTTTGAACCATATTATGAATCTCTGTGCCAAATTAGAAACATACATGTGGATGAAGGATTGTAGCCACAGTTATAAAAGTGCAAAATTATTTGTCTTTATGTGAGGTAAAGTAGTGCAAATGGTAAGGAAGGTGATAAGTAGACAGCATCAGCAGACTGGTCAAATTTCTTTTTAGTGTATTTTATTTTCTGGCATCTCCATTCTGCCATCTTAAAACAACCCCTGTTGTCAAAATCTCACTTTTATATTTTACAGAATTTTACACACACCTGAACCTCATTAGTTTCTACTGTTAAAAAAACAACGAAATCTAAACAAAGAAACAGGAATAAGATTATTCATCTAATTTACAAACTCATTTACACAAATAAATGGTTTGAAAACTAAACCACTTCACTATGCAAAAAGGAAAAACCATTTGGTTGTACCCAGTGATGCAATCAATGACATCATGATATAAACCCCATATAAACAGGAAGTGCTGGGCCGGCCCCTCCCCCACACCTGTTTTGGATGTAAGATCTTAACAAAGGGACAAACTATTGTAAGTATAACCAAAGCAACATTAACAAGTGTAATTTACCAGAAATTGACCTTTCAACAGAAGAAAATTCAAATGATCTTATGTTTCAGTAGTATTTGCTTTAAAAACATACGCATGGATGTAAACTGTAACATAAAGCTACCACAAACAAACCCGGGATAGTATGTAGAGCAAAGTTACAACAGCAATGTCTAAACTATAGCATTATGGCCTGTAAAATAACATGGGATAAATTATAAATATGTTTAAGGGACAAGTGGTAAATAAATTCAATCTTTTCTCAAGGTGTTAGAGCAGGATAGCACAGTACAGGGCAGTTCAGAATATCCTCAACACATTTCTGTTGGTTTTTCAGTGGGATCACAATTAAAGTAAGCTGTGCGAGGTGATGAATGACCTCCTTTTGCTTCCAAAGAGACACGAGTGTAACTCCTCAAAGTCGTACGGTGCCCTCCTCAGTCATGCTGCCAGGATTGCTGCAGATACACGAGCTACTATTAACTGAATAATTAAAATGAGCATGGCTGGTACTGCAAAATGTTATTGGTGATGTGGGTGGTTGATTTTTTTCATTACCAAGCTGCATCAATTCATTTTACTTATAGTTGTAAAAGTACACCGAGCAGGCACAATGACCGTAACACCAACGCTATCAGTAAGGTAAAAGTTATGCAAAGGAAATGAGGACGATTAGATTTTAGAAAGCAGCCCAGTGTATAAAACAATAAATGACATAATATAATGCCATGTAAAAAGGCAGAGTATAATACAACAAGGAGCAAAAATCTAAAGAAAATTAATACAGGGGTTGTGGTGTGAGGTAAAAGTATTTCTGTCATTTGGCAGTGGAGCTGAAAGCTGAAACTGTTATTATAGAAAGCTCTGCCTTTCCAGTAAGTGGTTCAGTGGGTGGCCTGGATTAATGGCAGTTCTTTCAGTGGCCTCCTCTCTACCACAGCCACCAGTTATTTGGATGCTGCGTTTGCAGGTTTGCTACATTTAAAGATGTCTCATGCGACAAATTGATTCGTGTTACCAGCTTAGGTAATTTTTCATCTGACGCATCCCGGTGACCCTTCCCACTGATGCAATTGAGATACTCAACAAATCAGAAAGTAGTGTCACCCTATGGTCCTGTCTGTGCTCATTTGATCACAGACTTGTCGTCCTCTTGTCGTCCCTGTCATGTGTTCATGCTTGCTGATGTCAACAAAGTTAATCTGGGAAAACGTCCGTACCTACAGAGTGGCTGGTAATTTCAAACAGCTCAACAAATACCACCAAGCATACATACAAACAAAAAAGTTGATGTTTTATATAAAAGTTGTGATCTTTGATTAAATTATTATTTTTTTTAAAACGATGATACTGTACTTTTGCCAAAGGTTATACTAGACAGTAGGTGCAGATTATGGAACTGTGGAGTTTGCAGTAGTGTGATTTATAGTAATTGATGATGCAGATGCAGAACAGCCTGTAGCATCCATCGGCACTGTTAGGTCGAAGGTACCAGACTTTAAATTAAACGTAAGCTGATGATGGTTTTTAATATTGCTCACCAAATGTAACTTTTAAATTAGCTTCATACCTAAATGTTGAAAAGAAGAGAAGATAGTTTGTATCATGCCCACTTATACGATGGTCCTTGCAGTTGGTGAAATCCCTTAAACTGTAAGCATTACAATCACCAGCAGCGTAGATCAGCTTTTTATAACAAACAAGAAAAAAGTCTGCTGGAACTCAGAGTTTTATTATAATTTTTAGCCTTTATTGGACAAGATAGTGGAGAGCAGAGAGAAAAGCAGGGCGAGAGCAAGAGGAACGACATGCAGAAAACAGTCCGGATGGAATCAAACCCAAACCCCTGCAGTCTTTCACCATATAGCTCACCTCACTTATTCTTAGCAAAGTAATATTTCTCTGCTACACCAAATTGTACCACCTTCAAATTCCCCCTTTAATCCATTTCTATAATATTTTTGTTGGAATTGTTTTTTGGTCAAATTTTTTATACTTTTTATTTTAGCTTACAATAAACTTGCCACACTCATGTGCTTGTTACTCATTTCAAACCAGATTTCTGATTATTTTCTTACTATTGATACTTTTAAAGCTAAACTGTGTAGGTTTTCTTCACTTTTGTGTTTTATTGTGCATAAACGTTCAGAAACATATAGACAGAGAGCAGTCAAAGAAATGGTGGAAAACTGAGGCGCATAAAACTAAAACAGCATCAAAATTCACACCCAATATTTCCTTTTATTAAGTCCACATTGGCAATAGAAATGCAGCTATGCCTTCCAGCAACGCATTCCTCAGTGTGCCATAGTTTTTCATGTGTTTATATATGCCTTTGGGAAGTTATTAAAAACAAAAACCTACTGATTTTGCCTTTCAGGCCCATTTTTCTGCTTTTATTTAAAAAAACCTGAACCTATTGTCATCCTTCTCTTTGTGGAATTTTTGTATTTGTTATGTATGTTCTATTCAAATATAGATTAATGATATATGTATAATATGAAGTGTGTATATATATATATATATATATATATAATGAATATCTTGTTTTTGTACAATGAGCTTGAACTTTTGATTTTACAGTCTAAATTTCTCTATAGGTTGTTTATTATGAATGCATGTAAGTTTATTAGACCTCATTAGGTCAGACACAGAGGTGGTAAACTGTCTGTCAGATGAAACTGCTACTTGAAACATAACTCAGTGATAACTCGTTCTAGAAACAGACTCATCTGCTGTGGAGAACTAGCTCCCAGTTTGGATTCAGGAGACAGCCACCTTCTACATTTAAGATTAACCTTAAAAGGTTCTCTAAGGAGCTTGGAAAGAAAAGTGTCTGGACTTCTTTAAGTGGCTTGAAGACGTTTCACCTCTCATCCGAGAAGCTTCTTCAGTTCTAGGGTCAAATGGTGGAGAGTCCCAGATTTAAGCCCTGTGGGAGTGTCCCCCTGAGAGGGACAATGGACCCCCTAATGATCCTCTACCTAATCAAATGAGGCAAGGTGTGAAAACGGGTGTAGGTCACAATCAGCCAAGGTTTCGGGTGAGCTCATTGTGAAACCTAGCCCCACCCTATCATGTGACTTCCTGAGGTCAGATGGCCCAGGATGTGAATGGGCATTAAGGCGTCTGGGAAGGGATCTCAAAACTGGATTATAGACGGCAGACAATTGGTGTCATAAACCACCGCCTCTGTTCAAAGATGGTCGCTCACAGTGGACATAGATGGCCTCTTTTACTCCTCTTTCAAACCATTTGTCCAAAATGTGAACATTGGTATTCTCGAAGGAGTGACCTTTGTCCTTTAAATGCAGATGGACCGCCGAGTCTTGTCCCGTGGAGGTGGCTCTTCTATGTTGTACCATGCGTTTATGAAGTGGCTGTTTGGTCTCTCCAATGTAGAGGTCTGGGCATTCCTCGCTACACTGTACAGCATACACTACATTGTTAAGAGGTTCTTAAAAGGTTCCTTTTTCATAAAGCTTAAACTTACTGTTGGATCAGGTGACCCTGAACCATCCTTCATCATGGTGCTATAGGCTCAGTCTGTTGTGGTAGCTGCCATGATGGTCTGAGCACTTCTTCTGAATCTCTGCCTTCTTTTAAGCCACTATACATTTAAATGCCACCGTTGAATTCCATTAACTATTATCTACCATCAACCTCCAACCACACATAGTAGGTGGCTGCTTTTCTCTGGGCTTGGTTCTTCTGGGGGTGCCTTCCTGTTAAAAGGGAGTTCTTCCTCCCCATTTTCAAGTGCTTGTTAATCGGTATCACCCATCCGATCATTGGGTTTCTTTCTTTAATATTGCAGGATCATTACGTTAGTATAAAAAGTGCATCCAGATGTGTTGTTGGGAACCAGTACTATTAAAAAAAACTGCTGAATTCATAAAATTCCAAATAGACCACAGTAAATGCAGCTGACTAACTAATGTTGGTTACCTTATGTGCTATACTGCATGTAGACTAATTTTTTATAAAAAGCCCCAATACATAATTCATTTAAAATGGCAGTAATGGACCACAATCACAGACTGTCAGAGTAGTGCTTACAAAAAAGCTTCTATGTCTACATAATGTAATTTTCTGTGGGGTGCTGTGATTAATGGCAGTGCTGATGTGCCCCACCACTGCTAGAATTAAAAAAAAAAAATGCAGTTCAGAAATCAGTAACAAATTAATCATCCTGCTCTGACCTTTTATTACTGCAGTGACCTCAGCAGGGTTGTGGCATGCTGACCTCATCAGAAAAATAACAATAGCAGTCAATTTTGATTGGGTTAAAATAACTGCTGTTTACAGAGGCCGCCTCCTAAGGTCATGTAAGTAAAACCTCCAACCTTTCTCAGACAGGTGTTGACTGATATATATATATATATATATATATATATATATATATAATGAAAGAGAAGTTTGACTTCTAACCTTTAATTACACTGTTATTTTTATCCAAATCATTTTTTTTCTAAACACTGCCAAGTAGTTTAGTTGCCAAACCCAAGTGAACAATTTGTCAAAATTGTTATTTTCTAAACCTAACAACTAAAACTGTGTGAAAAAATATAAATAATTGAAACAATATTGTGTACTTACTAAACAAACTTATATAAAATGAAACTTTCTTTTCTTTTTGGTCTTTTAGCTAAGTTTCTGAGTTTTTTTGTGATATGATGCTTAAGTTTTGATTTGAATCCACTTGTTATTCTAGCCTCCCTGTGTTTCCCTGTCTGTTCAGCACTTTGTCTTACTGTGTTTAGGTTAGTCTCCATGTTTTCAGTGTCTTCTCTTTCTTTCCTGTATTGCTTTAACATTTAGTGTTCTTTCATTTTTGTTGCAATAGTTTCAGTTTCTCCATATGTGATCGTCCTGAATAAACTCAAAAATCGGCTTTAATGCTGTTAACTCACAAGAGTTACTCACAAGAAACAAAACAACCATGAAGGACGATGCAACAAAGCAAGACTGAGACAATACACACACACACACACACACACACACAGGATAACGAGGGCAGAGGTAACAGGTGGGAACACAACTGAGAATAATTAACTTAATGAGTCGGGGGAACAAACACATGGAACAACAGTCGCCAAAATAAAATATGGAAGAGAGCCACAGCAGAATGGGGAGACAGCACTAACTTGACACAAACAGACAAAAGGAAAAACAGAGAGCGAGAAGACTGAAGGAACATCATGGGAACACAAAGGGGAACTAACAAACCTGACGTCATCTAGAGCTGAACTAAAAGCAAGAGACACATAAACTAACTCTCAGAAGCACAAGAAATCTTTGGCTCCTTTGGTGGTTCGACACTGGCACTTAAATCTACTCAAGTTTAGTTTAAATTTATGGAAACATTGTGGTTTGGACTAAAATCCGCCCCTTCACAACACCAACCCTGCACTGCTGAGCTTGATGCCTTGGAAATGAAAGCAGGTTGCATAAGGACACATTGGCTGTGATGAAAAACCTAATACGGTAAAAGTTTAAAAAAACTCAAATCATCGATGCCTGACAAATCATTTGCTGTGGAGAGATGAACAAACAAACTAAGGGGAGCCACAAGAGCCACAGAGCAAACACACACGCACGGTTATAAATAATCAACTTTGGCACTGCTCCTTCGTCATAAGTCAGATTGGTGGCAGGAACCCAGATTTGCTGCTGTGCCAACTTATGACTGCCTGACTTCATGCATGGTTTTTATTTTTATGTTTTGGTGGAGGCAGCGGGGCAGGCAATCACATATGGTGCGTGTGTCCCTGTGTTTGTGTTTTGGAGAT
Organism: Neolamprologus multifasciatus; assembly: GCF_963576455.1. Lineage (NCBI taxonomy): Eukaryota > Metazoa > Chordata > Actinopteri > Cichliformes > Cichlidae > Neolamprologus > Neolamprologus multifasciatus. The sequence goes on from NC_140453.1 coordinate 22,246,227, forward strand.
GGATCACTGTCATGGTTTCTACCTGCAAGTCAATGCAATGCTTTTATCTGCCATATCAACCTGGTTACCAAGAGTTACCATTTATGCATTTATAAACTATATTTATGAAGACCATGAATGGCATTAAGTATTTCAAAGCCTCCAACCTTAACCTTTACAACCACATACATCATATATATGCACTGTCACAGCTGGGCAGCAGTCGTGTGGTGGAATGAAAGAGGACCCAAGATGCAGATGGCAGTGGAGATGCAGGTGGAGATTTATTTAAGGTGAAAAACCCAAGGTGAGGGCAGAACTGAACATAAACCTAAACTGGTGAAACTAACACAAACAGAGGACACAAAGCGAGGAACAGAGAGACACGGAGACATACCAAAATGATGCAGACGACGAGACGAGGAGCACAGGCAGACACGCAGTATAAATACACACACCAGGTAATCAGGAAATGGCACACAGGAGGGGACACAGCTGGAACTAATGGGCATAACGAGACACAAACCTACAAAGTAAAACAGGAAACTCACAGACTGTTTTACAATACCAACTCGGGGACACAAACAGAACACAGAGGAAGGACACAGGTAGGGATGATAGAAACACTAAACACACAACTCAAACCATAAGAACAAATGCAAAACAGCAGAAACTGGAAAATGATAACAATAAACTCAAAACACTGGGTCAACGACCCAGGACCATGACATGCACTGTAACCTGTAACACAGATACTCGAGGAGATGAGTTGGGGTGCTTTTCACCACTTTTTTTTTAACAGCATCAGTTTTTGGAACAAATAAACACACAGGGGCTTTCATTTACTCTTATCCTGGTGTTTCAACCATGCAAACATTTCCATATAGTATTAATTTACTTCTAGAAACAAGTTTCACCACTTAGCAGCCGTCTCAGTAATAACATAAAAACTGCGTGCATAAAATCACCATCTATCCATCCATATAATATCTTTACTACAATATTTAGTGGATATGCCAGCTGCAGTATGGTTGAAAACTTCTGCTGCACCACATTTTCCCATATTTATCCTGCATGTCCTGTTTTCTCCTCTGCATCGATGATAAACACTGTAAATGTATTTTGGTACTTACTTACTGCAACATAAAAATAAAAAAAAACAAAAAACTTTGCTGTCAACCAGGGGTCTGAAACTTTTAGTGCTCAGTTTCATTCTCTGCTGTCTTTAATTCTGTAATTCACTTTTTATGTGTATTTCTCAGTCCTTCGAAGCTTGTCTTCATTTAGTCCACAACTGCTAACAAAAACATGCCTGTGCCTGCTTATCACCTCTAATCTAGCTTCCCTTCATTGGGCAGCATTCAGAATTTATTGTAAAATGTAGTAATTTCATGGGCAGGCTCCTCCTATTATTGCATTAGTTGGCCTGTCCAATCATCTGGTCAGAGTCTTTTCACTGTACTGTGGTCTTCTTTTAAATTCAGACACAAGGCTGTAGGAACCTTTGGAAGAGCCTTCCTAAGCTCCTCCGGTCAGGTCAATCTGTGCTTTGGTTAAATTACTGCTGAAAACACATTTTTGTATGTATGCACACTTTTCTAATGTGTGTTTTCTCCAAACTGAAAAGCACTTTGTATCTGTGTCAAAAACTGCAATACAAATAATAATGGTAATTATTATTATTGTTACTTATTTCAGTGAAACTGCTCCATAATGCAGTGGTTTAAACATTTGTCTAACAAGCAAAAGATCCTGTGAAAGCTCGAAGTGTGCAGACCGACTCGCTGTGGTCACCTTTTGTGAATAAGGGAGAAGCTGAAAGTAGCTTTATTTAAGTGAAACTGCGGTAATGTCATCTGAAAAAGGAACGCGGTGGGCGGTCGATTATGATGAGGTCTGCATTCCTGTAACTTTTGAGCTTAATTTCTTAAATGATCATTACTGAGATTTCTGCTGTTCCAGTCCTATGTCACATCATCGCTGCTACACTGTGTGGTGTTGTCCGATCGGCCTCGACACTCTAGAAACAGCCCTAGAGCATCAGTCCTCATAAAGATAGGGACACATACACATAAATGTCCACAAATAAACGCAGTCTTGTTTGTCTCATCCTATTCATTGCATTTGCCAAGTTATTTTATGCCATTTAACATCCTCACTTTCTGCAGTCAAAGTCTTATGCACACACACACACTCTGCTACATTCCTTTAAACACACAAGGACAAATTGAGCTTGAAAAGAGTTTATGTTCTGCCACCCACATACGGACACACACACTCAGGGTGCTATTTGCAGGCGATGACAGCGGGATAATTGTTGATAAACAGAGGGTATTTGATGGCGCGTGCTGGCCTTCAGCTATTCACTCGTCTCATTGTCCTGCATGTGTCTGTGTGATTGTGTGTGTGTGTGTGTTTGCGTTATGGCAAACAGAAAGAAAACGGCAAAACTCAAAGAGAAACTAAACAGGAGCTTGTCGTGTTTGGATTAGATCTGATGAGATTCTGGAGAAATGTGAGGACAAACGTAAGCAGCACAAGCACGTGTGAGGGCAGAAGCTTTTACTTTTCTTTCACATGTTTATGTGTAGCTAAAAAGTTTGGGTAGTGAAGATTTATGCTTTCGAAACTCCCTTTTCATAAATGTTTTCTGTTTTGTCATCTCTGGATGTTTTCGGGTCAGTAGCGAGACATAAATCTAGTAGACATGCTTGGGACTTAATTACAAATTACAAGGAAATGTTTTTCTCATCTTGCGACTCCCTTATTTTCCCCTTTTTGTTGTTTCTCTGACAGGACCCCCATCATTGCAGGCGGACTCTTTGTGATTGACAGGTCCTGGTTCAATCACCTTGGAAAATACGACACTGCCATGGACATTTGGGGTGGTGAGAACTTTGGTGAGTCATCGTACTTGGAAGAAAGGTGCTGTGAAGTTTAGAGGGAACTCGTAAAACATTGGAAACTAATATTAACTGTTTAAGCAGTAATATTAATGATGTTTTCTGTTGAGTAATTACATTTTTGCCACTTCTACATTTTTAAAATCATTTTAACTTTTGTTGTTACAGACCACCCATCTCAAATGGACTAAACCAGTGAAACCATTATATCCTAACATTAGCAAAAAGTCAACCATCCATTTATGAAACACAAAATAAATATCTCAAGCTGCATTTTCATCAGTATCTTTCGGTTTATTCAGATAAACTCAGTCAGTCCACTCTCACTGCAAAGAAACTGGAATGTATCGTTGGACCAAAGGAGGCCCACATTTTCAGTTTTCTATGAGCTGCATTAAGGCTTTAACTGCCAGTGTTGCTTCGGGGTGAGTCTGGCTACAGTGACACAGTCACAGCTCCACATCTGGAGCTCAGCTCGGATTAGCTAACAGACTAGTTTCCTGTGCCATGACTGGGCATAAGAGTCCAAAGTAGATCAGATTAGGTCCAAATGTGTCTTCTGTCAGGCTGTGGATGGTGTCTTTGTCAGTGCGAGGGCCATAAAACTGATTCAGACATAAGTGCAATTAAATTAGCTTGAGTTCGAACCATGACTGATGATTGTCATGCATTTTTAATGATTTAGTGCAAGGCGTAGTTACAATGTGCATCAAAACAGCAGCCATCCAGCCAGCCGAGTCATTTGTATGGGATCAGGTCCACTCTAACCTGGCTGATCGTAGCCAGGTTAGCCAAAGACGTTTAAATTACTGAATGCTAATGTGCAGACTCAAAAATGCATTTGTCCTAGCTGCCACTGGTCTTTTGAATAGTGTTTTTTATGTTTTATATTATTCATTATTTATTGCATTTTGGTTTATGGTTGTGTGATTGATCCTTTATCCCAAAACATTTAAAAGTCCAAATATAAGGTGTTCTTCCCTGCAGATTTCACATTATGCAAAAACACATCAAGTAATGCAGATTGGTCCTTTTATCAGAGGAGTTATTACCAAATGTGAGGAGTTCTACAAATTCTTCTTCTCTCTTCCCTTATCGTCTCATCTCTTCTCTTCTGTTGCCGCTTACAAAATTAAGGTATTCTGTGTTAAATTAAATGATGACTGCATTCATTATTGTTTCTTAAAGTACAAAATATAAGCAGGAGAAAATATTAGTCAAGCGCTCAATCTTATTTGCTAATGTTTGCAACATGCAGCTTACTGCCAATTGCACTGATTTTTAACACTGGAAAAAAGCATGTAGGATTTTTTTATGTTTATTCTCCTGTGTAACTACAAAATAAGTCGCCAAACTGACCATCTAAAAACATCATAACATCACAGAGAAACCTGCTGGAAGTCTGCAAACTTGAACATCGTCACAACATTTGTAGGATTATTACCTTAAGGGAAAAAATCAGGTCAGAATCAGTGAGTGGATGAAATAATAGCGGGTATGAGTTTCTCTCATGTTCAATAAATTTGGTACCTAACAAATTAAAGGTATTCATCACATTAATGCCAATTCCTATAAAAACCCAGAATTGCCATAAAGCAGTTACAGTATCACTTTGCACCATTGCACACAAAGGTCTAATTTGCCCAGAGATAAGGCACTATATCATGATCAGCTTTAATGAGCTCAGTGCTTCGGTTACAAGAAAGCCAAACCTCCTCTTCACCTGCAGTTCTACTGTTTCACATCTAAACTGTATTTTCTTCACTATAGTTTTAGCAACCCTGTCTTCTCACCACCAACATTCAGAAATGATTAATTTACCCAGAGCAAATCTGTGTGGTTGTCATGTTTACTGGCAGGATGATGCTTTAATGCAAGATTCATGTTTTTTTATGGTTTTAGTTAAATATTTAAAAAGTTAGCTTTCACTTGAAGGAGGAAATGGGCTAGTTTGCTTTTTTCATTTTATACCAAAAGCTGCTATTATTTCCTAATCATAATCAATCTTAAATAACAGTGTGAGGTGCAGCCATAGTTAATAAGCATGCCTAAATTTAATTCCTCATTGTGCTCCTCTTGACCGCTTCCAGTGCTGCTGAAATTTTTAGATGGCTATTATATGATGGATGTCCCATTTTGATGGCTTACACCTACAGTCTGTGATTTCACCACATGAATCAAAATTGCACCAACTTCAGTGTCAAGAAGACTCGAGTTTCATGTCAGGTATCATCACTTGTGATGAGAACTGGGTCTGCAGCTCTGAGGCAAAACAGCAGTTTTCAGCAAAAACAGAGACTCAGTGTGCAATTTTGAAGGTTAAGCGTCAGGTCAGGGGTGTTAACAGGAGCATACTTGCCATTTTGTTTTGACTTTCACAACACACAAAGACATTGTTGCACAGAGTCACACTGTCATGGTAGAATTATACCATCATGTCCAGTAGTGTCTGAAAGATAACATCTATTGCAAACCAGCTGAACTGTGCATGTGCCACTGTACCCCAGCACACAACACAACCTTCACTTACCATGAGCTCGACCAGATGCTCTCTGTAACCTTGTCCTTTTCCACAGAATTAAATTCAAGTTGAAGGTTTGGCCTTTCGACACAATAGTGGGTATCCAGCAAGCATCATTGACGCATACAGAATTTGAGATAGTGATCTAAAAGTAGGAGGACAGCTGTGCCCGAAGGAGACAACTTTAAAGGCAACTACTCAGTAATTTAAATCAGATTTGAATTCAGATTTTTAATAGTGGAGTGACAGAGGGGGGGAAAGTGAGGAGATAACAGCTTGTAGGTTTAGCATACACCTAGCACTGCATCAGATGCATGACTTGAACAGTTTCCCTGGTGTTGACTGTGTGATCACAGACAGCTGAGCCGATTGCAAAGACAGAGGGATGATTAAATTAGTGAGATAACTGCCAGAAACAAAGGTGAAGTTTTCATTCAACAAAAAAAAAGTCTTTACCTTCTGACATCCATCCAGCAGCAGCATCTGGCGCTCCTGCTGCTACCTGCCTCCAGTCATCTGAACTGTGCATGTGTGCGTGTGTGTGTGTGTGTGTGTGTGTGTCTGTCTGTGGGTGTCTGTGGTGTTGAATTCAGTTTGGTGATTGTTATACTGCTGCCTTTTCTCTGATTACTGAAAGACAGTTAGCCTGTTTTTCATCTCCCTTCGAGAAACGTGCGCACACAAACGCCCCCACACACACACACACACACACACACACACACACACACACACACACACACACACACACACACACACACACACACTCATTTGCTCTCTGTCATGTTTCTGTCAGTCTCACAGGCTCTGTGTCAGTATCTCAGCATCTTGCTGACTTCTCTTGTTCTCCTTTGTACTCTCTCGTGTTTCATCTTTGCCTCCATCCCTCCTCTCCCTCATCAAACCAGTCCATGCTCTAATTTTCACTTCCTCTCTCATCAATGCTCTCGCTCTCCCTCTCTTCCCCCCTGTTACTGCAAAAACTTTGTGAAATTTTCAGCTTCTCTTTCTTTGGGGGAACTCTTGTTTCTTTTTTTCTCTGTGGACAGATAGAAACTCTGAGAATTAACACACACGTAGAATGATGTGAAATGAAGTGAAGTTAGTTTTGTCTTTCATCTGTGTTGCAGTGCTCACATCAGAGAATGAGCACAGTGTAAGCAGGTCATATGAATGCATCCGCACACACATTATAACACACATAACTCAAACAAACAAATCAGAGTCCATCAGTGTGTCATCAAATATTCAGGGAGGGTTGTCCCACTTAGCTGTGATGTGCCGAATAGAAAAGATACAAAATAGAAAAAAGGACAAAGCTTCAAATAAATAAGCCTGAGAGACAGAATGGAGGTAAATTTAACCAGTTAACATGACACACTTGATGTTTGCCTCCCAAAAGTATATTAAAACTGGTTTCATCCCTAACACTACCTCTTATTTTAGTGAAGCTTTTCTAGACATTTAAAATGAACCCCAGTGGAAGGGGTTACATGAATAGGATGAGGGACCTATGGAATCTTTGATACCCAGCATCCAGATTGACAGTCAAACAACTAGCTCAGTGTTCCAACATTCAGTAGAAGGAAATGCTCTCATGGCTAGAGTTTGACAAGGTACAACACTAATGCTACGGCAAGGGGGAGCCAGGATGACGCCTCATGGGGGCGATATCATCACCTCCATCCAAGATTGGGTACCAAGCCCCAAGTGCAATGGAAGGAGGATTGTTGAGTGCTTAAGGAACTGTCCTGAGAGAGAGGATCATGGCAAAGCTTGAAACCTGGATCCTCCGTAGCTGGTTACCAAGACTAAGTAAAGATAGATAGATAATGTGAATGGAGTACTATGGACAGTACCTCTGAGATTGCAAGACCAGACTGACCAACCTGTGCCCTACCTGGATTGACTACAAGAAGGCCTATGACTCCAGTGCCCTGCACCTGGATCCTGAAATGCCTAGAAATAAACAATATCAACAGGACCCTAAGAACCTTTATCAGGAACTCCATTGGGATGTGACGTATAACACTAGAGGCCAACTTCAAACCCATAGCACAAGTCACCATCAAGTGCAGGATCTACCAAGGAGGTAGTCTGTCCCCACTGCTGTTCTGTATAGGCCTGAACCCCCTCAGTGAGATCACTGACAAGACTGGCTATGGATACCGACTACAGAATGGAGCAATCGTTAGCCACCTCCTCGTCAGCCACCTCCTCTACATGGATGACATCAAACTATATGCCAAGGGTAAACGAGACATCAATTCACTTATCCACACCACCAGGAACAACATCAGAATGTTATTCAGACTGGAGAAGTGTAGTCTGATGGTAACAAAGAGGGGGAAGGAAGAAAGAACTGATGGGATCATGCTTCAAGTGTCACGGGCTGCGATGGCAGACCGTGGAGTGGCAGTGAAAATAGGGCCCAAACGCTCTTAGTGAAGGACAGTGGACAGAGGCCGCGCTGGACGCAGAACTGTTGCTGCCCCGTGCGGCGCAGGCTCCTCCGGCTCGCTGAGCTCCACTGCAGGCGGCACGGGCTGCGGCGCGGGCCCCTCCGGCTCTCTGAGCAGCGTTACAGCTACTGATGGTTGATCCGGAGGTGAAGATGGTGATACGGTAGCTGCAGGTGGTGAAGATGATGGTAGAGTAGGTGATGTGGATGGTGAAGCCGAGAGTGCTGCGGTCACTGCAGTCTGATGGAACGCTGGTGGAGACGCAGCTGCAGAGGGCGGAGGTGATGATGGTGTGGCAGCTACTCGCGGTAGACTGGACAGCGATACAGGAACAACAGACGGGTGAAATGATGGCAGAGTAGGTCCTGCAGGCATATCGACCTCCAACTGAGGATGAAGAAGAGAGGCCGACTGGACTAAAGATGGAGCTATAGGTAGCTGGGCAGCAGACTGAGTTACTAGACTGAGTTACTAGCTGGGCAGCAGGCTGTGCTACGGCTACCGGCTGTGTTACGGCTACCGGCTGTGCTACAAGGTTAGCATTCACACAGTACATGGTTGGGTATAAAGATAAGGGGAGTGATGATGAACTGTCCATATGACTCACCGCAGCCGACTGATGAAAAGTCCGGGAATCCGGCTGCGGTGAGGAGCGCCGGCGGTCCGAGCGTCACTTCTTTGACGATGTCGGGGCCGGCATGTCAGGCTGAGGTTCCACCAGCTGGTCGGGCTGGAGAGCAGCCTGGTTAGGAGAATAGAGGTGGAGAGTGTTAAGCAAAAAATCTGCCACGATCGGGTAGAGAGAGTCTATTACCCAGGGGAAGCAAAGAAGCATCTCCTGCAATCGCTTCTCCACAGCGCGATGAAACTCCTCTCTGGGCATATTTATCCATAGGTCACACAGCTTATTTACTTTGCCACTTACCTCCCTCTTGAGTTTCTCCATTGAGTCCGCTGGGCCCATAATGGCTGGATCCTTCTGTCACGGGCTGTGATGGCAGACCGTGGAGTGGCAGTGAAAATAGGGCCCAAACGCAAGACTCTTAGTGAAGGACAGTGGATTTATTTACAGGAGGTGGAAAACACACAACTATATACAAAATCCCGGCACTGTGGTCCCGTGGCGATTCTCCCTGAATCCCACACAGTGCAGATGTTTGTGAACGGTGAAAGTGGCGACTCCAAAAACTCCCACACCGTGACTTCCAAAAACACACTCCGCTTCAGATTCCTGATAACACAAACACATTCAGGTTAGCAGGGAATCTACGTTCTCGAAGGTTTATATCAAGTCTACGGCTGTACTGACGAGTTCTGACTCAAGGATCCAGCGTCGGCCTCAGCTCAGCTACAGTCTTAAATACTGCTCCCTTGACGAGCGTAATCCATTGCAGCTGGCAGAGGAGGACGAGCGGCAGGTGTGGCTGTCTCTAGTGCAGGAACACTTCCGGGTTTGCAGTCTCCACAGCGAACCAAAACGTCTGGAAACTCAAACGGAGACACCAGGAGGAAAAAAGGAGAGAAAGCCAAAACACCACACGAACAATATAAACATAAACATAACTAAAATACATGAGCCCTGGGTCCCTAGACCCAGGCCATGACAACAAGTACCTTGGAATCCCACAGGCAAATGGGAACCACTAACAGGCTCCTAGGAAAGCTAGAACCACCAAGTACTTGCAGAGAGTCAGGCAAGTCCTGAAGAGTCAGCTGAATGTTAAGAACAATATCCGGGTTATCAAAACCTACTCCCTGCCAGTGATCAGGTTCCCTGCTGGGATAATAAGGTGCCCAAAGGAGGAGATAGAAGCCACATACATCAAGACAATGAAGTACCTGACCATGCATGGAGGGTTTCACCCCAAGCCTAGCACCCTGAGACTGTACACTAAGTGCAATGAAAGAGGCTGAGGACTAGCTTGAACATCCACACCCATGAGCACATCAGGAAGATGGCCTTCACTGACAGCATGCTTAGTTAATATTTCAGGCAGCAGAAACCCAAGAAAAAAGAGGCGCAGTAAGGACATACAGTGGGGCAAAAAAGTATTTAGTCAGCCACCGATTGTGCAAGTTCCCCCACTTAAAATGATGACAGAGGTCAGTAATTTGCACCAGAGGTACACTTCAACTGTGAGAGACAGAATGTGAAAAAAAAATCCATGAATTCACATGGTAGGATTTGTAAAGAATTTATTCGTAAATCAGGGTGGAAAATAAGTATTTGGTCACCTCAAACAAGGAAAATCCCTGGCTCTCACAGACCTGTAACGTCTTCTGTAAGAAGCTTTTCTGTCCCCCACTCGTTACCTGTATGAATGGCACCTGTTTGACCTCATCATCTGTATAAAAGACACCTGTCCACAGCCTCAACCAGTCAGACTCCAAACTCCGCCATGGCCAAGACCAAAGAGCTTTCGAAGGACACCAGGAAAAGAATTGTAGACCTGCACCAGACTGGGAAGAGTGAATCTACAATAGGCAAGCAGCTTGGTGTGAAAAAATCAACTGTGGGAGCAATCATCAGAAAATGGAAGACATACAAGACCACTGATAATCTCCCTCGATCTGGGGCTCCACGCAAGATCTCATCCCGTGGGGTCAAAATGATCATGAGAACGGTGAGCAAAGATCCCAGAACCACACGGGGGGACCTGGTGAATGACCTGCAGAGAGCTGGGACCAAAGTAACAAAGGTCACCATCAGTAACACACTACAACGGCAGGGAATCAAATCCCGCAGTGCCAGACGTGTTCCGCTGCTGAAGCCAGTGCATGTCCAGGCCCGTCTGAAGTTTGCCAGAGAGCACATGGATGATACAGCAGAGGATTGGGAGAATGTCATGTGGTCAGATGAAACCAAAGTAGAACTTTTTGGTATAAACTCAACTCGTCGTGTTTGGAGGAAGAAGAATACTGAGTTGCATCCCAAGAACACCATACCTACTGTGAAGCATGGGGGTGGAAACATCATGCTATGGGGCTGTTTTTCTGCCAAGGGGACAGGACGACTGATCCGTGTTAAGGACAGAATGAATGGGGCCAAGTATCGTGAGATTTTGAGCCAAAACCTCCTTCCATCAGTGAGAACTTTGAAGATGAAACGAGGCTGGGTCTTCCAGCATGACAATGATCCAAAACACACCGCCTGGGCAACAAAGGAGTGGCTCCGTAAGAAGCATTTGAAAGTCCTGGAGTGGCCTAGCCAGTCTCCAGACCTCAACCCCATAGAAAATCTGTGGCGGGAGTTGAAAGTCCGTGTTGCTCGGCGACAGCCCCAAAACATCACTGCTCTTGAGAAGATCTGCATGGAGGAATGGGCCAAAATACCAGCTACTGTGTGTGCAAACCTGGTAAAGACCTATAGTAAACGTTTGACCTCTGTTATTGCCAACAAAGGTTATGTTACAAAGTATTGAGTTGTATTTTTGTTATTGACCAAATACTTATTTTCCACCCTGATTTACGAATAAATTCTTTACAAATCCTACCATTTGAATTCATGGATTTTTTTTTCACATTCTGTCTCTCACAGTTGAAGTGTACCTCTGGTGCAAATTACTGACCTCTGTCATCATTTTAAGTGGGGGAACTTGCACAATCGGTGGCTGACTAAATACTTTTTTGCCCCACTGTATAAGGACAGGTCCCTGCAGATACCACCAGCAGATAGAAGAACTGTCTGACAATCAGAAATCCTACCAGTGGCTGGACAAAACTGGACTGAAAGACAGGACAGATGCACTAATCATGGCAGCACAGAAGCAAGCTCCAAGTACAAGATCCATAGAGGCAGGAGTCTGTCACACCAGGCAAGACCCCAGGTGCAGGCTGTGTACAGTTGCCCTTGAGAAAATCCAGCACATAACAGTAGGGTGCAAGATGCTAGTAGGCAGGGCAAACATGGAACACCATAACCAAGTGACCAACAGGAACAAGTCCTGAGGTCAAAATGGGACATACCTAGGGTAGTTGAGAATAACGGATCTAAGTTCCTGTGGGACTTCCAGATACATACAGACAAACTGGTGATGGCTAACCAAGCAGACATAGTAGAGGTGGATAAACAGAGGGAGATGGCCGTAGTGACAGATGTAGCTATACTGAATGACAGCAAGATCAGGAAGAAGGAACATGAAAAGCAGGAGAAGTACCAAGGGTTGAGAGAAGAATTTGACAAGATGTGGAGGGTGAAGGTAACAGTGGTTCTAGTGGTAATCAGGGCGCTCAGTACAGTGACCCCCAAGCTAGGCGAGTGGCTCCAGCAGATTCCAGGAACAACATTTGAGATCTCTGTCCAGAAGAGCACAGTCCTAGGAACAGCAACGATACTGTGTCGGACCCTCCCAGGCCTCCGATAGAGGACGTGAAGGATAGACTGAAAAGGGGATTTTGAAGTGTAACATTTATTATTTACTGCTTCAGCCATGCCATTTGAAGCACTTTGGGCTGTGTGACAGGTGCTTTGTAAAAAATAAAGCTTAGGATGAAAGGCGACATTTATTTAGGGTGCCTTTCAAGAGCAGAACATCACAAAGTGCTTCACAGAAGAAATAAAACATTTTTGAAAAATTACATAGTGACACTGATAAAGATACACAGAACAGATAACTCTATTCTTGGCTTTGTGTGAGGGATGAGCATTCTTGGGTCGATTGTCAAAAACAAGAAAAATAAAACTTACATCACTGAATAAAGCTACTTCAGCCAAGTCATAAATGCTTTTTTTCTGATCCCAGAATACAGAGAAATATTTGAATAAGTATAATTTTACCATTCATGGCAGTTAATTGAGTTGGATGCCTGAATATCTTTAAACAAAAACATCCCGTGTCGTCATATACGTAATGTCTCTACCTGAATTTAATTATTTTTGACTTTGCAATCAAATTTTGCTGTAAGGCTTTTTATTAGATATTAAGCCTTCAGTTTCATTAAAGTCTTACAGACAGATTTACTCTTCATCATTATTTTTATTTTGAGACATTTCTGTATTTGACTATGAGAACTCTCATCATCAACTTTATGCCATTAATACAAAATAATCAAAGCTGCTCCCAGTGATCAGCTCAGATTATTTAAGTTTACAGTCTGTCACAGCTGCATGAAAACCAAACCATTTACATTTTATGTGGTTACAGTTGTTCAATACAATAAGAACAGTAACAGACTGAACTAAAGTAAATAATACAATATATTACAAAGTTACAAAATATAACAAATAGCTCAATTATAAATATCCAGAATATTACAGAGATTAAATATATATGATTGACATTTTATACAGCCTCAGTGAAACTTTAATAATCGCTTCATATATCAATATCAGGGAATTTAAAAGTCCTTTCTTATGTCTGTTTGTGTTGTGTGCAGAGATCTCATTCCGGGTTTGGCAGTGTGGCGGCAGTCTGGAGATCCTGCCCTGCAGCAGAGTGGGTCACGTCTTCAGGAAGAAACACCCATATGTGTTTCCTGAAGGCAACGCCAACACATACATCAAGTAAGTGTCTGAAGGATAATTTATAGAACTCTTTTTATCGCGGTTTAACAAAAAAATCAGTAATACTTGAGCATGAACCTTTGTGAATTCACTTCACCTGTTTCGGTGCAATTCAGAGGGGCAACAGAGGTGTTGGAGAGGTGGCCACAGACTCTCTTCTTATTCCTCCTGACTGAGGTTTTTCTACTTTTTCTTTTTGCTCGTTTCCTTGTCACTGCTGATAGCATGAGACGATACCTGCGGCAAATTTTGGCTGCACATGTAGCCCAGCTCCTCCACAATATTGTAAGGTTTGTTTAATCTCTGGGAACAGACTCAAGAGCATGGAGGAGATACCAAGAGGTGGCTCCTGTTGCTGCTGTGTTGATGCCTTTCTTTGTCACTTTCATTTGTACTAAAGCAGATGAAACTGATTTATAACGGCTTATGTTTCTTTTTTTTGCCATGTATAAGAAATATTTGAGAAATTCAATGTTAGATTGAACAAAGTTATAAGTACCACAATGTTTTAAAGTGCTACACTTCTTGCAGCAAACAAATGTATTTTTTTTCCTGTCTGCTCACTCATTATTGACTCAGTGTCATGAGTCGACAGTGAATCACTATAATGACCATTTGGACCGAAGGAATCTGGTCTGTTCCTGACATTTAGAAGATCACAGTGTTAACACGCAGCCGTCTGTGTCCACACTCCAATGCTTTTGAACTCTCTCCAAACGACATCTGAAATGTTGAAGTCCTGGAAAAATTCAGTGAAAATATATTTTCAATAAATAAACCCTTCCAAGTATATCTGTAGGCTCGGGACAAGAAGAAGCAAAGGGTTTCTGCTTGTACTCAACTGGACCAATCACATTTGAGCAGGCTTTGATTGCATCCAAGGAAAACATCAAACGCAAAAATTTACCAAAATAGAATCAGCTCTAACCCAAAGTCCAGAAAAAGTGGTCTTCAGACCCGCATATACTGGGTCTAAAGACTAGCTGGTGACAGGAATGACAAGAATTCAGCCTCAGCTTTGCAATTAAATCTCACAGCTAAGAAGTTTACTTTCTTCCATCAGTGGTCTCATTCATACTTGGCTCATATTTGGCTCTTTTCTTCACTTTTTTGTCTTCACTTTCTAAAATGCAGCTGCATAAATATCAAGAATAACGGATCCCCTTTGAGGATATGTGCAAACTCATATTCCCACAGAATCTTTGATTTATATTATACCATTGCAGCTGTTATTAACATTATGCATGTCCTACCTTCTGTGTTTGCTCAGTCACTCAACATCTTCAATTTAATATGCTGGAGGTAAATTAATTATGTGAGGAATATCATGTCTGTCTAGTTTCTGCTATCTCCGTGGTGCTGACCTTCTAGCCTAAATACTGTTTGTTAACAAACTTTGGTACTGAATTAATAACATATCTGACTTTTTTGTAAATTTATATAATCCTCGAGCATGCGCTAACCTTCCTGCCTAACTAATAATACGAGATCACTTTTGTGTGACTGAATTTCTGTGGCATGCAGAGGAAACAAACATGCAGCATTGCCATTCAGAGCTCTGTGTGTGTTGCAGCCTCCAAATGATGCTCCCATCATTGTTAAAGTGGATTTACAGCTGCCTGGGAGCCTTTGAGCTGCGAGCACAATATTATCCTATTAGCATAAGCTGTATTCTTATTCTGCCCCTGTCAAAGAGTTTGAACAGAAAGATGCTTTCAGGCAGCCCAATAATCCATTAACAGGACTAATGTGCTCAGAATGCTTCCGAATTGGTCTTGTATAAATAGATCAATCATGGCTACAATAACAACTCCATTTAGATTACAGGGTCAAGAACAAAGTAAACATGACTGCAAGGTGTGTTCCTAATAATGGCACGGTTTGGGATTTTGATCATGTTTGTGTCAAGTGATTTACTCAATTATTTTGTACTCCCATTAGTTTCACTTCCTTCCTTTGTTCTTCCCTTCAATTTCCTACCACACATGCAGACACACTCACAGTATAAGAAGTTTCTTGTTTTCTTCTCATTAGTCAGAGTAGTCAAGCTAGTTTCCTTGTTTTCTTTTTTTGAATATTTTCCTTGTGCTTATAAAAGGATTTCCTTGGGTATGACTACTGGCTACTTTTATGCTTTTATGCTCTTCTGGATTGTTTGCCATGTTTATTGACCCCTTGTGTATGACCCGAGCCTTCAAATTCTTCCCTTTTGGACCTTTACTTTGCCTCCCGTGTCCCGTATTTTGCTCTTCATCTTATGCTTTAGACTCTTCAATGCCTATTAGGGAACATGAGCTAAAAATTTACATTAAAAAGTTGCCACAAGAGAGAAACTCAATTTCTTCATTTAATATTAAAACCCATTAGTTTAATTGGGCCCTTTGCTAATGAATATCCAATATTATGTTGAAGCATGTATTAAAAGTCATTCTGGGAAACGCTTAAAATGACAAACGAAAGTAGAAGACCAGTGAGAGGTTATCAAAAACCAAACTGCGGTGCTTTTTTTTCCCAAATTAACTCAAGAATATATTGATGATTTGTCAGGTGATGTTTTTTTTCCTTTAACAGTTCACTAATTCATAAACCTCAGCATGCAAGCAAGAACGCTAGCACTGCCAGCGTTGGGAGTTGAGGTCCCCTTTGTGGCTTAATGGACAGAGCAAGGCACTAAAGATGCCAGAATGAAGGGTTCTGTTCCCAAAACGAGCGCTCCCACTGCTAAATGGCACTTTGGAGTGAAGCCTTGGCCAAATGGCTCATATAAATTTATTGTTTTGTGTCAAGCAGCTAATCCATGCCAACACTGATACTTTTTTTTCAGTTGGGCTGTTTAGTTGCTCATTTTGCTCCCTGTTGGCCGTTACCGAGGCAACATCTGTTCTGCGCAGAAGAAGATGACTTTTATTTGTATCACGATGGCCTGATGTTTGTGATCAACGCCGTCCTCCCAAACAAAGCTGCTGTTGTCTGCTCTCGTGTTGCTCTGCTGGTTAATTAGCTCGAGGCTTCAGTGCTGGCAGTCTGGATTATGAATATGCTAAATAAAAAGGGGCTGCTTAATAATTCGATTACAAAGATTATGCTGTTTCCACCCTCGCTGAGGTCTGCTGCTGTGACCTCGTGTTTGCCTGCATGCGTGTGCACAGTGAGAGGATTTAATTGTAAGCCTGCATGTGACACATATTTATGTTTATACGCCTACAAGCATCTCATATCCCCTCTCTCTTCCCCTTTCATTAAGCTGCCACAGCCAGTGTGTGTAATGCCTGTAATGGAGGGTTTCTGTCATTTCAGTGAGATTGTTCACAGCTCACAGAAACTCAGCTAATAGCTAATTACTACAGAGAGACAGAGGGAGGGAAAAATAGAGTAAATGGAGATGAGAGATAGTGAAAATGTGGTTTACTGTTAGCGCTGTGTGGGTGAATAAAGTGCAGTGAGTTGAACCGAAATGATGAGATACAGCAGTAGCTATGACTTACACTTGGTATCAACATGGCTCTATATGTGGAAGTCCTGCCTGAATAGAGGAAAACATGATGTGCTTGAATGCAAATGCAGAAAACATCGCAGTCAGCCATATGACAGCCTTTGTAATCTCTTCTACACACTGCGTTACAGCTTATATTGTATGTACACTGAATGCCACTGAACTGTACAGTAAAAGGTGGATACAACCGATGTTTAAGTGCCTTAAACTTGCATTCTTTCTGATGCAGTCACAGGTTTCAGGTCGTATTAATTACACTTTGATCGTGATTTTGTAAATTATTGACTCGTTCACCATCTTCTCAGTGAACAAGCTGCCACTGTACATGTATGAACATGCGGACAAGATGGTGTTTGCCAAAATTCTCAGCTTAAGGCTTTCAAATTAGACTTTAAAAAGTGTGTTAAAGAGATCTCACAGAGGTTATGTATACACTCGTATCTGTTATACACACTCCATGGTTCCATGGTGTCTCTGGTGCCCAACTCGATTGAGATCTGGTCTGATATTCAGGAAGTTGTTTTTGAGGTCAGCAGATCAAATTGTCCTATGGGGACGAGCAGGGGTAGTGACGTTAGAGAGTCCTATTTTTTCATTGTGGTGAGGGAGTGTGCTCGAATCAGTGTTGAGGTGTGCGGTCCAAATAACGTCTACATGAATTATTCCCTGCAGCTGTCAGTTGTTTGAATATCATGGCTGATCTGTTTGTAAATGTGCACACTAGGGCAGGTGAACATGCAAAGAGACTCCAGTGAGGTCAGAATGGGATCTGATTGATCTGGCTAAGGTTCTGATTGAGTAGGTGATCCGGCTCACTTGGTTAAGTATGTGATCTATATACCAACGGTGGTGCAGGAACCAGGGTTTAGGTCTCCTCCAGATCTTTTTCTGCATTTAAGTCCCCCTACTCTCTACCTGCTTTCTTGTCCACTCTGAGCTGCCCTGTTGAGGCTAAAAATGCAAAAAAAAAAAAACATTTTAAATAAATAAATCAGCCAGACCACATCTAGAGGTGGGCTGTTTCTTTGTGTGTTTAAAGGCAGCAGGTAAATGATGTCTGTTTTTACTTCCTTCCATTTCTCCTTCCTCCTGCAGCCTCTCACCTGTTCGCTGTGGTTAAAATACCAGCTGGATCATATTCAGAAGTAGTTCAGACTGCAAATGAGGGCGAGACCTGACCTTACATATATATGCAAATACTACATTACATTACAGCACAGAGGTTGTGTTGCTGTATCTGAGATGAAGCTGTTCTGTTTGTTCTCATTCTGTTTGTATGTGATTAATAAATTACCTCTTGGTTTCACAATGCATTTTGTCAGTCATAATCACACATGCATAAAATTATCTCTGATGTCTCACATAGTGTTAGGCCAATTATGCACCTCCTGTTTTTATATTTAGGAAAACAAAATCTGCAGCCTGAGGATCAAATTAGAGACATAACATCATTTTAAGTTCCAAAGCTCTCTATCTCATACACAATTAATATATTTCACAGAGCTTAGGAAACACAAAGTTGAAATTAGTCTTGGGTCACATTCTTATCTCAGTGATTAAAGCAAAAACCTTTGTTGCTCAAGAAAACTTTAACATGAAAAATTTCTGTTTTCCAACTCAAGTGCAAAATGTCTTTCAGAAAGCACATTATTAATTTCAGGAACTTACTCGTTGTCTGGTTTAAATTTGTCCAGTGACCTTGTATAAATCAACTAGAGGAATATTCAGAGTAGCACATGGTCACCATTAATGATTTTTAGCCTGAGTGTGATGTAAGTGTGTGGTTGTGCGTTTGCAGGAACACACGTCGTACAGCCGAGGTGTGGATGGATGACTTCCGGCTCTTTTATTACTCCGCACGCCCGGCAGCACGAGGCAAATCCTACGGAGAGTAAGAACACACAAGTACATCTGACTCTCACATGACAGTGTGTCATCTGCGTTGCCTCTTAGTCCTCAGATATTCAAACAGGACTGGTGTTTCTTTATTTGCACCAAAGCACGGGGACTTGTAGCATTGTCTTACCACAAGTAATTTAATGGAAATGTACCCTAACTTTGTTCACCATTAAAATTCAAGCATAAAGTAAAAGAAAGGGACAGATTGTTACATTTTGCCAAAGTAAACTCACAGAAGTATAAACTCCTTCCTTTATCAAGTTAACTGCCCCTAGCAGCTACCACAATCAAACTGAATTAGGGCACAGAATAAGGCCATAAAATAGTGTGTTCATTGATTTGCACAATGGAATAATACAATCAGAGAAACTAAAAGGGTATTTCCTTTAACTCTTAGTTATTTAATGTGCTCTGAAAGTGTTGCTTTTGTTTTCTTTCAGCAATTTAAACAGTGAGAGGACTGCAGCACAGCTTTTCAGCCTGGTGTGTTACTCTTAAAAAAAATAAGGGTTAAGCCTAAAATAAATGGTTTATCTGTTTTGATAGCAGAAAAGAGTATCAGAAATGCAGCCAGTAATAGACGCTGGCATAAACGACAGTTGTCAGTGAATACATGTCAGTGATTATCAGTCCTGCACATGTAGATGATGCTGCAGCTCTGCTTTAAGATTTTACCTGTTTTCATATCACACACCTCCGTTATTGGTAATGGTTGAACTCTTAGTTTGTCATTACCTGTGTCAGTTTTATTTTGTGTAGTTGCCTTATTGCTTTTTCTCCCCATAGGATAGTGGCAGAGAAAAATAAATAATTTTAATGAAAGTTGTTTGCTGTTCATCTGCCAGCTTCTGTATCAATCTGATTGTCTGTTTCTGCCTGTGTTCAGTATCCGAAGCAGAGTGGAACTTCGGAAGAAGCTCAACTGTAAATCCTTCAAGTGGTACTTGGACAATGTCTACCCAGAGCTCAAGTAAGTATGTGTGTGTGTCTGTGTGTGTGTCTGGAGACTTATCTGTCTTGGAAAAGCTCCTGCTGAGTATGCAAAGTGAGAGGAGAATTTTTAAAGCTAATGCCAAAAGTGGCTTAAATACTGTCTGGCTCATTGTTATAATTTATTTTTGTGCTTTTCTACCTTTTTGTTTATCCTTAACTTCTAAAGAAGAACATTTTGCTGTATACACTTAAAGTTTACTTTACTCCCCGTAGGGGATGCTTCTATCTCTGTGAAGCTTTTTTAACAGCTTTGTAAAATCTGAGTGAGTTATTCCTTTTTTTAAAAAACAGGGTCACAGTCAAGTTTTACAGATTAGCCATTATCCAGGTCAACGCCAGCCTCTGCTGCTGGAGTTGTAAATGTTCTGTTTTTAATCTGTGTCCTGGATTCTTTAACTCTAATTTTATTCATAAAAAAGTGATTTATGCTTGGCCAATCTCCCCTTTGAGGACAACCGCTTTAATCGCATCAACCACAAGTGCCGTTGTGACCATTTGTGATTTGTCAAACTCAGGCAGCCTTCATTTCAATGTTCACTGCTGTTGATTATATCTCATGGATAAATCAGTAAAAATGCCCACAGTGTCTAAACCATCAGGTTAGGCGTGTTTTGTTTTTTTTGTTTGTTTTTTTTCACAGTAAACCGTCAATGCAGGTCTCAACTTCAATGTCATGAGACATCTGAGGGAACATATGTTTAAACTTTTTGTACAGATCAATACAATAATTGCTCCCCAACCACTTTACCTACTTGATTTTAATGCAATGGCAGCACCATTTGTAAATGCATACATACAAGTATGAATACTACAAGTAGTAGTAGCAATGTAGAGCCACTGGTGCATAACTAGCGATAAAGCTCAGCTTGTTTTTTTGCGCTCAAAAACACAGCTGCAGCAGCTATAGCATGGCTGCTCATGAATGGAGTCTGATCAGCACTTTGTATATGGCTTATTTAGCAACTCACAAATGCATCACAAGTTTTACTAATGTTTGCATTCACTGCTGCCACCTTGAAATGTTTGGAAAGCAGCAATGGTTAAGAGATGTGTAAGCAGTTTGCATCATTTCCAATGTTAACAGCCATGACACCCTGATTTGAAGGTGTGAAGAAGCAAAGGTCCCACTGGGTTTGCGTCAATGTGGGACCTTTGCTTCTTTTTTTCCCCTCACTTCTTACTTTCGCTTCCATTAAAAACTACTTGGTTGTGGTCATGAAAAGAGGTTCAGGTTAAAGTATGCCCTTTCACACCAGTAGTGAAAAATGATGAGTTGTAACTGGTTGCTCTCATTTACCTTTGCATAAATGTGCAACTCAAGCAGTTTTCAACCACACCTGCTCACATATACAGCCCATTTTCATGTCCTCTTGAACACCTAACTGTCTCTGTGGGTTAAATGTCTCCCCGTGTCCTGATTGGCTGAGTTCCCATGGGATCTGCTTCCTCAGACTGACTCCCCTATCTGCACACAACACACTCACACACAAATATAACTAAACGACCACACTTAAGTGTGCCCTAAGCTCTGGCAGTGACTCTTCCTTACAAGCACACAACCTAGCAATGCAAAATACCTTTAAGACACATAAACACTTTCATTTAAATGCTTCCTCTCCCTTTCACACACTTTAGCACACACGCACTCCCACTTAAATACCCATTTATCCACTGGAGGCTGGTGTTAATCCCCCAGAATGGAATTAACACGGTTGCTCTCAGGGGAAGACAGACCTGACCCTTAAAACGCAGAATAACCTTTAACGGGTTATTAAAACAGAGAGAGATAGCAGATTGAATTAATGCTACAGGGCTTAAGCCCGAGTTTATAGCACAGTGGAGACTTTAACAAGAAAGACTGAGAAAGTTTATCACAGAGGAAGACGAGGAAGAAAGTTTCTGAAGTAATGAGTTTAGAGAATCGTGGCCTTCAGCAGATTTGTTAAAGGTGCAGAGCATCTTATTTTTTTCCAAACACTGATAAATTTCTGTCAAATTAAGAGTGTGATCTTGATGTGGCTAATGAGACCATGTAGGAGATGATTAAAGTCTCTGGTCTCATCACAATGACATTCCTATTATAGTTTAACTTTAGGCCAAACTTCCTCTAAAGGCTATTGCTTCTTTTTCAGATATGTGTGTTCTTGGAGATTAAGTACGTATTTTAGTGGTAGAGTTTTTATGGTTTCATGTTGCTCCACATCCGTACGATGCAATGAATACCTTAACTGAAGGAGTCTCATTTTCTCCATCAGGGTCCCAGACGACTCCGACTCACAGTCTGGAGTGATCAAACAGAGGCAGAACTGTCTGGAGTCCCGCAAGGTGGAGGCTCAGGAGATGCCCGTCCTCACATTAGCTCCCTGCACGGGAACCGAAGGCGTCCCCGCCATCAATCAGGTGGGTCAGTCAGCAGTTTGAAAGGAAGAGACAGAGCTTGGAGGAAATGCTGAAACTGTCCCTACTGTGAATCAGCA
Source organism: Neolamprologus multifasciatus (assembly GCF_963576455.1). Lineage (NCBI taxonomy): Eukaryota > Metazoa > Chordata > Actinopteri > Cichliformes > Cichlidae > Neolamprologus > Neolamprologus multifasciatus. The sequence continues at coordinate 22,268,454 of NC_140453.1, forward strand.
GAGACTACTAGAAATGAAAGAGTGCTGTTTCTTTTATTAAAAGCAGGATGGCAGTTTTATATTTCAACAGTTTAGTTCCTGGTTTGCATTCATTTGGTTCTACGGAGAATTTTATTTTGTTACAAATTTTAAAAATGTGAAATAACTTTTACCTCTCCGTGAATCGCTACCTTATCGTGGTGGAGGGGTTTGTGTGTCCCAGGGATCCCAGGGGCTATGTTGTCTGGGGGCTTTTGCCCCCTGGTAGGGTCTCCCATGGCAAATTGGTCCTGGGTGAGGGACCAGACAAAGAGAACATCGAGGGAACAGTTTACCCTGCCTGGGATAGGGTTACTGGGGCCCCGCCTTGGAGCCAGGCCCGGGGAGGGTGCCCGAGGGCAAGCGTCTGGTGGCTGGGCCTTAGTCCATGGGTGCTGGAAGGTGCTCCACCTGGAGACTCTGTTGTCCTGCTGGGAGACTTCAATGCTCACGTGGGTAACGACAGCAAGACCTGGAGGGGCATGATTGGGAGGAACAGCCTCCCTGATCTGAACCCGAGCGGTGTTTTGTTATTGGACTTCTGTGCAAATCATAGTTTGGCCATAACGAACACCTTGTTCGAACATAAGAGTGTCCATAAGTGCACGTGGCACCAGGACGCTCTAGGCCGTAGGTCGATGATTGATTTTGTAATCGTATCACCAGACCTGCGACCATATGTTCTGGACACTCAGGTAAAGAGAGAGGCTGAGCTGTCAACTGATCACCACCTGGTGGTGAGTTGGATCAGGTGGCGGGGGAGGACGCATTGGGGTCCGTCGTGGTGAAGAGGGAGCTGAGTGTAAAAGCGAAGCTCTCAATTTACCGGTCAATCTACGTCCCTACCCTCACCTATGGCCACGAGCTGTGGGTAGTGACCGAAAGAACGAGATCGCGGATACAAGCGGCAGAAATGAGCTTCCTCCGAAGGGTGGCTGGCCTCTCCCTTAGAGATAGGGTGAGAAGTTCGGCCATCCGGGAGGGGCTCAGAGTAGAGCCGCTGCTGCTCCACATTGAAAGGAGCCAGCTGAGGTGGTTTGGGCATCTGACAAGGATGCCTCCTGGGCGCCTCCTAGGTGAGGTGTTCCGGGCATGTCCGACCGGGAGGAGGCCCCGGGGCAGACCCAGGACATGCTGGGGAGATTATATCTCTCGGCTGGCCTGGGAATGCCTTGGTGTTCCCCCGGATAAGCTGGAGGAGGTGGCTGGGGAGAGGGAGGTCTGGGCCTCTCTGCTTAGGCTGCTGCCCCCGCGACCCGGCCTCTGATAAAGCGAATGAAGATGGATGGATGAAATAACTTTTACAAAAGTTGCATTGATGCTATATCTATGGAAATCTAAGAACAAAGCAAGAAAATGTTTGAAATGCAGATCTCTTTCTTCATAATAATACAGTATTTTTAAAAAGTGATGTGTGAAGGGGTCAACCATCCAAAGCAGGGGACAGTACAGAAGAGAGGTGAAGAAAGAAGAAAGTACAGGCAGGGTGGAGTTGGTGGAGATGCATGTCTGGTTGACAGAAGGATAGAACCAAGAGTGAAAGAGAAAGTTTACAAGATGATAGTGAGACCTGCTGTGATGTGTAGTTTGAAGTTGGTGTCACTGATAAAAAGACATGAGGCGGAGCTGAAGATGTTGAGATTTTCATTGGGAGTGACCAGAATGGACAGGAATGAGTACATGAGAGGGACGGCTCAGGTTGAGATTTATTTTATTATAGTGGATATATTGGACAAAGGATGTTGAAGCTGGAGCTTCTAGGCAGGAGGAAAAGACAGAGACCTTCATGCGGTGAAGGAAGAGATGCAGGGGGTTGGTGGGACAGAGGATGGAGGATGAGAGTGAGGTAGATGATCTGCTGCCAACACGGCCCCTAAAGGAAGCAGCTGAATGAAGAAATGTAACACATGAAAAATTCAGTCTTCAGCATTTTGTTTGCCAAACTCAAAACTTTAGGGCATGAGAATAATTTGAAATCTGTTGCAATAGCATGGAAAATTCTTCTTATAGTGGCTTTCACCTGATTGTGACTGTGCGGAAAAGCTGCAAGTGCAAAATGGTGGGCTGAATGGATTTTTTAAAAAAAGAAAGAAAAAGGATGAGGAAATACTGCTCAACCCCAGCTTTCATTTTATTGTCTCTCACTTGCCATTTTCCAGAAAATTGTTCCCCTAAAACACACTAAGGTTTTAAAATGTGTGTTTTTTTGTGTTTGCTACCTGTGCATGCTGTATATAAAATCTGCATGTACAGACAGGATTTAAAGAGAAAAAAAATCTGAAGCTTCTCTTTCTGACCTGGAGAACACAACAGAAAATAGTTGGTCATATATTTTCTCACTATTTGACTGTTTGGTTTAGGTGAAGGTGCTGCTGAAATAGAGCAGGCAGGAGCAGGACACATGGCACCCTGTCACTCGCTGTAAATTCACAGGACGTCAGTGCGAGTGTGAAAATGTCTTGTTTGTGTTCAGCCAGTTATTTTTTACTCTTCTCTGTGTTTATGTGTGTATGTCTGACCTGCTCTCACTATGTTCATTTTTACTTACTTTACACAGCAGCATGCTGAGGAGCGTGTGTGTGTGTGTGTGTGTGTTTTCCTTTCTCTGAGCTATAATTAATACCCGTAGGATTCTTATTATTCCATGTTAAGAACAAGTGTGAAGGCTGCGATTCGCTCTAAACAAGCCGCTGCGCAGAAAGCAAATGTGTCAGCAGCTGGGATGCCTAAAGGCTGGAGAGCTTGGCTTGTGGCTGGAAGGTCGCTGGTTCAGATCCCTGAGCTCAAAGGGAGAACCGCTGAGATGTGTGTGAATGTGAATGAGAAACTCTCAGTAATCAGCAACGCAAGAGAAAGGCCTGAAGGGGGGCTCTTAATCCCTGTTTGTTCGTGTTCAGAAGTCTGGTTTGAACTGGGCAGCTCCCAGGTGGGTATAATTTTGAATTTTAATTCATTTCCCCTTCTGTCATGTTAAGGTTTTCAAGCAGCCCAATTACTATAAAATGAAATATTTCTAATATGAATTACTAAATTTACCTGCGGTTTTGGTCATTACTCCTATTGAGGTATAGTTATAATCATGTCCTGTCAAGGCTGTTCTCAACAGAAAATTGAGAGCCTTGACAAAGTTAGATACTGATATATAATTTTCAAAACTATCTGGCTGTAAGATAGTGTCTCACTTTTATCAATGTAGCTTCAAGTGTAGTTAACCAAACCCAAATCATGCCATGCTCAGGTGGTTACAAATGTACTGATATCAGTTCTTTTAGGGATAAAAGTCAATTCAGAAATCAGAAATTGTGAAAATAAATGTTTATCCAGTCACTGGTGAATTCAAGCAGGTAGCCATAGCATAGTCACGCTGCAGTAGTCCTGTAGTGGGTTTGTTTTTGTATTCATTGGTAAGGTTGTGCCATAAATAGTACTCGGGGGTAGAGATGTGATAGCTATCACAGTTGAAATAAATGTTAATCCCAGTATCGTTTTTGTCTTTTTTATACCCAGTTTACGAGACAACTTTAGCCATATGTCACTGATAACACGGGCCTTGTAATCAAATATAAATACTGAACTTGGCAAGATACCTTTTGATTGCAAATTTGTTAATAAAGTCTTCATAAGGCCAAAGCTGTTGCTATATAAATAAAATGTAATTTATTTAATGTAGTAAGAGAGATTCCATTGTATCTGTCTCTTGACCTCGTCTATACATATTGACAATTCATCATTTTCATTACTCCGTAAGACTTGTTGGCATTAATTTTCAGTCCAGTTCTTGTGTAATTTGGCATGCCTCAGCCCTCCCTCCCTGTTTCCTTTCCTTATGAATGGCTTCTTGACATTGATATTGACATTGATTTCTCATGAGGCTTCAGCAAACGTTTGATGGATCAGCTGAAGGGCCCAATGGTTCCCTCAGGTCCAGCGTCAGGTCTTTGCTGGATTTTTCCTCTTTTTAATATAATATAATTTTTAGATACTGTTCATCGGGTGTAGAGAATTTGTAGGCCTGCAACTTATCTTGACCTCCATTTGTCCAGTTTCCTGAGATTGTTTGACAGACTGCACACCGTCCTGAGCTATGCCAAGGTTTTAGCTAATAGCTTCTTGAGAGTCATCTTGTTGATGTGGAACTACTACTTAGTATTACTTAAAATTTCATTTCTGTCTAACTGTGTTATCTTAGATGTTTTCTGCAGATTTGTTTAAAGACGTGTGAACAAATTATGTGTTTTGAAACGGGATGTTGTTGTCTGTTGCATGTATACAAAACCATGGTTCATCCCTTGAGTTGGTTGTCTTTTTTATGCTTGAATTATTCACCATTCAGTCAGTGTTAAGTGGTTTAACAAGCAAACAAACAAAAAATGTTCCTCTAAAAATGGCCCCACCCAAGGACAGGACTAAAAGTGAGTGGAAAAAGCATCCAATATCCAAACACCTTTTTCTATGGAAGCAGAATGGAGAGAGAGGAGAGTGACTCAAGACTATTAATACTTTGTGCATTATGATGTTGAGTTTTTACAAACCCACGAGGATTCATGGGCAGCAGAGGATGACTCATTCATCTGTTTCAGAAAGATTGTATAGAAATCTTTGAGAAAATGACATTTGTGTCGATTTTATTTGAAACTCTGTAAACCTTTCCCTATGGACTTATGCTCTCCATCACAGATAGGAATCTTATTTAATGTAACGTCCATTTTGTAGCTATTACTCACATTTCCAGTAACGTGGTAAAGTGGGGTCTACTTTCAGACTTATCGATGACTGCTACGAGTCAGTCATGCAAATGTTTTGTAAGCCCACACATCTTAATTTGAATAGTAGTTTCCTAAATAGTAGCAAAACCTGTGTTAGTGTTTGAGTAACATAGCAGAGGCCAGAATGGTTCCACCAGCTGATATACAGTACCAGTCAATAGTTTGGATCCTCTTAGCCTGTCCAAACCTTTCAGTGGTTCTTTATTGTCGAATGAGGGTGAAGAAGTTTGTAAATGTCTTTGTTTGTCTCACTTTGGACTCGGGGTGTCCCAGTTTCAACCCTGGTCTCTCTTCCAATTTGTTAGATGAGGATGCTGGATTACCAGCGCAGACAGCCAAACATGAAGTGAAAGCAATGCAAAATAGCAAGTGAAAACAAAGCTCTCCCACAGAACATCAACTCGAAAGTTGACGAGGAGTTTTTTGCCATAAGTAATGAAATAATAATGGAATATCAAATATGGGACATTAGTAGTATAAATAATGCAATGTAAGAACAAAAAATAGCCACTCTGAAGCTTAAAAATCTGAAACTTCGGTCCATCAGAAGAAAAGAAAAATGTCTTTAAACCTACCATTTTGCACCAACTTTCACATACAAGGAAATAAAAATCAATAGCAGAGGCAGAGAGACTAATTTATAAACCCACAGCAGCAGAAACTAGAACTGAATCCTGCAAAGCAAGGATTCAAATGCATTATATGAGTGTATTAATGGGAGGTGGACAACTGTATAGCATAGCAGAAATGTAAGATGAGGTACGAGAATGATGGGTATGAAATCCAACCCACTGAGCCACAAAACCATGAATTTAAACACAATTTGCTCCAAATGTAATAAGTGCACAGGCATGAAGTTGTACTTTAATCATTTCTGCTGTCGACTCTGAATGTGCACACAAATAGAAAGTAGATCGGGCAACTTTCTTTTTTCTTTTTTTTTCAGGAAAGAATAAAGCTTACACTCACAGCTTTGTACACAGAGCTGCAGGTGTCATAATTATTTTGAGCCAAAGTCCAGTTTGCTTTTAACCTTTTAGCCATCCGGGGAACACTTGTGCTGAGCATGCAGACCTTGTTTCAGCGCTGACCTGCTTAATGTTTAACAGCATAACCAGTGAGCGTGTTTACCCACAGCCTGATTCCCATCACAGTTAGCAGTCCGCTTCAACCTCTGCTTAACGTGTTTACATGCAGGTGGTGATTTTCTAAAAATATTCCCGAGATACGCATACGTGACATGTCAGGAATGTGCAGAAAGTCGAATCTTGTTGGAACACATCTGAAATAATAAAAATCCTTTTCTCACGTCTGAAACCAGGCAAATTCAAAAGAAAACAGAAGAATAAGGCATGAGTCAGCAGCGAGGCCAAGAGATTATAAACGTTAGGAATAATTATTTGTAAGTAATACAGGACCCCCGTGAGGGCCACACTGCCTTATATTCCAAGAAATGTTGAAGTGTGAGTCAGTGCCTGATTTTCGTGTCTTTCTTTACTTAAATAAAGACATTTTCACCAGAAGAAGAAAAAGAAAAAGCAGGCGGGATCCTGTGGCCCAGCTATTTAATATGCATCTATGAAAATTATAATAGAAATGTGCTCAAATTTTTATTATTGTTATTATTACAGTAATAACAACAATGATCTTGACTGATTTAAAAATGCTTTAAAATTGTCATTGGAAAACAGGTGTGTTAGTTACATCCCAGCCTGAGCAGTGGTGAGGTTACTGGTTTTATATTGTTGAACACTGACTCTTAAGTACGAATCCTGGGACGTTCCAGTAGAGAGAAGATGTGCTGAGCTGCAGGACCAATTAACTTCTAATGTCATTCTCTTTGCTGCAGTTCAATAAATCAATCATGTGATGAAATACACCCCGCAGCGTTGAGATATTTAAGATAAAATGTCATAAATCACCCAGCTGGTTTGAAAAGACCTCCCACTGTCCTGCCATCTGACTCTCGACCTCCATTATTTTATAAGGTCAAGTCAGCAGACTTATAGGAGTATGATTATGTTAATAATGTTTGAATATGAAATGAAAGGGGGGGGGGGGGGAGTTTAAAAAACACATTACTTATTCATTGAAAGATTTAATGATTAACTGAAAAGCAAGTCAACAGAAAATTAATGTGTTAATAAGTGTTTGGAGTTTAGGTAAAAGCAACAAAGCTTCAGTACAGATCACAAATACAGAGCTGAAAATTTCATGTTAATGGCTGTAAACACAAAATCACTCATAATTTGGAAATGTGACCCTAAATGTTGTACCAATGTAAAATCTAGTATTTTTTTCTTAATGATTATACATTCATCTGTATGTACAATTTCCTCAATGAAGCTGATCTAATGTAAGGTGATATCTAATGATTTTATACTTAATACTATTTATGATTAATCATATTTAATATAAAGCTGACTGTTGAGTAGCAATTTTCATGTGTGTTGAATATAAAATGGTAATATGTTAATTAACTAGTAACTAAGACTATTAAAGTACACCAGTTCCCTGCAGACTGCAGGACTTCACATTTGTAGTAACTGCTAATCATATATTGATGACCATTAAAAAAGCTAATTCAATTGATTTATGAAAAGTATTTGTGTAAATCAATGAAAATGTAAAAATATGTCACCTTAACTTGTGCTTTAAATATTAGTCTCCAAAAGTTGATTCTGTTCATCTGGACGTAGCGTTCTCCCAGAAAACGCTACGTCGAGATGAACAGAATCAACTTTTGGAGATTTATTTTCCTGGATGATTGAGAATGCATCAAGACGTTTAAATATTAGTGTCTTCTAGACGTGTCATGATTTGATTAATCATAGTGTGATTTCTCTACTGTGTGTGCACCAGTGTTGGGACTAACACGTTATTAAGTAATACTACGTTATTATTGTAGTAACGAGCACGGTAACTAGTTATTATGCCAAAATCAGGAACGCGTTAGTCGTTACTGGGATTTAGATAGGGTCGTTACTCGTTACTTCGTGTGGTGGCTATCGCGGAGCTTCCACAGATTCAGTAACATTAGCAAGTGGTGGAGGCCAGCAGGTGGAGGAGAGAAAGGGGAGGCAGGAGGAAAAGAGACCCGAGGCGGCCGCCGGTCCAAGTGTGAACTGAACTTCAGGTAAGAAGTTATGACCTGCAGTCTATCTGGGTCAGATATAAACCAAGTTTAGGTGGAGTTTATTTTCGTTATTCTGACTTTTTCCGTACTGCGTACTAGCTAGCATGACGGAATTTCTATACAGCTGGGTGGGTGCTATGAAGTTAATGATGTTGAACTTTATTTTGTTCATAAGTTATTAGAGTTGCCAACCGTCCCGTCTGGTATTCAGAGAAAATATTACGCGTTTCTTATTGAGGTGAAAAGGAACAGTTTGTCCCGTAATTCAGCTACATTGAAAAAGGCACAAAGCTGGAGTTATTCTGTCTTTACGCTGCACAGCTGCTTCTTCTTCTTTCATTCTCCCCCCTCCCTCTCCTGTTTCTACTTCAATCATGAAAACTGATCAATGATCAGGTGATCGGCTCTCTTGTTTGTTTGTCGCCCACTTTGCGCCAGAAAGAGGAAACCAGCCGATGTCACGTCAAACAACAGCAGCACGTTTAAGCTTGATCAGCTGTTGTTAGAATTTATTTAATATTAATTTCTAGTATCAGCTGATGTTTGCTGGAGCCACAGCTGCAAAAAAGCTGCTGGTCATGATATCGGTTTGGTTATCTGGTGAGAGGGAAACATGAAGATGAAACCAGGAGATGTCCTTACTGAATCATCAGAGCTGAACAGGTGATGGAGAAACAGGTTTACCTTTTAGGTGACATGAATGAGTTGAAGGGAAGTTATGAACTGTTTCTGAGAGACAAATAACACCAGGATCCTTTTTTATGTAGCTGACAGCTGGTAACTGTGCAGGTGCGGATCTAGCAAAGTTTTGCCAGGGGGCCAGGTAGGGCATTAACAGGGAGAGGTGGGCACAAAGAAATACTTTTCTTTCTTATTCTCATTTAAAATGTCTAGCTTTTAAAAAAATAATTATCTGAATCTTGCAACAAACGATTGATAGATTGATGCATATATACCATCAAAACAGTGAACATCACTGTCACAACAGCGTTTGTTTTCATTCAAAGGCTTTATGATTTTTCCTATAATGGTGGGCCGGTCTCTAGTCAAAATGCCCGGGCCAATTTTTTGTCCCAGTCCAGCCCTGTATGCAGCTCATCTGCAGTCTGGTGTTACCTACATCTTCCTATTCAGAAGGCAGAATTTCCGAGTTCTGAGTACAATCAAAGCACCACGACTGCAGTTTTTGTGTTGGATGTAAAAGGCGCACATGACACTGTGACGTAGGCTAGAATCATGGCAGCAGTCAATGACGGTCCAGGCGTGGGATTTCTCTCGTGGAAATATGCATATTATCTTTTCCTTTCTATTGGTAGGTGGCACAGTGCACGTGTGGCAAGTAAGCAAGCTAGAAGACTGCCAAAGTTATGGAAGCAACACATTAACAAGAGAATTCTGAGTAAAACCAAAGTTACTTTCCCTAGTAACTAGTTACTTTGAAAGTAACGAGTAACTTGAAGTAACTGAGTTACTTTTAATAGAAGTAACTAGTAATGTAACTAAGTTTCTATTTTAAAGTAACTTACCCAACACTGGTGTGCACATACCAGCACACACTCAAAGGTTTAATCCCATCCATCCATCCACCCACTTAAATTCCTGTCCAATTAAAGCAGGTTACACTCTGGACTCTGGATGTAATATGTTTTACTTTCCAGTTTGTCAGGGAAAGTAAAAGATATTCCTCATTATGCACTCCTCCTTTCAGCAGCTTAATATTAAATTATACATGATCTGTTTTTCTAAGTATCTGTTTTAAACATTGCTCATAAATGTTTGTCTGCAACTCTCTATCTAATTTAAATTAAAAAAAAAAAAAAAAAGGTACTCGGACTGAGTCTGATATAATCATTTTGGACAAGACGTTCGAGCTTTGTGAGTTATATATTGTCTGACTTTAATCTTGATATACAATATGAGCTACACAGTGAGCTACACAGGTCTGATACTCTCTCACAGGCTTCTGAAAGAAATGTATCTGTGGCCGGAGCTTAGTGAGATTGTTTTTGTAGACTGATTATTCTTGGTGATAAATATGCTACAAATGGATTGACTGATTTTTCTATTTTTTGCTCTATTTTATACAATTCCAGCAGTTTAAAGAAACAACATAACAAAAAAAACTTATTCATGCATTTTTTGCTTCACCAACTGAATACTTGAAGATGATGCTGATAATGAGATACACAGTCTGTAACTTGATAGCAGGACTTCTTTCGGGACTTCTTTCTAAATACAATCCATAAAATGTATCATTTCAAGCTGTTTTTAACTGAAACTTGTAACACTGCCTGCTTCAGACAAGGTTATGTGTCATTATAGTTACCAGGGTGATCTAGCCAGGTGTCATCTTTGTGACATTGAAAACGCTGACTTTAAGCCTTGCATCTGTTGCTAGCTCGTTATTCACAGTAAGCCCTTCAGGCAGTTCTACAGGAGAGGAAGGTCTGAGCATCTTTGCTTAGACCGCTGCTCCTATGACCTGGACAAGGATAAGCTGGTGAAAATTGAATAATGGAAGACAAAAAGACTGTTTGGGCAAAACTGCTCTGTAATCACTCGGACCATGCAATCAGCCATGAACTTTTCTTTATACTAAAGTATTCTAGAGTCAAATGTGAGGCCATCTGTTCAACAGCTAAAGCTGGGCTTAAATTGGGTCATTGCAAAAGGACGGTGATCACAAACACAGCAGCAAATATGCAACTGATGGCTGAAAAAAACAATCAAGGTCCTGCAATGGCCCAGTCGGTCCAGACCTCTGCCCGACTGAAATGCTGTGGCAGGACCTTAAGAGAGGTGAGCAGAAATGAATGCCTGCAAACATCAATGAAGTAAAGCAGTGTCATAAAAAAAGAGGCAACATTTCTCTACAAGATTTCTCCTTATAAGACAAATTTGACTGAAGTATGAAGGAAAATATCACGGAGTATACTTTTTACCTTTTAGGATCCTGTGAAAACTTTCTTTGTCATGTGACTGTTTATATATATTTATTAATGCAAGAAATAGCTGCAGGAACTTTTTCAGTATTTTCATATTAAAATGAAAACTCAGGATCATCCCTAGTTTGTTAAATGCCCTTTAATTCTAATAAAGATATATCAAAATCAAACACGGTTAAGACGATTTAAACCATTTGCTTTGACAAGCATGTCAGCATTGTTTGTTTGGTCTAAAAAGAAATGGCTTTCACAGTTTGTTGTGGATGGCTGGCCCGGATAGAGCCCTAATTTCCTCCCCATTCAGCACATTTGTGCTGAACTGCAATGCCAACTGCGAGCCAGGCTTCACCGATACTCTTGTAGCCAGATGGGAGCAAATCCCTGCAGTCAGGTCTGGTGCAAAGCAAGAAACAATGGGAGTTGAGGATTAAATTCACACCAATTTAATGTTGCTTTTCCACCTGTCTCTACCGCTGTTGTGCTGTCTTTAATGACTTTATCTTCATGACCGCTTATCAGAAACAACACCAGAGGCGGGGCTGCACTTGAAAATGTCAGCTTTCAAAAACCAAACCCACACACAGCATTTCAAAATTCAGAGCAGATAAAAATGATTAACTCAATCTTCCTCTCTGCAGGAGTGGGTGTACACTCACGGACAGCAGATCCGACAGCAGCAGCACTGCCTGTCTGTCTCCACCACGTTCCCTGCCTCCCAGGTCCTGCTGCTGCCCTGCAACATGGCGGATGGCAAACAGGTCTGAGCACATACACGCATACACTTAGACAGACACACACAGTCGAGGAAGACAGGTGGTGCGTATCTGCTAGCGGGTCATAACCGTATATCATATGGCTGATAAATTAATCTAAATGTTAATTAATCTGAAGGCAAATTTGTCTAAAGATGATTGTTATACACACACACATACTCACACTAACATACACACACACTCTGCAGGAGCAGATGCTTGACAGTTTTTTGGACAGGTAGCTAGAAATACAGACACACATACACACTCGCTCTTGTCATTACCTGACCACTGGGCACCTTGACGGCGTCCCAGAAGCTCCTGCAGCACAGAACGACCTGACAACCAATAAATCACCTGAGAGAGAGAGAGAGAGCGATGGAGAGAGGCACAGGTGGAAAGGTGAAGCTAGACAGACAAAAAAAAAAGATGAGGAAAATAGAAAGGCAGAGGGACACAGAGGAGAGGAAGTTAAGGGAGAGGTATTGCAGAAGATTAGCTCATTACACCCCACCAACTGTTCAGTCTGCATGGAAAATTCTGCAAAAGTGTGCCTATGTGTAAATGTTCATTTGCGTGTGCGTGTGTATTTGTGTTCATCCCATCTGGATTAATAGAATCTACTGGACACGTGGGCAGGATCAGACATTAAAAACCATCTACAGGTGCTAGGGTGTATGATTCACTCAGTGTTCGTCATTGCTCTTATTATGCATTATTTGATCCATTAGTCATTGAAGCGCAAAAAGCGGGGGGAAAAAGGAGAGACAGGAAATTGAAGTAAAAAGAGAGGTAATGAGGGGAGCGACAAGGGGCTAAAACCAGGAGGAGAAAGACTAAAGGAGTAAGAGAAGGAGAAATGGAGGCTGAAGGAAATGTTGATGTGTGATGATAAAAGAATAAAGGGTGAATGCTGATAAAAGAAAAGAGAATGAAGGGAGGAAAAAATGCGGATGTGAAAGGAGAAAAAGGTAAAGAAAAGAAAAAGAACAAACAAATGACCTCGTAGGGCAGCCGTTCATCATATAACACATCGCTGCAGCACACAGCGTACATCAACAGAAGCCCAGAGCAAAAAGTAAACACAATAAATCAAAATAAATCTTGTCACAGGATTCAAGAGTCTTTGTGCATTTGTTCACTTAATTCCTCACCTGAAGAACAGTCCGCCCCGTTTTAGGCTTCATGAGTGAGGCTCAGGCTTCTAGGGGTCTGCATATTTTTATACCTCAGCAGTAAGCTCCCCTGTGGCGGCAGCAGCGGCAGAAGAGGATGTGCTGTCACCAAACGAGACAAAAACTTCAGATACAATAGATGTGCCAGCTGAGGGAATCTGGGGAGAAAGTTGTTGTTCTTCTGGATTGTTAACTGGATGTGACTCTGACGGACAGGAGCGTACTCTCCTGCACGTGTGCTCTTTATGGAGACACTCTCAGTACACTGGGGAGAGGGGTTTGGAGATAAGGCAGGAGGAAGAGCAAACAAAAAGATCTTTATCAGCAAAACTGACAGAGGAAAGATGGAAAACAATGTTTAAAAAAATGAGGAATGTGGAGAGAAAGAATGACAGAGGTGAAGAATGTAAGGATAGAGAAAATAGAATGATAGAAATACATAGAGGAAGTTAGGAAAGGAGAATGGGAAAGAAATGAAGGAAGAAAGGATATGGGAAGGAAAATATAATGGGGACATCAAAGAAAGGAGAGAAAGAAGGAAGAAAGCAAGGTATAGAAAAGAAAGAAAGATTGGAAGAAAGGAAGAAAGAATAGGGAAGGAAAAGAAAGCCCGTGGGGGCATGAAAAGAAGAAAAGAAAAAGAAAGAAGGAAGGAATGGAAAATGATGTGAAGAAAGGAATGAAGGATAGGAAAAAAGGAAGGAAACAGGTAAAGAAGGCAGGGGAAAGGAATGAAGGAAAAAAGATAGGGGCAGGGAGGAAAGTGTAATGTGGCATGGAAGAAAAGGGAGAAAGAAAGGAGGGCAGGTGTAGGAAGGAAAGAATAAGAAAAGTGAGGAAGAAACAATAGGGAAAGGAAAGAATTCATGCAGGTAGGTGTAAATGGGACACGCAATGAAGGAAGGAGGTAGGAAGGAAGGAAGCAGTGAATGAAAGGAAGGAATGCTAAATAGTAGGAAGCAAACAAAGAATAAATTTATCGAAATGGTATGGATAAAAGAAAAGAAGAAAGAATTGGGAGGGGAGGGAAGGAAGGAAGGAGGGGAGCTGTATGAAGGAAGGAAAAAAAGATGGATGATGTAAAGAAGGAATGAATAACAAACATGCATAAATGGGGGAAATGGAAAGAGGACATTGACAAGGAAATAAATAAGGTAGCTTGGGGAACTAAATAAAAAAGGATGAATGAAGAAAAAGGAATAAAGAACAATGTGGAAAGGAAGGAAGGCTAAATGGCAGGAAAGAAAAAGCAAACAAAAATAAGGAAGGGAACAAAGGAAGGAAAACCAAAATAGGGAAAGGAACAGTTTGAAAAGAGAGGAATTAAAGGAAGGAAGGACGAACGGAGGTTTGTGGCTAATGATGAAGACAATTGAACACAAAAAGCACACAGGCAGGTGTTTTAAAGCTGGAGTCCTTGAGACTTAAATTAAAGGACTGAAACCACACACACACACACACACACACCAGTCACTGTGTATGTTTTGTTTGTGTTTTTTAGCTGAGCCACTAAAGCGGATCTCTTTCTTGTAACTTTTAAACTTTTGTACCGAGACACACACACACACACACACACACACACACAAAGTGCTGTCACATGTCCCACTTGAGAGTGTGCATACGTATGTGTGCGTGCGTGTTTGTGTGTCAGAGGCAGGAAGTAGAGGGATGATAGCTAATTAGAACAGCGATCCACCAGAGAAACAGCCCAGAGCTGACTGGTAGAGAGACTCAGACCCAGACAGAGAGAGAGAGAGAGGAGAAAATGCAGAGAGGTTAAATTAAGGCTAGAGAAATGTGGGCGCGGTGATGGGACGAAAGACACAGAGGAAGACAGCAAAACGGGGAGTGAGAGTGAGTGGTGAAGACGGAAATAAACAGACCGTGACAGACAGAGAAGGAGAGAGAGGCAGGGTGAGAGAGGTTAAGAGAAGGTGAGAGTAGACCGTTCAGTATGAGAGGGAAAAAATACGTTTGACCTGAGGAGCTGAGAGAATGTAGCCACTTAGATTCACACTTACAAACACTTTGATTAACATGCGCTGAGTGCCATCTGGTCACTCACAAACCCAGTAGAATAAGCATCCAGTCACATACACTTCCACTGACCCTCAGTTTTAGTGACAAACACCTCCTATAGCATACAATTACAACCACAGGCAGTTGCACCACAGATTTTATTTCTTTGCAGATGCACACACATCTGTAGAAGCCCAGCATGCAAGAAGACTATAAAATTCCTCTTCATACAATATGGCTATGCAGCCACTGTATTGCAAGGCCACCAGTGCTTCATTCCTCCATGTGGACTGCAAATAGACAAGAAAATAGTATAATAAAATAAGCATTACTCACCCACGCATGACTGCAGGGACGTGTAGGAACACTCACACCAATCAGGAGGGTCAGGGGCATGGATCGGGCCAGTAGTGGAATGTAACTTTGTCCATTTACTCAAGTACAGTTTTAATGTACTTGTACTTCAAGTTTTTATATGTTTTGTTACTTTCTTATTATTTTGCATATTAGAAAAGACATCTTTACTAATATAGCTACCTAATAGTATTAAAATATTTTTTTGTTAAAAAAAAACTTTATTTGTGATGGTTAAACATTCGCTCTGTGAAGGAGGCTATTAGAAGGATCAGTTTTACCATTTTGCTAAGCACCTTTTCAACTTGAAAAAAGTTTAAACCTTGGAGGAGTTTCATGTAACACCATCTGCATGGCGTATTGCTGCACATGAGCATCAAAATCAAGCCAGATTTTTTTTTCTACACTGTGTTTATTTATTATCACATACACTTTATGGTTAAAAGTACTGTGTTACACCTCTTCATCTTTGAATTCAGGTGTTCTTTCAGTCCCATTTCCACAGATGTATAAAATCAAGCATCTAGCCATGATGTCTGCTTTTACAAGCATTTTTGAGAGAATGGGTCGCTCTAAAGAGCTCACTGAAAAACAACTGAGGTGTCTCTGTTGTTTTTGTTGTTCCTAGATATTCCACGATCAGCTGTAAGTGGAAGTGTTTAGGATCCATGGCTCAGTACTTTTGTACACAATACATAATGAATTGTTCTTTCATGCAGATCCCTGTCCCTTGTTCTTGACACATTCTGTGCCCCCAATTTAAGTTAAAGTTCCAAATGAGGACAACTTTGATCTATTTTCAAGGTGCACATAGAAGTGAAAGTAAATCTAAACACCATCAAGCTTTCTAATGTATAGAGAACATTATCGTGAGACCAATGCATTTAAGTGTCTGACCTTCATGAAGGTCAGATCTGCTCTTACGTTAGACTGAAAACTGAAACTTCATTGTTATTGTGTTAAAAATAGAAACTCTGCAGTAGGACCTCAGAAGGCAGTGCACTTTTTTCCTTTGCATGTGCACATTTATTATTGATGGCAGACTTACTTGTCCTCGACATGAGGGTGTGCTGCGTAGGTTTCTGGAGGGATGTTCTTCCATTCTTCAGAAACTTCTTTTTTTTCCAGCTCTTATTTGCTGGAGGTGCTGTGTTGCTCTATTTTTATCTTTAAAACCCCAAAAGATGTTCTGTTGATTTCAAGCCAGGCAACATCCTGGGATGTCAAAGTTCTTCAGAAATTCCTGTGTGAACTATTTGAGGATTTATTGAGAGCGGATACATTTTTATTCTTTAACATTTGAGTGATTTTGCATGGAGTGTGTTTATTTTGTATACTTAGACTTCCTGTCACACACTTCCACTCGCATATTTTACTGTGACAGATTACTTAAAATCTCAGCTTTTTCTGATTTCAGTTTTTCACAGAAGCATATCGGCTTGTGTTAACCAGATATAAATCACAGCTTGTGGTTTTTCTTGAACAGTAGGTTAGTAACACAACTTGTCGCAAGGTAAAGATAGGCAAAAACATTGAAAGAAAGTTGGTGTTTCTGTCACGTCCTTAGGATGTTTCTCTATCACAAATCTGTTTTCTTCCTCTGAGGCACCAGACTGTTTTTTCCTGGAACTCATTTCTGTTCCTGGTGCCATGTCTGTTGGATTAGAACGACAACTTGCAGTCAAATCAAAAAAACACAGCACTAAAGAGATGGAGTCACAGATGTTCAGAGTGAGAAGGAGCAGCAACCTTAATATTGTCAGAAAAAAGTGAATGGGCCTCATGCTGGAAACCAGATTTATTTTTGAATAGAGTGCATGAGTCAGAAAATGGTTGGTGTTCACTTCTCTTTTAAAGGTTTGAGTTGTCAAACCTCCCAACGTGTCCTCTATTCACCAAGAGGGAAAAACACAAACACACAAAAACAAACTAAAAGCCATTTGTTTGATAAATTCACCTGAGATTTAAATGATAAGAAAGTGCAGAGGTGCACTTTAGATGTTCAGATATATTTCCTGCAAATCCATCAACGAGGCTCATCAGTGATCAGCCCCAGATTCATTCTGCAGCACATCGACAAGCCCAAACATCCAGCCTGAGTCATAAAGAACTATTTTCAGCCACAAGAAAAACAAGGAGTTCTCCAACAGATGGTTTAGCCCCCACAGAGCGCTGATCTTATCATCGTGGAGCCGGTCTGCATTTTCACAAAGAGACAGTGAGACAGCCTGAATTCACAGAAGATCTGTGGCATGTCCTCCAAGATGCTCAAAACAAAACCACCTGCCAAGCAGGTGAACCTGCAGATTTATTATTTTAGTGTTGCTTCCTGTTTGCTGTGAATCTTTGAAAGCATCCTTATCCTTTTTTATTTAGAGCCAAAAACTTTTTTCAAGGTGTTTTATAGCTGATTAGATGCAGAAGTAACACTTGACTGTATTACTTTTACAGCTGCTGTATTCAGCCTCCCGTGGACTCTAATGAGACAAGTTCAGCATGCTCCCTGTGCAGATTCTTGCATTTTGCACTTTGTTATCGCGCTCTTGTTCTTTTGTGCAATAAAAATATAATAAAAATATAATAAAAATGAAGCTTTATAGTTAAACTTTCTATCTGGTGACTTTGCTCTCACCCTCTCGTTCAAATATGATCATTTCCATTTCCACCCTTATGACACAGTGGCTACATCCATCTTTAATGTACAGTCTCTTACCAGGGTATTTTGATACCTGTAGATTCCTGGAGAAAGGTGATTTCATTTCAGCCTGTGTTGTTCACCAGGTTGGAAAAGACTCCCATCTCCCTTGAGTCATCCTGAAAGGCAACAAAAGGCTTATGAACTTTAATGTGCAGTACTTAAAAGAGAGACAGTGATGTGTAGAGAAAAACCAACGCAACATGTTACTCTCTATAGTCTGCTGGAGCCGACACTAATGAGTTGAATACTAATTAATTTACTTTTAATTATCCCTCCGTCTTTTTTTTCAATTAAAAATCTCGGCGGCCCGTCGCTGTACTCTGATGGGCATGTCATCTTGACAATGCCGCAGCAGACCCACAATGCACTTCCACAGAACAAAGCTGATTTGTGTGTGGGGGGGTCTGTGTGACTGTGTGTGTGTGTCTTTACAATGCCTCATGAGATCAAGATACATGACAGTGATATGCTTCAGAGGCTCAGCAAATACAACATGGCCGCTCCGAGCCAACGTAAGCATAAAAACACTGATACAAGGAGATAACCACACAAACGTGCAAATTATGAAACACAAAGATACAGATATCACACAAATGGCACACACACACAAATAGTTTCTATTTTTCCCTCGTTTTGTCTCTCTTCTTTTATCTTTTATTCTCTTTTTCTTTGTCTGTCTCAGATGGCTGGGTTTCAGACCCACTGCTAGATAAAAGCCTC